>NC_135501.1:100477148-101677148 GCF_052857255.1 Amblyomma americanum
ATTTTTTTTCAAAGCATTGAGATTAAACGAGGACAGCAGCGCAAATTTGGTTAATGTGAATAAGACACGAAATAAGAACTACTTCAATCGATTTTATGCGCGCTACAGTTGTAGCTTACCTCGCTTTCAGAAGTATATTATAAATACAGTTTTTATTAAAGAAAGCTAATTCCACATCTGTTACTGTTGGTTACTTTTACCGGTGAGAGGACCTCTCAACGGTGAAAATTTTTTTCAGGATTTTTAAAGAATATAGTTGCTGCCAAGAGTTGCACATCGTGTAATTTGAGAAGTTCTTACCCACCAGATGAATTAGTTAATATATTTGCACATGTACCTTACGCCTTCAAGCGGGCTGTCATAATCTCTGTTAGATTGGGAGTATATGCATCGTTGTTTTAAAATAGTGTAGTAATAAATGAAGGTAAATAATATTTGTATATGATTTCCAGGCATAGAAATGCTGCAAATAATCAATATTTCGTGGAAGATTGGGTGGAACATCAGAGATATGGAGTTTAACTAAAGCTTTGCGCAGCGCCTGTGGCAAGACACTGAATCCGGTTTCCGAGCGGTGACATTGCTTTATTAGCATCCTGAATTTGAGAGCTGTTAACTTCTAACTAAAATTATACTGAGTACCGAACCCGTAAAAAAACAACTGTCGGTTTAGTACTAAACTTTCGCCTTGCAGTAGTCTCTGCCAATTTGAAAATACGTGGCACATTTTCAAGTTTCTGCGGAGTCAGTTTTGTGGTCGAGCGGGTCGTTCACCAGCTTCAAAGAGATCTTGCAGCGCTGGAATTTCTAAACTGATGTATACCTCGCAGTGGCGATTGCGGATTCCGCGAGCGTACGCTGTTTTTGGAGCTCCAGATTGTTCCCGCATAACTGGAGGTTGTTCTTTCACCTAAGAGTCTTCACCACAGGAATGTTTTTTTTTCTCACTGCTTCCTTTTCCCTAACATTTGCTTCCACGGCTTTGCTTTATTTTCCTTTCTTTTGGCCTCCAGAGAATTGAGTATGTAAGGAACCTATGTCTGTGGTAGCGATGGTGTCTTTGAAACAATGCGATCGTTTTGTTCTCTTTTGGTTTCTAAGGAATGTTGTTTAGCAAATGCCGAGATAAACAAATTCACATCAAAAGCGGAAACTGTCGAAGTACGCACAATCCGAGGCGTGCTTGTGCATAGTAGCAAGTTGCGGGTAGAAAATGAGAAATCTTCACTTTTTGTGGAGCGCTGAAAACACGCTAATCCTTGAGGGGCTCTTTTTAACTTCAAACATACTTGAGTTAGATTTTTTATATATCAGCTCGAGTGAGTGTTTGTACTGATTTTTTTTTTATTTTGGCTACAGCTGTCTTCCTCCAAAGCTGTGACATTAGTCACGTGCTCTGTTTTCAGAGATCGTGTTTTATACAGTATTCTGAAGATTTCAAAAGCTAATAAATAGTTGCTGCACACACACACACACACACACACACACACACACACACACACACACACACACACACACACACACACACACACACACACACACACACACACGCGCGCGCGCACGCACGCACACGCGCGCACGCGCACACACTCCCTTGTATGTATGTATGTATGTATGTATGTATGTATGTATGTATGTATATATATATATATATATATATATATATATATATATATATATATATATATATATATATATATATATATATATATTGTAGGGGTGTGTTTATTCGGTGAACCCAGATGATTCCAGCCGCTCAGGGGAGACTCGCAGCGAAGCGTCAGGCGTGGCGAAAGAGCAAGGCAGCGAACAACTTCTTCGTCCTTGAGAGCGGCAGCACGCGACGCATGTCAGTGGTTATATCGATGAAGATTACCACACTACAGTTTCCCCCCCGGGCAGAGAAGGAGCCATCCTGGCGACTCATGGTGCCGAAAGGACAGACGGATCGTAGTAGGGCTTGATTCGGTCCACATGAACTATTTCGCGTCCACGGCGACGCAAGTCCGCAGATGGCGTAACGGGCTCAACTACGTAGTTCACAGGAGATGTTTTTTGAAGCACTCGGTATGGACCGTGATACCGAGCAAGAAGCTTCTTTGACAGGCCGGCGGTTGTGGCAGGAACCCAGAGCCACACCAGGGAGTTGGGCGCATATGAAGGCGCCTCACCAGTGTCACGATGGTGTTTTTGTTGCCATTGATTTTCCTTTGTGAGCGAACGAGCGAGCTGACGGCATTCTTCTGCATACTGGGCGGCGTCCGAGAGTGGCGTCGATTCAGAAACATCAGGGCGGTAGGGAAAAAGCGCGTCCATTGTGCAGGTTGGCTCGCGCCCGTAAAGAAGAAAAAAGGGAGAGAATCCAGTGGTGGTCTGTATCGCAGTGTTGTACGCGTAGGTTACGAAGGGAAGAACGTGGTCCCAGTTGGAATGAGCGTCGTTGACGTACATGGCCAGCATGTCACTCAGAGTACGGTTGAAGCGTTCTGTCAGGCCATTCGTCTGAGGGTGGTAAGAAGTAGCGGTGCGATGAATGATGCGACATTCTTTCAGTAGGGCCTCGAGAGCGTCGCACAAGAAAACGCGTCCGCGGTCACTGAGCAGTTCCTTCGGAGTCCCGTGGCGAAGAATCAAGTTGTTGAGAATGAACAAAGCAACGTCTCTTGCAGAGGCAGAGGGTAACGGTGATGTTTCAGTGTAGCGAGTCAGATGGTCTACTGCCACAATAATCCACCGGTTTCCAGCAGGAGTAGTCGGAAGAGGGCCATAGAGATCTATGCCAACGCGGTCAAACGGACGAGCAGGGCAGGGTAACGGCTGCAACGAAACAGAGGACTTCTGAGGAGTTTTTCGGCGTTGACAAGATTCGCAAGCGCGCACGAAATGTCTTACGAAGCGGTACATTCCACGCCAGTAAAATCGCAGACGTAGGCGTGTGTAGGTTTTCAATACGCCACCGTGAGCACATTGTGGGTCACCATGGTACGCAGCACAAATGTCGGCGCGGAGATGACGCGGGATGACTAGAAGCCACTTCCGTCCATCAAGCAAATAATTGCGGCGATAGAGAAGACCGTCACGAATGGAGAAGTGGTGTGCTTGGCGGACGAGCGCTTTGGAGGAATGACCGGGAGTAGGACTTGAGAGAAAATTCAAAAGTGCATTGATCCAGGGGTCATTCCGCTGCTCGGTAGCCATGTCGATAGTTGTAAGAGTCGACATATCGTAGGCACAGACGTGGTCAGACGAATTATCTCTAGGCAATGGCGAGCGGGAAAGAGCATCCGCGTCCGTATGCTTCAGCCCTGATCGATAAATGACATGAATGTCAAACTCCTGGAGACGAAGAGCCCAGCGAGCAAGGCGACCGGATGGGTCTTTCAGAGAGGCAAGCCAGCACAAAGCGTGGTGATCGGTCACAACGTAAAACGGTCGACCATACACATAAGGACGAAATTTTCCGATAGCCCAAATAATGGCCAAACATTCCCTTCCTGTGACTGAATAATTAGATTCTGCCTTTGTCAATGTTCGGCTGGCGTATGCCACAACATACTCGCTGTAACCAGGCTTACGTTGGGTAAGGACGGCACCAAGCCCAATACCGCTGGCATCAGTGTGGATCTCCGTAGGCGCAGCCGGATCAAAGTGGCGTAGAATGGGCGGCGAAACCAAAAGGCGGCGTAAAGTGTCAAAGGCTTTATCGCAGGCTGGAGTCCAGGCGGAAAGGTCGGAGCTGCCGGCAAGGAGCTGGGTCAGAGGAGCGATGATAGAGGCGAAGTTCAAGATGAAACGTCGAAAGTAGGAGCAGAGGCCGATAAAGCTCCGAAGCTGCTTCAGGGAGGTTGGCTTCGGGAACTCTGCAACTGCGCGAAGTTTGGTGGGGTCGGGAAGAATGCCGTCCTTAGAAACTACGTGGCCTAAAATTGTGAGTTTTCGAGCGGCAAAGTGGCACTTCTTCAAATTCAACTGAAGCCCAGCGCCGGCGAGACACGTGAGGACATCCTTTAGGCGGAGAAGGTGAGAAGAAAAGTCGGCAGAAAAAACTACGATGTCGTCCAGATAACAAAGACAGGTCTGCCACTTGAGTCCACGAAGAACAGTGTCCATCAGGCGCTCGAAAGTAGCGGGGGCATTGCAGAGGCCAAAGGGCATAACGTTGAACTCGTATAATCCATCCGGTGTTATAAAGGCAGTTTTCGAGCGGTCATTATCAGCCATCGGTACCTGCCAGTAGCCGGAGCGCAAATCCAAAGAGGAGAAATACTCGGCTCCCTGTAAACAGTCCAAGGCGTCGTCGATTCGCGGCAAAGGATAGACATCTTTGCGCGTGATTTTGTTAAGCCTACGGTAATCGACGCAAAACCGGATGGAACCATCTTTCTTGGTGACCAAAACAACCGGAGAAGCCCATGGACTGTTAGATGGCTGTATGACGCCCCGGCGAAGCATGTCGTCCACGTCGTCCACATCGGGTGGTGTCGAAGCGGTCGCTGTATCGCAAGAGCTGAGCACATTAACGTCTAATGAAGTAGGCGTTGCAGGAAGAGTATTGACAAGCGCGGGATCAAGTTCTTCAATACGACCGAGACACTCGCCGCGTAGCAGGACGGACGGGCACGAAAATGGATTTGAGACGTACATTGCACTAAGGCCATCTTCGATCTTGAGGACCGCAAATGGAAGCAGGAGGCAGGGATGGCGTGAAGCGGCGTCGGAAGGTGTGAAGAAGACAGTCGAACTAATAACGCTTTCACAGGAGAGTGGAACGAGGGCAGCAGAAAATGGAGGAATGTCTGTGTCACTGGCGACGAGGAGTTTTGCAGGCCGGGTAGGGACGTCACACAAGACGGTATCACAAAGAGGTAAAAAGGAAACTTCCGCGCGGGCGCAGTCAATAACGGCATGATGAGTGGAAAGGAAATCGTAGCCCAGGATGATGTCGTGTGAGCAGCGAGACAGTACAATAAACTCGATGGTGTATAAGACGTCTTCGATGAGAACACGGGCCGTGCACGCCGCTGAGGGATGAATGCGCTGTGATGAGGCGGTGCGAAGCGAAAAGTCGGAAAGTGCGGTGGTCACCTTACGAAGACGACGGCAAAGAGCTTCACTGATGACTGATACGGCAGCGCCCGTGTCGACTAGAGCGAGTACTGCGACGCCGTCGACAAACACTTGAATTACGTTAGTGGGAGAACACCGAGGACTTGAAGAGTTCGAACCAAGCGCAGTTCTTGCCCCGGGAACTGCGACTGTTAGTTTCCCTCAAGGGTGCCGGTAGAACGTCGGAGTGGGGACGGGGAACGGCGACGAGGGGAAGGTGATCGGCGAGCTGTGTACGTTTGATTGTCACGAGATACAAATTCGGAACTGGGCGGATTTCTCGGCGAGGGCTGGTCTGTATTGTAGGAGTAGTTCCATAGTTCAGGTCGAGAAGGTGGAAGGCGTTGGCGGCAAAGGCGTGCGACATGGCCCGGCAGCCCGCAAGAGTAGCAGATTGGTCGGTTGTCCGCGGTACGCCAAGGGTTCGTAGGGCGTTGGCGTACCCTTGGAATAGGGACATGGAATGCAGACCCAGGCAAAGGCGAAGGAAGGTTGGAAGGAGCGGCCTGGTAGGAAAGAGATGCTGATGGCATGAGCGGCCTGGCCGCAACTTGGGCGTAAGTCAGTGGTGCCGTTACTTGCGCTGGCACGGGGCTGGGCGGCAGCACAGGGCTGGGCGGGAGCATGGAGCTGGGAGGAAGAACGTCAGCGATGTGATCTTGAACGGCACGCCGTATGGTAGGGGCCAAAGACGGAGCCATGTCAGGAACAAGGCGGCCACTATCCTGTAACTGAGGGACCAGCGATAGCTGGCGGGCGACCTCTTCTCGAACGAAGGCTTTGATTTGCTGAAGTAAAGGGCTGTCCTCTGATGGGGTAGAACCGCCCAGCGCAAGTGTAGAGATGGCGTCGTCTCTAACACCGGACCGCCGGGTAGAAGCGCGCTTCTTACGAAGCACGTCGTAGCTCTGGCAAAGCTTGATCACGTCACTCACCGTGGCAGGATTTTTTACCCAGAGCATTTGGCACGCGTCGTCAGAGATGCCTTTCATGATGTTCTCGATCTTATCCGCTTCAGTCATTAGCGGATCGACACGCTTGCATAGGTCCACGATGTCCTCTATATAACTAGTGAACGACTCATCGACTTGCTGAGTGCGCTCACGCAAGCGTTGTTCTGCCCGGAGCTTGCGAACTGCAGGGCGGCCGAACACTTCTGCAAAATTCTTTTTAAATGCAGACCAAGATGGCAGGTCTGCCTCATGGTTGCGAAACCAGAGGTTCGCCACGTCAGTCAGATAAAAGATTACATTGCTTAGCTTGATAGCGTCGTCCCATCTGTTGTAGCTACTGACGCGCTCATATGCCGCCAACCAATCGTCGACGTCCTGGTCGGCTGTGCCACTGAAGAAGCACGGATCACGCTGCCGTAGAGCTCCAGAACACAGCACGGTGGTTGGGAGGGGCGACGATGTCGTGGCAGTGTCATCCGGCATGCTGGAAGCAGAGGGTAACGTGCGGCTTCTTAGTTCCAGGGTGGACGGGAACGTACCCAGCACCTCCACCAATTGTAGGGGTGTGTTTATTCGGTGAACCCAGATGATTCCAGCCGCTCAGGGGAGACTCGCAGCGAAGCGTCAGGCGTGGCGAAAGAGCAAGGCAGCGAACAACTTCTTCGTCCTTGAGAGCGGCAGCACGCGACGCATGTCAGTGGTTATATCGATGAAGATTACCACACTACAATATATATATATATATATATATATATATATATATATACACACATACATACTTGTGAAGGGAGCCAACAGTCACTGAAACATAAGTGCATAGGGAATGTTTAATTTTTTTTATGTGTAGTGCTGGTGAATGGGATATTAATACTTAGATTAATATATCGCTTAAAGAAAATTACTTATCAAGCAGCAATTGTTTGAGTTCCTTGTGTATGACAGATCTCAGAAATTGTCGTGACGTAGTTGCCACCGATGTTCAAGGTGTTCCTCGTGGTGCTAGCAACAGCTTTGTGCAGATGGAATCTTTCCTCTTAAGCTGGCCAGAGTAAACTTCAAAGACACAACATTAGTAATCATTGTGCGTTGCGTTTAATTAAGAAGAACAACCTTGGTATAATAGTTTGTCTTTCTTTCTTCTAAAAATAAAGCGGGGGAGAAGCAGGATGCTTTAAAAAGAACGTGTACCAGACGGAATGTGAACCGCTAAGTATCTTTCAACCTTCCAGAAGTAAGCAGTCCTGCTCATAAACCTTCTTTCTAATAACAAAGAGCGTTATTTACCTGCAATGAAAGAAAGACGGCCTTCAATAATGCACTGATCCTTTGTGACCTCGTTGTTGCGCGAATCTCAATCTGGTATCAGGTTTGAGCAGCAGCACTATGCACGCATTGGCGAAGAAATGTATTGATACAGTATATTACCAGTAGATTTTCCCTACGATTTATTACAGCCGCTTCGCGCCAACCCTCAAGTACATTAGACGCTCTGAAATAAGCGCGCCTATCACGAGCCACAACCGTTAATCTCACACAGGTCGCCTAACGACATTAGAAGACTTGTGTTATTCTGTTTTGGTTCAGCGGTGATTCTGTTAAACCATTTTAAGCAGCACATTCGTCGTGCTATCTTTTACTCTTTCTCCGCCTCCCAAAAAGTGTTTTTGTATGGCAGCAGTCGGAAATGCTGGACGACTTACACTAGACTTGAATACCTCCGAGGGGAAAATGAGCAATATGTCATATGTCATATTGCGCAATATTTAGTCGAAGCAGAGGAGCCAATCTTTCGTTGCATTGCCCTCGCACGCAGGGAGTCTACCTTTAGCCTTGATGTGTGACGCTAAGAAATTCCTGCACTTATCCAGCCATCGCAAGAGCTGTTTTCAGCTTCTCCTCTCCCTCTTCAAATGAAGCTCGCCTTGCGTAGGACGAAAGATATGAACAGCGTGCCCAATGCCAGGATACGCCACGGTGAATTGCGATAAAGAAGTTCAAAATACTCTGAAGGCCAGAAATACTTCACTGGCGGCTCATCTCTTTAAAAAAAATCAGTGTTGTGTTTAGATGGTTCGTGTAAAGAGCAATTATTTTCCTGCAGTAACGAGCGGTCCGCGTATTCCACGTCGGAACAGCTGCACGGTATTATATGTGGGTACGGAACAGCATTCGCGACACGCAGCAGAGGAACAGCTTCCACGAGAAAAAGAGTCGACCGTATTCAACGTTTATAGCGTGCGACTCTGTAAGAACTTGAAAGTTTTCTTGTATGATGCTATATTTTGCGAAACTTTATAATACTGTCTAGAGCACGTTGAGGTGATTCGGCGCATTCGTTGTTAGTATTAACCAGTTATCACTTTATTCAACATCCGTGCTGGCCTCATAGGTGTACATAACTAAATGAGAAAACACTGTATTCTTTTAGTACAGGCCTTAGCAGCCAATTCACCTTTATTTTTGTTTCGCTCTCCACAGAAAAAAAATGAAAGAGAAACAGCTATAAGGGGACTGATTGGCTTCAGGTTCCTGAAGAATTTCGGTTAATTTGTGCAATGTCATGACCTTTTCTAGGGTGTAACGCTATAGTGGGCGTTCGTCTCTTTGGCACGCCATGTTTTCCTTCTATAAAAAAAAATAGAGATCGGCTTTTCGGGAGCATCAATCTAGTTTTAAATACGCGATAACGTTTGCCAATTGCCCACTTTTTTGTGGGCTGCCTTAAGAAAAAGGAACAGGAACGGAATTTCTTGTGCACTCTACGTGAAGCCGTTTAGAGAAGCCACAAGAAGCCTATGTTTATCTTGACTGCCATTGGTATCGGTCTTGCCAATAAATGTGCAGTCCAGAAAAGATATAATAATAATGACCACATAGTCACACACGCTTCTTTCGGAATAAACGAATGGTGCGTCTTTGTCCGCTATGGCTGAGCAAACTACAACTCAATTTTGCTGCGGGCAGAGGGGCAGAACAATCGGTAGTCTTCGGCTGCAAGTTCACACCCGCGAACTCTTGACGGCTCATCAGGAGTAAACTTTTGCTTGAAATTAAGGTCACATCTGCTCGTTTTTGGTACGCGGCACTCAGACACTATACAGAAGGGTAAAAATAACCGGCAGAAATCTTTGAAAGGATATAAGCGTATCTCAAAGGTGCAGAGACGGTTTAGAAAACATTTGAAACGATTAAGAAAACATGAAAGCAGTGAAAGGGCACCAGAAGTAAGCAATTACAACGATATCATCAAAAGAAAAAAAAGTTATCGGCGCTCAGTTACAGACGCGAGGAGGTTCAAAATTCATACAGTAGAATCAAGAGGTGTATAAAAATAAAATCGTGAATGCCACGCGAAGATTCATAGGCAGTCAAAAATGATCAAAACTGAGAGAATTGTGTACCGACGAAACTTTTCACGAATAATGTCATACGTTATACAGATGTAAATGAACTCAGACTCGGTGGCAGCAGCAGCATCAATGGCTTAAATTACATTACTGCTACTCGTGTGATGCGCGTCCTCTGTCTTGTCCACGTTCTTTCTCGTGGTTCCACCTTCTGTACAAAGAAAGGAGCTTGTAAACTGCTCAGCTGCGTGAAGTTGTGCATAAACAAGGATATCTGAAGCACTTCGTACGAGCAAAGTCTAGTATTGCTCTCTGTTAAGCAGTACGAATTTTATGTCTGCTTAAGTTGGGAGTAAGTAATTTTCAGAGCTGAAAGCAAACTGCAGAACAAATGTTGTCAAAACATCTCGAACTGCAGAGTAACCTACATTATTTAAACGGTTTTTTAAGTCTGTATTCAACGGGCACTGGCGAAATCCAAATGGGAAGGTAAAAGCTTTTATTGGCTCCAACTTGCGACCAAGCATCTTGTATGCATGCCTCGATACCGTATGGTGTGGCTAACATAATTGAGACCTGAAAAGGTGTGCTAATACGTCAAGAACCGTTCCTAAGGTCCCGCTGCCCACAGCTATTTTCTCCGATAAGATTTTTTAAGGTAAAACCTAATTACATGCTCAGGTTCATCAAGCGAATACGTTTGAGTTTGTTCTGTATTTAAGACTCTCTATTTACGCTGCGCTACCATAATATCCACTCTGCTCTACTTCGAAAGCACGTATAGAAAATTGAAGTTTTCAGTAAAAGCCAAGGGAATATCCTCTAATTCTTTTCTCTACATTGGCAGTTGATTATGGGGGTCTGCAACGCCTGAATTCCGAGAAAAAAATTGCTACCCACACGGCTCATCCTTAGCGCCGTGTGGGTGGGCCTTCTACCTATTTGCCTGTGTTTCAAGAGCTCATTTAAGTTGCATATATTATAGACATCTCTGAATGACAATGTAATCCAATGCTTAAAAGAAGATTTCTACATATGTTACGCAGCTTTGGAATATTTTGTTTTCATTTTTTGAGCATCTATAAATTCATGCCATTCACCTTTTTTTTTCTTACGCAATTAGATTTTCGATCAAAATTTTTTTTCTTGTGAAAGTCCGAAAAATTTGCCTTTGCAATTTCTCTGAAGTCCTCGTTTTCTTCTGTTTATACCACATTTAGGACAGAGAAATCGCCATCAAAAGCGAAACTTTAAAAGAAGCACCGTTGCTCTTACAGAGACCAAACAGAATTCTACACATTGTGTAACAAACAGCACGAGCTGCTTGCACGACTGTGTGAAGCAGGAAAAGGCCTTTTTAAAGCGATTATATGAATCCGTCTCAATAGGCGTTGCACATCAACTGTATCGTACATTAAGAGCCAAAAAATTACAGGTAAAGACCAGGTAATACTACCGGGAGCCAATAGATTTTTCATTCTAGGTCGAATTTGCACCTGCGAGCTGACTGAGATTTCGCACGCCTTCTGTAGAGCTGCGGTTCTTAAGCAGGCGCAGCATGAATGCCTGCCCTTGTCACCAGTGGGCAGCATGGTCGAGTGATCTCCCCCCACTCCTCCATATGCGCGTGCACGAAGTCATGCGCCGCGACGAAACGACAACGCCGCTGACGGCTGTTCTTGATAGGAAAGTGGGCGGCGTGTCTAAGCCGCCGTGACAGCCTTGCTCGCTCATAATTACTCGAGCTGTCTTGTGGCATCGGAACAGACAAGGCGGTCGGCGGAGCCTGAAACGACCTTGTGGTAATAGGGTCAGAAGTTACTTCATCTAACCGCTGCTGAAGGTATCTTTAGATGCTTTTTACCTATCGCAAAATGTAATCATTCGCAGGCAATGCTCTAGTTATATACTGACAAACTCAGCGGCTATAGGTTCGGCTAATAAAAAAAAGAAAATAAAAGAAAAGAACCAAATAAAACAAGTGCCTGCGAGAGTGTTTCAGAATGGGGAGTGAGGATGTGACATAGCTTTTCTTCGCGCTTCTTTTCAGGAAAGAAGTGCAGTAAGCCAGAGAGTTTTCGTCTCACTAAATGAACCTGTAACAAAGTACTCAAAATTTAACGTCGTGACGTATATTTCTCAGCCTCTTAAACAACGGTTCTTATGCTACCCAGAGCCATCCGGGTCTACGTCTAAAAAGCTGTGCCGTTGCATAAGATACTTTTCGCATCGCTTCGCTCTTCTGTGGTAGGTAGTACTTGAGTTCATTATGAACATTGTTAAGCTTAACTTAAAGCACAAAAATGCATGCTAACAATGTCTATGTCCCCGCGGGGGGGGGGGGGGGGTTCCTGCAGCATGCAGACGTTGTGAACAGTGCGTTCCCACGGACCCGAGCACCCGCGCTTTGCTGTGCGTGGCATCGCCGTGTCCAGGGAAAACAGGATCCTGGTGGTTTGGAGCTTTAAGGCCCCTTGGCGGAGGCAACACGCGACTTTGGCCCCAGCTTCCAGTAGACAGCACCTCCAGCCTGACCCGACTGGGGGAAATGAGCAGTCGCCTTTTCCTGTTCTCCCCTCTATCTTTAACTTTTCTAGTCTTTTGTCACAACTCTCCTGGGTTCTACTCACTTCTTGGTTTTTCATTTTCTCCTGGCGGCGAGCGGTAACCTTGTGTGGCCAACAACCCTGAGTTGCGTCATATTTGGTTATTGTTGAGGTGTACCGCTGGCGTAGGCAGTGCTTGCTTTCAAGTTCCTGTCCCATCGCATAGTTGAGCTCCGTGGTGGGTGGCTGGCACCATGGCACCAAGAGGGAGAAACGAAGCATAAAACTTTTTTCTGGAAAGAAATATGTTGTTCCCGAAGTTCCATGCGATACAAAGTGAAGCAAAAGAAAATCCAGCAAAACTTTTACCCCCGTTTTTGGTAGCAAAGTAACTGACAGATACCTTGTGCCTTGGGTACATGGTATAAAAATTGGCCAGCGGCGACTTGCTGCTCAAACTACGTGGCACCGTCCATCATTCAAAGCTTGCAAACATTGTATCTGTAGTGAAGATTCCTGTTTCCATCATGTCACACTGATATCTAAACACAGTACGAAGCGCCCTATCTGAAATCTATTTCATAAACCTTTCTGACAAAGAAATGCTTGAAGCTCTTGCCGACCAATATGTCCTAAATGATGAGTGCATAAAGATCTGGAAGGATAACAAGGAAATAGATACGAAACACAAAGCTCGAACTCAGACCATACGTACTGAACCCACGTCCATGCTACAAATACGAAAGGTACGGCCACGGTTTGCACAGCTGCCGGGGCAAACAGATCGGCACAAAATGGGCTTCTCATGTCCATCCCGCTGAAAACTGTGATGTTGATCCAGACCTTTGCATAAGCTGTGAGGGCAGACATCCTGCGTGCTCAAGGTCATGCCCAGCCTTGAAGAAAGAAAAAGAGATTATTACACTTAAGGTTATAGAAAACATATAATGCAGGGAAGCGCATAAACAACATTCGATGCAAGATATAGGCTACTCAGCCGTGGTGCAGCAGGACACAGCGGCCATCGGCACCTGCACAGCTCACACACAGTGAGCCTGGAGCAGGGCCACCTGGGCCACCGGTGGCCGCAGGTAGTTCTGTGCCACCACCCACAAAACAGGCCACGAGAACCTCAAGGTCTGCCACCCTCAACTCCCTTCCCCAAATGAAAATGCCCAACACGAAAACAACCGTGCGTTCAGCACATTCGTCCAACGTATCGGAGTGTACGATGAACACAACTCCTCCTTCGCCTTCGCAGCAGCGGCGGCAAAACTCTATCGAGAGAAAAAAAAAGGATAAAGACCAAATAACAGGTCCCAAAAACCCACTAACCAAGGGTTTTAAACTTATCCCCAACTATTCTATACAATGCCATTTCCAGTTCACTGGAATTTTCGCGAGTACCGCAGCGGTGGCCTAATATTTTGAGAATCCGCCTCGCATGCGGGAGGTGCGGGGTTCTATCCCCAGTGCTGCAGGGTACACACAGGTGGAACAATGGGTACAAACTTTCCCCTGCCTAATGCTCGGCTTCTCTAGCGGGAAATGCTTGGAAAATGGGTTTTTGACCCCACCTTGTGAAATGAAAACTATCTTGTGGCATGGCGCTCTTTCGCCTAAGCTGCCCTTGCGCCATAAAAAATCATCATTCATGGAATTGTCGTGGACTTTTAATGAACTACATTGACATAACATATATTTTAAATTCACTCTCCCCAGTAACAATGTGCCTCCAGGAGACTAACCTTGGACCACAGAAAAAAATCATTCTTAAAAGTTATCAAGTCTTTTGCTGTGCCCGACAGAACTCAAGCAGGCTCTCTGGAGGCGCTGCTATTGTAGTCCAGGGTGGTGTAGCTACTCGGAAAATTGACCTAAAAACCTCATATAAGGCAGTTGCTGTGACCGTCCTCGATTTTAAAACCATAAAAATATGCTCCATATACACAGAATCTCACCTAACCGTCACACTTCACGATTTAGAAACGCTTTTAATACAACTACCGGAGCCTTAACTTTTCGTGGGGGTTTAAATGCTCGGTCCTTCTTTTCGCTAAGTCAGAGGCAGAATTCTGGAATATTATATTCTGTGCAAAAATGGACGCTTGCTGAACACGGGGAAATACACTTACTGTTTTCCAAACGGAGAGAAAAATGAGCTGCCTGGATTTATCTTTTTGTTCCCCTTGTGTTTTCACGATATTAAATGGGATGCCATTGACATCCCATATGCCAGTGATCAACTTCCTGTTTTAATGTCATGTCCCAACCGAAAATCGTTCCAACAAAGCCGTGTCTATGGAAACCTCATTTAGCAGACTGAGAACTTTTTAGAGATGAAGCCACATTAGAAGAAATTGTTTTAGAAAATTTGAGCATTGATCAAATGAAGGAAAAGTTCCCGAATTGCATCAAAACTGCCGCACATTTAGCTATTACTCAAACTTGAGGAGTATGGTGAACAAAAGACTGCAAGGAAGCCAAAAACTACAAAGCAAAGCTTGGGGTAAATTTTTTACGTACCCAACACAAGAGAACCTCGTAGATTTTAAAACGGCAAGAGCCAAAGCTAGGTACATTCGTCGCGATTCAGAAAATACCTCATGGCAAAGTTACGTGACTTCTATAAACAATCAAACGACATCAAAAAAATGTGGGAACAGGTTCGAAAATTAAACGGCACCTTTTCACCTTTTAGAATTCCTTTGTTGACAACACCCGGCACACAAACAGGCATAAAAGAACAAGCGGACATTTTGGGGGAACAGTTCACTGCAGTTTCCAGTTCGTCTCACAATACGCGGTGATTCCTAAAATACAAAAATAGAGCCCACAATCAAAAACTTCCAACAATTGGAAGTGCAAACTAAGATTACAGCAATTTAATTACTCTCCAAGAAATCAATAAAATACTGTGTGCAGGAAAAAAACTGCTCCAAGACCCGACCAGATACAGTATCAAATAATTTCCTATCGTTCCTAGCTTGCCGTGGAGGCATTTCTGACTTTCTTTAACAAAATATTCATAGAAGGAAAAATACCTCAGGAGTGTAAAATAACCGTCATAGTGCCATTCCTTAAACCTGAGAAACAAACAACTTCCCCTGAAAGCTATAGACCAATAGCACTTACAGGCTGTCTCAAAAATGTTTCGAAAGTATCCTAAATATAACACTAACTTTTGTCCTTGAATTCCGCGAACTTCAATACGTCCATCAATGTGGTTTTAAAAAGGCATGCTCAACAACAGACCGTCTTGTTCGTCTAGAAAGCACAATTAGAGAAGCGTTCATAGAAAAACAGGACTGTCTCGCCGTCTTCTTCGATAGGGAGAAAGCGTATGATACAGCTTGGAGGTTTGGGATCCTCCGCGACCTAGGTTATCTAGGTATCCGCGGTGGGATTTTAAACTGCCTGAGTGATTTCCTTTCAAACCGTTCTTTCCACTTACGTCTAGGCACAACGCTCTGAAGAAAATACATTCAGAAAATTGGAGTACCTCAGGGGTGTATATTAGGTACGACCCTCTTTATTATATAAATGAATTCCATAGTTAAAATAGTCCACAAGTCCAGAATGTGTTCAGTCTAAGTCGACGATCTGTAAATAGCCTGCACATCTTCAAACATAACATCATGCGAGAGGCAAATAAAACTGACAGTAAACAAACTGACCACATGGGCACGTAAAAATGATTTCTTTTTTTTGCACGCAAAATTCAGTAGCTGTTCTGTTCTCGCTGAAAAGAGGACTGCACAATTATCCCATCCTTTATCTGAATGAAGTCAGAATAGCAGTAGAAGTCGAGAACAAAATTTGGGGAATAGCTTTCGAAAAAAAACTCACAAAAAGCACAAACACTCTCAGAAGGTAAGCTTCTAATTCTCTGCGTATACTAAAGATACTCTCACAATGTCTGTTGCTATTCTGTAGTACGCCCTACCTCAGATTATGGTTGCATAGTTTATGGATCAGCGAGACCATCGTACCTTAAGCGAGTGGATCCAGTACATAAATTATCCCGGCTCTAGCGCTCGGTAGACAATATTTTCTGACTCATACCTGTCTATAGACGCCTCCCACATCACTGCATTATAAAAAAAAATGCAGAGCACCTTGGGAAGTCCTTTACACCTTAATATGCATTCTGCTGCAAGTTTGTCTTGAGCTGGGACCAAATAGCGTCGCTACCAACATACGGCTACCCGTTCAGGTGAAGCACTTTCATTGCTTTCCAGCGCGCTGTCATCAGAACTAAGAAACAGGACGAATGGCTAGCATTGCACCGAATGCGTTTATTCGGTGGGAATATTTTTTCCGTCGCAGTGGCATAACAAAAATCAACTCACGTGATAAATAATCACTCGCTCACTTTGGCCTGCGAACTAAACTGCTTTCATGTGTGCGTGCTTGTGTGTTGGTTTAATTGCTGCTCCTTAACGCTCTCCTTGATCGGAGATAGTGCTGCCCTCTTTCTGCTGTTCGCCAAGTGCTCCCTCTACCCTAAATGTGGCACGTGTGTGGGGCAACCCCTAATGCGGGCATGTGCTTGTATTAACCGCAAGAAGGCGCTACGAGGAAAGGAAATGGAAAAGATGTGCAGTCGTTTCAGAATTGTAAATGGCTTGGTTAGCACATTATAGCTTATTAACTCAGTTCTTATAAACAAATTTTGGCATATATCAACGACGTCCAGCGCCAAAGACACGTTATTCAAAGGAAGTAATCATCGTGGCAATTTTCTAATTCTTTAAAAATGCGTCGCACTTCGAAATCTCAATTTTCTGGCAACTTCACGCCCCTCATACAATGAAACTGGTGCTAAACTTGAAAATCCGAAATATTACAGGCGCTTTTAAGAGTAGTCTGGTCAGCAGCTTTTACATAGATTCATGCTCTTGTGCGGAATTGTTGGCGCACAATAACGCTGATAATGAGCGCTGGTTGACTCAACCACGAAAAGCACGAATACGCTTGGAACTTCCTATGCAAACCTTGCGGTGCGCCTTTCTTTACGCGACAAACTTTCTCGCAAGCGCATCTAGAACTCAAAGAAACGATAAACTTGACTAATGTTCGTCTAGTGTGCAAAAATGGTCGTCCGTTAAGAGACCCTAAACTTGTCAAAACTAAACTGAGCTTTAACGTATGCAGAAACGTAAGTTCAGTTTTTCTGGTGACTCTGATATTCTTATGATGAATTATAAGCGTAAACATACAATCCACGAAGAAGAGACAAACACAAGGAAATTCACTACGGTGACATTCGCTTTATTTTTCCTGAAACCACGCATATATTTATTTATTTATTTATTTATTGTACCCTCAGGGCCAAAGGCATTACAGAGGGGAGTGAGTTTAGGATAAACAACAGTAAAATATAACACAGTGAAAACAGGTATTACAAAATAAATTTCCTCCAGAATGAAACAAATAACATCCAGAAAACGTAAATAGTATAGAAACAATGTATACAATACAGTGCAAGCAGATAAAACACACAATCAACTTTCTTCAGAATAAACAATATTAGCTACAGCGTCATGAAAGATTTTATTATCAGGAATGGCTGCAATATCGTGGGAAGACGGTTCCATTTCACAGATGTGCGGGGAAGATAAGACTGAAAACAAGATTTGGTCTGGCATGTTGAGATGCCAATCTTGTGGCGGTGATCGATGCGACGTGAAATGTATTCGGGGGGTGACATGAAATAGTTGTGAAGCGCAACGTGATGATATAGCTTGTGAAATAGCGTTAGGCGACCAATTTTGCGACGAGATTGTAACGATGGGAGTGAGACGTTAGATTTCTTGGCTGTGATGCTTGCCGTACGGTTGTAATTTGAAAGAATGAAGCGAACGGAATTATTTTGGACTAATTCCAAGGAATATGTGAGGTTTTCATGCGTAGGGTCCCATATTGATGCTGCGTATTCTAGTTTAGGACGTTTGAGCGTTTTATAGAGTAGAAGTTTAAGGGATGAGGGAGCGGTAGAGAATTTGCGACGTAAGTATCCTAACATGCGGTTAGCGTTATTAATCACGTAGTCAATATGAATAGACCATGTTAAGTTTTGAGTGATATGAATTCCTAAGTACTTATATCTTTTTACCCAATAAAGAGGAGTGCCATCAAGATAATATGAAGGAAGAGCGTTAGAGGTATGGGAAATACGCAAAGCTTTACATTTATAAGTGTTTAATTTCATATTCCATGCAGTGCACCAGTTTGACACCAAATTAAGGTCTGACTGGAGAGTGTCAGTATTGTTGACGTTATGTATTTCCCGAAATATTACACAATGGTCAGCAAAAAGGTGAATGTTAGAAGATATGGCAGAAGGAAGGTCATAAATATAGATTAAAAATAGGAGTGGCCCAACTACCGATCCCTGTGGAACACCAGATAGCACGTTAGCAATCGGTGAATTAGTGTTATTAGCATGCACAAAATGCCAACGGTTTAGAAGGAAAGATTTAATTCATTGGAAGACGTTAGGATCGAGATTAAGATGACTCAGTTTAAGTAGTAGCAATTTATGACAAACTTTATCAAAGGCTTTGGAAAAGTCCAAAAAATGCAGTCACCGCAAGATGAGTTGTCAATGCGGTATAGCTTACCAGTAAAGGCAAGTAATTGAGTTTCGCAGGAGTATGTTTAACGAAAACCATGTTGCGCAGGCGTGAAAAATGAATTCTCATCGAGAAAGGTAATGACATTCTTGAAAATTATTTGTTCTAGTAATTTGCAGCATGTGCTGGTGAGCGAAATGGGACGAAAGTTTTGAGGGCAGTGCTTACCACCGGACTTGTGAAGTGGACCCACCTTCCCAATTTTCCAGTCGATAGGAAGGCTTGCTGTGTCGAGTCACGGTTGAAAAAGTTTATTTAGTATAACTGAACTATAAGCAAAAGTATTTTTTAAGAATTTAGCGCTAATCGCATCAGAACCAGGTGAAGAATCATTTTTTAAAATATTCGATTAATTTCGCTACAGCAGGTGAATCGACGGTTATGGGTGGCATTGTCGGGAACCTGTGGTGCGGTATGAATGGAAGATTAACGCTTGAAATTGAAAAAAAGCTTTCAACGAATGTGTCATTCAGCACGGAAGCACAAAGATCATTGGGGATAAGTTTACCGGAGGCGTCTTGTAGTCTAATTAATGAGTCCTTCGCAGGATGTATAACGCGCCAAACTTTTTTAACACTCGTTTTCGAAATTGTTGGTAATGTGGCAGACAAAAAGTTATTCTTTGTAAGTTTATTCGCGTTGATGTAAGCGTCGTAAGCAGACTTGTACTTCGCCCATCGCGAATTAGTTGGTGAAAGCTTCGCGCGGCGGTATAGACGTTTCTTTTTGTTAGATAATCGTCTGATGTGAGAGTTGTGCCATGGTGCTTGTGGATTAGAGGTGAAGATGCGCTTTGGGATGTACTTATCGGCCAGTTCGTGAACCTTTGTTTTGAAATATATCCAGTTATCCTCGACAGAGCAGTAGTCTGAGTTTGCAATAAAGTAATCAACAAAAGTGCCCAGCTCATTGTTAATAGCGGTAAAGTTGCCGCGTTTGTAATCTAGATGGATTTTTTTTATTTTGTTCACTTTTGGACGTGGTATACCAACGCAAAAATTGAGCAGAACGTGATCGCTTATGCCTGGAAGATATGTTATGTCAGTAGCTAGCTCTGGATTAGTTGTTATAACTTGATCGAGAGTGTTCGAAGCGTTATTTACCGTCCTAGTGGCTTTTGTAACTAACTGAGTTAGCGAAAATGTGGCGCATAGTTCTAAGAATTCTTTAGCTTGATGCGAAGCGGGAGATGAAGAAGGCGGCTGAGCAGCCCATAAAATAGTTGGGAAATTAAGGTCCCCCAAGTAGAAAAAGCGGTGATGAAGGAAATCGTGCGCGAACAAGATTTATAGCGTCGTGAAGCTCGTTAGTGAATGTAGACGAATAAGAAGGAGAACGGTAACAGACGCCAATAACCATTTTGAGATGACCTATCACTATTGACGCAAAAATTAGTTCTAGTTCGCTGAAGACTTGGATACATGAAGATGGAATGTCTTTGGAAATGGAAGTAAAGCACCACCGCCACGCTTGGCTGTTCTATCGCAGCGATATACAGAATAGCAATGAGCGTTATGGAAGATTTCGGAATCTGACACATGCGTTGGGAGCCTTGTTTCCGTTAGCGCTATAATGTCAGCTGAGCATGTGCCTATGGCAGAAGATAAAGAAGTATGCTTGTTAAGTAGGCTTTTGACGTTAGTATAAAGAACTGATATCGATGATGACAACTGTCCACTACCCCGCGCGATTCCCTACGGTGAAGCGGAAGATCCAGCTACGGAATCCAATGCAGGCGATTCCAATGCAGACGATTCGCCACGTGCCACGATTTCTTCAACAGTGTCTGTGGTAGGGTTATACATGAAGCATGTTTTATTGATATATACATTTGGTCAGCTCTTTGCGCTCGTCGCTTATCATAAGATTATCATGCACCAACGAGTCCACACTAAAGTTTTATTGGTGACTATGAATTAACAAAAGTGTGCTGTAATGATTCAAGATCACTCAGGGAGGCCACTGACAGAATACAAAAGGTATCCTCAACTATATTATTGCCTATAACGTATTTCGTGGCGGAATATGGACCGATAAGGTGATATGCATTAGCCCAGCAACATATGTGTCTCCTCGAACCGCTTACTCATTGAAAACCTGAGAACATAGGTGTAGGGTAAAATATTCACGTATAATTTCTTCTTGAAAACAACCCATCACTGAAACCCTTTATGATGCTACACGACTTTAGTTTGTGCTAGTTGGTGAATAGACATCGTAAAAGGAATACCAGGGCGCAAGTAAACAAGGACAAAAACACGCAAAAGACAGGACCGGAGACAACAACAAACTGATTTTATTATCTCCAAAGAACCGCTTATAACCACAAGAGAGGCACAAAAATGTGCAAAACTTAGAAAGCGTGGGAAAGAAGAAGCAGGTAAAAAAAAAACTGGCATAGGGCCACACAGAAAGGCAATCTTCTCGTCTGTTAAGCACACAGACGGGTTACTCCCACACACGGGGCCCCGCTGCTTAATCAGGTATGCCCCTATTATTACTCTTTCCAGCCATTCTTTAAACTGAGCGATGTGTCCGGTTTTGTTGAAAGCAGGATAACATTTGCACCTACTGAAGTGTGTTGCCTTGCGGCTACCATATAGAGCCTTCACTTCCGTTTGTGCTGTCTCTTTCTATCATGAAAGCACTGCCTTGTCTGTCCTATATATTTCAGGCCGCAAATTAGAGGGATGACCAAGACGACATAAAAGATGCTCTCTGAACATAGTTTCGTGCTTTTTGCGACATTCTCAGTGACATTTATCCTTTTTTTAATTGACAAATCTGGAATAACTTTCACATACATTTCTCTGGTGTGGCTAACTACAACCGAGATAAAACCAAACTCGCTGTTATCTTTAAAAAAGCGAGCACTACGGGCACTAGGCAAAGTTCCTTTTACAAAAAGCATTTTCCTGTACTAAACGGGCTATAAGATACTACCGATAAAACAGTTATTTATGCTCAAGCTCTCACTGGAAACCCAATGCCAGTGAGTAATAAACAGCACGTCGTTTCAATAAAAATATCCGATTAAGCAGACGTCGTATACGCTAAGACGGAATGTAATGGTTAAGTCCAAATTACGTACAAATCACGGTTTACAAAGATTAACATCACTATTTCTAGAACTCCTGAATGAATACCCTGCTGTACTCAGCCTCCTGGACGATAGAGTGTCCTCAACACATTTTAAGATACAAAGAAAAGTTAGTTTTATATCAGAGTTTCTGAGCTTGTCAATTACTGTTTAATCCTTTCTTTTATTGTCCATCTGGCGCACTGTGCTTGTACATTATTTTCATTGAGCACAAGCCTACTGTTCTCCTGTAAAAATAATGTTTTATATGTGATATTTCCCCTCCTGGTATATTCCGCCCTTGCTTCCTTTGTCTTCTTTCCTGCAAATTAGACATTTTAAATACACTTTGATTGTTACACCTATTTTTGTTATCACAAACTGTATTGTGCCTGTATGATGTCTTAACATCTGAATGATGTGTCCGAATTATGTGAAATGATGAGAGATTACATGGCTGCTAATTTTGCCAGGGCGGCATAGCTACGTTAGGCCCCTTTTCGAATCTTTTTTTATGCCTCCCGAGGCAATCTGTTTTGAATTGTCTCTAAGAGAGAAAAAAGGAGATAAAGAAAAAAAGCAAAGGACGAACGGACGGACGGATGGAAAGAGCTTAGAGGGCGCATACAGAACTACATTAACCTTATAGCGGTTGACCACGTTCTTGATATCATGTCATAGACAATGGTTATAAGAAATTACCGCGACTGGTCTCTTTTCTTTGTTCTTTTCTGTCTGATTATTCTCTGAAGTAGGTTCGAGTTTTCCCAAAAGTGCCTCACAAACATTCGTGGCTAAATGACCTCGGTAACCTGCTCTTTGAAATCTTTCCATGTGGGACTGAAAGCTGAATTTGAGCCCTTTATCAAGCATAGACGTCACACTGTTTGTAAGGACTGCGTCTCCGAGAGCTCGGACGGCAGCAGAAGCCGTCTCTGCGTTCTGCTTCTTCCCCAACTTGATCCTTGTTTGATTCCACTGGAAATCTGTAGTTTGCGCCGCAACCCTCTGGTTTTCGTGAAAATTTCTTGCCGGATATCCGCTGTTTGAAAAGGAGCAGCGGTGACCATTGAACAACCCAACCTGACGCCAGGCTTCACACTGGACAACCTTGCAAACCCTTCTGGCATGTTCAAAACCAAGCGGTATTGTTGATGACATAATCTCCGTTTTCAACAGCGCATACGGCAGTTTCACCTGATAATGAGTTAGTAAAGTTAGCCTCCAGTTCCCCTATTTAAGACTGGCATTCATAAAGAATGGCCATATTTCCTGGGTTTAGAATTCCCGTACGAGCAAAATGCTGCTTCCGTTTGTTAGTGCTCATTCTAAGATTCTCAAACGTGCAGTAATTTTTACCTTTCTAACTGCAGATGTGAATAAAATGTAGGAGCATGAAGAAGTGCGCAGATTAGACGCGCAGATGAAAAGAATTCAAAGAGCAGGTTACCCGGTTCATTCAACCACGAATGTTTGTGAGACACTTTTAAGCAAGCTCAAATGTTCTTCAAAGAATAATCAGACAGAAAAACTCAAAGAAAAATACTGGTCGTGGTAATTCCATATATCCATTGCCTATTAAATATCATGGAAGTGGCCAACTGCTGTGAGAATAATGTAGTTCTTTATACATCCTGTGAGTTATCGCAGATCTGCGACATAAATAATGGTAAACAATACAAATAAAGCTGCAATGAGCAGCAAAACTACGCTCAGGGGAGTACACCGCTGACGTCATATTTGTCATCCATCTTAGCTGTGGTCTGGAATATATAGGGCAGACTGGGCAGTGCTTCAATGATAGTGCGAGGCCGCACAAAACGCAGGTGAAGGCTGGATATGGTAACCACATAGCGACAGACGGTAGTACGTGCAAATGTTGCGCTGCTTTCTACTGAACCAGACTCATCGCTCTGTCGAAAGAAAGATGAAAAGAGAAATAGTAGAGGCATACCTGATTAAGCAGTGGGGTCAAGGGTGCGTGAGTTACCCGTCTGTGCCCTTAACCGACGAAGAGATTCCCTTTCTGTGTGGTTATATGCCAACTTTTTGCTCCGCTTCTCCTTTCCCACGCCTTCTGTACTCCTATATTTTTGTGCCTCTCTTGTGGTCATACGCGGTTTTTTTTAAACGAAATTCATTGCCTCAGATCATCAATGATGGGTGAAGGTGTAATGAATGATATAGTAGAGATTAAATGAATGGAAAAAGGTTAGCTGATTTGCTGAAGTCCAGAAGAGAACGATGGTACGGTCCCTGCGTCCAGGCAATGTATGAAGAAGGGTTGCTCGGTGAAAGACCTGCTATTATCAGGTGCCGGATCCTTGCAGGCTTGAGAGCTGGGCAGTCCCACAGTAAGTGATGAATGTCGGCCTCAATGTCCTCGCGTTTAACCCTTTGTTGCATGCTGGCCACTGTAGTGGACAAAATTCTGCGATTTTTAGAGCAAGTTCAGTGCATGCCAGGTGCTCCTGTGCATGCTGGTCACTACCGTGGACAAAAAAGGTACGTTTTCGATGCGCTAGATGGCGCCATCATACTGCGGCTGCCTCGAAATTTTGCTACGAAGATGGCTGCCCCCTGCTCGAGCGGGTAAGTGACGTCTGTCTTCACTTTTTGGCTTACCATTCGCACATTTCCCTAATTTGCGATGTATAATTATGCGGAAACAAGAAAAGAGATACTGTTAGGTTCGCGCCATTGATATTACGACTGAGTAAAACATAGGTGGGTTTTCCGAACAACTTCTTTCAAATGTCTACTGTGGTGGACACCATGCATGGCGGGAAAACGACATGCCCATGTGAGGCTTTTCGTAAGGGTTTACTGCTACTGCTCAGATTTGAGTGCATTATTTATTATGCTCGATATAGTTTTTAACGCAGCTTTACTTTGTTATCATTAGGAGGATTCCGGCTTCAAAGAAGAAATTAACCGATGCGGAAATCGATAAACTATTGGATGTCCCGTTGCCACGGGACCAGGTGAATGCGCTACTTGGAGAAGACTTGCCATCTGGTAGTGATGATGATCGCCTTGACAGTGAAGATGATGGTCAGAACGAAGTAGAGGTGGACAGATGGAGTGATATAACCGATAGCAGTGCGAGTGAGGAGGAAGACGTTCACACTGACAGCGATGCTGAAGGCGAGGGCGCACCAAAACAGCGTCGCATTCAGAAGGAAAAGCCGAAGGTATGGCGTTAGAATAAGAGAGATATTCCTCATTGCACCAAAGTGCACAACGAGCTGAAGCCTAAGGCTGCAGCTGCTGAAGGCAAAACTCCACTGAAAATGTTCAAGCTCATGTACGGTGAGGATCTCATTGAGCTGCTAACATTTGAATCTCACAGGCACAGAATACTTAATCGTCCAAAAATGAAGGTGATAACAAAGATGGGAGGAAATATTATCAGTTCTTCACCTCAACGATGCTGCTTTAGAAAAGAAGAGTTCTGAGGAAGGCTTCGATCGCCTCCAGAAAGTTCGTCCAATGATCGACCAACTGAATGCTTCATTCAAGAATTTGGCTGAACCAGAGTCTTGCCAGGCAATAGATGAGCAGATCATCCCCTTCAAAGGAAGGCACTCGCTAAAGGTGTACATGGCAAACAAGCCAAAAAAAATGGGGATACAAAGTCTGGGTAAGGGCCGGTCAGTCCGGGTATGTTCACGAAATAGAGTTTCACGGAGACAACCTGAAGTCCGACCCGCCTGACGCACCCCAGACTATTGGCCCGTCAGGACGCGTAGTGCTGCGCCTTGCCAGAGCTGTACCTCCAAGTACGTTCCTTTTCTTTGACAATTTCTTTGCGTCCCCAGAGCTCCTGGCCCACCTAAAGGATAAGGGACTGCATGCGACATGCACCCAGCGCAGAAACAGGACAGCTAAATGCCCGTTGATGCCTGAAAAAGAGCTGAGAAAACAAGGCAGGGGCCCGTTCGACTACAAAGTCGATAGAGAGCATGGCATCATCGTTTGTGAGTGGTACGATAACAGGCTTGTAATGGTGGCCTCAAATGTGCATGGTGTCAACCCACTTGTAAAAGTGAGGCGGTTTGACCGAAAACAAAAAAAAACACGTTGAGGTCGAAAGCCCTGCACTAATCGCAAGGTACAATGAAAATATGGGCGGCGTCGACAAGTGCGACATGCTTCTTTCTATGTACCGGACCCACCTCAAGACAAAAAAATGGTACAAAAGAGTAATTTTTCACCTGACCGATTTGGCTGTCGTAAACGCATGGCTGCTTTACCGCTGTGTTGCAGCAGAGTGTAAGATGCAGCTAAGCCACTTCAAGTTATCGGTGGCGATAGCACTGATCAAGGCAGAATCAAGGACCGCGGTTGATGAAACTGATATTTCTACTGCACTAGCATGCTCAGCCGCAGCGAAACGAAGGCCGCCTGCGAAAGCAAGCTCGGTGTCCACAGACGTGCGGTACGACAGCGTAAGCCACTTCCCCCGCCAGCAAACGTGTGCAGCACAAAGGTGCAAAATGAATGGCTGCAAGCGGAAGACAACATACCTCTGCGGGAAGTGCAAAGTGTTCTTGGTTCTTGTGCATTGACGGCAAAAGTGACTGTTTTTCTTTATTTCATAATGAAGAGTAAAGTGCCCTTTTGTTATTGGAAGAACTTTGCCTGGTTGAAAAGGCAAACATAAACATTTTTACTTTCCCCTACCGGAGCTGGTATTCATGTTGTCCACTGTAGTGGACATTCTGTATCTTCCAAAATAAAAATTTGAATGAGATGAAAAAAATTTTTCCCGTTTTTTCTGATGCAGAAAGACACGAAACAAGAAAAAAATCACAGTTCGCGCACGTAATAATTCCGCATGCAACAAAGGGTTAAATATTGGACACCCTGGCCGAGGAAACAATTCTTGGTACTGAGGCCACTTCCGAGTGATCGCTGGTGAGAGGGCAATCCCGACTCAGATCCTCCTAAACACAACCTCCTTTGCACGGGTAAGACCGCGGGGGTGGGGGGGGGGGAGTTACCGCACACGGGGAGATGAGAGCACGTGTGCGGCGCCGGAGGAGTTCCTTTCTTAATGAAAAGAGGGTAAAATTGTCCAAATGAAGGAACCGCGGTTCTTTCGAGATAATAAGATCAGTTTGTGGTTGGCGCCTGTCCCGTCTTTTGCGTGTTCTTGTCCTCGCTTATTTGCGCCGTGGTATTTCTGTTACGATACAACGCTGTACCGCTCCTCCCCCTTCTCCCTTTGTAAACCTGCGAAGTTTGTAACAAAACTCAAGTCTTTCTGCTTCACAAATGCGTTCTTTGGCACCAGGCGCTTGGCCTAGCATGCGTTTTCCTTCTGTTATTTTTGTTTCGATGTATTTCTTGTGTGCTGCTTAGCTTGAGACATAATTTTGTTGAACGTAATCTTTTTGTTTACTTTTTAAATACGTTCAAAAGAGCATTGCTGAGCACAAAGCGTTTTTATGTGCGGATTGCTGTCACTGAATGTTCGTTTATATATATATATATATATATATATATATATATATATATATATATATATATATATATATATATATATATATATATATATATATATATGACTTGCCTTTACTTCATGCAGCTGATCTTCCTTGCCTGTTCATGGTCGCCCGGTTCCCACGCATGCCGCGCTGTGGTCCCGAAGGCTAGAACTTCGCGGTCCTGGAATCCTGCAGCCATCGCGGAAGCACAGTGCCTGCGACGCCGCCCCGCACCGGTCCAGGACCTGCCGAACGACCAACGTTCCTGCCCCGCAGCACCACCCCCGGAATCGCCGAACAGCTTGCCTTTCGTGCTCCCAGTACTATCAACATCACAATCTACATCGCCATCACCATGTATAAAGCCCCCCGGAATCAACACCCCTTTCAGTGGACTCGGCAGCACTTCCAAAGACAGTCACGTCAAAATGACGCCTTTACTTCATGCATGTCAACAATGCTTACCCTCTTTTTACGAAGTGTGCAAGTTACGCTGGTTTGATAGTGCTACCGAGTCCACTTTGTGGTATTGTCATTGCAAGTGACTGCGCACATGTCATTTTACACGTTCTATTGCTATGTAGGGACATTGAACTAAATCCTGGACGTGGACCTGACACCCGCTCAGGCAACACAGATTCGCACAATGAATTGCTTGAGGCATTGGACGGGTTAAAAAATGGGCAAACAACCCTTCTAAATGAGATGAAATCAATTCATACGACACTGGCTCAGCAAGAAAAAGCGTTTAAGGAGATAAAATCAAGACTAACAAAAATTGAAGAAGAATGCGCCTCACTAGACCCCCTTAAAGCCCAAGTTAACGACGTCCAGTGTCTCGCCCAAGAAAGCGCAAACAAATTTTCAGACCTTGTACATAGGCTAGACGACAGCGAGGACAGGGCCCGTCGTTCCAATCTAGTATTCTTTGGTGTGAAGGATACTGACCACGAAACCTGGGCTTAATCCGAGAAACACATAATCGATATTTGCAAATCCGAGCTAAATCTTACAACCCAACCTATGGACATAGAACGGGCCCATCGGCTTGGTAATTTCAATTCTGACAGGAACAGGCCCATTATTGTTAAGTTCGCAGACTTCAAAACAAAGGAACTCGTTCTTTCAAACGCCAAACACTTTGAGGGTACTAATCACAGCGTTTCAGCAAACTACTCCCGTAACACTCGTATTGCCCGTACAAACCTCATAGATTACACTAAAATTCAACAAAAAAATTTACCCTCCGACACGACAAGATGGTAATCGGAACCATCACATACACATTCGATCGCCCATCTCAATCAGTGTTACCTCAAACACCATAGCTATCATCTAAACACACCAAAAAATGCACTCCCAACTCGCTCTCAGTTCTTTACACTAACATTAGAAGCCTCCTGCTTAAACGCGATGCTCTATCTAGCCTGTTCAATACCACAGAAAGCAACGTAGTCGTAATAACAGAAACATGGTTGGATGAGAACATAACGGATAGCGAAGTACAGTCCACATTCCACAACTGTGATGTCTTCTACTGCGACCGCATAGGTAAACGAGGCGGTGGCGTCCTAATAGCAACGCACCGCAGCCTTAAACTCCATGTCATGCCACTTGACTCTCCCATTGAAATATTATTCATCTGTTCTGAAGCCTCATTTCCGCCGACAGTAATCTGCGCTTGCTATCGCGCTCCAGACAGTGATGCTTCGTTCATTCCTTCCTTCCACAACGCCCTACCTATGATAAATTCTGAACTTCCACTCGCTTGTCTCTTTGTCCTAGGTGACTTCAACTTTCGCTAAATTAATTGGCAGAACCCGTCTGACACGACTATTTTTTGTGCGCGCGATTTCTTGAATACTTGTCACACTTTTGGTCTGTCCGAACTGGTCACCAGCCCTACAAGGCAGAACGCTCAATCATCTAACATATTAGACCTGATACTAACGTCACATACAGAAAACTTGATATCACTCTTGAATCTGCCGGGTATCAGTGACCACTCAGTAATACACGCAACGTTTCTCAACCATTTACCGCACCCGAAAAAAATAACTAAAACAATCACACTTTGTGATAAAGGAGACTATGAAAGCATCAACAGTGAACTTGATGCGTTTCACACCTGGTTTTTAACCGATTTTCGTGATCGCACTCCTGAAAATAATTGGCTACTGTTCAAAAACAAAATCCATGCTCTAATTCAAATATTTATACCTACCATCACCGTAACTGAACGCCATGAATCTCCTTGGTTCCATTCCGAGCTAACACGCATGAATAACAAGAAGAAAAGACTTTTCCAAACCGCCAAAAAAAACCAATAACCCAAACACGTGGCAAAATTATTATGAAGCAGAAAGATCCTGTAACCTACAGGTATACAAAACTAAACACTCGTTTTTTTCTTCTACTCTACCCGACATGATTCGTACAAACACACGTCAATTCTGGAAGTGTATCAATCCTAACCCCATCAGAAATGTAGCACTGTGTGCCGATGATAATAAGATCATGACGTTGCGGAAGTTTTGAATTTATCATTCAGCTCAGTTTTCACTCACGAACCGGATAATAATTTACCCGATTTTCCTTCCTTTAACTTTCCACCTATGCTGGCCGTGAGCTTCGAACCTGATGGTATTGTCAAATTAATCGACTCTTTGAATTTAACCTCTTCAGCTGGTGTTGACAGAATTAATTCTAGAGTGTTAAAAAATACAAAACATACCACTAGCACCATATTGTCTCATATCTTCCAGCAATCTCTTTCATCAGCCATTATACCCCATGACTGGAAAGTAGGCAAGGTCATCCCAGTCCCCAAAAAAGGGCCTTCATCTTCTCGCCATAATTATCGACCAATATACATCACATGTATTACTTCCAAACTAATGGAAAATAAAATTTTCTCTCAAGTTATAAAATTTCTAGTGTCCGTCAACTTTTTCCACCCTAACCAGCATGGCTTTTTAAAAGGTTTACCATGTGAAACACAATTAGCCCTCTTTGTTAACGACCTTAACTCTAGCATTGACCTTAACATTCCTGTTGACGCCCTCTTCCTCGATTTTGAAAAAGCTTTTGACAAATTTCCTCACAAACGACTATTCCTGAAGCTTTCTCGTCTCAATCTTAAGGAACATGTTTTTAAATAAATATGCAGGTTTCTCATTAATCGGCAGCAGTTTGTCTTTGTTAATAAATGTTCATCTTCTTATTCCTCTGTTATATCTGGGGTACCTCAGGGCACCGTCTTGGGCCCCCTCCTTTTTCTCACTTATATTAACGATTTGCCTGCTAACATATGTTCTAACATTCGCATATTCGCTGATGATTGCGTTATCTACCGGCCTATTACTAACTGCGATGACATTTTGCTTCTTTGGTCTGACATTCACCACGTACTAACCTTGTGTAATACATGGCTAATGTTTTTAAATGTGAAAAAAACATCTCTGCTATCATTCCACCGACGTCATTCACAATCATCTTCAAGATATCTAATCGGGAATGCTGAAATCGCTTCAGTATTAACTTACAAGTATTTAGGCATCCATTTGACACCTGATCTAAATTGGTCTTTTCATGTATCTCAGATTACTAACGAGGCAAATCGCGTCCTTGGTTACTTTCGACGAACCCTGCGACTAGCACCCCCATCAGTGAAATCCCTTGCTTACTTATCCGTCCCAAATTAGAATATGCATCCGCGATCTGGGACAATCATCAAAATAACCTTTCCACTACTCTCGATTCTGCACAGAATCGCTCAGCTCGTTTCAATTTCTCAGCCTGTTCTTATCATGTAAGTGTAAGTAAACTAATACGCAATGCTCAACTCACAACTTTAGCGAACCGCCGAAAAATTTCCAGACTGCGTCTGTTTCATAAATTATATCATCATCCACATCTCAACTTCATTATCAGCCCCGCACATCGCAACTCCAATCGCACAAACCACGGGAAGGCAGTCTACCCTCCCCCTGCCCGCACTTCTGCGCATCTGTCATTTTTCTTTCATACAGCAAGGAACTGGAATGACCTGCCAAACGCCATCGTTGATCACATCGACTCATCGTCATTCAGATCGTCAATTGAAGAAATTTACTGCTGAAGTTCCACCCGCTCATGTAATACCCCTTCAATGGGGCCTTTGAGTTCTTAATATATATATATATATATATATATATATATATATATATATATATATATATATATATATATATATATATATATATATGTTTGTCAAACTAGCCCCTCATTTCCTTTACTTTGTCTGCTAATAGCTTAACGAGGGTCTCGGTTCTGGCAGTCTTGTTGCCATAGGTAGTATAAGAGGGCTCTCGCATAGTTTCCGCCCTCGCCGTTAGATGACGTTCTACGTCACACTCGCGGTATAACATGACGTGCTACGTCCACCGCTAAGGTCGAGGGTGGCGCTGGTGAACACTCTCAAGGTTCGCTTAGACACAGTAAACATAAATACCCACGAAAGCAGCAGATTGGACAGCCGTCGCCGTAGCTCAGTTGGTAAGAGCACCGGACGCGATATTCGGAGGTCATGGGTTCGGATCTCACCGGCGGCATGGTTGTTTTTCTGCTGCTTTATAAGTAATTTTCTTTAAACCGATTCATTGGCACTACAAATAAAAAAAAAAGAAAGATTAAAAACATTCCCCTATGCCCCTTGGTTTCCGTGACTGTTAGCTTCCTTAATATATATATATATATATATATATATATATATATATATATATATATATATATATATATATATATATATATATATAGACCTAATTGTTAGACCTCATTAATGCCCGCGCGGTGCTGTCGGTTCGGTGCAGTAATTAAATAACTCAAGAACTGGGCTTCTCTATTTTGGGCATCATGATTTTCTCTACATAGACATACGTTAATGCTTAAAAAGGGTATTCGCACGTGTGATGTGCTGATGACGCACAGGACGACTTGCGACTGCCGAACCCTAAACATTAGACTTCCATTGTAAATGCAGCAAAAAGCAATTATATCCAAAAAGTAGATTTATTTCATGCGCGGCAGTAATGGCTCGAGGGAGATGCTTCTCAGTGTCTTAGACACGTGGGTTTAGTAAAAGCTAAGCAACCCGACAGTCTCGTAAGGTGCATAGTTTTGCTTGCTTATGCGGCGGATAGCCCGACGCGACGACGGGGCCTAATGATGCCCGCCTAGGAGTCTGAGTGCCCTCGGCATTCCGCTTCGCCCTAGGGCTTTCTGATTGCGCAATAAATTCGGATCCACGTGGAGCATGAATAAAAGACATCGGAGCTTCGGTAACGCGTGCATCCTTTAATTACACTAAATCAAAGTCTTGTCTCTTGTGCGCAGCGTCTCGGAGTTGCCGATTGTCTTGCGAATGTGCATTCGTGTTCTCCGTGTCACTTTGTACCGTACCATTGAAGTACAGCCAATTTTTAAATCTAAGTCTTCCACAGCACCTGTGTAATTTCAGCATCAAGTGAGTTGTATGACGAGAAGCAGACATTTACGGTGACGCTTTACCATACGCGCATCCCGCCTGCTTTAGAATATGCATAATTGTTCATTATCGAGGATCGACAGCCAATGTCAAAATGTTTAGCGACTAAACTGTTTGTACTTGCGTCAAGCTGTGTGTCTTATTATGCGTAGCCTGTCTGCACAAATCCTTGCAGATGAGGCGAGCTCTCTTCCACTTCGCTCGTGTAGTTAAAATTTCCGATAGTGCTACAAAAGCCTGAATAAACTGTTAGAAACAAACCGGTTGGCCTGGTCACCTTCGGCAAAGGCCGCACAATAGTTTGCCACTGCGTCCCAAACAAGTCTAATATAATTCATCATATTTAAGAACACATTGGTTCTCATTTTGTATGTCTCACGCTGTTTAGGCAGCAAAATATTCCGCTGCACGTTAGCTACGATCCTGATATATTTTTGGGCGTAGCGCGCTAACTTCTACATAAAGCTGTAGCCTTGGCTGCATATGATGCTTGTATTAGAAAGAAACGGCAATGCTCAACAGACAAAGCTATTTACATACTGGATTGCATGGTTTGGCACACATTATATCAGCAACAGTTGTAGTTTTTCTTTAGCTGCTGAATCGTGGAGCGTTACATGCTTGTCGGTGTAAATGGGGTGTCAGTTTGCAAGAAGCGTACTCTGCATTTGTTAGAAATCCGCGGGAAGGGAACTGGTTTTATGGCCATACATTTCTGTAATATTTCATAACTGCTTGACCCAACAAGCATGCTTCATGGTACCGCAGAAACAAACAACCGAAGCCCTTCTACGGTGGGTGAAACAACACTCCACCTTTTCTGTAAGCCTCCAGCCTGCCTACCTAATAGACGGCTGGTTGTCCTCACAATGCTGCCTATCAAATGCGTTCCCTAAATAACAAAATTGTTATCAGCAGGACTTTGAACAAGTAGTAGGATTACAAAACATTCGTGATATTTCACCCTTCTGTGAAGTGTCTAAGTGGAAACTATATTTGTACGGAATAATGAATCCGGCCTCATACGTTACAAGGTGTTTATTTAGGGCTTTAATTACTGAGAATTGCTGTGGGTATTGTTGATTTCGTTAGTTCCACTCGACAACCGCGTTCCGATAACTTGAAAGCATGCAATCACGCTACACTTCCTATGAGTAATTATCTCCCGTGAAAAAGAACGCAGTACGCAACTTCTAAAATTGCTGACCTTGTTCGCAGCATGCGGCGAACAATGGCTGAATTTTCCACCCGGCTTAACAAACGCATCGACAGAAAAACTACTTTCGCTGAATGAATAACTTATAACTTGATCTCTTCTTCCCTTAGCAAAACTCTATTGGCGTCGAGAATACCAACTAGTCGTCCTATATTGATTTTAGTGGAAAACTTCTACTTGAATGCCCCTAATTTGCATAGATATTGCCTTGCGGTGCCAAGTTCGTATGCCTCCACAGGTACCAGTAACATGTTTCAGCATACAGGGTAATGATTTTAAGCCAGCCCACGCAATGCTGGAAACTTCTTTTTTTCTCACGCATAATTGTACAAATTCTACCAAAAAATGCATTTTCGCTATTGAAAACATATAAATCACAACGCAAAATAAGATGCGACCAATGTGTTTAAAAACTTCAAATTTTTCTCCTCTTAGAGGGGAGACTTTTTTTTTACTTTCATCTGGAACGTCATAATAAAGTGCTGTTCCTAACCTGTTACGACACGATACTAACGTAACATATAATAGCATATTACTCTACACTTTTATTTACTGGGCTTTCTGTTTTGAAGACTTTTCTTCTGTGACTCTGAAACTATGCTCAAGGCTGAATGGTCGCGTCTTTTTTGTTTTTGCTAGTGGTATGCACGTTCGTGTTTATTGCTGAAAAATTTCCTGAAAAATTTTTTGCGTGCGGACAGCCACCTCCCCATAGGCTTTTCCCGACTTTCGAAAAATTGAAACGTTAGTCTTATATGCCAGCGACGAATTTTGCATTGCTCCAAACACATTTTTTGTGGCGCCGTGGTCGCTCAATGCTTATAGCGCTGGGCTACAGACCCGAAATTCGCAGGTTCAATCCTGCCCGCGGCGGCCGCATTCTGATTGCGGTGAAATCGTAGAGGCCCATATACTGCGCAATGTCAGTGCATGTTAAACGTTCAGTGGGGGTGGATATTATCTGCAACTCTCCACTCCAGCATCCCTCATAGCCTGAGTTATGCTGGGACGTTAAACCTCATAAATAAACCAACCAAACAAACGCATCTTGGGAAATCTGTATAGGCCACTGTGCACAGAAATCATCATTACCTGGTCGCCCCTTATGGTACGGTGTCACGGATTTTGGGAGAACACTCAGGCCAAGAGAATGGACTAGGCAACAGGTGTACCCACACAGGCGCACATTTAACACACTCTAAGTGACACAAACACTACCACACAAAACTAACACAAAACACAAAGACTACCGTTACACCCGACCCGAGAACACCCAGTCTACCAGCGTTCGGCGTTCATGCTCAAGGTTCGTTGCTGATGAAGCGTTGCACGGGTCCAGTCAGTGGCATTGAGGTAGCCGGTGTCGAGGTGTAGTTCGAAGTGTTCAGGCTGGTGTCGCTGTCGTTGTCGTTGGTGACGTCGTACGGGCTCCCGGTCCAAGTGCCCGTGGAGGCGATGCTGCTGATGTTGGCATTGGGGGCACTACCCGGATGGGTGGCAACAGCGCTGGAGGCACCCGTGGCCCTAGCAGGCGGTTGCGTAAGCCGTTGCCTTCCTGGAACGGGCTCAGGAACGGCAGGAAGTAACTGGTGCGACGCCCTTGAACTCGAGATCACCGAAGCAGTAGCCGGCGTTGCTCTCTTCCAGCCGAGGTCTTCCTGACCCACCAGAACCTCCACTTCTCTGTTCTTCCCCTTCTCCCCGCTATCCCTTGCACTTTTACAACTTTTGCGTTGGTTTACGTCATCAGTGCCGTCATCTTCATGTTATCTTCTCCACCAGTCATGTCTTCCCATCTCACCAAATACTTCATCTTCTTTGTCCTTGTGTTACTACACGTCATGCTTATCGTGATGCTCTTCATCTTCTCCAAACTTCTTTCGATCATACTTGTATTTGAAACCTCCAATCACGTGTCACAAAGGCCTCCTCTCTCATGAGCTTTTCCATAAAAACTGCTCATATCATCACCATCTTCAAGTCTCCAGCCAACCGACTATCTTCTGTGACGATTCTGAACTCCGCGCACAACACACCGCAAATGTCAAGCACGCACCAAAAGCACACCACTGACACATCACACCAAATTGCATTTTCGGAACATTAACACATTAATTAGCATATTAATGTCCGCAATACACTTCGATGTATATGGACAGAGCAACAACAAGAAAATCGGTGGTGATTTAGCTCTCGTTAAACCTGTAGTGACGGTATAGCTACAGCTGACCGAGTGGAACTTGTTCAGTTGAATTGCAGTGCCGCCTGCAGCTGCTCCGTACCACTTGACCGACCCCGTGACAGCGTGGCGGCTCCGCCACAGGGTAGCAGCGCTGCCACACTGATGGCTCGAAATGCTACCGCGATGTAGCTATCGCTACAAAAGATACACCCCAGAGATAGCTAGAGCTGTTTGGCTGGCTCTACTCATGAAGTCTTGTCCTTTTCTGCGATATTCTTTCTTAAATCAAATTGAGGTTTATTATTACCTTACGCCATCCTACACTTTTCTTCCCACTGCACGTTGCACATCGGCGACATCAACTTTCTCCTTTGTCACTACCGAGCATGGTACCTTGTGGGAGTACCATACAGGAACTCTTCCTTCGTATTTTTTTCAACATATTTGCACAGAAAACCTTCTTGGTGTCATTCATCAATAAATAATAATCCATGTCATTTTTCTTCTGCGTCACATTGTAAGGGCCCTTTCATTGCATCAGTAACATATGATCCGTGGATAGCAGGATGAGAATCCTGTCACCCGGATTCAGATTTCTGAGAGTGGTTTTCTTGTCTTAGTAGCCCTTATAGCCTTATCTCGCCCTTTCCAGGCCTTGATGTGCAAGCCTGCATGTTTCTTCCAACTTGTCCCGCAACTCAAGAAAGTATGTGCATGCTGTCTTGAGATAGGACGAAATATCTTTTTATTAGCCCATAGCTTCTTGAGTAATGTAAGTGGACCGAAAACGGTTCTCCCAAACGTAATCTAGAATAGGGAGTGACCAAGACTCATTTGCGGTACTTCGCTGTAAGCGAATAGGAGAGCTGGGAGGTATCTATCCCAATGAGCAGGACACTCCTGGCACAATCCACGATTTCTTGAACCGCTCTACAAGCCATGGGATGGTATGGTGCTTACACATGGGATGGTATGGCGCTATTAGTAACTGCCTTACTGACAGAAGGCGGTTAACCTCCTTCATTAGTTCTGACGTGAAGTTCAAGACACGGTCACTGAAAAGTTTCCTAGGGAGCCCATAACGCGAGAACATCTCCACGAGACGCTCGGCCACTTCGACGCTGTCAATAGTCTTCAATGAAATAGCGTCAGATAACGAGTGGCCACGTCATCCAGGTTATGCACATATATAGTGCCTTTGACGGATACTGGAGAGATTGGCCCCGCAATGTCTATAGCCACTCTTTGCAAAGGTAAGTCGATGGCTGGCATCTTGCCCAGAGGCACAAGACCAACTCACCTCTTTGGAACTGTGCGCTGGCACATGTCACACGTGCGAACAAAGCTGAGAAACAAAGTGACTCACATGAGAAACAAAGCCAATCTGGTACCTGGCCAGATGGACGCCTCGGCAATTCTAGACACCATTTTGTGAACACCTTGGTGTCCGGCCATAATGACGTCACATACTAAGCGTAACACTGTATCTCGCATATCCTTAAGTAACACCAGCTGTTGAACCCGCCTTCCCGAGCTAGATATGCATTCCTTCTGGAGAAGACCGTTTACAAATTGATATACGAATCTTGAGAACACAGCGCTTGCAGACAAAGGACCAGAACAAGAACGACACACACCTGCGCTAACTAACAACTTTTATTTCGGAAGGGGGCCGATCCGCGCCTTTTACACAGAATTGGAGGGAATGATGCGCACGCGCACAACACAGCCAGGTGGGAGCATGGAAAGAGCCAACACATAGACCAACTATTCTTATCGCCACTGATAACCAACAACGCAGCCAAAACAAGCAAGAAAAGAAAAAGGAAAAAGAAAAAAGAAAAAAAAGAAAAAAAAAGAAAAAAAGAGAAAAGAAAAAGAAAAAAGAAAAGAAGAGAAAGAACCAACGGGGGGAGCAAAGGCAGGGAACGTAAGAAACAATTCCAAAAAGTACCAAAAGATCCCGAAGAAGCCAACAACCAACACGGCTAAACGACTGACGATGAAAGGTAACAAGATGAAGGCACTAAAAACTGAACAAACAGGCATAAAAGGTGCAGGAAAAACCTGCGGGAGAGTAAATGATTCGGCACAGCTAAAAGATGACGGAAACTAAAGGCGTTAAAACCGATACAAGCAAAAACCCAAGAAACCGACGCGAAAGAATACAAGCAGCAAAGGTGGTCACTAAAATATGACATTGAACAGACAACAGATCTCTAAAAACAAGCAAAGAATCGTAAAAAAAAAACGTGTGGGCGATAAAACATAACAGAGAAGAATACAGAAGAGTTTAAAAAGGAAAACATCGCAAAAAAAGAGGGCGCAAAAAAATCATCACGGAATGAAACGAAAAGAATACACTGAATCAAATCAAAGCAGAGAGGAATGAACACTCTTTGTCTAACAATGCAACTGATGGTGTGCTAACGCACTCATCTTTTAGCTTGGTAATAGTGGCTACCTTTTTATAAGCTACCTTTTTTGTAATCCCCTATATCCACCAACTGTCGCACAACCTAAAAAGAATTGGAAAAAGGGCAGGAGTAGATGTTATTTTCTCTGCTCCTCACCGGCTTTCTAGACTCTGCAGGAAGGTCAACGGCTCTGGGGAAAAAGGTCCAGACTGCACAATTAAGCATCGGGATCCGTTCGTAGCATGCTCGTCGGGTGTCGTCTATTCGATTCCTTTACCCTGCGGCAGGAAGTACGTCGGCCAAACAGGCCGATGTATCAATAAGCGGTTACTGGAGCATAAAGCTAATGCTGAGGATAAAAGGTCCGGTAATTTGGCCATACACTGCCGTGGTTGCAGTCCTTGCCGACGCGTCTCCCCCACTTTCAAGGAAACAGATATTTTGGCAAAAAACTTAAATCAACTGACTCGAGAAATCATTGAAGCAGCCACTATTACCAAGCTAAAAGATGAGTGCGTTAGCACACCATCAGTTGCATTGTTAGACAGAGTGTTCATTCCTCTCTGCTTTGATTTGATTCAGTGTATTCTTTTCGTTTCATTCCGTGATGATTTTTTTGCGCCCTCTTTTTTTGCGATGTTTTCCTTTTTAAACTCTTCTGTATTCTTCTCCGTTATGTTTTATCGCCCACACGTTTTTTTTTTTTTACGATTCTTTGCTTGTTTTTAGAGATCTGTTGTCTGTTCAATGTCATATTTTAGTGACCACCTTTTCTGCTTGTATTCTTTCGCGTCGGTTTCTTGGGTTTTTGCTTGTATCTGTTTTAACGCCTTTAGTTTCCGTCATCTTTTAGCTGTGCCGAATCTTTTACTCTCCCGCAGGTTTTTCCTGCACCTTTTATGCCTGTTTGTTCAGTTTTTAGTGCCTTCATCTTGTTACCTTTCATCGTCAGTCGTTTAGCCGTGTTGGTTGTTGGCTTCTTCGGGATCTTTTGGTACTTTTTGGAATTGTTTCTTACGTTTCCTGCCTTTGCTCCCCCCGTTGGTTCTTTCCCTTCTTTTCTTTTTTCTTTTTCTTTTCTCTTTTTTTCTTTTTTCTTTTTTCTTTTTTTCTTTTTTCTTTTTTCCTTTTTCCTTTTTCTTTTCTTGCTTGTTTTGGCTGCGTTGTTGGTTATCAGTGGCGATAAGAATAGTTGGTCTATGTGTTGGCTCTTTCCATGCTCCCACCTGGCTGTGTTGTGCGCGTGCGCATCATTCCCTCCAATTCTGTATAAAAGGCGCGGATCGGCCCCCTTCCGAAATAAAAGTTGTTAGTTAGCGCAGGTGTGTGTCCTTCTTGTTCTGGTCCTTTGTCTGCAAGCGCTGTGTTCTCAAGATGTACCCCAACCAACTCGCCCAGCAACAAACCTTGCTGATATACGAATGACGTACAACTCTCCTTTCTTTTCACCTTTTCCCCAACTCTTTCGAAGCAGGCTTTCAAGCTCGGGTCTTCTCCTAGCCTAATTTCAATTTCACCGGGTGTTACGCTCAGACACATCGTAACGGGTGTAGAGAGTGGACGCTGCGTTGCTCGGGCTGTCACTTGAGCTGTTGTCTCCACTGACGACGGCGAAGTGACTGCCCCATCACATGCCTGAGCTGTCGTGGGCCTTTCCTCATTTGGGTGTTCCTTAATGTCAAACATACTCTACTCGTGATCGGAGTCACCGACACTTCTTGCACCCATTATGATACTCAAGATGAGATCGCAGATTGGTTATTCTCCGCATCTTGACACTACCTGTCCAGTATAATACGATGTGGACACTAGAATCCTGGCTTCAGGCAGGTACCTGACTGCTATCCACAAGAGTGACTGTCGACGCTTCCCCTGTAAGATCCTCGTCCTTCACGAGGCTTCTCTGAACCAAAACATTTATGGCTCCCCTGTCTCTAAGCACAAATATAGGACGGTCTCCTATTTGCCCAAACACCTCCGGCATTGCTGGTTTTGACTTCGGTATTCCACTAATCGCCTCATCTTCCAGCGGCGTTTGCTCACCTTTTAGCTGTGGGACTTCAGGTGTTGTGACAAGTACTACCCGAGAGTCGCCAACGCATGCAGCTCGGTCTTGCGTTGTATATCGGCACTCATCCAAAGTATGTTCTCTCCTCTTGCAGCCTTCATTTCATTTCATTTCCTTCAAGGCCCCATGACTGGGGTATTACGTAAGGGTTGGGAACTACCAATCAAAAAAGCATTCTTACAATTGTACATATTTTTCCACATTTTCAATGAACTTGGGTGAACAGGTAATGGTGGCAATGTCACCTGGAAGGCCGTTGCACAACCTGTGCCTTTTGGGCAACGCTACTATTCCGACAGTCAACTGCACGGTGTCCCTCCTTGCCACAGAGGAAACACCTTACTGGCGCCTTAGATGCACTGCCATAGGCTCTTCGTTTTGTCACATCTGTCTCTTGAAACTTTTCAGTTTCATTCTTTGCCTTATTCGTATTTTTGAGCCCTTGATCATTGAGGAGTTCGTCTGCAGTGTCGGCAAACTTCCAATATTAACGACGAAAATGTGTCACCGCGGTAGCGGCAGTGCGGTTGCTGAGCGCGCGCTGCTGGCTCGCTCTATAACAACCGCCGACGTACAGAAGAACTCCGTTTAGTATCTGATTCGTGCAGAGCCATTAAACGCCTTTTCAAGTGGTGGAGTTTGCCCCTGATCCTGTCCTGCAGCTGCACAGCGGCACTCTAAAATCACGAAATGCCGAACAACGTCCTCTGGCTCTCCCGCCGCCGCCTGCTCAGCTTGTCTGCTGCGGCACGACTCGATAACGGAACCCGGCTGTCTTCAGCGGGGTTGGTGACTTGACGTCGAGGACTGGCTGGCTTCCTTCGAGCGGGTCAGCACGCACAACCGCTGGGATGACGCCATGAAACTTAACAACGTCATCTTTTACCTGGCTAATGTCGAAAAAAGCTTGTTCCGCAATCACGAAGCGGATATCGCCACATGGTCCACATTCAAGACAATCTTCACTAATGTATTTGGCCGTCCTGGCGTTCGCAAGGTCCGCGCCGAACGGCGCTTACGAGAGCGGGTTAAGCAGCCCGACGAGACATTACCTAGCTTAGTCGAGGACGTGGTGGACCTTTGCAAGTGCGTGAACAGTGATTTGCCGGAGGCTGATAAGATAAAAATATTATGAAAGGTGTTGTTGAAGACGTATTCCAAGGGCTTCTGGACAATCAGCCGGACACCGTGGCCTCCGTTATCAGTTTGTGCTAGAGCTACGAGCAGGTCCGCAAGCAACGCGTCCACACTCGCCGCACCATAAAGCATGCCGAGGTCGTGTCCGTTGAAGCCTTGATCGCAGGAGGGCAGCAGCTCAGGTACGATTATCAGCAGTTCATCAAAGAAAAGATCTCACATCAACTAGCGCTCATCCCTCGAGTTTCGGACCCCGCACCAGCGCTGAGTCCCACCCTTCAGCAGACGATCAGAGCCTAGGTCACGGAGGCCTTGTCACCCATGACTCAGCAACCTGTGGCTGCCCCTCTTACGTACGCCGCCATTCTCGCCAAACCACCATCCCATCCCTTGGGCCCTTTTTCAAGACGCCACTCAAGCGCCCCTGCTTTCGACGCCCCCGCCTGTTTTCTCTTCTCGGGCTAGGACAGCACAACCGTCGCCCCGTTTTGAGCCGGCAGTCCCTCACTACGGTCGTCCGTGGCGTACTAGTGACAACAGGCCCATTTGCTTTGCCTGCGGGTTCGCCGGTCATGTAGCCCGCCAATGCCGCAGCCGTCCTTCTTAGCCTGCTGACGTTCTACCGCCATCTGCGTATGGGTCTTACACGCAGCCACACCGCGTACAAACGGACCCGCTGCATCCCACCTTCCCCCCGACCGTCAGGCTGCCACTTCTCGCCGCTCCTCTTCTCCGCAACTTTTCGTTTTTCATGAATAGCACTAGCTTTGTACGGCAACATGCTAAAACTGCTTTGTCACCAGCTGGTCGCGCACGCCTTCGAAACTTTTTCTGTGTTTGACATATCAAGCCACCTGTCAAAATAGTTGGTCAGCCTGCAGGAAAACTGCTTAGTGGTTTCAGAAACCTCAGGTTTCACGGTGCGAAATCTCTTGAAAAACCTGTGCCGTAAGCCTGAATATTTGGAGTCGTGCCTTCTTGGCTTTCTTGTAGTCCTTAGAATCAGCAGAAGGCATCCTCCCAAACACATTCAGCGCCTCCCGGACAAAATACATGATCAATGCCGTGGCCAATTCAATGAGCTCCCAGCCTTGCCCCAAAGCTATCCGCCCGAATCGTTGCAGATGCGCGTCCAAATCATCTTTTTTGTCATCAAAAGGAGCCATCAGCTTTCTTGGACAAACTGTAGCCGGTCTAGAAGATTTTGTGCCCGCTAAGGAACTCTGTCGTACGTGATCTCCTCATATGCTCCCATGACACGCGTCGTTCTCCACAAAAGAAACTCGTCCTCCCGTTCTATCCTTCTTTTATCCCGCGCTTCTGCCTCGTGAGCTTTTTTCTCCCGCTCTTATGCCTCACGAGCGTGTGTGAGTACTTGCGCCCTTTCGTATATCTGCATTTTTGCCTCCTCGTCATAGAGACTCGTCGCCTCTTCCTTGCTTAACCTAAGCTTGAGAGCCAGTTCTAACGTTTTCGCCAAATCCACACTTTCTGCCGTTCAGAGGTCGGAGAGATTCGAGACAGAACAAAAAAAAAACATGGAAATGAATCCTGGCGGGCTCCTCACTTGACTTTGTTACGGATCCCCGGAGAACACTCGGGCCGAATGAATGAACTAGGTGACAGGTGTGCCCACACAGACGCACATTTAATACACCCTACGTGACACAAACACTAGCACACAAAACTAACAAACAAAACTAACACAAAACACAAAGACTGCCAATGCACGCGACCCGAAAACGCTTAGTCTACAAGCGTTCGGCGATCATGCTCACGGTTCGGTTCTGTTGAAGCGTTCGCCTGTCGCCTAGTCCATTCTCTCGGCCCGTGTGTTCTGCAGGGATCCGTTGCAAAGTTAAGTTAAAAGCATGCTTTCAAGCTGCCGTCTTTTTTGTTCATGGGCTAGTACACGTCCTGCTTATCGTCATCCTCGTCGTCTTCTCTAAAATTCTTTAGTTCATACTTCTATTTCAAACCTCCCATCACATGTGACATACGGCTGCCTTCTTTCTCTGCAGCAGAATCGTACTACAATCAGAATAATGCACTACCTTGTTTCTTATTTTTATTGTGAAAGCACAACTTCACGAGGTCCAACGAACAATCGTGGTGTGACAAAAAGGAAACACTCGTGCAATAGCGCACGAGAAAGTTTGTCTTTTCACCGCTAGACAAAGGCGGAAGTGTAGTCCCGAATTTGGGGACTCGTGAGTGCTGCGCTGTGTGTGTGTGTAATCAACGTGGTCTAATGCATCAGTAAAATTGACATGTTTCACTACTATCTTTATATAAAATTTAGGGTACAATGCTTCGTTTCACAGCATCTTTGGAGCATTCCACGCGAGCTTGGGGTCTTGTGGTTCTGGGAGCGGAAGCCTTCGATGCTGTGCCGCAGCGTTTTCGTCACGGCTTGCCACCATCTTTAAGGACGGGTCCAGGAGGGTGTCACGGATAGGGGAGATGCGGGACAGATTTTGGGGTCGCTTCGCGTGAGAGACGGCGAATAGTAAGGAAATTTTCTTCAAAAATTTCTAATGAGTACAATTCCTTGTTTATTAGTAATGCCACTAGGAGTTAAGGTCTTTGACTGCAGAGGAAGGAAGCTCAAACAGACGATGACAAACGTGAAGCAATCGACAAGAAAGACACTAAAATAGAGCCTGTTCTCTCGGTGGTTTCTTCTTTGTAGATTGCCATTCCGACTGCCTCTCCCTGCTACTTCTTACTATGTGACCTCGCTACTACTGCTCAAGAAAGGTATATCCATATTTGAAAATGAGTTATAATCACAAACAAAAACTCGTTGTCTGTTCTTACATCTTCTGGAAGTAAACTCGTGAGAAACAGATTTGATAATAAATCAAGTTCACCTCACACTTCACGCTCCCAGCTTATATGCTATCTAAAGTAAGAAAACAGCATAGCACCATTTATTGTGCACGGGCAGCCGATGTACTATGTCCTCTCATGAATAAACACAAACACAGCAATAGGACATTTATTTTATTGTTTCGGGTGTTGAATTACCATCAGGACTCCTAGCTATCCTGGTAGCAAAGCAGAATATCAAGGACCGCAAAACTCTAAACTAGATAGACCGATTGCTGAAGTGGTCTATACCGCAGTCAGCATTGCGACAAAAACATGACTACAGGGGAGGGGGGGGGCACATCGGTAATGCAATCATCCAAGCAGGTTACTAGCTTAGCCAAGTACCTAAACGAACCTTGGGAAGCAGGGACGGTACCCCAGGAGTGGAGGCATACGGACATCGTAATAGTCCCTAAGCCAGAGAAGAAACCAGACCCAGACAACCGCATACCCATCTCCATGACATCGTGTCTAGAAAAACGCTATGAAAGGGTTGTGCTAATCAAACTCCAGAACTACCCAGAGAACAACAGGCTTCTGCCCAAAACTGTGTTCGGCTTCCGACCACACCTGTCGACGCAAGACATCCTCCTACTACTTAAAGAGGAACTCTTAATCTAGCATAAATAAGGAGACCTCAAAAGAGCCTCTGACAACATCAACCATGACGCAGCCTTGACGGGGCTAAGTCGACTAGGCAGTGGCAAAAAGATCCGCAATTACGTCAGAGCCTTCCTATCGAACTGACCAGAAAGCATCGGAGTTCGAGAACTGAGGGCGGCCAAAGCTGGCAATGTCCAATAAAGGCACCCGCAAGGCTCAGTGATCTCCCGTCTCTTCCACACAGCTGCGCTATGCCTGAAAGACTCGACCGCATCAAAAGAACCAGCCATGTCATGTACGCTGCTTATATCACGCCGTGGTCAAACGGGGGATCCCTTGAGAAAAAAAAGAACGACCAACTTTAAGAAGCCATTACCTGAATTAGCCAGTACGCTAGCGGATGCAGTATTCCATGCTTACCAGAAAAGTCCGAAGTTATGCGCATCCACTCACGTCAATACGACCTGGAGAGCCGCCGACTCTACATTCGTCTTGACGAAGTAGATTCCTGAATTAGCCACACTACGAACCCTGGATATGTGGCCCAAATTTAACTGGACTACACGCTCAGATTTCTCTCCTACTCTACTGCCCAAGTGACTCGGATCATCACCCGAATAGCCAATAGAAGACGATGTTTAAAGGAGGGCGCAGTCAGACTGACACCAGCTCTAGTAGTAAATAGAGCCATGTACAGCCTACCGTACCATGTCCTTACATCACAAGTCGTCGAGCAGGTAGAGGCTATGCTTCGAAAGTCATATAGGACGGCGCTATACCGGTCTAGCTTTGAGAACACCTAAGCGTTAATTAATGGCTCTCGAAGACTCCAACACATACCTAGAGCATCAAGAAGCACTTCTAATCGCTGAGATATAGAACAACTTGTACATACGACCACAGGCAGGGCCTTGCTGAAAATACCAGGCTACCCTGAAAGCCACAAGAAAATTCAAGAGACAGAGGATGTACCAGGCGACATCAGATCGGCCTAGACAGTCCCACCTATGCCTAAGCACACGCACCCACAACTCACAACTGCACCGAGGCAGAAGGGAAGCCAGAGCTCAGGTGATCGCTGGGAAAAAAATTGCCTCTGTAGATGCAGCCAGCTACCCAAGACACCGAGCGATGGCGGCAGCAGTAAACGACTAAGTGCTCAAAAAGCTAGCTGTAGTCACCCTAATGGTTTGTACATACCTCTACTAAAGCTGATCAGACTGCGATTGCTGTCGCAGTCACCGAAGGCAATAGAAGAGGCGCATCCATGGTAATCATCTCGGACTTGCAGACTGCCTTAGAAATTTCTTGCGAGCAGAATTAACCAAGCCACTTGGGTTTCTAAGCCAAGCGGCCTGGCCGGGAACCACTTAACGGCTGACATCGCTCTAGGACATACTAACTGAGGGACGGCTTATGCGTTCTTACTTGGACCAATTACTCAGATTTACCTCGTCAGACTAGAGCACCTTAGCGGACTAAGGAGGATCTATCCGCCACCTCATAGACAACTCAATAAAGAGGATACCGTAATTTGGAAACCGCTACAAACGAACACATATCCATGTTTATTTATTGTAAACAAGATACAGCCTAGAGGCCCGCATGCCCATCGTGCGGACAGAAAGTCACACTATACCACACCACATAGGGATCCCAACAAAATCCTGCAGTCCCGGCCATACACATTGCGACGCGGGAGCAGTGGGAGGTAGCGCTTTCCAGCTGAGAACCCGGCAACTTGCTTTCACTTGTCGGACGGGCCCAAGCTGCCTCAGCCGCCGCAGGAGTCCTGGACTAGGGGCGGCACCCGTGAAGACTCCCTAGACGCTATGAGCAATGTGGAAACGTTTTGTCCCTCTATCTCTCTCTCCTTGCGCACATCATTCAATTAAAAGTGACTAAAAGGAAAGGAGAACGCGTTTATGTTAGTTTTTAAAACCTGCGTGGTTTGCTACGGTGCGTCTGCGCAACTCATGCCTGTAGCCCGCCTGTGCCGGTGTCACTCACATTATCTGTATCCGAGTGGCCGAACTAATCAGCGCTTTTCCTTAAACACTGCATAGATGAATTGTGTGTTCTTAAGGCGCATGCTCCGCGGAGCTAACATATGAGAGCGGTTCAGACATAAAAAAGGGGGTGGTGTGAATTATATGTATCGCGGTTCTCTTCATTGAATGAAAAATAAATGAGCACTCAAACCTGGATTTCTTTACCGGATAGAATTTTCTCTCTCTTCATTGAAACTGCTTGTGTTCTCGTGCCTTTAAAAAGGTAAAGTTTGTCTTAAACGCCGTATCATTGTTTCATTTGCTACTGCGTTGCTGAGTAGATTTCGGCGAGCCAAACATCAAAGACTTGTTTTCCGTTGTTCACAAACTTATGAATACTTTTTTCCATTCAAATAAAGTTCCGTGCGTCCTTGCGCAAAAAGGAATGCTTTTTTGCTTACGAAAAAAAAACACAGCCGCTAGGATGCCAGCCGTCGTCTTGATCTTTCTGAACATCAGCATTGCAATGCAGAAAGTTTTTGGATCTCCTCTGCCCATTTGATTCTGTTGTTCTCTCCTGAATTTCTGTATCTGCGAAAACCATTGCTACACTTGGGGACTTAATAATTGTTTTCTTTTTTATGCAATATATAAATTCTTTCGGATTTATTCTGTCGTCTTCATCAAGGATATTACTAACAATGTTCGCTTACTAATTCATGCCACTTATATTTTATTTATTTAAATTTTTGCCGCATCATTTTAGCCCACCTGACAACCTAGCCTCCGTAGCATGTCGCTTGCATATTTTCGACGCTCATGTTAACTTACAGAAAGAGGTGTTATGTCTTTTATTATATTTCACACTAATTTTCTCGTTGTTGTAACGTTGTTTTCTTTCCTTATTAAGCGGTTAGGTATAGAAGGATCGTATGAAACAGTCATTATCCTAGTTCCTCAGCAATGCTGACCCATTTTGGTGCAAATTATTTTTAAAAAACGTGGTTGTTTCTTTTTCTCAACTGAAGTAGGCGAGCTGAAAATACCTTTAGAGTAATGTGTGTTAATGCACAGTAGCTAAAACACTAAAACACACCGGGTTCAACTGTTGTCTCTGTAGAGAACACGCGTCGATAAGCGCGGCAATGCATCTGCCATAACACAGGAGGTATAATGAAGCATTAGTGAACGAAGCGGAGAGATGCCACCTAAACGCTGCAGGTGAACAAAATATTACGGAGTTAGTTCGGCAGCAGGAACGATAGGCCGCACACAGGAGACACACCAAAACCCAAGTCACTCAAGCACTGACTAGCTGCAGCATCCTCGTCGTCGTCAACTCCCGGTCAGAACAACGTCCTCTTCACTTCGCGACAGTGTACCGTAACACTACCCCCGCCCCCTCCGCCCCTCGGTGGAAGGCACAGTCCCTGGGCGTGCTAATGTGGTGTGTGCGAGTGGTAGGGTTTAAGACGGGCGACGTGCATAAGCTGCGTGGAGGGCGACGCGGAAGCAGGGTCGGGGTGCAGCGGCGTGAGTTCGTAGGCCACATTGCTCAGTTGCCTCAAGACGCGGTAAGGACCAACGTAACGAGGCAGGAGCTTCTCACAAAGGCCCACACGGCGTGCAGGGAGGCATAGAAGAGCGAGGGAGCCGGGAGGGTAATGGACGTCACTGTGACAATGGTCGTAACGACGTTTTTGAGCGGTCTGATAAGAGTGGAGATTATCCCGCACGATTCGGCGGGCGGTATCAGCACGGGCGATGGCGTCACAAGCGTAAGTGCTGGCCGAAGGGTTATGAGACAGTAAGTTGTAAAGGGTAGCAACAGCTCACGACCAAAGAGCAGGCAGAAGGGGGAGTATCCGGTGGCATCATGACGAGGGAAATTGTAAGCGAACGTCAAGAAAGATAAACTGACGTCCCAGACACGATGGTGGTCTGAGACATACATAGACAACATGTCTGTAAGGGTGCGGTTAAGGCGCTCAGTAAGGCCGTCGTGAACTTGTGACGGGTAGAGCAGGAGCGCAGAAGGTCGTGGGCCACTTTAGAAAGAAAACAGGGGCCGCAATCTGTAAGCACTTGACGAGGAGCGCCATGAAGCAGGATGAAGTCATAGAGTGGAAATTCGGTGACATCGGAGGCACAGCTGGGCGGAAGAGCGCGCGTGATAGCGTACCGGGGAGAGTAATCAGTCGAAACGGCAATCCACTTGTTCCCGGAAGTTGATGTGGGAAAAGGCCCAAGCAGATCGAGACAAACACGGAAAAATGGATCAGTCGGAATGTCGTTGGGCTGAAGCTGACCACCAGGCAGAAGCGGGGGCGTTTTCCGGCGCTGACATTAATCGCATGCAACAACGTAACCGCGAACCGAGCGGTACATGTCAGGCAAGAAGAACCGCCGGCGCACGATGTCGGACGTGCGGGACACACCGAGGTGCCCTGCATTAGTGGCGCCATGAAGCTGGGCAAGTACTGTGGAGCGGAAGTGCGTCGGGACGACGAGGAAGCGGCCGGCGCCATCAGGGTGCATATTGCGGCAGTACACAATGTGGCGATGCAGCACTTACAGGCTCAGAGCAGGAACGAAAATGACGCGCGGAGGCTGTCGATGATGGGGCGCAGAGATGATTCAGGGCGCTCCTTGTCGCCGATATGTAGAAAGTCCGAGACGGACAAAACACGATCGTCGGTATCGTGATTGTGGGAGTCAGGAGGGTCGACAAGATTTCGGGACAAACAGTCAGCTTCTTGGTGCAACTGGCCTGACCTGTAGACAACAGTAAATATATATTCCTGCAAGCGCAAGGCCGAGCGACCCAGGCGGCCTGTGGTGTCTTTAAGAGAGGAGAACCAACACAAGGCATGATTGTCCGTAACTACGCAGAAGGGCCTTCCAAACAAATAAGGGCGGAATTTTGTTAACGCCCAAATACCTGCAAGGCACTCGCGCTCATTAATGGAATAATTACGTTCGGAGGCAGATAGCAGGCAGCTGGCGCAGACAGTGACACGATAGTGGTCGTGCTGGAGCTAGGAGAGGGTGGCGCAAATACTATGGCCTTTGGCGTCGGTGCGAAGTTCCGTAGGCGCCGAAGGGTTGTAATGGGTCAGCATCGGTGGTGCAGTGAGGGCCGCAACAAGCGCGGTGGAGGCGCGAGCTTGGTGGAGGCCCAGAAGAAAGGCACATCTTTCTTCAGGAGGGTGGCAAGGGGGCGGGCCGAGTCGGCGAAGTTCGGGATAAACCGGCGGAATTACGAGCAGAGCCCGTGGAAGCTGCGCACAACGCTTGAGGAACGGAGGGTGGGGAACTCGCGAAAGGCACGAACTTTGTGAGGGTCGGGCTTGATACCCTAAGCATCAACCTGGTTCTGCTTTTTCACCTGCTTGCCGTCACGTAACATTTGGTGTGAGCGGCGGAGTTCATTCCCATTTTGGTCCTGCGGCTTCGGCGTCCTGCGTGTGCCGTGGTCGTCAGTCGTGTGCCCCAGCCCACCAGACCAGAACCAGCCGCGCCGTTCACCAAAGCCCGTCCCCCGCCCTAACCAGAAGACACGACAGCATGACGACGCCACCGCAACTCGAACCTATGACCACACCGACCCTAGAAGCCGCCAACATATTCGAACACAGCCCCTTCTCATGCCGTTCGGTGCGTTCGTGGGCATCGGCCGTCGGCTCTAGGTGACCTAGCTACGGCAAGGAAACTTCCTGCACCAGCGCTTATCTGATCATCATCTGCTCATCTCTTTCATCGTGAAGGCAAGCCTTGCATCTTTTTCTCTCCTATGTTTATCCCTCCTGTCGAGCCCATTGTAACGTTCCGCGTTTTATCATCAAGGCCGTTATTCTAGTTCGCGCGACCCGGACGATCTCTCGAGAGCCCCGAGTAGTGTCACGGACTAGAAGACAACAAAGTGGGCTGTGGCGCGGCATGGAGCGCTTGCGCTAGGCCCACTGCCATTAAATCTTTCAAAAAGCTGGAAAGCTGGGTGGCGTTCGTGGCCTTCGTTCATGGCTGCTGCTGCTTGATAACCGCCTGCCTGCTTCGTTCCCTGGTGGTGCCGGGCGTGTCCATTGGTGAGGCCGTTCCACGTTCGTGGGGTTTTTGCTAGGGTTAAGGGTAGCTGTGCTGTCTCGGGTGATGTAAGGTTGCCGGCGCGCTGTGTGTAGGGGTGTCTTTCACCTCCCCGGGAGGAGGCTCGCAGCCTGGTCCGCCAGTCTGCCGGCCGAAAGCTTGTCTTTACATTCTTTTCTAAACAATCGGTTCGATTCAATCACTGTGGCGCTTGCACCGATTGGAGATGGAATTATCAAAATGAAGAATCCCAAAAAAAATCCAGGAACAACTGAAAAATCTAAGCGGTCACTATCTGGACATCTCTGAGGTGCGACCTTTTGGCAGGCGTGGCATTGTTTGTAACTTGGCAAACATTGGTTGTGTGTCGGATCTGCTCCGATGTAAAACCTTCGCTTCTCTGCCGGTTAAAGCTTTCATTTCTGAGCAGCTTGCATGCACTAAGGGCATTGTCCGAGGAGTGGATCCGTCATCTTCAATTCAAGAAATTTTGGAGGAGTTCCAGGAAGCCGAGCGGGAATTATTTCTACATACCGCTGCACTCGTGAGATGGCTGGAGTACGTGTAGCAACGGAGTCAGTCATAATTTTTGCTGGTCGCACATGCCCCTCGGAGTTGAAGATTTTGCCAATTGTCTACCGCGTGGATCCGCTGCATCCTCGACCCCTGCAATATACCAACTGTTGGAGATTTGGAAAAAGTGGTAGAGGCTCTAAGTCGGCGACCAGATGCCGGGTGTATGGTGCAGGTCACTTTTCCGACAGCTGCACTGCTGAACAGCCAAGCTGCTGTCTATGCAATAAGAGTCATAGCGCCGATGATGCCACTTGTGAAAGTCGGTCACAGGAGCAATGTTTATTTGAATTAATTGAGCAGAATCGCTGCTCACGAGCAGACGCTTATGCGCTCCTTAACCGCAGGAAACATTCATATGCCAGCATAGTGCGTTCCTCTACTCCTGACCTCAAGGCCACATTGTCTTCCTCAATTGTGGCAACCGTCAAAAAAGCACTCTCAGCCGTGGCCGAGCGCATGCTCAGCAGCTTCACGTACGCGTTGTCTGCTATTGTTACAAATCAGGCTGTTTCTCAACCTCAGCTTGTCGTTCCACCAGCATCTACATTACAGCAAGCCTGTGCTCAAAGTTTCATCGCCACGCCATCACCCAAGGTGTCGTCTCACGTGCCGCCTCTCGACAGCGTCCCTGTAAGTCTTTCTTGAAACACTGTTTGCACGAATGACGTAGAAATGGCTTGTCCTACGCAGAAGCGTCGTGCTTCAACCTCTCCTCCTAAGTCTTCCGTTCCCCAGATCAAGACCAAAAAAGGCCCTTCTAGTGTATCTTCATTCTTCAGGAGGCATTTTAAGCGTCCATTCTCGAATAGGCATGATTGCGGGTGTAAAGGTTCTTCAATGGAATTGCCGCTCTATTGCATCTCTTCCTGATTTAAAAATTCTATTCTTATAACCCAGATATCGTGCTCTTGCAAGAAACTTGGCTATCCCCTGTTAAGTCATTTTCTTTAAACAGGTTTCGTGTTTTCCGTGCGGACCGCATAAATGGTAGGGTGGTGGGTTGGTGACCTTGATTTCGTCAAAATTGTGCCATCGGGCTTCAATAACTACAAAAGAAATCGATTCTGATTGCGAGCTTCTAGCTATAGATCTCACTTTGCCGCACTTCTCTACAGTCACAGTTGCAAACGTCTATTTTCCAAATGAAGTATGCAGAACAGACCACCTAGACAGCTTACTTGCAAACTCGAGCAGGGTAATCATTGTTGGGGGCTTTAACTCCCACCACGTAGTCTGGTGTTCCTATGCTGATTCACAGGGCCATTTGTTATGGGCATGGATGTCTGCAAATGATGTGCAGTGTTGCAACTTGCAGGACATAACCTTCATCCGCAGGCACCGGCGCTCGGTTCTGATTTGTCCTTGGCAGCAAGATGAGTAGGTATAGGGGCATGGTCCACAATTGTCTGTGGCACATTTAGTGACCATCTGCCAATTACTTTCATCATATTGGTGAGCCCCCTCCGAGAGAATGGTTCTGCCCGTAAATGAGTTAATCTTGCTGCCTACACATCATCTTTGCACGCCTCCCTTAGATCTGATCTTTGTTCATGTAGGACCAACAGGGCTCAGCGAGTGTTTTCTTCAGTTTTGATGGCTACGGAGAGCTCCTAGTACAATGTGCGTTCTTCTGTTTACAATAAATCACCATCCCCATGGTGGAATGATGCGTGTGAGACAGCTTTCCGTCGTAGGAAAGCAGCTTGGAGGAATCTTTCGCATAATCAGAGCCCGGAAAATTGGGTCAACTACAAATTTTTCTCGGAATCATTTAAAAGAACCATAGCAAAGGCAAAGGATGACTACAATCAAAATTTGAACACATATTTCTCAAACCCCAAAAAATAAGAAGGCTTTGTATCGTTTTATGGAACGGAATGTGAACACTTGAGTCAGGCAGTTAACCAGCTCTGTGGTGCTCTCTCCACATGAGGCGAAAATTGAGCGAATTGCCCAAGGGCTTGCTTCACGTTTTCGGGACCAACGTGGAGTCCCTCGGTTCGCCCCCTACCCCTGCTAAGACTATATTTGGTTGACAAATTAGAGTTAGCAACTGCAGTTTCTTTAATGCAATTCTCATCTCTGGGTTGGGATGGTGGAAATACTAGCGCAAGACTTCACTCAGGACCTCCTCGACATGATCAATACATCAATAGAAACTCCATGGTTGCCGCACTCCTGGAAGGTGGCGAAAATAATATTGCTCATAAAAGATTCAAAGAAAGGCTTCCATATTGATAAAATTCGGCCGATAGCTCTAACATCCAATTTGGTAAAGCCTATAGAAACAATTGTGCACAGCCGCCTGTCCGAGCACATTTCAGTAGTGAATGCATTGAGCTCTGCCCAGATTGGCTTTCACCGGGGATGCTCCATTTGTCCTGCCCATGTCGATTTGGAGAGCAGAATCCGCCTTGCTATGCACAAGAAAAGTATCACCATTAGTGACGCTTGACATTGCTAAAGCGTACGTCAGAGTTGAATATTCGATCCTTCTCTCTAAAGTGGCATTATTACACCCGCCGTACTACATTTATGCATGGATCCGCGAATTTTTAACAGGACGACAGTTCTTTTGCTCTGGTTATTCATTCACTTCAGACATTTATGCCCAAACCAGAGGCGTGCCATAAGGTTCTGTATTTTCGCCACTTCAATTAAATCTGCTGGTGTGCGACATTCCAGTTCACCCTGAAGTTACAGTATATGTTTATGCAAATGACATAGTCTTCTTTGCTTCTGCAGCAGACATTCATGCCCTATATTGCTCTCTCCAGGATTACTTCAATGCGCTCGAGGTTTGGCTGGATACAATAAATTTCGTATTAAATGTGCACAACAGCAGCGTACTGCTTTTTAAAACCAACATACCTCAGTATATATCCTACGCTATCGCTCGGTCAACATAACTCAGGTAGAATCGTTGAGGTATCTAGACGTCATTTTTTATGCCAAATTGAATTGGCGGCCCCACATCAAAACTAACGTGGAGAGAGGAGAGAGTGCACTAGGTAGGCTACAACGGATAAGTAATAGGAAATTTGGTATGCGGCGGGATGCGCTTGTACTTCTCTACAAAGCCTATGTCAGACCCATTTTGGAATTTGGCTGCATACTTTTTTCTGGCTCCCCTAAATATCAGCTTCATCCGTTGCTGCTGCTAGAAAAGCGCGCACTGCCTCTCTGCCTAGGTCTCCCTCAATTAGTCTCCACCGCAGTTCTTTACTTGGAGGATCGTATTCCCGACTTTAGCTCACGTTTTCACCTGTTAACTGTCAGGACTTTTTTGCGGGCATTTGAGTCGCCTCCTAATGTGAATACTTCTATTTTCGTCTCCCATCCAGCCCTTTTTCTCACCCCTCATTGGACAAGGTTCCGCATACCTCAGGTTGTTTTTACTCAGAATCTTTTATCCATTATTGGTGCGGACCTCAATTTTTTATGCAGAGTTGGTTGGGCAGCGTCCCCTGTGGATATTACTTTTAATTTTATTTTCCCACCTAATGCGAAGCATCTGCCTGCAAGGATATTAATTGGAATCTTCTTGGATCACCTTGCCCAGTACCGGCAACATACTTAATTGCTACAGATGCGTCTTGGGTCGACAGCAAGGCAGGGGTTGGTATTTTTTCAGAGTCTCTCTCGTTTAGCTTTTCGGACAGAGTCCCGGATTACACAACCATATTTCTAGCAGAGTTTATGGCTCTGGGACTGCCCGTTTTGGCGATTCCCCCAACTGTTTCTCACGTAATAGTCCTCTGAGATTGTCTTTCTGTTTTGCTGGCGCTGGAGTCCACACGAGATGCTTTTTTGAGACGCTCACTAAACTTTTTTATTCTTTGATGGGTGAAAGAGGTGCCCTTCGTTTGGATACCAGTCCACTGCGGTATTTTACAAAATGAAGGAGCAGACGTTTTGCCAAAAGAAGCTCTAAAAGCGCCAGTTGCCTGTAGCGTACCCAATCTTGTTCTTTTCGGAATGACGGGATTTCAGCGTTTTCCGTTTATAACCGCCGCACGCAACGATTTCTTACTCTCTACTGTCGACTACCAACATCTCATGTACCCATGGAAGATACGTGCGTGTAAAACCCGGCAGCGTGAGGTAACGATGACACTGACATGGTGCAGGATTCCCTGTTTAAATGTGTACTTTTGTAGATGCGGTTTCAGTCCCACAAATCTTTGTGCGGCTTGTGGTGAAGAAGAGACATTGGAACATACCTTACTCTCTTGCCGGAGGTCTGCACTTCAGAGGAGAACACACCTAGAAATTGCCATTACAAAGTTGGGTCTCACCTTGTCTGTGCCTCTCCTCCTCTCCATCGGCGCGAGCGCCAGGGTTTTGCATTGCATCAAGTTTGCGAATACCTCCACAATTATATAAGAGCTACCGGCAGATTTTCTTGCTAATTGTTTCGAAAATTTCTGTTTCACCCAAGGCAAAATCATTAGCTTGACTCCAGTTTATCCTATTCTATGGTGTCTCCGCACTGAACCCTGGCCAATCTCCCGTCGTGGGTATGTGCCATGTGACCAAGGCAACAACATCAACAACAAATCATTCCATCGTATCTGTCAATTATTCTTGTCTTCACCTGCTTGCCGTCATGAAACAATATATCCGGTAATGTTTGAATGAGGCGCTAGGTAACGTGATTAGTACCTTAAAAAAATTCTTGCTGGGCAAGTTGTTAAGTGTTCATCCTTGGTTACAGGCGTGAAAAAGGCACAACACAAGGCACTTCGTCGCATCTTTCTGCCTTGTGTTGTGGTTTTTTTCGCTCCTGCAACCATAGGAGATTATTAACGTTAAAGACCTCCAGGTGGTCGAAATTTCCCTCATACGTCCCTCTTGACGCATGACGATGACGTCCCTCATGACGCATGACTGGTTCAAGAGCAGAAAAAAAGCTTGTTTCCAGACAAACTAGCGCTTTTTAAACGACGGAGATTTTGTACTGAGCCTGAGGCAGATCTGGCACGAAAAATTGTGCAGACAAGTTTTGCAAATGATCTATATAGTATTTTCTCATATATTTTGTGATTTCATTTCACTGTATCTAGTATGCCGAATTTGTACGTTCTGCTCATTTTGATTTGTGGGTAAGAAATAAAACCCGCAAATAAAATAAGTTTCGAGACATCATTTAGAGTTAATCTTTATGACGTTGATGGCGCTGCACGCGGGAAAAATCATGTGGACGTCAATGGCGTTCCTCATTTCTTGTTTTCTTGCGTGTGGGGGGTAGGGAAGGTTGAGAGAAGGTGGGGTTTGTACTACCCGTTGTTTATGTACTGCAGAAAAGTAACCATACATATTGGAAAAAAGTTTGTATATTTGATTTTCTTCCTACTTGCAACCACTCTGCACTTAATGAACTTAAGCAAAGCGCGGCGTAGGCAAAACGCAATGTTCCTAATGTCACCAGAACACACCGGCAGCTCTCGGATTTGCTAACTTTGGTGCTCTGTGAAGGTCGCCCAGGAATGCGACCGCGGCCACATTTATTGGAGGGCTGCTGAAGAGGAGACAGCAGCGGAGGGGCGGCGGCAGCGTCCGACCCTAGCCAAGGTCCCGAGCGTTCTCTCCAGCGCCTTCTGGGGACACTTCGTCTTTTTCAGTATCAGGTGCACTGCCAGCCGCGCCGGTTGCTACAGACCGGCCACCTAGATGATCAGTCGGTGCATGGAAAAGCAGCCATGTGATGCACAAAGCGGTGGGAAAAAAGTGCTGGTCAAGTAGTCAAAGGATTACGCAGGGCGTCCGGGGTCCGAAGGCACGGCTCAGGCGGGCGACCGTGGCTGTGGCGCTGCGCCCTAACTTTCGGAGGGCGTCGAGGGACGCGTAGTGGTTGGTAGCTGAGGGCAGCTAGGCGCGCAGCGGGCCGTGAAATTACTCTATTAACTGCTGCCAGGCGGAGCGGCCTGGTACCCAGGCAGGCGGCTACAGGTGGTGCAGTGAAGTGTGAGTCATGGGAATGGCTGAGGTGGACGGCATGTGGCTTCTGGAATATGCGCACAGCCAGCTGCGATTGGCTTGAACGCAGCGGACGGCCGCACGAGTTGCGCCCTTGCTACTGGCGCCGAGCCGTTCATGGAGGAGGACGCCGTGGATGTAGCGGCAATCGGAGGCAGCCACGGCACCGGTGCAGCAACCTGGGGCACGTCCGCTCGCCTTGTCAACCAAGGCATTTTGCGAGACGGTGGCTGATGAATCTGCAGTGTGTTGTGTAACCGGAATCTGCCGAGGAAGAGAGGTTGTGTGCGGTGGGCTACCGTCGAATTTGCATTTGGCGGCCGCCGAATCATTAGTGTCAGGCGTCTTTAAAGAATCTAACACCGCTGGGGAGCAAAATTACCCACTTCAGAGGCCTAGTTTGGCTGGAGTACGGGCGGTGGCACCGGTTTAGGGCCCTTGTCATGCAACGAAGGGCGGGTGACACTCGCCATGCCAGGCACTCTTGTCACCGGCTTGGCATTCTCATACTGCTTCGTGTGCATTTTACTGCATTGAGGACCTTTGGAGTTGCGGGGAGTGCGGCTAGCAGGCTTTGGTTTTGCCGAGAGCTCTTTAGCATCTGCTGGCCGCGGCATCGATGTCGCAGCAGAGGTCTGTTGAGCTGTTGGCTGCAGTGACGAGGCAGACTGGGATGCCGAAAACAGCGACACGCATGCTGCTGCAGAGCGCGTTTTGTCAGGAGGCGCTGGCGACAACTTCACTGAAGGGCGGTGTATTCAGCCGTTGTTGAGCCTTCCTCGTGTGCCCTGAAGAGGGACGGCCGGGCCGAAGATGCTGGGCAGCTGTGGCGGGGAGGCGCCCAGGGACTTCGAGGCAGGCAGGGTTCTGACGAAGGCTGCGTGGTTGAGAGCGAGGCTGGTGCTGGGCCACCTGCTTGCGGCGGCGACAGCGGGTCTGCAGCGTCGTAGAGTGGTAGCGGGCAGTAGGAGACGCCGAAGTCCACCAGAATGGCAGCGTGCAGCTCGTCGTACGGCCTGCTGCCCAAGGCAGGGCAGGCGAGTCGGCGCAGTAGTCCGGGCGGGAGGATCTTGCAGAGGACTGCGTGTTTAAACGGCTGGATAGTGGTACCGTTAAGGTACAGCGCAGCCTCGAATTGAGCAAACCACCCGCCAACGCCTTGAGGTCGGAACGCCGGAAAAATCGGGTCGAAGGCTGGGTTCTGCCAGGCCGCAATCCAGGAACGCAGCTGCGGGAGAAGGTGCGGCTCACCGGGTCACCACAATGTGGCGGTCGCCCAGGAAGGCGACCGCGGCCACATTTATTGAGGGCTGCCGAAGAGAAGACAGGAGCGGAGCGGCGGCGGCAGCGTCCGACCCTGGCCGAGGTCCCGAGCGTTTTGTCCAGCGCGTTCTGGGGACACTTCATTCCTTTTCGGTATCACGCGCACTGCCAGTCACGCCGGTTGCTACACCACTAAGTGCTGGGTTTTCCAATTTAAAAACTTTCTATTGACGTCAACAAAAGAACTTCACACTTGTTTCATTCCTTTTAATCTTTGCTTTTTTCTTATTCTGTCCTCAAGACAGAAATTGGGTGCATTAGGAATCTTTGCAGTATTACACGTCGGGACTTCATCGATGGACGTCGAAATGGGTTTCCAAGCATGCATATAAATAATTCCCACCCTACATTTTAGTGTTGCTTTCATAATACTGTAAAAGAAAGTGATGGAGAATGTTTATTCCAATGAAACTCAGAATCGCTACCACTGCTAAGCATTCATGGTAGGTCCATCTACCTAAATATAAACCAGAGATATAAACCAGAGAGGTAAGCCTTCCCTGCCTAAAGATTATAAAGAGGCTTATGAGTGGAGAAAGGCAAGGTCAGCCTCAAGGACTACTAAGTGGCCTCCCCATATGCACCGGGGGCTGTGAAGAAGAGAAGGAAAAGGATTTAAATTGATGACGATGGAGATGGCATAGCGATGCGAAATTGTACGAGCACATCATTTGCGTTGTGTATTGGGAGTACTCATTAAACAATATAGGGAGCAACATAGCAACTTTAAAGCTGCTCTTGAAGCAAAAGGCAATGCACGAAGGCTAGACAAACGAAATTAGCAACGAATATTCGGTTAGCGCAAGAAGAAAGTACAAAGCCATGTGCCAGCCACCAAAAGGTCAGCTTACAGAAGCAGCACGCTTACCGCCACCGGCCACTCTTCAAGGCAGCATGGTAAGGAAAAGCACCGCCTTCATTTGCACGGTGGATTTAACTTTACCATTTGCCTTGTATTTCAACAGGAGTCCGGGGTAAGACTAGGGTTGTTCTTGTGCTAAACGCTATTTCTGAATTTTAATTTCGACTAGGACGTCATTATCCCGCACTTTTTTCCTTATCCACTAGGCCCGCTTCCGGTCCCTTAACGTGACACCTATCATTTTTTGTTTTTCGAAGGTTCCGGCCAAGTACTACTCCAGGGTGGCCAAATCGTGTTCTCGTGATGAAATGCTTTGTAGGTGTTAGTCACTGCGATCAGGCCGCACCCCAGGCCTGGTTATGCAATTCCATCGACACCCGGATTTTTTTTAACGCGGTAGAGAATTGCGCGCCTACATCTCTGTCACTTGTACAAAAGATTGTACCATCTAATTTCATAAGTCCGCAGCTTCTTTGGGCCATCAAAGTCTAATTATTATGCCAAATATTTAAAGCTGATATACTTTCCGGCTTCCGCTGCTTGTAATCATTGATAAATACGTGCACTGCGTCAAGGTTTCCAAAATGCTTCCTTTGCCAACGGCTACCATTCTTCAAATATTTGCCCACCTTTATAGCAGGTACATGCCATACGGCAAAGAGCTACTGCAGCGATTCAACAACAGTCCGCGTAGCAAATAATATTTCTTTCACAGCGTCGCAGTTCTGTTTTGTACAAATCACTTCTCAAATATGTCAAGGAAGTAGTAAAATGCACTATTTTCAGTCTGCTGGCTGGAAGGCACTGCAGTCAGTAGGCGAGAACGAGCTCGATGAAGGAGTTGCTCATTTTTCATGAGAGAGGGAGAGTAAGGTAGAAGATGCGCTCCTTCAGACTAGCCTGTCAGTGCGCAGTAATACTGCTGGCGAAAAGCGCAATCAAACGATACTGTGGAACGTGCGAGCAGTGCTGAATTTGTTTCTGGTGTACACGTTTGTGTCATTACCCTGCATTTCGAGGGACTTGGAAGCGCTTTTTCTTGGTTGCTTACGTGCAGAACACTCTGTTTAGGTTCTATTTGCTCAAACGGCTATTTGCTTATTCAGTGTGGTCTTAATATATCCAGAGGGAGAATATTCGGTTATACTGGTATGGCAGAGCAAGGAACCAGTGGATGGGGTACCTACGAGAGCTCATTCGAGTCAGCTGCCTAGCGGACACACAGTGAGCACTAAAAAGCAACCTCTCAAGGATCGCCAGTGGTGTCCATGACAGAACCTAAACTTCACTATGTTAGAAACCAAATTCCATCATTTAGGCTCTTTTTCTCTGCGCAAGGCATTACCAGGTATGCCAAATCACAAACTGTGCATGCGCATCAACCCCACAGTTACCAGTAAACTGTAGGAGGGGGGGGGAGAGCGAGAGGGGCTAATCAGTGCCTCTTTCTACCTCTTTCTGCGACAAATGGTAATAGCGAATGAATGGTGTGTACTTAATATTTTTTACGAAATGCAAGGGATGTTAAATAGCCGAAAATGAAAAGTTGAATTTAAAAAAAAATACAAAGTGCGAATACGGTGTTCCGCAATCAAAATTTTGAGGGTACCTCTGTCTGCTTCGGCGGCACGAGCGGCAGTCTCCTCTCGAAGACGAAGCCAAGCCTCTATTTTGGCACCGTGAAATCGTGGCTCCTCTCGGCGACAGACGGTTTGTACTAGTCACACAACGGCCGTCACGGACTTATATCAAGGTATCGTGTGCAACACATCTGAAAGCACCATCCGCCAACGGAGCGAAGCGTGGTGCGGCTGTGGAGAGGCACTGCGGAAGCGCGTACTGCCGCAGTTGCGGAGACAAACCTTGCCTCCCCGAGAGCCTCTCTCTCCGCTCATGCAGTGGTGATGAACGACGGCGCGCACGGAGCCATAGGGATGGCGCGCCGATTTCCGCCGTTATTTTTATTGTCTGTTTGTCGCGATATTTACACAAATTCTGCAGTCATTAAATAACAACCAGAAGAAATTGATGCACTGACAGAGCATTTCATGTACTCTTCACAAATGTACATAGGGATTATGAACAGAATACGGCAATGCTCCTTGTCTCGCGTTCCAGAGAGAAAAAGCGTTCTTTAAAGCAACGAGATAACTCTCGCTTTGTGGTTGAGAAGTGATAGTCGGTCAGAACATCATACATCATTATGCTCTCTACAATACAGCTCTTCCGGGCAAGAAACACGTGATAACCGCGCAACTCTCTGGCACCTTAAACATCAAGTGTCGGGTTGAGGCTGTTTGGATCGCACCACCCCACAGTAAGCGTTTTGAGCACACATGCTTGCTGCTCCCTCAATAACACGTCCATGGGCCCGCAGCTGATAGCGGTACGCTATCTGTATGAAACAGTAATGTAAAAAAATAGGTATTTCCTTGGTGACAGCTGAGCAGGCGTGTCACAGATGTTTTGCATAGATTCATGCAGCTCGCACTCACCGAGGAGATCAGGCTGGTAGACGCCTTGGAAAAAGAAATTACTTGTTGCTGACGTAATTTCGAAATGGCGATAACACAAAGAGCGCTAAATAAGAATTATTAGCCACTGCGTTAGGCCAATTTCTACTGAACAGAGAGGTCTTACACACTACACTTGCAGGTGATCCCGCGGTAGGCTCAGGAATACCAGGTGTTGGCATTTTTCTCAAAAGAAATTCAATGCGACTTGTGCGTCTCTACAGCAATGCATTTAAAGAGAATTGTACACTAGTTTCCTCCGTAAACGCAAGTGCATAAAAGCATTTCAGGTTATTAATAAACAACAGCCGCTAATCCGTATATTGCACACACAGAGCTTAACTCGCAGCGAGAAACTACTTTGCGCTTCAAATAAAGAGCATACTTTTATACATTTCTCCAATCGACAGCAGAACGGAGCACGAAAAGGCTGGAATAGACACGTGGCCAGTCAGGTTCAATACATATACCGCTGGTGTGGTGCAAAGATAGAGTAGCCTGCAGATAATCGTAGACGTATGCACCTGTGACGGTCATTTCGAAAGGAAAGTTTCATTCGGTCTAGGCTGCTATTAAGCTGCACAAAACGTCTCTTCTGCTTTACTATCAAATCTGGAGCACCAGTGTAGGTTCCGCAGTGCCAGAAAAGACAGTGAATGGATGTGTCATAACTACAGCATGACGAACGGGATATAGAAGGAGGAAAGACGCAGGGAAACAACACCTTCTTCTGTGTCCCGTTCATCGCGTTGTATTCTTGAAATATTGTCACCAACTCATCCAGCAAGTTACCTTGTCGAGCAGAGATATACGTATGCACGATTTCCAAGCAGTAGAAGAGAGGCACTTCTGTTGCGGCGTGTGCCTAAAGTTCCAGACAGTCTGCTACTCATTTTCCTTAATAAGGATGTTTCTGTGAGTAGGGATGGCCCTCATTCTCATGAAGGCCATCTGGCTCTGAAAAATGGCGGCGCTCGCATGCTCCGAACATCGAGTGTTTCGCGGGTGATTAAGTTGTCCCAAACTATATGTTCATTTTTTGGAGTGTGCCCTCGCGACGGTGACAGCGTGCCGCGGTGGATGTCGCTTCGACAGACAAATTTCTTATCAGCGCTGTTCTAACAGTTTGCCCGGCATTTTCTGCTGAAATTTTCCTAGCTGACTGCCGCTTTTTATCATTCCGCGATTTATACAGTGCACAAATTCCACATAACGCATTATTTCTAAACTGAGTGATTGCGACCGTTTCGTAGCCGGCTCAGTAATCACCCATGTGGGTTCTTCTGTCTACCGCAGGCTTTTGATCAACAACACCTAGTTATGAGCGCACCGTAGTTCATCGCCTGTGCGTGCCAATTTATGTACCAATGTTACATGATAAGTTGTTTGTTACATGATAAGCGAACTGAATGACACAGCAGCAGTTGTTCTGCCATCTGTTGCCTGTAAGATAAAAAATGTTTCAACGATCCCTGTTATGCAAACACGGCCGCGAGTGTTATTATTCTTTCTTTTCTGTAAACAAACTTCCTATGGCCGCGTGGCCATCCTAAGATGTCAGGCGACTTCCGTGTATAGAAACCCTGAGTTTAACGCAGATGAGTTGCAAACTACGCTAGTTACCGAATAAATATCAGTTCATCCTCTCGCTCAGTCAATGCCGCACTGTCATAAACTTCATTATGCTTAGTATAATGAGCTCAGGAGTAGCCTGTGCTCTTCTAAACGATGGTATCAGTAACCTCCAAAAGTGGAAGGGTTCAACGGAAGTCCAAATATCACTCGATGCATCGGAGGTCGTCGATATTTAGGGACTACCCTCTTATCGTTGACATATTGTAAGAACTCACCAACTGCGTAGTGGAGGTAGTCTTTCGCCGCATGGTATAGAGCGGGTTTCAAGTGTGCAAATACTCTTCAGGGAGCAGGCACCATTTAAATGAAACCACAATATTCAAATCTATCTTTACCTTCTCCTGCGCGGTGTGTACTCACACGTTGCGACGTGTTGAGCTAGCAAATAAGTGCGAAGTTGGGCAAGCTAGGGCTTTCTTCCCGAGAAAAGCGGTATGGTTATTTTTAGCAAATGGCAAAAAACGAGACTCCAGCATCAAAAACTCTTTGATGTGTATGTTGAAAGGGCAACGTACATGAGAAAAAACCAGACGTACACCGTAACAGATATCGAGGGCAATGTAATTAACAATGTAGCTAATGTATTCACAGACATTGAAGATCTGTACGTAAATCTCTGCAGTTAGGGACATAATAAATATGCTAAAGATGGAGGAATTTCACACCACACAAATAACGCAACCGAAATAAAGAAAGCTTTGCAAAATTTGCAGGAGAAAAACGTGGGTTGGGCGCCGTAAAGTGAGTGCAGTTTTATAAGGACAGAGAGAACATTGTGCCAGAAAAATTTTCCGCAAGGTACGACCTGAATAATTTCAGTGTTTTGTGAAGTAGCACGCATGAAAATTTCTACAGGCTTTTTCTCATGTAATGCATTTGGAAGCAGAATTGTGAATGCCGAAGCGCCCTCGAGGACAGTATCATATGCAATCTATTTTGTTGTTCTGTTTTGTTATTGAAAACTATGCCGAAAAGAAAGTAATCACTAGAAAATGCGAGAAAAAAACATAAAGCACAAAGCAACAATACTTCGGTGTTTCAACCATAAGTGTAATGCAAGATGAAAAGGAAAAACGCCAAACTTTTTGTTGGATCCTAACCATACCTTATATGTTGCTTTTATGTATGTGCATCACGATGGCTCTCTCGCGATCTGCTACAAAAAACTGGGACGAAAGCGTACACCTAAGACTTTTTCAGCAGAATACGCGTGCTTTAGGTTTCAAATGCTTATACTTTTCTTACTCCACACCCGGTGAAGCCCTACAATATTCAATACATTATAAATTTTAAAGCAGAAGATTAAAAATTAATTATATCTAGGGACAAGCAAGGATTGTAGTAGAACAACATTATTGCGTTGACTATACTTTTTTTTTTAAAGGCCAAGGTGCGTTCTTGACTGCACGGGGTCATTCTGCTGCTTTTTGAAGTTCAAATTGCTGGTGGAAGATAGGCTTGAAGTGCTAGCTGAGATAGGTTACGTAAGAGTCAGAGCTAGGTGGCCCTTTTTGCGATGAGATTGCGGAATATGTTAGGACATGATTCCCCATATCGCACTTCATAGCCTAACTCACACCTGTAATGAAAGTACCGCCCTCTCTGAACGGCTGTTTTTGTCTATACAGAACGTAAAGCTTTTAGACTTTTGTCCGCGAAGAAAAGGCGCCGGTACTTTCAATGGCGCTTCTTGCAAATCAAGTTCCACGTCCTTTCCGCCTTGCTGCCATCCTACGGAGCTAGCTTTACTACGAGCTCACCCCTTGCACAGAGAGCTCGCAAACTTTCACCGTATAATTTATTTGGGCACAAATTGTAAAACGTCAACAAAAGAGGCCCGAAGTATGCAATTCCGCAATCTCCGCTTTGGCATTTTCTGTTTATTGGAGCTGTAACGCTATATATAGTGGGGCTAAAAGAAATGTTCCCTTCGCTCTGAATAAAATTTGTGTCTCATTCTTGTTTTCGGCACATTACGCTCACGCACAGATAAAGGATGCTTAAATGCTTTCTGTTAGCAAGCGTGAATAAAGGTTGCTATTGATTGACCTTAACAATTTTCTGCCTGTATTGCACCATTCAAATCAGTCGTCTTTTGATTGTTGTCGTTTGTGGGACATACATATTAAAGCCAATGATGATAAGCTAAACGGAGCGATTAATTAACAGCACTTATTACTTATCTTCTAAATACATATAAGGACCATTGCAGTTCAGAAATATAAAAATGTTGGGATGTCCTGGTGGGGATTTGTATTTCGCAGCTCTGAGTACTAAGGTGAAACTGTTGTGAAAAAGTGTAATTTCCAAAAAAACACGACAGAAAAAACGTTGGCCAACCGAATCTTGAAAATGATTTTGCAGTTAGCAGAAGTAAATCTGATGAGGCCTGCAGTTTTTTCCTTATTTCACGTCTGCTTTGAGAATTGCTTCTTATCGTGATCTTCCGGTTTCCCGTCACATGATGACCGAGCTTATGATTACCGGTGGTCTGGTAAGAGAAGCATATGCTATAAAAGTGCCATTTGGAAATGAACTCATGGCAAACATTGTTTTGTGCAAGATTCCCAAGCCGTGAATCTCACTCGTTACGTGCCTCAGTGGAGAACAAATCATTAAGGTAGGGAGGCGGCACTTTTGAATTGCCATTTTCTATTCAAACCTCCATAAACGTCACCTACAACATTGCTGATGTCTTTACACCACAAGGTGTTCCTTTCAGCTGTGTAGCTCGCCAAAATACGCAAGGCCAAAGTTCGAAATATCTGGACGATCAGGGAATGTATTCTCCTACCGGACTGGCCATTAATTTGAAGATTGCGCGACTTCAGTTTTCTGTAGTTAGCCACGGAGAATCAGGACTATTGCTCATGTTTGACATACGATCTTAGGTGGTGAAAAGCGTTCTTACCGCGTGTATGTCGTTTTAAAGTCCCTAAATTCTATGTGGAACTACCCTCCATTGCTCTTAGCAGTGAAGAACGCTAGCAGCAACTTACTTTTACCTGGAATACCTGCACACGCATGAGATGCCAACTTCGAAAACGGCGAGGACACTTATGAAGTCAAAACATCAAACGAACAACCGGATTCTTTCTCTGAATTGCGAGGAGGAAATTAATTTTGGACAAGGGCTTCAGAGTATAACATTCCTTGATCTCGCCTAGAGGTTTATTTATTTATTTTATGCGCCACCTCCTTCACCTATTTCACACACTCAACAATGTATCCGTTCCGCCTCTTCGACCCCCGGTTCCAGAGCCTTCGTAAACATTGGCCGCAACAATCGGTGCTCCAGCGAAGAGAATGTGCGCCGCAACCAAATAAGGAAACGACAGTCAAGCACAGTTTGGTTGCTGAAGGGGAAGTCGCCCTCTATCTCGCTGTACTCTGGATCCTTGAGTTCTGGATCGAACGACCTAGGGACAGTGTTTACCGAAAGTTGGTAGCACCAATTTGCTGCAGTACTTTTGTGTCCTTAGGTAGGTTTTGAGCAGTATATGCTGCATGTTGATCTTTGCGTCTTAGTAGTCCTTTGGCCCTCTGCTTTTCCGCAGTTTACACCATCCCTTCTTGCGGAGCATTTTCTATTCTGCTAGGTAGAGTAAAGTCCCAAGCGAGCAAGAAATACTTTCCTTTCCTGTACTCTGCAAGTGGGAGATTTCGTTTGCAGTTCGGTTTCTGTGAAGTTTCTATTCTGGACGAAGGGTGAGGCAGGACCTTAGCTCTCTTGGAAGATTTTTGTGCAACCATGTTTTTGTGCGTGGTTATAGACAACGGCTGAGGCGAGACATTTGGAGCATATACATAGCAACAGAAGGATGAAAACGTCATAATGAGTTGACATATATGATTGTTCCTCATAGGACTGCATATAATTTGTCTTGTAGATCTACATGAACGAGTTTTTCTTAGTCCTCGAAGGACAGATTTTTGCGGTTGATTCTGCATTACGCATAGTGGCACAAAGGCACTTGCTTTGGAACGGCTCCTTTGCCTTCAAGCTTCCGAAAAGCGCATGTATTTTGGCGCGAGGTAGACAAAATTTTTTTGGCAGCAGGGCCGAGGGTAACTGCTTATTCGCAACTCTAAAAGTTGTAATGAATATTAATTACGGTGGGCGCCACTCGTCAATAAAGAACAGGCTAATGGTTATAGTCAAAAGTTAACTAAACTCAATATTAGCTAACCAGCCTACCATTAGCGCGCCTCAGCAATATCCTGGTACGCTACACCACTGATATTGTTATGCCGAAAAAAATCGCTCTTCTAACTGAAAATTTTTTCAAAATTTCAGAATGTCTAAGGGGAAGCACCCGGTTTTGATTAAATGCAGGCGTTTGGGCTCACATAAGAATCCAGTGAGAACTATGCAGCCACGAAAACAGACAATAGTCACCAACTGCTGCTGCCAGCACTGCATGTACAGATCAGCGTCGTGCTGGAATTTAAGGTCGAGAGATTGAATATATCTGTTCTTTGTTTTGAATGCCCTCCTCTTATTTTACGTCTTATGATCTAGGAAGAGCAAATTTCTGCGTGCTCGAAGAGAGGTGAATTAAAGTTCATGATTAAGCCACTTTCTGTGTTATAATGTCCATATTTTTGTCAATACTAAAAAAAATTACAGGCAGTGAATTCTCCACGGATTTCAAAATGTATGGGCCCCATCACACTGGCAAAGCGGTTCTGGCATTTGCGTTGTTAGCTGGAGTTCGCGGGTTATGTCCCAGCTAACAACGCTGCATTTCTTTGAAATTTGAAAGTATAAATAGGCCTCTGAAGAGAGATCAGTAAGTCCCTTTGCGAGCCTTAGTTGGTAGAAACATCCCGACCGTTTTCTTCTACGAATTGCCGTGAAGGCCAATGGTACAGTGAAATAGAATAAGTGCAGCGGACGAGGGTTTCCGCACGACCACGGCGTTGTCATTTGTAGCTTTTGCTTTCGATATCTTCCACTCGTAGCGCTGCCAGAAATGCGTGGTATCGTCCCGTCCTTGGAGTGTTCGCGAGCGGTCGCAATTTTTCACCTTATTTACTAACTTCCGCTTCGCTGAGTAAGGAAAACAAATATTTGCCCTTTCATGCACGAGGCACATGGCGCAACGCAACTTACCAATTCCATTTCAGGAGGTTCAAAAATGGGCGCCTTCTGCGCCTGCTTGCCGTTCACCACAGGCGAAGTCCAGCGCACGCGCACCTCTGTATAATTCCCGCCCCGCGCTACACTGCCTCTTATAGTACTGTTACCACAGGTTTGTACTCACACATTAAAATTGCGTACAAAATAAAGGTAAAAATTTGCTGCTAAGCTCTCAGGCTAAATTGAAAAAAAAAACTGTCTATTCCTCTACTAGACTGTTCCAGTCGTTTTTGCCTCTCGTCACTAGTTCAGTCAAAACGGCGCTTTCATTATTGGTATCGGCATTAGCTGCCGTGAGCAGCAAACTAAGTGCACACAGTGAGCGAAATTCCTTACATACCGTGGTGCAGTATATATTCATGCACGCAAGCAATTTAATGTGGGTATAACAAATTTACATCTTTGCTGGGCGCATAACAGCCTTATATGATTACGCGCCTTTAAAAAGATCTGAACACAACACATAAATTTATTTCAGAGAAAGCGAAACTAGCTCTCGCTGAATGTGTGGTAGTTGTGCCTTAAAAAGCATAGCTTATTTCAAGTTTCCCATCGCTTGACTTATCATCCGTTGCAGTTTTATTTCTGCTTGCAGAAAAAGACAAAGCACTGCCACGGCAATCTCAGTACGTGTAGAAGTAATCATGAAGGCCCTGTTTTCGACAAATGAAGAAGCCACCCCGCCATTGTTAATCAGAAGCTGGCTCCAGTAGAATTGCTGCTGAAAAAAAGCATTATTTCTAAATATTTTTTTGCGATATGATTGAATTTGAGCTACGCTGCTAAAAAAATTAGGACTTTCGTCAAGAGCCCAGTGTGTACCTTTATTTCAATATACTTAATGCCAGCAGGCACAGTCGCACAAAAAGAAGAAAAAAATATATGCAAAGGAAAGGCCAGCATTTACAAGAATTGTGCGGTTAGGTGCACGTTCGAAAAAAAAATAACTGCGGTTTAACTAATTTTGAACTTGATTAGAAAGCGAAAGCCAATGTGTATCGGGCAACAAGGAGCGGCTTGGCGTCTGTAGTTTTAAGTGTATTTTAAGTTCCAGACACTGGATAGGCACCGCGCCCACCCTGCCACCCTGGCCGGTGGCAGTTATATTTATGGTTGATCGCGAGAAGTTTGTCGCCCAATTGTTGCAGTACTGCGTGTCTGCCACAACGTTGTCAGCGCTAATGCATACAGCTCACATCTCTCTCTCATCACTCCCACGTACCTCAAAGTGTGATTGATGCGCACACTGACCCTGGGAGCCAGTTATGCGCATTTCCTTTCCTAAAAATGATCAGAGTCTAGAGCTTTGCCAACGCCAAAGCCAATGAACACTATGAACGCCGACGGGGTAGCCGCAGCTTAGGTGCATGAGGTTTCGATGGAAGATGCTGCGGGTAGCAGCAAGTTTTCCTTCCATTGTTATTTTATTAATAAATATCCACTAAAAACAACTACGCTGGCGCCCTATAGTTTCAGTGCCGCGTTTCTGATACAAAGTTGTGAATGCCAACGCATGCAGCGCACATCTGTCACTACCGCCACGTAGCCTAAATCGCGACAGAGGTGTCCACTGTACCAGGGGGCCAGTTATGTGCTTTTCATTTGCTTTGGGACCTCTCTCTCTTCATCGCTTTCGGCGCAGGTCCAGAACAGCTGGATGTCGCTGAAGGTCAAAGCGACGTTGTCGGCGAAACTCGCGGAACAATGAGTAGTAAAGCTTTCGCTTTAAAAAAGTGGCATGAATTCAGCGGCGTTGAATATTAATAAATTGTCCCACATCAAAATTGCAAGAAATCTCAACTTACACTCAATGCGCTCAAGCAGTGTTTTCAACGACTGTATGCGCACAAATTAACCTAGACTTCAATATAGCTTAAAGGTGTTCAGTTCTTACGTTATCGAGCGAGTAGGTGGGGCGATGAAAAGCATTTATTCGATATAGGCATATACAGAGAGGTGTTCGGGGGGCTTCCTCTAATGGGAAGGCTCCTTACCTGCTAGGTGTAGTCCCTAGTCTGGAACCCCATTGGTAGAAGCCGCCATCAGGGCACTCTGGACCAAGGCCCGCTGGGCCTGGAGGTCTGACCAGCCAAGCAGGGGCGCCTCTCAGTCTTCTCGGGAAGGGGGCTGTTTGGGGAAAGCGCTATGTACTGCTGGCAGGCCCACAACGTTTGGTAGGCTTCAGCTTCTTCTCCATAGTAAGTAAGCACCGGAGTTCATTAGACGTTGCTTCGCTCGTTTCAGCCACATGGCGTTGTGGTATTTCGCCTTTCTTCATATTGGAACCGGAGCTCTGTAAAAGTGGTGTTGCAAAGATACGAAAAACACGCGCGCGTGCCTTGTTTCTCATTTGTCTGTACCTTTTGACCGAAGGCTTAGGTGCAATGTACACTAGTTTGAGAACACTAATCGACAATATGAAATGTCGAATTCAACACTTTACTTATGCGGGTTAATAATTGTTTTTCATTACCAGGATGCTCATAGCTCGTCTAATTGATATGACAAATTTTTTCCCTGATATCTACTTGCTTAAAAATAAAAATATATTCTGTAACAACCACAACAAGTAGGTTAAACAGCGCAGCCTAGATAGATGCTTAGCACGAAGCTTCTGGCTGGAAGTGCATCTGCGGCAGTCGGCCTGCCAAAGAACTGCAGAGTGCTGTCTGATAGAGCAAACCCTAGGAAAACGGGTGTGCTTCAAAAACTGCACCTAGTACTCATCTTCGCTGCTCATTCGTTCCTCAAAGCGCGTTTGAGGTGTCCTCTGGGGACGAGACATAGTTTGCAGCAGCCTATACGGTGGCTGCAGCTAACGCAAGAAAGGGTCATCATGAACTCAATGGGTGATAAACCGCTGTCCTCTACAGCACCTTAGCGGGTGGACGAGATAGGGGCGAAATTGCATGTCACATTTATTGGCCCTATTCAAGCCGCTTCCTGCGCTCGCCTCATTAATACAAAATAAATTGTCCACACCTAAACATGAATTTATAATGCGCCAAGATGAAACCTAGTTGCAGAACCACAAGCAGTGTGATTTGTTTCTTTAATATGGGAGGGACGAGCACGTATTTGTAATTCCCGGTAGCCCCGATGGCGTAGAGGTGGAGCGTCCGCCTCACTTGCGAGAGGTCTGGAGCTCGAATCCGGGTGCCGCAGAATTCTCCACTGGGTTTTAAAAAAATCCGCCTGTCGATGGAATTGCATAACCAGGCTTGGGGTGCGGCCGGCTTTCAGTGACCAGAACTAACTGCGCACTCCCTCACCAGGACAGGATTTGGCCACCTTAGTGTAGTGATTGGCCACAACCTTCTATGAACAAACCAATTAACCCTCGGCCCTCAGCCCCAGCGGCTGCGGAGCAACTGACCTCGGCCGCGGTCAGACCTGTGACGCAGCGGAGGGTGCTAAGAATTTCTGTCTTCGGACAGGCCCCATTGGAATCTGAACCTAGCAACGTTTTAGGTCAGAACTTTAACTAGTGAGGCTAGCCTAGCAGGGCTGTTCGAGGAACTAGCGGGAATTACATCGGATGTCATAGGGCTTAGTGAAGTTACGAGGCCAGGTGAGGCGTATACAGTACTAAAGGACGAACATATACTGTGCAATCACAGATACGCGGATAGACGAGAACTAGGTGCGGGATTTCTCATGAATCAGGACATAGCTGGCAACGTAGAGGAGCTATATAGCATTAACGAGATTGGAGCACCTTTTGTAAATAAGCTGAATAGGAGGTACAAGCTGAAAGTGAAGCAGGCATACGCGCCTACATCCAGCCATGATGACCAGAGAGTTGAAAGCTTCTATGAAGAGATGGAATCGGCAGTGAATAAAGTAAAATCGCACTACACTGTACTGATGGGAGACTTCAATGCGAAGGTGGGCAAGAAGTAGGCTTGCAACCAAGCGGTAGGTCGACTAGGTGACAGGTTCTAGAAAGAGCAACGGAGAGTCATTAGTCGAATTTGCTGATAGAAATAATTTACAGATCATGAATACCTTTTTCAGCAACCAAGAGAACAGGAAGTGGACCTGGAAGAGCCCCAATGGTGAGACTAAAAATGAACTCGACTTCATACTACGCGCTCAACCTGGAATCGTTCAGGATGTGGCCATACTCGGAAAGGTGCGCTGTGGCGACCACAAACTGGTAAGGTCTCGAATAAGCTTAGACATAAAGAGGAAACGGAAGAAGCTAGTGTAGAGGAAGTCCATTAAAGAGTTAGCGGTGTAAAGGAAAGTACAGGAATTCACGATATTGCTGCAGAACAGATATTTGGCGTTAAAAGAGGAAGACGATCTTGATGTTCATTCAATGAATGATAATCTGGCAGCGGTAAGTACGGAGTGCGCAGTAGAAGTAGGCGGTAGGACGGTTCAGCAGGATACCGGCTAGCTATATCAGGTGACGAAATATCTGATTAAGAAACGCCAAAGCATGACGGCGTCTAACCCTGCAGATAGAATAGAACTGGCAGAGCTATCGAAGATAATATATAAGCGCAAGGTAGCCTACATATGGAAGTTTAATATGGAGAAAATCGAGCGTGCTTTAAAGAACGAAGGTAGCTTAGAAGCGGTCAAGAGGAAACTAGGCATAGGTAAAAACCAGACGTATGCGTTAAGAGGCAAGAAGATCAAAGTCATTATCAATATAGAGAAGATAATTAAAGTAACCAAAGAGTTCTACACAAATCTGTGCTGTAGCCAAAGTAATCATAACGTTAATGAGAAAGACAGTAGCACACAGCAATGCGTCATCCCGCCAGTAACAAAAGAGGAAGTAAAGAAAGCCTTAGGAGCAATTGAAAGAGGAAAAGCACCTGGGGAGGATCAGATAACAGCAGATCTGTTTAAGGACGGAGGTGAGATCGTGCTGGAAAACTAGTAACCCTCTATAGGCAATGTCTTATGACTTTTGCTGTACCAGAAGCTTGGAAGAAAGCAAACATTATCTTAATTCATAAGAAAGGAGACGCCAAGGACGCGAAAAATAATAGACCGATCAGCTTACTGTCCGTTGCGTACAAGGTATTTACTAATGTAATCGGTGATAGAGTCAGGGCAACCCTAGACATTAATTAACCAAATGATCAGGCAGGCTCGTAAAGGATTTCCACAATCGATCATATTCACATTATCAATCAGGCGATAGAGAAATGCGCAGCATGCAACCAACCTCTATATATAGTCTTCATTTATTACGAGAAAGCATTCGAGTCAGCGGAAACCTCAGCCGTCATACAGGCATTGCGTATTCTGCGTGTAGAAGACCCTTATCTCAAAATACTGGAAGATATATATAGCAACTGCACAGCTACCATAGTCCTCCATAAAATCAGCAATAAAATTCCAATAAGCAAGAGCGTCAGGCAAGGCGACGCGATCTCGCCAATGCTATTCAACGCCTGTTTACAGGAGGTATTCGGAGACCTGAATTAGGAACAGTCGGGGATAAGAGTTAATGAAGAATAGCTAACAATGTGCGATTCGCTGATCAGGTTGCCTTGCTGAATCACTCAGGAGGTGAACTGCAAGTCATAATCAATAAGTTAGAGGTGCAGAGCAGAACGTTGGGTCTAAAAATTAACATGCAGAAAACCAAAGTAATGTTCAACAGTGTAGGAAGGGAATAGCAGTTCACTATTGGCAGCGAGAGGCTGAAAGTGGTAAATGAATACGTCTGCTTAACGGTGGTAGTGACAGCTGATCCGAATGATGAGAGGGAAATAACTAGAAGGATAAAAATGGGGTGAAGCGCATATAGAAGGTTCTCTCACATCATGAATGACAGTATAGCAATATCCCTCAAGGGAAAAGTGTACAACAGGTGTATCTTTCCAGTAGTCACCTACGGTGCGGAAACGTGGAGGCTAACGAAAAGGGTTCAGCTTAAGTGAAGGACAACGTAGCGAGCCATGGAAAGAAAACTGATAGGTGTAACGAAGAGACTGGAAGCGGGCAGAGTGGGTGAGGGAACAAGCACGCGTTATTGACACCGTAGTTGAAATCTAGAAGTGTGCTTGGGCAGGGCTTGTAATGCAAAGGCAAGATAACCGCTGGTCTTTAAGGGTAACGCAGTGCATTGCAAGAGAACGGAAGCGTAGCAGAGGGCGGCAGAAGGTTAGGTGGGCGGATGAGATTAAGAAATTTGCAGGCAAAGGGCGGATGCAGCTGGCAAAGGACAGGGTTAATTCAAGAGACATGAGAGAGGCCTTTTCTCTGCAGTTGGTGTAGCTAGGCTCATGATGTTGGCGACGATGATGATGATGTCCTCCCTTTCGACAACTTCAGTAATAGTTCACCGTCATTAGTTCTCTAATCCGTGTCGTATTTTTGCACTGCCTGCTCCTCAAAGTTCTTAATTTGTATGAAATAACTTTAATTTGTGTGCCTTACAGTCCACGGCGTAATTGTTCTTACATGCTACTCGTATAGTTATCGTGTGATTCAATCGCCTGGACGCCTTGGACGTGAAGATGTGTGGAGAACATGGAAGGTGAAGCAGGCCTTGCAATAGGTGAAAATTTCTGAAATATATTACTTTCTTAAACATTGATTTTGAAATTTCTAATCTAGTAATGCCGCTCTTGCCCTAAACGAGCCTGGTGGTATATTGCGTGCTAACGCCATAGCGCGCTTCCAAGTGATATTGGAAAAAGGTTAATCTAAATGACGTCTCCCATTCTAGAAGCCAATTTTATTTCCTTTCGCAGTACAGCTTTTTTATAAGGGCAAAATGAAAAGAATTTCTCGTTGTGTAGAGAAATGCGTAAGACAGTAAACACCGTTTCTATACACTCAGTGCAATGATTGTGCTGCAGGTGTGCACCGAAAGCTTCGATTGGTTGGCATAAACAAAGGGAGCTTTTCTCTCTTGTCAAAGTATCGTGGAGTTGAAGCTTATATATTGAAACACAAGGCAATTCTCCGAGCTTAGCATCAGCTAGCTTTGGATTTGGAATCTTTTTTTTTTAAGATCCGTAGCTAGCAGTTACCCGCACTTGTTTTCGGAACTTGCCGGAGAGACGCACTTTGTTATTTCTTCACTGTTGCCTCCAGTGGTCTCATATTGACCAATTATGCGGTATTCATGCAGTGCACACAACTACCTCCTCTTCATTGCACTCAATACCATCATGCGCTAGTGACACTGATGTTGAACAGGACTCTCCTGTCTTTACTTTTGTATATGGAACTTGCATATCTGTGCTATAGAAACTTTTGGATCGCCTCGACAAAGTGTGTCTCTAGGTCTGTAAGTTCAAGAATCTTTATCAAATATTCTCACTAATTTAAGATACATCATTATTTTGCCTGGTTTTCTCAAATTGCTTAAGGTAAAAAAATTGCCGCCAAGTCAATGTAGGCCCGTAGGCTAGGCCCGTGCAGAAATGCATGTTTACTGCATCGAGTTTTGTAGCCGTGACCGAGAGCGAGAGTTGTCGGTATACAAACCTTTATGCATCCGTTTTATTGCTCTTGTCTTTGGTGCCGTTCTACAGTAAAAAGTCCATGTAATCAACAAGAACTTCAAGTGAACATCGCCTAGCGCTAAAATGTTTCCTGCGCTGCTCCATGGGGCTTCGTACAGCTCGAGTTGCACTATATGCTGAAGACGCCATTTAAACCTTTTTGCTTCCTTTTCCTTTATCGACTGCTGCTTGCGAAGGCGATCCTTGTTTTCTCTTTCCTCTGTTTTCGTCTTCGCAGCATTCTTCGTTTCTCAACTTTGCTTTTTTGCCATGAATGCGTTGTCCTTTAATGCTGAAGCTGATGGCACCCTCTCTCGCCTCACTCTTGAAGAAGCCACCATGCATTCCGCTGGCGTCTGCGGAGTTGGTGTCCGACTCTGCCGCCGTCGTCGTAACTGCGCGAAACGCATATTTCACCTTCGTTTATTTCGACTCCCTTCTATCTGAACGTGGTGGCACTAGTTTTATGCGAATGGTGCGCACATCTTCGTTCTGCCAGACACCAGAACTCAGGTTTCTGTCTGGCGCTTTGCGTGTTTTGCACTGCGTGTTTCTCCCCGTAATGCCATCAAAATAAAAACTCCGAAATCATGCATACAAGTAAAGAAAAACGAGCACGAACGCTGTTGCTCTTCGCGCTTAATCTGACGCCACATAATATCAAATGCACAAAGTCGTTAAACTTTCCGATACTGAGCGCGTTTTTTATGCAGAGGGAAGGATTGGACAAAGCGTAAACAGTAGTGAGATGTAGTTTTTAAGAGAATGTTGAACATCCTATGAAATGCACTGGTTTAAGCAAGTGATCGTAACTGCTGAAAAACACATATAACTGCGCCGCAACCTATGTTTAAGTAATGAAACAAAGTTGGTGATGAGAAGTGCTTATTTTGCACCGTAAGATTCATAAGAACAGCGTAAACCCCGATAAAATATAAAGAAAATTTTGAATTGAAATTCAGCGCGCTTTATAACCCTTGTGGAACCACTTTCAGAGGATAAGTGTTCGACATCAAATGGCCGTTTAACTTTGTCGTAATTAGATGATCCTACTCATCGGTTGCCACTTTCAACACGTCCAGCCCTGATAGTCTTTCAGGAGAATTATACAAGCCATTTAGGTCCCACTTGAGTTTTTCTTCACTGTTCGGTTATCTAGCTTCTGCCGCACCGTTCAAAAAACGACACATTGTGTTACATACAAAAATCAGTGATAAAAACAAAAATTGTCCTATTTGGACGCCATGCGTATATTACGCTGTGAAATGTAGGCCAAATCTTTTTCAGAAAACTTGGCCAATCGACTACAATTTGCTGCGTCGAATATTGTTCTAGATGAACAAAGACAGGGCTCGAGGGCCTGTTCCATTCAAATTAACGAAAAGATGGTCCGAAAAGTCTTACAGTTTAGCATGACACCAAGGGATAACTGGCAATGCTTTAAAATGACTTCGCGAAGGCCTTTGATCAGGTCCGTCAAAATTTTTGCTTGTCGCCCTTAAAATACGGGTGTGTTTTCTCAGTTCTGCGCCAATAAATCCGTCTTCGCTTTGAAACACTGCTGTCCGTTATTGGCCCTTCTTCTTGCTCGCTACTTAGAGCACTTATGTTTGAGCATTTTGCACAGAATAACCTCTCTAGGTTTCTATACCCTTTATCATCAGCTCCAAGTACTAGGGTATTCAGATTATCTAATTTTTAATCCTCGAACATTGCTTCTCTCGTTGAGCCAAATTCCCTCGCCGACATCAGAAAGCGGTGGCACGCATGCGTGGCTGAATCGCGGCCTGAGAATGTAGTCATCCCCTCCCCCCCCCCCCCCCCCCTTGGCCCAGTAGGCCATCACAAAGCAGGAGTACACCGAGGAAGGCGGGTCAACCTTCATGGTGAATGGAAACCGGTTTGAAGGAGCCCCTTCTCCTCCCTGCGGTGCTACGCAATGCCCTCTCATTTGAACAACAAAGCAGACTGCGCTCAAGATGGGTGCGGCTGAACCCTGGCGTGCAAATATCAAGTGCTGAGAGGTACTTGGAAAGGAAAAAAGTACCGGGGCTTACTTTCGGAAATGCATTTATGTGCGTAAGGGCAGAAGTTGAGTCGAGCATAGAAGTAAATCAGAGAGCGTTTGGAAGATATGCACTACGGGCCCACGGCAAAACGACAGACGAGGCTGTTCAGGGGCATATGACCTGGGCATCGTTCGAAGCACGGGAAGCTTAGAGTAAAATATATAAAGAACGCCTGAGGAAATTGGACGATAGCAGCAGGGCAGGTAAAGTATTTAAATACCTATACAGAAAGAGCGCTAGTTGAAAATGACAGAAAAGAGCTGGCAAACTAACCAGTAAGTACGCAGGACACAAGGAAAGAGAACGAGCGTTAAACAACACGTAGAAAACGCTGAAGGTAAAAACTGCATTAATTGAACGGAAAAGAACCATAGTGTATAACTATATCGATGCTAGAAAAGGCTTATCAAGAAGGAATCGTTCTATGATAACTCAAGAGGCAGTGCCTCACTCTGTGAAGCCAGATCAGGGTATATTAGAATGCGCAGGTACAAAAAGAAATTTAACGAAGAAGATGACACATGTGCTGTGTGTGGCAAATCTTTAGAAATAATTTAACACCTCATACTCGAATTTTATGCTACCCATCCAGATGTTGATGCAGGCACAGTCACTGTCCCTTAGGCCCTAGGGTTTTGAAATAACAATGGTCATGTAAATAAGCCTGCGGTGGAAGTTAGGAAAGAAAGCGATTGGGATATTTTTGGCTAAAAAACACATGGGTAACAAGTGTAGAAATTCACTGCGGAAGAACGCGAACCCATCAGAACGCAGCGGAACGTGCGCTGCTGCAGCGAAACAAGGTTCATAGCCCAAGACTCCGACGACTCAGCGACGTAGCGACAGGCATAAATGATTCCGCATTTACACGCAAAAAAAATTGCTTAGGTGCCCGAATAATTTTTTTCTGCACAGACAAGTCAGCGCGGATCAAGTTATTTTGAATTACCAGTTTTTCCACATCAGATTTTAAAAATCTTGCGGTGTGTGGTTTGGATTATGAGGGTTTATAGCAGCTCAATATGCCGCTGTGCATGGGTACTCTTGACGCCCAGGCACACTGATGTGCCAGTTCGCGCGCAAAGGTACAGTGAAAGTTATTTGAAAGGTAGAACATCTTCTGCACCGCGCTATGGCGGGGGATACGTCTGAAATAGTCGGTCAATACTTAGCCACCGCCGCGGCTCCGTCAGTGAAATTTGTGTAACGTCAACAGTAAGGTTTAGAAGGGCGTGCTGTCGGGCTAGTTGGTGATACATTATGCAAAGAAATTAGCTCGAAAAACAAAGACAAAGCACGACGAAAATCATCTCATGTGTCTCCTTGGTTGCCCTTTCTCTTTGTGTGTCGTGCTAATTTAAAAAAAGAGCATACTTCATTTAGAAAAATATTCCGTGCGCCAGGCTTTATAATTACTGCTTTTACAGTATTTCTAATTTTCTGCGGCGTTGTACATTTCAACCAATGAAACGTGATTTTGTTTTCTGGCCTGTCAGCGCAGGTTAGCTTTATTTAGTGCATTTTCTTGTTTGGCAAGCTGCTTGCTAATGTAGGTTTTTTTAAACACTTCTCATCTCGATACTGGTACTTTATTAATTCTCACAGACTAATTAGGTTATGCTTGGGCCGCACTGATTGCATTTTCTAAAATTTGTTGCGAGCCTTACTAATGGAGGTTTAAGCACGAAGTTTATTTTGCTGTAGGCTTACTGGCGGACGCCAGACATAACCCGGACATCGCTAGAAGGTATATTGTTGAGAGTGACGAATAGACACCTGTTTGAGAGGCAAGCTGTAATCCATTTAAGTATCCGGTCGTTTTTAATTTAATAACTAAATTTATGAATTAATTTGTTATGCGACACCTTATCAAATGCTTTGCGGAAATCCATGATTATTGCGTCTGTTTGTTATGTGTAATTTATGTAATTATGTATGTAAGATATGTAATTTAGGTGTAGATAAAATTTATCAGTCTTTGTCGCCATGCTCGCTCAGTTGTTATGGCGCACGTCTGCTGACCCGAAAAGACGCGGCGGTCGAATTTCGATGGAGGCGAAATTCTAGAGGCCCGTGTACTGTGCGATGGCAGTGCACGTTAAAGCATTCCAGGTGGTAGAAATTTGCGCTGCCCTTCACTAAGAGTCCCTAAAAGCCTCAGTCGCTTTCAGACGAAAAACCACCATAAAAAACAATTTATTAGGCTTTCTCTGGTCGGTCCACAACAAGTTGCCACAGGCTCACGACTGCAGATTCCATTCCTTTTCTGAACAATACGCGGACGAAAGCTAGCACATTAAAGTTCGTATCACCACTCGTGCACTGTGCTTGTTTGAGCCTACGTGTGCATGACATACCAATGAATTGTTGTCTCCAAATTACTCGTTACCTCTAAAAAAATTGAATATGTTGGCATCAATCAGACTAGAACAGTAGCTCTCGTCGTATCGCGGATGAATGAGAAAATTCTTTACAGCCACGGTGGTTGCACAAGGCTTTTGGGGCGCTCACGAACTTGCACAAGTCACTTAATGACATATTTGTGTAATTTATCTCTGCGATTGTTGACGCCGAAGAAAGACATATGATTTGGAGTCCATTATTAAAATTTGGGTTTTGATTGCGTCATTAGTTATATCGGCTCCCGGAAAAATTGACAGCTTACCGTTTTCGCGGAGGCTAAAAACCTGTTTATACACTATAAAATACAGCTAGGAACATACCAAGGCATATAGTTTCTGCATGCTTCAAGTCTTGAACACTTTTATTGCGGGAGCTGTATTCGTGCCTTGCAGAGATAAAGTGATAGCAATGCACTCAGACCTGCTCTCTAATAGGAAAGCTATCACTCTGAAGCCGTTTCTTCGAGTGGATTTGTGAAACAAAGGTACATATTGTACCAATGACTGCTAAAACGAGGTAAAACATATTAGCCGCACCAAAAAATTTGCAGTGCATAAGAAAACATGATAAAACAAAAATTGCTTCAATAAGCAATATGTCGCTGTGGACTGAAGAAAGCGGTTCAAAATCTCGACAATTTCTGAAAATTTAGTTTCTGCGTCAAAATTGATCACCGCAAACTGCACGCCCGAACTTAAAACGTATAAACTTCAATGAAGCCTATTAGCTAAAGAAAGAAACGCTCTGTCCGGTCTGTTTGATAGTTCGGTATTACTCATCACTCAAAAATACGGTGCGCTATTGACAGTCTCGGCACTTAAACTAAGTGAGACCATATGTGTACTGCAGTTTTAAGAAGATCTAAATGTTCTTCAACATGCTTTACTGCAAAAAATACAAATTTCATTTTTCTCGAGTATTTAGTTATGATGTCGTTTCACATGACGCACAGAAGCATGGCTTCAATGCTCTCCAGTTGCTTATCAAGTGGCGTGCTCCAAACATTCCTCGAGCACTCACTTAAAGGAAAAGAAATCATTGGTATTCGCCATCGATAGTCGCTGAAACAACAACAGCAGCTTCAGCTTTAGGCAACAGATCAAACACTGCCTTCCAGACGAAGGCGCCTTAGCAACTGCGCGCCCGAAACTTTCCACTTCCAATCCGGTTCCAGTCTAGGCTTGACATTCGTTTCCATTCGGGTAGTCCACGCGAAACCTTGCAAGCAGAGTTACGCATCCGTCTTGAAGAATGTGGAACTTTTCGAATGGGGCACAAAAGTTCTGGCTGGCTTTTCCGAGCTAAAGCAATATTTACCGACTTGTTTTACTTTGACCCCAGCTCCTTGGAACTGCAGGAAGAAATGAACAGCTTAATACTACCTGTGCGCCAAAGGATATGCAATGCTCTCAGCTGCGTGCAGCAATAAAAATAATAGGATGAGGTAATCGATTAAGCTGCGGCAGAGACTACCAATTTGTAGTCAGTAATCATATACCTTACAGAAGGACGAATGTACATTTTTTTTTCAATTTCTGGTGCCAAGCAAGCGTAAGCTGCACGTGTGCATTCAGAGATGCAGCAGTTTCTGGCACCAGATTAAATTTGACTGCATCTGGTTGTTTAACGGGCAAAAAATAATTAAACCGCAAAGCCATATTCTTTCAATTTGCCTTTACTTAGGTGTTGTACATACGACTCAGACGCACTGTTAAGCGTTTTGGAACTGCCTAGGAAGTTAGCGAGCTTGAGGAGGTTGAAGTTAATATTAGGAGTCTGGAGGAAAATGCATTAAATTTGATTGGAAGCCGTATTTAACGGACGCTAGCTTAGATGATTCCTGACTGTGCTTTCATTTTCATCTCATATTAGAATTGCTTTACCACAAATATGCTGCATAATTAGGTGATGTTACATTTTAGACGGTGTTAACAATTGCTACGTGGGTAAGGGAAGTGCTCCCACTGCAATTGTAACTAGTAACGAATATTCGGCTTCATTGAAAAAGCTCACAAAGAAGAAAACACTGCTTCAAAATTAAATTCACGACATCACCAGAGGATGCTGATGATTTGAAGTGCCAGTACAATGAATGTGCATTATTGGCCGTTTAATGTTTTTTTTATTTTTGCCAGTTTCTCATCTAGAACACAGAATTGGGAATAATTTGTGCTGGCTTTCCGCCTTGTTTTAGTGTAGCCTGCGGCGAGTTGCATGCTTGGCAAAAGTTCTCCTTTTGCATAAAGGAGGGCCACAAAGGGGACATTTTGCAGCGTCGCGCAGCGTAGGAGCGCATCTCATTTTCACCTCCATAGAAGTTTGGCCGCCGGGGCGACGCTTCCTTCGCGCTTTTTCGAGATCTGTAGCCGAATGCCAAAGCCATTGAGCCATCGTGGCGGATCGCTTCATTAAGATGTACCACTTGCGACACAGGGCGAATGTACGACACATATGACAGTTAATTGCAAATGCACCGCAACTAACATCGGTATCGAGACTTGTGATTTCGAAAGCCATTCCGTACTCTTGATTATTAGCGCAGAAAGCAAAAGTAAAAAAAAATTAAACAAGCAGGGTTTCGAGCCGAGAACTAGGATTCCTCACAAAGCACAGCCTTAGAGAGAACCTAAGTCGCAGCCGATCCCAAAGAAGCAATGACACTTCTAGTGCGATCATTATCGCTTAGCGTGAAATTGGGCTCAGGAAACCGTGCTAAAAGGCCCTCCCGAGCAGGTGTACATGATGCTCAACCTGCAATTTGGACTAAGACACGACTGGAGTTCTTAGAACCGCGAGCGAAGTTGTCATTTTGCGGAAGGAGTCTGCACAAGCAACAGCGCGCTGGGCTGCATAAGACATAGCTATTTGCAGAACGAAGGGGAAAAAAACACCGCTCAGCATATCTCGGAAGGAACCCTGCTATCCTCCCCCTGATGATCTCATTTAAATAATGTGCGGTTCTTTCGTGCTGGTTCCCTTCCCGCCAACGACTTCTTTTCCTTTCAAATGGGTGGCGGTTTACCGCAAGCGGTGCAGCACGGACACCATCGCTCATTATGACCTACCGCACCTACTTAGGCCCTCTGCCGTTAAACCTCCCAAGCCTCTGCTATCGCATAATCTTGTTGCCTCCGTCATTCGAGCCACCCTTCGCCTTGCCTCAGTCGCCGTCATTGTCTGCGACAAGACCGCCTGCAGCACTTAAGAAGCCGGAATGGCTAATTTTGTCTCGCATGGGCACTTAAAAGAAAGGCGTCAGCATGCCTGAGCTGCTCTCACGTGTCGCTGTTCATTCGGCTGCGGTGGTTTTTACTTCTTTTTCTTGTTGAAACAAAATTGCACCCCAAAACATATATTTTTATTCCCGTCTAGGATGAGGCCTTCACGCTGCAGCAGATTCTTAAATTTCATCTCTGTTACCGTTAACAACGAAAACAGCCAGTTTGTAAGTGTCAGTGTTACGGCTGGACAGGAAATCAGTGGTACATGATATATATGCCCTTTATGAAACTGATTTTTTTCCTGGACTTTACTCTGCGCTTTATGGCAGTTGCGCTGAGCCAGTTTATTATTAAACACTCTCGTGTCAAGCTCACAACGGGTTGTTATTTAGATGCGCTTTAAAATGTGGCTACTTCTGGAGTACTTGTTTCATAAAATACATTTATGCGTAGTAGTATTTTTTTTCGAGTTTGCATTAGTGGCATTTTACGTCGGGAGCAGTTAGTACGACGCCTACGAACAACACTGCGTCTGATCGCGCACTCTAAAATCCGTTTGTTAAGACATTGCCCGCTCATACAAAAAATGTCAGCACGCGCTCAAAAAAAAAATTACTGCTGCACGAAATGATTCAAGAAACAGGCAAGGCTCCTCAGAGCAAAACGTACCAGCTTTATACTCTTTCGTCGGTGCTTTGCCATCGCCCGTCCTTTGTCGAAGCTATAAAAATGACCTTCACTCGCTTTTATTTTGGATATTTCCGACGTCGGTTCTTTCTCGGTATGAACGCCGCAGCAACTGCAATAGAATTGCCGAGTTTACCCCTCCGGTGCAAAAAGAACTCCTCGCTCTATTTTTGCAAAATAATCCAGGGTTACGCAGGCTTGCACGTCCATTTAGTACCTTCGATGACAATCAACAAAGCCGCTGCGGTGGCTGAGTGGCTATGACGCTCGGCTGCTGGCCCGGAAGACATGGGTTCAATCCCGGCCGCGGCGGTCGAATTTCGACGGAGGCGAAATTCTAGAGTCCCGTGTACTGTGCGATGTCAGTGCACGTAAAAAAACCTCAGGTGGTCGAAATTTTCGGAGCCCTTCACAGCGGCGTCCGTCACAGCCTGAGTTGCTCTTGGACATTAAGACCAAAATTAAACGAAACCAAACCAAGACAACCAAGACACGCTGACTGAAACAGAGAAATTGAGCTGGCCGCACTACAATGAAGCCGTACGCACAACTTACACTACCGCGTACGCGATTCACTGAGTATGTAAAAAAAGCGATATGGAACGGAATGTGCGAAGAGCTTGCGTTACTAGGACCTATGAGCCTGGGCCGCACAAATGGTCGTGGTTTTACACTGATCACAAGGCTTCCTTTGACCTGGTGTGAGATTTTAAAAATGCATGATCAACTTCTCTGTGAACGACCGTGTTCAAGAGCATATCGCAGTAGGCATCCACAAATCCTCCTCACCGAATCCCCGCTCAAAACCACATCTTAATCGATTCAGTGAAAAACATCTTTGCAGTGTGCACACCCAGCTATCATTTTCAACACGCTGTGGGCGACCGCTCCATTAACTTGCTCCACTTTTATTTTCAAGGTACCTGGATCATGCCCAAGGCACATGAAGCTGTTTTATTGAAATTATGAAGAACGCTGGGTCTTTTGCAGCTTAGGCCCTTGTATTTTATTGGCCTCAGTCGTGTTTAAAACAGCCTGTGGATTAATATCACTAATACACTTTATATGTCACGTTCATTTATACCATACGTTGAGTGAGGCATGAACATTTGTGCAAAAACAACCTTCGTACAGCGCGGAAGGACCAAGACAGGCAAGAACGAACTCAGCACTACCTTCAACTAATTGTTGATACATGGTGCTCAATGTACACTAGGTTGCCCAGTTTTTGGTTCTAGTCGTGTTAGCAGTTGATCTCTGAAAAGGCTTGGGACAACGCAGGAACGAAAAATGCAACATAACCAAAATCGTTCTGCTCACAGTACTAACGCCAGTTCGCGATCACAGTCATTTCAGAAAATTTCGTACCCACTTCTTCAGAAATGAGCTAATGAAACTGGTGCAGAATCGCGTCATCAAATTCGATGACTATAACGTGTTCATCTAGCAAAGTAAGGTTTTTCAACACCGAAATATGGCAGTTCATTAGAGAGCTACCGCGAAAAACCTCTGATCTCAGGTATATTGCGCAAAATTTCACACAGTCTGCAATGAAATGAACAGTAAATGCGACTATCTAATGTTATTGACGGCTTCGATATAAGTTAACTGCCTTACATGCATGTTGAGTTTTGAATATCACGTAATTAATGTTTCAGCAAAACTGCCGCCACCTCCAAATAGATAAGCGGCTCAAAAATGAACGGAAAAGACCATGCCGCAAAACGCATAGACTGACTGCCAAGGAATGGCCGACCAAGGTTTCCTTGTTGGGAAGCCAACTCAAGGGCCAGTCGTGCTTGGCCGAATGACGGCCCACAGTGCACCAAGTCTGTGTTGAAGCCGGCCGGTGCGCCGGGCCCAATCATTGATTCTGGATTGAATGCCAACTATGGGTGTGTTGGATATGGTAGGGGAGAGGTGAAGCCCGCATCAGAGACCGACTGGAGTAAATTGTAAGAACTACAGAAAATCAGTAACTTTTATAGTTTGCTTATATTTTCACTTTAACTTAAGTGTCCATCGTTCGTTTCCATAATCAATTTGTCTGCTCCAAAGATGATTTATCGGCGCCTCGATGGCGTCTTGCTTTTAAACATTATGAACGCGTTCAATGATATCTTCGCTGAACCTTAGGACGTTTTGTGGCTGAATACGAACGCTAGTAGCCGGGATTAATTTGTGCTGAAAACTATTGCTGGCGCAGTCCTCGTCTAGCATTGGCGTAGGCGGATGTTGCGACGCGCGACTGTGTTGGCTTTTTGGTACTTATATTATAGCAGCGTGGTCGCTGCAATGTGGTTGGACTGCAGAACATTTTCTTAAGCGATTTATAGACCGTCGGCGCGTCTTCACAGGATGGCAGAAATGCTAAAATTATCAAACGAATGCATCAATTAGTTGCCTCTGCAGTCCTGAGTGTTTACGCAAACCCTAATGGAGCACCCGCTTGAAACAAAAGCTATGACGCTAAGAACGGTTCCCGCTGCTGAATACTGCCTGGAACTTTCCCTGGTAATTCATTGCCAAGCAAGGGTCGATAGCAAGAAAAGTCGGCGATGCGTAGGTTTTACACGTCAGCCCGTGGTTATCTGCCCAAGAACAGTCGATCTAAGGACGATGAGCTTCCCCGTTGTCGGACTAGGCTAGGCAACCGAGGTCGGCCCGAAATGATTCAATCGCGCAGATTTCTCGCACCAGTCTCCGGCTGGCGATAATTTTTCCTCTTGGCTGTTGTTCGTAGAAGGGCATGTTTAGATTTTATATTGGCCAATGGAGGCGACACATGTACCCACTATTACCCTCGTGTGCACTTCTAGCGCGATTGACATTTTTCACTGTTATGAATAGTTAGAACAAAAAATATGTAAGTTTCTTTAATTTGACTTTGAACTAACCAAAGCAAGAACACACAAGGCGTACGCTTTATGAGCGCTATTGGGGCGCACAACTTGCAGCTTTCTGCGTTGCAAAATGAAATTAATAAAGTATTTCTCACGCTCTATGTCGGGGGCCTAGAAACAACTTTCACGGTTGTCTTTACCTAGATTGCTTTCAAAAATCCTGAAGGAAACTGTCCAAACTGAAAATTTTGATGACGTGTGTAGAAATACCAATGCATTTCCGTCTTAGGTAATAAACAACGGTGAATGCATTGTGATCTATTTGAACACACACGGTCCAGGACCTTCTAATGTAGGTTAATAGAAACAGTACATAGACACTGAATAATATTCTAAAGGCAAAGGACCAAGCCTTAACAGCAGCTCTAAGATGTAGTGAAACAATTCTAGGTGATCTTTTTTACAACTTAATGGCTAAAAATACTAGAAGATATCTGTACAGTTATGCATATGTCTGCAAGCAAATCTACGGCAAATATCTTGTGGGCTATAAAGCGATTTTGTCTATTGCATTTTTTTATGCCACAACAAGACCACCACGGTACCATAGGTATGCTGCTGAACGGTCAATATAACGGGTACGACAATTTAACATTTGGCAGAAGGCCTTCCAAAAAAAGTTGGCCGCGACGCTTCTTAAGAAATTACTCAACAAAATACAGAATTCAAACTTATTTCCAATGCATTCAGATTCAAGATCGTTACTGATTTGCTAGTTTACAGGAAAAAGCCAAACCGCGCTTAGGACCCGCTGCGGCACTTCAGTGGCCTTGACCATCGGCTGCTAATCACATTGCGGCACGGTCAAACCTTAGGCCCGGTATCCTGTTTTCGATGCAGGCGGAATGGAAAAGGGCCCGTGTACTGTAAAATGTCAGCGCCTATTCGAATATTTGCGGTAGTGTATAGTAATCATGAGCACTCCCCCATGGCAGCTCCCATAACCCACGTAGCACTACTTGGCGGTAAAACCCGCAATTCCCGATTTACAGACAGCGTCTATATACTTCATGGAGAGTGGTGCCACTTCGTCGCTCTTCCAGACTGCTAAAAACAGAACTGGCCAAGCTCCAGTCTGTTTAGTTTCGTCTTTATATTAAGCACACTGCTCTCTTTCCCATATCTGAGAGTTGATAACACCATTGACTTCAATGCGCATAATATATATTTTAACACCCTGAGTATTATTTGTGAAGTGTCAAAACTTTGAATTCTGTCAACCATCGTACGTGTTCTGTATTGTCCTAGTATCCTTCATGAGCCATTGCGCACTCCAAGAAGGCTGTGCATAACTTCAGTAGAGCTTGTGTTCTGCCTCAGTTACCACTTGCGACACTCCTACATCGTTCACTTGAGCTGCGCTGAAGTTGTGGAAGTGCACGTCTTTGGACAGACCATTTCGTCGATGGCTGCCATTGTGTCTTCTAAGCGCCATACCTTCACTTCCCGACGCTGTGAGTCACCGACGCAGTGAGGCGTACCTTTATTTATTAGCCATATTCCAAACTATGCTAACAGGAAAGTTTATCCGCTTAACTGCATGCAACTACAAAAACAAATTTCTTTTTTTGCATTTCTTGCGCTCTAAACCGGACGGCAGCAACCCACTTTATGTCAGTAGAGCCTGCAGTTCGTCGTCCTGAGGTCTCGAAAGTGCACGCATGGAACAGTTCACGCGACAGCTTGTCAAGAACCCCTGTGCACAGTAATTACGCCAAGGCAGCAGATATAGTCTGTGGAAGTCGTGGTTGTGATTGCATACTATCGTGTGTGTAGCGAAGTCCTGAAGAGGCTGCAGCGGCACACTTAGAAAGCAGTAAACAGCCTAGAGAGAAGCTCCTGTGCTCTCGTGCATTCCCAACAGGTATATGTTTGCATTAGAACGCTTATTTATGAGCTTTTGTTGCCTTCTCCCACCCAAACTTGAACCTTCAACCTTCAGTTGCCTTGTAGTTCTAGGCTAGCCTTGGCCACTGCGTGGTGTGACAGGAGCCGGCCCTGAAAAGCATGGTGTGTGTTTTGTGTGCACATGCCTTTTAGTAATTAGTGCATGAAAGGGAGCACAGAGAGTTTGATAAGGGCCCATCAGATAGTATGCCGTCGTGCACTTGGGAGATAAAGCGTCCCATGTAACTCCAAGCGTAGCTCGAGGTTAAGCTGATCTATTCTGTTGCGACGCAGATGGAAGTTGATGAACACGATGATGTGCAGTGCACAGCACGATTGTGTTGCAGTTTAACACAAGGCGTGATCGGCTTCAGCGATAGCATATTGCCCTCGTGCAGTGGTCGGCAAAGTTGATCTGTTCGCGCCACCGCGAGTTGAAATCCGAGTGGCGGCAATATTTTTTTATATATATATTTAAGGTCAAGGTCAAGTCTTCAGCGATGGCCTGGTGTTTGCAGCGTTGTTTGTGAAGTAGAGCTTCACTGCAAAATCCGTGATAGCACGAGATCAGGATACAAAACTTTCCGTCATGTGCCCGTCTTTCCCCGTGCACTTCCACAGTCTCATAATATAACGTACCCACCACAACCATATGCATACATGTTATCGCAAGCTCGGATTTTTTTGCGGTGATCTCAGATTTCTAATCACTGAGCAATATGCTGAAGAACATCAAACTAGAGATCTGGTAAGAGTTCTATGTGCCGCATGATGGTGATTAAAGATAAGGAGGAAGAGCAAAGGCCGGAATGTTAACCAGAAGTGTGTTCTGGTTGGCTACCCTGCACTGCGGAGAGGAATGATGGTATTGAGAAGGGACAGAGAGATGAGGCGAGGGGCACAGTCACATTTTGTTCTTGAAGACTGCCGCTCTCACGAAGCAAACCAGTGCATTGTAGGACTTGAAGGCAGTTGATTCCTGTGGCCATAGTCCAATGCCCTTATTATTCGTTAAAAAGCGAGGATTGAGGCTATCCAGGGCACAATGCAGCGTACGTCTCTCGGACCCCAATGCAGGACACTCACACAGCAGATGAGATGTACAATTGTGTCCTCTGCCCACATCTTTCACAAGCAGGGTTTTCGGTCATCCCAAATTCTGAACAGTATATTGCTTTGTATGTGCAACACCGATCCATAGATGGCACAGGAATGTTGCTTTGCGACGCGCGATATTATAAGGAAGACGAAGGCGCAGTCCAGTGTACAATTTTCAGAGGAGATGGCTGAAAAACTGCTCGGTGTTCCACACAGAAAGTGTTAGCTCCAATGCCAACCTGCGTAGCTAACACGCTGCCTCAGTACTTGATATAGGAATACAGACCTGAAGTCTGTCATAGTGGCCAGAGCAGCAGTCTCATCCGCGTGGTGGTTTTCTTTGTTACCACAGTGTCCCAGCAGCCATTGAAAAAAGGTATTGTGGCCTTTCCATATTCCGCCGTGGTACATTCGTGAATCTCTGTAAGCAGTTGTTCATGCGACCCGCGGTGTAGAGCAGCTTGTATTCCGTACACGGCTGATTTGGAATCAGTGAAAAACGACCCTTAATGTGAAAGTTCCTGGCTTATGAACTCAACTGCCGCCCGAAGGGAAGCTGGTTTCGCAAGAGTTGAGGAAGTTTGGTAGGTCGTCTTCACTTCCGTGGTGGACATGAGTACCTAGTATAGTGATGAGGTAAATATGCTATTGTTTCAGCAAATGAGGTGCATTTACTGTACAAATTACGGTTAGACTCTCGGGTCCTGAAAAACGGGAATCGTTTCGAGTTCCCTCCGCAAAGAGAGTAGAAAGCGCGCTACTTTCTGTAGGAGGCAGCGTACACGTCATATTTTTTATTCAATATTTTTTAACGGCATAGATCCACGCCCGCAGATTGATGCGACTGGCTCACATTTACTCCCAGAAAGAAAACTATAAACTGGTCCCTTTGTGTTTACTATTATGTCCCGTATTTTATGGTGTGATTGCATATCTAGGTGTCAATAGGGAGACGCTAAAAAAATCTCTCAATTACGCTGTTCCTCCGTTCAGCAACTTGGGCTAAATATACTGTCTTAAGAAACAAAGAATACTTGTAACTAAAGCTGAACAAAAAGGAGATCATAAAATTGGCATATGTAAGGGAAGTTTTCTGATCGTGGTCGAAATGTTCGAAGCGAATTAAACTAAGTCGCTACGTTCCTGAGCACCGAGTGTGGTCTTAGTTGAGAACTTATACAAACATTAAACAGAAATTACTTCTTTATTCTCATGGTTATCCTCTATTCAGAAATAGTGAATAGAATTTAATGTCTTTTTAGAAAATCCGCATGAAGTAGGTCTCACTGCACCATTCCGATACAAATGTGCTCCGCTCCCGATAAATGGACAGCGGCGTACAAAAGCCAGTGGAATTGTCCTTCTCTAAGTAGAACATGTTACCGGGCTACTTTGGGCGAATTACTTCTGGCATGCATAAGTTGCGCGAAAAACACACACACACACAATAGACAGAATACAGGGTATTCCTTGTCTTCTCGTCTGTCAACAAGATATGTTCCTGACAATCTGGGTGAGCTACTTTTACTGGACCCAGAACATGCATAGGGCGCCCTAGCGTATGCGAGCAGTGGATACGGTTAACTAGAGATCCCTTTGAAGTCAACGACTATAGAAGCTGGAAATCAAACTACTCTAAACGAACGGCAACCATGGAGCGACGCAGGAGACCACGTGCTTTGAACGTGGTTCACAACAACACTCAGCCTCTTTAGAAGCCAGTCGGCTTCTAAAAGTTTCTTTAAATTTTTGGGAAATAACTCTCAATCTGCGTTTGTGTAAACATACTTAGAGGTATTCCTGAACAGTAATTTGAACTGTTGTTCACTTATTTCAGGCGCAGTTACACATTGCTCTTGACAAAAAGGGCCACTAGTTCCAAAGTCTATTATTTAACATGAGCGGCAGCATAATGCTGTCATAATCCATCCACACTGTTGTTTCGAAAGGTACGAGAATTGCTGTCGTGAAAGTAGTTCAGCTTTATTTTTGCGCAAGACACTAGAGAGATAGAGAAAGATGAACGGAAATGTAGGGAGGTATACTAGGCGACCCTCAGTATGCTACCCTACAGTTGGGAAGGGGAACAGAGGGAAAAAGAACAGATAGAAAGGAGAGAGGAGAAATGGAGACCACTTTTTCACGTGTCCGTAGACCACAGAAGACAATGCATTAAGGGGTTGAATATATTAACTGCACTTTTAAGTATTTTGCAGTATTGAAATTCTTCATCATGATGCATCTCACCTGAACAGCCCTGAAAAAAAGCACGTTAAACAAAACACTTGTCAAAGTAGCTGTTTAGCTTTATTGGCTCAGGGTTGTGCTTTTCTGGGTCATCCCCAAGTCTGGAGACGGTATTAAACTCAGGTTAAGTTGATCTGATCTGTTCGCGCCGAAGATAGAAGTTGATGAAGACGATGATATTCCCACGACGAGACTGTCTTAGAGATTACCACGAAAATATCAAGACTCACGGCCACGGCCAATCAGACTGTCCTGCCAATCAGACGGATCTCCAGCAAAAGACGAGGCATGAAAGATAAAGATCTATGTAGACTTGTGCAGGCATTCGTGCTAAGCAGGGTCGTCTGCTACCTCTCTTACCCGCAACTGCATCTCGCAGAAAGGAACAAGGTCGAAGCTACAATCCGGCAGGCCTGCAAGGCGGCCCTTGAGCTCCCGCACAGTGCGTTCACGGAAAGGTTGCTGGCTCTTGGGGTTCACAACACACTCTTCGAGATGTGGAGGCGCACCCCGTTTCCCAGCTCGGACGACTCACTCGTACGAGCACTGGAATGGCTATCATGTACTGACTAAAGATATGCGAACAGCTCCAAGAGAAGGACGCGAAAACGCAGTTACCCACGCACATCAGGAAAGCTCTTTTGATTAAACCCCTACCCAAAAACACGCACCCCGCGCACCACGAAGGCCGACGCACAGCGAAGGCTCGTGCCCTACAATCCACATACGGCCGAAACGACAATGTGGCGTACGTGAACGCAGCGGAATACGGACAAACCCCGAGAAAAGCGTTTGCACTGGTCGCGGTAAACGGGAACGGCACCCCGTTGGCGGCCTCGTCATTAGAAACCATACCTCCTCCGAGGCGGCGGAGGAAGCGGCAATAGCCTTTGCTGTAGCGAACACGGGTGCTGATATTATATCCAGGGACTCCAAAAACAGCCATTCGCAATTTCGCGACAGCCCGTATCACATCCATCTGACTCCGCATCCTTCAAAACAGCCCCTTACGATGAAGATGTATTGACCTTGTTCCCGGCCCACTCGTCTAATCCAGGGAACGAGGGGGCTCACGCGCAAGCCCAAGGTTTCGTCGGCCGGGCAGTGAGTGCGCCCTCCGACCCGAATTTCACGAGGGACGGGTTGATCTCATTTCATGACATCACGCATCACTTTAGGCTGAAGGGGCGCGTATATACCCCTCCCCACAAATCGTTAACAAAAGCGCAGGAAGTTACTTGGCGCCGACTGCAAACATGCTCGCTTCTGAATCCGGCAGTGATTGCCCTCTTGTACCCTGGCCAGTACGACCAAAACTGCCATAAACGTAGTGAAAGCGCCACATACGACCACATTCTGCGCAACTGCACAAATGACCCGCCTCCGGCGGAGTTGATACAGCGCCCTTCTCTCCAGCGGCGGGAGGCCGTGCTGGTCAGCTCGGACCCTAAGATTCAAGTACGAGCAATCGAGCGATCCAATGAGGTCGCCGCCAGCCGTGGGCTAACGGCCATCTAGTATGTGTCTCCTGCAACCTGCTGTCGACGCAATCAATGTTTTACAATCCAATCCAATCTAATCCCGAGGTATATCGGCAGTGAAGATAACACTGCTTTCTCGTGCAGTGGCCAGCGAAGCTGTTCTGTTCGTGCCTCAGGGGATTGGAATCCCAGACGGGGGCAATATTTAATTTATTTATTACTTCAAGGTCAAGTTCAAGACTGCAGCTAAGGCCCGGCTCTTGCAGCTTTGGTCGAGAAGTAGATTTTTCACTCTAAAAATGAAACGCATCTGAGAGCGCTGGGAAGTTTCATTTAGTGAGACACTACAAGGCATTTTTCAGAAATATTGAACAAGCTTTTTTGCATTCACGTGCCTCAGTGTGTTCAATAATGCAGTAAAATACTTTATAAGAACATTCCATCTACCTTTTATAAATAAATGAAGAAAAAAGTAGTAAAGAGCAAAACAAAAATATTTTCTCTCAAACGAAGTGCCAAGATATAGAGCACAAATTCCTCTTAAAATGACACGAACCTTATTTGCTGTTTTTTCTCCCCTAAAGTAGCCTTTTTTCTGCACTAACATCCAGTGTGTCGATCGCGTCGTTTCAACAGGTGATAACGCGCAGAGATAAGCTAAATTCCTTTTCCTTTCAGCTGAGCCATGTTTCAAATTTCCTTTTGTCTGCGTTACCTTAACTTTATGGTAAGGTATTTTCGCTCTAGTACTTCGTACTCAATATATGCGGCCGCTAGAAAAGTTGCTTGATGTCTTGGGGCCAGTTATTTCGGCCTCATCTGATGCGAGGTGGAGTTTGGCGTAGACCTCAAGCCATAATCAAAGGGCCAGGGCACCCAAGGGAATGAAAAAATATAGAGTTACGATTAGATGGGAGACCTGCACGCCACTCGCTGATTGCATGCCCCGACCTGTAAACAGGGCTGTCAAGAACACACGCACATAGCAGAACCAAACCAGAAGGTATGAGATTACTGCCGGACGCAGGAGACTTAATACTTAGTTGCATCTAAGGCCAGCCATAGACAGCAGCTAATGGTGCCTGTTTTTTCACTGAATTCAGTGGTCTCTGCCGCAGAGGAGCAGTTTTTCTAACAAGAACAATGATGAGCGATATGTAGAAATTTTTATCATTTGCAATTTTTCGCCATATTGGTTCCAGTTCTGTAGTTTTCAACTGAAATTTTTCGCGACATATCAATTGAAATTTTTGCCACATTTTCGCCAATTTACTTTTGAACTGCATTTGAAATTTACAGCCTGCTATGCTTTTACGGCAGAAATTGATGCCTTCAACTCAGCATGGAAGTAAACTATTCAGTGATGAAACTGGCACACCGGCACATCCATGCATGTTTTCCTGCACTGAATTCCTAGTACTTATTTGTCATCTACGCTTTAAAGTATTTGCTCGTCGTCATAGTATTTTATGATGGCACGGACCACTGGTGTTTGCCCACTGCCAGTTCACTCTGTTCGAAATTATTCATTTGTCAATGAAACGGTAGGTGCACCGGCCCGATGTTTGGAAGGTAGAACTGTCTATGAACTACGCGAATGCCTTTTCAACGAAAGATTATGAGATTTACCTCTGGGGTGGGTGAAATGTTCAGGCCAATCCTCCAAGGTGGAGTTGGTTTGTGATAATATAATTAACTCTCGGGTAACACCGTTGCTGTCTCAAAGAAATTTACTCTTTCGAAACAATTCGCTAATTTCACAAGAAATAGAATAAGCGATCTTTACTGTTCTGCTACGCAGTGCCGAAGTTTCACAAGCCTTCAAGTCAATATCCATCTTTTTTAATGGTACATCATAATGGCACGAATAGCCGCTATATCAGCTAAGCCTTACGCAACGGATCAATGTTGCATGCGCAAGAGCGAAATCGTTCGTAAGGTAAGCGGCCCTGAAAGAGTGGCGCAGTGGACTAAGTCTCTGTGCGAAGGAGAGTCGGTACGCTGTGCAGGTGAGTAGCTCGAAGAGACTGCGATTTATCAGCAGGGATGCGTTTCGAGTGGAACTCATGCTCCGAAGTTATCAGTTGTGAGAACAAAATACATAACCCAATTTTGGTTGATGGTGAAGGATTAAGCGCTGTAGTCCACAGGAAACATAACAGCAATTACGTTTCCCGTTGACCGCTTTGGTTGGAAGAATCTGTACTTTGCTTCCTGGAACTAACATAAGATCCTAATGGTACTGGTAAACAGCGCATACTTCTTCACATAGAGCTTTTTTTTGTCACTCGGAGGGCTAAAATGTGTTGAGCGGATAACATAGTGTGCCTTCAAAACAATTTTAAGGTTATATGTAACATATAATCTTAGGGTAAAGATGTCGCGTACTCTGTAATTGAAAGTCGGCCGCCTCTGCTGGATCGGACGGGCTTAAAGTTCAGCAGAGGAGGTGGGTGACAATAGGTGAGAAAAGGCGCAGAAACTGTCATGAGAACAGCAAAGTGGGCACTCGAGCTTTCGAACTGTGTTGCTCTTGACGTGTTTAAGAGGAGGCATTAAGAAAAGGGGAACAGCGCACGCTTTCTGGCAGTGGTCTCTTACAGGCGAGAGCCACATGCTGTGGATTTTGTATTTGAACATGAAACTACTTTGATAAGTCCGAATTCAAAATAATTTATCTGGCCGTCTGAGCAGAATCACTCTAATCTACACTATAGGATCCTCAGTGTTATAGATAGATAAAGAGGAGGAGGGAAAGACAGGGATGTTAACCAGAAAGGGGTTCCGGTTGTCTACCGTGCACTGGGGAATAGGGATAAGGGGGCTAAAAGGAGGAAGGGAGAGAGGGAAAAAGGCATAACACACAAGCACAACGCTGTCACAATTTGTCACTCAATCCAGTCGCTCTCAAGTAGGCAAAGAGTGCCTTGTATGCATTGAGGGCAGTCGACTGCTGTGGCCATGGACCGAAGATCTTGTGCTCTGTTAATGGGCGAGGATCGAGGCGGTCCAGGGCACAACACAATGTATGTCTTGCACTCGCAAATGCAGGGCACTCAAAGAGAAGATGAGCGATGGTCTCCTCACAACCGCCGCTTTCACAGGCAGGACTGTCGGCCATTCCCATCCGGAAAGCATAGTGGTTGGTAAAAGCAACGCCGATCCATAAACGGCATAACAATGTTGCGTCGCGACGTGCTCCTCTTGATTGGTATAATTATTGTTACATGAAAGTGATTTGTAATTACCGAGTTTTTTTATGCATGTACGTCATCTGTGCAGCCTTTTGCGCCGTTTCAGTTTCTATTATCTTATATTTCTTGCTCTTTTGCAACAAACGTGCATAGGTGTGTCTTCATGCATAAAAAACTGCTTAAATTCAGCATGATCTCTTCTTCTAAATTGATCTGTGGGTTTGAGTAAAATTGCAGAACATATATGATGAAGCCCTTGCTTTTCTTATCGTGCCTGTCAAAAAAGAAGGTATTTTTATGTTGTCCTGATTACTTCGGTAAACTCAGCGTGAGGTATGTGCGGTAGGTTTCTAGCTTTGCTTCATAGGACTGGTCGAAATGATGAATTTATATTCTCACATCGCGTACAACTTTCACTGGGTACGAGTTTCCGCACTATATCATCATCTTTACACCATGCGCATGAATTAAAACATTCTAGTGCAACGCGAACTTGAAAAGTTTAGTACACACATTCAAACATTCCAGTGTGTAACATGCGTTGACAGAGCGTCACAATCAAACAACACTGTTACTCGTAACACCGGATCGTGGCCATGGTGTGAATGCTGCTCCGTGTTGCACTATTTACCATACCGGGCGTGCGTCTTCCCCTTCCCACTGGCGCATAGCGGGAACCACAGAGGCCTCCACCTGTCGCTGCCTTTTTTCGGTACACTTTCCTTCATTCCTACCGTTTATATGTTGTTTGATTTCAGTACCTCGCTCAGTGCTTGGTATCACCATCATTATCAGCCGGACTACGCTCACTACGCCGACGAAAAGACGTGAATAGCGTCTCTAAACAAGGGTGCGTAAGACTGTAGCTCCTGAACATTCAAAAGGACGCTTTAATGACATCCTGCATTTAATCAACTCCAGAGTATGGGCCAAAAATGTCGGTCCCTCTTAAAGAAGGCGGGTCCATATGGCTCCGTCTGCCTCCAGAACAAGTCATTAAGTCTAAAATCAGGGACACACTGGCGAATGAGGTCCGCACGGGTTGCTTCTCACATGTATCGTAACCTGCCAGAAATCTGAAATAGAGATCAGTAAGACAGTGCCTCGGAGGAAATACGCTATAAAATTGGGGCTGTCAAATGAGCTCTTACAAATGAGCTGCGCTTTTCATGAAGAAATTCTGTTCGTTATAAACTCCTTTAATCTCCCTGTAGCGCTTCCAAGCTAACAATACGACAGTTCGGACCTTCGAAAGGTCGATGGCCACGAGAGCGCCGGCAGGTTCGATTGCTAGATTACAAAACAGCAAACGCCTTTTGCTGCTGAGCATTTTTGGAAGCACTAGTGAATATGCCGATTGTCATCTTCATTAAAAGCTTAAAAACTTCCACTGCCCCTCCCATACCCTTCCAACTGACCTTGTGCTGTGCCAGCTACGCCCACTTTTACATTGCAAACATGCTATTTTCATCTACCCAGCGCCCTCTGACGCCCGATGCTTTGGTTCACGTCACTTCGCAGCCATTCTGTTACAGTAAACAGTCACCGTTTATCTTTTCTTGGCAATACGTGGCCCACCCAACCCATTTCTGCTTCTTCATTTAAACCAGCATATCGTTATCTAGTGTTTGTTCCCTGGTCTGTTCGGCAGTCTTCCTGTCTCTTATGTTACATCTTTCATTTTCTTTTCCATGGCTAACTGCGCTGTTATGAATTTAATAGAAACCATTTTCTTTACCCTCCGTGATTCTGCTTCATATGTTGGTGCCGGTAAGATACAGTTGGCATGCTCTTCCTGCTTTAACGCTATCGGTAATAGAGTATTCATCACATAAGAGTGCTTGCCAAGTGTACTCAAACCGATTCTTATTTACCCTGGTTTCACTCTCGTGACAGATATCTTCTTATGTTGGCGTGATATTGCACTAACATTGGGGATTTTTTTCTCGAAGTGGCCGAACACGGATGAAAATAACCTCTGATATCTCGCTTCATTTCGGATGGCAGCATTTTTTTACCTTTCCTCTGCGCTTGAGAAGCTGTAGCCTGAACGAGTGCAGACGTTTTGCTTATACAGCGGGTGGGAACTTGTTATTAGATGGCAAACAAATATTTATGGTCTAAAAGTTACAGCAGCGCTAGTCCGCTTACGTTCCATCTTAATGCGGGCACATTTGTTATTCATGTGAACGGGGCGTGGTTAGCGGCAAAATCAATCCAGATAGCGATTCAGTGGCTTCGACAAACCGCGGCCAATCCCATTTACACGTCAGGCATAAGTGGGACCAATTTTCGACCGTGGGTTAACTTTACGAACTTTTTCACTGCCTGGCAAAACTGTATTCCGGATAAAAAAGATGTATGGTTTCCTTAAAAAACATAGCCATTTATCTTGGTAAATTAGTGCTCCCAATTATTGTGTCTACAAATTTCTTTGGTAACTACAGTTCGCAACTTATCCTCAGTAACAACGCGGAATGATATATATCAGCTCGTATGCATATATTAAGTTTTCAAATCACCAAATCTAAGTTATGAATTCCTACTGATGAGAACGGAGAAGTAGCGTGCCCAGGAATTCTTGAGAAAACCTATGCACCTCATGAAAGACTCCACGCAGTTCGTTTACACCACACCAATTGTGCAAACGTCCGCTGGAACAGCAGACCACAACATAACGAGATATTTCTCAAGGATGAAGCTGGGATGAACCCACTATCTTTCGAAAGACGCACCATGTTGCTCTAAACCATTATTTATTCTGCGCTAAAGCTAATTTAATTCTTGACATCAGAAGCTGCTCAAACAAAGGCGCTTTTCTGATAGCTTCCGCGGTAGACATCAGAAATCAGTGCGTTTTATATATTTTGAATCACCGTCAAACCTCGCCCTCCCGGCGCTCTTTCTCCCAAACTCTATCTCGTGGCGTACTTCGAACCTTCCTTTCCCAGCCCCTCAATGCAGTAGTGCAGAAAGTGGGGGAGGCGCTCGGGTCATCACGTAAGATAGAAGAGCTGGAAGAGAGACGCGGCTGGATCTAAGGAAATGCAACAGATGTTCATGTGGCACAAGCCGCGTGTTGTGCATACCACTTGCCGGTTGCCTGCGCTCATCCAAAGGAGACGACTTAGTTGGGAAATCCCAATGAATAGTTTGCCTCTGGGCTCTTCCAGTGCGGGTTGTTCTTTGCGGCCACAGGTGTTATCACAGCAAATGGAGTGATCATAGCCTTGAGGAAGGGGTAAAAGCCGCACTATAAACACCACAGTTCATACAAGCATAAAAGCTTGTCTAGGAAGTTGTGGCCAATAATCTCAGTAATAGAACACAGGGCATATGAAAGGCTTGTTTCCTGCGTTTAAAACAAAATCACTACTCTGACTTTGCCTAATGAACTAGAGAATACACTATCAATTAGGTCTTACATTCAGCAGACTAAAAGGTATCGTAAAGATCGTTTGAGACAAATGCCTTGGACGTGCTTAATTAAACGCACAACTGCGTAAAGAACTGACTAAACTCGGTACAGCTAATATAAAATGTTTGTTAAGAGTCTCCATGTCTTTTTTAAGACATGACGGCCTGGTTACGTTTTGTACCCCATCGCTTCTTTCTCTCCTGTGTTCTTCGTTTCTTCTTCCTTCATCCGTTTTGCCTTTTTCTTCCTTCTCTTTTCCTCTTTTCTCTCTAAGCACGGTTTGACTCCTGGTTCGGTTTTTCTTAGCTTGAGGCCATGCAGATCGGCCCATTTCGGAAAACAGCTGCAACCGGCTTCACTTACACGATCACTCCTTATGGGTTTCCATTAACGACTCTCGCCGTACAAAACGGCTCCCATTGTATGTAAAAGTAAATTGCTGGAACTTGGTACATTGAAACTGCGGCACATTAAGCACGGCGGCCAAATAGGGACGGAACTGGGCGCGCTCCGTACGGATCGGGCAGACCCGAGGGCGGTGAAGGGAGAGAAAGGCGGCAGGGTTGTTTTCGTCTCGTAAGCCGGAATCCATTATCGGCCCGTCCACATGGGCCAGCGGTATGCGCCCGCTGTTTGGCTTCCTCTCTTTCGCTCAGTCTGCACTGCGAATCTCGGACATTCTTCATGCTTCGCGTATTGCTACTCACCTATATTTATTCTCTTGCACTCTTCTTTTTGTTCTTTGCATGCTGCTAGTATAGAGCAGCTGAGGCTCTGCAGAGACTCGATATCCTCGTCAGAGAAACCACGCAGGCTAAGAAAGAGCAAGGGGTCGTGCTGAGGCAGATATATCTCCGCACCCTATGCAAACATGAGCCGTTTGGTCTCAGAGCAGAGCTAGGTAAGGAATAAAAAGAAAAATCTTTGGTAATAATTACACGCACATGCTGCCCACTCTCTCTTCCCTGTTTCTTCCCTTTCTCTCTTCCCGTGATATCAACAGTTGATCAATGGGTTTCAAAAGTAAAGAGAAAGCAACGAACACGCAAAGACGACAAGGTAGAGAGCAAGCTCTCACCGAGCGTAGGCACACATCTTTGTTGATTTTTAAATCCGCGCGCCCTTTACAGCGAATTGTTGGATAGATAACAATAATCTGTGACCTGGAGTTACGAGGTAGAAAATATGCAGCGCTGTTATGACTGCGGTGAGCCCAACAGTTCTAAAAAGCATATTTGGGAAATGGCCAGCAGGCCATCAGTAGGAAGCACGGGAACGGAACCAATACTTCTTGAGTTTTTTCTTGGAAGTGGACAAGATATGCTTGCCAGCACTTACGGGAACAAAAAATTCTCACTTGAATCGCAACGACTGTGCTAAGACGCCCTTGTGCACTTACGAAATCTATGCCGGTGTCTTGTTTAGCATTGGTGAAGGAACCACACGGTATTAATGTCGTTAAGCAGGACCAGAGCTTGTTAAGTATAGTGCTGGTGTAAATTATGTGTCGAAAAATAAAAGAAAGTCATAAACCGCCCGAATATACAGTTGCCCCGAGAGGAAATTCGTTTCAAAGGCCCAACAAAGAGCCTTCTCTGCTTAGCTTCAGTGAAGGAGGCATTTCGCAAGGTCTCCCCCACACAGCACGCTGGAGGAGGATACCTTTAACATCAAAAGGACAGCGTGCAAACAAAGGTGCCTTTAAACTCACAGCAGTATTGCAAGGATTTATCGGTACAATTTAGGCACGTCAATAAAGGTCTTCAAAATAATGATGACTTCTAAGACACTTGTCTTTATGATTACTCCTGTTTTTTCAACCTTCGGCACTAAAGCAAACATACTTAAAGCTGTCTCTGTTAAAGAATGTGAGTTACAAATCCGAAACAACATATAAAGATGGTCGTCTTTTTTTCTCTAAAACACGAGCATACCAGCTATTTCGCCTAAGATGTCCTGCAATTTGTAAAAATAGGTCTTTTGAGCTAGAAGAGCGCATTTCTTTGACGAAAAATTGTCATCAGTGCGTCGCATCAGAATACAGTTAATACGCGCTGACTAGTAGGCTGGCCTACTAACATAAGATAACTACCTTTTTAAGTACTACTCTTAGTCTTCATATTTATTGAGAGGCATTCAGCACACCATAAAAATATGTATCAAGTTTTAGAATTTCGAAAATGCAATTAGCCGTGGCGCTTTTGCCCAACTCAATTTGGATACATCGTGCCCAAATGTTTGAGCTTCCAACTTGCTTGCAGGCAAAGCAGCCGGGCTCTATATACTAATAACTGGTCGAAAAATGCAAACATTGTTGGGTCACAGCATTTTTCAAATTCTACAAACTGATATCGCCATAACTTAGGGTGCGCCACAGGACTCTCCATAAATACACTAAATGCAATACTTATGTAGTTAAATATTCGATATTCTTTAACCAAACTACAAGTTACAACAATCAGCTGTATTCTGCTGGGCTACATTGCTTAAAAACTATGTCAAAAAAGCGCCCTTCTAATTTACAAATTCTAGAATTAGAAGTGCAGAACATTTTAGGTGAATCCCCTTGTTTACTTCGACAACGGCCAGAAAATTTTAATTTTCATCATAAAACGTTCAATGGATTACGAGAGCGATGAGTTGTTACTTGCAGAACAATTGGATAAGATGATTGATGAAAGTATGTATGACCTTTTGAAGCCGTTGAAGTCGCACGAAATAGGTAATTTATAAATTCTACCAAAAAATGCTGCCGATATCGACATCACGACATGTCCGCTTCCTTAACGATCACTTCTAATTACAGATCTTGACGTGTCCTTCCATCCTGAAGATGACACTAGCTTTTCTTTGCAACAACTCATGTTAGGAAACGCCTTATTAGAGAGGTGTGCTTGCGGTGGTACCGCGAATGTGATTATGAGAAGTGAACAATGCACAATCACTACACCGGCCACGTCTGCGACTACCGCAGTGAAGCTGGACTTCACTCCTACCGTAAAGGTTCTACATTTTGCTTTACATTCCCTCTTTCCCAACTTCTGCCCCATGGTACACTTCTAGAATAAAAAAAAACAACAGTACCGAGAACTGTTGCCCTATAGTTTTTTTTTTTCATAAACACATGGAAAGACGTTAAAAAGATCAAATGCGACGAACTGCGGAAGCAGAATGCGCATTTAGAATAATACTTTTCTATTTGGGGATTTTCTCTTTGATGTTGGTCTAATTTCCCAACAACCAATTCGGGGAAACTTGTGCCCGATAGTGGTTGTACTTTGGCTGGCTTCTCACGCTCTCAATAATTTGATGCTTTAAATATATATCATCTACATTTTTGGTGTACTAAGTCGGCCTTTATGGCTCGGTAATTATTCTTGTTTGCACATTAGTTTTATTATAAAGAATTGGCATTACTTGGCGCAACGCGTTGGACCAGTAGTTGACCAGCTTGCTGACACGATCTCCTAGCGCGCGTTGGCCTTTCGGTGTTCCTTTCTCTCTCCGCAGCCTCCGCCTGTTTGGGTGCATCGCTGCGCCCTCCGCTCTGACTTCACCGATGCACATCTTCCCTCTCACTTCTCTTCTAGGGGAGGCGGTGAGAAGGGTATTTTGTGGCTGATGGCACTCACATTACGAAGCAAAACTTTGCAGCCGTATATTCTGCTTCCACCTGTGAAACATAACGTACTTATTTTGAGGCTATCAACTACGGTATCCAGCACCTACTCATTAAACGCGTGCGAAAGCAATAATTGTGCCCCTAGAATTTAGTTTTCTTTTGTACCAATGAGCTATTTATTTTCTGGCTAGGCGGGACAAGTTACTGACGATGCATCTTAGTGCCCTCAATGGTAATTTTCTATAGGTGGTCACATTTTTAAGATTAACAACATAGCGTAACTGTCGACTATTGCATTCTTTAGATCAGTGGCTTTCCTGACTTCCGAAGATTTATAAAAAAATTCGAGCTCGTTGGCCCTACACGGCTTAATCTGTCGACGAAGTATGTCTTGAACCAAGCGGCTTTGAAGCATGCTTCAGGCGCAATCTCAGTCTGTAGAGTGTCGCACTCCGTTGAGGCATTACAATTCGCTGAGTTCGTCATTGAAGGCGAAGAAAGGACTAGTAGACAAAATGCGTCTGCTTTAAAAAATTAAAAGATACACCAAGCAACAACGATGAGGGCCGAAAATGCGCACCACCGCAATGTGCAGCGAGTGCCCCTTCCAAGGTTCCTACATGGCAGGTCGACTCGGTGACATATCCGCTTCAACGCATTTTGAGAACTCTCCACCCATCCCACATCAAGGCGGCATCCTCTTTTGGTATTGATGAATGCCGGGTTTTCGTTTGCTGAAAAAAACGACCAAACTGTTCACTTGGCAATCACCCTACACGGCTGTTCTGAAAGAAACATTTGAATTTTCGGCCCAGCATAAGTGCCCTCCGGTTTTGAAAAGTTTACGGTTTAAAATAAATTTGTGGTTTTATGGCTGAACGTCCTAAAGCGACACAGGCTATCAAGGACGCCGAAGAGGAAGACTCTAGATAATGTCGACCGCCTGGGGTCCTTTAACGTGCAATGACATCAAACAATATACGGGTCTTTACGATTTCGCCTCCACTTAAAGGCGACGTCCGCGGCCGGAATCGAGCCTGCGTCTTTCGGGTCAGCAGCCGAGCACAATAACCACTTAGCGGCCAGGACGGCTTTACATTCTGGAATGAATTAATGTTGACATGGAAACACTTAAACATATTATAAACAAATTAGCGCAAAAACAAAAAATAGGCAAGGATTGAGACACTATTGAGAGAGAGTAAAAAGATCAACTGAGAACAGTTTTATAAGGTGAAAAGCGCAGAATAGAAATGAAAATATGACCATGCCCAACACCAGCATATGCAACACCAACAAGCTCGTCAGCACATCCTTATGATATATTTGTCTTCCTTTACTTCTAGATGTTGCATAAAATGCATAAACACCCACAACAAAACACAGTTTTTTTTCACACCACATGAATATATCTCAGAATACTTCATAACCGCAGCTTAATTTTGCGTTCAGTGCGAATTAATATCCCCTTCAAAGATCTCATCATTTTTACTGTACCAGGGGATTTACGAACATAGGACAACAGCGACTCCCAAAGTTACGTCATAGCGCCCACAAGGAGGATCAAGTGACATAAAATGGCATCTACTCCAGGCGGATTCCACAATTCAATCTTTAAAAATTTTATTCTTAGGCTTACGTCGGTAACATTCTCATAGGCAAGGAGCTGAATAAGGAAAGTTTTAGCTACGGCATAATATATACGGCGATGATAGCGAGGCCATCGCCAATGAACTTCGCTGCAGAAAAAGTGCTTCCAAGAACCACTGCAGTAAAAATGCTGCTTTTAAAAGCGCCCGCACTTAAATTCATCCGCGCGTAGCTTTCGCCTCCCATCGATTATTCAGCTTTCATATGGATCCGGGAAGTAGTTTGAGATTCAGGGTACAGTCACTTAGCTGACTTCTTTTCCAGCACCGTTAGTGTACCCTGCGTTTTTAGTTTTGTGTTTGTTGTTAGCGCGCTTTTTTTGACCCTGTCGGCTTTAGTTGAAGGCGAACTGCCTGTACTCTGCTATAGAGAATTTTTGCCAGAAAATTGAAGTACACATCGAGGTTGGCAAGATATTGTTCATCTGATACGCTAGCATCTAACCAAATTGCAACTACTACAATGTGCGCGTATGTGTGTTACTGTTTTACTGTGCGCTTCACGTTACTTTCATGTAATTGCTTAAAAAAGCAGTTCAATGCAGCAGTCGCACTCTCTGACCCGGAACCTGTTTCAAGCACTTTTTCATGTCGAAGCACGCAAAAAAATAAATTGGGATTTTCTTTAGGCATTCGCGTGCACCCGCAGAAGGAAAGAGTATAGGTGTCAAAACTATTTATTTTTGGTGATTACCGCCTCAACCCCTTGTTGGCGGCCGGTTCGACGAAGGCCGTACAAGCCTTTTTTATTGCGCCTTGACACGCGCTATTGCAGAGATAGCTACACTACGGCACCACTTGAGCTCCGTGGCATCACTTGAGCTTAATTGCGGCGCCGTTCGTCACGTGTTTGGTCACGTGGGTTGATCACGTAGTGCTATCATTGGTTACGTGGTTGGTCATGTGGGTTAGTCACGTGGTGAGGAGCAGCTGCTGCTGCCGGCGACGGCGCGGCGAGCAACAGCTTCAAAAAACATCTGCGCGCATGCGCCGTGTCAAGTGGGACGAAGATGAACGGAGCGGTGAAAGACTGACTGTGCAATTCGACTGAGCTAGTTCCACACGGCCAGATGTAGCTATTGCGTCACTCTAGGTCGTACCAGAGTTAGACCACAGGAATTTTTTTAGTTATATTCACAGGTGAAAAACCTGCCAGCACTGCTCCTTGACTGCTTTGTAAATGTGAGCATATTTTGTTGTTTTCAAAGGCGTGCGTGATAGCAGTGCGGCATAACACGATGGGGCGTGTAACCTTCTTATTCGTGACCTATGCTATGCTCGTCGTGCCTCTCGCTGTGTTATTCGTTGTCGGGAAACGCGCGCTCATCCGCGGTGACGTGACCACCTCGAGCACACACCTCGCGCCTCGTGCATGGCGCCTCGTATTAACTTAGTCTTCATCAGGTCGGCAGGCAGTCCCGGCAAAAGCAGCGCGGTGGACGAGGCTTGAGCAGCGTCATGTAGAAGCCTTTTCTCGCACGCGGTGTTCAAGCGCAATGCGCGTGCACGATAACTGCTGCAAGTATAGGATGATGAGGGACTGTGCACAATCGTTATAAAACCCTTAATAAAATAACATTATGCAAAATGCTGGGCCCGGGTGGCAGCGCGAAAACCCAAAAGTCCTCAGGATCGCGAGGTTCGAGCTCATGACGCGGCGTTGCCCGAAAACCTAGTGGTAGACTAGGTTGAGAGTTCAAAGGTGCAGAACTCAGAAGGACTCTGCGGTGCTGGCCATCATCATCATCATCAGCCTTACTACACCCACTGCAGGGCAAAGGCCTCTCCCATGTCTCTCCATTTAACCCTATCCTTTGCCAGCTGCATCCACCCTTTGCCTGCAAACTTCTTAATCTCATCCGCCCATCTAACCTTCTGCCGCCCCCTGCTACGCTTACTTTCTCTTGGAACCCACTCCGTTACCCTTAAGAACCAGCGGTTATCTTGCCTTCGCATTACATACCCTGCCCAAGCCCATTTCTTTCTCTTGATTTCGACTAGGATGTCATTAACCCGTGTTTGTTCCCTCACCCACTCTGCCCGCTTCCGATCTCTTAACGTTACACCTATCATTTTTCTTTCCATGGCTCGCTGCGTTGTCCTTAACTTAAGCTGAACTCTTTTCGTTTGCCTCCACGTTTCTGCCCCGTAGGTGAGTACCGGTAAGATTATGCTGTTATACACTTTCCTCTTGAGGGAAATTGGTAAACTGCCACTCATGATCTGCGAGAATTTGCCATATGCGCTCCACCCCATTCTTATCCTTCTAGTTATCTCCCTCTCATGATCCGGATCAGCTGTAACTGCTTGCCCTAAGTAGACGTATTCCGGCACAATTTCTAGGCTCTCGCTGCCAATTGTGAACTGTTGTTCCCTTGCTAGGCTGTTGAACATTACCTTGGTTTTCTGCATGTTAATTTTTAGACCCATCGATCTCCTCTGCCTGTCTAACTCGTTGATCATGATTTGCAGTTCACCTCCTGAGTTACTCAGCAAGGCAATGTCATCAGCAAATCTCAGATTATTTAGGTATTCTCCATTTATTCTTATTCCCAACTGTTCCCAATTCAGGCCTCGAAATACCTCCTGCAAACATGCGGTGAACAGCATTGGCGAGATCGTGTCTCCTTGCATGACGCCCTTCTTTATTGGAATTTTACTGCTGGCTTTATGGAGGACTATAGTAGCTGTGCAGTTGCTATATATATATATATATATATATATATCTTCCAGTATTTTGACATAAGGCTCTTCTACCCCCTGATTACGCAATGGCTGTATGACTGCTGAGGTTTCCACTGAGTCGAATGCTTTCTCGTAATCAATGAAAGCTATATATAGAGGTTGGTTATATTCTGCGCATTTCTTTATCACATGATTGATAGTGTGAATATGATCTATTGTGGAATATCCTTTACGAAAGCCTGCCTGATCGTTTGGTTGATTAAAGTCTAACGTTGCCCTGACTCTATTAGCGATTACCTTAGTAAATACTTTGTAGGCAACGGATAGTAAGCTGATCGGCCTGTAATTTTTCAAGTCCTTGGCGTCTCCCTTCTTATGAATTAAGATAATGTTTGCATTCTTCCAAGCTTCTGGTACAGTCGAGGTTAAAAGGCATTGCGTATACAGGGTGGCTAGTTTTTCTAGCACGATGTCCCCTCCATCCTTCAACAGATCTGCTGTTACCTGATCCTCCCCAGCTGCTTTTACCCTTTTCATTGCTTCTAAGGCTTTCTTTACTTCATCTTTCGTTACTGGCGGGATGACACATTGCTGTGCACTGCTGTCTTTCTCATTAGCGCTCTGATTACATTGGCTACTGTACAGGTCTGTGTAGCACTCTTCGGCTACGTTAACTATCTTATCCATATTGCTAATGACATTGTCCTGCTTGCCTCTTAATGCATACATCTGGTTTTTACCTATGCCTAAGTTCCTCTTCACTGTTTTAGGCTACCTCCGTTCTTTATAGCATGCTCGATTCTCTCCATATTAAACTTCCTTATGTCGGCTACCTTGCGCTTATTTATTAACTTTTATAGCTCCGTTAGTTCTATTCTATCGGTAGTGTTAGATGCCTTCATGTTTTGGCGCTTCTTAATCAGATCTTTCGTCACCTGAGATAGCTTCCCGGTATCTTTTCGAACTGTCCTACCGCCTACTTCTACTGCGCACTCCGTAATTATTAATGTCAGGTTATCGCGCATTGAATGAACATAAAGATCATTTTCCTCAGTTAAAGCCGAGTATCTGTTTTGCAGCGCTATCCTAAACGCCTGTGCTTTCCCTCTTACGGCTAACTCGTTAATGGTCTTCTTCTTCGCTAGCTTCTTCCGTTCCCTCTTCAAGTCTAAGCTAATTCTAGACCTTACCATTCTATGGTCGCTGCAACGCACCCTTCCGAGGACGGCCACATCCTGAATGATGCCAGGTTTAGCGCATAGTATGAAGTCGATTTCATTTTTAATCTCACCATTGGGGCTCTTCCAGGTCCACTTCCTGTTTTCTCGTTTGCGGAAGAAGGTATTCATGATCCGCAAATTATTTCTATCCGCGAATTCGACTAATATCTCTCCCCTGCTATTTCTAGAGCCTATCCCATAGGCACCTGCCGCGTGGTCGTCAGCCTACTTCTTGCCCACCTTCGCATTGAAGTCGCCCATCAGTACAGTGTACTGCGATTTTTACTCTATTCATTGCTGATTCTACGTCCTCATAGAAGCTTTCAACGGTCTGGTCATCATGGCTGGATGTGGGTGCGTAGGCCTGCACCACTTTCTGCTTGTACCTCCTATTAGACCTAATTACTATATCTGCAGCCCTCTCGTTAATACTGTAGAACTCCTCTGAGGAAACCCACACCTAGTTCTCGTCTATCCTCTAACCCGCGATAGCACAGTATGTGTCCGTCCTTTAGTGCTGTATACGCCTCACCTGTCCTCCTAACTTCGCTAAGCCCTATCACATCCCATTTAATTCCCGCTAGTTCCTCGAACAACACTGCTAGGCTAGCCTCACAAGCTAAAGTTCTAGCGTTAAACGTTGCCAGGTTCAGATTCCAATGGCGGCCTGTCCGGAGCCAGAGAATCTTAGCACCCTCCGCTGCGTCACAGGTCTGACCGCCGCCGTGGTCAGTTGCTCTGCAGCCGCGGGGGCCTGAGGGCCGAGGGTTAATTGGTTTGATCATAGAAGGTTGTGGCCAAGTACTACACCAGGGTGGCCAAATCCTGCTCTGGTGAGAGAGTGCGTTGTCGGTTCTGGTCACTGAGATATGGCCGCACTCCAGTCCTGGTTATGCTATTCCATCGACAAGCGGATTTTTTTTTTTAACCCCGGTGGAGAATTGCGCGGCACCAGGATTTGAACCCCGGTCCTCTTGCACGCGAGGCGGAGGTTCTACCTCTACGCCATCGCTGCATCTGGCCATACAATTAGGTTAAACTCACGCGCTGCTTCAACAAGAGCCATTTCGTCAACTCGTGATCGCGTGCTCAAGAAAAGAAGCTGCCCTGCACTTACCTTTGTCTTTAGATGTCTGTTGATTTCTTATTAAAACCAGCTCTACGCACCGAGACGCTTTATGTAGGGCCCTTGGTGGAATTGAAGGATAAGGCAATCTTTATACGTGACAACGGTCTCAGCTACTATACACTTCAGATGAGTTCTGCAGCAGGCTGCGTTTAACGTTCGATCGTTTGCAATTAATGTTTGGAGCATGTGATGGTGCACTTAGCTTATTGTCCTTCCTGAAAGACATCATCCAAAAGAGCGTCTAGTAATAACTAAAATTATAACATTATGGCCTTTTATAGTTCCAAGAATAGAACTGCGAAAAATTATCCAGGGAACGAGAATATATCGTGCGCATTTGTGTAACTCTCCCAATAGAAAGGCAGACTCAGCAGAATGTTAATTAACCAGGAGTACGTAATTGCGGTGAGCCTTGCCCACTGAAAAAAACCAGCGGGAAGCTTCCGACAGAAATGTATGAACTGCTAAACAGAAGTAGCGGAAGTGATAGTGTCTGGATCCATTAGCGCTTGAGCGTTCGAGAGCCTCATCTCTATGCCTGCTGCATCATCGCTTAAAACGCTTCATTACGCTAATTTCGCTGTGCTGTCTGCTGCCACACTTCACAATAAACGTTCAAGAATTTTTCGCAAAACTTTTTTTATCCACTTCCCGCACACTGCATCAGAGTTTCATTACTGGTGAGGCTTGAAAAAGAGAAGTACAAAAGGGTCGGCAAAAGAGCTCTTGCTCGAATGCAGCGGGCGTGATGGCGAATTCTTCATACTGAGCAAAAATTGCGTTCACTGGGTAATTCCATTCTGTGCAGCAGTTCTCGTGATGTTATTTCCATAATTATGTGAAGTAAGAGAAAAAAAGAGTATGTCCGTCGCCTGGTTAAACTAAAAAGCGAAAGCAGTATTGTTTAAAATTTTTAAGCCCTTAATCACACGTTTAATAACCGTAAACTAATACAGTTTCCTGATTTATGGATCCCATTTGCGGATGGTAAAGGTGCTTGCTTTTGATATTACAAGCCTTGAGTGAGCCGTGCACAACTCTCTGCAATCGGCCAATCAGCAGTGTTTGTTAAGGCGCTGATAGTCTGAACGCGCCACTGTACTTCAGCCGATTGGCATATGCATGAAGGGAATAATAACCACCTCTTCTCTTCTTTGCGAGGCTGCATTGTCCGCTTCTGAAGGATCATTATTTGGTTTCCTGATCAGCACCATGCTCTCAGTTGGCAGAAAGAGCGCGAATGCACGGAAAATGGTAAATACGCAATATCCAGATGTTTCAAATATTCCAAGAACGTATGCTGTGATGTTTGCCACTAATGCACACCTGAGTCATCAAAAAAGACGGCGGTCAGTATTGACATGCTATCCTTAACGCGATGAAGGAAAGACGGCTGCACCACGATCTCTACACCCAATTTTTTTACCAAGTTTACACGCAACCGCAGATCTAGGGACAGCAATATTGTTAACCACTCTTCAAGATATTTCTGCACTGATCGCATTTACTCACGCGCTGACGGCGACCCACGAAATGAATTCCCGCACCTCCAGCTATTTTCCGAAGGTGGGTATGTGTGCTGCCGCCACCAGCACAAAAGCGCTAAAGGCTTTCCTTCCTTTCCATTCAGATCACTCTGACTTTCACGACAGCGACTGCCGAAATGACATTCCCGCCTGGTCTTGAAAAATGTTCTCCACGCCTGAAGGGCAGGAGCTCCACGATTAAAACATAAGACTACGGGACACTGGCTATTCCCTGTAAATCATTACTTCAGGTGATTACGGACTGAATTTTTCGGTGTCATCTGAAGACATGACTCCCTCGATGACTCTTTCTGTTGAAGCAAGCCATTCATTGCGGCTCAGGTGTAGAAAAGGCATCCTCTTCAGCAGCGGGTGAACTGATCTTTTTTCGACTAAAAATCACGTTTTCAACCCCAAAACAAAGAACTTCAAATAATGGTCGTCCCCATGCGTCGTGCCATATCGCATACGCACATACGCACCCCACAAGTGGTTTGACACACGATCCAGGAGAAATACCACAGGATCAGCCTGGGATATCCTGACAATGACGGTGTTTCGCCCTTGAATACAGCTCATTTAGAAGGTCGAAGCGCTAGAACCTACAATCAAAAATTCAGGCTTGAAAAAGATAGAGTACGCGTTCCAGATTTGAATGTCTGTTTTCACCCCGAGAAGAGATCAATCCTTTGTTGACCCAACGAATGCGGTACTGGCTTCTTATTTCCTACGAAAAGCGCCCTCAATTGTGTGTTCTTCCTGTCCCTAAAATCAGAAAGCCTGGAGTTGGCTTAAGCCACCTACAAGTAACAGTCTTCACATTGAATTTCCAGCAGACTCGAAAACCACATGATATGTGAAGATAACACTTTCCCTAATGCTTTGAAACATTAGCTGAATTTTCAGCATGCGGTGGTGTGCAATATACTGGGAGGAATTTTGTGTAGGAAACAAAACCTTTTCTTTAAACAATTTAATTTGGTGGCATGTAAAATGCCTATTGATGTCGCAGAATTTTGGGAGTGATTTGTGGCCGGACGTCCCGATGTAAAGTGAGAAAATGGCACTGATGTGCTGAGCCAACACTTTAACATAATGAAGCAAGGATTCAAGTAACATGCATTTACCGGATGAATGATGTCACTTGGAACAACTCACGTTCTGCGCTGTTAAATATGCACGCCACGAAATTAAAGAAACGTCTGCATTAGAGAGTCTTTGATTATGAAGATCACCCTTTGAAGTAACATATATATGGAAATAAGAGTTATTAAAATTCCCAAATTCTGCAGTTAGAAGCGTCGTCTCACAACGCACAACTGCTGAGAAAACCTCTCGACAGTCTCCACGCGTTCAATAAAATGGTGGTGATGCTTCACGGTCGATCAATCGTTTTTCAAAAGAGCAGCGAGAAGTCCGCTTATTTGCACCGCTAATACAAGATTTCGCTGAACTTTCTGCCTTTTCTTCATGACCGCCTCTCTAAGGGCGATAAATTTCACGCTTCTTCGGGTCCAATATTCTCTTTGTAGCAACGAAGGGCACGTCGATTTCCTTAACGGGCCAGCGGTTCTCTGCTCAGTTTCTTATACTCATCCCCGAACCCTTCTCAGCTTTTTTATCAAAAGTACACAAGCCCGGACAAGAAGATTGAAAAGGAAGGAAAACACAAGAACAATATAAGCTGTCGCTTCCCCGGTTCCGTCGCGTGCATATCTTGAGACGCATGTGAAGTGATTCGCTGACAAGAAAAAGCATGCAACAATGTGGACGTTGAAGTTTTATTCTATGTGAAGCAGAACGGAATTGCATTTATGTGTATGTTCCGCAGAACACGGGCAATATTTTTTTGTTCAGTTTACGGTTGATGATTTCTCACGACCTAAAGCACTTATTGATTGAAATGTTTAACGTGTAAAAGCGCTTCAGGTAAATCTGTTGGTGTGTTTCCAGTGACGTATTAAGAAAAAAAAACCTGGTAGAACGCGAATTCGAAGTGCAATGGCAGAATTTACTGCGGGAGTTTTGCAAACAGAGAAAACCGGATTTTTGTACAACGCTATTGAGTAAACAGCATGACGCTGTTTCTTCTCAAAAAAACAGGAACCATGTGGCTGCTTGTTCTCGATTTTTTGCAGACATCAATCTCTTAGTGCCTTTGGTTTTGCAGATGTGGATCGGCAGTCATAAAGAACATATAACGAATTAAAGGAGGAAAAAGAACTTTTTTCGTGCCACTTTCGCGTCAACATTTTCTGTGAAGAACGCTTCTCCCTGAGTACTTCTGCCCAGTTCCACTTGTGATCAAAGATCATTCTGTTATCAAAAGTGCACAGAAATCCAGCATCATGCTTGAATCCAAGTTTCTTAGTATTACTCAATGTAAAATATATTCCGATCGTTTTTAGGTAGAGCTTGCCCAGCGGCAATTGCTTTGTTCCTGCACGTAGGTCGTGCACCGATTTCCAACACTCATGAGAAAGAAACTAGTTGAAAGGCCATACACACAGCCCGACTCATTACACAAAATGAGCTGGTGAGGAGGAAAAGGAAGACGAAGACGTTGTTTGACCTATCTCCTCAGCTCTGTTTCTTTACCTAATTTTGCCTAAGTTACCGACTTTTATTTGAATATTCGAGGACGGCAGCATATTCAAGGCGGTACTGTCCCTATGGGAAGAGTACGGCTGCTCCGGCGCCGGCAACCCTAACGGGACCACGCCAATCTGAGGAGGCTGGCTCAGAAGAGGCAGCCATGGCTTCCCAGGCTGTGGAGCGACCAGAACATAGAGACAACCACCCGTCCAGCGAGACCTCATCGTTCACTGGACGGTGGACGGTGACGAGTCAGTGGACGGTGACGAGTCAGTGGCCGATATGGCTGACGTGGACAACGAGGGCTTCAAGTTGGTGAGCCATCGCAAGCAACGAACGGTCGGGATCCCGGTAGTGGTTGAGCCCACAGAGGAGGGGGTTGATTCAAGAGAGAAGAATGCCATCTTACGTTTCGCGGCCATTCAATCACTGCAGGGATCAGCTCTGATTCGTAGTCGGTTCAGCATGCACGGGGCTCTTCAGTTGGATGTCTCGACGGAAGAGCAAGTTGACAAGCTCCTGCAGGGCTCTCAGATTGCTGACATCAATGTTAACGTGAAGTTGCCCATTCCTACATGAAGGACACCTGTGTTATTAAAGGTGTACCAAAGTGGTATTCAGAACGCGACCTACTTGATTATTTGAAACCACAAGGTGTTCTGCACGTGAAACGACTCGAGCGTCGTGTGGAGTCTCCAGAAAAAGAATGGGCTGAAAAACCTATCGCGCTGACATTCGCTCCCAACACAGAGCGCTCCGAAAAAATTGATCTGGGATTCACAAAACACGCAGTTGCCGATTTCACTGAAGCTGCTCCACGGTGTTTTAGATGCCAACGGTTTGGGCACGTGGCCAAAGTTTGCACAAAGGATCGACGCTGTAAGCGGTGCGGAGGCGGCCATGACTTTAAAACCTGCAAGGCAGATTTTGCTCGCGCCAATTGCGGTGGTGATCATCCAGCGAGTTTCGGAGGCTGCCCCTTCCGTGTGAGCGCTCTGCATCGTCAAATATCCTTTTTTGCTGGTCCCAAAACCCAACTCACTCAGACCCCTGTCCCAGGATTAGACGTGTTCCCAGTGTTGAAGTCTGATGTTGTTGCGTTACCCAACGATGACCATAAGAGACCTGAGCCCTGCAAGACGCCAAGGTCCATTGCGTGTGAGTCGGTTGTTCGCCCTCCCGCAAAAAGTGTCCATATTCCTGAGCGACTGGATAACAGCCAGACTCAATGACAACGGGGACTCTCATATGCACAAGTGACAAAAATCCCCCTACTACGGCCAAGAGTGTGTCCCCGTCGGCATATTTTGTCGATGTTGTGAGTGCGTTGCGCACAATGAGGAGCTCAAAAATCAAGGCATGACTGAGCTTATTCATGTTTTGTTTGGGGCCCTGCGTTCACATGTTCCTGCGATGGCGCCCGGTGACCTGAAGAACTTCCTACAGCCGGTGCTTTCTTTTGAATCCCTAGTTACCATCTTCGCAGGGAGCTTCCTTGCGATCTAATATAAATGGGGTTAAACCTGGTGTATCTAATATTCGCCGAAAAGTGCCATTTATATTGCAATAGAAGTGCTCTGGGATTTTAAGTCGGTTAGCTGTACTAAATGTATATTTGAAAGAGGCTTGTCATCTAGTATTTGCCCTGTAAGAAGCTGGCCTGCCAAGTGGGAGACGTTTGACTGGATAAGTCACCTATAAAAACTGCAGAATAAAGCCATTTTTCTGCAGGAAGTCCCGCGGTTTACGTAAGAAGAGAAATTCCACATGTTTCTCTAATCGTTGCCGATCTTTGCACGGACGACAATACGGTAGCGGCTGTGAGAATAAAGCTCGGCAACCCTTTCTATTGCATTCGTGTACGTGTGCCCGCCGAAGAAGGTAGCATTGTACTTGTTTCTACGGCAGGTCTGCGACCACTGCCCAGCTCCTCGAATCATTTTCGGTGATTTCAACGGCCATCATGCCGTCTGGGGTGTGAGAAACACGGATTCCTGTGGACGCAAATTCATTGACGTTATTGACAGTTTGGAACTGTTTGTTCCCAATGACGGATGGACCACTTCCTTCCGGCCTGCATCCTCAGCGACAGCTAAAGACCTGACACTGCATTCACCTGACGGCCGCGTTATGCGGTCAACGGCGCCTGACCGCATGGGAAGTGATCACTATCCGATTTTTGTGTTTGCTGCCGACTTTCTTACGCGTGGTCCTAATATTAGCAATGTGATCAACTGGGACAATTACAGAGAGCACCTAGAACGTGTTTCTGGTAATGTTATTGACCAAATGATTTCTAGTAAGCTGGCAGCTACAACGGCGTTCAAGTTACCTGATCATTCTCCGGCCCCGGAATAAAAAGTCAGGAACCCTTGCGCAGCGAGAAGAAGGGCGAAGCACCAACTCATACGGAAGAAGGACGACAGGGAACTGAAGGCGACCTTCAATAGGCTGAATTTTGCCATTAGACTGCACATGAACAAGCTCTACAGTTCGCAATAGGCCTCATTCTGCTCTAGTTTGACTGCGTTCTCACCGATGACGAGAATATGGCGAGATATTGGCAGCCTTGCCAGAGAATCTCACCCTTCGAAGCCTTTTGAAGCTCTTGCAATACGCAAGGAAAAAGCTATTGCGTGCTTGGCAGAGGAATTTGCAGACGCACTCGTACGTGCTGATTCTGGAATGGATATATATGCACCACCTGCTTCCTCCAGGTCTATCATGGACGTCCCGTTCGCGCTTCGTGAGCTTCAGACTGCGCTCAGTGGCCTGTGGCGGCGGTGTGCACCAGGTCCCGACGGCATCACCAATAAAATGCTGAATAATCTGCCCTGAGAACACAGGAAGGAGCTCCTTAACTTCATCAATCGAGTTTGGAAGACTGGTGATGTTCCTCCATCACGGAAGGTGGCGCATGTATTTCCAGTACTGAAGCCTGGCAAAGACTTGACGGACCATGCCTGGTATCGCCGTGTTCAATTGACCTCCTGTGTATCTAAGTTGATGGAGAAGCTGGTAAATGAACGCTTATCGTGGTGGCTTGAGGACAGCGAGGCACTGCCAACATGTATGTCAGGATTCCGCCAAGGTCCTCCAAGGTTCGCTTTCCGGAACCCTGTAAGGGGTCTGGGCCTGCCCTTCCATTCCCCTCTCCTCCCAATCCTTCGTCTCCCACCCTTCTAGGGAGGCCTCGGAGGCGACGCTGCTCAGCGGCCATGACCTGCAGTCCCATGGTCGCCAGGGCGCGAGCGGCGCTAGACGCCATTGGGGCCCCGGAATAGGAGCTCCACCTAAATTTGTGAGGACCTGGGCCATATCGCCTGGGCCCGAACACCTCCTTGTAAATAATAAATGTTTACCACCACCACCACCACCAAGATCTTAGTGCCGAGGATAGCGTCTTAGACTTGGTGTGTCACATTGAACACCAGAGAGTTTTCGGCCTTTCCACCTTAGTCATTTTTCTTGACGTTGCGAAAGCTTACGACAACGTGCTTCAGAGCAGAATTCTAAACAGTTTGCAAGGCATGGGCATACAGCGCCGTATGTTAAGATTAATTTACAAGTTTATAAGTGATCGTCCGGTTCGTATACGGTTAGGGAGTACCTTAAGCACCGAAAAGGTTTTATCACGAGGTGTGCCCCAAGGAAGTGTTCTTTCCCCTGCGCTCTTTAACGTCGTAATGGCTGGCCTTCCCGATTCATTGAAAAAGAGTTGCAGGCAAGTGCGTATGTCACTTTATGCTGACGACATCTGTATTTGGATTACTGGCTACCAACACAAGCGATTAGCCCTGATAGCTCGACAGGCTCTTTTTTCGGTACGAGCTTACCTTCAAGGTGTGGGGTTGTCTCTATCAGGAGAAAAATCCGGCTTTGCTGTGTTTTCAGGTGTAGGAATACGTCAAGCGCGATTGAAGATAGACCTCGGTCACTCTTGCATCCGTCAATTCAACCACACGCGTTCCCTGGGCGTCATTATTCACCCCCATCTGCAGTGGCGAAAAGCTGTCGACGTGATTGTTTCATCTATATCTGGGAGTCTCAATGTGATCCGCAGAGTTAAACGTGGTCAATGGGAAAACCATCCTTCTTCAATGGTCAAACTTCATGAAGCGCTGGCGTTCAGTCGCATAATGTATGAATTACCTTAGATTCCCTCTCGGCAACACAACTTGAACCTGCCACAAAACCAGCTTCAGACAGACAGACAGACAGACAGACAGACAGACAGACAGACAGACAGACAGACAGACAGACAGACAGACAGACAGACAGACAGACAGACAGACAGACAGACAGACAGACAGACAGACAGACAGACAGACAGACAGACAGACAGACAGACAGACAGACAGACAGACAGACAGACAGACAGACAGACAGACAGACAGACAGACAGACAGACAGACAGACAGACAGACAGACAGACAGACAGACAGACAGACAGACAGACAGACAGACAGACAGACAGACAGACAGACAGACAGACAGACAGACAGACAGACAGACAGACAGACAGACAGACAGACAGACAGACAGACAGACAGACAGACAGACAGACAGACAGACAGACAGACAGACAGACAGACAGACAGACAGACAGACAGACAGACAGACGCCAAATGTGGGGAATGGCCATTATAAATGCTCTGCCCTGGCATTCTATAACTCGTTGTCTTCGGCTCCAAAACAATCCATTGCATGAGCTTTGAGTGTGACTTTTCCAGGAATTTCTTCAGGCCAAATTGTAACTGCGCTTTTTATCAGATTAAGAAGTCAAGCACTAAAAAGTTGAATGGTTTTCAATAACTACACATTTATATAAATGCTCCGACTCAGCGCGGTTAGGTTGCGTACCAACAGCCAGAGGGAAAGGTTTACGTCGTACGCAGAGTAAATGAGAGCAACAGAATAACAATCGTTTTACCGAACGAAAAATCAGTTACCAATTCTTGAGTAAGAAGAAGTAGAGAACTCGCAATAGCAGCTAAATGATAACTGTTGTGCGAGAACAAGTCGAAAATTTCAATAGCAGCCAGTGGGAAAAGAGGAATTTCTATTATTTTTAGCATGAGAATGTAAGTCTGTCCACGCTGTTTTTGCGACAAAACTCTACAGAGCGACAGTTTTGTGCAAGCCAATAGAGGAAAGCCGGATGTATAGGCAGGTGCTGGGGCAGAATAGCCAATTTCATTAGTCCATGAATTGCGTAACGAAGTTGAAAATATTTAAATAGATGACGATAAGAAAATGGCAGCCCTGTTTTATATGGCCTACAATACTGTGGCACGAAACATTTTTTCTGAAAGATTCTTGTTTTCGGTGATAGACAAATTATATATAAATGATTAGCTTTGCTTGATACGCCCAAAAATCCATCCAACTAAAGTAAGAAGCACTCTACATTAACAATTATGCTTAAGAGATTGACTCCAGCGCACGAAAGCTTCATAAATAGCGGCAGGTGTTTTAGCGGTGAACGCCGTTGTTTCTGCTAAAGCACAGTTGGCAGAAATGGCACCCTAAAATATAGCAAGGAAGGAATTATTTTTCCAGCCAGTCACTGGGTGCCGTCTGTGTGCATCAGTGAAAGTTCAGTCTATCTTTTAAAGGCCTAATTAGAACTGATCTTTTCTCTGGATGCGCTCTTTCGGAAGCGATAGCTTTCTACACGAAGCAGCTCGTCTTGCAAGAAAGCAGTTCGAAAAAAAGTGGCAAAAATGAGGCAAAAACATATGATCAAATCGACAACGTAGACTAGATTGCCGCAACTTCATTTCAATAGTTTATATTTTTGGGGAAAAGGCGGGGGGGGGGGGCGCATCTGCCTCTGAGTCAACCTGCCTGCTCTACCCATTGAGGTCATTTCGGCTGTCTTTGCACATTTATAAACAACGCCAACGGTCGAGAGATCTTTCCCAAGCTGTAAGGGTTACGAATCCCAAGAATTGTCAACTTTCTCTCCGTGACATTCTGGGCATGCGGTATTACACGTTTTCCATTCGCAGCGCAGAGACAGGTGCAGGGGGGTCAGACAGGTCATGTGCAATCGGGCATTTAAAAGCTGCAAAAAATATGAAAGTCCAAATTGACTACGCCACACCATGAGTCTCTCGGTGCGAAGGGGTACCACTGAGCCCGGTTGCGCTTCTGTCTGTTTACAAAGAGTTGCATGCCTCGCGGAGGATTTGCACATGGGGAACCAAGCCCAGGCTCTGGAGAGCACTCGTTTGGCTGGAATAGCGAAAGAGGGTGGAATAATAGCTAGTATCTCCTGCCTAATTTCACCCTGTTCGAAGAATTACACGTGTTTTTGGCCACTCGTACATTAGCAGGCGAAGACAAAGTCAGGGGACGACAAAAAGTGACGGTCATCAAGCTAATAGCCAATGCACTAATAGAGAAGTTGAGCATTTCAAAGCTGTAAAAAACCCCGAAAGGGCCAGCGCTGCGATTGGTACTTCGGATTAAGCGCACAAACACTCGGTCTATTGCGGAAAAGCAAATGCCTCTAGTAGCTGAGGAATCTCATGAACGGGGAACCTGCCTGGTGGGAAGGGACTGGGGTTCATCACCACTTCTAGGGTTCCCTGCCTCGGTGCGTCAAAGACCATGAAAAAGCTGTGTGCTACACATGTACACTTGGATGTCGAGGGCCGCAGATTTAGCAAAAAGCGAGTGCTCGCCCTCCGCCGAGGCTAGAAGAAGCTAGAATCTATCAGAACTGTTTTGATAAAGCAAGCTAGGAATTTCAAACTGACATGCAAGAAACATTTTTTGGGAATGGAAGCAAGGCTACAAAGTTAGTTTTTCTTCAATGTGTTTGTGATTGCTGTCCTATATCTTATTTTGTATTGGACCGCTTACTAGCCTCATTGGCTATCGGTCCAAATATCTGTGTATACATTTTGTTTGTGTTACTCAATAAAGACTTCTTGACTTGACTTGACTTGAAGCTGTCCGCATTCCAATCTAACTTCCAAGTCCCTTCCCTTCCCGCCTGCCCAATTTCCTTTCTCCGTATTCCACCCTGCTTAGCTTTTCGTATTTTAGGTATTGTAGCTCCTGTACTATTTGCAGTTCACACTTTCACCTACTGGTGTACAAAAATACGGTGTCCTTGAATATGTTTGTTTACGTATAATAGTGATTTTCATCTATTTTGTGCAATGAGGTAACGCTATCAAAATTTTTTTCCAAGGCTTTTAGGCCAACCACAACCTACCGAATGAGTATATTTTGTGCAGTTGAGATTTTGGCTGATTTTGTTTTTTCCATCGTAGTCCCGTATTAGGTTGCTTAGTGCTCAGAGTTAATTTGATTCATGAACCTCAATAATTTATACTGGAATACTGCTGGCCAAGTATTTTGATTGTTTTCACTTGAAAATATAGAAAAGGAAAAGCACAATACAGGGGGCGCCTTTTACCTATTTTTGGCGGTGCGCAGTGTTTAAGTTTAACTTCTTTCACGTTAAAGTGTCAATATTCATGAAAAAATTACGCTCAATCAATTAACAGTAATTTTTGGTCACTGATGCTTTATTTCGTAGAAGTTTGCAAAATATTTTGTAGAAGATGGAAAAACAATGCGGAGAAGCCGGGAAAGTCCCTCGCTAGTAAAACTAGGAAAGTCAAGAATGATTGAAATGTATTACCTTACTTCTGAGATGGGACACTCGGAAGCGCCGTGTGTTTAGAAGCAACCATGTAGACTATAAAAAAGGAAAGCCTCAAGACGTACTATCAGATCCGGGAAGTCATCTACATGGCAAAGAAAGAAAATATTACGGTCTAGTTTAGCCAAGCAGAAATAAATGTGCAACAAAACTACTGCTGTAGTCCTTCTCATTACCTTAGATTTTACTGTCGATACCGTAGCGTAAAAACAAACATATTTAAGAATTTTTTCCTGCGCCCTATTTATGCTTTCCTGGTCCCATTTCGCCCAGATGTATTGGGAGAATAAGGAAAAAGTTGTTTTCGAGAAATAACATCTTTACGTTTTTCCTGTTATAGTTAGCCCCCTATGATTTGTACAGGTAGTATACACTGCATAGCCATACGTTTCTATGGGCGTAACGCTTTAGTATGCGCCTAATAGCGGAAAAAAATTCGCAATTCGAACACAATAAAACTCGCAGTCATACCGGCGGTGCACTCATCTTGCTGGAATTTCATTAGAAATTCACACACGAGCTTTCTGTACAGCCATTTTCCCAAACGTTTTTAGAGTACAGTACCAGAATAGCTTAATGAACGCTTAACGTAGGGGTTCGTAAAATTTGGTTTAACTGAATAAAGCACAGAAATACTGCCTTTAATTGATAGTATTTAGAGATTTTTTACTGCACTAGCACTAATACCCAAAATATCATATTTCGCCGAGGTCTGTCTGCCCAAAGCATCCGACTGGTGGCCAACCTGCCATGGAAGGCAGATGGAAAACTGCCAAGAGGGCTGTGGGCAACCTACCAGTTATGCAAAACACTTCATGGCAAACCACTATATGGGCGCCGGAGTGTTTTGAACCCACGGCGGCACGAACAGATCAGTTTGACAAAAGCGACTCCATTGGACCATTTCTTCATCTCCGCAGCCGAACATCCCCCGTATTTAACTCCTAGTTTCGCATGCGGCGCTTTGCATGTCGTACTCATAATCAATTTCCATCCGTGCGACATGGATCCAGAACGCACCACTCTCGCACTGACGCTTTACCCAAGCCTCCAACTAAAACCGAACCCGTAGCTAAAAACGACGTGCGACCGCACCTAATTCGCATTTTTCTTAACCACAATACGCCTGCCATCATTTTTGAACGCATCAAAGCGCAAAGACTTTAGAAAGTAGTTTTGGGAATTCCTGCACAAGCGCTGAAACATGGTCTCGTCTCAGAACTAATCTTTTCTGAGAAATGCACTGTCCTCGTGTGGGCTTCAGTGCTTGCAGTACGGCTTGTCTTTCGTCACCTGCCCGATATATCTTGGCGGGGTTAGGGCTCCTGTTCTCACCTTTCCGAAGATAAGAGCCCAATAAGCGCCTCAGAACTGAATGGCTTGGCGTGCATAATTTGGAGAAGGGTGTCCATGCGAAGCTATCTTTAATTGGTTGCAAACCTCCCACAGGCGTCAGTACATATCTAGGAAGCCGCACCGAAAACAATTACTCCAACTGCGTGAGTGGCTTCACACGCGACAAGGTGCGAAAAAACGGATCAGGAAATACCACAGTCTCTGTTTTAAATAAAAAGCGATATATTTGCAATAAACATGTGCCTTCATAGAATGTCAGTTGAGCAATTATTTATTTTTGAGCATGGAAAGTAGGCATATGTTAATGTATATTTTCTATACGGCGAACGCAACTATATCTTCTCAATCCAATACCACAGCAAAGTCAAAGCCTAGACAGTAAGCTTTGTCGGCTACTTTTGGGAGAGCATAGAGACCTCAATACTTATGTGGTGGGCATTTCATGCTTGCTTTTAGTCGTCAGCTGCGAGTGACACCTAGAACTTTGAAATGCGGCAAGTGGGACATCGTATCGTCTTTTTTTTCTTTTATGCTCTTTGGATCGTTCGTTACAATTAAAAAAAAAAATATGTGATGGCAATAACAAAGGTCTCTCGCGTTTGTTGTTCTTGAGATCCATCTCTGCTTCAGGCGTAAGCCTCAAGGCAGCGCCGTTGACATCCGACTCACTCTGCAAAAGCTGGAGACCTGAAAATAAAGAGGCGCACGCTTTAACAATTTACGACGTCGCGTTTTTACTTCCCGCGAGTATTTTCCTACAGAGTTTTTTTCACGTTGTTATCTGCCATTTGTCTGAACACGTGCGCTGATTTTTTCCCAAACTGCTTTTTGAGAAGAACGACAATGACTGCCTGCCAGGATATGTGGAAACACCGGTTGTCGGTGACAGTTTGCGCTGCGTTACTCCACTGATATTTCAGTTCTTCGTACTATATCACAAATGTGATTTAACTTTGGAGATAGGTTGAACTGTGCTTGAATATTCGATACTAATTTAACAATGACACTTTTAATTAAAAGATTGAGCAGCTCTTTTTATTGCCCAAAATTCACGCCCAATTTGCTCTTTGACGTGAGGAAAGCAAACTACCACTCAAGCCTTTCTTCTTTTAAGTATTTTCTTTATATTTGCTGAGGCTGGCCTTTGCAGAGTAACTATGAAATTGATGGTTTATAGATTCGTCTATTTAAGCTGCTGCTCTCACAGTACACAATATCCTTCAAAGTTTTCACGAATCCAGTAGAACAAAGACGCAATAGCAGCTAAATGATAACTGTTGTGCGAGAACAAGTCGAAAAATTTCAATAGCAGCCAGTGGGAAAAGAGGAATTTCTATTATTTTTAGAATGAGAATGTAAGTCTGTCCAAGCTGTTTTTGCGACTCGGGATGTTTGATCACATGCCGAGACGCCTGTTTTGACTAAGAAAGCTAAGAAAATGCCAATCCTTTTACAGGTTCATTTACAGGAAAGGTTTGTTGAAGCCAGCCATGTGCTTCAGCTACTATTCATGTGGCAACGTGACTGCTCATTATATAAATGGGGGTAATTTTGAATCGAAGTGAAATGCAAGGAGCACTTCATTACCAGATGATTCAGCAGATTAGCAGGAAAGTTTATTGGCTGCACTTGAAGGGAATATAAATGAAATTAAGGCAGCGTTAAAAGTTTTACTAAAGAAATCTGGCTTGGCGAATCGTCACCGAGTTTGCGATTAATAACCAGCTCCTCGGAGAAATTCATGGATAGTTTTCTTGGCGCCTGTTTTTTTAGTGTCGGCCTCTAAAGGGAAAAGAAGTTAGTCGTATAAAAGGAATTAACCGAAAGTCTTCCGGACACAGATGCTCATATAGTGTTCCTTAAAAAAAAACGTTACGAAAACGAAGTATTTAGCTAGTAGCCCCTTGTGACTCCAAACTCGGTGGCTAACAAACCATATGAAAGATGATTGCCAGGCCGTATTAGAAGTTCTGCAAAAAAAGAAAATATTTGGCGGAGACATAACTTCGTGGAATAAGAAGCAGTCGAGATTACAGAAAAGCTCCGAAAAATATACTTCTCGATATAACACGGACGCATGTTTCCTGGCAACGCGATTTTCTGAATACGTATACTGAAAAGAAAAAAAAAATCACAAAGAGCACGGCTCCAAGAACTACCTGCCAGCGATCTGCCCCTTGCGCTGGAGGACGTGCGTGCGGCCATCCACGACCATCTCCGAAAGCAGCACCCCGACCCACGCATCGCGGGAGGTGAGCGCATCGACAGTGTCGCCGGCTGTCGCGCACTTACACGGTCACAACGCGCAATGATCCTCCGCGCGCGCATTGGCTGCGTGTGGCCCGGGGAACGACGGGTGCGTCACGGAATCGCGACGAGTGATGTGTGTGACGGATGCGGTGCAGTGGAAACACTAGAACATCTGCTCCTTCGCTGCTCCGCGTTCGCCGATGCTCGTGGCGATATGCTCGCGGCCTATAGGGCGCAGGGCATACTACCAGACTCCATCAAGACACTATTGTGGCCGCAGGGCAGTGCGCGCACTCGTGAGCGAACTTTGGTGAGCCTCTGTGCATTCCTCGAACACACGGGCTTGACGTCCCGTCTGTTCTCCGTCAGGTAGTTACACGCAGTGACCGAACGCTCCGCGAGTTCTACCTTGAACGATTAATAACTGTACGCCCCACTCCAGTTGTAACCAACAGAGTGCTGTGCGCGTGTGTGATTAAATTCCTCTAAAATGAACTAATCATGCGCACAAACTGGACACATTTCTTTTTCTGTAAATAGTTTGTACATATTACTTCTCCCCCTATCCTCTCTTCCTGTCCCCTCACCTCTTTCATTTCATTTCTCCATTCTGCCTGCTATCCATTATTTCCGCTGCCCCAGCTCAGGTGCTTCAGTATCGATGGCAGATGCCGGGGCTAGCAAAAATCTTTTTCTTCCTTTTTACTATTATTTTTAATAAAACCACTACCACCACCACGGCTCCAAGCTGACAGTTTTGCATAAATTTCATTCATTTGAGCAAAACTTTCTGATTGTTGAAGGCTTTGGCTTCGCCCGATCAATACTTCATCTCCGATTTTTTATTCTGGTACGGATTTTGATTCCCTAAAATTTGCCTGGAGTTGTATCAGGTGTTAAAGATGAGTACAGACAACGAGGTACAAAAAAGAAACATCTATACTTGCAGTTTTCCGTTCCTTTATTTTGTTTATAATAAAAAGGCAAGAACCTAAATGGCAATGTATGGAATACAGGTATCATGTTGTTTCTTTTAATTTTCGTACCTGAAATAAACTGTTCTCAGAAGAGCTCCATGGGATCGCCTTTAAGCCGTGGACAGAGAGGCTATGAGGACCATCACATGTCTTCTACGCATCACACCGTTCATAGCTTTACAAGAGAATGCGCAGCTCAATACCATTGATGAGCTGGTGCAGCAGCGCCGTTATGCTCGCAGACTTAAGTCCTGTCTATCGCACTGCACGCACCCACTGAGAGATTATGCAACGTCACACTCTTTTCTTCAGCTGCCAACACAAGTTCTTCCCCCATGGAAGTTTGTACAGCTCAGGGACAAGAAGACAACAAATAATCGCCGACCAACGTATGCTAATTCGGCATCGTTGCTTCGCCAGAAATTTGAAGAACAAGATGCTTGCCTGCCTGATGGGTCTACTGTTGTCTACGTAGACGCAAGCATCCAAGCTTATGAAGCAGCAATGACAATCTACTACCCGTGCACAGCTGCCCTAAATAAAACCTCTAGGTTTCAACTTACAGAGCCTCCTACGATCTTTTATGCTGAAAACGTGGCAGTTTAAGCGGCACTCTGCTCCGTGGCCGCCACAACAATGCTCCCTGCGGCACGCGTTATCATTCGCAAAGACGCCCTCAAAGCAGTGTGGTTGCTACGACGTGTTAGCCGCGGCCCAGTAATATGTCAGGACATCCACCGGCTTGCGGCGCGCATCCCGCAGCCGGTACGTATTGAGCGGGTCTCGCGGGATGCGGTGACCTCTTAAAGCCAGGCAGACTTATCGACCCGCCTTGTGACTCCAGGCTCCCCATTGCCTCGGCTCCTTCATGTGGACAACTTTACTCTCCTTTTAGCAAGAAAGAAACAGTTCCGGAACAGCACACGTGCTCTCATCCCTCTCTGTGTTGTAACCCTTTCCCGCGGTCTTTCCCGTGCAGAAGAGGTTGCGCGTCGGATGATCCGGGTCGGAGTTGCCCTCACACCGGCCGTCATTCGGAAGTGGCCTGAGTGTCGTGATTACGTTCCTCGGCCTAGGACTGCCCTGCTCTCAATCATACAAGGATCCGGCACCTGAAGGTAGCGGGTCTTTCACAGAACAACCCTGCTTCATATATTGCCTGGACGCAAGGACCGTTCTATCGGGGCTTCGTAAAATCAGCTAACCTTTTTTCATTACTTTACTCTTTACTGTATCCCTCAGCACATCGTCGCGTATTGACGCCCTGAGGCAATACATATCGTTTAAAAAATACAAAAACAAACTTTATAAAATTTTAATGCCTCAGCCTGAGTTATGCTCGCTCAAGCGAAAACAAACAAACATGGAAGAACAAATACAAGTACCATGGCAACTCCCAGTTGGCCGCCGCGGTAACTCAATGGTTACGGTTCTCTGCTGCTGACCCGAAGACGCAAGTTCGATCCCGGCCGCATCGGTCATATTTCGATGAAGGCGAAGTTCTAGAGTCCCCTTTACTGTGCGATGTCAGTGCAAGTTAAAAAAACATTGATGATGGCCAAGCCCTGTTAGGCCAGGATATACGTAGCGTAAGAGCGGCGTCATCTGGTTCGGAAGAGTTAAATATGAAAGGCGCGCATTCACTACATGCGCCGTTATTCACGGTTAATCCTTGAGCCATCGTGGCGGAGTGGTAGCGTCTTCGCCTCAAACGCCAAATGCTCTGATTCGATTCACAGCCTCGACAAAGGGCATTTTTTATTCAGTGAGTGTGCGAGGGGGTTTACCACGCACTCGTTCAAGTGGTGCGGAACACCTGCCGGCGGCGCGGCGCCAGAGGGTCATGTGGTTCGTCACGCGGTTGGTCACGTGACCAGTCACGTGGTTGGTCACGTGGTGCGATTTCCAGAGAATGTGCAGACTGGTGAGGCGCGCGCGGCGGCGGCGGCTCCGGCGCGCCCGCTTTGGCCATGTGACGTCACTGCTTTTCGCGCATGCTCAGCACGGCTCTCCAGGAGCCACGCAAAACTGATTAACCACGGCCAGTGTAGATTACGCTAGTAAACCCATATTGGCGCCCCTCATATCTTGAGTAACTTAGGGCATTAAATTCCATGAAACCAAACCAAAACCACAACCGAATTCGAAATGATGAATTATTTGTATGACTTCCTTGCGCACTGTTAGGAACAAAGAACAGGTAGGAAAAACTTTATGGCGCAACTCATTTTAATGCCCTTTAATTTGCGTCGCCAAGACGTGCCTATAAAAATGCCAAAGTGGAGGGCAATGTCAACAATGAGAGGATCCGTAAATAATTAAATCGGGCAGACAAAGCACATTTGTTGTTTTCGGTCTAGTTGGTCAGCTTTTTCGTTCGCCATAACAGGATTTTTGCACAAGGAAGATGTCTTGTCCTTGTGTCTTCTTTCCTATGCAAAAAAAAAAAACATCTTATGGCGAATGAAAACAATGCATATATACTGAAGTGTTTTTTTTTTTCATCCTGATGGTCGGCCCAACTTATTCAATCTTGGAGGCAACCGTTCATAGCCACAGTCCCCTCGACCAGATATCATTGGCTGAGACGGGCCAGACTATGAAGACGGCCAATGTGCTCTCCTACTGAACTTACCCAGAATTTATGCTCTGAATAAATGTTTTTTCTCCTCCTAAAAAATAATAGGTTCAGCAGTGCCAAGTTTGTGGCCTGTGCGTTGTTCAAAAGGACTGGACACTCATGTACCCGTCGGGAAAATTTGCGCGCGTACAGTATTCCAGAATGCAGTGGACAAAACCATCACTCGCTTACCGCCATCATATACTGCTGCCGCGAGTCAGTAAGTTTATTAAGATTCTCAGGGGCTTCTCCAGACCTGCGCCCCCTTATATATTGCGATGATCCTTAGGGTAGGCATTTACATCAGGCTAGACTTCAGCTTCATCCACAGCGAAAGATTTGTACTCCTGACACTATTGAAGGCAGCCCTTCTCTTCGGCTGTGGCGAACGTTAGTTTGGAAAATGAGCGCAGTCGTCAACTTTCGTGAACCCGGTCCATGAAAAATGGTCTGAGTTGGCGCCGGAACGGATTGAAAATGAATAATTGGTTGGCCGCAGTATTTCTCAGTTTTCATTTGAAACCCAAGCACAATGACTTCTGTTGAAGTTCCACTTTGAATCATCTGTTGTCCTGTGAACCGACGAAGAAAAAGTTTATATTTCTCTTAATCCGATGTTTCACTGTGAAAATTTTTTATGCAGGTATCTGGGAGCTGTCGGTTTCCGCTTTTCGGTTACCATCTGTTTTATTTCGAAAGCATTCTTTTCGTTTATTTTTCTCAGACAGTGCCTAAGAGGAGGGCAAGGCTAAAGGCTAAGAGCCTGACGAGGCCTTGGCCCCTTGTACATGCGATTGCATCGATGAACAAATCTCGTAGATACACTTGGGCCAATACAACGATTGCGATAAAAAATACAAGGTTTCAAAAGGCAGAAAAAGATAACGTACTACCCTGTACATCAGTCCGAAAGAATTCAATCATGCAGTACAAAACAAGACTTCTGGTTACACTCGCAAGTCAGCACAAAAAGGGAAAGGCAAGATTATGCATCAAATGCGAAACCCGCAATAAAATGTCAGGACCATATACACCACGAAAGAGGAAAAAAAGAGAATCTCAAAATAATGTGGTTTTGGAACAATGTAAAACGCAATACATGTACAGTGGCAATACAATTCATGTACACACCCCGAAAAAATCTAGATTATGGTTATTCAATCATTAAAGCAAGTCATTGAGCCGCGTATGAAATTCCGGAGTTAACTAAGAAGCTTCTACATTCCCTTTTAAAATAGCAAAGGATTTGTTTAATTGCACATCTATTTCAGAGCGGTTCAACAGTTTAGTGGACTGAAAAGTTATCGTTTGCCTACCGTAATTAGTTCGTATCTTTGGCGCTCTCCTTTAAAGATCGCTGATCGGGTATGTGCTCGTATGTTCTACCGGAGGGACATGCAGTTTATTTCGGTAGATCTATTGCAGTCATTTGAAGTAATAGATCTGGTTTGCTTTTAGCATACTGTATATAATGAAAAGAGGCCTGGTTCGCAGGTTACGTCTATCGCCTTTGTAATTCTCACACAAGCGTAATATCTTTTTGTGCAACAATTAACTTAATATAGTTACAGATTGTGGTGGTGCCTCAAACTAATATTCCATATCTCAATCTGGAGTAAGAAAGGGAATAATATAGGATCTGTTTTATGGGTGTAGGTATAATGTTGCGGATTTTGTAGATGCTGCCAGTTATTTGCACCAGTTCAGCTGTTAATTTATTAACGTGCGTGGTCCATGACAGCTCTTCACTGAATCATATGCCCAAAACTTTTTGTTCTTTAACCTGTTTCCGTCATTGGTTATATTTATTGTTGTGTAGTCATGCCTATTTTTGGGCTTGAAAACTATGTACTTTGTTTTGCTTGGGTTTAACCTAAATTTGTTGTTTGAAAGGAACTGTGATAATTTACCTATGTATTCATTAGCAGCCTTTTTTAAGCTTTGCTTGCTCCTGTGAAAAAGACATTTGTATTATCTGCATATAAAACTGTATCAGAAAAGCCCTTTATTGAAGTAATATCTTTTATGTATACTAAGAATAAAAGCGGACCTAAGATGGATCCCTGGGGCACACCGAATAGAATTCGCATTTTATTGGATGATACGCCATTCATATCAACATATTGGCAGCGTTCACTTAGATAATTTTTAAAATAAATTCAATGCTACGCCTGGTACGCCGTACATATGAAGCTTTTTAAACAAAATGTCGTGCTGTACAGTATCGAAAGCTTTTTTTAAGTCTAAAAATAATCCTAGGGTCAAAAGTTTGTTTTCAATATTTTCCACAATCTTTTCTTTAATGTGAATCAGGGCCATTTCCGCCGATTTTTTCCTTTGAAACCCATACTGAGTAGAGGTTAAATCTGAAGCTTTCTAGAAAAAACACGAGTGCGTCACTTATAACACCTTCATTTATTTTTTTTAAAAAACCGACAGGACTGAAATCGGGCGATAGTTTTTATTGTCTAATATTCCATGACCTTTATATACGGGTGTGACTTTGACAATCTTTAGTTCTTCCGGATACTCTCCAAACTCAAGCAATGTATTAATAATATGTACCGGTATTGAACTAATAATAGATGCGGTGTATTTCAGCGGCAGGGCTTTTATTTCGTCGTCACCAGCTGCGGCACCATTCCTATTTGCGTAATTTTTCTCTCAATTTCAGCAGGAGTAGATGGCAAAACCAGGAACGATTCTGGCAGGCTATGTCCTTGCGGGTTGTTATCTGTGCTCGTATTTTGCCCATCATAGTGGCCAATATTAAGAAGGTGACGATTCATTTTATCTGCCAGTTCCTCTCCATCGACGCGCTCGTTGCCGCTCAGTATCTCTTTCACACCATCTCGAGTCTGCTTACTGCTCATAAGGCGGTTAACCACGTCCCACATTTCTTTCTAGTCTCCATTCTTCTGAGTAAACTTTTGCTGATAGAAACTGGATTTTGCTTTTTTCAAGTCCGAATTCCGTCTATTCCTGAACTTTTTATACTCAGCAAGCAGAGTAGGGTCACTATTCTTTATGAAAGCATGGTACATTTTATCCCTTTATTTTATTCTTTTGTATACATCTTTTGTTACCCAAGGTTTTCTTATTTTTCTGTTTAGTGTCTTACTTTATCGCAGAGCAAAAGCTGTGTTATAGCACGAAAGATACTAAAGAAGAAACTTTTTAGACAATGATTTTTGGTTGGTGTCTTTAAATATGGGATCCCAGTCTGCTTGCTCTAGAAGGGAACGGAAGTGTTCCAACGTGTTTTCGTTCATTGTACGAACCAGTAACCTGTTACGCTTCCCTTTGCCATAGTTTTTCTCCGCGACAGAGACCAAGAAAAAAATTATCATGAGGTCACTGATATTGCTTGTTATCACACCAGCAGACAGTTTCTCGACTTCAATGTTCGTGACGCAGGCATCAATACACGTGGCTGTATTTGATGTTATCCGGGTTGGTAGCGTTATCATATTTTTGCTTTCATGCTCCTGAGCAATATCTAGAAATTCCTTTGCGCATGGTTCAACAGATAGTGTATCAATGTTCACATCGCCGAGAATAACAAAAGAGGCAGCAAGATTCCAATGTGATTCCAGGGTGTTTTCGAAAGGTATTTATAAATTCGGCTACAATGCCGGATGGCGGCCTGTACAGTGCACCGATCACCACATTAGATATCTTAATAAAAAGACTTTCAATATTTTCGTTCATCTTATTTAGATGATCAAAAATTACATAGGGATAACAATTTTGGAAGTATATGGCTATGCCGCCGCGTCTCCTATTTTCTCTACTAATAGTTACACCCTTATAACCCTGAATGTGCGGCGGCACATCCGGCGTTCGTCAACCATGTCTCAGTAAGGACTATCACATCAAATTTTACCGTATGTGAGTCGAGAAACATTTCGAAGTCATCTTGTTTTTAACACTTCTCTTATTCAGATGCATCGTAACAAGCAGTCTATCCCTATTTGTGTAAGTTTTGTTGAATGTAGGGCTGTCATAATAGGAACAACAATTTCCCTGCCTGTCCATTTTAGTAGTTTCTGTAGCACATAGAAATGCGGGTCATGGTACCTAGCTTGAAATCTTTGCAATATCTGCAATATTTGCTATGTTCACATTGTCAGCCTCCTCGTCCTTCCTAGCCAGGATTCGGCCGCAAGCAAACCACACAAACTTCCATCCAGACCTTTTCTTTTGGGCAATGGCTGCAGTGAGAAATATTTGTTTATGCCAGTCAGGTGTTCGTTCACGTACACAGGAGGGCCGTCGCCGCCATAGTCAAGGTCTTTGGTGTCAATTTTCTGCTTCTTACATTTCAACAAGAGATTGTCTCGCTTAGTGCGCTCCACAAAACGGGCGACAATGTTCTTCTCGCCGAATTTGAAGGTACTGACGCGGTGGCACACATCGATATCAGAATAAACAATCGGCTCGTCTACCAGGCTTCCAGTCCTTTTCACTATGTCTACCGCATCGCCTTCCTGATCTACACCTTTTATTTCCAAATTGTTCGCTCTCGTATAATGCTCGAGTTCTTCATTCTTATCGGTCAGCTTTCGGTTTTCAGCAGTTCTTCATTTTGTTTAGACAGTCTTAGAACTTCTTTCGGTAGCTCTTTCATCTCAGATTTGATTTCCTTGACGCCGTCACATATGTCACTACAGTGCTCCACACTGTCTTTCAAATTTCGCAGGTCAACCCTTACTTCGCGTTTGAAATCATCAAAGGCTTTTGCAAAATGTTTCATTTCCTTACTCATTGTTAGATGACAAAAGATCGCAAGCTATAAGGCAGTTTGCAAAACGCACACTCAGCGTCACAAGAAAAAGCTAAAGCACTTCAGGAGGAACTCATGCAGAGAACGTATGTAAGTAGTCAAAGTCAAAAGTGGCACCAGCGACGAAGCGTAAAATTAAAATTTAAAAACTGTGAGTACGTCTCATTCATAACTAACCTGCAGTAGAAGCAAAAAGCCTTAAGCAGCAGTTCTTCGCAGCTTCGCCGCTACTGCCAATTGAAACTGGCCGAGGTTGCGGGGCTCCTTTTGTGGCGTCCAGGCCCTGACATATTGCGACGTAGGCGCAGCTCTGGTACCGGGTCGAGGCGCAGCCGTCGTTGATATAGCCGGCAATCTTGCAGGCTTCACACGTGCGATTGTCTGTCGCAGCCGGCACAGCAACTGCCGTAGAAGCAAAAAGCCTTTAGCAGCAGTTCTTAGCAGCTTTGCCGCTACTGCCAAGTCACATTCAGAAATTTTGTCCTACGGCAGTATCTTTTAGTTGTAGTTTGTTCGTATTTGCAATATTCTAATAGGAATTATTATACAGTCCCTCTCAGTATATTGCGGGAGCTCACTTACCACATTTGAGCTGGAGAGGCGAGACGTTAGCATTCTTACTCTTTTCGGCTCTTATGTGCACCTATTCCTACACGTTATGTGGACCGCACTATCTCACTTGGAAACATTACACTGATAAACATAATAAAATATACAGGTACTACTTTATTATTTAATTCATGATAAATACATGGCAACGACACGCTAGAACTGGTAAGGGCAGTAGTGGCAGCAGACCCGCAACACGAGGGGTAATAATTAGAAGAATAAGAATGGAGTGGAGTGCATTTCCCCTGTTCTCTCAAATTATGAACAGCTGTTTACCAACATCTCTGAAGAAAAAAAGCGCACAACTCTACTCTGTCGGTGCTACGATATGGGGCGGAAATGTGGAAGTTAACGAAAAGGCTTGAACATAAATTGAGCCCCACATAGCGAGGTATGGAGTTAAAGCTGATTCGTGTAACGTTACGGCGCAGTAAGAGGACAGAGTGGGTGAGGGAACCAACACGTATTAATGGCATCCTAGCGAGAAATCAATAGGTAGAAATGGCCTTGCGCAGGGCATGTAATTCGAAAGGAAGATAAGCGCTGCTCCTTAAGGGTAACGGCGTGGACACCAAGAGAAGGCAAGCGTAGCAGGGGGTGGCAGAAAATTAGGTGGGCGGATGAGATAAAAAAGTCTGTAGAGGTGAAGTGACCGCGGCTGACACAGGTCACGGTTAATTGGAGAGACATGGGAGAGGCATTTGTTCAACTGTGCACGTTGTTAGGCTGAGGATGGTGCTGAAATAAACGGCGTCGCTGTAAGAACCTACGTGGCACCAAGCAAACTTTTTGTACCTGAAATCCGGGTTTTATAGTTTTCTTGTCAATCGCCTGTAAAGCCCCTGTTAAAGAACCTCCTGCACGTTCTAAACTTTGCAAAATACGCAGATTATCATTGCACAATGCTCAAAAACACCATACTGCCAATGTACGTAAACGATCGAACCACAGCCATTATACTCCAGCGATGCACCTTTATTATTTAAATCCAGGACCACACAGTTTTATATTCTCCTCTGGGTTGACAAGTATGGCTGTTGCAAATATTTTTTACAACTACGTCTTCTTTCATGCTCGCACGAGGGTGACTGATTGGAAAATGCAATTTTGAAATTCTCGTTATGTGAACAAAAGATGCAAATTACGAAGATTTTTTATTTGTAAGTTGCACTTGCAAATAGGGAAGTGCTGCCGCTGAACGCAATATCAATATACAAGGCGCGTCAGGGACGCCCGCCACTTTTGTTTAAAAACAGTTTTTTTTATTCCAGGAAAAATTTTGCTTTTTGCGAAAAACTGATACCAATGATGGTGGTCGTCAAAAACAGGTAAATAGTATTAACTGCTGGATACCGAATAGCGTCAGCGGTGTGGCTCAACAAATTCAGACAGTTTCTCCTACAATTCGGAGATTTTTCTTTGAATTTTATGGCAAGGGCAGAGCGACATGCATCAGACTGTGTCATTAGGCGGCGCATGTACCACTCGACGTTCTATATTCCGCACGCTCTACCAACGTTTCGCTGCGTGCCGCGGCTCACTGCCCCCGCTAAGGCGGGTAATCAGTCACACGGGACGTACGCTGAGGAGTGGCGTTCGCTGGTGGGCGTCGCTTTGGGCGCAACGCGGATGCGGTACTTTCTAAATGCGCGAAAAATCCTCAACACTTGCTCAGTCACTGCGCCGACAGTATTCGCGATTTCTATATTCCGAAAAATGCTTTTGCTACTGATATTGGTTATCTATATATCTCTTGTTGCAGCCAGGTGCTCTTCTGCGTAAACAAAAAGTTAGATATTACAATTTACTTAACAGCCTTACTGATTAGTGTGATTAGCAAATTTTCGCATCGCCGCCTACGGTGTTGTCGCCTTGTTGAAAACGCAATCATTTTGACTCAAACAGGCTAGCGTTAAAATTTGTTAGCGCGCTTCCTTGAAATATCTACTAAAAAGTCTCTCTTAGCGTGCTCTGAGCCGCAATGTATCCGGTACAGTTTATTTCCATTGTTCGGCTTCGAATTCAGCATATATTGTTCACCTATTCCTTTAGAATTTAAGTGAAATTATCTTCTGTGTGTTTGCTTTCCACACTGTACACGTGGCTATTACCTAGAAGATCAATGAAATACTAAATCTCGCATGCTTGTTTCGCACTAGAATACTGAACGCTTGGTGACCAGATGTGTATAAACTGATCAGGCGACTTTGTAGCTCTTTAACGCGTGCGCCAGTTTTTGCTCGACGTAATGGCCAAGCAAATAGTAAATGACTATGTCGTTTCTGAAAAAATAAAAAAAAACATTTAGTCACGTGTTATATAGAGAACATCTGCAGCGCAGATTCCTTTCCAAAATTGAAATCCATGGTTTCAACATTTTACCCTACCTTTTCTAAATTTTTACTACTATGCTGCATCTAAGTTTTGACACGCGAAAGAGGTTCGGAAGCGTATGGAGACAAGGGGCGTCGTTTTTTTTTGGGAACAATTTTTCAGATCCTGCTCAGTGCAGTGAAATCTATTGCAATTATAGCACTTAATTAGGAGATCAATGCAATAATATTCATTATTTTATGACTCTTGCTTACGTTTTAGAGTTGGCTGTCTCATGAATGACAATCGCGGAGTTTTTTGTGAATTAAAGCTAATCAAAGTATACTCCCTTAGCAGCGGGTGACAGTCCTTTCGACAACTGATTTTTTGAAGATCGAAATTCTGGAAGAGGTGTGCAAACCAGCGTGCCCCTCAACCATAAGCACGTTTTTGCTCATTAAAATCAAAGTACTTTGACTGCTATGTGCAGCATATTTATCCTTGTAAACTTAACAGTCTCTAAAGGAGTAACTACCCACAATCTGCATTCCTTCCACGAGGTTAATTTTCAAACCGCGAAGTGATTTTATATTTATGGAGTGAAATATCGTGCACACTCGGCGGGATAAAAGCTGTTACTGATAGCGTTTATCACACATGATTCACTCAGTACTTTTTTTTCGGCCCAGTCATTTTGTGCAGTTTGATGGAGGAGCATAAGAAGGATGCGATCCACTTCCTCTGACTTACAAAAAATTAGGGCTTCAAGTTCTTCATTATGGTTCACTAAGGTCCTTCCTTCTATCCTTTCAACCGTTCACTCCAGCCAGAGCCGTGCTCGCTGCAACGAGCAAGCGGTAAGAGCCTAGACAAGCAACCCATACTGGTGACACGACGACACCCACACGTCTCCTGCTCGTCAAGGAGCACAACGACACAGTGCCGGCCGCTTTTTTCAGAGCCGCATCTGGCTCGTTATCTCCGGAGACCAGCAGGGCTTTCCCGCTAATGTGGAGTAATCAAACGCTGCGTCCCTAAGTGGGTGCTGGTCGTAATTACCAAGGCTCGCTAGGGGATAAAAACCACGTTTAGCTCTCTGCTGTGCCCCGTAGGCACTGTGGAGCCGTTAAGTAGCGGAACGCCCGAAGAGAGGGGACGGCGGAGGATACACTGGGCCAACAAGAGACATCAGCCTGGGGGCGTACGAGCGTGCAATGTGCCCACGCGCTGTGCATTATTCTGGTTGATTATATCACGGCAAAAACTTCCCGAACTTCGGCATACACGCCTGCATACAAAGTTCGTTACTGACCTTCTCAGAGAACGTGTAGGCGTTTTCTTCGTCCTTGAGTGCGGTAGATAAGCTCATCTTGTAAGGCAGCCTGTTGCATACTTTGAAGAAGTGGCTGGGAATTGCCGCGATAAGGTGCTATGCTGGGGGACCACGGGAAGAGGCTAGGGAACCTATCTGCTTAGTGCTGACCACTTAGTCGCTCCTGAAGTAAGTACCGTGCTGGCCTGGAAACATTAGGATGTTTCTTGTCATTTTTTTGCTGGTAGCAGGCTTTCTACATATGGCATTATCCAACCAGACCGACTTCGTACAACCTGTTCCCTTTCAGTTTGCCGTCGTGTATTCCAGTGGAACATCTTTCAAGACAGCAACTTTAAAACTTTCCCGGTCAGATGCCTGGATTCTGTGGAGGAAAAGTCTTTCCTTAAACAGAATTGTGCTTGTGCCCCACGGGAATGATTATATATTTCCCACATAAGAAGATATCGTGCCTCTATGCAGTAGCATAATGAACAATGTCGCCACTGCACAGTACTAAAGATCACCCTCATTGGCAGGAGGGGCTGCGCCAATTCCGTGATGAGGCATGTTCATTTGATCTCTAGTTTGCCGTGTCGTGCCTTCCTACAGCCATGCCATCGCAAAGTTTGCTATCTAATCTCGCCACCTGATCATTTCTTGTCCCCTGCAGCGGATTCCTTCCTATGACGTGGAGTAAACTTTTCTATCTTATCTCCTGCTCGCTTTACTTGACCAAGTGTGTTTATTTTTTATTTTAGCTATGATATATCAACTTTGGGGCCTTATTTTGAGTCTGTGTCATAATAAAAAGCGTCAAAATCTGCCGCATCGTCGGCACCTGATTGGTCAAAACGCCGCAAGCGGATATCGGTTCGGTTGCCACTGTGAGCAGCTGCAGTATGTGTCTGCGTTGCGGTTGCCGCAAGGAAACATCCAGCGGCGCTTTTGCACTTCACCGAAAATGAAACAAGAGCAGTGCCGGAGAAGAAATATTCAGCCGCGGATTTAGTTGTCCATCGAATTCCACTCTAAAATGGTGACTTGAAAGCTGTTTTGTTTTCTCAATGGAATTGAGCAATTAGAAAGAATAGTTATGATACTCTTTTCTGTACCGTAAAAGCCTAAGGTGTACGTAAAGAAGAAAATATTGTACTCAACTATGGATGGCTTTTCAGTGACAGAAGGCGGCCGCTACAGCCGTCGATCGACAATTGTAAATAAAAGGCAGCTAGCTTCTTCGCTTAGCACGGCGTTTTCCGTTTATCTTGAGGATAAAACGGAACGGAGAGGAAAGTTTGTCGCATGCACTCACTCGCTGCACAATACGTACTCCGTTCCGTGCTGAACCAAGACGCTGTGACGAATTGCCGTCTGCAACTTCGCCGAGCGTAAGTTGGCGCTGTTACCGGACGCTTGTGCAGATGGTTATTTACGTTTTTCATTCCTTTTATGCAGTCACTGCACGAACCTCGAGATGCCGCTTGAAGGTTTTAAATTTTTCTGCCACCAATAAACAAAAGGGATGAGCGAAAAAAATCTGCTTGCTGTTTTTCTCCTCATAGATGCGTTGGCAGACTTCGCAAAGTTTTCCTATGTTCGCCAAGGTACGAAGCGCAGGCATGCCCACACTCACGCCTGAATACTAACTTGCATGCTCAATCGCGAGATCAATGCAGAGCCACACCACCGCGGCTATCGAGAACTGTAAGGGACGCCGAAAAACCTCCTCTGGCATGTCAACCGCGTCGCTGTAGCACCGCGCCGCTGGCGACTGACCTTACACGCACATGAGTGATTTCACGCTGCCAGACAATACACACGATAATAATGAAGGACGCTTGAACCGCTAATAGAAAGGTCTAGAATAGAAAGTGCACGATTGCGCGCAGTAGACGCAAAGATTTTGCGGATCATTACGCTTTATGCTGCATTATTAAACATACCCAGACGAGATAACCCCGGTGATAGTCATGCCATCCGGTTTGAATGAACAGAACAATTTCTACAACACACCGGTGCTCGTTAGGCCTAGAAGCAGCGAAATCTTATAGCGAAATAAAAAAAAAACAGGCCAAATTTATCATCCATTCGATCTGTTATAGCTAAGATAATACGATGCGAAAGTCCCGTACCCAGGTTATAAAGAGTGCACGTGCTAAAAAACGCAGTGACACCGACGAGTTCACTTCGAAGAGAGCGTGGCCGCATCGGAGCACGCCGCCCTGTTGGCTGACCTTGAGCAGCGAACGCTGTGTGTCTGACGTCACCTTCCGGTTTAATCGATTATTTTCGCTGCACCGGAGACATCACAATTCTAGCCTTAGCGTTAAGCGCCCTACGTGAATATCAGCGAAAGGCAGAGAAAATAAAATGGCCCCCAAAAAAATAAATCACACGCTTCCACCAGCACCAGCGACCACCAGCAACAGGCGACGTTTTTACGTTTTTTTTTACGTTTGCAGTTCATTAGGGCAGTGCTGGTGGCCAAGTCCATCATGGTCTTACACTTGGGAACTGCACGCAAAAATAATTTGTTCTCAATAAATATTTTTCTCTGACTACTCCTGTTCGGCAACAAGTGTACATTGACGATGTATTCATGTAGCTTCGTGCTCACTTCCAATGCGTTTTTGTGTCGGTAGAAGTTGTACAAATACTCATAAAACTGCACTTATTGCGAAGCCCTGCAGCAGCTACATTGTGGCACTATGCTTAATCCGCCTTTATTCTTTGACCTGCAGTGAAAGCACTCACATCAGTAAAATATTACCTTTCCTACAATAATATGATACACGTAATACCTACACAAGTTTTCCTTCATACAGAAACTGTTGACAAGCACCTGCATACGAGAACTGCACTCATAATTAACTCTGACACATCTCCAGCCAGAAACTATGATTTCAAGACCCAACGTTTAGAAGCCATCTCGGCTCCTTCTTCAGGGCTGACTGGGGAGCGCCTAGAATCTTTAAGTATGCATGGAGGGGAGCATGAGGTAGAAAAAAGGAAAAAAAGGAAAGCGGTGATGCGAAAGACGTGGGGGAAAGGGTAGCGGGTGGACAAACTAAGGCTGCGAGTCACGATGCCGGAGCGTGCGGAGGCGGTCAACGGGGACTTTTCTTTGATCTGCCGAACGACGTCCCTATGAATATACTGCGGGCATGTGTGCGTTTGTGCGGTTTATGCTATTCGGGGTAGTTTGAAAGTGTTTTCGATTGCAGAGGTGTCAGAGTTTATTATAAGTCCTCAAACCCAACTAGACAGGCAAATCTGTCAACATGCTTAGTTTTCAGAGGACCTCACTGGCAGCATTTGGTGGGTGGGGGAGGAAGGCGGAGGATAATGGTCGGTGTACAGGGGAGAAAAGCGAAATCTCGTTGAAGTGCGACAGCTAATTCAATAAAAATTTATAGGAAGGGCATGCGTAAGTATCCATTTTAGTGGTCATCGCATTGTTTGCAGAAAATGTTGATTGAAGAAACGTCTAATAACTACAATAGTGGACATCAACACCAACATGCATTCCAGAAGTGGATTTTTACCGCACCAAGCAAGTCATGTGCTGGAGGAAAAATGTCGCGTCGGCTGATAGCTGCTCTAGTGGCAATTCTTTGTGAACGAGCATGATAATGTGCGCCTGTTCCATGGATGTAACTTAAATAATTTCGGATTCCTACACAACAATGGTTTGGCTCATAAAGTGTACATTTACAGTTGGCAATAAAATCGAATGCGCTTCACTTCTACCCAGTCATACATTCAGTTACTGAAGGTGATGCCGCCGCAGAATAGAAGAAAACGAGACAGCGGAGATAGTGTGGCCTATACGAATTTGGCGCTCTCCTCAGTATTACTGTGCGTGGCTTCATTACTCATTGCTTGATACAGTGTAGTGCCATGTGATACCTTACTTTTAAATTGTGCACGCAAACACGCTTTCGGTATTGATTCCGATGGCAAGAGCGTGAGACTAGAATAGCATTAGAATAAAAAATGGCCAACTTGGTTTCTTAACTGTATGCTTGCTAATAGCCCAATCTGAGTTAAAAGAAGTGACACCTTATTTAGAACAGGCCGTGACCGTCCAAGCGTATTTAGTTAAGGAAGCGAAATTCGGATAAAGTCATTTTTTAATGCTTCTTCACCATTAAGCGGCACCAAACGTTCAAATTGCTGAATATGACATAACCATAAAATGAATACTAGTTATCACGGAAAGCTAAAAGCTTGTCAGCAATAAAATGACACTACCTGTTGAATGGGAATACATTTTATTTACCTCTAAGCATCTGTGCAACCGGGGGCAAAAGTCACTGAAATGCTCGCTCCGTAACTGAAGCCGATAGGTCTTTTATTATAACTGCTTGCTGGAGTCAAGTGTGGGTATGTCAAAGAACAGAATTTTAACTTCCACCTCCACAGGTGCCTTTCCAGCCGAAGAAAAATAATAGACCTATCGGCTTCTTTGATAGAGCACGCTGCCCGGACGATTTCGTGCTTTCGTGTACATACGAATGTTTTTCTGATACCTGCACAAAGCAATGACCGTCTTCAATATGGTGCAAAAAACAAGCGTACAGCAACATCTTTAAATTTTCCTTCAACCTCCGAAAAAGTTCAAATATAAACACGTGCAGCAGCATATTTTATATTTGTTGCATAAACACCCAGTGCTGTCAGTAAACGCACCTCTATAGAGTAGATTCCCTGAGGTTCTCCCCCGTTCCGTCACTTAGGACGTCAAGGAAAGAACTGTGATAGCTGCACTACTACCCGGAATTCATCATAGCCAAAGCTAAGTGCCGTGCGAAGATGTGCTCGATGGAGCTGCCGCTTCTGGCGGCCGGTTTGAGACGCTTGTTTACTTTTGGGTCACCAAAAGTTGCATCCAAAAAATTTCTTAACCACAACATTTTTTTCGTGTCGAGATTGATGTTACCGGAAATTGCGACAGGTGTGTCCAACTAACCTATGATGCACGTTTCGTCTGGCTGTACGCAGAAAGGCCTGACCATGAAATCTTTTGTCTGAGCCAAACAACACGGAAATTTGTCCCATCAAATACTTTTAGTCTGACCTGCATATTCTCGAACCGTGTTGTTGTGTCATTGATTCAACAGATTTCATTTTTCTTGGGCTCCTTATGACGGCGTCTACATCTGATGATGATGCTCGGTTTTTTTATGGTGCAAGGGCAACTAAGGCCAAAGAGCGCCAAACATGAGGTTTCTGCTCGACTCGGGTTAAAATGTGTGCGGCTGATAGCATTAAAACCACGTGTATAGGTTCTCAGAGTAGTGAGTATGTGCATGATTATAGAGTCTGAAGAGGGTGCCAAAATATCTAGTGGAATGGCTTAAAATGATGTATAGTGCCTAAAACGTGTTCTAACAGGAGTTATATATGAACGACGAAGACAGGTAGCCTCAACCACTCCTTGCTTGAGCAAGAGGGGCTAGGCGTCTGGCAGCTATGGGTACGCTCAGCACTCTCCTAAGCAATGAGGAGGTGCCGGGGTTACTTTGAATATGAAATCGCTCTTAAAAAAAACTACATCAGTTAAAAATTTAAAGACTCTATCCAATGAGAACATGCGATGATAACCTAGAAATAATGAAGGGTGCATTGTTATTTTAAATGTGTAAAGTTCGGGTAAGTTCTGTCTTTGCGGATCCAGTCTGGGGCATGTGATTAATGTGTGGACAACTGAGATGTAGACTCCACATCTCGCGCATTGTTGTGCCGGAGTATCATGTAAAAGATGCGAGTGTGTGATGTATGTCCTATACTCAGTCTGCAGAGAGCAACTTCTTTGAATCTATCTTGTATTTCTGTGGCATACCTCCCAATCCGTCATTTTGTTGTGTGCAGTTTGTTGTCTGTTTGTTATTAGGAATCCTGCTGCCACTCTTTGCGAAGTGCGGTCCTAATATGTAGCCTGAGGTCCTGGTATGTAAGTTGTTTTAATACCATCCCCTCAGTTCGGCACCTGATGCTGCAAGCCTATCAGCTTCTTCATTTCCATCTATTCCTCAATGACCTGGTATCCAGCATACTCTAATTTTAGGGTTCAATGTGCGTGCAGACATAAAGCATTTCAAGGTGGAATTCATTACAGGGTTTTTACAGGATTTCTCAAAAGACAGGGCCATAATCACACATAAGGAATCTGAATATATAACAGAGCTTGGGACTTTCTTTTCTACAATGAATCTTACAGCCAACAGAATACCATGGCATTCCGCACTAAATATGCTTGTGTGTCTATTCATTGTTTTTGTTTCAGAAAATTGAAAACTGTGCACTGCACATGAAACTGAGGATGTCTTTGGGGCATCAGTCAAACTCTGTCTACTGATATTTTGCTTGTAGGGACAGGAAATGCTGTTTTAGGCCAATTGGTGTCCCATTCTTACCAACCTCACGAAAAGATATGTCGCAGTCAATTCGATACACTTGCATGATATCAATTATGTCTTTAGAAGAAGTTGCCAAAATATTGGAGACTGGTATGTCCATGTATTGCACAAGTGTGACGACTCTAATGGGTAAAGGTGGGGTTTCAGACGGTTGGTTTGAAAAGAGCGGTTTACTGGTTGGGGATCGCAAAAGCGCATTGCATTGATCGTCAGAATGAGATAATACCTTCGTAGCGTACTTTATACTTTTATATTACGTCGTCGTTCAAGTGACCGTCGGTCCGCCTCAACGTACAAACTTGCAATTGGGCTTGTACGGAAAGCACCAGTAGCGAACCGCAGACCAAGGTGGAACACAGCGTAGAGCATTTATAAGGTGCTTTTTCGTGCTACACTATTTAGAAGACTCAGCAGGCAGTCTCGATCTGCGCCCCAAGACTGGTGGGACAGGATTTTTAAAAGGTTCATTGATTTCATGCATTTAAGTCTAAGGTGCTTAATGTGTTTGTTGAATGTAAGCTTTTCGTCGACTATGACGCCAAGAAATGTGTGCTCTTTTTGGACAGCAATACTCTGCCCGTTAAGTGTGACGTCGGGTTTAGGTCTAATATCACGTTTTTTTGTGAAGAGTACGCTTACAGTCTTTGATGAGTTGAGTTTAAATCCCTTTTTTCTGCCCACTTTGCTATTTGTTTACTCCTAGTTGAATTTTCCACTCACAGATGGCCAAATTACATGACTTGTAACTTACTTGAACATGGTTGACATAAACGCAGTAGGATATATATCTAGGCAGGACGCTCTTTAATGAATTCATTTTCACTATAAATAGAGTGCAGCTAAGAACGCCGTTATGAGGGACACCATTCTCTTGTATAAACTGCTTGAATAACAAGTTCCCCACACGAACCTTGAATGCTCGTTCAGACAGATAACTTTGAATGGTGGACAGCATATTTCCCGAGATACCAAAGGCGAACAGGTCACGGATGATACCATAGCGCCATGTGGTATCGTAAGCTCTGTATAAATAAAAGAAAACAGATAAACAGTGCTGTTTATGCACAAGGCGTCCATTACGTAAGATTCGAAGGCAACGAGCTGGTCAGTGGTTGACCGGTTAGCTCTAAATCCCTCTTGGTGCTGGTCAATAAGACCGTTGATTTCAAGCAAATGCACAAGGCGATGATTTACCAATTTTTCAAAGAGTTTACATAAGCAGCTGGTTAGGGCAATTGGCCGATAACTGGCCGCAAGTGCGGCTTCTTTGCCTTCCTCTTATACCGGGATAATAAACGCTTCTTTCCAGGCTTTTGGAAGACGTCCAGCAGCCCATAACTTATTAAACACGCACGAGATAGTTTCAAGGGTTTCTTCATGCAAGTGCCTGACCATTCCATATGTAACCCTGGCAGGGCCTGCTACTGCTGAGTTCCCACAAGTGCCTAAGGCAACTTTCAACTCTTTTAAAGTAAATGGCCTATTGCATCCTCCTACTGATGGCCTTTTATTATTGAGAACAGGTTCGCGCTCCTCAGCTAGGTTGTATCTCAAGAAGGAATATGTATAATGTGCTGAGCTAAAAGTGTATTCGAAATGTTTGCCTAGTGCATCTGCTTGGTCTCCAATGTATCACCAGCAGTGCTGACAGGAGGAATTAGATGTGAACTATGCCCTTTATGTGCTTTTAGTCCACTGTACACTTTATGTGTATCTGTGCAAGAATTTACAGAGGAGTGAAACGATTGCCAACTTTCCCGTTTGGATATACGGCGACTACGCCTGAAATTTGCTTTAGCTCGCTTAAAGTTTATCAAGTTGTGAATCGTAGGATAAAAGCGGAATTTTGACCATGCATTATTTTGGTCCTGACGAGCTTTCTTGCACTGCGCATGCCACCATGGTCTTCGTTTGTTTTCTGTTTTACCTGATGTCTGTGGGATGGATTTCTGTGCAGCGTCTATTATATGCAGTGTGATCAGGGATTGAGATTCATCTTTACCTAATTCTGTAATTGATGAACAGGGCAAAGCTGACAGTTCCCGGAACATCTTCTATCAGCAACCTGTTATGTTCTTTAAACTTCCTAGGGTTATTTACCCTCGGGTTGATATTTTCTGTATATCTTAAATAAATTGGAAAGTGATCACTTCCGTACATATTTTCAATAACATCCCACTCAGTAGCTGCCATGAGCAATAGAGAGTCAATAGCAAGGTCTATCGCTGTGTAGGAGTTGGGTGTTGAATCAATGTATGTTGGTTCTTTTCTATTGAATATGCATGAGCCAGATGACAACAGGAATTTTTTGATTAGCGCTCCTCGAGAATTTGTTCAGGTGCCTCCCCATAATAGGTGGTGAGCGTTAAAATCACCAAGCAACAATAATGGTTCAGGAAGCAGAACAATGTGTTTTTCGAGTTGATCAGCCGACAACCGATGATCTGTTGGGATATATAGGGAACATATGGTTATTACTCTGCCAAAAGTTAGGGCTCGTATTGCCACTGCTTCTAAATCAGTCACCAGTGGAAGACATTGCGAGGCAATTGAATTCTGCCCCACAATTGCAACGCCACCTGACGAGTGCACACTGCCTTGCCTGTCCTTCAGGTATACTGCGTACTTCTTTAGACAGTTTGAGTGTGTTGTGTTTATATGCGTTTCTTGTAGACAAAGTATGCTTGGCTGATATTCCGCGAGTATTTCATATATGTAATCCAGGTGCTTATGTAGACCTCAGCAGTTTCATTTCATTATGCTCTCTAACACCATAGTTCTTGGTGAAGAAGCGAAGATTAGTGGGAGTTAATTAGATGTTGCCGCCTTTATCAGGCGGCTTGACTGGCGGATGTCTGTTCAGTTTAAGACGGTGTAGAAGACTCCACCTTTCTATAAGGGCCTCCCTCAACGCCTCCAACTCTGAGGGTCCCGGTATCATGCCCATTGCTTCTGGTGGAGACGCGGAAGCAGACGCGGAGTTCTCAAGACGGAGAGACATCTTTCATTTGTCTGTGCTTTCCCAGAGGTCTGCGAAAAGTTTACCTCTGGGACATGCAAGTCTGGTGCAGCCGGAGGCTGCTTGGTGAGGGGCCGTAGTGGCCGCATCAGTGATGCTGAATTGCGTGCCCACTGAGACAAGACGCCCCCCCCCCCCCCCCCCCCCTCCGGCATGCTGCGTCAGCTTAGGATCTTTCGGAGAGAAGTGAGATATTCTTCCGGGCTTCCGAGAATGTGATGTTTTTTGTTACTTTCAGGTAGTATATTTCTTTCTTGTTTTGAAATTTCTGTTATGATCGCGAATAGGCGGCATGTGGCCCGTGGCAGTTTGGACACTCTACTTTAGCGGCACTGCAGTTGTCGGTTGGGTGCTCATGGGCACAGCAGTTCGCACACATGAGTTTTCCCCGGCACGTTTTTGATCCGTGCCCGTACTGTTGGCGATTGAAACATCTTCTCTGGTTGAGGATATATGGAAGGACTTTGCAGTTGATGACCTCTCCATTTACTGCGTCTGGAAGACGGGGCCGTTGAAAATTCAAGACGATGTGGGGTGTCACCACCTCTTCATCGTTCCGCCTTACGGTGATGCGACGAAGGGCATTGACAGCTTGATCTCGGAAGCCTTCCAGGAGGTCAGCTTCTATTTCTTGGATCATATCACATTCTTATATGACACCTTGCACAGTGTTTAGATTCAGGTGGGGAGTGATGGTCATCAGGAGGTGAGCAAACTGCTTTTGCCTCGGAAGGATGTCAGAGTGGTCTTTTTGGGACGCTTCAATAAGAAGGTCACCAGATGAAAGTTTCTTTGCTTTGTACTTTTTCCCAATCAGTTTCTCAACGGTTCGAGCGATAACGAATACAGACATCGCTGCAACGGGGTCATTATCTGTCAGGGAGTGTATCACTAAGAAGTTAGGAAAGTGGTCAACGTCAGGAAGGGTACTATGAATGTTTCATCGGTACGGTTCCTTTTGAGGAATCGATCAGGTTTTTTAGAAGAATAGTTATTCATGCGCTATGGATATACTGATGGTTCCTAAATGTCGCTTGTGGTTCACCGCCTTATTCACAGGAAGGACCCGGAGCCCCCCGTCTGGTAAACTGACGGGGAGTCCGTCGGCCGGGGCTTGACCATGGCCCCGACCGCCACCGTTCATGGCTTCGACCCTTCACCTTACAACTTATCGCCACGGTGCGGATGTCAGCTTCGGTATGGGGGCTAAGGGTTCGTGGTGGCGCCAAGCACCATCACAACGAGACTCAAGGTGCCCTTTCGGGGGCATATACACCAAAAGTGTTCTTTCATCGACGCAGAAATCTTCTATTTATCGCTTGTCATGCAGGGTCCGTCCCGCGTTTCCAACTCATCTTTTTTTCTTGTTCGGGAGTCCTCCATTTCTCTCATGGTGCTATCAGTTGCCTTAGGAAATTACAGACAACTGCGTTATTCAAGTGCCGACGCATTCAAGAAAGAAGCACTAAAACAGCTTGGTGATTGCTGACTGGCCGAAGTGTTTAAAGCTCAACGCCCGTCTAGTTGTGCATGCAAGCTGCGTACGATCAAATCCTGGCATGACGTAAAATATTTCGGGTAGAGTTTCATTTCTGTAGTTATCTAGCGGCGGGTGCATATGATCAATGTATAGAAAATATCTGTAACGGCCAGAGAAAACATACGTGCTTGATTACAAGGTGTACTCTTTCTCGATTAAAAATTGCCCTCCTTGGCTAACGGGGAAGCGCCCGATGAGCAGCCCTTAATGTCGTTCGTAAATAAATGTTCGGTATTCATTATCATTCAGAAGCATAGGTTGTCTTTTATCTGCCCTCATGTTGACGCTGCTGAATTAAGAGTGGTGCCAATTAAGGTGTACGGTTACGATTTTTTAATCGGCAATAGTTTGAAAAGCGTGTGAATACCCAATTTCTGCCTGAATAAGGGCAGTACACGCTTCAGTACGGAGAGTAGGAGCTCCAATGAAGTGAGCTTTCGCGGAAAAAAAGAAAAGCAACTAAAAACATAAGATACGATATGAGCTCCGGTGCACTAAGATATTATTCGAAGAAGCGTGCATCAATCTGCTTCCGATGGTTAAAAAGAGGGACTTGGATTGCGCCTGGCTTTTTCATGGAAAGGGACCGTATATTGTACGGGCATAAGTGAGCAAAGCTAAGCTGGGCATTTCACCGCATTGCACGGCAACCAAAACATTGCCCAGTTAGAATGTGCCATCAGCAGCCTTCAGGCCGTTCGCGTTTCGTGGCAGGACTAAAAGTGTGGGGAAGCAAATATTCCCCGCGCGGGTCAACATATTTTCATGGCGAAACACAGCCATTGCTACAAAGTGCGTTAAAGCTTTTAATTATTCCAATTGTGATCATAGTTCTATTTTCTTTTCTATTTATAGGAAACTACGTGAGCTCGCCTAGAGTTGCGCGCAAATAGTGTTTAAACTGAAGGTCTACCTAGAGGCGAACCTCTGGCTTGTCATTGGGAACTGAGTTGCATCCTTGGCCATTATCTTCAGCGGAAACGCGAGAAGGATGTCGAAACCATGCGGCATATATGCTGTTTCGTGCAAGAGAACTGTATGTTTCTTCTATTGCTTGCTCCGGAAGTCGCCGTTGCTCAACAGGGAAGACATGGGACATGCATGTTTCATGGATGTTCCACAAGAGGCATGGCATATTAATCAAGAGTGCGCTTTAACTACGCAGAGGCCGACCACTGTGCGCACAAATAAACGGAGACCATTTCTTTTTTATGTAATCTCAAATCCTTATGAAGCAGTAAACTGCGTTCTTCTCACGGCGTTACGTCCAGTAATTTATCATTGATTCACTTCAAGCATGCGCTCTAGAAGGAATCCATGGCGCCAAGTCCGAAAAGCTACCATAGTCCGAAAGTTTTCATACCATAAATAAGAACAGCAGAGCATACAGAGTCACAGAGGGAGGGCTGCAAGAGACAAAGAGAAATCATCGTCCTATCCCCCGCGCAGACCTTTTTCCTGCAGGAATAACACTCTTGTCTCGTGTTCGTAAAACCGACCTCCCCATTTCTATGCGCACAGAACAGAACAGTGAACAGTGATGCTATCGAACGCCCAGATCTCCCACAGCAAATCAAAATTTCACTGCTGGCTAAAAACGAAAGAATAAAGTGTCTTACGTTTTCCGTTCGCTTCTACTTTGGATAGGAATCGGCTTCCATTAATTGGTGACACAGAATCACGTGAAACTTCGTTCTAAAGACTAACCGGTGATTCAACTCGTGTTCCAAGTCCCACTTTAATGATAGTCTAGCTGTGCAAACGGATTCATAAATTGTAAGCCTAGATGGCTGTTTCGTAGTTTCGAAGTAATCTTTTAGTTCCTGCGTTTTAGAGGATTCTAATCTTACAGCTTGTAGCTGGCGTACTTCAACCAGTACTCTGGTAAGGATCAGAGTGTTTAGAAAAGCGGCACCAACGTGATCGGTTATAAAATACGCAATAAAAATTTAAGAATATTCCTATCATAGGAACACATTCCCAAACTCATCCTTTCCGAAGACGACACATGAGTGGAATCGCATGTAAGCCAATGCTGTGAAAAGCCGAACTACTGAATCATTCCTTTAAAGCCTTCAGTTGTACTTGTAAGCGCTTAAAACTCGGTCACGTGTAACGTACTTGTTACATCCTTTTCTTATACTATTTTATCAACCCGAACCTGAATTTCCTTGGTTCTTTGTGTTGATCTGTGGAGGCAGTCTTGTTGTGGCTTGGTTTGTGGCTTATTTTCGCATGCATTACTTGCATATGTACTTCATACCTCCCACTCCTGCTTACAGCCTAACCTTGAGGCTACTAGTATTGCATAAATAAATAAAAATAAATAACTGTACATCGCTTCTAGCTCTACAATCAATTTCATAAGTTATTTTGCCTTGCAAATAAATTAAACAATAATGTGAAAAGTTATCGTTCAAAATACCAAATGTCACGCACCTAGTTACTTTCCACAAGATCCTCAATTGGGCACATTTTATTTTAGTTCAGCAGGTGAAACTGTTTCTTTTCGCATATGTCAAATGATTGCAGACCGCTAAGCACTAAAGGACCTCTAAAGTGGACGGCAATAAACGTGCTCCATTTTTTACTGCTCAAAATTCATTTTATGAACTAAGAAAACAAGAGGAATTTTGAATGCGGCTCGGGCATATTGACATGTAGACAGTCGTGCTGTGACCACAGGCAGCATCCGCGTTCTGTGACTTCATAGAATTTTTGGAGTCTGACGAAAAAAACATTGATTTCGCACTCTGGAAAAGCCAGATTAGGGGAAAAAGAACTGCGAAAGAAGTCTCTTCATAATGTACTTGCGCAAAAGTTTGTGTCTTTTTCGCCCCTTCTAAGGCAGGCACGCGTCAATATTTTGTTTTCAGCTTTACAATGGTCTCTAGTAAGAGTTAGTTCGATGACTTCGCTGACGACAACATGGATGCCATGTCCCGGCGTATGGTTGCGACAACGCAGTTCTGTCTGTTACCTCTGGATCGAATACCGTTGCTCTCACTTTAGTGCTCACGCTCGAGAGCGTATCGAAGTGTAGTGTCAACACCGTGTCCCTGTCGTGTCGGCCAGAAAGCGTTAATGAAAACCTTGACTGAGAGCTACTTAATCTCCTGACTCCTTGTCGGCGACATGTACGCAAAAAAGCCGCCATGTTTGAGCGGTGTCAATGACACAAGATGATCAAAGAGGAAATTGCATGTGTACCTGGATCCTTCCCTATAGCAGTGGGGAGCACGGTCTCTACTTTGCCCTAGCCCATGTCCGAAGCTTCTGTGAGGACGCAAGCCATCTATGAGAAGCATGCGCCTTTGCCGTTAAGTACCTCCTTTTCTTTCATGTCCTTTTCATCTGTTATGGCAAAAATACTTTATAATCCCCCCAGAATATCTTGTTGATGCTTCTTGAAGATGTGCACAAGAGAATCAAACACTGTGTACCGCAAAATGATCAAAGAAAATACTGGCCGAAAGAAAGGCGTTTAATATGTACTTGAAAACTCTGCCAGAAAGTAGCCATCGAGTAGGTCGATAATCAGATTATTACTCTGATGAGGAGACGTGTGGAGATCGATACACTAAAGAAGCAAAGTATCATTGCCAAGGTGGCTTGTGTCAGACACGTTCCTGCCGGCGTAAGTGGCATAAAGCACGCTGCCGCTTTGGGCTTGCCACACTGTAACAGAATGGGACAAAGATGGAAATTTGTTTGCATCCAGTTTGAAGCTTTTATTCTTTGTGTGGCCACGTTTCTGGGTGGCATGTATATTCGTATTTCCTTTTTCATTGATACAACAAGAAGAAGCTTTAAATTACCTTAATTACTGCTTTGTTTTACACCGCAAACTGAATGAAAATATTTGTTGTTTCATCTTGAGGATTGAGGTAAGAGTGCCTGTTTTAATACGTCAGACTAGTTTCCTTTTTACCCCTGTGTGTCGTCTCATGTGATAGAAACTGTTGTGAGAAGAAAACAAACTGAATATGTTTATAAATATTACAAACTTTACCAATTGAATCAAATCTAAGAGTTATGACCATGCGGTACTCAAGATTATGCTCAATTTTGCAGTGACCTGGGCAGAAACAGCAGGCTTATTATTTTGTATCGGTCATCAATACTATTTCGTGTACAGCGTCTGGTAATGACAGTAGTGTACATCAATTAACCCTGTCATTATATTTGACCATATAAAGAGATGTCTCTTTCTGCACTAAATTGGAGATGTTCATACCGGGGCGTTCAGTTCTTTCTTTCATCCTTTATTCTCACATACCATATATATGACAGCGGTTGGGTGAGAGAAAGAGATAATAGATATTTTGAAACAAGCAGCAGCTGGGCGATATTCATAGAGCAGGCGAGCCTTAAAGCCCAACTACAATTCGTATGATAACGGTGATCGTATTCCATAAATCCAAATTTCTCTCAAAGGTTGCACGTGAACAAAGTCAACATAACGTTCACTGGCTATTCGAGAGAATTCTGCAAAGTCTCTCTACCTTGTACGGCAGTGGCAAAGAAAGTCAGACTCAGCAGTATGTTATGTTTATATCGTCTTAGCGGTATTATACACATCAGATCAAATCAAAAGGATAGTACAAGAAATCAATCAATGACGCAGTTGGTAAGTTTATTCAAGAAACTAAAATACACTGCATGAGGATGCAGAACTGGCGACTTTGAGTGGTTTTATGCTTAGAATTCAGTGCGGACAATGATGAAAAACGAAAAGAAAAAGCACACAGCACGTGTATTTCTTTCTTTCTTCAATGTCTGTCCACACTGAATTCTAGGTATTATAATTCAGTCCACAGGCTTGCTGATTATGGTAATAAGTCCCAGAGTTGAACACTAGCGAAACTTCTGGTTACTAAGTTCATAAAGTGTGATTTGCGAAATGCAGTAAAGAAGCGTCAGGAAAATACTTAAATGTAGCATATCAACTGGAAATTTACTTACAATTCAGGACAAATAAATATCATACCGTACAAAACTAACAACGTAAAGGGAACAAAGTATAGGCATCATATCGGTTCCCACCTTACAGCATAAACAAGGGAAAAACAAATGTGAAGGAATGCCATAAAATGACATTAATAAGTACATAATAATAAATAAATATACTTGAAAGCTTCCTGACGCCGGACAGGGTTAACACGTTATCAATTGAACATGATAAATCATTCCACTCTTTAATAGCAAGGAAAGCAACCGTCTGCTATGGGAGTATGTTTGTTCAATTTTAAAATTGCATAACATTACATTTAAAACGGGCTGTTTACCAGTGCTGTAGAGAATGTTTTCATTATTGCCTAATTCGGAATATACAAAGACAAAACTAAATGCTGAGAGCCAGACGTTATTTAGAAAGTGAACATTGGAGGAAGATGGGTGCAATATGGGCTGAATCCTGTAGTTAGATCTGCTTGATTTTCAATGTGTGCCATTCGTGCTAGCTGGTTATTACAGGTATGACCCCAAGATATGATATAGTAATCAAGTTGGCTATAACCAAAAGCGTAATATAATGTGGTATGTCGTTTTATAAATTAAAAATGTTTCCTGAATTAGTGATGTCGAGAAGACGTCGATATTTATGTGAAGCGTATGTTCGTTAACAGCAAGTCGCCGCGCTCGGGCAGTGTAATCGTATGAGCACTCACTAGTACGCATAGCAGCAAGGCGAAAACTTTTATGGGGGTCTGGCCTAACGGCATCAAATAAAATTAGTATTTTCGCCGCCGGTGCCGCTAAGAAAAAAAAATGAAGGAATATAAGAGACGGAAACTATTGGCTCTCGACAGGTTGTGTTCTAATATACGTCCTGTAATTCTGGATTTCAGTGAAGGAAGATGTCATCAGCACTTCTGAGTTGTACTGGAGCTAAGGCTACCCGTGTAGGTCTAAATACTAAACTGTTATGCCCTTCAACACTACCTTTGCAATCGATGCATGTAATCCGTTCCCCGTTCTGAAATTCTGCTCCAACGCTGCCATGCCAATCCTAAATATATTAAAAATTTTTACACAAAATTAGTGACCTCACACTGAGGAATAGTTCGCTTACAGTGAAGAGTTGCCATCTTTCAAGCAGCCAAGTCTTATGTCATCAATCAATGCCGCTCCTATTCCCGTGTTTTTTTTTATTTGTAGTGTTTGCATCACAGAAAAAACGGCTCTTCTCCAATAGGCTTCACAAAATGTCATTCAGTCACCTCAGGAAAAAAGTTCATAATGTAAGCTGATCATCCAATTAAATGCTTACTTAACGCAGGGCGAAGATAATTAGGCCTAATATTTGTTTGGCATCATTATTAATAGGCTAGCAGTGCACGTTTTCTCTGAATGACATGGTTGTCAGGACGCCGTAAACAAAACTTGCATTATATTACGGCTGCAGTGTGCCAGCATTACGTCAGAGCATTATTTTTCCGCAGCAGTGTCATAATGCCACACATTCATAATGCTATCAAAGATGAGTGTAAACAACCAAAACAGCTAATATAAACCGTACTGTATGGTAAACCGTTAACTCCCACAAAAGCTTGTCTTTCGTACACCAGCTTATAAAAGAGGAGTTACCAGCCACCACGATTTAAAGGAAGAAGACGTGCGGGCAATCTGATGTACAAAAGTGGTGCCTGAGAACAGGAGGGATTCAATGGAAGTAGGAGACGGATGGAAGTGCGTGGTGACACATCGAAATTCAGGTCAAAGGGCGAACGGGCTTTCAAGATTATGAATGAATTAGCGCTCCCGGCAGCTCTCACCATGAGTGCCACACCAAACACAGAGCAAACCAGTTCTTGCACACGAAGAAAGGCGACGGGCCAAGGCACTCATAACCCAGGAACAGCTGCCCATTCAAATGTGGGCCCCGGACTGCGGCGGCTTGCGAATGTATCTAGTGAATATGTTTTTGTTCTTGACCGTTTCTTCACCCGGTGGTGTTTGTCTGCACTCCGCCTTGCTTTGCTGGCCCGGCGTTCCAGTAGCCGGGGTGCTGTGCGATATTACCTTTTGAGGCAAGAGGTGGTTTTTTTATAGTGCGATAGCACTTATAGCGGCCATTGCCGGAATTCACCAGTTGTGTGTTTCTAGGCAATGCGTAGATATACATGTGCTTTCGAGAAGCTTGCATGCAAGTCAACCTCTTCCGTGCATGAAACTCGTCGAAATAGCCAAAATTGGTTCAGCCACAGAGCCGAGGGTACTCGCGTTTTCTATATTCTAAAAACTACTATGAATATTGCTTACAAAGACGCCTACTAGTAATAGAGAAGTTAACTATTCTGTATTAGTTAACCAGCCTGCTGGTTAGCATGTCTTAGCTGTATTCTGATATACTACACGGTAGACAATACTATGCCGAAAAACGCCTTTTGTGACTCAAAAAGCCCGTTTTTTCAATTGTGCACAGTGTTAGGAGAAACATCCTGTTTATATACCCACACTTCTCCTTGGCCAGAGGGTGACGGGTCGACCTGAGTGAAGTCAAGCGGGGCGCCTCCACGCACGCCGCTGGACAATATGCATTAAAGTTTGCCGCGAATTTGCGTACATAGAGCACACTTAAAAAACCAGCTTTAAGGTGAAGATAAAATTTATGAAAAGTTATAGCAAGCCGGCTGCTTCGTTAATTCGAGACTGAAGAGAAATGGAAATTAGAGCGTTTTCGTAGACGCGGATACGTCTTTCACGTAAGGAAGGAATACAGAACATTGAGATTGAATTAAAGTTTTTTGTAAGCAGTTATATACCTACTAAATTGCTGGCCTTTATTGATGCACGTAAGCGCTATAATCATGCGTGAGAAGATAAATGACTCTCATCTCACATCTTTCAGCCATACAGTGTAGCATAAATATTGTCGCCTATTGGCGACTGCAGTTATGGAGCAGGAAGACGGAGAGAATGACTTCTAATCGAAGCTCATTATTTGGGCTGACTACCCCCCGCAAAGACCTGAATGACACAGCGGCGTCGTAGCAACAGGCGCGATTGGCGGTTGTCGAACAGAATGCCCGCCGCTCCCGGTCGTGCTCAATTCGAAGCTGATAGCGCGCTGCCGACATACGGCGTGAAAAGTTAAATCACCTCCACCTGAGTGCCATCAATCCAGATATATCTGCTCGCGTCTTGCGTCACAAACAAAGCGATAAAGCGGAGCGCCGGCAGATTTGGCTAATGAGCACACAAATAGTACAAAGGTTCGCTGCAATATATCGCGGCCTATATAGATGGCATAGAAATGAAATCAGGTACTCACGAGGAAAACACAGCAATGACATTCGAAGAGTACAAAAATATGTTCTTGTCAATAGCAAGGTCAGATATGGTGAAATAATTACTTACATATGGCAGAGAGGAAGAACATAATGATCTAAAAAATTGTTAACATTGACAGCATTTCCGCCTCAGTTTGCAGCACAAAAGTGACAAAATAAAATCTGAAAGAGGGTCAGTCTTTGGGTCACTTTCTAGCAGATGTTATCCAGAATATGAATTTAGCGCTAGAATTGATTAGAAGATATACTTGGAGAGGAAACTCGCATTTCCATTCGATATTCAACTTGAAAGTTGTTTTTGGCAGGCAGCCACGTAATTGAGGATCTCTTCTTGCACATAGAATGGTAGTTTAAAGAATTACTGAGAAAGGAACGACAGACCAATGGCCTCGTGTGATAATACATTAAGATCGTCTTTACATGCCAGAAAGGCAGCAATGTGGGCTAGTTAGTTGTACATTGTGTGAATAACGCGCTACACACTAACAAAAAGACAACTGGAGTGACAACTTGTCCTGTCTCTCCTGTTCTAGTTGTCGTTTTGTTAGTGTGTAGCGCGTTATTCAAACCAAATTTACATGCCAGGTTGGCGCAAGGCCAGTATTGAAAGATTAGGAAAATATACGCTTCCTACTCCTGTTAATATTTCATATTTTTTTATAATATGCGACCATCTCAGACGTTAACACTGGGGCACAAACACAGTACATGAAAGCTACACTTATGAATCTTCGCCCGGTAGCCTGCTGTCCAAACTAAGTTGATAGAAATATACGCGTATCCAGGTCGCTCCATTGAACAGTCAGTTTTGGGAGCAAGGAATATTTAGAGACAACAACTTCAGACGAATTTAGCAATAAAGCAAAGGAGGAACTGCTACTGGTTGATCTACTGTAACCACATCAAGTTGTTGCATTCAATTCCAAGGCTGCGTCAAAAGGGAGGAAAGTTTGAAATATTTTGGTGACTGTGCAGAAGTGAAGTCGGTAGTCAGGGCGAGTGATGACTTAGGAAAGCTTCCTGGACCATAGAGCGCCCAGAATAAACACAGAAAGCTTTGAATTCGTGATGAACAGGCTCCATGATGAACCCTAGGTATGGCAATATCTCTCCAGCAGCAGTCTCACATTATAGGCGCTTCGATTCCTGCTTTTTCCCATTCAACACAAGAGCCTCTTTCGGAACCTGAGGTGTGCACTCATATGCGTCAACCGAAAGAAATTGTGTTTTCGTCAGGCAGAAATCCAAGCCAATAAAGTCAACTTTCCCTGCTCAGGCAAAATAGGCTTCTTGCTTTTGGCATTCTAGTGGTTTCATGGCTTACTAATTATATGTATGCCAGATATATCTCAAACTCCGAGACAAATTATCTCTACCGTGTAAGTGTCGTCAGAAAGTGAACTTTATCGAGGCACTATCTTAGCTTCAAAGTTTAAATGACATCAGTTTGTATGGAAGCGAGAAAAAAGCCAGGTAAGCTCTGCAATGCCGCACATAGGCGCTCCTTTTTGTTTATTTGGAAATCCCTGCAGTTTAGTACCTCAACCAGTGGCCACTTTAGAATTAGAACTTCGACCCGCCGTGGTGGCTCCGTGGTTAGGTGCTTGCCTGCTGACCCGAAAGACGTGGCTTTGATCCCGGTCCTGGCGGTGGCGTTTTGTATGGAAGCTACATTTTGTAGAACAGCCTACTGCACGATGTCAGTGCAGGTTAAAGAATCGTATATGGCCGAAATTATCCGAAGCCATTCATTATGACGTCCCTGACAACCTGGGTCACTTTTGGACGTTAACATCAAAAACCCACAACCCATAACATTAGAACTTCTGTGCTATCTTCCTTCCCCCGGTGTGACAAGATATTCAAACCCCACTGTTTGATGTACAGGGTCGTCCACTCGTAGTGTGAACTCGGGAGCACGTGGCCGCACTCTATAGAGAGCCACTGCATGTGACACGGCCGGTCATCGCAGCAAAGTGCCGCATGAGAAGGTGGACCTGGACGATATCTGCCGTTTCGCTTCAATGCGTGGCCCTGTTGGGCGCAATGGGCCTCCGAAGAGCACGACCATGTGCTCGGGTGTTCGTACTAAAAGTGGACGAGCCTGTACCTTTCTCTGGCTTCGTGTAGCAGCGGAGGCTCCAGCAGCGGTGTGCCGTGTCCTCTGCCAAGCCGAGTGCCTTTCCTTCGGGCGTGCTACTGTGCGCGCTCATCTCTCCAACAGCAGTTGACGACGTGTTTGCCTTCCCATTCGCCCGTCACGAGTCCGGGTGCTGTACCTCTCCAACCAAATCCTGGTACCAGAGGCCTTGTCGCAAATGGTCACGGTGTTGCTGGGTGTGCCTCCCGGCTTGCACATCGAGTTTACTGGTCACATCTGGGATATGAGCCAAGGGGCCTGCGATGCAGGGATGCAATAGCCGTGCCCCCCCCCCCCCCCCCCCCCGCGCTACTTCCACATTTAACCTGCATGAGAGAGTGGCCGCATATTTTGCCATAACGTGTTCTCTGACGTACGATATGCACGGTGCGGCCCGAACGGGATCTGCAATCAAGATCTGGCTCCTGGCTTCGGCCAGAGCGTGCTGCCTCTACCTGCTTTTGCAATCGAGCACGGGACCCGCCACCATTGCAGAATTTTATATACCCTTGGCCAACTGCTGTCCACATATGGAGAATTGACACGACGGCAGAGAAGGTCGTTGCTGCTGAGCACAAAGCATGGTCTCAAAGTGGGAGCCGCATGGTCAGTGCGAGGGAACGCTAGGCTTTCGTTGATGACATTTCCGTCCTCTGCAAGTGTGTGTATGTCATCCTTGCCCACGTCCCTTTTCCTCTTGATAACGTTTATGGTACTCCTTTAATTAGAGCATTATGGATTCTCTCAATATTTTACTTCCTTATATCTTTTATGTTGCTGAAATACTGAGAGGATCTAGCGTGCTCTAAAAAACACAGAACAGAACTATTCTCATATTTATTGCCTTTCCAGCTTTTTCTTATCCTGCTATTCATCGCGCTCTCTCCAACATTGTGCTTATTGACCAGGTCTTGTACCTCTGCCAATCATATTCTATCTATACCAGAAGAAATATCAGACAGCTCCTGGCTATTGCCAAAAATCCTGGCGGTCTGTTCCGCTTCAATAGGAGAAGCCGCGTTTATTGAAACAGCTGATCGTACAGATAAAGCACTGAATTTTTCCGCGAATTTAAATTTCAGATTATATTCTGCACATGTCAGAGGCAGTGGTGTTTCAATTCCGTGCGTGAAATTTGTTCCCAAACATAAGGTATAAGCAAGGCCTTGTAAGAAAATGGTGAAATTTTAGTCATGTTTCAGAAAAATAGAATTTTCAAGAATCCACAGCTCTAATGGTTCTTACCAGCAGCTTCAAATAGAACACAGATTGGGCTTTTTACGGTTTAATGCCGCTTTTCTCCTAAATAGACACGCAGTTTGTACTAACATTACATTTTCCCAACACTCCTACCTCATATATGCTCTAGAACAAGGATCCATTGCTTCACCAGCATCCATGGGTCCAGATGCTCCAGCTGAAGGACATTTATTATCAAAGTGGCTTTCCACAACATTAACTTTCATTATTATGCGAATTTTGCTTTTCACTCTTTTAATTGTGTTATTGTCTTTATTCATGATTCCGTTTAGGTAGCTGCTAGGTGGCCACTTGCTGGCTACTTAGTAAATACATCAGTTCATAACCCGCTACTCCAAATGACCTCATGTAAGAAAGGCCATGTGAGAAAGAGTAGGGCCTTAGCTTGGTGGTCCAGCGCGATACCACAAAAATAACTGGACGCCCAGATCGAACGTTCACAAACAAAGGGTAATTAATATTTTCCAATAAAATATACCGCGGGTACCTTCATGTCAGGGGTCTCGGCATGGCAAAAATAAACTGAGCTCGACTGTGGTTTAGAATTCCTGCAAGAGGAATTTGGAGGCTAATTATCAAAACTGCGCATAAATTTTGCAGAGACTATTGGTAGGAAGCTCTATATAACGCGCTAGATGCGTAGAAGCTCATCATCTCAAACTGGCTATTTCGTCTACTTCACCTCTAGTTGCCGAAACACACTAATTTTTTAGTCGTCACTAAGCATTTCATTTCGCTGATCGGTTTTTTCTAACGTGAAGAGGCTCCACAGCCACCCCTCGTTGTCGAAACAAGATACATAGTGTTTGCTGTGCGGTAATAGGGTTAAAGCCTGAAGGGATACTTAAGCCAACATAGTGCGAGGCCTTTTACAGAGAGCTGTCGCATACCATAACGCGCCTGCAAGCACACCGAGTGACCGAAACTGCCGCAGCAAGCAGAGGTGGAACGATAGAGGGCTAATAATAATTTCTTTGGTGTGAGTACCTTTTAAGATGGCAGACCAAACTCACCTAGAGCACATTCTGGCGCCAGCAGCGTGATGGGTATTAAGCAAGGATGCATACATTTGTTCGCTACCAGTCACCTAAAAATATTTAAAAAACTGGGCCAATAATGAGACACAGGCAAGAACTAGTCAGCGAACGTTCCAGCGAAGGAAAGGTGAAACTATGAGCAAAAACCAAATATACAGCAAAGGGGATGACATGAAGCTGCTCAAGGAGTACTTATGCTGTGTCTTCTAACCTAGTGCTTGAATACTATTCACAAGGGAACGGAAGTTCGAGGATTGTAGAGAAAAGGAAACGGAATAAACTGCGTGAGCGTGTGTGTGTTTGTGTAAGTGTGTGTGTGCGTGCGTGCGTGCGTGTGCATGTCTGTGTAGTATAAGACGAATGAAAGTACCAGAAAGAGGTGGAACACAACAGGACAGGAAATGAGGCTAGAAATCAAGCCAGCATTGAGACACTTGCGGTCGTTTATAATAGACTGCTCTGACGCCAAAAAAAATGTGTAATTGGTCTAGGAAACGTAAACAGGAAGAGAACAGTAGTGAGGGCACTTAAGTCTGCAGTCTTACGTGTAGGATTGAAAAGGCATGGAAGTTTCTAGAACTCGGGTTTTTTTACACGACGACAGTACGGGTGGCGGTGCTCTCGGTATAAGGGGCTCAACCTTTTTACGCTTGCTTTTGCAGCCTTCTTTCCGCCTGCATCTGCATCTGCTTTCTTCGGTGATGGCGTTGCTTTCATCGGTGACGGCGTTGCTTTCATCGGTGACGGCGTTGCTTCCATCTCAGGAAAGCTGCGTACAAGACCTGCGTATCGCCGACTAATAAGGACCGGACATATCGCCCACTGCGCAGATTGGGACGACGCCCACTATAAATGTAGAAAAGTGCTTGCAGTCGCTTCAGTTCGGTGCGGTGCTCTCCGAATAAGGGACTCAACCTTTTTACGCTTGCTTTTGCAGGTGAGTTACATTTTGAATTTCATTTCCCTCCTTCCTTTGTGCACCGCTGCCGAACACAGTGAGTGACATTGTGCTATATTTGCTATTGAGTGCCAACTGTTGCAGTGATGACAAAAGATGGTAAAGACTTTGCTAAACAACTGTATGAATTCCGAAGAGAGATGCGAGTTGAGATGCGGTCTCTGAGAGAAGGCGTGAAGGTTTGCTCGGATGCTTGTGACGGTGTCACAGAAATTCAAAAAGATATGAAAGAGCTGAAGCTGGAAATTAGAAAGCTTCTTGAGAAAAACCAGATGCTTGAACAGGAAAACGAACAACTGCGGAATAAGCTGGATGAAACTGAGCAGTATAACCGGCTCAAAAATCTAGAAATCAAGGGTTTGCCTGGGAGTTGTGATGAGATATCAGTCCTCAAGCAAATTGGTGAACAGCTGGATGAGGTAATCGATGACAATGACATTGATATCTGTCGCAAAGTTGATGTACCAAACTCAAGGGCAAAGAACATAATTGTCCGTTTCACGCGCAGAACTAAGCGTAATGCGGTTTTGGCCAAAGCAAGGAAGACACGGCTAACGACTGAAAAGCTCGGTTTCGAAGGAACAGCTAAACCCGTGTACATAAATGAACACTTGACGCGGAAAAACAAGCACCTACTTGGGGCTGCTAACTCCCGCAAAAAAGATGTGGAATGGAAATTTGTGTGGTCAAGCAATGGAAAGGTTTTGGCCCGTCGAGACGAGGCAACCACAGTCTTGCATATCAAGTCGGTGGCCGATGTGGATCGCATGATACCGAGCTCGCCTATCGCACAATCAAGTGATAATTCTGGAGCGCAAGTAAATGGTGATTTCTCGCCGGGCAGTTAAACGGCGGTACAGATCACATGTTTTCATTTCATGTACACTTTGTGTCGCTTGATCTAACGCCATGAATGGAAGGATGTGTGATTGTAATAGCTTTAAGGAAGACATCTTAAAGAATGCCTGGGTGCGTAGATCACTATCTTTGTTTCACTTGAACGCCCGCAATTTCCGAAAGAAGGGAGACCAACTAGCATTGTATCTAGAAGAGCTCTCTTGGGAATTTGATGTACTTTCCTTCACGGAAACTTGGTATATGAATCAATCTGATGTTTATCATTTTGACGGTTACAACCACATGGGTTTATTTCGCTCTGGAAAAAGAGGTGGTGGGGTTTCTCTATACACGAAAGTTGGTTTAAATTGCAGTTTACTACATGAATTTTGTGTTATGACCAATAATTTTGAAATACTGACAGCAGCTTGTAGATATACCGTTATTATTTTTGTATATAGACCTCCTTCGGGCAAAACAAAGGATTTTCTTGAATACTTCGATGCAGTATTAACGCAGTTGTCAGTTTATGGTCGGTTTTGAATAGTTTTGGGAATATTAACATTGATCTGCAAAGCGTTAGTAGTGTACAAAATGAATTCTATACTATGATGCTTTGTTATGGTTATGAAAATCGTATAGGCAGTGCCACACGTGTTACTGCAATATCGAAAACTCTGATTGATATCTGCTTCACTAATCTTGTTTCGGGCCGAATTGTTTCTGGGGTCCTTGCGGCAGATATTAGTGATCACCTGGCTATCTTTTGTATTTTAGAAGACCTTTCCTCTAAGAAAGTTAAAGAAACACAATTTAAAACGAGAAAGATTAATGATGATACCTTGCAAGCTTTTAGAGAATTAGTTCAGGAGGTCGACTGGTCTCAGATTATTAACGAGCAAGATTCAAACATTAGTTTCAATCTATTCTACTCTAAGATCGAAGAGCTCTACTCAAAGGCATTCCCAGTGTATTTTTTGGAAAAAACATAAAAGGGCTCGAAAGCCATGGATGTGCCCCGCGCTGTATGGTAAGATAAAACAAAGGAATAAATTGTTTGAGGACTGGCTGAAACACAAAGATGAGTTAAAATTTAGGGAGTTTAAAATATATCGCAGCAAAGTTAATGCAGAACTAAGAAAAGCTAAACGTGAGTAATACAACCGTAAATTTCACAGCGCGGATCAACCACAAAAATTTTGGAAGGTCTACAAAGAAGTCACCAATATGACACCTGAATTCACTTGTCTCTCGGAGTTAAACACGCAGGGTGAAACACTGTGCGGTGTTGAACTTTGTGAAAGATTTAATAGACATTTTTGGACAGTTGCGATGGACCAGATGCGGGATAGATCAGTTTCCGATCCAGTCACTTACATTAATACTTGTACACAAGGCACGCTTTTTTTATACCCTACTGATGAAGGCGAGATCAAACGAGTTATTGATTCTTTAAAGAGCAATAGTGCTCCAGGTCCTGACGATATTAAGCCACTGCCAATCAAGTCAGTAGCCTCAACTCTAGCCTCCCCACTTGCACATATATACAATAGTATCCTGCGCAGTGGTCTTTTTCCAGATGAGCTTAAAATCGCATGGGTAACAGTGATACACAAAGGCGGCTCAAAAGACGATCTTAACAACTACCGCCCCATATCGCTATTAAGTGTTTTTGCGAAAATTTGGAATGCCTTATACATAAACGACTTGCTGCATATGCAACTGATTTTCATTTATTCTATCCCAAACAGTTTGGCTTTTGCAAAAATAAGTCGACTGAAACATCACTAATTCAGATTAAAGAGAAGATAATCGAGAATATCGAACAAAAGCTTTTTACAGTTGGTATCTTCCTCGACTTAAGGAAAGCGTTTGATTCCGTAAACCATCGCATACTAATCGAAAAACTAAATGCTTATGGAATTCGGGGACATGCCAATAACTTATTTCAAAGCTACTTAAGTAATCGAAAACAGTTCGTTAAATTGGGTGATTACGTGTCCGAATTGAGAACTGTAAATAAGGGTGTACCACAAGGGTCAATCTTAGGTCCGCTTCTCTTTTTGTTCTATATTAATGATATTGAAACACCCCGCAGGGGGGCGCCTGCAGCTTGCAGGCGTCGCGACGGTGAGTGGCGACACCGCGGGTTCCCGAGCATCCGCATGGACATCCCCGCAAGGGGATGATGGTGAACTGTGCATCACCACGGACCCGAGCACCCGCGCCTCGCCGTGCGTGGCATCGCCGTGTCCGGGGAAAAGGGGATCCTGGTGGTTGAGCCGATGCCGAGCGTTTGGACCCTTAAGGCCCCTTGGCGGAGGCAACACACCACTTTGGCCCCAGCTTCCTGTAGACGGCACCTCCGGCCTGACCCGACTTGGGGAAATGAGCAGTCGCCTTATCCTTATCCTCCCCTCCATCTTTCACTTTCCTATCTCTGTCTCACAACTCTCCTATATCCTACTCACTCCTTGGTTTTTCCTGTTTTCCTGGCGGCGAGGGTTAACCTTGTGTGACCAACTACCCTGAGTTGAGTCATATTTGGTTATAGTTGAGGTGTACAGCTGGCGTGGGCAGGACTTGCTTTCAAGTTCCTGTCCCGTCCCCTTGTTGGACTCCGTGGTGGGTAGCTGGCACCATGACCGAATAACTAAATTTTCTTTATGGCTCCCCCCTTTCAAAACCTGATCGCTCTCTGAAAAGAGGGCGGAACGAAGCAACAGGCTTTCTCCCGAAAAAGAAAACAACCTTCCCAAAGTTCCATGTCATACATAGTACAGCAGAAGGAAAGCAGGCAAGAATACTATCCCCCTTTCTTGTGTCAAAGTGCCTAACAGATGCGCTGGGCCCCGGATATAAGGTATCGAAAATGGCCAGTGGCGACTTATTACTAGAAATCCGTGACCATATCCGTGACATTCTCTCTATTGGAGACATCCCAGTCTCCATAACAGCCCACAGATCCCTCAATACCGTCCGTGGTGTCATCTCAGAAAACGACTTCATTCATCTAACAGAAAAAGAAATGCTAGAAGGTCTCAGCGACCAAAATGTCACAGATGTCTATCGAATTAAAATCCGCAAAGACAACAAAGAAATAGATACTAAACATCTGGTACTCACATTCAGCACAAGCACATTACCTGAAACCATCGAAGTCGGATACCTTAAAGTTAATGTCAGGCACTACATTCCTAACCCACGCAGATGCTTCAACTGTCAGAGATTCGGGCACGGCTCTCAGAGTTGCCGCGGCCGCAAAACCTGTGCGAAATGCGCTTCTAAGGACCACAATTCAGAGGAATGTGACGCAGCAGTGCGCTGCGCAAATTGCGAAGGAGACCACGCTGCGTACTCCAGGACGTGTCCGTCTTGGAAAAAGGAGAAAGAAATTATCACCATAAAGACCAAAGAAAACATTTCATTTAAAGAAGCCAGGAGGCGTTTTGCACTAACCAACACATTCTCGTTCACAGCGAAACCAAACTTCGCTGATGTGGTGCGCAGGGGCGAAGCACCACACAGCATTCCGGCACCTGCCGAGGCCACTTCCACCGAGCCTATGGCAGGGCCATCCACGCCCCAGGCAGGGTCAGCGATAGCTGCCCTGCCATTGTCACAGCAGGGAGCGCCGGTCCATGGCTCGGCATCCCGCAGGACTTCCCCCCGTCAGGGGAGGCCTGAAACTAACACAACCGCGGCTGCGCGGTCCTCCAGCACCTTTGGCGAGGTGATGGATATAACTCCCAGTCCGCCCGCTTTGGAGCGGCGGAACAGCTCTCTTGAGCGAAAAAAAGACAGACCCCTCATAACCCCAAAAATAAACACGGCTTTCTTAAGTCAGTGGAATTGTAGAGGAATTATGCGGAACTACAGCGACGTAACACATATTTTAGGGTCAATGTTACCCACAGTTTTATGTCTTCAGGAGACCAATCTTGGTCCACAACATGTGCATATCCTTAAACATTATAACATTTTTAGACGCGATTTCGAGCAGGCAAATCGACTCTCGGGAGGCGTCGCGATTGTCCTTCAAAGCGGCGTCCCTGCTCAAGAAATCAAACTTTACACAAAACTTGAGGCAGTTGCAGTTAGCGTCGTTACCTACAAAACAATAACAATTTGCTCTTTATATCTCCCCCCACACATCACATTAACAATACAAGATATAGAAGGCCTGATCAATGAATTGCCGGAGCCATATCTGGTAGTTGGCGATTTTAACGCTCACTTCCCGTTTTGGGGAAGCGGACGCTGTGACTCTAGGGGCAAAATAATCGAAGATTTTCTCCTCTCGAATAATGTCTGTCTTTTAAGCAGAGGAAAGGCCACATATTGCTGCCCAAGCTCAGCAAAAATGAGCTTCCTTGATTTACCTTTCAAATCACCGTCTCTTTTTAACGATTTTAAACGGGATGTTTTAAATGATCCTCTGGGAAGTGATCACCTACCCACTGTCATCAAGCTCTCGTCTTCCACTCCAGTCATCCCCACAAGACCACGGCGCTGGAAATTTCACCTCGCCGACTGGTCACTTTTTACAGAAAGCGCCACTCTAGATGAAGAATTTTCTGAAGACCTCAGCATAGATGAAATTAATGACAGGTTTACTACATGCATAATATCTGCTGCAACGCTCCCTATACCACAAACAACAGGACTCGTACAGAAGAAACACAAAGTATGGTGGACACAAGAATGTACATTTGCAAAAAACAGCAAAATAAAGCATGGGGCACCTTGCGTCCGTACCCCACTGCAGAGAACTTACTCACTTTTTGGGGGCGAAGGCGAGAGCACGGTACGTGCGCAGGAATGCTGAGAAAACCTCCTGGCAGAAATATGTGTCCTCTGTAAATAGTTCAATACCATCAAAGAAAATGTGGGACAAAGTTCGTAAATTCACTGGTGACCATACTTCCTTCACACTTCCGCTTTTGACAACACTCGGTACACAAACATCGTTGGAAGAACAGGACAATTTATTGGGCGAGCACTTTGCTGAAATCTCAAGGTCATCCCACTACACAAACACATTCCAGAAACACAAAGCTATAGCTGAAAAACAAAAAACTTCCATTCGGAGCAGGCATGCAGGAAGGCTACAACCAGTCCATTACGCTCCAGGAATTAAATAGGGTATTATCTTCCGGTAAAAAGATAGCACCAGGCCCAGGAATTGTGCATTACAATATGCTTGCCCATCTCTCTGATACTGTCGTATAGGCACTGTTAGAATTCTTCAATAAAATATGGATGACTGGCAGAATACTTGTGGAGTGGAAGAAAGCAGTAATAGTACCTTTTCTGAAACCCGGAAAACCACCAACAAGTCCTGACAATTACAGACCAATAGCCCTCACCAGCTGCGTTGCTAAATCTTTTGAAAGTGTAATAAATATTAGACTCACCTTTGTACTCGAATCTAGGCAACTATTAGATGTACATCAATGTGGATTCAGAAAAGCATGCTCAACCACCGATCACCTTGTCCGCCTAGAGAACACCATACGGGAGGCGTTCATCCACAAGCAGCAGTGTATCGGGGTCTTTTTCGACATGGAGAAGGCATACGATACCACGTGGAAGTTCGGCATCCTCCGCGACCTAGCAGAGCTAGGTATCCGAGGCAGGATGCTGAACTGATTGAACGACTTCCTGGCTAACCGCACATTTAGGGTCCGCCTAGGAACAACTCTCTCCATGACTTTCACCCAAGAGAATGGCGTACCCCAAGGTTGCATTCTAAGCATGACACTCTTCGTAGTAAAAATGAATTCGTTAGCCAAAGTAATACCCAAGTTCATAATGTATTCGGTTTATGTAGATGACCTACAGATAGCATGCACTTCCTCCAGCATATCGTCCTGCGAGATACAAATACAAATCACGCTAAATAAACTAGCTGCTTGGGCAGAGATAAATGGGTTCAAGTTCTCACCTCAAAAAACAGTAGCTGTTCTGTTCTCATTGCGACGAGGCCTACAATTCAATCCCAACCTATACTTGAATCAAGCCACACTACCAATTAAACCAGAACATAAATATTTAGGACTCACTTTTGACAAGAAACTCCCATTTCTACCACACATTAACAACCTTAAAAAGAAAGCATCCCAAGCCCTCAATGTATTAAAGGTGCTCTCGCGAAAACGGTGGGGGTCCTATAGAACATGCCTATTACAAATATATCGCTCTTTGGTGCGCTCGAAACTGGACAATGGCTGCATAATATATGGTTCAGCAAGAGCACCCTACTTGAAACAACTGGACCCTGTTCATAATATTGGTTCGCGCCTATCAACTGAAGCATATAGAACATCCTCGGTAAACAGTATTTACATTGAAGCTAATGAGCCTGCACTAGAGGATAGAAGAGTCACACTGACATGCGCATACGTCCTAAAAACCCGTTCTCTTCCTAAACATCTCTGCCATCCCATTGTTACCAAGTGCCCATCCAAAAGATTATTCAACAATAAACCACATCCATCCGGCCACTAATAATGCGCTTTGAAGATAAATGTGAAGAGTTAGGAGTACTGGATGCCCTGCTAAATATTGCACAAAAATATGAAATTTTACCACCATGGTACAGCCTACCTTCAGTGTGCGACTTCACACTGACACACTTACATAAAAAGGAAATGCCACATCAGCTCATACTACAAGAATTCTTTGAACTGCAAGAAAAATATGACACCTTCATTGAATTTTACACTGATGGGTCAAAAACAGAAAGTCATGTTGGAAGTGCAGTAATTCATGGAAAAAATGAAAAAATGATACGACTGCCACAGTACGCATCGGTTTTTACTGCCGAGAGTTATGCAGTCTTTGTAGCCGTAGACCAAATAGTAAAAGAAAACATTAAAAATAGCGTCATTTACACCGATTCACTGAGTAGGCTCAAAGCGCTGCACTGTAGAAACGCTGCTGAACTCATTATAGGAAACATCATACATAACATAATTAAAATAAAAAAAAACATAACATTATATTCAGCTGGGTGCCCAGCCATTTTGGAATTGTCGATAATGAGAGAGCAGATGCATGCGCAGCACAAGCTCGAATTGATCAAATAAAACAAGATAACATACCACACAGGGATTTTTTGAAATTAGTGCACAGTAAACTCAGAATTAAGTGGCAGGCTGCATGGGAAGAACAGGCAAACAACAAACTGCATTTTATAAAACCCGTTTTAGGAGAATGGAAATCATGTAGACATCAAGAACGTTTCACTGAAGGTATTTTATGTCGGCTACGCATTGGGCACACACACCTTACACACAACTTCTTACTGACAAAACAAGACAAACCTCTCTGCGAAATGTGCGGCGATGTACTCACTATAAACCACATTTTAATTTCATGTACAAAACTGGAACAACTGAGAAAAAAATATTTTACAGCACTCTACAATGAATACATCCCATTGCAACCCAAGTTGCTTTTAGGTGATTAAGCACTGGTTGATCTTTCAAGTATTTTTAAGTTTCTTAATGAAGCCAATGATTTAAGAAACTCTAGTTATAAAAAGTGTAACATTTGACAAAAACCCAACCTTGTGTTTGGCGCATCATAGCCATAGTTGCTTTCGCGCCATTAAAATCGATATAACTAACTAACTAATGATACTGAAAATATTCCTTTCACTCAAGACATACTCTTTCTTGTATGCTGATGATACAAATGCTTTTTTTTCGGATCAAAATTGGAAGAAATAGAAGAAGCAGCAAACACTTGGCTATGTAACTTAACGAACTGGCTTATTAGCAAAGATTTGCAGTTAAACATCATGAAAACAAAATATATCCTATTCCGACCAAGAAACACACCTATTGACTACAAGATTAATCTCACCTTCCACACTGAAAGTTTGCAGCAAACAAAAACCATTCAATTCCTCGGTGTCCACTTTAAAGAGTTTCTGAGCTGGAATGAACATGTAAATCATTTGAAATTAAAAATGTCGAAAGTAGTCGGAACATTATGAAGGGTGAAGAACCTGATTCCAACTAGGTACAGATTAAATACATATTATGCAATCATCCAATCCCGCCTAACTTACTGTCTTTTAATCTGGGGGAAAACAACTAGCGGTAACTTGCAAATGTTAACAATCATGCAAAAGAAAGCCATTAGGGCTCTGGAAAGCTTAAATTATAATGAGAGCACAAGGCCTTTTTTCAAGAAACATGGGATTTTTTATCTTGCACAGCTCTATTTATACAAACTTGCAGTTTACATATACACCCAAAGGAAACAAAATTCTCACAGCTTTGATAATACATATCTCATGAAAAATGACAGTTCTTGCTTCAGGAAAATAAATTATGTATTACCACGTTTACGAACAAATTATGGAATACAAGGTATGAAATATCTTATTCCCAACGCTTTAAACGAGAACGCGGTGTTAGCTGAAGCTATCAATTATCCTTCTATTAATACACTGAAAAGATTTTTGCGCGAAATTTTCATTGTGTGGTAGTAGTTGGTCTCACGGTTTCTTCTGTGAATTTCTATAATGTGTACTTTCTTTTAGAACGACTACTTTCTTTTCGAGTAACTATACTTGATTTATGTTCATCATACTTATTTGTTGTACATTATTGATTATAAGTGTCTCTTCTGATGGATTCTGTATTTTCTGATGGTTTCCGCACAGGGTTTTGCTAAAACTGTTTTTATTTTGTTTATATATTGGCAAGAGTGTTGTGCACAATTTCAAACATCATGCTAAATTGTTTTCGCTCAAAGTGGTTTGTTAGTTTTTCCTCGTTAGTTTATTATTTGTTTATTCGGAGTGCATCGCCAGCAACTTTGTTATGGGGTCAGGGGACCCAGCCAGGTACAGGTTTTGTACCTTTTGTCCCCGGCCCTTAGTTTTCTGTACTGAGAACTAATATGTTTATAAACTCAATAAACTCAAAAGAAAGGAGGTTTTTTTTAGTATTTCTTTCTTTTGTTATCTTTATTTATATTTTTCCATTTATATATTTTCTTTAAAATTTCAAATTATTTTATTTTGTTTCTTTTTATTTTTATTCATTTATCTCTGTTTTTATTCTGTGTTGTTTCATTTATTTCCGTTTTTATGACGTCATTTAATTAACAGGTGGAGCGGACACTTTCTGAGCACGCACATGTCCTGTTCCCAACGATGAGCCTATAAAGGCTTTCGACTTATTATCTTTCGATACCTATAATGGAATAAAACATGGACTCCCGGAAAGCTACATTGGGATGCAACACAAGAACGAAGCGGCAAACGCCCCTCAAAGGACTCCCTCCCGCCAAAACCCTCGACTGATTTTCATATCGTCTGGGTTAATTCGTGCATGACCGCCTTTCATGCCAGCTTGACACGGCATTAACCTAGAATGACTTGGGATTAAGGACGAAATGCCCGCAACACCAGGAAAATCGGTTGACGTCAATGGCGGGAGCATAAGCTTTGAAAGGCGTTTACCACTTCGTTCTTTTCTTCGTGAGTCTCTGTCCGTCTGCAGCTGCTCATTGCTTTAGTGTTGTTCTGAGAAAAATGACCCCACAAAACTGAAAACATCTCTTAACAGGCCTAGATAGGCCATCTGTAAAAGAATGTTATTTTCTTGCAAAGAATTTGTTTTTCAAGTTAAGAGTGGTAATGAAATGTCACGGAATTCAAGATAATGCTGTCGGAAGAATTTGGTAAAAAGCTTCAGTAGTTAGTCTTGTTTATTTACAGTTCGCGTTCAGTTACGAGCAGCGAAATTATAGTCGCATTTCATGATTTATCGTAATCTACTTTAAATTTATCTCCACGACATCTCTGTAAGGTCATACGAACTGAAGGACAAACTTTAGTTGTTGATAGCGAGCCACTGCCTACGCCTTAATTTTTTTATAATGCAGTCATCGATAGTAAGGTGAGGCCGGAAGTCCCATAATACCTTCCTTTACACTGAAATTTAGGCAGATTAAGCGCAAATGAAGGTGAAAGAAAAGCAATGTTCAGTGGAGTTTTTTTTTTTACTCTCAGCGCAGGCAACCTTCCGATTACTTCCTTTTGATGAAATATTGAGCACTAAGTGAAACAACGCCACTGAGCTGTACACTCGAACAAAAATAAAAGTGAAGATGAACATAATAGCTCAAGGGTAGTAAAAGAAAAGAATCTGGGCAGGCAGAGAATAATTTAGAAATATTTCAGAAAAAATTAAGCTGAGACGGAGTTTAGAGAGTAACACAAGGTAAAACTATTTCACACACCTTGTTTCTAAGTTCGTGTACTTTCGTATCATTAGCCGCCGATCAGTGCGTGGCCGCGATACCTGTACTCTGTGCAGTGCTATGCAAAATTGTACGGAACGCCACTAAGCAACGTGTTTTTGATTTTAAAGTTAAGCTTGCTGCGTAATATATGTATAGTCGAAGTGAAACGGTTCTGCTCGCACAGTCCAAGCATTCGCTATTTCATCCGCGCCCCAAGCTGGCTAAGATATTACATTACCTATTCGGAACAGTAAACAAGCCTAAAACAAAAAGAAATAGCATGCACGATGGCAGTGCATTCGCTCGAAGTCAGGACTCCTGCCGCGGGAATCCGTTGCTCGATTTGTGCAAGAAAAGAACAGAAAAACGCGAAGTACTTATCCAGCTGAATAGTGTTGCGCGGTACCTAACGACATTAGTTTCTCTTTGGTGGTGCTGATTGGAAGTCCACCCGAAGTCCACCCGACCCAGCGCCAAAAATGCAGTCTTTTACGACCGCTTGCATTCTCGATGCTTACGCTGAGGGGACCATCTTAGGAATTCAGGAAGGTGGTGACCATTTGCAATTCAACGCCATGGCTACACTCACTCGACATCCTGATGCCATTCCGCCGGCAGGCAATTGCTAGGTGCGATAGCGCAGTAATCACCAGGAGCACTAGAGGTGTCTTTAGGTTCCCCTCTGTTCAATCGCATTCCCCGCCGCTGCTACTTACGAAAAGAATCTCATGAGACTGTCCCCCTTTCGTGCAACAAAAAGTACATGCTGGATATGCACTGAAACCATAGGCTCCGCCTCCTTCATCCAATGAAGTGTTTTCCATTCCCGCCCAAACTATATTTTAACGAAAGTACGTTGCTGAGTGAGCTCTATATGTCAGGCACCTAACCTTTGTGCCTGATGCCTACCTGGATTATATTCTCCTCTAAATGCCGTCGGCAGAGCCACTTGGGCTTGTCTTAGGAAGGTCCGACATGTGCGTCTTAACTGTAAGGACAGGTGTTCCTCTTATAGGACAAATGTTGAAGAATAGACAACAATTTATTCGCCTCACTTGCCTTTCCTTGTTCGGCGCCATCTGCGTTGCAGGAGCAGCAGCGCTGTCAGCATCAATGGTGCCAAGACCCCTTCTTCGTGGGCAGCAGCAGATGGAAAAACGAAGCGGTTGGCACCAAGCGTTCCGCCTTTTTGCGTCGTCCGGCGACGCACCCTATATCGGTAATAGCAGACAAGTTCTGTCTCCCTTGAATGTTATGGCTTTTCCCGACGCACTTGGCTGGAACAGCGGTATCGGTGGATGAAATGAGGACAAGAAGTGCTTGCAAGTGTGTCACCTGGTTGGACGCGTGCTCCAACGGGTCAAGTCGCTATAGTATCCGTGGTTTGGAAGCCGGATACTAGGGGTCAATTTTCGCAACAATCCCGCACGAGCCAAGACAATGTAGGAGCGAGGATATCGATCCTAAAAGCTAAAGGGTGTTTGCGTCGTCGGACGAGGACAGCATGAGAACACTGGGTCCCTACTCCTCTTTACACGGCGCGTGGCGCATGCAGGCGCGTGACCCAACGCATAATGGCAAGGTACCGCACTGAGTGGTGCGACTACGCCATCAACAAGAGCAACAGGGTAGTGCTCCCGTGTGCACGCTACCAAAAAATAGCTGAAACTTCATGATTATCATTAGTCGGACAACAACCACTGCAGGGCGAAGGCATCTCCCATGTCTCTAAAATTATTTCTATTCTTTGCCAGCTGCGCCCATCCTATGTTTGCAAACTTCTTAACCTCATCCGCCCGCCTAAATTCTGCCACCAACTGCAACGCTTGCCTTCTCTTGAAATCCCCTCCGTTACCCTTAAGGACTAGCGGTTATTTTTTCTTTGCATTACATGCCCTGCCCAAGCCAATTTCTTCCTCTAGACTTCAACTACGATATCATTTACCCGTGTTTGTTCCTTCACCCACCTGCCCGCTTCCAGTCTCTTAACGTTACACCTATCATTTATCCTTCCATGGCTCGCTGTGTTGTCCTTAACTTAAGCTGAACCCTTTTCTTTAGCCTCCACCTTTCTTCCCCCTAGGTGAGTGCCGGCAAGATACAGCTGTTGTACACTTTTCTCTTGCGGAATATTGGTAAACTGCCATTAATGACCAGAGAGAACCTACCATATGCGTTCCAACCAGTTCTTATTCTTATAGTCATTTGTCTCTCATCATCCGGATCAATGCTCATTACCTGCCCTAAGTAGACATATTCCTTTGTCAATTCGAGCACCTCACTACCAATTGTAAACGGCTGTTCCCTTGCTAGACATTTGAACATTACTTTGGTTTTCTGCATGTTAATTTTTAGACACACCGTTCTCCTCTGCCTAACTACTTGATCATGCATTGCAATTCTTCTCCTGAGTAACTCAACAAGGCATTGTCATCAGTGAATCGTAGGTTATTAAGGTATTGTACATTAACTCTTATCCGTAACTGTTCCCAATTCAGGCCTCGGAATACTTCCTGTAAACAGGCGGTGAATAGCATTGGTGAGATCGTGTCTCCCTGCCGACGCCGTTCTTTATTGGAATTTTATCGCTGCTTTATGGAGGTCTATGGTAGCTTTGCATTTGGTATATATATCTTCCAGTATTTTGAAATACATTTCTTCTACACCTTGATTCCGCAATGCCTGTATGACTGCTGCGGTTTCCTTCTGAGTCGAATGCTTTCTCGTAATCAATGAAGACTATATATGTACATAGGGGTTGGCTATATTCTGCGCATTTCTCTATCGTCGGCTTGATATCGTCCATATGATCTATTGTGGAATATCTTTTACGAAAGCCTGCCTGATCATTTGGTTGATTATAGTCTCAATTTCCCTGACTCTGTTAGCGATTACCTTAGTAAATAACTTGTGGGCAATGGATAGTAAGCTAATCGGTCTGTAAATTTTGAAGTCCTTGGCGTTTCCTTTCTTAAGAATTGAGATAATATTTGCGTTCTTCCAAGCTTCTGGTACGGTCGACGTCATAAAGCATTGCGTATACAGGCTAGTTTTTGTAGCAGAATCTCCCCTCCATCCTTCAATAGATCAGCTGTTACCTGATGCTCACTAGCTGCTTTTCCCACTTGCAGTGCTCCTAAGACTTTCTTTACTTCCTCTTTCGTTACTGCTGGGATGGCGCGCTACTTTATCTCTCATTAACGTTCTTATTACATTGGGTACTGTATAGATTTGAGTAGAAGCCTTCGCCTGCTTTAGCTAATTTATTCATATTGCTAATAACATTGCCTTCCTTGTGTCCTAATGCATACACCTGGTTTTTAACTGCGCCTAGTTTCTTGTTCACCGATTTTAGGCTACCTCTGTTCTTTTGAGCCTGCTCCATTCTTTCGATAATAAACTTCTTGACGTCGGCAACCTTGTGTTTATTTATTAACTTCGATAGCTCTGCTAGTTCTATTCTGTCTGTAGGGTTAGACGCCCACCTGCTTTGGCGTTTCTTAATCAGATCTTTCGTCTCCTGAGGTAGCTTGCCGGTACCCTATCGAACCGGCCTACCACCTATCTCTACTGCGCACTCCGTAATGCAAGCTGTCAGATTACCGTTCATTATATGAATATTAGGATCGTCTTCCTCAGTTAGAGCTCAGTATCTGTTCTTCAGAGATATTCTGAATTCCTCTATTTTCCTTCTTACCACTACCTTGTTAACGGCCTTTCTTTTCACCATCTTTTTCCGTTCCTCTTCAAGTCTTAGCTAATTTTTGACTTCACCATTCTGTGCTCGCTAAGGCGCACCTTTGCGAGGACCTTCACATCCGGAACGATTCCAGGTTGAGCGCTTAGTATGAAGTCGATTTAATTTTAGTCTTACCATTGGGGCTATTTCAGGGGCACGTCCTGTTCTCTCGTTTGCGGAAGGTATTCTTGATCCGCAAAATATTTCTATCGGCGGACTCTACTAATAACTCTCTCCTGCTATTCCTAGAACCTATCCCATAGTCGCCTGCCGCCTTGTCGCCAGCCTGCTCCTTGCCCACCTTCGCAAGTCTCCTATCAGTTCTGTGTACTGGGATTTTGCATTGTTCATTGTCGATTACACATCTTCATAGAAGCTTTAGGTCGAAAAGTAATATGTAATGCTGCATTCTTCACAGCAAAAAAACTGCTTCTTAGCATCACAGAGTACGCAGTGATAGTGTAGCCTTATTGTTTGACTGCACCGTTTCTAGTGTTTGGGTGCTGGCCTTGCAACTCGTCTAGTGCATACCGAACGAAAACACAAAATCACTTCCCAATAATTCTTTGCAAGTGCAGATGTATAACCATCCTTGCTGCGGTAGATCGTCCACTTAGGAACAATTTTCACCTTTTGAAGTTGGGTTATTCAAGCGTATGCCCCGACAGATGAGCCCTTTATTACGACTTGATACAGTTTAATTTAAGTTACTGCCTTTTAATGTAAAGAAGAACAGCTTCTAATAACATTAAAGCTTTAACAACCCTTCACAAGAAAGCAATCAGAGCAATAGAAGGTTTAAATCCTGGAACAACAACCTGATATTTTTTCCAAGGGAACACCAAGGGAAAGCACATTCATCTAGAGATGAATAATTATGACGCTTTTTTTGAGCAAATATATCTTGAAAAAATGAATCCTTTTTTTTACAGTAAAATAATACAGAATGCCACGACATTGGCAGAACTGTGGCCAGCAGAATTTTAAATGCCTAATGCACTCTCTTCTAGATCAAAATATAGAAATTAACATTGCAATTTTAACTTCTGCAACCAGAAGGTTTAAGAGAGACTAAGTTAAATATTTGTTTGAGGAATTCTCCGCTGTTTGATATGTGTTGATGAATTTTTGTCTTAATACTGGTTACCTTTGTCCGATAACAATTTTATATTTATTAATACATGATACCCTTTTCCGAGAGACATTTTGTGTTGTTTCACATGGTGAATTATGTCTTTCTTTGTTGATAAGTTCTAGTGCTGTTTTCCTTGAAGTATTCTGGGTTTCTTGTAATGCTTCTTTATAACTTCTGTATGCAATATTCTATTAGTGCTGTACTTCTAGTTGCTGCATTTGTATTCCCTAGGATCGATTTTAGTTGTTTGTTGTTGTGAAGAATTGCCCTATTTCTGAACAAAGAAAGTATTTACGGACCTAGTCAGGTACGCAGTAGCTTTTGTCCCTAAACCTTTACCTTTGTGTACACAGAAAGCTAAGAAGAAAAAAATTAAAAATGAAGCAAAAATTAAAAAAAAGAATATTATTGTGCTTTCTTCTCTGCACAGCTTACTCGTTGAAAGAGGGTTAATCAATTGCATTATTTTTCAGAAATTTTCAAGGTGTCACGTAGGGCGTTAGTAGTGCTATTGTGTGCGCAAATAAAACAATGTTGGAAAGCATAATGAAATCAGCGTAATGGAAAAGAATCGAAGCCAAAAGTAATGTGCAGATATAGTGCCGTTCTCAATTTCAATTTTGCAACAGAGATTGCTATAATGTCTAATGACCAATAGTTGTACGAAGAAAGCGTGCCTCTTAAAAGCTGGATGCTTCGTGCGTTTACTGAAACATGCAATAGCCTAATTACTATCATGAGCAATATGAGCAAAAACACGGGAGCGGGTCGCAGATAACCTCAAACCCTCCTTGTGGCGATGCACGACGGCCGCTTTTCGGAACACAATGGAAAGGAATCTGCTGGGTTGACTGCTTCGGAGAAATGGAAGAACGCACCTCCCTTTCCACTTGGCTTCTGAAAGCGACCGCCACGTGTCGGTACACATAGGGTTCGAGGCTATCGGGCACGCACTCCTGTATTCCCGCTCATACTGCTCATGACAGTATATGCAGGAAATATTAAAGATGGCTTTATTAAATGCGCAGCTACGAACTAGAATTTATTTATTTATTCACTGCTCCTTACATGCCCCTTTTCGGAGCATTGAGTACTGCGGGCGGTAACAGTTTACGTATGCAAAGTAGAATTGGGCATGAAATGAGAAATTAAACGAAACAGTGAGGCCATAAAGAAAACAACAGCTCACTAAGAATGCAAAATTATAATTTATGATATCAAAACGTAATATTTGCATGCAAAATACAGCGAAAAAAGAGAAGCGATAATGATCAAACGAAACCCAACAAATGTGTTTGAAAATGCAGCGCATAAATAAAACTTGATAGGGCAAACAGCCCGAGCAAAGAAGTCAGCGTTACAACTAAATGTAATGAGCCATAAACACGTTGAATGTAGGAAAATAATGTCAGCGTGAGTAATGATAAAACAGCTTGTCTAGAAATGTACCGCGGCTTGTTATGAACACCACATTGCCGGAAAGGTCATTCCAAAGCGACATAGACCGAGAAAGCGCAGATAGTTCGGTTTTGGTTTGCGGAGTTTAACGTCCCAACACAACTCAGGCTATGAGGGACACCGTAGTGAAGGGCTCCGAAAATTTCGTCTACCCAGGGTTCCATAACGTGCATTGAATCGCACACTACATGAGCCTCTAGAATTTAGCCTCCACCGAAATTCCACCACCGTGGCCAGGATCGAACCCGCGTCTTTCAGGACAGCAGCCGAGCACCATAACCACCGACCAACTGCGCCGGCTGAAGCGCTGCTGAATTGAATGTCCCAGTAGTGCCATAGAAGCGCGAAAAACCGCTGAGACGTGCTTGGAGGAGCAGTCAGTGGAAGGGGACACGGGGTGGCCTTGTACACATATCTATGATGTAGGCAAAGAAGAGGGAGAGAATGATGAAGATATAGTAATTGGAGGGGAATGCCACGCGTTATTTGTGTTATGCTCGCTATTTTGTCTATTAAAACTGCACACATTTGTCCCATCCAAGGCCACAAAAATTATAATTTCTTCTGATATTCAGTGCTTTCTTCCTAACACATTTTCTTTAGAAAAGCAACGCAGAACCTTGGGCTGGTTGGCGAATATTTATGATTTCAAAAAAAAAAACGCTCTTATTAGACGAGACAAACAAGAGAAAAAAGACATAACACGAGCTTGCTCGCTGCTGAATGTTAAACCAATATGCGACGGAACATGGACAGAAAAACTGGTGTAAGCTTGGCGAATCATTGCCGTGAGGAGGCAGTTATCTTAAGGCGTTTAACGTCACAAAGCGACTGAGGGCACGAAGGCCGCCGTAGGAGAGGGATCAGGAAATTTGGCCGCTTTGGCTTCTTTAACGTGCACTGGTTTCGCACAGTACACAATCCTCTTGCTCTTCGTCGGCATAGAATTGCAATTGCTGCGGCCGGTATCGAAACCATGTCTTTAGGGTCACCAGCCGAGCACCCTAAACAACCAGTAGGCAACCGCGTAAAGTGTAACGAAATATATATATATATATATATATATATATATATATATATATATATATATATATATATATATATATATATATATATATATATATATATATATATATATATACTTACGTACAAAGGGAGCGAACAGTCACCGAAACCAAGGTGCATAGGGGAATGTTTTTTTTTATGTGTTGTGCTTATCAGTGGGATATTAAAGTTCTTAGATTAATAAATCGCTTTAAGAAAATTACTTATTAAGCAGCAGAAAAAACGCCGGACGCGATATTCGGAGATCGTGGGTTCGGATCCGACCGGCGGCATGGTTGCTTTTTCTGCTGCTTTATAAGTAACTTTCTTTAAGCGATTTATTAATCTAAGTACTATAATATCCTACTAATAAGCACAACACATAAAAAAAACATTCCCCTATGCACCTTGGTTTCGGTGACTGTTCGCTCCCTTCGCAAGTTTGTCAAACGGGCCCCTCATTTCCTTTAACTTATCAGCTAATATATATATATATATATATATATATATATATATATATATATATATATATATATGAATTCAGGAGCACAGGACAGCCGGTTGTTAAGATAAAAAAATTCCTTATCTAATAGAGCCCTAAAGGCTCACTGACGTGCTGTTTAGCTCTTTTTCATAATGAAAAGGACTTTCATGACCTCGCGATTCACCTGGTATTGATCACGAGACAGAATAATGATGAGGCGTGCACCTACATTTCCCGAAGTGTACTGGAAGACAGTCGAGAGTCACAGTGGATTAAATTGGTGCGCTCAAAGAGCAAAACATTCACACATGCCGCCCTGTCTTTCATACGTTACCGCACAATAACGCTCGACTGTAAACAACGCAATTTCTACATTTTATAAAAGGTGACTCGTGCTTTGGTGCGGAAGTCCTGCGGTGGTTGGACTAACGACCGCTATTTCTCTGTTCAATTGGGGGAAAATTCTAGCTATATTCAAAGGTGCGAAACCACAACAGTGGTGTCTTATCTCTTGCCCAAGATCTCCAGACAAACGGAGAGCCTGTTTGCGTAGCGAATGATAGCGGGTGAAGGGCGCTCTCTACCACCCCAATTCCATCTGTCGGCCTCATAATTTACCCACTGGAGGATTTTTCGCCTGCCGTGGTGATTACGTGTTAAGAAAAACCGCTGCTTTTGTAGCTATAGCTACATTACGGTAGCATTTTGAGACTTCAGGGTGGCGGCGCCGCCACCCTGTGGCTGCGCCACCACGCTGTCACGTGGCTGGTCACGTGGTGCGGAGCAGCTGCCAGTGGCGCGGCGCCGTGGTTGATCAGGTGGTTCATTAAGTGGTTGGTCACATGCCCAAGCTCCACTCGGCCACCTGTAGCTATCGCGTCACTCCAAGTTTAACCAGAGCTAAACCAACGCCAATATTTTTAGCCTCGAATCAGCGCAGATACTCTTTCCGCAATATGGTAGTGACATTAAAGACAAGTGGAATTCTTATGGCATGAAACCGCTTCCCCACATTTTATCACTTTTGCGTCGTCTGACTAGGAACGGCTTCACACTGTGGGGGCTATAGAGCCACCAAAGATGTTACGACGACGCCCTCGGATAAAAATCAAGAAAACGTACACAGTTATATCAATAGAGATCCCGATATTAAATTCTTAACAACGGGTGCAGTTTTTGAAAATGTTCAGGTTATATTTCAAGGTTGGAACGTTCTACCAAGATCAGGTAATCGTTAACAATCCTGAAAGTTCTCAGAAATAGACTGTGTAGCAGCCTGTCGTCTTGCTATTGATATATTTTAGGAAGCAAAAAATTCTAACCGACGGTCATGGATCTCCGGCAGAAAGACAAGATTTCGGAAAACGTTTCAGCTGGTCGAGACACCAAGCTTGCTCATGAAGCCAATCAGATTATTTTCATTGGTGATGCACGTTCTCACACTTTCCATCAGTTCGCCATGCGGCAAAGAGTACAATAGACCCTGAAAGAACTGCTAGAGATTCTGCAACTTTTCGAACCTTTATATAAGGTTGCGTACAAAACAGTTCATTCTGCTTTGAATGGTCAGAGAATGAAAACTATTGGCAGTTTATCTACCTTTGCCAAAAAATAATCTGGCGAATCTAACGCGGTGCGTCTGTTGTTAGGGGTGGCGGCAACTCATCTCGAGAACAAGGCTTCAATTCCGGCCGTAGAGGCCGCTTTTTCATGGAGACTAATTATAAATCACTGATGAACTGTGCGTTGCAATGCACGTAGATAACCACAGGTGTACAACGTTAATCTGGAGTCATCCAGTACAGCGTCCCTCATAGCTCATGTGTCAATTTCGGCACTCATACACCATACACCATATAAACTTAATTCTCTCACCTCTCAGGCGGTTTATTTTCGCGGAATTGAACATAATACAATGATTCGTGAGTACCGTGAGCTATAAAATAATCGTTAATATACGTCCAGGCTATTCACTCTTTCAAAGCGTTTTTCAGATACATCAAAATACAAAAACTCGATAGAAAAAAGTATTATGATTTCATTAGGTATTAAAGGCGTAGCTGAAAGACAGGTTCTTTTGCTTTGCGCGTATTTATTTCTACTTATCACTTTTCAGGTGCCCTGCCGATGTTAGAGCCAGTGCGTTTGATTTCTTGCCATCTATTAGAACTGGGACCCTGCGCCGTTTCTTCGAATCTTACACCAGTAAAAAGAAATAAAAATATTTGCAAATCCTGGCACTGTATTCGGTTTGGAGACTGAACAGCTGACGCAAAAGACATGCCCAGCCAAAGAAGAAGGATGTGCCGATGTGAAAATGGAAACGTCAATTGCGGCGCACCGAAATCTAGAAGTTCGTATTTTAGAAAAACAGGTGAAAAGAGCGGCGTTCACTTCTTGAAAAAACGGAAGTGGCGTCACAGTGCCGTAACATTTGATATATCGCTGGCCATCTCTTCAATCCTGGTTTCGCCACGGAATATAAATATTTGAAAATGAAGCGAGAAGCAGAAACCTTAACAGTATCAAGCCATTGATCGAGATAGGTAAGAGAAACATGCGCGCACGAAACGAAACTTGCCTTTTAAAAGAACTCACCGAACACGTGAAAGAGCGCAGTATAAAAAAAGAGACCGAAATTCTTTTTCTGGTCTTACTGTTTGTGCGATTCGAGTTTCGACACCTGTGGAAAAAAGTTTTTTGAAGTGCCAAAGATTGATAGGCACTCGGCGGCATCATGAGCGGAATCTAGCCACCATACGCTGCAATACAGTGTCCTTTATATTCTGTGGCTAGCTTTTATATCTTCATTTGGCAAGTTATCCTGATAAATTACGCCTGCATTATTTTAAGATGACGCCCTATTAATTACGTTCGAAAAGCATCATGTACAGAACTCCGGTGGTGGTCATTATGAACTTCAAAAATGCATGATAACCAAATAATCTTTTAAATACGTTTGCTTGCAAAAGCAAACAATCGCTACACGTTTCTTTAGCTCCTGCAGCCATGACAAAGGAAGGAAGCAAAGAGGCTCCTTATAGGTAAAGTTAAAACTGTTTTACATAACAGCCTACAGGTCACATTCTTAAATCTTTATTATAGCTTCAAAAAACACAGAAGAGTGGGTTTTTTAATGTATTGATTCCAAAACGCTCTCAAGTTTTAGCGATGAGCAACAAAGTTTCTGCATCTGATTTTATTTCGTTGGTCTCATCGTTTAGTTTCCTACTGAACTTTTTTTTTTACCCGAAAAATACTGAACAGAAGAATCTTGAATGAATTTTGATACTCCGTTCTGTCTGTCATGACACTTATTTTTGTAATTTCGAGCGGTGGCGCAAGAACAAAGTAATGCCCTGTACCGCACGTTGATGCGCGCATGCCGGCCATAGCAGAGCGATAAAATGTGGCGCAAAACAGGTACCCGGCGCATCATTGTTTTATATTCGTAGCGTTTCTACAAAAAATCGAAAGGCTTTGGCAATTCCTTAAAATTTCTTGTTCCTTTTGCGTAGTTGCCACTCAATTCAATGGTCTTATTTCGTCAAAACAAAGTTGCACAGTTTCTGGAAATCCTCCATTAGTTGTTTTTTATGTGAGTGCCGAATCTGTTACATTCGCTAAACTCACACTGAACGTTTGTCAGCGAACACGTGACATCGACCTCACTCTTAATCTGTGATACTTTAGAGAGAACGCACTCACTCATTATCAAGTGATCATGGTTACCCTACGCCGCGATCAAGCAATCGATCTTGTAAGCAGCCAATACCTTGTGTGTTTTGAAAACATCGTTGTCATCAACTTTGAGGAAGGATTCAAAACGTCACCAGACGCTTCTATAAGCCTCTGGAACATTCCATGGGTGAATGTGTAGGAGTTGTATATAGTCATCTGGTGAAATGTGCCACTGAATGGCGCTGCGAATCCCATCAAAAGACCTCAGGGATGCTGTGCGCCTGTCTGTATAGGGTTCAGAAATAGTTTCAAGTAAAGGTACATGCGCAGTCTTGCAGTAGGTAGATATCCTGACCATACCGTGAAGTAAAAATCAGGAACAGAAGAGAGAGAAAGAGAGGAGAGGGCAGAGACTTCAGTGAATATAGGAGTGCCAAGGATGAAAGGGTAAGAGAATAAGAAAAGGCTTTACACCTCTCATTAAGTTTTGTGGCCAGCCGATCAGGCCAAGCGCAGTCGCTTTTCAAACTACGTAGCTTTGTAAATGTGAATAGCTGTCTTTAATAGCGTAAGAAAAGGTTTACGTAGTTGCTGAACTTACTTTTTATGTGACGACCGTTCGATCCTACTTTAGACGAGCATCCCTTGTCGTTTGAGCACGCCAGTCTAATGTACGATTAGGGTACATTATTAGGGTGCCAGTCAGACAACGGTACATCAACACACTGGTCTGTGCACAGTACGAAGCCGTTACTAAACTCTTTTGACGCCTGAAGTAGTCTTGCAATGATGGCTTTGTGAGAGCGTTTTCCTGGTAAGCAGCGTCGGTGCTATAGTGTGCCTTATGAAAAACTAACTCGTGTGCTTTAGTGTTCTTTATCAAAAACTAACTCGCTTAGCTGCAGTTAAGCAAGAATCCTGGCATAGTACAAGTGACCTCGGGAGATCATTTATATATGGACCAGGTGATGGATGCTGTCAGTAGTGTGTCACGTGGGATCCTGTTACCACGATCTCCTTGCGACTTGTAATGTTACAGATATGGCAGAAAGTGCGCTATAGTTATTATTATCACTTCTTGATCTCAGGCATGCTTTTATTCAGATATACGGGGCCCAATAAAGATATCTCGTTCCTTTTTTCTTGCCAGCGAAAATTTTGTTTTTGAATGGGTTGAGTCCCTTTGCAGCTCCACCTTCGCGCAACTTAAAAAATGTGTTCCTTGTTTCAAAAATGCGCAAGTTCAGATGTGTCATCTGTACTGAAGAGACGAATATTTCTAAACGTTTACTTCAAATCCAACCAGACTGACGTCCGTCGAAGATATTCTCGTATACCTATTGGACGTTCTCGCACGATTGTTCCCGACTTAGTAATTATAATCTAGTTAACAATTAAACTAACTTTCACGGTCATGACAGCAGCGCAGCACAAAAATTATTTACGAATATTCCTCTCTAACTTTAAAGAATTGGCAAGGGCTGTTGCTGAAATTTCCTTCCAAACAATAAACGCGTCCAGTTGTTCAAGAGATTTACAACCACAATAATGCGTCGTGCACGTGATAAAGTTCACACTCCATACCTGGAAATCGCATTATCGGAAACCTGCGTCCAGGTAGCGTTTGTAGCCCGTCTCCACTAACGCGATATTGGTACATCAAGGCGTTGCGAGAGTACAAGCGCGAAAATGTTTCAGCGATGAATGTTAAAACCTGCTCTCTCTCTTTCTAGCCTGAACACATCTCAGTCTACTGAAGCAAAGGCCTAAGAATCTGAACTGACTCAAAAATGTGCACCCAGCCTCAGTGAAAACTATTCCTAAACACGGAAGCTATATTTTGGACGGTCGCCTGGCAAGTCTTTGGGCAAGCATGTCCACAGCTGCACTTCCATCTCATCGCCAGTTGAAATTCCGCACGGTGAGGCGCATCCCCCTGAACAACGAGTTTTCTGCCTAAAGTGATGCCTGACAGCACCAAGATTTCCGTCCTAGGCTCGGCCTGCAATGGAGTCGGCAAAATTATGGGTGGAAGTCGCGTGATCGCGCCGTTGCGCATGTGGCGTTACGAAGTCCATTCTATGGATTCATTTATCGTATAAAGTTCGTTCTTAGTATTTAGGCTGCTGGTATAGCAGCAGGGGAAGAGGCTTAGGAGAACTGTTGAACGGTCATTCTTCCTTTACGGAGGGCACTTAAGACTATTCACGCGCTTTGAATGGGAATTGGCAATTAAAACTAAAGAGGAAGTCTTCTGCTACGTGTGGTGTCCTTTTTTCAGGGCTCCAATGGTCGTGGCTGTTTCTCTGGGATGCCAGGTTAGGCTGAACGCGAAAACGTTTGTGTCTGGTCGGGGGCTAGTAGTTCACTATATTTTTCACTAGTTAGTGGTAGTTAGTAACTATTGCTAATGTCTCAAACACCTTTAGGTTCAAGAGTTTCAGGGTAAACGCTTCAAGGCCCAATGCCGTCAGGAAGAAGGATTTCATATTAAGCGCCTTTACTCTAAAGTTTCTAAAGTTAAAGGTATTTGGCCTAAAGGCATCCAAACTAAATACATTTTACATAAAGGCTGTTTAGTGTCTATGAATACGATGTGTCCGGTGCTGATTCTCTGACCAACCTATTTTCGTTTACTCTAGGGACAGGTAACCTTATGTGTCCACCCTGCTTTGGAGCCAAGACGCTGCGCCCACGGTGATGTCTTTGAAGTTTTCGGACCGTTTTGTCTGGAATACAACGCGGGGTTTCGTTGGTGAAGAACCATATATTGCTTACGCATTAACATTGCGAGTTGGACACAGGATTGAGCACAGGCGCGAGTGTTCACGCCGTCAAGCGGCAGCTTTCTGCTTTTGCAGTGTTCAAGTGCAAGACATGCCCACAAGAACCTGCTGAATAAGGAAAAGACACCATCTAATAGACCAAGGAATCCAAATATCAGACATGTACACCGGAACTTAAGAAATAAAAGGCATGACTTAATAGAAGAAAGAATCTAAATACAAAATATACAAACTGCAGCCTGCAAAATGAAGAAAATATACGACTTCATAGAACGAGGAAATCTATACAACACAAATCATTATCCTGCATTCTCAAGAGGTATACGCCTATTTAAAAAGCCTAATAAATATTTCGGCGTGATTGTAGCTGTCCCGGAATGCTAGCACCAAGTTTATTCAACCATATCACATTGACGGTACTCGAAATATACCAATTATTCCAGATGTGGATTGCTCTTAGAGGACTCTCAATATAGTCTAATTATTTCCTTACTGTAAAGACGTCTTGCTGATTAGAAACAGTGGCGCTGAAAGATTGAGAAAAACACTTGGGGTTCTATACATGTGCAGAGTTTTACCGTATTGATATACCCAGCACTTTCAAATAGAATAGTAACTTCTGTGACAGCTGCTCAGCTTGGATTGACTCAGACACAGTAGCGAAAACCGACCCGAACGGATTTGCATTTAACCGTTCTCTTTTGTCTTCGCTAGCCGTGTCCTTGTCAGTATACACAGGGCAGCTCTCGTGAAAATTACCTGCACTCTACCCGTAATGAAAGTACTACAGTGCATTATAGCGTTTAATTCCATATCTACATCTTAAAGCCTAGTGCTCTCTTTCATTTCGGAAGCATAAACAATATATATATATATATATATTATATATATATATATATATATATATATATATATATATATATATATATATATATATATATATATATATATATATACACATCTAGCTATAGTACAACGCTATGGATAACTGTGCCTGTTTTTGTGTAATCGTTGTTGAGGAGAACAACTGCTGATGCGCCACTGTTGCTGCTTTGTCGGCGCTCTCTGAGCCCAGGGCCAAATCAGGAGGACTTGTTCCTTCTATTGCCCTGCTTCATTAACGAATAATGCCTAGCGAATAATTACCTAGAGCATTGTATTTGGGGAGCTAAATTTCTGATTAACTGTGTTTCAAAACAGCATGCCCCTGCGGGAAAGTGGAGATGCATATGAGCTGAACGACACATTTCAGATTTGGCTGAGGTTTGTCTGGAGAGGCTTGTCCCCCATATCTAAGCTCAGGAAGAGGTTCATACTATGCAACATACAGCAAAGATGGTCCGCCACTCTCTCCTCTCTTCTTTCGCACTTCGACTGTTTAGTGAACTTTTGTTACGGGTTGCACGTTACTGACAAAGAGAAAAAGCCGTGCCTGTCACAAGTGAGTTTTGGCGGTAGCTGAGGGAATCGGCTCATTTTCAGAGCAGTGCTCCATCATTCGTAAGAAAAGCGGAACATCCCTTTACAAGCTTATCCTCTTTCGACAGATCACCTGTCACTTGTTGCTTTACGGTCTGAATAGCCAGGAGGAAAAGCGATCCTTCGATAGCTGTGGACACCCACGATCTTTCACTTCCTTTCATTTTTTCGCTTCCTTTGCAGGCACTGCGCTCGCCTAAGGAAAGGAGACGACAACGTCCAACAACCTCCAAAGACGACACACATGCTCTGCCTCATTGTCGTCAGCTGTCCGAAACGAAAACAGTAGCGAGGAGAAAATTGATGGGAGGCTGCCGACAGCTCGAGGGTAACACTGTAATGTTTCTCTGCCGCTGTCTTTCAATGCATTTTGTTTGGATACTTTCCTGTACTCAGCAAAGTATCCTGTAACACGTCTTTGATGAAACAATGTAGTTGCGCCTGCATAAAATATTCCGCAAAACCAGTACTGGCGGCCTATTTTTCTTTACGTGGAAATGTTTTTTTTTTTGCAAGGCGCAGTGCGGTTCAGATCGACGTTGTCTCGCACAGTTCAATTCATGAAAGACAAAGCAACTAATACGAGAACGCCTACACCAGAATCTCCAGTCTTTAAACTTTTCTTTGTGAGCTAGAGTTGGTCATCTGATCCGGCTGCTGTCAATAAGATTGTCAGCCGATATCGCTCTACTAAACCTATTGCCCTAATAAAAGCGTATATGGCAGCAGCGGTGGCCTAGTGGTTTGAGCATCCGTCTCGCATGCGGGAGAAGCGGGGCTCGATCCCCAGTGCCGCCGGGTATTCACCGGTCATATTATGGGTACAAGCTTTCCCCTGGTCTGGTGCTCGGCTTATTTAGGTTAAAATCCTTGATAAATAGGTCTTTGACGCCACATTGAGTGAAAGAAATTACCTTGTGCCTTTGCGCCCTTTGGCCACAGGTGCTCTTGTGCCATGAAGGTTTGGTTTGTGCAGATTTAACGTCCCAGAAGGACTCAGGCTGTGAGAGACGCCGTAGAGAAGGGCTCCAGATATCTCGATCACCAGGCGTTCTTTAACGTGCACTGACTTCGCACAGTACATGGGCCTCTAGAATTTTGCCTCCATCTAAATTTCACCATTACGGCCGGGATCGAACCCGCGTCTTTCGGGTCAGCAGCCGAGCGCCATAACCACTGAGCCACCGCGGCGACTCTCTTGCGCCAGAAAAACCTATCATTATTTAGCAATCTATATTATAGCGCTAAGTTGTGACTACTAATGCATAAACTATTTCTTCATATAATCTTGCTGCCTACCATGCACTGCCACCCAGCACGTACACTGCAGCACCGATTTTCTTGCTCTAACTCCGGTGCGTAAACACCCACTGGTGGACCACCCTTAGATTTTCATAGGAGCGCCGTTACGCACCAGTGAGCGTCCGGCGAAACCAACTGATTGCAAACGCGAACAGACGAGGATAGCAACCTTACAAGTGTGTTTACGAAGGCTCTTCGAAAAACCTTGTATGTTGAGAGCTTCACAGCGTCGTCCATTATTTGCGCCGCACGATAGGAATAGAGTATGTGGCCCGCAGGTAACCCTTGACGCACTGATCGCTCTAACTCACTGCTGGCTTTGCCACGCCTTAAACGCTTGTCAGCAATGTCAACAATAAAATTCCAATAAGGAAGGGTGTCAGGCAAGGAGACACGATCTCGCCAATGCTGTTCACCACATGTTTACAGGAGGTATTTCGAGGCCTGAATTGGGAACAGTTGGGAATAAGAATAAATGGAGAATACCTAAATAATCTGCGATTTGCTGATGACATTGCCTTGCTGGGTCACTCAGGAGGTGAACTGCAAATCATGATCAATGAGTTAGACAGGCAGAGCTGATCGATAGGTCTAAAAATTAACATGCAGAAAACCAAGGTAATGTTCAACAGCCTTGCAAGGGAACAACAGTTCACAATTGGCAGCCAGAGCCTAGAAATTGTGACGAAATACGTCTACTTAGGGCAGGTAGTGAGCGCTGATCCGGATCATGAGAGGGAGATAACTAGAAGGATAAGAATGGGGTGGACCGCATATGACAAATTCTCGCAGTTCATGAGTGGCAGTTTACCAATTTCCCTCAAGAGAAAACTGTACAACAGCATAATCTTACCGGTGCTCACCTAGGGGGCAGAAACGTGGAGGCTAACGAAAAGAGTTCAGCTTAAGGGCAACGCAGCGAGCCATGGAAAGAAAAATAATAGGTGTAAGGTTAAGAGATCGGAAGCGGGCAGAGTGGGTGAGGGAACAAACACGGGTTAATGACATGCTAGTCGAAATCAAGAGAAAGAAATGGGCTTGGGCAGGGCATGTAATGCGAAGGCAAGATAACCGCTGGTCCTTAAGGGTAACGGAGTGGATTCCAAGAGAAAGTAAGCGTAGCAGGGGGCGGCAGAAGGTTAGGTGGGCGGATGAGATTAAGAAGTTTGCAGGCAAAGGGTGGATGCAGCTGGCAAAGGATAGGGTTAATTGGAGACACATGGGAGAGGCCTTTTCCCTGCAGTGGGAATAGTAAGGCTGATGATGATGATGATGAAACACTTGTAGTTCTTTCCATGGTGAGAGAAAGGTACTATCATAATTAATAGTGAAGTTATTTCCTTTAATTACTTGCGTACATATGATAAATTTTTACAACACAGGACCAGAGTATTGGTTATCGTGCTTTGTTTCACATTCAGTGTGTTCTACAGCCCTTTTATTTTGCATTTTATCCTCTTTTACAGCTGTGTATATGCCACGAGTGCTTAATATTCTCCGATGTTAATTTGCAAGATGAACGTTTTGTTCTTCTCTGGTTTGCAAAAGTGGGCTTTACCACAGTCAAGTAAACCTCCTATTGTTCCTTGGGCAGTCAGCTGTATTGTTTGTTAACCATACCTTCATAAGACGATTTGACTGATTCCTCACCTGATCCAAAGCTGCTATTGCACTGCCGCCGTTGCTGCTGACTTAACACAGCAAGGCATTTTTTGTAAATATCGCTAGCAGGCATTCCTTCGGCGCTACTTTTTAATACTGGGAGAGGCGACTGCGTTAAAAATTGAAGATGTCTTTTGCAACGTTGTTTTACCTCACCATAATAACAATTTATAGCAAAATTTCTCTGCTTACAGTTTTCATGCCTACTCATCTGATCGCAAAGGCCGTTAAAAAAAACAAAAGCTATGTTTATTTTTTTGTGGCACATATGGACGGCTTCATGGGCACACTGAACGCTGCTGATGTGTTGAAAGTGAATTTATTGCAACGTGTCTTTCATTATTCTCTCAAATTTTACATGAAATCGCCATGTAGTATCTTCAAAAAACTGTGACATCGCCTCACATGGATATCTCCTGTAATACACTGACATAAGGGTCTGCATAGTCGTCCGTAACAGAGCGGAAAAGCTGCATCATCATCAATAACCTGACTACGCTCTTCTAACTTCTAACGCTCTTCTGAAAGCACTCTTCTAACTCAACCGGGCTATTTATAGAAATTGTTCAAAATTTTAGGTGAAACGCCCTATATAGTGTTGGTTATGCTGTGCGCTTTTGTAATATGGAAATGCTGTTGGTTGCCGGCTTGATTAAGATGGGCAAGTCGGCAACAGAGATGGCGATGCCGATGTTGTAAAGTGCGTCAGCCGTGGTTCCGCTGTGTTGAAGAATGAGAGGGCGTACACTGATATTGCCGAGTTTGGTGATGGCGGCCAAACTGTCTAGTGCGCTTCGCTTCAAGGCATCAATGACAATGATGCTTTTGTAGGGGTTTACTGTAACGTCTTTAATACCTCCTGGCACAAGGCTTTCAAGATACAAAGAGATGGCTTGCCTGTTCAGGCTGTTCAAGTTGTTCGTTGGTTCCAATGGCAAGAACACGGCTGTATATTGCAAGTTCAGCGCCCTGGAAGGTCTACATGCATCAAGCTGACATTGAAGGGTGACTGCATATCATAATACGTGAAGCTGGGGCACTTTTGACACTCAGTCCATCCATTCGTACCTAAGCCGGTACTGTGCAGGAAATGCATGAGGACTTGTATCATGAGCGGCGTGTCTCAACTCCATTGTGCGGCCAAGATGCTCTGAGCCACACAGCAGCGACAGTTGACGCGTGACTGCCTTGAAGTGCGCCAACTGTCTTGGCCCTCAAGACTGTTCCTCGCAGGACAGCCCTAGCCTAAAAAGTGAGAGGCTGCTCCTGAAGCAAATGGTGCGGAACCATTCCATCCAAAGAGAAGCCGCTGCAAAGGTGCGACGACTTCGTCCGCGCCGGCGAAGATCTTTGAAGGAAGCGATCAACTTTGAAAAGAAGACCGCAAGTGGCACTGCAGTTTGTCCACCTGCACCAACAATCGCAATAAATTAGGAAAGCCCGGCTTCTGGTGACACACAACCTGCGGCCTCAGATACACCATGGGCACCAATACCAAAGCCTAGAGCGCACACTGCATCAGGTACGTTGCCGCACCCTATATCTGCAACTTCTACGACTGATCCGGGCAAAATGCACCATTCGGACCATGGTGAAGATATACATTGATTGGAATTTTCAGGTCGTTGATAAATGCCATGTATGCTCTGCTTTTCAGCTTGCGCACGCCAGCAGCACACAACGCATTGCAAGTAATGGACACGCTACATCCAGTCCATGCAGCTCCACATTAGAAGACACCATGCCTCCACCGGAACTATTTCTTCCGAAGAAAGTTTAGCAAGATTTTATTTTATAATGGAATGTCCGTGCACTCCAGTTCCGGATTTCAGATGTTCGGAACAATGTGTATGAAAACATATTCAGGGCATTGGGCCCCGGACTATGCCTCCGTCTTCCATGTGACATAGCGCGCCGCGAAGTAACATTGCTCTGCCGTATATGGCTTGGTGTTGCCTTCACAAATCGATATGCTTTCTGGATCGGGATGGCCGTTCCGGAAATGTAAATTATTATTTCACGAATGAAGACCCCGTTTAGCATTCACTTTCTATTCATGTCTAAACTATTCACTTCTCTATGCTTCCAAGGAGCGCACTGGTTCAGTGATAATGCTATCAACAGGGTGCTTCAATCTTCCCTCTAGAAAACCTGTTGAATGCAACTTTAAAGGCAGGAAGGGCGACGCCATTTTCTAGAAAGGGTGAAGCGTACGACAAAGCAGAAATAACAGAAGTTTGTTTTGTTGCATTTAAAATTTTTGTACCGGTCAATGTTATTCAGCTGTTGAGCCAGCTGTGGTGCTTGACGTAGTAACAGCGAGAGCAAAAAAGCGGGTGCCAGAAACTGTGAGACCTAGCTTCCAAACGTATTCTGCAGTCACTGAGAAGGAAGCCTGCTATACGCCCTGTGAATAGCGAAATTCCTGACTTCCACGCAATATACATGCAAATTCGCATTGAAGGGGGCAACTAGTTCAGATACCATCAGAGTCGAAATAGTTTTTACGACCTGGGCGCAAAAATCAATAAACAGTGTTCTAAGACTTCCTGAAAGAAAGCAGTTAGAAATCCCTTTTATTTTTCTTTGTAGGCTTCAGTTATTTTGCAGGTGAGACCGGTGAGGTAAACAAAGAAAGCTCTCTAGCAAGAAGCCCACTTGTAAGCTTCCACAAGGCACGCCTCTATTGTTTGGTTTTTCTATCACGTTAATTGAAAGGGGAAACTTCACATATTAGGTTTTTCTCATGCAGAATGCAAGCACATGCTAAACTCAACAATTGTTCCGAAAACAGTGAGCAAGAGTAGTCTTCAGAATCAAGACTGCGCTTTCTTGAGGCAGATTTTTTTTTAGGGGGGTTGTAATTCATGCTTTGGGCTATCTCTCAACACTACGTTTATTGCCCCACTTTAACGCATTCGCTGCCTGCCGCAAAAAACTAAATTTCTTCAAGGTTGTGCTGGCGGCTCTGAGGGCCGCTGGTATTTTATATCAACGAAGTTTGTTGGAGTTTTGCTGCTATTGTAAAAGAAACGTAGAAATGTTTTGGAACATTTAAATAAAACGTGTATAATGTAGCACAGTTTAAAAAGTAAAAATTTGAGCAAGTGAAGTGCTCATAAATAAATTGAGCGCTTGCACACAAGGCTCGATTTTTTTAAATTCTGCTAACGATCTTTTGTATGCATTAAAATGACATAGATTTAGGCTTCTCCCGCCAAAAATAACACCACTTCTATCAATATACTAATCCATTTCGGAGGAAACTAGCAATTAATCTAAAAGCCCCCGACACGCTAAACACTCTCGTAAATTGCCAGTATACGCCCAATGCACAAGAACTCGTTTATTGTGTCAAGTCATGCAATCGATGCTGACAAGGTGCTGGACATGAGTGACTGTTCCGGGTGTTTAACTTCAGAAAAACAATAGCTATAGTTACCACAAAAAGTTCTGCTGGAAATTAAGAACAGAGTTTATATTTTCCCGTACTCGGCATCCAAGTTCTTATATGGTTGGTTGTAATATTTTCTCTTAAGGTGAAGCAAAGAAGTGATAGCGCGAGTTCACTGAAAACTCCGGCTCTGAATTTATTCACGCAAACTGTCCTGCGGCTGGCAATGAGGAAAAGTGACAAGATAATTCTGGCATATCTTGTAATGATTGTGTTGGCACTGTACGTGTTTAACGATGGGAGAGAAGAGAAAATAGAATGTGTGACACGAGAGCCCATGGCTACCAATAATTACTCGAAACGGAAAACTGGTATGAAATGCCTCGACAGTACACTTCGAGTTCAATTGCTCGAAGTACGAAACAGGTATTTACAAAAATATTTTGTGTATTTCCCCGGCATTACTTCTCTTGCTTTATTATCGACATTATATGAGCTTTTCAGAACCGGTGATTTGTTCAAAGAAGCAATCTGCCCTTGGTCTTAAAATATGAATAAAATATCCATTCAGCTTTTATTGTTTCAGAGCGATGACGAAAAAGAACTGTTCAAAAAAGCTTTGATATTGAGGCTAATGTCTCCTGATGCTCTAAATGTAAATTACCGGCACCATTTCTAGAAGACTCAGTCCATTTAAACCTTTTGCTTTATGAGGCGACATCCACTAGCCGTTGCCACCTTGCGCCAAAGTTCCTTTCCAGTAGCTGTTGCCGTAGTGCCGAGCTAAGCGTTAAATTTTATGTGCGTAGTTTTCTTCCTGCATAGAGAGAACTATGCAGCTCCTACCACCCTTCAGCAGCCTACTGTCCAACTTTGATGCTACTGCAGCGCTGAAACTTCTGCAATAAAGCATGACGAGAATTCCTTCTTAAAAAATGCCAGCTGTCGTCGCTGTTAAAAAGATTATATAAGTGCACAGCCTTGTACAAAATTCTCCGAGATGTGAGTTGGCGCAATAAAATTAACTTCTCAGTGGTCGCGCACCGCAAATTAATGAAAAGCGTGTAAGCACAAAGAAACATGCTTGATCAATAGTCTAGAAAGACACCCACAGGCTATCTGTACAGTGCAGAAGTACTTTTGTCTTCGAATCCACATTCCACAAACTTTTGTTCATGACAGTACAGCAAGCTTTCTGATAACACGAAGTTTGGCTCCCCTCAATATATGATTTAAATCTTCCGTTAGAGAAATCGTCCTTTTGCTTCAACGGTTGCGCGGTCTAGATGCTTCATCGTGCTTTGTTGTCAAGAGGGAAAATTTCTGGGCTCTGTTTTCAGCATTTACTCTAGAGCGGACTTGTGGGTGAGTGAGTGCACCGTTGGGGCGTAACTGCTCTCATGTTTTGAAGTTTGTGAAGCAGGCAGGATGTACCAAAAGCTACAAAAAAGTAATTACGGTGAAAGAAGCGGCACTTAAGTGGCCAAAAAAAATGTGCGGAAGAGTGCTCGACAGAAAACCTATTTATTTGTTAGTAGATAAATAACAGGTGTTTACGATACTGAAGTCAGAAAATCAGGCTTCTAGAACCTCACACCAAAAGCGGCTGCGTCGAGGACGAGTACGAAGCACAGATTGCGTTAAGCCTGCTTACTTTCCCACCACAAGATTCTCCGGGCGCAATTACATTGAGTTCTGGGCCTGGGTCAAGGTGCGCCTATGCACAATCCGCAAACGTTCTTAATTCAAGTTATTTAGAAGCTCAATCTTGTTTTTAGAAACATCATAAAAAGCATTCTGCTCACCACAGTGGCAAAGAGAAAGCTAAAAAGTGTCGTCGTGCAGGAATCGATATTGGAAGTTGGTTCAAAGACAACTGCTTAAGCAGAAACGTAGGCCTACGATAAACAAGCCTGAGCGCGTTTAGTTCTCTTATTTCGGATAGCCTAAATCATGCTTTTGTGACTATGCGATAATCTCGACCTTTCGTTCAATTTAGCAGGCAAGTGATAATTGAAGTACGTGCACGACAAAGAGACTTCTCTTGCTAGTGGTTTTAAAATAAGCTTGTACTCCATTACTCCATTACGCTCCCTCGAGTACTCAGCTACGCATATCGTACTAGCGTTATTTACTTCCCTGTTTTAAAATCAATCTTAAGACACCGATCGAAAAAAAAATGAAAGTACACGGCATCCGTAGGGTTAGAGCTCTGATTCCCATCGGTATATTCGTGGTCCACATATCTGGTGCTCAGGCAGCTATTCTCAAGCACGAACTTTCCCCTGATTTTCGCTTTGGTTTTAAAAGTGCTTTACTAGAGTTTTGTTTGTTTAGAAGGGCATATTTCATTAGTCCCTGCCCGTGGAATGTTGTTATCCGCTTTTGGATAGGTGTAGGTTGATGAGAATTCCACCTTACTCGTATGTTTTCATGAGATCTTACGCAACCTTATTACAATTCGCAGAGCTGGCCTGGCGCTCTTTTATCGCCACCTCCAAGATTGTTTGCGTGGCGTGGCTTTAAACCCTAAAACTCCAGTTCTCGTGAAAGGGTCGGTTATGGTTAACTTAGCATCTCCGGTAACTAGCTGGGACAGATTACTGTCTCTAAGACCGAGTGCCAAGAATGTTTATGGGCAACCACACTCTTTGCGTATTGTTTTTGCTGTTTATCTTTACCTTTTTGCAGAAAGCACTTTTAACGACCGAGGGAACTTCACGGTCCAAGGAAACGAAAAACGCGTGTTTTATCCTAAGGAATTTAGTTTCAGCCTTGACCCTGGGCGCATACCACTAGAAAACCGTGCAAAAGGATAATGTGCAGTTACTATCCCGAATTTGTTTAGCCCCCGAGACTTTTCCATTTGTGCTCTCCCGCTGAGACCTCGGCGCTCTGATCCAATATCTCCATGTGCAATGAACTAGAGAGGCAGGCAGGGTGCAAATGAAGGCTGGAGTTATATCGGGAAAGCGTTGCTATGCGAGCTTTAGTTGACTCAGGCGGAGAGATCAGCGTCTCAATTTATTCACGTGTTTAAGAATAAACACAGTTGTTCTGCTTGTACTCCAATTTACTCGCCCCCCGCCCCCACGTAAAATATTATTAAAGATGCGGTAAATACACGCTTGGCAAAGAGAACCAACAATAACCGCACGATTAAATTTGACGAAAACACCCAAACCGTCTTTTTCTGAATCTTTTGTGGCACACGTAATACTATTCAACATGTATGATTATTTTTTTTGCACTGTGCATCAACAGCCGTTATGCATTTCATGCAAACTCATCTTTTCCTTGAAATCCGAAATTTGTTTTAGCTATTTCGAACATCTCATTATATTGCTCTTATTATGAACAGTTATTTATTAACAGTTAACCGCTAGAGCAGAGAAATATTTTATTCAGCGTCAGTCTTCATGCAGTACCTTTAGGATCGATATAAAGTGAAGAGCAGCTGACATAAATGCATCAAAATCTGACAGGGAGCAGTGAGACCGGAGCGTATTGCTCTCAGGAACAAAGATGTCAACAAATTCCCACAAAAGCTAGAACTACTTTTTATCGCCACTAGTTCCGACAACATTAAAGGTTTTGAAAATGGATCAGGTAATCCGTCTATTGCAGCTCTACAATTGATATCAATTGTGCTGCATGTATTCTTGTGAAAGAACAAGTTTTATTATCTTCGGAATGTAGTTATGTGTTCCGCTTTGGTGAATTTAAACAATGGCGCATGTAATTCAAGAAATTCTAATTCGTCTTTGTCGAATTACGTGTTTGAATGATGAGACAGTTTTAACCAGTTAATGCCCGTATATTTTGAAATGGTCAGTCTATATTTAACATTCATATAACGCTGGCAGTCCTCATACCACTTCTGGCGTAGTGGTGCAGCGGCATTGCGTTTTTTGCTATCGCTATGTTCATTTTTCTGCTGCGTAATAGCCCAAATGATAATCACATAACTTTTAGCGCGTCAGACACTTGCGCGGTACACACAAAGTCAGTAACGAGAGGAAAGCCTCAAAGTACTTGCAAACGTTACGACAAGAGGACTTGTCTTCGTTGGGGAAAGGCGTTCATCATTGGCGAGGTTTAACTGCGGCCTTCACTGCGAGGAGAAAGAAGGCTTGAAGTGGGTAAGGGTATTAGAATGGCGAACCTAATTATTGTGCAGCATGATGGCTACTATGGATGGTAAGTGAGTTGATCTGCATCCGGAAGAGCCGGTCCATCCTCTTTAGCAGCCATGAGACCTACACAAGATTCACGCCCTCCAACATAGCACCCTTACCATTTCATGTCGGTCCTCTTCGGGCAGAAGGCCGTATTTAAATCCCTGCAATGATAAGCGATTTTCCCAGACGAAGATAAGTCCTCTTGTAAAAACGTTGCCAAGCACCCTGAGGCTTTCCTCTCCTCTTGTTCGCTTTGTGCATGTCAAGCCGCCATATTCTTGCCCTCTCTCTGCTGGGCAATGTTCGTACGTTACGCTGTTGAACCCAGTCACCCAATTTGAGTTATGTTTCAATTTTCGCTCAAACTTATTTGTTTCTCTGTTGCACTGACATCTTAGTTCGCTCTATTTTTTCTGTTATTATTCCTCAGTTCATTTGGAGCCAAAGAGTATTGGTACCTGACTGACTTGTCTGCCTGTCCCTTATTTCACCTAACGTTTTCACTGTTCGTGAAAACTTTCTTTTTCTATCCAACTAGACTGCCCGTTGCCTTCGTCATATCTAACTCAATTATACTGCCATCGAATATGCAACGCGTGAAAAGAAGTTCACGTGAGCAACCAAATTTCAAAATGTATGAAAAAACTTACCAATTTCAGACTATTCTAATGAAAAACAAATGATGCCCCTTTTATTCATACATTCTCCGTAGACGTTCGCAGGCGACGGATTGAGAGAGTTCTACGTTTGGAATCGCCTGTCTATCGGTACGAGTATGTTTCTTATTGCTCTGTGTAGGTTTGCGCTAAGGCGTTTCGATGTCGCTCCGTCCCTTTCCTAATTATGCTTCGTACTTATTCGCCTCTCTTGATACCAGATACTGCGTGTTCATTTTGTTTTTTTGCTACCCTCTTCCTTGAACTCGCGAGCAGATATTTATTTTTGCTCCCCCTTGAAAACCAGTTCAGTAAGAAAGAAGATCCTGGGGCTTCTGGAAGCAGCAGCGAAACCACTCTCAGCCAAGTCTGAGTTACAACAAGGGAGCTTACGACATGGCAAACGCAGGTGGTGCGTTTACTCTTTGCTCAACAATACCAATCTCATGGACTTTTCGCCTTCTGTGTTATGCTTTGTCAGTACATCCATACTTTCCGCAACTCTGCGTGTCCTATTGAACAGGTGTGATGACACACGAAGCGAGACTTCATGACGGGGCTTGCGTCACCATATTTTTTTTGTTTATGATGTTTTGCTTTTGTTTTTTCTTTTGTCATGCACACATCTCATGTATCTGGGCGCTGAGTCCATGTCCTTATGTGGTTGTCTTTTTATTTGAATCTACAGGATAGGTAAGTACGACATTGTCCACGTTGCCCTAGTGTCGTCAAGCATTGGCCACAAAGCGTACTTCGTTGTGTGGTTGTCTCGAAACGCATTGATATAAAGGCAAGCACAGAAAACATTATGTCGCAAGCCCTGGAAGGAAAAAAGTGTGGAAACTTACGTGATACATACTTAAGTTGAGAAAACTTGCTCAAGTAACTACGGTCCGTGAAAGAACGGCAATGTTTTTGTAAGTAGCGAATATTGTCACAACCTGTGTGATGAAAAATAACTTCTTGCCGAATTAGAACAAAATATTCGGTCATGGGCCAAATTTTATAACAGCAGAAACAAGACACAGGTGCAGAGAAGAGAGGTACACAAAAAAGCTGTTACGGAGGTCAATTATCTTTGATTCTGTCGATAATAAAAAGAGTTTAGGGCAACACAAACTTTCGAGACAAAGCTGGTACTGCGCATGTTTCTTGTTCGCATGTATGAAAATTCATCTGCCACCAACTCGCCCAAGCTACCGCATTGGTAGTTGACCTTTCGTAGGCCCGTATGTACCTGAGCTACTCTCAGGGCAGTTCGAGGCTTATGGGCAGAGTGTTTTGCCTGCAAAGAGTCGCTAATATTGAGAGCAGCAAAATAAGAGCATATTGACACAAGGACTCAGTGAAAGGTTACACGCGAAAAATAATAGACATTTTCTCTCGTCCAATAGGTTCTTCCCAACGCTTCCAGTTAAAATCCTGGTCACAGCGCCAGTTAAACTTCCTGTAACTTCCTCTCAGTTGTGGCGTGTTGGTTCACGATGGATACTCGTCGCGAGCGGTGAATGGTGATCGCACGCTGGCCGGTGATCGAATATACACGGCGGTTAGCGCTACGAAGAGCCTTCAGGTCTTGGTCCGCTCGTCCGGCGACACATTGCCGGTTGGGGCAGAAACTACAACTTTTTAACAACAGAACTTATTTATTAAATACGCGATCAAAATACAAGACAGGTGAGGACTCCTGAATAATTTCGACTACCCGGGAATCTTTAACGTTCACCGACATCGCACAGCACACGGGCGCATTGGCGTTTAGCATTTGCGTTTCACCTCCATTGGAATGCGGCCGCCACGGTCGTGCTCGAACTCGGGTACTCCGGATCAGTAGCCGAGCGCCCTAGCCACTGAGCCACCACGGCGGGCTCACTGTTCCGCGATTTGCGCAACGTATCTCCCTGAAGGAATAATAAAAGCACTCACCAAGAAGTCACCGTCATTCATAGCGTGGTAACGCGAAATATTGCACTGTTTTGATTGCACTGCATTCTACTTTCTGCTCCTTTCCGTAGTCATTTTAGTGAACCATTGAGCACTATTTTGTTCCACGGCTTTCTACAGTTCATGCCACTCCGTCCTCATACCACGCGGTGCGAATGGAATCCTCTTGTTGTGCTTTTGTATTTTCGCGTTTCTGCCCTGATTTTATTTTTTAATTCCTGTATTATGTTTTATTTACCCACTCATAGCCAGGCTCTACTTGGGCTGATAGTACCTTTAAATAAATAAATAAATGTTAATTTTGAGCTGAGAGGTTGATTTAATACATTCTTCAAGTAGATCGCGAAGTAAAAGGATGCCTCGAGTTATCACTACAACCTTTATTTTTTGCAAAGGTGGCAATTCTGGCAGGGACAATTTTATTAACGTATTCATTCAACCTAACCAGAAGGCAAGAGCCGGATCCCGCATTAATACCTCAAACCTAACTGCATTGTACACATTCGGGCTGAATGCTCTAATCTTGGCGCCTCTTTACTTTGCATAACGCATCATGACGCCACCATCATAATTAAAAGCCGCCATTGCTGTAGTCTCAGGTACACCGTTCTCTTTCTCCTGGTAACTCAGCTAGGCTTAAGTTCCAGTGATTTATTGCTTCTTAGTGAAGGAACATAGGGGCACCATTATTCGTTCAACAGCTTGGAGCAGCACTAAAGTTTAACATGGAACCATCCACTAGCAGATACTTTTCTTAGCGGTCGACGCAGGAAATTTACTCGTAGAAACTTAGAAAGAAAGGCAAAAGAATGGAGAATTTATTACCTTAAAATGCTGCATGAACCAGTGCTGGCGTATCATTACAGGCTATTAAAAAACAAACAAGCTCTAACGGCGCGTAGTTATTGTTGTATCTTCAGTTATATTATCCAAGCTGATCACCATGACCAGTGCTGCTACAAATGAAAGGGGCTGGAAGCAGAGAAAGGCACCGAACATTGTCGGTGTTAGCTGTGGTTGCAGACAGCATGTGAAGCAATGAATGTCTTGCCAGGCGATATTGAAGTCGATATCCTAGAGAGAGCTAGCCAAGTTTCTCCGAAAGCCGGAGCAGATGCTGTCTTAGCTGACATTTCGTCGCGAAGTTTATTTGTAGTAGGGCAGGCTGACGAGATTTCATGCAATCGCGACCAAGTTGGGTCTACCAATCTTGCCTGAGCAGCACACTAAACGCTGTGTGGTGAAGAAGCGCCTTGCGCCTTCCGCCGTATACTTGTCACGGAAGCAACGCTTTCTGCTTTGGTAATAAGGCAAATTCATCCGAAATTTGCTAATAAACGTTTTGCATCTTTAACTACTTCTTAGCCGAGGAGCTCAGTGAAAAGGCACGTTATTTGTGTATCATTGGCGTTATTAGTAGATTATTCATTCTTTCAAGTGCCAGTTGGTACGAAAAAGAGCTTTTTTTAAATATTAGCTGCTGTGGCTTTGTGGAAGTTTCGGTTCTGCCAAGCCACATTCCGGGCGCGTAGGAAGGAAGCGGTGAGAGTGTTTCCAAACCAGCTGCTGCGTTGGATGAAAAACAACGACCCTCTCCCTTCCCATGCTCTCCTTCATCTGCTGCTGACAGCGAAAAACTGAGTTCTTTTATTAAGCTTCTACGCAGTACACCACGGGACCATATATGTAGTCGATAACGCAAGCGGCTAACTAGACGCTGTTGCGAAATCCCGTTACTGCCTAAACGCTGGGCCGCCACCTGTGCAGGCAGCCTTGCAAATAATAATAATAAAAAAATTACCTCCTCTTCATCATCTGCTTCGAATATACCCAGATTGTACTCTTTTTTTCTAAATTTGAATATTACTTTCTACCGCATTCGTCGTTTCATACATTGTAGGGCCAAGGTGTGCGGACACGTGCCTTACCATTGCCCACATTCAATGATTTGCGCGAAAAAAAACTGTCCGTGTGCTACGTCGAAATTCCTAGTTGAACAGAGCACCAATGTGCTTCGTGCCTAGAGGTGCAATCTCTTGAATTGAAATTGATGAATCACTTGAGAAATGGCAGCAATACAATGAATGGCCCACCGATTACACAACCTTGAGAGTACTTGACGATAAAGGAACCTTCCAAATCACACCGAACATTTTTTTTTTCTGGTGTCACAGGATTTAAAGACATGAAAGGTGTTGAAGCACAACAATACAATTACTTGTCCACAGAATCTTCGTTGCAAGCGGCAGCGTACAGTACGAGGAGTTAATCTCGGCGCTAACGTCTAATAACTTGGGAAAATAGAAGAACCCGCCCTCCCTCCTAAGATAAGTATTAACATACACTTACTTTCTGAAATCAAATCTATGCGCAACCCATTGATATGATACGCAGCCTTCGCATAATACCAACTGAACGCTGCAAAATACGTATAATTAGAGCACCTACAATTGTCTTTATTATAAGTTGAATCTTCTTTCCTGAGCAGCCAATACACATCAGTTACTCTGCATCGCATTTGTATCGTTTAGTGGAAATGATCTATATATGGCTAAGCCTTCAAGATGCCTCGACCGTTAGCCGATAATTTGTGGTTATTTGTGACCTATTCTTTCGAGACATCGTTATCAGGTGCTGAATGATCGCACCGCAAATAACCCTTGTTCGCGTTATAAGGCCGACGCCCTGTCCTTCCGTAGAGATTACCGCAAGTTTAGCAATGGGACCTTCATGTATAGGGATGTGGGAATACTTGTTATTGTTTTTCGAGAATTAGAATTTTCGTCAACAAACATTACAGCAAATATTTCCAGAGCTTTCGCAGCACAAAAAGTGGTGAAGGGTGCAATCGGCATCTCCAAATGCCGAATTCTTCGAGTGCACACGTCCGTTAAACAAAAAATAGTGCAGTAAATTTTTGTCGCACTCATTAAAGCGAAGTAGATCTCCAGCATCCAGGTGGTCATCCGTAACTTGGGGAGCCGAGCTACACGTGTAGCCGAAAATCTTTGGGGTGTGGCAACTATTTGTGGGACCTTAGTGTGCTCATATTGGTCAGTGCATCGCAGCGAGGCTGTTCTTTCTAGCAATACCCCCAAAGATTTTGTAAGGCGCTCGCGCCGTTTCTCTTCACCCATCGCCACCCCCCGGCTCGGGTCGTAAAGGGGCAACCTTCGCCGAGAGCCTCGCACTGACTCAGTTTCGAGTAAGGGCTGTCCGGCTTGATTGCGGGATTTCAAACGGGCAAAGGGGCCTCTGGAACTGCAGTCAGCACAAACTCACCCCGCGCAAATCACAGAATTCGTGCACACTACGAATCTGGCATGCTGCTGCAGTGAGCACAAAATCACAAAACACCAGTCACGGAAATCGCGCGTGCTCTTCATGGTTGGTGCATGCCGCTGCGTTGCGCACAATCTCGCATATCTCAGGTCACGTGAACCGCTGCTCCTAAACCTAAGGTATGCCACGTTAGTCAGCCAAAGCTCACACCACGCCAGTCACGGAACAAAACGTATCCTATGAAGGATGTATGCCGCTGCAGTCAGCATAAACTGTCACCGCGCAAGTCACTGGGACCGCGCATCTTCCGATTGGGGCATGCAACTGGAGTAAGCACAACCTGCCACAAACTGGTGAGAACGACAGGAACGCGCAACCTCCCATTGGCGTATGCCGCTGTAGTCAGCACAAACTTGCACCACGCAAGTCAAGGCACCGGGGATCCTCCGGTTCGTGTGTGCCGCAGCAGTCAACACAAACTCGCACTGCGCAAGTCACGGCAACTGCGCATGCGCCGATTGGTGTATGCTGCCGTGCCGGTTCTGGTTCGTCCGTGGCGCTGGTAGCAAGGGTGTCGAAACTTGGCACATAGAGATGTGGTACACATACACATGGCTCGTAAAGATGCACATCTTGCACAACTGCTGCCTACATCCGCCTGCAGGGCCTGGAGATTTCTACTGAAGAATGTTCCCTTTTTGCCTTTACATGCAAGAGCATGTCGCAATATTCCGTATGTATAGGTAACTCAAAAATACCTTATGCAAGAATCTATCACTTCCTTGGAGTAATCATCCATCGTAATCTATCATAGAGCCCACATGTCTCGTACATGAAAAGGCGACTAACATAGACTGTTCACGCTCTCTCTTTTATCGAAAGGAAGTCGTGGGGAACATCAGTGCAGTCGGTGCTCCAGGTGTACACCGCATTATTCATGGGGTTTCTTCGGTACAGCCTCCCTGCACTTCGAAACTTCAGGAAAACGAAGATACGGGGTCTTTAGAGCGTTCAAGCTCAATCTCTCCGGATGTTCCTAGGACTGCCAAAATGCGCGTCTACAGCCGCAACAGTACTCATTGCCCAGGAGAACCCAGAGACTGACAATATAACAATTGATGCCTCGAGAGCGCATATTCGTCACCTCTCTCTGATTTCTGCGCACCATCTTGATAGCCTCCCTACTAACCGGCCGCGTACATCCTTTGCGGAAATTATTGAATCCCATCGCGACTTTCTAACATAGAAATTTACGCAAGCCTCTTGACATTCTTGTCTATTATGGAGCTTGCACCAATATTGTGTGCTTTTTTCCTTGCCAGGCGTCAAAGATAAAGCTGATTTATCGCCGACAGCATTGAAACAGACAACTCTTGAATATTTGCATGAGAAACACGGACACCGAATGCACGTGTCCCCGATGGCTCACGCACCCCCTCCAGTTCCTCGGGCTCCGTGATCACCTCCGTAAGTACCGTATTTTTGAAAGTAAAAACATCACACCAGACTTTACCGACTGGTGCAGAGCTTACCGCTATTTTTGCCACCATTGGGCATATCACTTAAGAAACACCCCAGCAATGGTCGGTTTTCAGTGATTCAAAAGCAACCCTACAAGCCTTACAAGCTGCTCTTCGTCTTGGGTCCCCTGAATAACTGGTCGCGGAAATCCGAGAGATCTGCAGCACCGCCATAAATAAAGGGAACGATATTGTCTACCAATAGCTGCCAGGACACAGCGCCATTGCAGAAAACCACCGCGCGGACGAGGCCTGCGCGAACTGCTCCCCGCGAGGGCGATTTTGTGTACATTCCTCTCCCAAGAGCCGACGCAGTGGGTAGGTTTCGAATACTGGCGCGGGCGATCGCGCTTTCCTTGCGAAATTTCGGCCAGTTTTCAAACCTGTGTCTATAATCCCTGGATCCTGAACTGAAGCTAAAGCTTCCTTTCGACCTACCACGACGTGAGGTAACTTTGCTATGTCGCCGGTGGCTTGATGTCGCATTCACAAAATATTACTGTACTGTGATCGGGATGGCTGATAGCCCGGCATGCGACATCTGTGGCCGCGGTGAAGCCATATCTCATATTCTTTGCGAATGCCCAGGGTAAAGTTCTTAAAGACATCAATTCACGCCCGCTAACAAAGTACAAGATTCTTCGAGATGGTCGCGGCGATCATCGGTGGTGGGGCTTGCCACGCCCTCCAGCAGTTCTTAGGAGCAGGCTGTGACTTTTCCGAGGCCTTTTCGCCTTTCGCTCTTTTTATCACTCTCTTTTCTCTCTCACCTTTATATAACCTCATCGCTTTCCTCAGTGCAGGGTAGCAAACTGGTTTCATCTACCGGTTAACCTGCCCACCTTTCCTCCTCCTCTTCCTACTCCTCCTTGCGCTGCTGCCAATGATGATGTGTCCACCCTCTTCACGTCACCTCGCACTATCTATGTCCTTTTCAGGTAGGGTTCCCAAGATCAGCGGGAAGTGTACACGGTGCGTGGTGACACCCTGCAAGCGCCCACCTACTTGTTTCGTGCAATCTTCGCGGTCATCGGGAGGGACATGTAGTCGAGAGATGACCCAACCGCTTCGGAACGCCTTCCAGACAGCGCACATAGCCCGTCAAATGAGAGACCGAAGGCATGTGACGTGTCCAGTATACGTAACTGGCGCTCGGGACGCCACCTACCAACAATGTGCCTGGTTGTATCCGCAAATCTTGGCTACACAATTCACAAACAAGTCATAGATTGATAGGAACAGCGTTTGTTGCAGCCGTTGCATTGCGGGAGACCGTATGATAAAGTGCCATTTGTCTTTATGTTTCGTGACCACGAAACACCAGTATTGCAAAAAAAGAACATTTTCTTAACACTCACTGCCAGTGAAAGCCAAACTGGGTTTATTTTCTTCTTTTTTGGCCACGCAATATCAAATTCATTATGGTTACATTTTTCATCGTATATATATGCTTCATAAGCAGAATTGACATCTGAGCTAGTTGGTTTTTCATTTTCAAAAATTATATAAAGCGCACTTAGGACAACAGACAAGGAAGACCAAACAACACAAGCGCTTACTCGCAACTGCGCGTTTATTCGAGAAACACACAAAAGGAAGAACAATCACAAACAAAACAAAAGCCACCACACAGGCGTGACAGGAAAAGTGCTCATACAGGTGCGTCAAGATAACAAAACTCTATTTCATGCAAAACCACCATAGGGAAAGCAACACACGTGTGCTGATAGCCCTGCGAGTAAGCGCTTGTGTTGTTTGGTCTCCCTTGTCTGTTGTCCTAAGTGCGCTTTATAAAATTTTTCAAAATATATGGTTCATGTCAACATTTTTTTTTGCTGCCAAATTGTCTACAAACTCTCGGCAATAAAAGCCCGAAAACATAACTGTTTTCAACTAACAGTTAATGCATTTAAACAGGTAGATAATAAATAAGTGCGGTTTCTTGAAATGATCAAAATTACGTGAAAAAAATTTCGAAGCAGGGTATTATAATGGATATAAAAATTCCGACTCATGTTAAAATTTTGTATCATATGCAAGTAATACCTTTTAGTGAATCTTATTATTACAACTGCTTTTGATCCCTTCTTTTTCGACCCAGCTCCTAAAGCCAAACAGATAGCTTTGGACCGAGATGTCTTTGGGGATCTATTAGAACGAGAAAGAGAAATGCACTACTAAAGCTCCATCAAGATCAACAAAAGAAGAATAAATAATTGGTATGGATGATCGTTGCAATTTCTTGGAAGAATGACGAGCTCTTGGCGAAATATTCGTGCCCTTCGCTTTAAGATCTTTAAATACGGTTCTAAACTATTGCGGAGTTTTGTAGCGATAACAACGCTACACTACCTCTTCGAACCTTCAGCGTGGCACCACTTGAGCTCTATGGCACCACTTGATCTCCGTGGCGGCGCCGTTGGTCGCGTGCTTGGTCACGTGGGTTCATCACGTGGTGCGGAACAGCTGTTTCTGCCGGCGGCGCGGCACGCAACAGCTGCAACAGCTGTGCGCATGAGCCGTGTCAAGTGGCACGAAGATGAAGATAGAACGCCCACCGAAACGAAGCGGCGAAAGACTAACTTTGAAATGTTACTGAGCGAGTTCCACTCGGCCAGATGCAGCTGTCGCGTCACTTCAGGTTTAACCAGAGCTGAACCGCGCCATTTTGAATTGTGGAACATGCGCCTGCAGGAAAAAGCTTACAACTCTAAATGCCCAGCGTCCGGAATAATCAAGTCAGCAATATCCAGTCGTATAAAAGCATATGGCATATGAGCCTTAGCAAGTCGCTTTTCCCGTACAATCTCTTTAAATATTGCTACCATTTGGCTCAACGGCCAAAATCTGACACCTACTTTCGCAGATGCCCTTGCGCAAGTCGTGCTAGAAATATTATAAGCGAAGACTTCACGGATGAGGTTTATTACAACCCGCTGCCAGAGACACGCCCAGAGCGAACAACTCAAGCGATGACGAGGAGTATTCACATGCAAAAAAGAATGAAGTCGCATCCATATAGGAGAAAACGACGAAATGGCTTACAGTGCTCACAATACGGGCAAGCACAATTAATATGAGCGTTTAAAAGACGCAAATGCTGCTGTGCAGCGTCACACGCTTTGGACTCCCTCTTTAAGATCTGCTCATTTGCTATCCTTAGAGGGTGCCCTTCATCTCTTGCGTTGAAAATCTTCGAATTCCTTTTATGTGTTGTGATATATGGAGTTGTCGAGTCGCCTACATGATTTTGACCTTACGAATTCAAGTGCCAATCGCATGTACCGCAAAGATTTGCATTCGTACCGCTTTCTCCGCTGATTGCTTGCTCATATTTTTCTGCGAAATGTACCCGCACGTTTTTTGTTCGTCTTTTTTTCTGCAGACCGATTACTTCAGCAGAACGCAAACACCTCTTGGGTGATTATTGTGGGCCCTTTATGACTCGGCACGCTGACGAGCGCCATAATCAACAGCCCCCTCAATCATTCGACCACGTGAATTTCTAGCACAATATATCTGTTTACCCCGATTAAAATTCAACCTCTGTCATGCGGCGAATACACTTAAGAACATACTTCTCAGGCCATTGATTGAAGGGATGATTTTGCTTTTTTTAGGTTGTAGCTTTATGTACTGGGGTGCACATAGCTCATGAATACGTCGGGAAGCTTTGTGTTCCGGCATGGTAGCATTCACTTTTTTTTTCTTTATATGAACAGATGATTTTTCGCCATAGATAGCCTCAAGTAAGTTGTGATAATTAAAATCCAGATGCTTGCAAACAGCAAACCATGAACATCAGGCTGCTGGGAACAGTAGTCAGAACGCAATTAGTTCGAAGCGGTAGACCTTTTCCAAGCATGAAACTTCCGCGCTCGGCGGAGAAGCCACTCAGCGCCGGAGACACATGCCAAAAGCCAGGAAGTGCACGAATGCCATAATTAAAACTGTCCAGGATATTTCCTTGCAAGAGAGGCTGCTGCGACGGTAGCGCCTCATACTGGCCACTTAGGGTGTCGCAGTCCTCTCGGCACCCCATTAGGCCGCAACCTTCATAATTATTTGAGTAACTGCGGGCACGTGAACCATGGATAAGAGCCTTCGGTGCTTTCTGAACTTAACGCGCATGTTCTTTAATTACAACAGTTTCTATTCTTGTCATGCCTCTTTTGACTGAAGTTTGATACGCAATAAAGATTTGCGTTATGTTATATTCTTGGCGAATTCACATCACCTAGCTTATTGTATTCATCCAGCAGCTAAGATGTCAGCTCATACGGCAAAAAATGTGACGAAAATTATGGTTCCATCTTTACACTATGCTTCCGAATACATGTTGATTCAATACAACCTAAGTTATCACATTACAACTATCGGTGTATTCCCCAAAATAACGAAACCTTCCGTTTCACTTCCAGCATGCCGACACTCTGTAAACACCGCATTTTACTAGAATGCGTGGCCTATGGATCTGATGCACTGTCTGGTTCGTTGCGCTTAACTGCTCCGTATGAGCGTAGCTTTACACGGCCCTCGCCGCGGATTTGAAGGTTGAGCAGGAAGAGTCAATGCAAAATGGATAACAGCATGAAGCGCAAGAAAATTTCGCTATCATTATACATTAGTTTCCTCTTAGAATATTATTTGCGGAAATGTTCAAGACGCAGAATGCGCTGACTTTCATACTTAGGTTGAGAGCGGTAGTGAATAAATGCTCAGCAACTACGCAAAAATTGGCATACGGACTTATCTCATTGCTCGAGCAAAAGCTGGCGCTTTTTTATTCGCAATTTCCTCTGCCTCTAAAAACCGACCACTGATCTTAAAAACACTTGCTTTGAAATTTATTTTGCAATAAAATGTCAGCATTCCGTTGAGTAGAAACTTTCACTGCTCATCTGAACCCTCCGCAATCCTGAATTCTCCCGGGCGGTGACGAAGGGAGACCTGTATTTGCGCCGAATACTACAACACTGCATGATCATGGTTGTGCAGCCTCTGTTAGTTCAATTCTTAATCAGAAGAATGCCATGTAGAGCAGGTTTACGGCGTGGGCTTGGCGTGGGTACTAAATTTTGACGAAAAAGAATGCTTCCTATGCCTAGAACCTATGTCAGGTGAAAGTAAAATAAACACTCGATCAACCATACTATGCGGCCATTTTGAAACGTAACTCAGAACCTAAAGGAGAGCAACGTTCACAGGAGTTTTACGTATATTTTGCCACTTAAGACTGGGGGAGCAGACGATCAGAGTGGTGCGCTGTATTTTTAGGCGCCTGGAAGAGCAATTTTTTGGCGCTTGAGGAGGTACAAGCTGTTAGTTATATTTTTCCTTCGGCAATCCAGCAGAGATCACTTCCATAACTTGCTGTTCGCACAACTCTTTGTTATATTCCCGGAAACAGTTGCGTAAAATTTCAGCGATAAATAACCAGCTAGGCAAAGCGAACAAGGGCGCTTGTTTTGAAACTTTTATTTTCTCACCACGATGATCTCATGTTAATTGGCTTGCTCTTCGGCTTCGTTTCATTACGTTTGTCACTGGCTAAGTATCTTCAGTTACCTTGTGGCTAACAAGACAGCAAACTGTTTTCATTGTTTTCATGGCGACAGGTTCCTGGAAGAAACTCTTGAATGTGGTCGTCTTGTTAGAATAAAAGCAGCAACATCAGGCCCATTTTTTTTAAACCGTTCTTTTTATTCCTAACTTATTTTAATACTCCTGATCTTAACAGAATGGTTTGCCACACGTCAGACGTATAGGCTTTTCACACAGTGTTAAACTGTGTAGGTTTAAATTCTACCCGAGATTAATCTGCACCTGCGGCAAAAGCAGGCCACTCATGGATAAATGTGTGCGTATGAGGGTCGGGAGAAGGTCGCCCGAGCTCACGTTATATTGATTAAACGCACACACACATGTAAACTGATAAGAAATTAGCGTGCAGTAAAATAGAATGCATGTTGGAGCAGTTGTAGCGGATAATCAAATAGTAATATCGGAAATTAGGGGAAGAGAATAGACTTTGGCGGCACGTGCATGGCATCGAACCTCAAATTCGAAGGTCTGCTGGAGCAACCGACTGCATGCCCTTTGCCCTGAAGCCTTGCCGAGGGTAGGAAAATGAGGGGCAGAAGTGCGTTGAGGGAAATATACTTCATGAAGTTTTTCCCAGCTTCCGTGAAACGAATAGGTGCAGAGAGATAGAACATAACGTTGCTGTGTTTTGTATTGCCGCTGATGTCATGATTAGGGCAGCGACAATGAGGAGTGAAGGAAAAAATTTTCTCCCAACCATGCTTTCGAAGCATGTGGAAATAACTACAAAGCAATGTTCGGAATTTTATTTCTTGGGTTATGTTAACGTGTGCCTCGTCAGCCGATATTTTTCACGGTCTGTCCCTGTTAACCAAAGCAGAGATCGAATTTTATTTCGATATGTTCTATGTTCATGGAATACCATGAAGAACTGGTGCAAAAGAAAGGGGCACGTATCCACTCTCGCCGTCAATTTACATTCGTAGTGTACGGCATAGAATGCCTGAAATTTTCATTCAGCTGAACAAATATGTATGAACAGGCATGAACGCTCTCTTTGAAAATTCGTAATCCTGTGCCCCTTTCTTCGTGGTGTCGCACTCTGCAGGTCTCCAGCCAAGAAAGGCACAGAGCTATCGAGTGGTTTTGGGGGAAACGCACCATTTTAATGCGCTTAATTTGCCTCGATATAGATTTGCGCAAGAAATTACCACGCATTGTAACTTATAAACTAGAGTCCAGAGAAAGGGGATCTGACCCTTATAGCTTTTCGTGAAATGTTCTCTGCGTTTCTCCTTTTCTTTCGTACCACATATTTCTAGGAATATTGCTAAATTCTTAGAGGCGTGAAGGATTGCGCTAGTTGGTGGCACATTTTAGGCAATGAATGGAGACGCAAAAAAAGGGGAGGACGAGAGGCATTACAAACACAAGCGCTGTCAATGTGTGCGTGCGTGCGTGCGTGTGTGTGTGTGTAAGCGTGTGTGCGTATAACAATAATGTGTCAGAAAATAAAGCTTACGTACATTTCCGACATGGCTGCAAGCAATTGCATGGTAACATGCATAAACAAAGCAAGTAATTGGTTATTGCTGCCAATCCCAAAGTTTACCTGCGCTATTTGTGCAGATCACTCATTATAAGGAACACGCATTCACCTGGAAACCTTTTCCTTATGGCTAATTTTCATGTAGAAAACTTTCTCTTCCCTGTAAGTGAGAGCTTGGAGTTTTTTAACACCACACGTTCATGTGAATACGGCATGACACAGAGACGCCCAAACAAAGCAATCTTTTTCACAACGCTTAGCGTTTTGAAAATGATTGCGAACGCAGCCACAAGCAGAAATTGGTAAACTTCTTGCTTTTTAACTGACATGAATTCGAAGAATAAAGCACGCTTATGCGGTTTTTTTAGCTTCCAATTTTTCCATAATTACTTTTTTTCTGCCGTGTAGAAAGAAAGGTCGTAAATTAATCTAGAAATAAGGCAATCAGAGCGCCAAGCCCTTCACGACACTGCTTTCTGGTTACTTTGCCGAACTGGAAGTCAAGGGTAAGGGTTCATTTCGAAGGCTACAAGACATCAAGGAATGAGTTTTTTTTATACGTCTTTATTTCTGCATAAAATAGCCTAGCCTTGCGGCAGAAATGAGGGGCTTCATGGGGGTGGAGGTGGGGGAGGGGGAGGAGGGCCGGTCTCCACTTCGTCGAAGTGGGGTGGTCCTGTGGTCGGCTCTGCGAAGAAACGGCCAGGTCCTTCTTCTTCCTTGAAGCATAGGAGAAAAGCCCGCCAGAGCCGGAGTGCGTCCGATGATCCGATGTGTAATGGTGGGTCGACCCATTCCTGCAAGGTGCCAGGTCGGTGCCCGCCCAGGGACTGAAGTGCTCGCTCCCGCACCACGTCAAAAGCAGGGCAGCGCCACAAAAGGTGTTCGGCCGTGCCTCTGGCCGGGCATGCCGGGCATTGAGGGGTCGGGTATGAGTGCGGGTTGATGAGGTTGAGCTTTGATGGCGACAGAAGCTGGCCAGTCGGGGCGCGGCGGAGGAGTACCGCCTCTACCCTTCGGAAAGTTCTAGGTGGGCGGCGGTATAATTGCTCAGGGTTCGCCACGTGCTGGAGGATGCGGCGGCGATAGCATTGTGCGCGATGCCATGTCTCGGCCCTATCCATAGGAGGCGACGACGGATGTGCAACGTCATCACGGGCCCAAGAAGCGGATACTAGTGTGCATCCAGGCAAAGGTGCGGAAAGAGCGGCAGCGCGCGCTGCCTTGTGTGCCTTTTCGTTTCCAGTGATTCCTTCGTTTCCAGTGATGAGTTTTTTATGCAATGTCTTTTGAATATGGTACGAAAGAAAGTGTGTTTTTCGGAGTTGCGTCGCTTCTGTAATGCCTCCTTTTCGTGCATGGCTTCTATAGTGTCTTCGTTTCCGGTGATGATGGTGATGATGATGATGCCCTCAGGTTTAATATCACATACCACGGCAGGGGATTGGCCAGGGAGCATTGCGGAGGCTTGTAAAACTTTACATATCTTATCTTCTTTTGTTTCTAACTGCCAAGCATGTTGATATGTCCACATAAGTTTCTTTTATTTAGGCAATCTTTAGTTACGCTGTGTTGTTCTGTGCCTTTAAGTGAATATCTGTAAAGGATATCAACATACTTCCTACACTGTAACGCATAGGAACAGCAATTATTTTGTTTATGTTTCATCTGTATAAAGAAGAAAATACATTGAGTAATCAGTTATATAGGAGAATATTTCACTAAATTTGGAAAACAACGAGTATCATTTCAGGAAACCGAATCATTGATTCTGTATGCAGCCTCCAATTCTGTATTGTCTGATCAAGGTGGCGGCTTTCACTCCTTTTCATGTTGAAGGTGTTCGTGTTTCACAAAAAAATAGCCTTGAAAAAGGTTTCTCTTCATCTTCTTTCAAAGAAATTATCTCCTGATTAAAAAATAACCCATATTTTCTTCATTTGAACCCACACAAACAGTACGCGTGCACAACGGTCTGGTTTCCCAGGCATCAAAAAGTACTCGTTTTCTCCAGATCTCAAGCCTGCTGAGAATTTCATAACTACTCTTTTTGTCGTCTAAAAGCATAGCCAAGGTATCACTTCTGGCAGTCTGTATGCCGTTTGTAGCCCACGATGGTACCCGAGCAGCTTGCGCATTCCACCTTCAAGCGCATTCCAAGTGTCACTTTTGGCATTACCGAGCATATGCTATAAACCACTGCGGCTCGGTTTAGCGGTGGTGAATACTATGAAGGTTACGCTAAGGAAAAGTGATCAGCCTTCAGACGCATGAAATGTGGTGTTGCTGTTCTTCAGAGCAAGCGAGGTTAGTCTTCCATTTTTTTTATTGGTGGATGCTCCTGCTTTTTCTAATAAGAAAAGTTACACTTATCCCCTGTATATGTTTTATACGACGAGAGAACTCATAAAGATGTAAAGCATGTAAGCAGCTTCGAAGTTATCAGTTAATATATCGCCTGGGGAAGATGTCATCTAGATTAGCGTCGAACACGGCATGCTAAAGGCGAGGATTCTGCTTGCAATGACTTCGAGTGGACCGCTCATTCTACTTTGTGCAAAAGAATCTGCAATCTAAAATTGTTATTAGGAAATTTCTTTACCTCTCAGTACCACACAAAACACTGTGATATCCCAGTGTACTTGCTTTGGCTTCAAATAGTTAAGATTTGAGGTTCGTTCATCGGACTCCACATACGATGCCCCACCGTCCCAGACAGTATCAGGCACATAATCGACGACATGGCGACATCAGGCAACACTTGACTTGAGGGAAGGTAAACTGAAGTTTTGTACTGCAACTTACACATTTACAATAGATTAGGCAGTGAGCGCGATTACATGCAACTGGTTGAAAGAAAATCGTCCCTCTTTGGCATCGCAGAAGACGCGAGAGATCTATATCTAACTCAGAACAATTTTAGAGACTCCGCGGCCCGGATTTGGAGACCTAAAAACCTGGTCTACTTTTTGAATCACCCAGTCAAAACAGCCTAACACATATTTGGTTTAGAAACTGCATGGCACGCCTTCCAGTTTCCGCAAGGTTCAAGACACTCTCTCTAAAATACACAGTACAAACAGAACAACAAAATAGCTTTAAAGAACAGCATTCTGGGAAACGACCCCCAAAATGATTGGCTCACTAGGTTACATGCCACGCTCAATACTTCCGTCGTATTGCGCAAACATTTTCTCTTACAAAGTAAAAAGAAGAACGCATGAAAAGACATCAAAAACTCTCTCACGTGTTGCTGTGTTCCTGAAAACTGGTTACCCTGCGGGTCCTAGCACTAGGGCAATTATATGTTTCCTCCGAGCCCCTACCGTCGCTAGTAACAATGAGAAGGGCTGAACAGCGTTTATGACTACTGTACTTTTTTTTATAAACGAGATTTATTACCTCGGAGCATCAATGCCGATGATGTGATGAAGAATGCAGTAAGGATTAAAGTAATGGAAAAAGGTTAGCTGATTTTATGAAGTCCAGTAGTGAGCGATGGTACGGTTCCTGTGTCCAGGCAATATATTGCTACGTGACCGAAAGCAGGTGAAAGCAGGGCTACATGACAGATGGCGATGGAATAATATAATGGTGGTGGACCTAGCGCGAGCGCTCCGTGCCGCGCCACTGCCCAGTTTGTCGTCTTCGAGTCCGTGACAATATGAAGCAGGGTTCCTCGGTGAAACGCCCGCCAACTTGACGTACCGGTTCCTTGTAGGCTTGAGAGCTGGGCTTTACTATACTAAGTGGTGAATGTCGGCTTCAATGTCCTCACGTTTACGTATCGGACACACAAGCTGAGGAAAGAAACCTCGATACTGAGTCCACTACAGAGTGAAGGCAGGTGTGAGGGCAACCCCGACCCGCACCCGACAAAGCACAATCTAGTCTGCACGGCAAAGATCGCGGGGGAGGGTTGCCGCACACGGATAGATGAGAGCACGCGTGCGTTGCCGGAGGTGTTCTTTTCTTGATAAAAGAACGGTAAAGTTGTAGAAATTATGGAGGCGAGGCAGTGGTGAGGAGCCTTGAGTTACGAGGCGGGTCGCCAAATCTGTCGGGCTTTGAGACGTCAGCAGATCTCGTGGGAGCCACTGAATAGGTGCTGGCTGTGGGATGCGTGCCGCGAGCTCGTGGATGTTCTGACATAATATTGGGCACCTGCTAACACTTCGCAGCAACCTCACTACTTTAAGGGCGTTAGTGCTGATCACATCTCAGGCCGCAGGGAGCATAGATGTGGCGGCCATGGAGCGGAGTGCCTCTTGAGCTACAACGAGCTCAGCACAAAAGAACGTAGCGGGTTCCGTAACTTGCAACCTAGAGGTTTGATTTAGGGCAGGTGTGCCCGGGCAGTAGGTTGATGTTTTTGCTTCACAGACTTGGATGCTAGCGCCTACGTAGAAAACAATGGACCCTTCAGGCAGACAAGCATCTTGTTCTTCAATTTTCTGCTAAGTAATGATGCCGAATTAGCATATGTTTAACGGCGATTATCAGTTGGCTCGTTGGCGCTGAGCTGTGCAAACTTTCATGGGGAGGAACTGGAGTTGGCCGCTGTTTAATAGATTGTGACGTTGCATAAGCCCTCAGTGCGTGCGTGGATGGCGATAGACTGCCCTTAAGGCTGCGAGCATCACGGCGCTGCTGCAACTGCTCATCTATGCTGTTGAGCTGCGCTTTCTCTTGTAAAGCTATGACGGGTGGGATGCGTGGATTGCATGTAATGGTCCTGATATCCTCTCGGTCAACGGCTTGAAGGCGATCCCATTGGTTTCGTGTAAGATGTTAAAACTGGGCTTGATAAACAATACGTGGCTGCAGATTCGCCGTCACGAACATCCATGCAACAGACGAGCTAGCGCCACTCGTTTTGAAAGCCATCTTTCGAATAAAACCCAAAGTCTAAATATCTTGCCTTTTGCACGAGAAAGCCAAGCAGCGGCTGATACTGGTTGGTGAATGATTAGACCCAGTATGTTTGCACTCGGACTTTCTTGTAGCAGAGAGCCTGATAGACAAAGACGAATTGGACTTGCAGCGCCTATACAGCGTCCCGAGCGGTTCGAGACCGACGTGTATGTGGTTTTATGTACGCAATGTTTAAGGCCGATAACACGCCGAAGAGCGGACCAAATGATCCGACCGCTTCACTGCTGAGGCGAATAGCAAGTTTTCTGCCTTAGAAATGATTCAGCATAACCATACACTCAAAGTGGGAGGTGAAGCATGTCAACTTAGTTCAGAGTGACAGCATGAGTGATGTTGTCATATGCCTTTACAACGTCCGTTGCTAACACTCTACTCACATTGCAGCTACGGGTAGATGACAATACTGCAGATTCAACACAGCCAACCCGTCCTCTGTACCAATATATCGACGAGACCCAAATTGGGCGGGGTGATAAAAACCGTGCTACTGTAGCCACCACGAGAATTGTGTTCCTAGCATTTTCTCTCCCAGCTTGCACGGCGTTGGAGTTAAAGAGACACTGAGGAGAACTCTATCAATTTTTTATTCTTAGCAAAATCTGATAGTTTGGCATTTCATGGCTTCGTTGCCGCTTGTCCGGGCGCGAAAGATGCATTTATTTCAAAGAAATTTGGATTCCAAGATGAAAAAGTTTTTCCCGCCGCTCTGATTCAAACTCAGGGAACTCTTATGACGCCACGGAAACTCTTATGACGAATCAGAACGGAGTGACGTGACACGTGACGTAAACGCAGACTCCGTGATTTCTGACGGCTAGCGGTTCGGTGCGCAATCTTTCTTTGCCAACCTCAGAGATTCGCGACATCCATGAAGTAAGGAGAACTCCTCTAAGGTGGCGCCTCTGGTCCTCGGAAGTCATAACGCTTGTACTTGCGAGATTGGCCTCTGGCGGCGATACCTGTACTTTGGTTCTTGCTATCTTCTACATTACAAGAGCTTTGTTTTCAGTAAGAGTGGCGTTTTTGTGATCAGGAGCTGCTATTCTATCGATACAAGCCAACTTCAATTTCTCCTCAGTGTCCCTTTAAGAAGATAGGTCGGAAGTTTGTAAGGATCACTGAAGGCTTTCCTGGTTTCGGGATATGGATCGCGACAGCGGATCTCCAGATCGCGGGCACAGCGCCACCCAGGCATACTTTGTTTATGGTGTGTATTATTTAAGAGAATGCAGCGCTACTCAGGTTCTTGTAAACCTCGCACTATATATTGTCTGTGCCGGGCGCTGTTTTCTGTGTCGCGTCATGTATTGCAGCCAGAAACCCGGGCATAGAGAATGGACGCGCGATTCCATCTGCGTCGACAACAGATGGCACTTGATATACATACGCTGGGATACCTGCCATATTAAAGCTAACAGCTGAAGGAGGCACTGCATCGTCTTTGTGGCGACTGCTGAGAGGTGTCCACCGAAATCTGGGAAGTGGCGCAAACCCTGACGTTGCTGCAGTTGATCGTGTGGCGGCATTCTTTTTGTTTTGTTACGTCTCGTTATGCCAGCCCGCCTCCCGAGAGTTGTTGGCGTATAACGCCCTCGGGCATTGGCACCGTCACAGATCATGCTAGACGAGCCCGTTCTTACCGTACGTTACGCCTAATTGCTCCAAGTCAAGAGCGAGTGCCCGAACCCGTCTCGTCCGGCGGTGTTGACCCTTCGAAGGCTCTGCCGACCTTCTATCCTAGGCGGTCTTTGCTACGGTCTTTGCTACGTCTTTAATGAAGTTCGGACGGGGCGGCTTCAAGTGCTCTTGGCGCCTCTGGAGCGAAGAAACTCCGCAGAGGGCAATTAGCAAACCGTTCGACCCTGCAAGTGTCTTCGCGCGCAGACGCATCATTGCAGCAAATGGGGACCTCTGGCAGCTCCGTGAAAACGTAACCCATCCTTCCCTTTAACTCTGTCGCGGCCTTGGCTGGTCAACGTCCGCCTGCCTTGTCTTGTGCGCTTCTTGCCGACAGACACGGAGGGGGTTAGCCAGGAGATCGCCGCTTCATGCGCCGGGACAGCAATAACAGGACGGGTGGTCCTAAAAAAGCCGTGGGCATCCGCCTATCTCACCCACAAGAATGTTCGATTCTTTGTGATATACACTCATTGTCAGTTTTCCTTTCCCCGGAATTCGTATTGAAATGTAGGATAAGCTAAACGCAGTGGAGGGAACACAGTGCACACGAAACCCATTCGATAGCGGGCCTGCGAACTGCAATGTGGCCACGGGAACGATCTTGTGTATATAGAGCGTGATTTGTTACATGTGGAAGAAATTAGAACTCTGAAATAGTCATTTCAGATAATAAGCGTATCGTTTCGAGTCTGCAAGTGATGCTGGTGCTAAAACGGCCCCAGCAAAGAGCAGTTGGTACAGAACATTTGGCATTTATGATTTCAGGGCCTATCCACGAAGAAACAAAGTGTACACGCGCAACACTTCTTCACCCATGTGTATATTGTTTATTCTTTCGGCACCCTCCTAAACTATGTATAACAAACAGAAATGATTTGGAATTGGGTAAAACCGTGACGAAAACAGAAAGCGCACATTCCTTAGTTCAGAACCTTTTATTCGCTGTATTTTTCGGTACGCGTTTGACACTGAACTGGGAAGCAAATATGGTATAAGAACGTTTTTATTAAGGACACGAAGTAGCCTTTCCTTATTTCCCGAAGAAACGAGACTCAAGTTTTTTTGCCTCTGCGTTTTGTTCACAGTGTCTACTTGTGCAATCAATGCAGGAGTAAAAAAATTGTCTGTGGTTTAGCTCTGATTAACCCAAGTTGAATTGCGAAAGCTTCGTTTCCTCGGCACGTCGTCTACGCAGCGTCTCATTCCGACGCTCTCGAGAATGCAAAGCGGCCTCTTCCGCAGTTGAAGAGTCACTAAGGGAGGTGTCACTTCTTCTAGCCGCATCTGCGTTACGACGCTTCTCGAGTCTTGCGGCGCGTTCTTCTGGCGTCTCTTGAGCGCGTTGTCTCTTGCTCGCTTCGTTCTGTCGTTGTTGCGTCTTTTTTGCACTCTCCATAACGACTACAATATGCCTGCCGTTTAGCTAAACGTTGTTCCCGCTTTTCATCCGTTTCTTCCGCACGCCGTCGCTTCTTAGCTGCAGCACATCATTGCAGCTTCATCTTATACAGATCATCCGACATACCGTGGCTGATTCGCTGGGACGACTGCGACGAGCCGAGTTGGGGGGCCGCTTTTCCACAGCTGGCATGACGTCACGTACAGTGAGCGCCCCTCGCGGCAGCGGCGCGCAGATGAAGCATGGAGGATTCGCTGGGACGATCGCGACGAGTCGAGTTGGGGCCCCGGTTTTCGACAGCTAGTATGACGTCATACATAGGTCACGCTAAAGTTCAATGGTGGGTTCTCCGGGACGATGGCCAAGAGTGGAAACCTCGAGCAGTATTGCTTTCGCAATAAAAAGTTCATGAATTGCAAACCGTGCGCTCAAAGCTAAACTTACAAGCTGAAATTGGCATTTCTAAAAATTGCCTGCGCTTTCAAAAGACTCATTTTGAACAACGGTGAATGATTCCTGACAAAGCAGCATACATCAATAACTTGGTCTGCATTCTGAAAAAGATTTCTGTGCAAAATAAAAAAATCAAATCTAGAATGCAATCTTTTTGCGGCAATAATTTTTTATTGCGAAAGCAATACTGCTCGAGGTTTCCGCTCTTGGCCGTCGTCCCGGAGAATCCACCATTGACCTTTAGCGTGACCTATGTGTGACGTCATACTAGCTGTGAAAAAGCGGGGCCCCAACTCGGCTCGTCGCGATCGTCCCAGCGAATCCTCCATGCTGCAGCTACGCGCCGCTGCCGCGAGGGGCGCACGCTGTACGTGACGTCATGCCAGCTGTGGAAAAGCGCCCCCCCCCCCCAACTCGGCTCATCGCGATCGTCCCAGCGAATCCTCCACGGTATGTCGGATGATGTGTATAAGGTGAAGCTGCAACGATGTGCTGCAGCTAAGAAGCGGCGGCGTGCGGAAGAAACGGATGAAGAGCGGGAACAACGTTTCGCTAAACGGCGTGCATATTGTATTCGTTATGGAGAGTGCAAAAAAGACGCAACAACAACAGAACGAAGCGAGCAAGAGACAACGCGCTCAAGAGACGCCAGAAGAACGCGCCGCAAGACTCAAGAAGCGTCGTAACGCAGATGCGGCTATAAGAAGTGACACCTGCCTTAGTGACTCTTCAACTGCGGAAGATACCGCTTTGCATTCTCGAGAGCGTCGGAATGAGACGCTGCGTAGACGACGTGCCGAGGAAACGAAGCTTTCGCAATTCGACTTTGGTTTACCAGAGCTAAACCACAGACAATTTTTAACCTTGCGGAAATTTGGCATAGCATCAATAAAATACGCGTCCGCTTTTCCCTGGACGTACTCTTTTCTGCTCCTAACAAGCTGCAAGTGTTTCGCTAAACCTTGACCAAATACAAATAGCCGTTGTCTCAGAGCGAGCGCCTCAGTGTTAATTCACCCTTTCGGCCGTGGATTTTTTTATTTTATCGTAGATTTTTTGGTTCCTGTTTGTACCAAGTTTGAGGCCCCGTAACCACGTCTAAAAAGTTATAGCTTGTGGTGCAAGTATTGGCTGATTTACAGGCATGGTGTCAAAATCGGACATCATGGCTCGATGAATGTGAAGTGCAGAAAGAGACCGTTTTGTGACCCCAAGCGACAACAAAGAAATAAACAACGAAATTCTTTTTTGCCGTCTGGAGAACTCTAACGAAGCGATTTTTTTTACTTTGTAAGGATAGGATAGGATAGGATAGGAAAACGTTTATTGAATCATAAGTATTTATGCGATCAGAAGTCTTCTTGCTTGCTTCGAGTGTCGCTGTCTTCACGCTGCGCTGCAGGGAAGGCTTCTTCAGCAAAGGGTGGTCCCTCAGTCCAGGGCTCCACTGAGTTTGGCTGCATCCCTTGCGTGCTCTACCATCCTCTTTTGGACGGCGAGCTCGCAGCTGAGGAGCCGGCTCTCCCAGTGCTCCGCACTCGGGGGTTTGTGTTCTCGGAATGCGTTGTTTCGTTCGCATTCCCATGTTCTGTGAAATAGTGTGGGTGAGGCCCCGCACCACGGGCATGTGCCCCTATATTGCGTTGGGAACATCTTGTTGTATATAAAGAGGTTGGGGAAGGAACCTGTTTGTAATATACGCCAATCTGTTGCCTCCTCCTTTGATAGTGCTTTATGCGGGGGCGGATATTTATATCTCACCCCTCTGTGATGTTGGAGTAGTTCTGAATAGCTGTCCCCGAGGATCATGGCGCTCAGACCACGGCTCTCCTGCTGCTGTCCGACTCGGAAACAAAAAGCTCGAGCTAGACCATCCGCCGCCTCATTGCCCCTTATGCCCTCGTGCGCAGGTATCCAGATTAAATTATGTTGGACTGTTATGCTCTCTGAGAGGTTGAGAGGAATAGATTCGTCTTGCAGTTGCCACAAAAGACGCTGCTCCTTCCTATTTGCCTTACGTTTTGTATCGTACCACCTTGTTCTGGCTTGTGTACGTCTACAACGCGTATGTTTAGAAATTGTATAGCCTTCCTGGATGGCGACTGTGGACAAGATGAAGGCTTTCCCCTAATCTGTACAGCCTTCCTCTACCAAGTTTTATGAAGCGCTTCCGTAACGCGCAGCGCGAAGCTCGGCACATCTAAGCCCTAAGCTTGCTTGAGGCATTATGCATCTGGCTTGCGATTGTTTTCAAACCAGCTGTTTACTATAGAAGAATTCATAAACACAGATAATCTGTTGTGTCTGTACCTTGATCAAGTGCTGTTCTCTAGAGGTGATAAGATATTCCCTCTCATTCATAGGCTCATGCGTTGCGGATATCTCTCGGCCGGAGAGAAACCAGAAGCTTTCTACGAGCACACCGAATACGCTTTCTCAAGGAATCGTAGCCAAACACACTGCATTGATCCCAGCGTCGAGGGTGCGCCAAACGAGTTGCGCGAGCGGTGGTGCGCGAGTTTCAGTGTGATTACCCGCTTGCTTCTCGCAGCTCACAGCCGATGCTCACAGAAGGAAGAGAGCGGTAGAAAAAAAACGAAACAAAAGCGCATGGTCAGGAGTGCACTTATTCTCGGTACTCCTTTGCTCCGGTTGCTGTTCGCCGACATCCACGTTGTCATTGCCAGGCTTAATCCCTACATCCAACTTATATGATTTGAAAATTTTCATTTTCCAGTTCGTCAGAAAGCTCATTTTATTATTTGGTTCATTTGCTGCGATGAAGAATCAAGTCAGTTATCCAACAAGCTTTTTAGTGTAAGTTCATCCCCCAAAATACTACCAAATTCTCTTTCCACAAAGATCACCTGTCATCCCTCAATGGCCACCACCAGCAATCATTCAGCCCTAGTGGTGTCAGAATCGCACTTGTCAAAAATGTGTTCAAATACAACATCTATGTAATCAAAACTATTTATAACGAGGATGGGAGCTTGAATAGGTGTTTCGCAAAACATTTAAAATTTTGAGCCAAAAGAATGAATGGTTAGTGAGATATAAGCCTACTAATTTACTATACTTGCTCTTCTTCTCCTCATGCCTACTTCTTTTTCTTCTTCCTCTTAAAACATTGCACATACCCACATGGGGAGATTGGCCAAGGTGTAGTGGCATAAACAAGGAAATTTTCATATAAGATTACGCAAAATATCAGCACTCATGCCTACCATGCTGCTGCTTCTTCCTCCTTATACCTCATAGCTCAACGGAAATGAGTAAACAGCGATGCCGATAGCAACAGGTATTCTGGAAGAACTATTATATTAAAAATAATAGTATTTTCTTTGGTTGGTGAGGCGCGAGCGTAATATTTGTGCTGTGGTGTCAACTGACGCCGCGAGGGCCGAAAGGGCTAAGGATGCGTATAATTTTGTCTACGGGTTTTCATTTACATACCAGCCTCTTTACGTTGTGCCAACGCGAATAGGTGTCCGTCATTAGCTGCGCGAACAAAGGCCGCTATTACTTAAAAACAACGCATGCGCACCGAACGCCACTGAAGGCGCTGCTGGTGCTGCCAAGGTTTAGTTGACAAGATTGCTATTATAAGGAGAGTTTAGAGAGAAACTACAGAAAAATCTCTCATCCTTTTATATTTGTAAGCATGGACAGTATTTTGCTAGCGCAGCAGCGTCTGTCGAAGCTGTCAGCAAGAAAATCTAATTTATAGACAGTACGTATGGTGAGCGCTGAGATATATTTCTGCTGATTTTAGCTGTTGGCACGCAAGGGCTATTTTCCTTTAGAATACTATTAATTATCTCCTCTCCTTTTACAACGATGCGCTTTTACCTTTCGAGTGCACGTTTTTATCAACTGCTTCTTTAAACATGCCTTCTTTCAGTATTTTTCAGAGCGTCCAAACGTCCAGGGACTTTTCGGTGATGCATGCTTCTTGTGCAAATTCAGCGATGGTTTCGGGCGCCTTCCTTGCGAGTCCAGCAAAAAGCGACTCCTTTATGCCTCGCATCAAGACTCGGACTTTCTTTTCTTTGCTCATGATCGCGTTGGCTCGATAACAGTTTAATTTTGCTGTTGTATCTTTGAATGCAGTAGGAACTCAGCCCTTCATTAAGAATGCTGGTAAACGTCGTCAGGAATTCATTATTGAATAGATCCCAAGTTTTCAAGGTGTTCTCGCGGTTTTCGTGCCAAGTTTTAGCAGGGACATTGAAAGAAGCGAAAACATAACGGAGCTCCGTATCATCGTCCTACTTATTTAATGCAGCCAGGCACTCGAATTATTCTAGCCATTCCTCCAGCTCTTTCCCAGTGGAGCCGTTGAAATTGAGAGGTACACGAGGAGGCTGCAGGGTGAGAGGTTCGACGCCGTTGGTGCACTCATGATATACGTCGAAGCTTCTTTGCGGTGGCGCGGGTTCCCGTAGGATTCCTAGCTGAGGTGGCAGCCCTTTAAGATGGAGTCTGGTCACTGGCATTGGCGATCTCCCTGTCTCTATTGCGGCTGTTGGAGGAAGAGTCAGGTACACGCCCTGCACATCCACCAGATGTAACGTGGTGATGTCAACGCCAGAGAGAACAGACTATCAGACTGTGCACTCAAATCAGCACTTTACTGAGGTGTCTCGCCCCAAAACGAAGTGAACAACTTGGCGGTGGCGATAGAAACACTTCCTCGGAGGTCATCGAGGAAGAGAATCACCGCCGCTCGTGGCGGCGCTCAATTTTAAGCTCTCTGAGAATACTCGCGATAAAGCCCCAAAAGAAGCTACAATCATAAACAAAATGTGGTAGCAGTGGCGTTTGGAAGCGACAATTCGAGATGAACCTGGTAACCTGTCGGGCCACAAAGAAAGTGATGAAACCGTGTGAAAGCCGCTTTCACCATGAACAAAGAAGCGGTAAAAAGGTTCGTGGGCGCACAGAGTACTACGGTCATCACGTGTCCTTATCACATAATTTCGCTGTTCTTTTAACAAGAGTGCTTTCTTTAAACCATCGGGATTAGAGAAAACTCGCATTTCTAGCCAATACATGCCAAGTGTAATATTTAGTTTGCACCTAGAGAGAATTGAGCTCCAAATTTTAATAATGATTTTCCCTCTAGCAGCCCACTAAAATAAACAGTTGTGCTGGTACCTTATAAAATGGTCTATAGGCAGTATATAGAATGAATATCAACTCTGTTGCCTTTCTATAGATATTTCTTTTTGTCTATGCAAAGTATATAGACTGCCTATAGACAAAAGACTACTAAAAGTATGACCATAAATCCATAGACTGTCTATAGACTTTCTATAGAACTTGTAGTGCCTATAGACTATTCTCCAGGATTTGTCTGTAGACAGTCTATAGAGTTTGTACGCAGAACTCTATGGACTGTCTAAAGAAATTTTTCTAAGAGGTGACTGCATCCTTTACAACCAAAATAACTATATGAATCTAGAGAGATGATTTAAATTTGTATTATGTGCAATATGGTATAAAAAATGGGAAATGGAAAGTAACAGTAAAAAGCATGAAGCGCACAGCGCTGTTTTGCAGGCATTCGATGTTGTTTATGGCATATGCTAGTTCAGGATAGAAATTGTCAAAAGCGTGCTCAATTTTCTGGTGGTTCAGTGTAATATAGGCGTTTTTTTTTCAACTGTGAATGTGCTTGCTTGAGGTTACACCTAAGAAAATCTTGTGCGCGGACAGCTGATGCTAAAATGGTGTTAATATGATAACACAAGTTAAATACAATCTTAGATGAACTGTAAGATACATTTAGGTTGTAAGTTTTATGGTAGCAGTTTTATGAAAGTAGACAGTAGGAATTCAAGTGGAGCGGGTGGCAAACATCAGCTTTGTTATAGATACATTTAGTGACACCACACAGTCACTGCGTCAAAATCAGTTTCAAGGAAATCGTGGTCAGTGTCATTTTTAGGTTACGGTATATAAAATTCATCCGCGAACAAGTCGAAACGTTGCTGTGACAGACGAAGAGGTACAGCCATTGGTATTGGTGAATTGTTTTATATTTTAAAATAACTGTTTAACACATGAAAAAGCATTTAGGAAACATTTATATTATTTGATGCGATTCGGAACTTAATGTGAGGAACGTGAAGGAACGATTTTAAAAATCAAGAAACACAGTGTGAAACTGTGATCCAGTGTATTTCGGAAAATAGAAGGTTAGTTATTCAAGCGAGGTGTGTGTTGCATAAATAACCCTTGTGAATACGTTGCTGGTATTTGAATATGATATCGTGCTGCTTAATGTAAATAATGAAGAGTTTGTATGACGTGCTCGAGGAGTTCACAGTAGTTGCTAATTAATGAAATAGGACGGCAGTTAAGAGGAATAGTGGATTCACCGGATTTAAAATTGATAAAGTATTGCAAAACCGTAATCAGCATTCTACAACAAAGTTTGGGAGCCTATTTCTGAGTCCACTTCGTGAGTGCATTTCTACAGCCGAACTTGTAAAAAGAAAATATCCCAATGAGATTGACGGTGTCTGAAATAAAAAAATGCATGCTAATTATCTGCGCTGTGCCTCGTAGTACTTAAACTCTCCGATTTTTTCATGTTCGTTTGCTGCTGATTCCTTTGTCTTTGACGGGGACCTGATTGTTTACACTTTATTATTGTTTTCCATTACTCCTACTATTCTCAGACTATATGTGTTGTGTTTGTTCAGTAAACTAAGATTGAAACAGAGATACCAGCATGTCTTCAAGAGAGAAGAAGATACGATATGTTAACTTAATCGAATAAAGATACTCATCCACATAGATGGACAAATATAAATGCGCATGCTAAACAAGGTTACAATAGAGTTCAATAAATGATTTCACATACTGAGTGTACTTAGGGCCGTGTTTGTCCTTTGTTTTTAAGAATGAATGCTCTATGCATTTCACAATCAGATAGTGTCCGCGACCTCCATCTCCAGGCTCCTCCAATACATTCTTCACACGAATTTTGCTTGTAAGAGTAGTAGAGTCAAATTAGGAATCATTTATAAGGTATTTATGACTCTAGAGCCTCAGATTAATTGCCCGTGGAACAACAGCACGCGGACGGTTCCGCCCTGCAATAAATCTCGAGGTCCAGTGTCTGCGTGGTTCTCTTTGGCCGTAATGATAATTTATTTGGGGTCATTTTCGAACACAGAACACCTCTAAACGGGAGAAAATCACACTGGTGCTCGATCGGGTGCGCTGATGCGTTTCGGGAAATACAAGAGCATAGAAGGAGACAGTAACCAAAAGTGCTTCGTAAAAAGAAAGCGCCAGAGGTGTTGTAATTTTAGCGGCGCCGTTGTCCACCTCCAGGCAGGGTTTCGGCGCTGGTTTATGGCGCAATCAAACCGCCGATACGGAGCAGCTGCCTGGTACGCAGTGCAAGACGTCTACAGAGTCTATCAACTATAGCGTCGCTTTCCTGCGAGAACTCAGGACCTGAATGCAAATCGCCCATTGAAATACGCTCTTCTGTTTCGCAGAGAAATATCCCTATTGGGATACCTCAGTAGACACAAACACTCCAGTGTATTCGCGGTTTACCAGCATTGTGCCAGCAGTAGATCCGACAGAACACCCCTTCCCCTTCATTAGCATTATGTTGCTTTAAAATGAACAAACTTTCGCTTTTGTTGTCCTTCGGCGACATCAGAAGACTTAGTTGCTATATTATCGCGAGATAGGAGCATCAGCCACCATCAGCTCTTTGCCCTAGCGTCGTTTGCACCTCAGCAGCTTAGCTCACCGTCGATGATTGTAACCAGTGTGCTGCTTTTAGAGAGGACTCCACGGCGGCGCGAGCATCGCCTTTAAAAGCGATTAGCCTGAAATACAGGACCTAAAATCCAAGTTCAAAATTGCAGCGCAAGCTCCGGGGCATGGTTTAAAATGACAAGGTTTCGATGCACACTAAAATGGCATTCAATTACAATAAAACACAAAAATACTGCTATGTTTGATGCCAACTCATTTCAGGCTGCCAGTTTGGATGTCCTCGAAACAGAAAAAACAGTCATGCACCAAATATTATGCTGGCTCCCGTCATGTACACAGTTCTCGTCAGTTAACATATGAAGCGCAACTCCAAGAGACCTAATTTTACGGGTACAGAATCTTCTCCAACCATCTGGACACTCAGTGCGTCACAGCGAAGTCAGGGCGACAACACAACATGGAGCGCGCGTGGATGTTATCAATAAAATGAGCGCTTACTTTAATCTTTGGCTCAGCGCGACTAAGAGCAATGACTTACTATTTTTGGTCCTGGACCGCCAGTGATCACGGGGCACCATGTGTTATGTCGCCTTTTAAAATATAATCGTGAAACTTCAATCTTGGAGGCGGTAAAACTGACCCATTGGATAAAAATAACGGTGCAGATTGCACTTAGTAGAAAGCAAGCAGAATACTTCGAACTGTTTTTCTCTTAGATACTGGCGGTTCTTCTCTTCCCTAGATAACTTGTATGCTTCCTGGCTGGAAACAAGGTTATGTTTCAAAGGTGTATGAAAGCCTCATTCACTTCTATGACACCAAGGAAATTTAGACAAGCCACGGGCATCTGTGTGAGGCAAAACCTTTGTAAGCCTAGTCAAAAACATTTTATGTAATTTTCTCATTGTACATTACTCGCGATATCTTTCCTTTCATTCAATAAAGGTAGAATAATAATACAGTAGTTTATTCTCTATACTATCCTAATCTGTTTCGGTCTGGGAACGTTCCTAGTATAATGTTCACTAAATGGATGCCAAGATAGTCTAACAACAAAAACCTGTGCTAAAATCGCAAGGACGCAAATGAAGGCAAGACACTACAATGCGGAAACTTAAGTATCTGTGTTCTCGAGCATCTATTATCTTTTATCCTTTGTCTTCCTTTGCGCTTTTTATAGGCTGATTATGCAGTTATTACTCTCGTTAAGGTTTCTTTATGCATCGGTAAGCCCTCTTCTGGATCTCTTAAACGACATGGCAATCTACCCCCTCTTTAGATCAGGTTCATTCAGGATGTACCTCCATAAAATCATTGTACTGCCTTGAAGAAAATGAGATTTACTTCTTGAAACCGCTCAACGGATTACCCTTTCTGCGAGCTTTGCACCTCTAGATCGAAAACATGCATGGAATTTCCCTGAAGAAATTTTTGGATTACCAAAGTAATTTTGTAGCCCTCGTAGATGCTCTGATCTATTGTGGTGCTTAAGAGGCAGTTCCGCGTTTATGCTTCGTGCATATAGTAAGTGGTCGGGGCAGCTCTGCTGATAAAGTGCTGCAACAGCGAGGAGGTCATAATTGGCATTCTCTACGAGGTTTATTCATTAAAGGCTGGTTATGTGTATATTGTATTTGCGAACAGTTTGTTTATATGAATTTCTGGATCACCTCATGTGCCATATTTTTCTTTATAAATAATCAAAGGACGGTTACGAAGAGCGGCTCAAAAAAATGTCTAGGTGTGATAATACAGGGCAATATCAAGGGTGTTATATTTTGATTATATCTCGAAAAACTTCCAATATTTCCTGGCATGTCATGCAACGTTCGCTTTTATTACCACTTAGTAACATTTATTACATAATGCAATATTCCTATCAAACCTTACCCATTGCCATCTGGTGTAGGGCACTACAACACGGTTAAACACAAACAGTTTATCATAATACAGAAAATTCGCTTCGTATCTTAGCAAATGTCCCGTTTAAGTATCATACTCAACCTATTTTCGCATCAATAAAAACTAAACCATAATAACATCATAAATAACACATTAATAAATTTTATGAAAAAGAAAAATAACGCACCAATTTTGATTATCTAGCTAACGTAGAGGCCAAAAGTAATTATTTCTGAACACGTAGCAACAATTTCTAGTATGTGCGTTCTTTTCGGACGAATTGCGGCTGCCAAAGGCTCCTGTTAATATATCTCTAAATTATCTTACTTTGAGCAGTAGTGCGTCCTGAAGGGGTGAATAGGCAGTGTCACCGACTGCGCTATTTCTACATATAGCTTTCAACTGTTATTCTTTATTATTGCTTTCAATCCGCGTTTTTAGTGTTTGAGACTTTTTGTCATGGTATTTGTGTCGTTAAGACTGATTTCATTTTTTTCAAAGGGAGCATTTGCTATGCACGATTGTCGTTCAGTTGTTCCTCTATGTTCCGTGCTGTGTTGCTGTCGTTTTTTTTAAATATAGGGGTGCAACGCTCTGTCAAGATATCAGAGGCTTTTCGTTGAGCCCCTAACGTCGTATAGATGTTGAAATAAATACATTTCTAAGTTATTTATGCTTGTCTTATTATTATTTATCCAGCAGGCAAGTGGGGGTTGTACACAGAACTCAACAGCTTTGCATTTTTTTACACTACTGGCATACGACGAAGTTGGTTTTTAGAGCATTCTAGGGAAATGGGTTTTTTCCTCTTCATCCATGTAAAATAAATATCGCACTACCTTAATATATCTTTTTCACATTACTGTAAAATAAATATTCATGATGAAAGTGTTCGCGGAATGATAGCTAAATTCACTAGCACTGATAATTAGGCTTTTAAATTGAGATGTCAACTAAATAAGGAAATGGGCTTTATACATTCGAGAAATAGATTGGCAGCTTTTTAGAGAGAATGGTGGAAAGGCAGCTGATGGGAATCACTGTCAGTGATTCTAGTCGGCACTGTAATAGAGGCATCGAGGAATGAAGAATATGTGCAGAATCAAATAAAAAACACGGCAGCTGGCAACGCAGTTAAAAGGTAATTCACTATGAATAGCTACCAAAGATCGACGAAAAATTGTTAAGCTGTCGCAAAAAAAAATGAAAGCAGGAATTCACAATTGCCAAATAGGTCTACATATCGAGCACGTTCGCAGTCAATAGCAGTGACGGCCCTATGGAGAGCATGAAGGTTACAATCGAGCAATCACCGTTCAAACCGAGCACGTTTACCGAGAGTAGCAGTGGCGCCGCTATAGAGAACATGAAGGTCACTATCGAGAAATCACTTTAAAAACGAGAACGTTTACCTGCAGTAGCAGTGGCGCAACTACAAGGAGCATAAATGTCACAATCAAGAAATAACTTTACAAAACGAGCACGTTTACTGTAAGTAGCAGTGGCCTCACGATAGAGAGCATGAAGGAAACAACAATCTACAAATTGCCTTGCAAAAAACGTTCACCGCCAGTAGCAATGGCGTCACTAAGGAAAACATGGAGGTCACAAACGTGAAATCAACTCACAAAAGAGCACGTTCACAGCAAATAACACTGCCGTCACTGCAGGCTGCATAAAGGTCACCAATTGAGAAATCACATTTCAAAATAAGCATGTTCACAGTATGTCGCAATGGGGTCGCTATAGGTAGCGTCAAGGTCACAATCGACAAACCACCTTACAAAACGAGCTCGTTTACTGTGAGTAGCAGTGGCGTCACTGCAAGAATGATGAAGGTCACAATCAAGAAATCATCTTACAAAACGAGCACGTTTACCGTCAGTCGCAGTGGCGTAACTACAGGAAGCATTAATTGGATTGGAAAACATTTAATTCGTCAGAAAAGGCAGAATGCAGACGATCCGTGATAGGTGGCTATCAGTCCACGGCTGACAGCTACCTGGGTAGCCCATTCAATGACCCGGGTTTGAACTCCCAAGTCTGAGCTGACCAACACGGCCTCCCACTGCTCGAGAGTAGGAACCTGTATTAGAGATTTCAGGGGCGGCTCCTCTTTACAATTCCACAATAGGTGATCATAAGTGGCTAAATCACCACATAATGTACATGCAGGGTCCTATTCACCGGGGTAGAATTTTGACAACAGGTAAGGCGTCATGAAGGATCGCATCTGGAGTCGCCTCCTAGTGGTCTCCTGCTCCTTATTAAAGGCTTTGTCTGGAGGAGGGAATATCCTCCTTTGAAGTTTAAAATGATTAGTAATATCGTGAAAAGATGATAGGCCGTCCTTCGAAAAACTCTCAGCAACGACAGCGTCCCCTGCTCGGCTGACGAATCCTCGAGCTGTTATGTGTGCCGCTTCGTTGCCAGGGTTCCCCGAGTGAGCCGGGACCCATATCAATTCAATAATTCTGTCTAAGTCTTTGGTTTGACCCAATATGCTCATTGCTGCCTGAGAAATTCTGCCCCTCGCATAATTGCGTATGGCAAATTTAGAGTCGCTGAGTATGGTAGTAGCTTCTGTGTTAATGATAGCAAGGGCGATTGTCACCTCTTCTGCCGTTTCCGGGGATTTCGTTATGGTAGTGCCGGAGACTATCAGTCTACCTTGCGTATCCACCGCCGTTAGTGCGAACGCTTGTTTCTGGGGATATTCTGCGGCATCTACATATACTGCATGTTCATCTTGGTTGTATATGTTGTGTAGAGCTTTTTCCCTAGCCCTTCTCCCCTTGTGGTGAGCAGGATGCATATTCTTAGCTAGTGGCTTAACTCTTATTACTTTAGCGATGCGTTTAGGTATCTGTGTTTTGGTATCTTGGGGTGGCAACTGTATGCCTAGTCCTAAACGATCAAGTATAGTTCTTCCTGCTTTGGTGCGGGAAAGCCGGCCTCTCTGCATTGTTAAGTGTGCCTCTAAGCTCGTCTAAGGTGTTGTGTACTCCCAAGCCCAGAAACCTTTCGGTGGAGGTACAGTTCGGTAGCCCTAATGCTACCTTGTATGCTGTTCTAATCATAGACTCTACTTTGGCTTGTTGACTACTGTCTAATTTTAAGTATGGGAGTGCGTAGACAAGCCTGCTACAAACCTCCGCCTCCACTTAAAATTTGGGTGGAAGGGCTCCCTGTAAAGGAAGTTCAAACTATAAGAATCTTAGGACTCTTCCTTCAGTCGAACCGGAAGAACACTAGAAAAACTCCAGACAACCGTCAATATGACGGTAAGACTAATTAGACGAATTGCAAGCAAAAGGAAGGGAGTGAAGGAAGCAATAATGTCACAATCCAGAAATCACTTTTCAAAACAAGCACATTTACCGCCAGTAGGACAGGCGTCAATAAGGGAAACATGGAGGTCACAATCGAGAGATCACATTACGAGAGGAGCACGTTTTCTATCAGTAGCAGTGGCGCCACTTTGGACGTGCGGACAATACCAGGTGCAGCACTAAAGTGCTTGCAGCTGCAGCAAGGGAGGGAGGGAGGGGCAATGACCGCTGCTTTGAAGCTGCGCGCTTGTCGAGCAGACCTGTTTAATTCAAAATTAGCTATATGCTTCACTTCCAGAAATCGAAGACATCTACGACTAGCCCCGGACCACTCTTTCCTTCGCAATTTTGTCACTTTGAAGACGCCTTCATAACAGCATTTATTGTCAGTGACAAATGGCCTAATGGTTGGCAGTATTGAACTGAAACTTATTCTTAATTGAGTACTATTTTATTATCTTGTAACACTTTTTGGGTAGACTTCAAATTAATTCTGGCGAAATGCTTTTCTCCTGTATCAGGATAGAGACTAGAGTTCAATGTTTACAAATTCAAAAGGTACTTTACAACGGCAAATTTAATGTCTGGGCTCTGGAACCGTGCGGCATTAGCTCTTCAAAGCAAACTGGTAGAAAGCGTCGATGCTCTAAACTAACACCAGAGTTGGAATTTCTGCGGTCGAAAAGACAAATTTTTATTTAATTTTTTATTCGCCTTCTCTTGCAATGTGTGCATTGTGCCATGAAAGTGCATGTTAAAGAACCCCAGGTGGTCAAATTTCCGGGGCCCTTCACTACGGCATCCCTGATAGCCTAGGACGCTTCGGGACGTTAAACCCCAATAAAAGAAAAAAAAAACATGTTGGAATGTGACTTTTCAATACAAGTGCCATCTTTTACGTTATCTACCGTCACCTGGGAGCTACTTACCATAACAATATCAAGCAATGTGGTTTCATTTATTTGTTTACCCACAGCGCCAGAGTGGAATTAGAGTGAGAGGGGGTGGGATACAGAAAGCAAAAAGGTATTACAAGGGCAGTCAAAATGAATGCAAATACTTCATTGTCAATAATATTAACAAGAAATTAACCTAAAGCGTTTCATTCTCGAACAGTGAGAGGAAAAAACGACATCTTGAACTTATTGTTTCTTGATCTGGATTCGCACACGTTTTGGTTTTAATGCAGACATCATGAATCTTCACTTTCTATATATACAATATTTATTGAGGCCGGAATAATAGAGAATTGTATCAAGTTGTCTGCATGAGCATAGAAACAAAATTCTGGGAAAAATTGTCACTTACTACTTTTCAATGTAAACCATACCAACAACACCACAGCTCCTTCGCTTATACTGCAGTGATGGGTGCTCCCAGATCAGATGTCAAAATCCGGTCCCGTCTCTATTTTTACAAATAAATGTTTATTCTGTCTCTCCCTCTAGCTGCCGTAGGAACCCTCTGACTGCTTTTTTGACTCATAAGCATGAGGAAATCTTTGATTGCGAAGAAATATTCTCAGGTCATTCTAAAGAAGACGAAAACCCACAGAAAGGTTTGAGCGGCAAAATGGCTGGTTTACGCTCCATTCTGTATTAGATGCTTGTGATTTGCTAGACTTCTGAGCTAGCGAATTGTCATGACGCACCACACACCGGCCGACCAATTACCAAGGCATTTATCTTTGACTACTCATTAAAAGCCGTCAATAATGAACCATAGATAAATCCACTCATTTATTTGTGTCGAGTGAATAAAACCAATAAAACGCCTTCTCTCCGCCTTCCTGCCACGAATACCCTAGTTGACCACAGCGAAGAAATATTTCTTCGCAGTTGGTGACCTTTTCTGCATCCTAGACAGGTATCCTCGTTTTCAGGATTTGCGGTGGACCATTGTCTCAGCTGCTGACCCCAAACCCGCGGGTTCGATCCTGGCCGCAGCTGTCGAATTTCGATAGAGGCGAAAATCTAGCGGTCCGTGTACTGTGCGATGTCAGTGCACGTTAAAAAACCCTCAGGGTCGAAATTTCCGAGTGCCCTTCACTGCGGCGTCCCTCATAGCTGGAGTGGCTCTGGGACGTTAAACCCCCATAATTCAAATCAATTCAGAACAGCAGCCTTCTAGATTTTCTAGAATATACATCATATGAAATATATTGGTTGCGACATGTTTTAGGCATGAAACCGTTTTGGCGCTCGGTTTCGGTATATTCAGCTTCTGTACATTAATTATTTTTTTCAGCCCACTCTCAACCAGTCGAATTTTCTGCGCTCGGTCTTCATGGAAGCTGTAGCTAATGCGAGGCTTTGTGGATGTACTCACACAGCGTTTATAGCTGTGTCTCCCTTGGCTGGTTGTGTTTTCATTGCTTTAGTTATTCTTACGGTGTTCTTGTCTCCACCTTACGGTGATTTGAGCCTGTGTTTTTTGCTATCGCAATGTTCGTGAAGTTAAGCGCTTCCTTGATTTGAGAACCCCCCCCCCCCTCTTCCGCCTACTTTATTGCCGGTCAGATCATTATGTAGGCATCAGAACAAAAAAGCAAAGAAATAAAGAAGGACGGCCATGTTCTCGTGCTCACGCGACGGCGCAGACAAAGCCTGCAGTTTAAAATAGATGTCTTGCGAACAGTGTCAGCCAAGTGTTCTGCCTGCAGTTAGAGTTCAGGCACGCTCGCCCGCACCTACAAAATAACAGTACAATGTACAGAGTCGGAGCGGCTGCCAGAGAGGAATTCTTAATCTAGCAACGGCAAGCGCGAGCCTACAGTAACATCGCGGGCTTGCGTAGAGGAAAAATCAGAGAGCGAGTTTATTTATTTATTTATTTATTTATTTATTTATTTATTTATTTATTTATTTATTTATTTATTTATTTATTTATTTATTTATTTATTTATTTATTTATTTCAGTACCCTCAGGGCCCGAGGGCATTACAGAGGGGAGTGGGGTACAATAGACAAAATAACAAAGGAACAGCAGTAACAAGTAACACAAAAATGTGAACAAGAATATGGCTCGCGCAAATCAGTAGGTTGCAGCAAATACAATGAAACAAATTAATAGTCATTTAACACGAAATTATGAGCAAAGAATAAAAGTAAGCATAACAGTAAGCATACCACGCAAACAAGCATACCACGCAGACTAGGTCTGTTTTAACTGCCACATAAGCTGAAAAGAATAAACGGCAGGGCGCAAGAATTACATGTACTATGTTACCATCAAGTTAGTTAAAGCCGATTTAAACACAGAATGGTCACTTATTTCTACGGCCGATCGGGGAAGGTGATTCCATTGTGCCGATGTGCTGGGGATGAATGAGTTGTAAAAGTGGTTTGTTTGGCATGAAAGAATACCAACTTTATGACGATGATCGATCCGAGCTGAAACGTAGCAAGGTAGCGTTATAAATTTTCTCTTAAGGATGGGATTATCGTAGTAAATCTTATGGAATAGACAAAGGCGGGATACATTTCTACGTTGCGACAGTAGTGGGAGTGATAAGCTTGATTTCATGGCACTGACACTAGAGTTACGGTGATAATTCGAGAGAATGAAACGGGCCGCACGGTTCTGTATAGATTCGAGTTGGTATATTAGTGTCTCTTGATAGGGGTCCCAGATAGATGCAGCATATTCTAGTTTACTACGAACCAACGACTTGTAGAGAAGCAGTTTTACGGAGCTAGAAGAAAGATTAAAGTTACGGCGTATGTAGCCCAGCATGCGGTTAGCGTTATTGCTTACATATTCTATGTGTACTTTCCAAGACCGGTTATGGAAAATTATCGAAAGGCAAGGCAAAGCAGGGGCGCTGAAGGCAAAGCAGAGGTCTAATTTCAATGACACTGATGCTGGCCCTCACATCTAGATTGCGTGCAGGTGTGTAGGACACCTTTGTATGTGCTGCGCGATGTCGTGTGCCTGAAGAGGTGCACGGAGCGCTAATTCGGAGTAGCTACTATGCAGCCGTTGGCCGTATAACTTGCTTTCGCTCTGGCGCTACCTTATCCTCCCGTCGAGAAAGGCCGGAATGCTCCTCAGTGCCGTTATAGACGACGCCAAGTCTCTTCAACCACCAGCTGGTAACAGTAGAGCTATCCACCCTTCCTTGCACCGGTCAAGAGTAGAATAGGGGGCTAGAATGAAGCTGAAGTAATTAAGAGTGGTTGAGCATGGGCCGTACCTCGCATTAAATTTTGCTGGATGAGCAATAGGCGCCTTTCTTGCCTAATAACGCGATTTGCGGCTTCATTAAAAGAGTTAACTATTCAGCCGCATAGCAGAGCTGCAATATCTTCCGGGTTGCTTTTAAAAGAGGCTACAAAAAGACGCATTCTCCCCGTTATATGAGGCAAAGCCCATCCTCGTCAGTGTTAATAGAGAGCTCACAACCTGCGTTTCTAAGGCACCGTTTGCCTCCGGGTGACATTTGGCGGCGCAGTTTATTCCCTTGCGTGACCATGTGGCTGTCATGACTTAAATTTATATCATTTTTCCTGTCATTCCTATTTCTGACATATGATATCATGTAGTTTGGAGGTTTTTGATGCCTTAATATTTATTTGCTTTTAAATTCTATTTACCTAAGCATGTTGTACAAGCATACCAATATACTACAGTCTTGAAAAATTTTATTCATAACATAGGCCATCGGTAGCTTTGCTTTGTGAGTGTATTAGCTCGTCGAAAGTAACGAGGGGTCTGTAATATGCCAAGCATAGGGCACAGTTCACGGCGCTTAGAGCCCAAATTGAAGTTTTGCCGAATTCTAATTACACGGACGTTAGTTTCACTGAGGATCGGCATTTTGTGCCACGAAAAAGGCTGCGGAAAAACAGTAAGTATGGATGCCAGCAAAACCGACCGATTACGCAAGAAAATTGCATTGAGTATGCACAGTTTTTGTGTGACTTGAAAAAATACACTGCCTTAGCTTACTGTCCATTGCCTACAATAAATTTACTAAGGTAATCGCTAATAGATTGAGGGAAACGTTAGCCTTCAATGAAAAAAAATGCTAAGGCAGGCTTGTGTACAGAATCTTCCACAACAGACAATACTCACACAATCAATAAGATGATAGAGAAATGTGTAGAATATAATCAACCCTTATATATAGCCTTCATTGATTATGAGAAAGCATCTCACTCAGCGGAAACCTCAGGAGTCTTGCTGGATTTGCGAGATCAGATAGATAGATAGATAGATAAAGAGGAGGAGGGAAAGACAGGGATGTTAACCAGAAAGGGATTCCGGTTGGCTACCCTGCACTCGGGGATAGGGATTAGGGGGCTAAAAGGAGGAAGAGAGGAGGAGAAAAAGGCATAACAGGGTGCTGAAGAACGTTATGTGAAAATACTGGAAGATATCTGTAGCAACTGCACAGCTACCGTAGTCCTCCATAAACTCAGCAATAAAATTCCAATGCGGAAAAGCGCCAGGCAGGGAGACACGATCGAGCAATGCTGTTCACCTCCTGTTTACAATGGGTATCTGAGGCCTGAATTGGGAACAGCTGCGGACAAGAGTTATTGGAGAATACCTAATTAATTATCGTTTCGCTCATGACGTTGCCTTGCTATGTCACTCAGGAGATGAACTACAAAGCATCATCTATGAGTTACAAATGCATAGCAAAACGGTGGGTCTCAAAATTAACATTCAGAAAACCAAGGTAATGCCGAACAGTCTGGCAAGCGAACAGCAGATCACAATTAGTAGTGAGGCGCTGGTAATGGTGAGGGAACATGTCTACTTAGGGCAGGTAGTGTCTGCTTATTGAGATCATGAGAGGGAAATAACTAGAAGAATTAGAATGGGGTTGAGTGCATGTGATAGGTTCTCTCAGATCATGAATGGCAATTTTGCAATATCGCTCTTGAGAAAAGTATACAAGGCTTGTACCTTAGCGGTACGCACCTATGGGCCAGAAATGCGAAGGCTAACGAAAAGAGTTCAGCTCGAGTACTAGAAAACGCAGCTGGATGTGGAGACAAAAATTGTAGGTGTAACATTAAGAGACGGGAAGCGGGCAGAGTGGGTGAGGGAAGAGACACAGGTTAATGACATCCTAGTACAAACTAAGCGGAGGAAGTGGGCTTCGGCAGGGAATGTAACGCGAAGGTAGGACATCCGCTGGTCCTTAAGGGTAACGGAGTGGATTCTAAGAGAAGGCGAGAGTAGCAGGGAGCGGCGGAACATTATGTGGGCGAATGAGATTGAGAAGTGGGAGTATACGGTGGCCGCAGCTGGCATACGACAGGATTAATTGGAGAGACATGAGAGAGGGCTTTGCCCTGCAGTGGGCGTAGCCAGGTTGATGATGTTGATGATAATGGCACACCTATTACCGTCGGAGCGGCGGCCACGAAGTCCTTGTTGGTGCGATGTCCCGGTTTATAATCGGGTCTTAAGAAATAATTTAAAATTGAAATTTCTTTGCAATATTTGAGTGTTTATCTAATGGAAAAATCTCCCATTATGAAGAATGAGCCACAGAGTGGTGTTTAGTACGAGAAAATAGAATGGTGTTGGAGTCAGCACATCTTAAAGATCGATAATAAAGATTTTCACTCGTCAAGCAAGGTAATGGCAGGAGTGGCAGCACTGTTATTGTCTCACTACTAAGGTTTTCATTGCTGACGAGCAAGAAAAGTCTTGAATAAGTGTTTCTAATCAAGCGTGAATTATCGAATACTGCGTACTCGCGTGTGCACGAAGCATGCTTAACATTGTGTATGGCGCTATTATTACGCTTGGGCAGTTTTATGATGGTGTGGATGCGAAATTCCTAGGAGGACTCATTTTCAGGTGCTTGCAGCGCACCTGTTTTATGGCGTGATAAGTGGTACAAGGGAAGGAAGAAAACAAGAACCTACTCTAGATGCAGCTATCTAAGGAGTTTTCACCGTCGTAAAAGTGGTGGTATAAAGAAGGCTATCTCATTGCGCTCACTGCTCATAGCTGGTGCCTACTGGTTTGCAAAGGCGTCAGGAAGTTCTCGGTTATTGCAGGAACCGCCACGTGCACTCCTTAGTGTCTTTCGGGGCTCTTGGTGCACGCATACGCCCTTCCGAATATAGCACGAAGCAGGAAATGTTAAGATGAGAAGAGCTGGGGTTCTGTCTTACATCAGCGACGTCAAGAGGCCGGCTTACAGTGCTCGCTCTGAATACATCGACCCTCCTGCAACTGCTCATTGCCAACGGTAATTGCAAGTGACCTGAACAAATAAATGAAAGACGAAGCTGGAGCCGACAAGAAGAAGTCCAGCCCTGTACACGCCCCGGCTCTCTTTTCGCAAGGAGAAAAATATATTTTTTAATCCCTTTCATTATTTGTGCCAGAAAACTGGATGGCAAAGACACATCCGTTAGCTCAGTAACGGTTCTTAAACACAGCAAAGCGCCATTGCACTCTAGAAATGGATGCACACTGATATAGAAAATCACATCTTTTTCAAATGGTTACTGCGAGAGCGCAAGCTTTTTTGCTGGTGACAAGGGCAGTTGTTGACACATGACCTTCAAGCCGAGGCACCAACCTTAAAGCAGCGTGATGTCGCCTCCTGCCAGAAACGGGAACCCGAGGTGCCAATAATCCAAGACATTTCCTTCTGGGTTATGCTTTGTAACTGATGATGCCTAATTAGCGTTTCAGTTACCTTTCAGGAGAGAAGAAATCTCGCCGTCACTCCTACAAATGTTGCCACACCCACAGATTCTATAACAGCCCATTACACTAATTTGAAGGAAGCCCCTTGGCTCTCTAGTGTTGACAAAGACTACGCATGACGCCAGAGTAGGTTGCAGATATCCAGACTGCCGTATCCTACTTTGTAATGCGCCTACTCGAGCGGGGTGGATGATTCAGAGCCGCTTTTGCCTAGCTGTACAAGAGAGCGTACAACAAACAAGGCACTGTAATTTTAAGCATTGTTTGCCACGAAGCCACTAGGCTGTATGCCACTTCTCATTAGCATGAGGAGCACTGGGCTCTTTTGCGTCTGTGTCCAGAGGAGGAGCGGATGCAGGATGCAATATGCAGGGCACTGCATGCGTCGGAAACCATGCCTGCGCTAACGCTTCAAGTAGCGAACGTAGCCGCGAACAATGAGGGGCACTATTCTGATTTTGCCTGTTTTTTAATCCGTTCGCATTGTTTCCCGTTGTTTACAAGCTGCCTACTTGACATTGTTACTAAATCCTCTTACCATACTTCGCCACCCAAAGCAACACATCCAATTACTACACGCTGAGGTAATAATTCATAATTTTGGTAACTCATGCCTCGAACCAAAAACATGCACCATTCGATTTGTTTCACTTTAACTAGTCAGAAATGTCGCCGGTGGCCGATGAGCGAGGTTTTGCGTCAGCCAGATGTCTCTTTGAAATCCTTGCCTAATGGGAGCTAAAACGCAGTCTTCTGCCACACTGGAACACTGAGCAAGAGGTGACAAGCTGTAAAAGCTGCCTGAACACCGGACGAGCAACGAAAAAATGTTTGCGCACTCAAAGAAAAGGAAGCAGTTTTATTTTTCTAGACGTGCGCAGGCTCCGGAGAATCCCTGCCTGGTCAATAATTACGTAGTTATTACGTTATATTTAGCCCTCGCTGCACACCTTTGCGAGAACAGCTACGATACCAGAGCGACGTGGCAGTTTATAGTGACCAACGTAGCACGTCAAAAAAGTGTTAGTGGAAATGCCAGTATACTGGCGGTATTGAAGCACTGCACAAAGATTTTTCAAACATTGCTGAAACAACGAAGATTCTCCTTATCTTTCAGTGATCTTTTTCCCACTCAGTCATATTTTTTTGTAACACTCAGTTAAGGAGCAGGGATGCTGCAAAAGCCTTGACGCGAGTAGCGAGAAGCCAGCTTGTGTAATTTATCGACAGAGCGCTTGGACGCGTATGGCTGCTGCTCAGAAGTCGAACGTTATCTTGTTGTTATAAGGCAATGTCGAAAGGTCTTGAACAATAAACTAAAATTGCGAACCAGCTGGTTATTTATTGTAAGCCTCTGTTATGAAAACATTGAAGGTAAACTTGCATTCTGTCGATGCGTCGCAAACTCTTTCTATTAATATTTCTCCACGGGGAACGTTTTTGCTCAAAGCCAAACGTTAACAGCAAAAAAAAACCCAAGGCTGTCGAAGGGACATCTGCAGGTGTATCGAATATTATTGCATAATCATACGATATATGAAAAGAATGCACTCATAAACTTTCCCGTCGAAAAATGTGACTTCATTACTTCAGGGTTCGGGGTTTGAGAATATGTAACAATTTTAAAGTGTAAATAAGCTAGTTTATGCTATGTATCGTACAGTGACCCCGTGCGACAGGCGGTTGAGCGCCAAAAGTTAGCGTGCTTCAACAGCTTATTTTCTGGAAACTGAGGGACGCGCATTCCCGCTCGCATGCACTGTTCATTTTAGCTTGCTCGGTGCAAGGAAGCTAGTCATCAGTCATTAAGGCCCGCGCAAGCTGGTTAACGCAGAAAAAGTTTTCTGGTTCAGCGCCCTCATTGGCTGCGCCTAAATCTCAACGCTTGCAAGAGGCCCGCGCCCAGCTAATTAAATTTATCATTCCCCGCGACCACGTCGCACGCTGCTCTGACCGTTGCTGTTGCCTGCCGGGATGGCACTTTTTCACCTAAAAGGCGCGTCACGCATTATGCAATGCACACTGCAGAAAAAAAATATTGGGAAACTTTGCTCGACACCACTAACTACGATTTCTTGTCCGCTACTATGGTCGTTGTAGCGGCGAAATTAACACTGATGCAGTATGTGTTGTAACGTACGGCTCTCAGCCATGCAGGCATCGGTAAACTGAGGACTTCGTCGAGCCGAGCGAATTAATGTGTTACCACGCTGTCTCTAGGAATCATCAGAAGCTTCTATTCAATACAGGCAGTACTACGTGGATGGCACAACATTGTCGGGTTATTGAAAGTATCGAGCCCATAAATTTTGGCACGAGATGGAAGATCCGGGCGTGGCAGAGCGGATTGGTGTCTCGTCATTGTGTTGAGAGAGACGGGGTTTGAGAAACGCTGGCAGCGCAACTCGCTACGTTGGAGCGGCATCATGGGTCATTTAATTTATATTAAAATCAGTAAAATATATATGTAATAAATATATATTTGATAAATATATATTTATGTTTGTGCGTCTGTGTGTGTCATTGAAACCGACAGTCCCAGAAACGGAGGTGCACAGGGAAGTATTCATTATTATTTTTCCTAGTTTGTGGAGCAGAACGATGCCAGAATAATATTTGAATTGATCTGTTGTATTACTTTCCATTCGTTCAGCACCAGAAATTAAAAAAAAAGATTCCCCTATGAGCAGGCTGCACTCATGTAGAAAACTCTGTTTGATAAAAAGCAAAGAGAGAACGTGGGCGCGCTGTTGGTCGAAAAACATCCTCTAGCAAGGTTCACTAGCCACCGTCTAATGCAGGCTTTTAGTGTCTCGGTGCAGCAGCCATTGTCTCGGTGCAGGAGCATATTGTCAGGTGATAACCAGCAAAGTAGAGTCAACGCTAAGCGCAAATACCAATCACCAGAAAGCAAGAATACCGAGCGAACGTGAGCCTGTCGGCAGAAAAGATCCATTGCGAACAGGGCCCACGCAGCTATTCTTGCCCCCTCTTCCACTTCTGCGCCACTAGCCACGCACGCTGTCCCTATGTAAAATTCTGTCTGAACTTTCGTGAGGAGAAAATGTTTTGAAGCACTATGGTAAAATGCTGAACCTTTTCTTCGTCTTTCACACTCTAATTTCGCAGAGACAGCGTTTATGAGTTTGCTAGATTTCAGGGCTCAGTACAGTCACCGTCACTGAACAGGCAGCTTGGTCTTCACGAACCGCTGATCTCTATGAATTCTTTTCAATGGTGTCTTTTTTTGACACTGCTACTTCTTTATATTCTATGCCACTGAGTGCGTTATTTATGAGGTTAATAGTTCGTATATTTTCTACGTCTGTACATTATTCCTCCAAAAGTGAAATTCCTTACTGAAATTCCTACTGGCCTAACCATCTTCGCCTTTTTTCAAGTACGTCTACTTTCAGCCAGGGTTTAAATTCCTTTTTCCTAACTTTCGTCTTGCTTGCCTTGAATGCAGAGAGCCGATCAATTAAATGTGCACATTCCGCGCGAACCCCTGACAGTTCTAAAGTGCTTACTCTTTGATTATTGCGTAGAGCTAGTCGAAAGGCAGTCGTTTCTTCCGAGAAAGGAGAGTTGTAAAAGCCTAAGGAATCTAAATATCAGGCTGCCAAGTTAGTGCACGGCTCTTGCATTGTATTTGTCATTTTTTATGCCCAGTGGACACAGGCTGTTAAAGTGGTGGGTTACAGCAACGGGCGCGGCTTTATTACCACAAACTGGTTTACGCTGTAAAAGAAATTACACCCATGTCGATCACAGTGTAAAGGAAAACCAATTTCTTATTCCAATAGAGTATAACAATCCACCGAGTGATATATGTTGATTTGATTGTTGCATGTTCTGAGCATTATGTGCTGATCTCAAAGCCGAAACAATTGTCTGAAATTAAGATGGTGTGACATTCCGTGTGTGCTACGAGGATCCACGTTCGACGGCGCGGCGTAGACGGAGACCCGTGACAGCGGCATCATCAATTACCCAGCCATGCTCTTTGAGTGACGACCAGAACAACCGGACCCGCCGCCGCCCCGGGGAAACAGGCTTTATCCTCCCCAATTTCCGGGCACATTCCAGGACAAGGGAGCTGTCAGCGGGCCAGAGCGCGCCGTACCACAGCCGACGCTATGCGCTACCGCGAAGACAACATTCTTTCCCTCCCCCCCCTTTGTCGCGGGCTATCGCCGGGAAGGCACCCACAGCTTCCCAGAAGGGCCGTGACGGACACCTGTCATGGCGGACAGGCAGTACTCGCCAAGAATGTGGAAAGACAGGCGCTAGTGAATTAGCTCCGAAGAGAGAGCCTGTGTATACTCTCACTTGAGAGAGAGTGGTGGCGTTTTTGTTGTTTATTTAGTTTGTATTGTTAACAGACTCTGGGTTCGAGGCTAAGCCCAACCCAAGGGGTGGTCCCCATCTCGCATGTTATTTTGGATTGGAGAATTGATGCTTTGGGCGGGCCACTGGAAATGACCGCCCTTAGTCCTTTGTTAATCAAGTGCTTAAAAGCACATGTAAACGGATGCAGGCCAGTCTGAGCTGGGGCTCCATGCTTAGCATGTAATGTGATGCTACTTTGGCACTAACGTGCCCGGTCGATGAGTAAAGTAGTGCAAAGTTTGTTCTGTTGTAAAATTATGCTCTGCTGTCATCATCTACAAGCTCGCCTCCTGTTCATCTTCCAAGCCGAACGACACTAGAGGAAGGGTTTGTGAACCATGCTCGAAGGAACGGACGACTATTGAAATTCTACTGCATACACGCTCAGGACGACATCGTTAGCGAAGAGGGCCTTCAGCGCCGAAGCCCGACGGCGTGCAGCTTCTGCCAGCAACCGCTCGAGCCCAACTCCGGAGCCACTCCATCGCCCCCATGAAGTCGTCGGCACGTAAGCTCGGACGCCCCAGCCTCTGATGTATAACCTTAATCATGTGTAATTATTGAATATACCTGTTTGTTTAAACTGAGCCATACGGTGTCTCTTTGCCTCTCCGTCCCGTGTGGACCTGCGCATTATGGGGGTCATCACACTGGTGTCAGGAGTGGGGTCTCAAAAGCAAATGTCCTCTGAATGCTGTGACATTCATGACTTCAAAATTGTAATCAAAAGGGAATCACGGGACTGATTGTGGGACTTTTACCCCCATTTGAGAGGCTTGAGGCACCGGAGGGCTTGAAAAAAAAAATGTCTTTATCTGAGGGAGCTCCCACTCCACAGCCGTCGCTCGGAGCAAGCATGCTGGCATTAGGAAGCGTCATTCCGACGTTTACGGGAGATAAGACAGGGGTTCCAATCTGCGATTTCTTTTCCATGCTAGAAGAGATTGGGAAAATGGGGGGATGGTCCGATGCTCAAATGCTGGGAATGGCGAGGTGTAAGATGGCAGGAGCTGCTCATGATTTTGCATTGCGAGACGAAAAAGTAAAATCCACAAAATCATTTGCGGAATTTAAGAAGCTCGCGTTTGAGCATTTCGACACTGAACCACGTCACGTGCGGGTACAGAGGTTCCGTGACGCCGTACAGATGGTAGGGGAAGACGTGCGAACGTTTGCGTCGCGGCTTCAGCGCTTAGCGCGCGATACGTTAAGCAGGGAGGAGGAAGGAGACAAGCTAAAGAAGAAATACGCAGAGGATATACTTAAAGAGGAAATGACCGCTTTGTTCGTGGCTGGTCTGCAAGACCCCGTGCGCCGGTTCGTGCTCTCGCGCAAGCCGAGCAATTTCGACCAAGCCGTGGAGGCCGCATTGGATGAGGAACGAAATGAGGCGTTAACGACAGCCGCAGCGAGAGTGCGCGTCATAGAGAGAGCGGTGCTCAACCCTGAGGTTGCTCTCTTGACAGAGCGATTAGATCGCTTAGAACAGCTGCTATCTCAGCAGGTAGAACGCCAGGTTGAAGCGCGCGCTCAACAGCGCTCATTCGCTGGAAACCGGAGACCGCCACAAAGCTACAGGCGCGGTATGAGAGATTTTGAAGAAATCGTATTCTTCGCTTGCCAGGGTCGCGGACACATCGCCAGGTTCTGCCAAAACGTGCGCCGTGGGGAGCCACAAAGAGAAGCAGGCGAGACACGCCCTAAGCAAGCCTACAGCGGGGCTCCAGATACCGAGACAAAAAAACTAGTTAGTCCTCCCCAGCCTGAGGAGCGTGGGGAGGGAGCAGTGGATGATGAGGTGGTGGTAATTTGTGTGGCCGACGAGGCATGCCCTGTTGTGCGTTGCAAGTTAAATGGTTGTTGCATGGAATTGTTGATAGATACGGGGTCAAAGGTGACATTGCTTAAGGAGAGCAGTTTTAACACGCTTCGAAGGAAGGGGGACCGCGAGGTGTTGGAAGCGTCTGGTGGTATGGCAACCAAATTTGTAGGCATAACGGGGGATCCTCTTGGCATAAGTGGACTCTACCGGTTACACTTCTCTCTCGGCGGAATTGCATTGGAGCACCCCTGCTACGTATGCCCGGACACGGTGTCTCTGCCAAACGGAGTGTCAGGTATATTAGGGCAGGATTTTTTGAGAAAAGGGAAGGTAGTAGTCTCATTCTCTGAGGAAGAGGTTAATGCGGCGGCTCAAAAGTTCCGTTTTTGAACAGGAGAGGGGCTGAGATTCGCATTACCGATATTGACACCCGTCAAACAGTGGGATCATTGGAGAAGGTATATTCGCGGGTTGCCGTCCGGCTGGTCGAGGAGGCGGTCGTCCTTCCTTGGTCGGAGCACATTTTGTACGCGTTTGTGCCTTCAGATGTAGAGAGCGGCGCCGTGGGAGTGCTTGAGCCGGTCGGCTCTCTCAGCAATGGCCTGAAGGCAGCCGCGTGCCTCGTGACAGTTAATGACGCCCACAGAGTGCCCCTACGGGTGGTTAACTGTAGCCAGCAGCCACTGAGCCTTCCCAAGAACAAAACATTGGCTTTCTTCACCTCTGCGATAGAGCAACGTGAGCCCACCGATACGGTACTCGCAACTGTAGAGCATGCTAGTCCTTCGGCTGCTCCAAAGGTGTCGTTCGATCTTTCTCACGTAAAATCCAGGGAGAGGGAGGCTCTGGCTGGTTTGCTGAACGACTACTCGGAGGTATTCGCCGCGTCCAACCTGGATTTGGGCTGCTGTGGCGTTATAAAGCACAGGATAGAAACCGGCACTTCATCGCCCGTTTACCAGCGTGCGTACAGGATTCCTTACTCCCAACGTGAGGAGATGGAGCGGCAGGTGCAGGACCTGATTGATCGCGGCATTGTCGAACACTCAAAGTCACCCCGGGGAGCACCAGCACTATTGGTGGAAAAGCCAGATGGCTCATATCGATTGGTAGTGGACTACCGCAAACTAAATGCCGTAACTCGCATCGATCCATACCCCATCCCCAATATACAGGAGACGCTTTCTCAGCTGGGCTCTGCCAGGTACTTCACGGTAGTGGACATGGCGGCGGGATTCTGGCAGATAGCAATGGATCCGGCAGATGCCGAGAAAACGGCATTCAACACGCCCTCAGGGCACTATGAATGGAAAAGAATGCCGATGGGTCTGGCCAACAGCCCTGCTGTCTGGCAGAGAACCGCTGATGTTATCCTGGCAGGTCTTCTGGGGAGGCTGTGCTTCGTGTATATGGATGACATTATCATATACAGTGACAGTTTTGATAACCATTTGCGCGATATTGAGCAGGTTTTGGTGCGACTAAGAGCAGCGGGTCTCAAGCTGAAGCCCTCTAAGTGCCAATTCCTCAAAAACGAGGTGAAATACCTCGGGCACGTTGTTTCAGCTGACGGCGTGCGACCGGACCCTGAGAAACTAAGGTGTGTCTCGGATTTTCCATCCCCGACTAGCGTCCGCCAGGTCCGGCAGTTTCTCGGCCTGATCGGTTACTACCGAAGGCACATAGAGGAGTTCGCCAAGCTCGCTAAGCCGCTCACCGCCTTAACAGCCAAAAATGTCGCCTTTCGCTGGGACGAAAACGCGGAGAATGCTTTTGGGGCCCTGAAAGGGAAGCTAATGAGTGCACCGCTGTTGCGCCACCCGGATTTTAATTTGCCCTTCGTTATGGCCACAGATGCGCCAAAGTTCGCAGTTGGTGCCGTGCTATCTCAGGTTATCGAGGGCAAAGAACATCCCGTTGCTTTTGCTAGCCGACAGCTGAGCCCCACAGAGCAAAAGTACGGAGCTACGGAAAGGGAGTGCCTCGCCGTTGTCTGGGCAGTAAAGCACTTCAGATGCTACCTTTATGGCCGCAAATTCAAGCTAGTCACAGACTGCCATCCTCAGAAATGGGTGATGAGTGTCAGGGACCCTAGCTCGCGACTCGCTAGATGGAATCTACACCTGCAGGAATACTGCTTTGAAGTTGAGCACAAGTCAGGAAAGACACATCTGAATGCTGATGCACTCAGCCGCACAGCTGCCGTGGCAGCTATAGATGAGTTTGTCCCCGTAGTCGACCCCGCCGAATTACGCACAGAGCAGTGCAAAGATCCTGACCTGAAGCGAATAATCTAAAGCTTAGAGGGCGCACCGTCTCACCCCGAACAGCTAGGTTATTTCATTGGCAAAGACGGCACCCTGTGTCGGCGCACGAGGCCAACCAGGAAAGGGAGACCAGAGAAAACCGCTTGGGAGAGAGTCGTCATACCTCGGTCGTGGACAGAAAGGGTTCTTCGCGCGTTTCACGATGCGCCATGCGCCGGTCATTTTGGCGTAGCGAAGACATGCAGGCGTGTGGAGCGTTTGTACTTTTGGAGTGGCATGCGACGGGATGTTAGAGACTACTGTGCGAAGTGTCATTCCTGTCTCGAAAGAAAAACACCCAAGGGACGAAGACCAGCTCCAATTCAGCCGTTCCCTGAGGTTTCGGCTCCCTTCGAACGGACAGGTATGGACATAATGGGCCCATTGCCCACGACCACTTCCGGAAACAAGTACATTTTAGTATTTGTCGACCACCTTTCAAAATACGCGGAAGCGGTAGCACTCCCAGATCAGAAGGCAGACACGGTTGCAAGAGCATTTGTCGAACAGATCGTGCTCCGACATGTACCCCCGAGGCAACTCTTGACAGATCGGGGAACGAACTTCGTGTCGCAGCTAATGAGGAGAGTTTGCGAGCTGCTTAAGATCGCTAAGAAGCAGACAACACCGTACCATCCGGCTTGCAACGGCGCGGTGGAGCGACTGAACCAAACCGTGGCCGGGTTCCTGTCGCATTTTGTTTCGCGCGACCAGCGGGACTGGGACTTGTGGCTCCCGTATGCAATGTTTGCCTACAATTCCGCAGCACACGAGAGCACGGGCGAATCGCCATTCTTTCTTCTCTACGGCCGAGACCCGGACCAGCCTAGTGAAGTGCCAGAGGGCCCCCGTCGTGTCCCATACGCTTCACTGGACGACTATAAGGTTGAGCTAGAATCGCGCATGCAAGTGGCGAGGGACATCGCAAAGGAGTCCTTAAAGAAAGCGGCGAAGCGCAGGAAGGAGGTGCACGATCGCAGTGCTAGAGACGCGCCGTTTGATGTGGGGGACAGCGTGTACATTGAAAACTGCCAAAGGCAGATTGGGCTAGCTCGTAAGTTCCAGACGAAGTGGAGAGGACCGTGCGAGGTTGTCGAGAAGCTTTCTCCGGTAAACTTCAGAGTCCGAGACGTGAACCGGCGTTTGATAAGGATACACGCAAATCGCCTCAAGTCGGCACCGGTTCAGTATTCACGAAATGAGGAAAGGGAAAGCGCGAATTTTGATGGGGACAGAAGTGAAGCGGAGCGCGCAGATAGTTCGCAAGAAACGCCCTCTCCTGCATTTGTTCGGCAGGCGCCCGAGATGACGGCCGGAATGCCACCGGATTTACTTCATGCATTGCTAGAAGAAGAAGCGCGCGAGGTTGCCGCGCAGATAACGCCAGGAGAGGCTCCTGCCACGAGCCCTCGCGAGTCCCAAAGCAGACAAAGGGGCACAGACTTACTTAGTATGACTCATGAAGGCCGATATCCGCTGCGAAATCGGAAAGCTAAGTCGGACTAATGGCGTAAATAGAGCGGAGTTGTGAACTGGTTAGAATTGTGTAATGCCGCAGCTCATAACATTGCTATATGCGTATGTGTTAAGTTATCGGAGTTGGTAGTTAAACCTTTCTGTCATTAAGTAACACCTTCACAGGAGAGCATGCGGAGCGCATGCAGAACCGGCCCTACTTCCTTTCGTTATCTATATTTTTGTCTGTGCCGTGATCGTGCTAGAAGTGGGAGCTCCTTTGTAACTGTGGTAAATTTATTTCGTCCAGTTTGGACTAGAAAGGAGAGGCTTGGGTGCTGAGTTTCATGTTTATCTGTAAAAGAAGATCAGTGCTGCCCCTGGAGACGCCAGTATTGACAGCGGAGGCATATGGTGTTGTGCAGTGGTGTTGAGTGCAGCGAAAAGTGTTTTGTCGGACGCACTGTGCGAGGCGATTCAGAAAGACAAGGGGAGCTGCGTGGACTCAAATGTTCGGAGAACATTCTTCTGGAGGGTGAGCGAGTGTGACATTCCGTGTGTGCTACGAGGATCCACGTTCGACGGCGCGGCGTAGACGGAGACCCGTGACAGCGGCATCATCAATTACCCAGCCATGCTCTTTGAGTGACGACCAGAACAACCGGACAAGCCGCCGCCCCGGGGAAACAGGCTTTATCCTCCCCAATTTCCGGGCACATTCCAGGACAAGGGAGCTGTCAGCGGGCCAGAGCGCGCCGTACCACAGCCGACGCTATGCGCTACCGCGAAGACAACATTCTTTCCCTCCCCCCCCTTTGTCGTGGGCTATCGCCGGGAAGGCACCCACAGCTTCCCAGAAGGGCCGTGACGGACACCTGTCATGGCGGACAGGCAGTACTCGCCAAGAATGTGGAAAGACAGGCGCTAGTGATTTAGCTCCGAAGAGAGAGCCTGTGTATATTCTCACTTGAGAGAGAGTGGTGGCGTTTTTGTTGTTTATTTAGTTTGTATTGTTAACAGACTCTGGGTTCGAGGCTAAGCCCAACCCAAGGGGTGGTCCCCATCTCGCATGTTATTTTGGATTGGAGAATTGATGCTTTGGGCGGGCCACTGGAAATGACCGCCCTTAGTCCTTTGTTAATCAAGTGCTTAAAAGCACATGTAAACGGATGCAGGCCAGTCTGAGCTGGGGCTCCATGCTTAGCATGTAATGTGATGCTACTTTGGCACTAACCTGCCCGGTCGATGAGTAAAGTAGTGCAAAGTTTGTTCTGTTGTAAAATTATGCTCTGCTGTCATCATCTACAAGCTCGCCTCCTGTTCATCTTCCAAGCCGAACGACACTAGAGGAAGGGTTTGTGAACCATCCTCGAAGGAACGGACGACTATTGAAATTCTACTGCATACACGCTCAGGACGACATCGTTAGCGAAGAGGGCCTTCAGCGCCGAAGCCCGACGGCGTGCAGCTTCTGCCAGCAACCGCTCGAGCCCAACTCCGGAGCCACTCCATCGCCCCCATGAAGTCGTCGGCACGTAAGCTCGGACGCCCCAGCCTCTCATGTATAACCTTAATCATGTGTAATTATTGAATATACCTGTTTGTTTAAACTGAGCCATACGGTGTCTCTTTGCCTCTCCGTCCCGTGTGGACCTGCGCATTATGGGGGTCATCACAATGGCCTGTAATTACGCAGGGTGTATGCCCTGTTTCAATAAACTGCGTCGACAAATAGTTCAGAAGCCTGTGTGACGTGCGTGTGAATTGCATAAAGCACAATCCTTGCAGCTTGCAAGCTACAAAAGTCCGCATACCGTTTTGTAAACTTTATAATTTTTTAATGACCCGTGAACGGTTTCTGTGCAATCAGTGTTTATAATATAGGAACAGAAACCACTAATGGAAGAGGATATTTCTATACAGTTTCTTTTTATTGTGTTAGACACACAGAAAGCTATGAGCTGCTAAATCCTTTTTCGCCATCCTTCGTTATCAACTTCTACATCCGTGCGGCAGGAATTGTTTACCGCCGTGCCAGATCACGTAACCAATGACGTTTAATTCGAAAAAATTTGGCCCATTGAAGAGGAGTGGGGATAGGCCTAAGCAGAATAGTTGGTGTCGACAATAGCCGCTCCATTCAAGCCTACCGATAGAAGACGTGCTTTACACTGATACGAGGTGGCAAGCCAAGGAACAGGCGACATGGTGAAATGTGGTAATATGATTTAACTGCTCAGGGCCTAGCGCGAACACTTCGTCCCCGCGCCACTGCGCCCCGCGCCACTCCCCTCGTCTTCGTCTGCGCACTATTATCCGGCTCCTTCAAGCGATCGTCCTGATCGATTTCATATTTTCATCTGCCATCATGTCGTTATGTTCTTTGGCTTGCCACCTCGCATCAGTACTTCTAACGGGCTGTTGTTCGAACCAGAATGTGTACCCAGAAATGGTGAGTGACCAAGGTTTACAGAGTGATTAGGATTTAAAAACACAAGGAAAAACGCTCTATTGAAGTTCTTCGCTCCAATTGGACACAAAAATAAAGCACTGCATCCTTGAGCTGGGCAGGTGAGTTTGCATTTCACAGGACTACTTTAATACGTCACCCAGGGCAAAAAAGAAACCCAATGACGCCAAAAACTGCACAAGTATAAGACTAATTTTTTGATCACGTGGATTTCGTTATTCCTTAGAAACGCATCAGTTGCTTTGAAATTACGCGCCTGTCACTTTTTCTCGCCAGTGTACGTGTATTCTATGTTAGTAAGAAACACGCTTTCATGATAAATGTTAGAGTAATGTTTGTTAATTAAGACAGGATGTTAGTTGACGATGGCATTTCGGCAAGACAGTAGAGGAGTCCTGCCGAAGGAGTGATCGCCACCCTCACTGCGTGCAAACCAAAGTGACGTCGCCGCAACACATCAAAAACTGCAATGTTTCCGATTCTTTTTTGAACAACACTTGTGACGAAGATCTCCTAAAACAAACCTAAATGCTTAGTGTTATCTCTTTTACTGAACAAATAAAGTTCAATAATATGAAAACCTAAGCATCAGGCTGTCCTTCTGAAATGCAGGTGATCTGCAGCATAGAAAGGTTCTTCAGCCCCAAGAAAAAGCTACCGGATGATACATCATACCGTGCACAATCTCACTGTTTTTGCGACAAGTCCGTTGCGTGCGCGAGTTGGCACGTCGGTTAGATAATGCGATGTACGTAGATCTAGCGTCAATACGTGCGCGTTGTCTGAAGTTCATTAGAAAAGCAGTCAGCATCGATAGGAAACAATATACGGCCGTCTATAGATGCTCGCAGATATTCCTGTGTTTTTGTGCATTGATCGGGTTTTCATAGAAGCGCTCCTGAACCTGCTAGAGATTCCCAGACCTTCTGTTTCACATGCGAGAAGCTTGATTCTTTCTTCATGCTTTTTTTTCAAATGACCCTTGGCAGTAATATTCAAAACGTGCTGCATCCCTGCATACTAACTTGTTGCAATACTTGTTGCAATACTAACTTGTTGCATACAGCGGATACAAGCCCGTTCACAAACATGTGCCTTTCTGCATAAACCAGTTCCTCAAGCTCCCACTACCTGACCTCATGAACATAGCAGTGTGTAGCGGCGCTGGTACCACCACCACCACCTGGTATCGCCACCGGCGCTGGTAACGACAACCAAGCTCGGAGTGCGAACTGGCTCCTGCTGAAGAGAACGCTTTAGGCAAACGGCCTTCTCTACTTCTACACTTTTTGTTTACTTCTTCTTTCCTCAGCATTCATTTTATTTTCCTCCAAGAAATATTTATCTGAAAAACTATCTGTGCTCCAATTCTTGGCCAATCCCCCTATGTGGGTATGTGCTATTGTATGAGGGTAACAACAACAACAACTGGCCTGGCCAGCAACCTGGACAGCCCGCTCCGCCGGCTCACGAGCCGCGGCTACCGTGAGCTCCAACAAATGTGGATCGCCTTCCCCACCTGGTGACTTCGGATGACCGCTTCGACGCACGCAACGCAGCCCCCCCCCCCCCCCCTGGCTCTGCGCTCCTACCCGTTCCATCCCTCCACTTGGCCTTGCCGCTGCACGTCCGGTTTCGGCAGCTTCACGCTGGCATGAACGCGCCTACCATCACATGCGGTGAGCTCATTTAGCCATATCAGCGCTTCTTCCTTATTTGGCTGCCCTGGCTGCCTCCGTTTTATACCAGGGACTCACTTTTGTGGCTGGCGCTGCTGGACTCGCCATGATGAAATGCAGCTGGCTGGACAATGTGTCCAGCCAACTGCCCCGCTGTCAGCACGCCAGCCGGGAACTTCCACCCGGTCTCCTGGCAAAGATGCGGTTGTAGCCTCCTTGCTCAGACGTTTACGCCGACTTCAAGAAGGGCCTGACGGCGTATTTTAGATTGGAGCTCCGGGCGAATCTCTGCGCGGCTCTTCCGGGCTCACACGCTGTGCCGCCACTAAACTCACAACTCGCCGAATCCCCCCTAATGGCTGCTTCGGTTTTCCTTCTGCCAGGTACTACATTGGAGCCGATTCCCATACCAGTATGTCAACTATGGTCACCTTCGAAAGCGCCCCCACCCACGGTTCGGCAAGTGCCACGCGCGCACGCGCCGGACTCTTGCCAACTTTCTCAACCAGTTGCCTCAAGCAACACTCCCGTCTCTCCCAAGTTTGCTCCACCGGCCCGTACGGACGGCCATCCACCTGCGAGCTCCCGTCCCAGGACACCTCCTGCCCAGCCCTGCTTTTCAACTGCGGCAACCGTCCTTGACCCATGCCCAGACGATCTCTCTCTCTCGACACAGGCCAAAACTCACTTCTAGTCACATGTTCTGACACCTCATGCCCAGTCGCAGTGAGTCCTTCTGTTCTTCCATTCGCGAGGCACGTATTCACGCCCCACCAGAGCCTTGTCGCGCATCACGCTTCACTCAAGCCGCCTGCCACGCATCCCTGCGCACCTGATGCCTTCGCAAATGACTGTGCCTCTGCGACATGCGAGACAGCCACCGGTGGTTGTGTCATGCTTGCGCTGCATTACAGCAGGCTCCATCCAACAGCTCCTATGGACTCGGGTCTACCACATCCTTCTAATTCCGTCAACCACGCCCCTGAATTTCGTCCTGTACCCGAAAAAACCTGTCCCAACGCCACAGTTATGTCATTTTTGCTCACAGCCGGTGCACCCGGTCAAACGCTTCGATCGCTTGCCTACACAGCAGCCCGAGTTCCACGCAGCCCATTTTCAGCCCAGTGTCGTGCGGCCGGGGCATTCCATTCTTTTCTATTGCCGCAGTTTCCACGCGCCATACGTTTTCCTACACCCACTGGGCCAGCGCACCTCACATATCGCCCGTAAATTTCGACGTGGGTGATTTTTCGGCACTGACATTTCCTGGCCAGCTTCAACCACGCGGCCGGCCCCACCAGTTCACCTTACCACTGGAGTACACCCAGCTCACAGCCAATTCGTGGATGACTATTTTCGCCTGTTAATTCCGTCATCATTCTCGTCCTTTGGCTCCATTTACCTTTTGGTAAGTAGCCAGGTTCGACCGCCCTTGTTTTCCTCTATCCTCTCTTCCTGTCACCTCTTCGCTTTGATTTCATTTCTCCATTCGTCCTGCTACCATTTATTTCCGCAGCCCCAGCTCAGGCGATTCAGTATCAGCGGCAGATGCCGGGGCAAGCAAAATATTTTCCTTCCTTTTTGCTATTACTTTAATAAAAACCACTACCACCACCACCACCGATATGTGAGACAGACACTACGCAATTTCCTCTGCGCTAAAATCAAATTTAAGTTTTCTAATTATGAATACGGCTGTCGATCTGTAAGCTCTAGAAGGAGAGTCTTGTTTGCAGCGACAGCTACACTGGGCTACCAGTCGAGTATATCGCGGTACATGAGAGAGAGAAGTGCGCAAGCGCAATTGCCATGACAACCGAAGAGCACAAAAGTGCGGCGTACGCTTCGCCGTCACCGCTGCCGCGCGCCCGCTCCACCGTCAAAGCCGAACGTGACATCACGTGGATGATAATTTGGGCGCATACGCCAATACCATGGTAACCGGACAGACCTCACAGGTGCGCCGCGTTCTTCGTCGCCGCGGTGCCGCACGCCGCTTTATCACCCGAACGCCGCACCGGATACGCAGGATTGCGTAAAAAAGGCGGACATGTAGTTGGCGTCTCTATCAACGAATATCTGATGCCCGATTTATATCTGCTGAGGGTGCTTGGACGCAAGATATTAAATATTTTTGAAATATGGCGGAGTGCTCGGCTTGAAGAACTCCGGCACGGGTCAGCCTGGTATTGCACAGCCTTCGGGATCGGCCCGGTGTATATTAGTGCGCGCCCTTTATTGCTATCTTGGACCTCCTATCCTTTAAATCTCCTAGTTTCAGCAAACGGCAGCTAGCATGATTCGGCTTGAGCCAATAGGCAGGCCCGTGCACTTTGTTTTTTTCTTCCTGCCAACAGCAGCCCCGTCTGTATCACAACGTTTTCTTGCATGCATTGATACATCCAGCCGCTGCTGAACGGCGGTATTGCGGTATAGACAAGAGAGGATTAACGCTCGATCCTGAGGTTATCGCCTTGCAGTTGGCGTGAACCAAATAAGAACGCTCAAGTCTATGCGTACATGAAACAGGGTATCACCGCTGTCAGACATCTCCCTTTGATGTCGGTGAATAATGGTGAATCCTGCAGAGTTCGGCTTCGGGAAAGAGGATTATCGTCAAAGAATTATACGTGACACCGGGTACATCTGTCAAGCAGATGATTGATGTGGTTATCATGTCTATACCAGCCTATGGCCCGGTTTCACAGTTGTGTGTGACTTTGAATGATTTCAACGGGAAAGGGAACTCTCGTAGTCAGTGCATGGAAGAAAAGTTTTACTTTAATTCTGCTTCGGACCCTCACGTCCAGACTACAAAATGAGGAACTACTATAGAGCTTGTATACTAACGAGTCTCTACCAACTCAAAATACTGTGTCGATAAAATTCAGACCGCTGAATTCTACTTCACAGATCATTGGGAGGTTTTCTTCTCGTCAATCAAAATAAATAAAACTTGTTTATACCCATTGTCTATCACTGCTAAACATAGTGACCAAAACAAGCTTAGCCAGCGGAACGTACGTCTCGCTACGTATATCCTGGCATAGCCTAGCTAAGCCAATGCGATTTTTTTTTCAAAGAGCACCAGGAAATTCACTGAGTTAAGCGGTAGCCATAATTTCTTTTATCTCGACTGCGGCGGCCGAGTTGTGATGGAGGCGAAACGCAAAATGTGCCCATGTGCTGACCGATGTCACTGCTCCTTAATGAGCCCCTCCGGGGGTCAAAATTTTACCTGAGCTTTTCGCTACGGCGTCCTTCTTAGCATTAGCCGCTTTGTGACTCTAAGCACTCACAGAACCAAAATCTTCAGCCTGAACCTTTCACAGCCATAACTGTTAACGGCAGCAACCCTAGGGTTCGCGGCAAAGTTTAATGTCGTGCAAAGTAAACCTGCGTGGGAATACGTGGGGGTCGGTACGTCTTTAAACGAGGCGAAGCGATTCCCAGGGCGAGCATTTTATTCTTTCTCCTAGCAACTGAGGAGTCATGATTAGGTATGCATTTAGACACGCAGGAAATTGAAAAAAGCCATTGCCGGTGTGGCATTGCTAGGCCACGTAACTGAAATCCCGATTGAAGTTACGCAGGGAGACATATACGTGCTTTCAATAAGTTGAAAATTGATTTTTGGGGAACAAACATGGCAGAGTATCTGACTCACGTGCTCGTGGACACGTTACCTGCGCCGCAAGGGAAGGCCTAAATGAGTGACAGAGAATAAAGGACGACAGAGGTGCAGTAGTGGAGTGCTCTGGAATAATTTCGACGACCTGGGGATCTTTAACGTGCACTGACATCGTACTCCTTTCCCCAAATTAATCTTTGTCTACAATGCTGTCAGCGCAAATGTCAATCAAACCAATAAATGTTGGAGACCTATTGCTCCTGCGCCGCGTCCCTGACGCAGCAATATCAACGTGAAATTCTGTAGGCCTGTGTACTGTGCATTGCCAGTGCACGTTAAAGAACCCCAGCAAGTCAAAATTTCCAGAACCTTTTACTATGGCGTCCGTCATAACCTGAGCCGCTTTAGGACGTTAACACCCCTAACCAAATCAATCACCATTTTCAACGCCAACACATGCAGCGCACATCTTTGCCACCACCACCACGTACCTCAAAGCGCTATTGAAGTGTCTAGTGCACGTTTAAGATCCCTGGCATTCAAAATTATGCCGAATGCTTCCCTACGGCACTTTTTCTTTTTTTTCTTTCACTCTTTCCTTTATTCCTTTTCTTACGGAGCGGTACGGGGGTCCACCGCGAAATATGAGACAGCTTTTGTGTCATTTATTTTCTTCAAAAACCAATTTGTCATGTAGGTGTCCACTCACACAGGGAGTCAGTTACGTGTCTTTACTTTTGTCAAAATTGACTGTCTACAGCATTCTTAACGCCAGTGCCATTAAACATAACGAACTCCGGCAGCCGATTGCTCCACTGCCGCATTTTCTGCCCTCAACGTTTTCATCGCCAAAGCATGCAGCGCCCGTTTTATTCTGATTACCGCAACGTAGCTCAAAGCTGAATTTAGATTTCCGCTAAGGACACCTCCACCGAAGCTTGTGGTGTCTACTGACAAAGTAAACCATTATGCACCTTTCCTTTTCTTCAAACCACGCTTGGGATTCACCGAGTGGCTCAGTGGTTGAGGCGCTCGTCTACTGAGCCGGAGTACACGGGTTCGAACCAGACCGCGGCGGCCGTACTTCAATGGAGGCAAAGCGCAGAGGCACCTGAATGCTGTCAGATGTCAGATAACGTTAAAGATCCCCACCTGGTCGAAATTTCCCTGGAGACTTCAACTGCGCCACATATCTTTCTTGCTGCCGCGCTCGGAGGACCCGGCCGTGCAGATCATCGCCACCATCCGGGCTCCCAGTGTTGTGGACCTTAGGGGGCATAAACACTTGAGTGCAGGGGGTCGTGCGGGGACCCATATATCCCTCTCCTTCAATGAAGTTTCTTTCTCTTTCTCGAAATTATTCCGCAGCCCTTCACTATAGTACCGTCATCGTTATTCTTTCACTCCCTTATATATACATTATATTGGTGTAGTTAGACCCGCCGCGGCAGCTCAGTGGCTAGCGCGTTCGGCTTCTGATCTGGAGTTCTCGGGTTCAAAACCGACCACGGCGGCAGCGTTTTTATGGAGGCAAAACGCTAATGCGCCCGTGTGCTGTGCGATGTCAGCGCACGTTCGAGATCCCCAGGTGGTCGAGAGAGAGAAAAAAACTTTATTTGGGTGCTTTCAAGGGCTTGGCGTCTGGAGGCCTCCGTCGTCTTCACTGCGCTGGCGACTTGAGGCCTCTTAAGCAAGGTTGGGCCCCTATTCCAGGTCTCCACTGAGCCTAGCTACCCCACTTGCGTGCTGCACTAAAGCCCTTTGGGCCCTGAGCTCGCAGCTGGTGAGCCGACTCTCCCATTTCTCCGCACTCGGGCTATTGTGTTGGTGGAATGTTTGGTTGCGTTTACATTCCCATGTGAAGTGGTAGAGTGTGGGTGTGGCCCCGCACCAGGGGCAGGTATCTCTGTACTGCTTCCGGTACATTTTGTTTAGGATGTATAAATTTGGGAAGGAGTTTGTTTGCAGTCTGTGCCAAAACATTGCCTCCTCTTTTGTCAGGGCTTTATGCGGTGGGCGGTATTTAGCTCTCGTCCCCCTGTGTAGGTTTAGGATGTCTGTATATCCTCCCTCACAAGCGTGTGGGCGATTCATGATTTGAACAGCGCGAACTACAAGGGACAAGAAAAGAAGGGAAACAGGACAAGCGCTGACTCGCAACTAAAAGGTTTATTCAATGAAACCTTCTTATATGAAGAAACAATCAAAGGGAAAAACAACACAAAAAAACTAAAAACATGAAACGAAACATTCGTCAGGTGCTCCCGAGATAATTCATCTCCCTATCGCAAAGGAACACGATACGAAGGGCGATACTCCGGGGCATGCGACTGCCCAGCTCGGAACGTGGTTTCTCGAGCTAGGCTGTCTGCCCTTTCGTTGCCCTCTATGCCTGCATGGGCCGGAATCCAGATTAAGTTGTGTGTAATGTCTCTCCTGGCGAGCTTGGCCCCGCCGAGGATTTTTAGGGCGGTTCTGCTTATCCTGCCCCTTGTGTAATTTCTGCACGCCTCCTTTGAGTCTGTTACGATGTTTAGAGGCCTGCCTGTTCTGTAACCTTCTGCTGCCACCAGCGCCACGCAATTTCCTCAGCCTCTGCGGTATTGACGATTTTCGCCGTCACACATGTGATTAGGTTTCCTGTGCAATCTACCACCACCGCTGTGGCCGCGCGGTCCTCTCCTCGCGGGTATGTGGCGGCATCCGTGTATACCGTATTGCTCAGTCGCGCTAGTGTGTTTTCCACATGCTCAGCCCGCGCCTTTCTCCTGCGCTCGTGGAGGTTAGGGTCCATGTTCTTGGGTAGCGGCCTAACGTTTATTGTTTTTCTTATGTTGTCGGGTACGTCGGCGTATCTGTCTGCGTATTCACTCGTATCCCTTCCCAACCTAGTGACGAGCGCTCTCCCATCAGCAGTGCTTATGAGTCTGATCTTCTGCGTTTCGAGCAAGGCTTCCGCCAGTTCGCTGAAGGTGTTGCTGATGCCCAGTTGGAGCAAATTCTCGTTCGACGTGTTTCTTGGCAGGTTAAGGGCCGGCTTGTAGGCTTTCCTGAGTATCGTATCCGCCTGTTCCCTCTCTCCCTTGGTCATCGGGTGGTATGGTAGTGAGTAGATGACTCGGCTGACGACCAGGCTGCCGACGAGTTTGAGTGTATCTTCTTCATTCATGCCGCATCTTTTTTGGGAAACCCTGTTGATCATCCGGCCCACTTGCCCCGTCGCTTTGCTGAGCAGGATGATGGTATGGCTGCACTTCCTGCTGCCTTCTAGCCACATGCCCAGGATTCTGATCATGTTCTTTTCGGGAATGTTGTGACCTTCGAGTTTAACCTCCAGTGTTGCTTGGGTTGGGTGTCTTCCGACTCTCAGGGGTTCGGATTTCTCCGTAGAACAAATTAGTCCCTGTTCTTTGTTGTATTTTTCGACGAGCTCGCCGCCTATTGGAGCCTCTCTTGCTTTTCTCCAAGCGATCCTCGGATGACCCATACCGTGATGTTGTCCGCGTACATCGCAGTTGGATGCCCTGGATCTCACCGAGTCTTTTTGCCAGGCCGATCATCGCCACGTTAAACAGCACGGGGGATATTACGGAGCCTTGGGGTGGGCCTTTGCACGGTGTTGTGAAGGTGTTGCTTCTCAGCTCCCCCAGCCCTACGGTAGCCGTTCTATTGGTTAGGAAGTCCTTGACGTAGTCAGGTGATCGAAATTATTCCGGAGCCCTCCACTACGGCACCTCATCCTTCTTTCACTCCCTCCTTTAATTCTTCCTGGTGTTCTGATGTCGAACGATGTATCAGACAGATACTGCGCCGTTTACTCTCCCCAAAGAACCAATTATTATTATTATTCGATGTATTTCGGATGTCCATGGAGATATGTGACACAGTTACTGCGCCTTTTCCTTTCCTAAAAAAACCAATATCATTTCATGCCATACACGGCGAATGTCGGCCTTAGTCGCTTTGGGTCGCTAAACCCCCATAAACCACAAAGCAAACGTGATTTTGTGGTAATGAGAGATATGAATGTTTCGAATTACAAACTTCTTTGCTCATGGCCCAGCGCATTTCTTTGTGCAAGACCGAGCCATAATAATAGTATTTTAAAGTATCAACGCTTCCTCATTAGGGCTTAAGCTGGCTGGCCGATAATTTTCGATGAATGCAGAGAACGGTGTGGGTTATCCTCGGGAAATGAAGCAATGTAGCGAAAAAAGTTTGCTTAAGACACTATCAACTTGAAGAGTGACGCAGGACAGGAGATGCAACTCTACTTTATGTAACAAGTGAAACAGCGCTGGTCCAGTTCGCAAAAATTTCACTTGTTTTACTGATGATGGCAGTACCAGTTTCGGCGTTGCATGGCGTGGAATGAACTCTGCATTGGCTGTAAAATTTGGCATCTTTCCCATTATTCAGCGCGGAAGCATCGTAAATATTTTAACTTGCATACAAGAGTGCATATTTGTGTGTTGAGAACTGCAACAATGAATTTTGCTGTAGAAGTAAGAAGGCGATTGGAATTTGATTGATTGTATGATTGATTCCAATAAATTTAATTTCATTTGAAATATAGCGGCTCCCTCCCCGGCCCCGGCAAGCAGGCCTGGGAAGACGGTAATCGAGCGCCCGTGGATTAGAGGCTTGCAGGAAGAAATTGACTTGTTGGGGCCTCTTCCGCCAGATGAATGGTGCGTGGCACGATGATAGGGTCCGCTCTTCGCAGCGCAGTTTCCCAAGTTTCTCATCTTACATTTTGTCATAACTCTGGTGATTGTGGGCACGCGCATATTATGTGGTCGAGGGTCCTTCTCGCCCAAGAGTGTTTGCACTGCTCGTTGTCCCTAAGGTATGTATGCTTTCGTGAATCCGCCCAGACCGAATTCATAAAAGCATAAACCACTAGCTCTATATAGAACTCAAGCAGGTCTCGAGTTTATGAATAATAATACCTTGGTTTTGGGGAAAGGAAATTGCCCAGTAACTGTCTCATATACCGTTAGACACCGGAACTGACTTCTTAGACACCAGGCTGATTTGTTTGACGAGCGGCAGACGGGTTTCCGTGGGATGCGGTGCACGGCTGATTCTATATCGGACGTTGTTACACCGCTGGAGCATGCCAGGGCGGCAGGCCAGGTTGCGCTGCTGCTACTACTGGACGTCTCGGGCGCTTTTGACAACGTTCACCGCGCACCAATTCTCGCGGTGCTTGATGGGGCTGGTGTGAGCGGGCGCTTTTGCGATACGTTTATGGCTTCCTGAGCGGGCGCACCATGCGCGTACGAGTAGGGGATGAGCTCTCCAAGCCTCGCTCGGTGGACATGGGCGTGCCGCAGGGCTGTGTCCTATCACCATTTCTCTTTAATGTGGCCATGTCGGTGGTGCCGGCCTCCCTCCCCACGAGCGGCCGGCACCATGTGTACATGTCCATATATGCAGACGACATAGCTCTGTGGTGCTGGGGACCACCGGGCGAAGCGTTCCGCGTGCGGCGGTGCCTTCAGGGAGCCCTGAGCGCAATCGATGCCAGCTTGCGCGGCCTTGGTCTGTCGCTGAGCGCCCACAAATCGGTGGCCATGGCGTGCGTTTCGCGATCGCGCGCGCACCTTGCGCCAATTCACTGCCACTGGACGGGACTCCGATTCCTTGGCGTAAATCGGTGCGGTACCTTGGCCTGCACATCGACTGGCGCCTTTCCTTCCGCCCCGCGGCGACCAAGGCCTGTCTGCAGATGAAGAGGATCACCGCCGCCGTGCACAAGCTCACCGCTCGAGGCCAGGTCATCTCCCAGCAAGCCGCGCTGCGGCTATACAATGCCGCTGCTTTGAGGGCGGTGCTCTATGCGCTGCCGCTCGTCACAGTGCGCAAGCCGTGCTGGAAGAAACTCGAGCTTCAGCACCGCAACTCCCTGCGCGGGTGCCTAGGCCTGCCCAAAAACTCGCAGTGCGCCGCAACGTTGGCCGAGGCAGGAGCGTGGCCACTTGAGCTCCAAGCAGCGCGCAGGGCATTGAATCACATCGACCGGCTTCACCGCGCACCTGACGGCGGCTCGCTGCTGCAGCGTATGCGCTCGCACCCGCGCTCACGAATGGGCGCGGCGCTGCTCGAGTATGAGCAATTGACCCAAGGCCCATCCCCGTACGGCTCCTGCGCGCCCTGGCCTGCTGCCTCGGAGGTGCAGCGAGAGATCGCCGGCATTGCGGGAAAGCGGAGCACACCCCTCTCTGCTGTGCAGCAGCTGGCCAGGGCCGTCATACGCGAGGAGCTCCAGGACCATCTCCTCGTGTACTCCGACGGCTCAGTGGCCTGCGACAGCTGCTCCCTTGGTGCGGCGGCCACCATCCCCGCCCTGCGACTGCACAGACAGCAACGCGCAGCCTTCCTGGGCTCCTCCACCACGGCGGAGGTGATGGGGATCCGGCTCGGGCTGGACCTGCTGTTCACCCTCGGCCCTCCGTCGCCCAGGAGTGCTCTGCTGTGCGACTCCCGCGCCGCCCTCAGCCGCCTGCAATCTAACGGCCGCGGTACCCCACTAGTGCGGGAAATTCGCTCGCGCATCGAGCGCCTGGCGCAGAGAGGTTGTGCCGTGCGTGCACAGTGGGTGCTCGGTCACTGCGGCATCGCAGGCAACGAAGAAGCTGACGACCTCGCGACCGCTGCACACCAACTACCTGCCAGCGATCTGCCCCTTGCGCTGGAGGACGAGCGTGCGGCCATCCACGACCATATCCGAAAGCAGCACCCCGACCCACGCATCGCTGGAGGTGAGCGCATCGACAGTGTCACCGGCTGTCGCGCACTAACACGGTCACAACGTGAAATGATCCTCCGCGCGCGCATTGGCGGCGTGTGGCACGACGAACGACGGGTGTGTCACGGAATCGCGACGAGTGATGTGTGTGACGGATGCGGTGCAGTGGAAACACTAGAACACCTGCTCCTTCACTGTGCCGGGTTCGCCGATGCTCGTCGCGATATGCTCGCCGCCTATAGGGCGCAGGGCATACTACCAGACTCCATCAAGACGCTATTGTGGCCGCAGGGCAGTACGCGCACTCGTGAGCGAACTATGGTGAGCATCTGTGCATTCCTCGAACACACGGGCTTGACGTCCCGTCTGTTCTCCGTCAGTGACCGAACGCTCCGCGAGTTCTACCTTGAACGATTAATAACTGGACGCCCTACTCCCGTTGTAACCAACACATTGCTGTGTGCGTGCGTGATTTAATTCCTCTAAAATGAACTAATCACGCGCATAACCTGGACACATTTCTGATTGTGTAAATATTTTTTACATATTACTTCTCCCCCTATCCTCTCTTCCTGTCCCCTCACCTCTTTCATTTCATTTCTCCATTCTGCCTGCTCTCCTTTATTTCCGCTTCCCCAGCTCAGGTGCTTCAGTATCGATGGCAGATGCCGGGGCCAGCAAAAATATTTTCCTTCCATTTTACTATTTCTTTTAATAAAACCCCTACCACCACTACCACCCCCTGAACCGCTCCATAAGCGAAGACAGAAAGGAGAGATGTAAAAATCAAAGGGGGAAAGAGATGCCCGTAATGGAGGGCTCCAGAATAATTTCGACCACCTGGGGATCTTTAAGGTGCACTGGAATCGCTCAGCACAGGGGCGCCTTAGAGTTCTGCCTCCATAGAAACGCAGCTGCCGCGGTGGTGTTCGAACCCCGGAACTCTGGATTAGGAGCCTAGTGCCCTAATCACTGAGCTACCACGGAGGGTTCGAGTTTTTGCTGATCTCCGATTTGGCGGGCGGCTGGGGATCCTGTGTGGCCTCACTATTTCTAGCTGAAAGCTATTTTAGGGGTGGCTCGCTTCCCAAAATACTCTACACAAATGAACCCGAGGTGGGGCCGCGTACCCTTCTTGTGCAATAGTTCTTCGAAGATTGTTATCAAAGGTATCCTTCGCCAGTGCTACGAGCGAGGATTCAGCTGGGGATCACATAGGAGCCACTTCCGCAACTTCCGACACCTGTAGCCAGTATAGTTGTGTCTCTCACTATCTTAGGGCTGGCTCGCTCATGTGGCCGTTATGCTACCAAGTTCATGCGCACCGTGGTTGGCTGCTGAGGCGCACACGCAATTGATTTCAAAGGAACAGGACCGATAAGCAAGTACAGAACGTCAGCAGCGCGGATAGGCAATATTGCTATGGTTGAACTTCCACTGCATGTAGCCCGTCGTAAACGTCAATTTATGCTGCTGGATGTTTTTGGGCCCATACACGGATGCGCCCAAGCAGCACACCGAACACATGATCCCTCTGAACTACCAAGAACTTAATCGTTTATCATTCAGCATGTTCGCGAGCTCCCGCCTATTGCCTACATGTAAATGTGGCGTTGCTACATGACCGTTCTTTTGTTGATTTTTGTTTTTGAGAAGCAAAAATGATGCACTAACCGTCTCACACATCTCCGTGGACACCAGAACCGCGCCGTAAGAGAAGGAATAAAAGGAAGGAAAGAAGGAAGGAAGGAAAATGTGCCATGATGTACATCTCCCGTAAATAATATCGACCATTAGAGAATATATTACATGCACTCATTTCGCACAATAAACGTGGCGCTTTTGCGTTTCGTCTTTATCGAAACGCTGCCACCGCGGTCCTGTTCAAACCCGGGTACTCCAGCTCAGGATAAGAACGCTCTCCTGACTGAGGCAGTGCGGCGGGTATAAGCACTATCGAAGAATTTGCTTCCAAGGAGAGGAAATTGCGAAGCTCAAGCTCCTCTATTCGAGAAACTTCGCGAACAGCAGCTGTTCATTGGGAGTGCCCGTGTTCGAACTCGGCAGCGGCAGCCACAATTCGATAGTCGTAACTTGAAGGGCGCTTTTGAGGGGTGCGATGTAAGTGCGCGTGTTGTTCTGCAGGTTGTAGAAATCACTCTCGAGCCCTCCAGGCTCAGTGGTTACGTGTTCGGCTACTGAAGCTGAGTCACCGGGTTGGGACTCCACAGCGGCGGCTGCGTTTGGATGGAGGCGAAACGCTAAGGCACCCGTGTGCTGTGCGATGTCAGTGCACGCTTAAGATCCCCAAGTGGTAAACTTATTCTTGGAGTGCGACGGAGAGCTTCAAGCACTCCAGCACAGGTTACCCCGGTATTGCACTAACTCCGGGATTGACCCCTGTTATAATACCGTGCGCGCGTTTTTTCTTTCTCTCTTCGTAGTCCTTTCAACTCTCTACTTTCAGCTCCAGTTAGCGATTGTGGCTCGACTTGAGCCACTGGGCAGGCCCGTGCTCTTTCCTTTCATTCTTCCTGTCAGCAACAACAGCAACAACAGCCAGGTGGCCAAAGTTATTCAGGAGCTCTCCACGATAGTACCTCTTTTTTTCTTTCTTCTTTCTCTCCCCCTTTTATCCGTTTCGTTACAGCGCGGTTCAGGTGTCCGCCCATGTGTGACACGGATACTGCGCCATTTTCTTTCTCTAAAATCAATTTTCAATTTTCCCTCCTTTAACGCACATCTTTCTCTCTTTCGTCTTTTTATTCCCACCCTCCTGTGTCTTCATATTTATTTGTTATTTTTTTTCTTGTATCCTTAGGGCCTCTATGGCATTATAGAGGGGAGTCTTTACCAAACAAAGTGAAATCAATTGAACAAACTGGAGTTAATGAAACAGACAGGGTACGAACATGACCCCTACATACACTTTGTTAGCTAAGGTGTTCAGGAGAAAAAAAGATTGCACAGTATTAAATGTCTCCTAGTTATAGAATGTTAGCAAGAACGTTCTTGTATTATAGATGATCTGTGAAGGTCGCCGTCAAAAAACGAAAGCGGTTCCACTCATTCGATTTGCGTGGTACGAATGACTGAAAAATAGTTTTTGTTATGCGGAAATGGATGCCAACCTTATGAATGTGGCCTAGTCTTGGCGATACGTACTGTGGTGGTGCGACTTGTTCGGTACGAAGCAGAGGGCTATAGAAAAATTTGTTAAAAGGCATAGACGAAAAATTTTGCGACGTGATGACAAGAATGATAACTTAAGGCTAGATTTTATGGCACTAATACTTGCTTTCCTGGTATAGTTAGGGAGAATGAAGCTAGTAGATTTATTCCTAACCATTTTAAATGCCTGTGTAAGGTTTTTTTTTTTTACCTGGATACCAAATTGGCGTGGCGTACTCGAGTTTGCGCCGTATTATAGTTTAATAAAGGAGTAATTCTAAACAGCAAGGCGCTTTGGAAACGTTGCTTCGCAAGCAAACAAGCATTCGGTTGGCATTAGATATTGACTGGGCGATGTGAAAGTTCCAATTTATATCTGGTGGTATGAAGGCCGAGATAATTGTAAGCAGTTACCGCGTGTAGAGGTGCGTTATTAGGAGATTACAAAGGAAGTTCTTAAGCATTTTTTGACACAAGCATAAATATTCACTTGTTCACCTTGAGTTTTAATAACAATAAATACACCATGCAGAAACAACATTAATGCCTGATCGGAGACTGGTTAACTCGTCTTAACAATTTATTTCGGTGAAAATGCAAATTCATCAGCAACGCAGTGAATGAGCGAGGAGACGCAGGAAGTTAAGTTGATAACGTAAATGAGAAACAAAAAAGGCCCAAGAACACAGCCTTGTGGTACACCTGAGTGAACTGGACTGTGCTTCGAGGTTACATCATTTAACTGGGACAAACTGTGAGTGGTTAGTCAGGAAAACCTCAAGCCAGTACAGAATTTAGTTATAAGGTTTTAGCTGATGCAGATTGTAGATTAACAATCTATGACAGACCCCATCAAATGAGTTTGAGAAAAACAAAAAGATTCAGTCAGCTACTGAGGAGCAAAATATTAGGTGCACCGCATGCGTGAACAATTCTGGTTGGGTTTCACATGAGTATATTTTGGGAAAGCCGCGCTGAAATTATGAGAAAATGTGTTTGCTTCTAACAGCTTGGCAATCTGAGAAAATAGAATATGTTCAAAAATTTTTATGGTATACTGGTTAAAGAAATCGGCCGATAGTTAGGTGAGCAAAGATTCTTACCCGATTTGTGGAGTGGAATCATCTTACGAAAATTCCTTTCAGCAGGCAGTGAACATTTGTCAAGTGGTTGCTGAAAAATATTTGAAAGTATAACGGAGAGATAAGATTTAATGTTCCTCTGAAACTTTGGACTAATTGGGTCACAGTCAGAAGCAGATGAAAGTTTCAGTGATGTGATTACTCTTCTACGCCGACTGGTTCAATGGGCAAAAGGTACATTACAGCAAACTAGTAAGAGTGTGTAGTTAAATGGGTAGCGTGGATGTGCTTCGAAAAGTTGCGCGCAAAATCCTTATTAAAGACGGGTTCAGAATCGGCAGGCGGTATGACGTTATTATCGTCGTCTAAAATGGTTATATGCCGTCACGTTTTAGGGCAATGGTGCGTCAGAACTTTTTCTTTTCACTTGATAGCATGAATGGCAATGTGTTTCTTAGAAATTTATCTTTTGCATCCTTAAGGGTTGTGACAGTCTTTAGTTTTGTGTAAACGTTCTTTTCTGTTAGATAAGCGCTCGATGTGAGTGTTGTACCAGGGAGCGTGACCGTTAGAGTAAACAGTTTTTGTGGAATAAACTTTTCTGTTAGGTGAGTGCTTCTAGCACTAAGCATGTCCCTGGTCGCTTGCACACAGCGGTAGTCGAAATCTGCGATGAAAGTATCAAGAAATATACACAGCTCTCGGTTAATAGAATCAAGATCTTTTTGTTTCCCGAATGGTCTAGGTTTTCTTTCTGATTTTTTGCCGCGAAATATTCACATTGAAGGTAATAACAAAATGGTCGCTCAGGGGAGGTAAATAACTAATGTTGGAAATAAATTCAGGCGAGTTTTAAGCAGTAAGTCAAGGTATTAGCAGCATATGGCTTGGTTCAGGTAAACTGGGTTATGAGTTGGCTCAACGCTAATAATGCACATTAGTCGAGAAACAAATCGTTTAACGTGGAAAAAAGATGTATGAAAATCGAATCCTTATTTCATGCGATGTTTGGAATATTGAAATCGCCAAGCAAAAACAGGGGCAAGAAAAATTGCGTTATGACGATGTAGATCGCATCTTGTAAATCTAGAACAAAAGAAGAAGAGTGAGTAGGACAACGATAATATGCACCAATTGTAAATTTATGTTTGATTTGTATCAGATCCTGAATCCCTGGGCTCGAACCCGACCGCGGCGGCTGCGTTTTTATGGAAGAAAATGCTAAGGCACCCGTGTGCTGTGCGATGTCTGTGCACGTTGAAAATCCCCAGGTGGTCGAAATTATTCCGGCTTCCTCCACTACGGCACCTCTTTCTTCCTTTCTTCTTTCTCACCCTCCTTTATCCCTTCCCTTACGGCGTGGTTCAGGTGTCCAACGATATATGCGATAGATACTGCCTAATTTCCCTTCCGCAAAAACCAATTAATATTTATTATTAGATTTATTTCAATAATTGCCTGTGCTATCTCTACGTTAGTAATAATATTAATATGGTGAGGGAGTAAATTTTTGTTAATAGCCCGAAGAACACCTCGTCATTCTTTTATCGTGTGGTCGCAGCGATAATCATAGAACTGATGTGCGGTTAAGAAAATTTTGTGGTCCCGAACATGGCATGCAGCCAAGTTTCAGTAAGAACAATGAGATCAGGCTGACAGGTCTCTATTGCAGAAGTGAACGAGTCGTGTTTGAATTTAATGCTTCGAATGTTAGTGAACAGGACTGGTACGCGGGTAAACGACAACCACTGCACCTCGCGCCTAGTTACTAACTCCCAGGGGATGAAGTGCACGGTTGCGCATCAACATGTATTGTTTGAGACACATTCTGTTACCCTGTCGTTCACGTTGTCGTTGTACCGCAGATGAAAGTGTGCTGTTCCCGACCAACTCTTTGCAAAGGCTATCAGTTTACATCGAACATGTTTATTTTCAGCATGAAGTAATTGAGGTGTCCACGGAGAAGTGAGACAGTTTCTGTGTCATTTCTGTTCACGGACTGAAAATTGAAAATTGATTTTTGGAGAAAAGAAATGGTTGAGTATCTGTGTCAAATATCGGTAGACACCTGAACCGTACTGCTAGAGAGGAATAAAGAGAGGTTAAGAGAAGAAATGGACAGAGATGCGATAAAGGAGGGCACCGGAATAATTTCGGACACCTAGGGATCAGTCAACATTTGCAAGGCGTTATAGATCCCCAGGTGGTCGAAAATATTCCAGATCCTTCCACTGCAGCACCTCTTCTTTCTTTCACTCCCTCCTTTACCCCCTCACATAATGCGCTGTTCAAGTGTCCAATGATACGTGAGACAAATTATGCGCCAATTCCTTCCCCTAAATCCAATTGTTATTATTATTTGATGTAGTTCGGATGTTCACCGAGTTATGTGAGGCAGTTAGTCCGGCTTTTCTCTTCCTCGATCGAAAAAACAAATTTCATTTCGTGACATAGACGCCGAATGCCGTCTAATGCCGGCCTTATTCGCTCTGGGGCGTTAAGCTCCAATAACAATAATAATAATAATTGCTTTTTTGTGGAAAGGAAATGGCGCAGTATCTGTCTGATATATCGTTGGACACCTCAACCACACCATAAGGGAAGGGATAAATGAGGGAGTGAAAGAACAAAGGGAGAAGAGGTGCCGTAGTGGAGGTCTTCTGTATAATTTCGACCACCTGGATATCTACGTGCACTGACATCGCACAGCACACGGGCGCCTTAGAGTTTTTCCTCCATAAAAACGCAGCCGCCGCAGTCCGTTTCGAAAATAAACCATAACCCAAACCGGCTTTTGTGGTAATGGGAGACATGAAGATTTCGCATTACTAACTGCTTTGCTCATGGCCCAGCGCATTTTTTCAGTGTAAGACGGAGTTGGGATAACAATATTTTAAAGTATCAAAGCTTCCTCATTAGGGCTTAAGCAGGTAGTAGTAGTAGTAGTAGAAACATTTATTCCAAAAAGGTAGGATAGAGAGGCGAAAATACAGATTATGGGTGGAGTCCTTATTTCAGGACCCCAATGTCCACTGCAGATGCTCTTGCTTGGGATATCAGCCTTCGCTGCTTCGCCACGTCAGAGCTGAGCAGGGCAGACTCCCACTGTTACTCGGAGTGATGTTTGTCTAGTTCGGCGGTTTGGAATCGGAGCAGCCTCATGTTACATGATATGTTGTTGGAATTCCTCCACACCAGGGGCAGATTCTGTCATATCTGTCGCGGCAGATGATGTGGTATTTGTGTACGTTAGGAAAGGTGTTCGTCTGTAGTTGTCGCCATTCCCTCGCTTCTGCCGCCGTTAGCTTACGGTGTGGTGGGGGATAGACTTGTCTTTGTGTTAGGAGAAGGAGGAGGCGCTCGCCGCACGTAGAGGGGAGAGGGTGAGGTCGGGTGGTTAGTCGCTCGGTTAATATATCCTCGAGCTAGATTGTCCGCGGCCTCGTTTCCCTCGAGCCCCTCGTGCCCAGGAGCCCAAGTGATTTAGTGCCTGCATGTGAAATTTTGACCTTGTGGGGTAGTCAGAATGGGAGCGACGGAGTGCGGAAGTCTGCCAGAGAGGAGGAGGCGACACGCCGACGGGGAGTCGGTAATAATTTTTAGTGCATTTCCCGTGGCATCGCCGTGCTGGATGGCGAGGGCAACTGCAGCAGTTTCTGCTACAGTGTGACAGCAGTTTCGTAGAGAGGCGCAGGCGATTTCCTTCAAATTGTTGTCCAAGACGACCGCCACCGCGTTTGTAGAATCAGGGTACATGCCTGCGTCGACGTTTACAGCATTTCGTGCCTGTCGATGTGTGCGGCGCAGTAGTCCACTCGCGCCTTTCGTCGTCCCTTTTGAGTCCTAGTTCATGTTCTTCCGGAGTGGAACTACATACACGCGGGTTCGCAGAGTTGAGGGTAGGTCTCAATTTTCCTGGACGGCGCGTATGTCAGACGGGGAGCCCACTCTTTCCAAGATTGTGGGCCCAGCTTTGGTGGTGAGCAGGCGTTCCTTTTGCGATGCTAGGACGGCTTCTCGAATTTCTTCTACTGTGTTGGTCAATCCCAGGTCCTCGAGGTGGGAGCTGGCCGTGTACATCGGGAGGCCTAACGCATGTTTGTAGACGGTATGGATGATGGCGTCTGCTTTGTCTCGCTCATTCCCCAGAAGTGGTAGGAATGGGAGACCGTGTGACAGGCGGCTCATAACTAGAGCTTGTATCAGTCGAATTGTATCCTCCTCTCTCATGCCTTTTCGGTTGCGGGTGATGCGCCGAATCATGCGGGAGATCTGGAGGGCAGTTGTCCGGAGACGCTGTAACGTGTGGTTGGCTTTCCTGTCGCTCTGAAGCCAAAGGCCCAGGATGCGGATAAGAGGGACTTCCTTTATTCTCTTGCTTTCGAGGTAAACCTCGATGTCGCCGGGAGATTTGTAGGCATAGCCCTGAATGCGGATAATTTCGGATTTGGTGGGTGCGCAGCGGAGGCCGCAATTTGCTGCTTGTCTTTCTACACAATTGGCTGCCTCTTGTAGGGTGTTTTCATTGTCGGCAAGGGAACCCCATGTAGACCAGATGGTAATATCATCGGCGTAGATAGTATAGACGATGCCTTCAATAGCCTCGAGTGCTTTTGCCATGCCGATCACAGCTGTATTGAAGAGGAGAGGAGAGATGATAGAGCCTTGTTGAGTGGCTTTGTTGGGTGTCTGCTCTGTGCCGGAGCGGACATCTCCCATGCCAATCGTGGCCGTGCGGTTGCCGAGAAAGTTTTTGATTTAGTTGAAGGTCTTGGGTCCGCAATCAAGGGCGTTTAGTTCTTTCAAGATGGCGTCGTGAGAAACGTTGTCTAAAGCGCCTTTCAGATCAAGTGCCATAATTAGGTGCCCGCCGCCTCTCGGGATGTTACTGAGTACTTCTCAAAATCCGCATTAAAGACGGATGCAGAATCTGCAGCCGGTATGACGTTATCATCGTCGTCTAAAATGGTTATATGCCGCCATGCTTAAGTTTAGTGACGTGTCAAAAATTTTTGTATCAGTTGGTAGCATATATGGCAATGTGTTTCTTTGAAATATATCTTTTGCATCCTTAAGGACTGTGATAGTCTAGACCTGTATAAACTTTTTTCTGTTAGGCAAACGTTCAAATATGAGGGTTGTACGAAGAAGCGTGACCGTTAGAGGAAACAGTGTTTGTAGGAGTACACTTTTCTCTTAATTCTGTGGTTTTAGCTATAAACATGTCCCTGTTTCCTTAAACACTGCGGTCGTAGAAACCTGCGAGGAAAGTATTAAGAAATATACACAGCTCTTGGTCAATGGAATCAAAATCTGATTTTAGTTTTCCCGAACGGTCTAAGTTTTATTTCTGATTTTTTGTTGCAAAATATTGATATTGCAAGTAATAAGAGAATGGTCGTTCAGTGGAGGTAAATAACTAATGTTGCAAATAAATTCAGGCGAGTTGCGAGCAGTAGGTAAATAATACTAGCAGCATGCGATTTGGTTCCGGTAAGCTGTGTTTTGAGTCGACTGAACGCGAATAATGCCGAGAAAATGACTTGTTAAAATGAAAAAAGGGTGTATGAAAATCGGTTCCTTATTCCATGCGATGTTTGGAATATTGTAATCGCCAGGAAAAAACAGGACCAAGAAATATAGCGTGTTATGACGATGTTGATCGCATCTTGTAATTCGTCCACAAAGGAGGCAGAGTGAGTTGGAGAACGATAGCGTGCACCAATTACACTTTTAAATTTTTTTCAATAATTGCGCGTGCCATCTCCAAGTGAGTAAGTAGTACTAATTTGCTGATAGTCTAAGTTTTTGTTAATAGCCCGAAGAACACCGCCACATTCTTTTATCTTACGTTCGCCGCAATAAACAGAGAAATGATGTGCGGTTAAGAAATTTTCGTGGTCACGAACAAGCGCTTGTGCCAAGTTTCAGTAATAACAATGATATCAGGGTTACAGGTCTCTATAGCAGAAGTGAACGAGTCGTGTCTGTATTTAATACTTCTGTTAGTGAACAGGACTGATATGCGGGTAAAAGACATCCACTGCCATATGCGCCTCGTTATGCATTCCCAAGGGATGAAGTGCACGGTTGCGGTTAAGACTCTTTTGTGGTCACGATCATGCGCGTGCAGCTAAGCTTCAGTAAGAACAATGAAATCAAGGTGCAGGTCTCTATTGCAGAAGTGAACGAGTCGTGTTTGTATTTAATGCTTCGAATGGTAGGGAACAGGACTAATACGCGGGTAAACGACAACAACTGCCCTTCGCACATCATTACGCATTCCCAGGATTGACGTGCACGGTTGCGCATCAACATGTATTGTTTGAGGCACATTCTGTCAACCTGTCATTCAGGTTGTTGTACCGGAAATGAAAGAATGATGTTCCCGGCCAACTCTTTAGAAATGATATCAGTTTGGTTCCAACTTGTCATTTACTTCGAGAATGAAGTAATTGAGGTGTCCGCCAAGAAGTGAGGAAATTTCTGCGCCATATCTGTTCACGGACTGAAAATTTAAAATTGGTTTTTGGTAAAAACAAATGGTTGAGTATCTGTGTCATATATCGGCAGACATCTGAACCACTCTGCTAGAGAGGGATAAAAAGAGGTTAAGAGAAGAAGGAAGAGAGAGATGCGATAAAGGAAGTCGCCGGAATAATTTCGGACACCTTGGGATCTTTTAACCTTTGCGTTGCGTTGAAGATACCCAGGCGGTGTAAATTATTCCGGAGCCCTCTATTACGGCACCCCTTTCTTCTTTCACTCCCTCCTTTATCCCTTTCCTTGCGGCGCTGTTCGGGTGTCCACCAAAAAATGAGACAGGTAAAGCGCCACTTCCTTTCCCCAAAACAAAAATTGTGTTATTATTCGGTGTAGTTCGGATGTCCACCGAGATAAGTGAGGCAGTTATGCGCCTTTTCCTTTCCTCGAAAAACAGTTTCACTTCGTGCTGTAGACGGCGATTGCCGGCTTTATTAGCTTTGGGACGTTAAACACCATAAACCATAAGCCAAACCGGCTTTTCTGGTATTGAGAGATAGGGTAGTAGTGGTAGTGGTTTTATTAAAAATAATAGTGAAAAGGAAGGAAAATATTTTTGCTATCCCCAGCATCTATCATCGATACTGAAGCACCTGAGCTGGGGCAGCGGAAATAAAGGACAGCAGGCAGAATGGAGAAATGAAATGAAAGAGGTGAGGGGACAGGAATAGAGGACAGGGGGAGAAGTAATATGTACAAACTATTTACACAATAAGTAATGTGTCCAGGTTGTGCGCGTGATTAGTTCATTTAAGAGGAATTAAATCGCACACGCGCACAGCACTGTGTAGGTTACAACTGGAGTGGGGCGTCCAGTTGTTAATCGTTCAAGGTAGAACTCGCGGAGCGTTCGGTCACTGCGTGTAACTACCTGACGGAGAACAGACGGGACGTCAAGCCCGTGTGTTCGAGGAATGCACAGAGGCTCACCAAAGTTCGCTCACGAGTGCGCGCACTGCCCTGCGGCCACAATAGTGTCTTGATGGAGTCTGGTAGTATGCCCTGCGCCCTATAGGCCGCGAGCATATCGCCACGAGCATCGGCGAACGCGGAGCAGCGAAGGAGCAGATGTTCTAGTGTTTCCACTGCACCGCATCCGTCACACACATCACTCATCGCGATTCCGTGACGCACCCGTCGTTCCCCGGGCCACACGCAGCCAATGCGCGCGCGGAGGGTCATTGCACGTTGCGACCGTGTAAGTGCGCGACAGCCGGTGACAATGTCGATGCGCTCACCTCCCGCGATGCGTGGGTCGGGGTGCTGCTTTCGGAGATGGTCGTGAATGGCCGCACGCACGTCCTCCAGCGCAAGGGGCAGATCACTGGCAGGTAGTTGATGTGCAGCGGTCGCGAGGTCGTCAGCTTCTTCGTTGCCGGCGATGCCGCAGTGACCGGGCACCCACTGTGCACGCACGGCACAACCTCTCTGCGCGAGGCGCTCGATGCGCAAGCGAATTTCCCGCACTAGTGGGGTACCGCGGCCGTTAGATTGCAGGCGGCTGAGGGCGGCGCGGGAGTCGCACAGCAGAGCACTCCTGTGCGGCGGAGGGCCGAGGGTGAGCAGCAGGTCCAGCCCGAGCCGGATCCCCATCAACTCCGCCGTGGTGGAGGAGCCCAGGAAGGTTGCGTGTTGCTGGCTGTGCAGTCGCAGGGCGGGGATGGTGGCCGCCGCAGCAAGGGAGCAGCTGTCGCGGGCCACTGAGCCGTCGGTGTACACGAGGAGATGGTCCTGGAGCTCCTCGTGTATGACGGCTCTGGCCAGCTGCTGCACAGCGCAGAGGGGTGTGCTCCGCTTTCCCGCGATGCCGACGATCTCTCGCTGTACCTCCGAGGCAGCAGGCCAGGGCGCGCAGGAGCCGTAGGGGGGTGGGCCTTGGGTCAATTGCTCATACTCGAGCAGCGCCGCGCCCATTCGTGAGCGCGGGTGCGAGCGCATACGCTGCAGCAGCAAGCCGCCGTCCGGTGCGCGGTGAAGCCGGTCGATGTGATTCAGTGCCTTGCGCGCTGCTTGGAGCTCAAGGAGCCACGCTCCTGCCTCGGCCAACGTTGCGGCGCACTGCGAGTTTTTGGGCAGGCCTAGGCACACGCGCAGGGACTTGCGGTGCTGAAGCTCGAACTTCTTCCAGCACGGCTTGCGCATCGTTACGAGCGGCAGCGCATAGAGCACCGCGCCCAAAGCTGCGGCATTGTATAGACGCAGCGCGGCTTGCTGGGAGATGCCCTGGCCTCGAGCGGTAAGCTTGTGCACGGCGGCGGTGATCCTCTTCATCTGCAGACAGGCCTTGGTCGCCACGGGGCGGAAGGAAAGGCGCCAGTCGATGTCCAGGCCAAGGTACCGCACCGATTTACGCCAAGGAATCGGAGTCCCGTCCAGTGACAGTGGCGCAAGTCGCGCGCGCGAGCGCGAAACGCAGGCCATGGCCACCGATTTTTCCGCGCTCAGCGACAGACCAAAGCCGCGCAAGCTGGCATCGATTGCGGTCAGGGCTCCCTGAAGGCACCCCCGCACGCGGAACGCCTCGCCCGGTGGTCCCCGGCACCACAGAGCTATGTCGTCTGCATATATGGACATGTACACACGGTGTCGCCCGCTCGTGGGGAGGGAGGCCGGCACCACCGACATGGCCACATTAAACAGAAATGGTGATAGGACAGAGCCCTTCGGCACGCCCATGTCGACCGGGCGAGGCTTGGAGAGCTTACCCCCTACTCGTACGCGCATGGTGCGCCCGCTCAGGAAGCCATGAACGTATCGCAAAAGGCGCACGCTCACACCGGCCCCCTCAAGCACCGCGAGAATTGGTGCGCGGTGAACGTTGTCAAAAGCGCCCGAGACGTCCAGTAGCAGCAGCAGCGCAACCTGGCCTGCTGCCCTGGCATGCTCCAGCGCTGTAACAACGTCCGATATAGAATCAGCCGTGCACCGCATCCCACGGAAACCCGTCTGCCGCTCGTCAAACAAATCAGCCTCCGCAGCCCGCTCGTTCAGACGCTGCAACGCCATATGCTCCATGAGCTTACCTGCCGCCGATGTTAATGCCACTGGCCGGTATCCGCTCAGCTCCGTAGGTGGGCGCCCTGCCTTTCGGATGGGACAAACGACCGCGGTTCGCCAATCCTCCGGTAGCTCCCCGCGTTCCCACACCAGGTTGATCTGCTGCAGGAGGATCTGTCGTTGCTGCGCATCCAGGTTTCGCAGCATTTGGTATGTCACCCCGTCCGGTCCGGGCGCCGAGCGGCGGCGGCAGCGCTGCAGCGCATTGTTCAATTCCGCCGCGGTGAACGGCGCATCACATGGACCTTCCGAGGCGACGGGCGAGGGACTGGCGTCGCTTCTGGGGCTCTCAGGAGCAGCTATGTTAGCGGCGTTTTCGGGGCTGGGCGGCGCGAACCGATCGGCAAACCGCTCTGCCAATTCTACAATGCTGAGCCCGCTGGAGATTGCGAGGGCGGCCAGCGGTTGACGGTTTGCCTGTGGTTCGGTGATGCGCCGCAGGGTGTCCAACAGTCTCCGCGAGCTGACATCTTCCTCCATCCTTTGGCATAGTGAAGCCCACTGCCGGCGGTATAGCTTGTTGGCGTGGCGGCGCGCTGCTGCGTCCAAGCGGTTGTAGACAGTCCAGTCGGCGGCTCTGTCAGTCCGTCGCGCCCGTCGCTCTGCGCGATCTCTCTTCTCGCGCAGATTGAGCAGCTTCATATCAGGTGTGGGCTGCCCTGCCCTTACCTCTGCTCGTTGGGTGGCTGCGAGAGCGCTTCGGACTAGACTTGAAAAGAAATCTGCGCCAGTGGCCGCCGCCTCGTCGACCGCCCGCCTGAACGCACTCCAGTTGGTAATGGAGTAGGCACGTTTGGGGCGCGCCTCCATCGCAGTGGGTTCAATTAGGATGGAGTAATGATCCGAGCCCCAGAGAGATGGTGATCGGCGCCATGTCGCCTCGATGCCTCTGGATGCGAAGGCAACGTCGATGCAGGAGCCGGTTGTTCCGCGTCGTCGAAAGGTGGGCTCGCCGGTGTTCAAGGGGGTGAGTCCCAGCTGCGTTGCTGCGTCGTGCAGGTCGTCTCCACGCGCGGAGTGGCGCGCACTGCCCCACGCACTATGGTGGGCGTTAAAATCACCACAGATGATTTGGCGCGGGGCACAGCACGAAGACACAGCACGAAAACACAGCGCGTTCCACGCGACAGCTGGACGCACATAAACACTGGCCACCGACGTGTCAACACCACCGACGCGCACTGTCACCACCACGCACTCCTGGGCGTCAGATGTCGCCGCCGCCGAGCCGACGAGGGTGTGCTGGACGTCCTGCCGCACGTATATCGCGCACCTTGATTTCCCGGGGCGATGAGATGTGACACAACAGGGCACTGCAGCACAGGTGGGTTCCTCGCACGTGGTGGCTGAGTGGTAGCCAATGTAGCCAGGTAGCCGCATCTGGGGCTCCCCGTCATGTGAACGTACGTGCGTCTCCTGCAGCGCGATAACTTCCGGCGAATCCTGTGCGATGCGAACTCGCATTTCGGCGTACCGCGCCGCATGTGAGTGCACGTTCCACTGCAGGATGGATGGTATGCGGGAGGGAGCCCGGCGGCTAGCCATCATGCTGGCTTATCTGTGCGGGAGCACCCGCTGCTTCTAAGCAAGCCCGGTGTCCATCGGTGCCCTCCGGGAAAAGTGCGCTGAGGGCGCGCAACGCCAGCTTTAGGCGCGCGATCTCCGCGTCCCGTGCGTCAGGGGGCTGGCCGTGAGAAGCGGCCGCGGGCTCGGGCCGCGCTGTACGGGACGCCGGGCAACCGGATCGCTGCTGCCGCTGCCGGCGCTGCCGTTGCTTCTGTGTCTGCTGCTGCTGCTGCTGCTGGGGTGTTCCCCTGACGACCTGCGCTTAAGAAAGAGCGCGCGGCGTCTGCTGATGTTGCTGGGCTGGGGCCGCTGTCTCAGCCTGGACGACGGCTCGGACAACCCGCCTGGACATCGGGGCCATGGATGTGGCCATTAAAGTGGCCACGTGACGCTCTCGCTGCCAGTGCGGGCACGCTGGGTCAATGGCTGCGTGCCGCCCCCCGCAGTTAATGCAGCGGGGCTTGCTCGCGCAGGTACCAGGCTCGTGAGGCCCGCCGCAGCGCGTGCATCGGGCAGGAGCACGACACACCTCAGTGGCATGCCCCAGGCTGGCGCACTTGGCACACTGGAGCGGCCGGGGACGACAGGGGCGGACCGCGAGCCTGCGCTTGAATATGGTGATGAACGCCGGGGGTGTCGGCGCCACAAAACGGAGAGCGAGTGTGCTGCCCGACAGAGACGCCGACACCATCGGTACCGTTGACTCCACCGCCGCTAGCAGCTCCTCCGCCATCCTGCGCCCGTCCACACCGAAGACCAGGCCGGAGCTTTGATTCCGAGGAGGAGGCTCTTTGGCGCAGACCGGCACGCCGCGGATGACGGCTGTGGCTAGCAGGGCATGGAGAGCATCGCTGCTCCCCGCGTCCACTGCCACCACATTCCGCCACATGTTTACCCGGACGGCGAGGACGTCCGGGCGGGATCCGATCTCCTCGGCCAACTCCCAGCCCTGTTCCCTGGTGAAGGCGGTGCCCCGGTTCGCCGGCCGAAACAGCACCGTCCCCACCAGGCTGGACGGGACCTTCACGGCAGCCGCGGCTCGCTCCAGGGCAGCTCTCCGACGCCGCTGCGCCTTGGTAGTGATAATGCGCCACGGGACCATGCTGGCCCCAGCATCAGCGTCGCCGCTGCCTGCGGGGCATTGCTGCGGCGCGCCGCGGAATTGGGCGCGCTCGCTGCCAGCAGACGAAGCCCCAGCTGCAGCCTGGTCTCGTGCGGCGGGATTTGGTGAGGTCGCACCCGTTTTTCTTCCGGACGCCGTCGCCCCACCAGCAACAGCAGCAGCATCAGCAGCAGGCTGGAGGTGGGCTCCATGGGGCTCCTGCTGGGAAGGCCCTGCTCCTTCGAGTGTGGAGGGAGAGGGAACAGTGACGGTGGGGGGCCTTCGAGCTTCCCGCTTGGCCACCGCGACGTCCCTTTTGGTTTCCGAGTCCCTCTCCTCCTCGGACGCCGTTGAGCGTCGCCGTTTCCGGAGAGCAGACTCGTCCATTGGGGTGCACATGCTCTCCTCGGGTGCAGGTGTCCGCGGTGAGCCCGCAGCAGCAGCATCAGGGGGAGAGGGCATCACAGCCGGTTCCCCAGGAGCAGCAATGGCGGCAGGAAGCGCAGGGGTGGCCAGAAATGGCGGGGAGGGAGACGCCATGGAGTTCTGCGTCTGGTGAGCGAGCGCCATGGCGTCCCTCAAGGCTAGAACACGTGGGTCCGCCGGCGACACGTCCAAGGTCCCGATGACGGACTCAAGGTTCTCCGAGGTGGTGATGAGCGCCGCCGTCAGGCACCTCACCGTGTCCCGCAGATCAGCGATCTCGGCCTGCATTCGCCGAATGGTGCTGGACGACCTTCCTCTGGACGGCGTTCGTCTCCGGGATCGTGAGCGTGAGCGGCCTGCCCTGCGTTGCTGATTGTCACCGCCGAACACAGGCCTTCGCTCGTTCACGGTGTCTGTGGCCTCCATGGGGAGACCCCGCAACGCCGCGAAGCCTTAAGCCCAGCGTCCGAAGGAGCAGAGAGCTAAAAAACACGTCCGCTCGCTTCGAACGCCCACCGAAGAATCCTACCTTTTTGGAATAAATGTTTTCTACTACTACTACTTCCTTTCTCTCTTTGCACTCCTATCGCTCAACTCTCCTACAATCAGCACGAGGTAGCGATTCTGTCTCAACTTGAGCGACTGCCAAGGCCTGTATTCTTTCCTTTTCATTGTTCCTGCCAGCAACAATAACCAGGTGGTCGAAATTATTCCGGGACCTTCCACTACGGCACCACTTTTTCCTTTCTTCTTTCTCTCCCGCTTTTATACGTACCTTCATAGCATGGCTAAGATGTCCCCCCATATGTGGCACAGATACTGCGCCATTTCCTTTCTCTGAAATCCAGTTTTCAATTTTCCTTCCACTAAAACACCTCTTTCTCTCTTTAGTCCTTTTATTCGTACCCTCCTCTTTTTTCATATTTGTTTGTTTGTTTATTTCTTTATACCCTCAGGGCCACTGCGGCGTTATGGAGGGGAGTGGTTGCAAAACAAAGTGAAATCAATTGAACAAACTCAAGCTAATGAACCAGACAGGGTACGAACATGACTCCTACATATGCATTGTTAGCTAAGGTGTCAGGAGAAAAAAAATAATACACAGTGTCGAATATATCCTAGTTTTACAATGTTATCCATAACGTTCTTGAACAGTTCATGATCGGAGAAGGTGGTCAGCGAAGAACAAAAGCGATTTCACTTATTCGATGTGCGTGGTACGAATGACTGAAAAACGTTTTTTCTGCATAATGAATGCGAACCTTATGAATGGAGTCTAGTCTTGGCGAATGTAATGTCGTGTAATCTGCTCGGTACGAAACTGTGGGTGTGAGATTTATTTGTGAAAACGGCGCACACGAAAAATTTTGCGACATGATGACAAGCATTTTAAGCTAAGGCGAGATATCATGGCACTGATACTTGCTTTGCTGGTATACTTAGACAGAATGATGCGAATAGAATTATTGTGAGCCATTTTGAATGCCTGTATATCGTTTTTTAGATGGATACCAAATTGACGCGGCGTACTCGAGCTTGGGCCGTATTAGAGTTTTATAAAGGAGGAAGTCTGTACAGGAAGGTGCTTTGGAAAGGGTGTGTGGTAAGCAACCAAGCATTCGGTTAGCATTAGATATTATCTGCACGATGTAAACGTTCCAAATTTGATCAGAAGTGATGTGAAGGCCGAGATATTTGTAAGCAGTTGCCGGATGTAACGCTGCGTTATAAAGAGAATACACAGCAAGTTTTAAGCATTTCTTGACACATGCATAAATTTTCACTTCTTAACATTCAGTTCTATTAATCATAAATACACCATGCAGAAACAATGTTAATCTGATTGGAGCCTGATTATGTCGGCATGAGAAGTTATTTCGGTGAAAATTACGCAGTCATCAACAAATAAGTGAATTTACGAGGGGACGCAGGAAGGCAAGTCGCTAATGTAGATGAGAAAAAAAGGGCCAACCACTCAGCCTTGTGGCATACCCGAGTGAACTGGACATTGCTTTGAGGTTACTTCATTGTAGGAGAAAAACTGTTAGTGGTTAGTCAGGACAACATCAAGCCAGTACAGAATTTAGGCATAAAGTTTTACCTGATGTAGTTTGCATATTAATAATCTATGACACCTTATCAAAGGCTTTTGAAAAATACAAAAATATTAAGTCAGCTTCTGTGGAGTGATGAAGTATTAGGTGTACCTTATTCGTGAACAATACTGGTTGGGCTTCACATCAGCACGTTTTGCGAAAGCCGCGCTGAAACTGTGAGAAATTGTGTTTGCTTCTAACAAGTTGGCAATATTAAAAAAGTGAATATGTTTAAAAATTTTCATTGTATACTGGGTAAACAAATGGGCCGGTAGTTAAGTGAGGAATGTTTCGTACCCGATTTGTGGAGTGGGATCACCTACAGAACCTTCCATTCAGCAGACAGTGAGCCTTTGTCAAGTGGTTGCCTAAAAATATTTGAAAGTAAAACAGAGAAATATGAGTTACTGTACTTCTGAAACTGTGGATTAATTGGGTCACAGTCGGGAGCAGATGAAAATTACAGTGATGTGATTACTCTTTCTACACCGACTGGTTCAATGGATGAAAGGTACATAACAGCAAACTCGTATGAGTGTGTAGTTTAATGGGTAGTGTGGATGTGCTTGGAAAAGTTCGCGCAAAAGCCTCATTAAAGACGGATGCAGAATCAGCAGGTGGTATGACGTTATCATCGTCGTATAAAAAGGTTATATGTCTTCATGTTTTAGGGCAATGGTGCGTCAGAACTTTTTCGTTTCAGTTGATAGCATAGATGGCAATGTGTATCCTTATAAATTTATTGTTTGCATCCTTAAGGGCTGTGATAGTTTTTAAATTTGTGTAAACTTTTTTCTGCAAGATAAGCGCTCGATGTGAGGGTTGTACCAAGGAGCGTGACCGTTAGAGGAAACATTGTTTGTAGGAGTAAGTTTTTCTCTTAGTTCAGTGGTTTTCGCAATAAACATGTCCCTGTTCGCTTGCACACTACGGTGGACGAAATCTGTGAGGAAAGTATAAAGAAATATACACAGCTCTTGGTCAATTGAATCAAAATCTGATTTTAGTTTTCCCGAACGGTCTCACTTTTCTTTCTGATTTTTTGCTGTGAAATATTGATATTGAAATGGTCGCTCAGTGGAGGTAAATAACTAATGTTGCAAATAAATTCATACAAGTTGTTAGCAGTAGGTCAAAAGTACTAGCAGCCTGTGATTTGGTTCTGGTAAGCTGAGTTTTGAGTTGACTGAACGCAAATAATTCCGAGCAAATATTTTGGTAACGTAGAAAAAGGGTGTGCGAAAATCGGTTCCTTATTCCATGCGATGTTTGGAATATTGAAATCGCCAAGCAAAAACAGGGCCAAGAAATATGGCTTGTTATGACGATGTTTATCGCATCTTGTAATTCGTCCACAAAGGAGGCAGAGTGAGTAGGAGAACGATGGCATGCACCAATTACACTTTATAAATTTTTTTTTCAATAATTGTTCGTGCCATCTCCGAGTAAGTAGTACTAATATGCTGATAGTCCAAGTTTTTGTTAATAGCCCGAAGGACACCACCACATTATTTTATCTTACGTTCGCCGCAATAAACAAAGAAATGATGTGCGGTTAAGAAATTTTCATGGTCACGAACAAGCGCTTGTGTCAAGTTTCAGTAATAACAATGATATCAGGGTTACAGGTCTCTATAGCAGAAGTGAAGGAGTCGTGTTTGTATTTAATACTTCTGTTAGTGAACAGGACTGATATGCGGGTAAACGACATCCACTGCCATATGCGCCTCGTTATGCATTCTCAAGGGATGAAGTGCACGGTTGCGGTTAAGACTCTTTTGTGGTCACGATCATGCGCGTGCAGCTAAGCTTCAGTAAGAACAATGAAATCAGGGTACAGGTCTCTATTGCAGAAGTGAACAAGTCGTGTTTGTATTTAATGCTTCGAATGTTAGGGAACAGGACTAATACGCGAGTAAACGACAACCACTGCCCCTCGCGCATCGTTACGCACTCCCAGGATATGACGTGCATGGTTGCGCGTCAACATGTATTGTTTGAGGCACAATCTCTCAACCTGTCATTCACGTTGTTGTACCGGAAGTGAAAGAGTGGTGTTCCCGGCGAACTCTTTAGAAAGGCTATCAGTTTAGTTCGAACATGTCGTTTACTTCGAGCATGAAGCAACTTAGGTGTCCACCAAGAAGTGAGGCAATTTCTGTGCCATTTCTTTCCACGGAGTGAAATTTGAAAATTGGATTTTGGGGAAAAAAATTGTTTTTGAGTATCGGTGTCATACATCGGCAGACATCTGAACCACACTGCTAGAGAGGGTTACAGAGAGGTTAAGAGAAGAAAGGAAGAGAGAGATGCGATAAAGGAAGGCGCCTGAATAAGTGGGACCCCTTGGGATTCTAACCTTTGCGTTAGTTCCGTTGAAGAAACACAGGTGGTCGAAATAAGTTTGGAGCCCTCCATTACGGTACCTGTTCCTTCTTTCACTCCCTCCTTTATCCCTTCCCTTACGGCGCTGTTAGGGAGTCCACCGAAAAATGAGACAGGTAACGCGCCACTTCCTTTCCCCCCCAGAAAGATTAGTATAATTATTTGGTGTAGTTCGGATGTTCACAGAGATATGTGACAGTTATGCGCCATGATCCGAACAGCATTTAAGCCAGCACTACACCTACCCCTAAATACCTCAACCGAGAAACTCCTCCAGCTAGGCCTACACAACACGATAAGTAAGCTTATCGAGGCCCACCGACAGACACAATACATACGTCTCGCGAGAACCACCACTGGCAGACACAGCCTACACACCCTAGGCATCAAGATACCAGCCACGGATCCCACAACTCCCGGTCCCCCTCTACATTCACCGCGAACTACTTATTAAACCTCTCCCTCAAAATATGCACCTCACCTACCACTAACCCCGCCGCAGAGCTCGCGCACGGGCGCTCCACAAACACTATGGCATGGAACAAATAATACTAATATTAATTGTTTTTTTCGGGGAAAAGAAATGGCGTAGTATCTGTCTCATTAATCGTTGGACACCTGAACCACGCCGTCAAGGAAGGGATAAAGGAGGGATTTAAAGAAGAAAGGGAGTAGAGGTGCCGTAGTTGAGGGCTCCGGAATAATTTCTACCACCTGGGGATCTTTAACGTGCGCTGACATCACACAGCACACGGGCGCCTTAGCGTTTTTCCTCCACAAAAACGCAGCCGCCGCGGTCGGGTTCGAACCCGGGAACTCCGGATCAGTAGTCGACCGCCCTAACCACTGAGCCACCGCGGCGGGTAAAGAAAGCGCTGGCATGGAACCGGATCCCGTTTGAGTGGATGCCGCATGCACGGGCGATAACGCGGTTGTAGACATCATGAACCCCTCCCTACAACCGATTGCTACCCTTCACATATCCCCCACTGCCACTTCGGAGGAGGCTGAAGAGGCCGCTATTGCCCTAGCCATCACGCGCACGGAGGACCGGTATATACTATCGGACTCTAAAACTGCCATACTAAATTTCGCCCTCGGGAAAGTTCACGTCCCTGCATTTCCTATATTAAACTCCCTCACCGCAAAGCCACATGGAGCTCATATGGGTGCCTGCCCACTCCGAGAATCCCGGAAACGAGGATGCCAACGCTTTAGCCCGAGGGTCTCTCAACCGGGCACCGGCGGCCTCCGATCTGGGGTTCTCACGGGAGCGCATGCATTCCTTATGTGAATTGACGCAGGCCTGCAAAGCCGAGCGTCGGCGGTACTCCCCACCCCATCCCTCCCTCGACAATTATTATCAGACACTTTGGATGCGGCTCCAAACATGCACCTTACCCTGCTTTTAAATACGCTCGCGCTATCACCAAGTCCACACAAACCCCTCCTGCACCCTCTGCCACCACCCCAAACCCACTCTCGATCATATCTTTTTCCTCTGCCCGGCGTATCCTCCCACGCGGGGCCTGGAGCACCTTACCACTTGGGAGAGTTGGGAGACCCTACTGCAATCCGAGTACCCGGCCAAGCAGGCCACGCCACAGGCCGGGCAGCCAGCGTTATGAGCCTCCGGGACATGAACGTTTGAATGCAGTGGGGGTGTGCGGGGGCCCAAGGACATGCGCGTCCTAAACTCCCCTGTATGTAATAAAATGTCCACCTATGTGCCTTTTCCTTTCCTCGAAAAAAACCAGTGTCACTTCGTGCTATAGACGTCGAATGCCGGCGATTGCCGGCTTTATTTGCTTTGGGACGTTAAACCCCCCTAAACCGTACACCAAACCGGCTTTTGTGCTAATGGAAGTTCATCCGCCGCTGTGGCTCAGTCGTTAGGGCGCTCGAATACTGATCCGCAATTCCCGGGATCGAACCCGAAAGCAGCGGCTGCGTTTTTATACAGAAAAAACGCTAAGGCGCCTGTGTGCGGTGCGATGTCAGTGCACGTTTAAGATCCCCAGGTGGTCGAAATTATCCCGCAGCCCCACCACTACGGCACCTCTTTCTTCTTTCACTCCCTCCTTTCCCCTTCCCTTATAGCGCGGTACAGGTGTCCAATGATATGAGACAGATACTGTGCCATTTCATTTCCCTAAAAAACCAATTATTATTACTAACGGGAGATATGAAGACTTCGCATTGCTATGTTCATGACCCAATGCAATTCTTCAGTGTAAGACGGAGCTAGGATAACAATACTTTAAGGTATCAACGCCCATTCATTAGGGCTTAAGCGGGGCTGGCGGATGGTTTTCGACGAAGGCAGAGAACGGTGTTGGTTATCCTTGGGAAATGAAGCAATGCAGCGAAAAAAAAATCTTTCTTAATACACTATCCATTTGAAGAGTAGTAGCAGTACTAGTAGTAGTAGTAGAAAACATTTATTCCAAAAATGTAGGATAGAGAGGCGAAAATACAGATTTTGGGTGGGGTCCTTATTTCAGGAACCCAATGTCCACCGCAGTTGATCTTGCTTGGGTATCAGCTTTCGCTGCGTCGCCTAGTAAGAGGTGAACAGGGCAGACTCCCACTGTTCCTCGGAATGATGTTTGTCCAGTTCGCGGGGCTTGGTACCGGAGCAGCCCCATGTTACATGATATGTTGTTGGAATTCCGCCACACCATGGGCAGATGCTGTCATATCTGCCGAGGAAGATGGTGTGGTACCTGTGTAGGTTAGGAAAGGTGTTCGTCTGCAGTTGTCGCCATTCCCTCGCCTCTGCCGCCGTTAGCTTGCGGTGTGGTGGGGGATAAACTTGTCTTTGTGTTAGGAGAAGGAGGAGGCGCTCGCCGCAAGTAGAGGGGCGAGGGGTGAGGTCGGGGAGGTTAGTCGCTCAGTTAGTATATCCTCGAGTTAGACTGTCCGCGGCCTCGTTTCCCTCGAGCCCATTGTTCCCAGGAGTCCAAGTGATTTGGTGCTTGCATGTGGAATTTTGAACTTGTGGGGTAGTCAGAATGGGAGCGACGGAGTGTGGAAGTCTGCCAGAGAGGAAGAGGCGACACGCAGACTGGGAGTCGGTAATAATTTTTAACTCATTTCCCGTAGCATCGCCGTGCTGGATTGTGAGCGCAATTGCAGCAGTTTCTGCTACAGTGGGAGAGCAGTTTCGTAGGAAGGTGCTGGCGATTTCCTTGAAATTGGTGTCCAAGACGACCGCCACCGCGTTTGTTGAATCGGGGCACATGTCTGCGTCGACGTATAAAGCATTTCGTGCCTGTCGATGTGTGCGGTGCAGATAGTCCACTCGCGCCTTTTGTCGTCCCTTTTTTGAGTCCGAGTGCATATTCTTCGGGAGGGGAGCTACATGCACGCGAGTTCGCAAAGTTGAGGGTAGGTCTCGATTGTTATGGACGGCGAGGATGTCAGCCGGGGAAACCACTTTTTCCAAGATTGCGCGTCAAGCTTTGGTGGTGAGGTGCCGTTTCTTTTGCGATGGTAGGACGCCTTCTCGAATTCCTTCTATTGTGTTGGTCAGTCCCAGGTCTTCGAGGTGGCAGTTAGCCGCGTACATCGGGAAGCCTAACGCATGTTTGTAGGTGGTATGGATGATGGCGTCTGCTTTGTCTCGCTCATTCCCCAGAAGTGGTAGGAATGGGAGACCGTGTGACAGGCGGCTCATAACTAGAGCTTGTATCAGTCGAATTGTATCCTCCTCTCTCATGCCTTTTCGGTTGCGGGTGATGCGCCGAATCATGCGGGAGATCTGGAGGGCAGTTGTCCGGAGACGCTGTAACGTGTGGTTGGCTTTCCTGTCGCTCTGAAGCCAAAGGCCCAGGATGCGGATAAGAGGGACTTCCTTTATTCTCTTGCTTTCGAGGTAAACCTCGATGTCGCCGGGAGATTTGTAGGCATAGCCCTGAATGCGGATTATTTCGGATTTGGTGGGTGCGCAGCGGAGGCCGCAATTTGCTGCTTGTCTTTCTACACAATTGGCTGCCTCTTGTAGGGTGTTTTCATTGTCGGCAAGGGAACCCCATGTAGACCAGATGGTAATATCATCGGCGTAGATAGTATAGCCGATGCCTTCAATAGCCTCGAGTGCTTTTGCCATGTCGATCATAGGTATATTTAAGAGGAGAGGAGATATAATAGAACCTTGGGGACTGCCTTTGTTGGGTGTCTGCTCTGTGCCGGAACGGACGTCTCTCATGCCAATCGTGGCCGTGCGGTTGCTGAGAAGTTTTTTGACCTAGTCGAAGGTCTTGGGTCCGCAATAAAGGGTGTTGAGCTCTTTCAAGATGGCGTCGTGAGAAACGTTGTCAAAAGCGCATTTCTGATCAAGTGCCACAATTTGGTGCTCGCCGCCTCTCGGGATGTTACTGAGTACTTCTTCCTTGAGAAGGAGGAAAGCGTCTTGCTCAGAAAGACCTTTAATGAAGCCGATCAAAGTGGGTGGAAAGAGGTTGTTGTCCTCAATGTAGTTTTGGAGGCGGGTCTGGATAACGCGCTCGTATAGTTTGCCCAGGCAAGAGGTGAGGGAGATGGGTCGTATTACTTCCAGGCTTGGTGGTTTGCCTGGTTTTGGGATAGTCACGATTTCGGAGTGTTTCCACTCTGCAGGGAGTTCTCCCGCCTCCCATAGGGTGTTATTTATGTAGGTTTTGAGGACCTCGATCTGCGACTTGCCCAGGTTTCGAATCATCCCATTTGTGATCTTGTCCGTGCCAGATGCCGTGTTGCGTGTGGCAAATCGAGCCGCGGCGTAAACCTAGGCAGTGGTGATGGGGGCGTCCACGCTCTCATTTAGGCCTCCCGTGTACGAGATTGTGCTGGGAGGAGGGGGTGCCGATGTATTTGGTTTTGAGGGCGGTGAGGAGGGCCGCGTTGTCTCCGGGGTACAGATGGGCTATTTTCTTGAGTGCACGGCTTGTGGCAGACCCCGATGTTTGCGGATCGACGAGGCTGCGGAGGATCGCCCCTTTGCGGGATGTCCGCAGCGTGCCGCGTAGTGACTCGCAAAATTCCTGCCAATTCTGTTCAGAGAGGTGTTGTGCATAATCTTGTGCTTCTTCCTTGATCTGTGATATGCAGTGTCTCAGGGGACGAATGAGGCGTTGGCGCTTCCATCTGCGAATCAGAGTCCGTCGGGTGTGCCACAACTTCAGAAGGTGACGATCGACAGCCGGATTATTGGGTGTGCATTGTACTTCGGTGGTAGCCTCCTTGTGTGCTTTCCGAATCTGTTCACTCCATTCACTGATTGATTGAATGGGGTCTTCCGGGACGGGCTGTGCACGGTATTTAGTCCAGTCCGTGATTTTCGCTGTTCCCAAAGTGCGACAAATGTCTGCGGAGGTGATAGACGTGTTTACGATGTAGTGGACGCTACTTAAGCTCTCTCCGCGATTTGTCCACGTAGCGTTATGGATGTTCTTGACGATTGTAAGGTCAGGGCATAAATCACGCGTGAGGCTGTTTCCTTCGCGGGTTGGGTATAAAGTACCAGTAAGTATTTCGAGGCCCAGGGCATCTCGAGCTCGTACCACGCTCAGACCACGCAGCGAGTTCCTTTTGTAGCCCATATTCCCTGTGGGGGGCGTTAAAGTCACTGAGTGCGATAAGCTGATGCGAAACAGCTAGGTGACCTGCCTCTTGAAGTTTCTCAGAGAAATCGGCCTTGGTTGCTCATGGGGGGGGGGGTGATACACGTTCAGAACGAAGGTGCTCTTGCGGCCCCTCTTATTGGGAATGACCTCGATCATGTTGTAGTTGATCTCCTGTTCTCTCAAGGAGTGTTCGACCACCGTGATGTCCTTAGAGACACGGGTGGCAACATTTGGCGATCTCGCGTTGTGGACTGTGTAATATCCTGGGATAGTCGGCGCCGGGTCGGCTCCTACCTCTTGCAGGCAGATTATATCGGGTCGAGTGAGGGTGACATTGATGTATTGTTTCAAGAGGCTTTGTTTTCTCCTGAAACTAAAGGCTCTTGAAACAATACATCAATGTCACCCCCATTCGACCCGATATAATGCAGGACAGGAGATGCAGCTCTACTTCATGTAACGAGTGCTACACCGCTGGTCCAGTTAGGAAAAATTTCACTTTTTTTTATGACGACGGAAGTACCAACGACAGCGTTAAATTGAATGGCATGAACTCTACATGACTTGAAATTCTGGCCTTTTCTATTGTTCATCGGTTAAGCATCGAATATATTTTAACTTGCACACAAGAGTGCATTTGTCCCTGTTGTGCACAGCTACAACGAATTTAGCTGTAGAAGCAAGAATGGGATTTTAACTTGATTGATTGATTGAAATAAACTTTATTTCCATTCGAAATATGGCGGCTCCCTCCCCGCCCCTGGCAATAAGGCCTTGAAAGACGGGAGTTGTAAGCCCGTGGATTAAAGGCTGGCAGGAAGCACTTGGCTTGTTGGCGCCTCTTCCGCAAGATGAATGGCGCGTCGCTCGATGGTAGAGTCCGCTCTTTGCAACACGATCTCTCAGGTTTCTCTGCTTAAATTTTGTCCTACTGCTGGTGATTGTGGGCTCGCCTAAATTATGTGGTCGAGGGTACTTCTCGCACCAGTGTTTGCACTGATCGTTGTCCCTAAAGTCGGTTAGCACGTGTAACGGCCAGACCGATTTCAAGAAAGCATGAGCCACTTACTCCATACAGGGGTCATGTAGGTCTCGTGTTTATGAATAATTGGTTTTGGGGGAATGAAAATGGTGCACTATATGTCTCATATATCGTTGGACACCTGAACCGCCCCATAAAGGAAGGAAAAAAGGATGGAGTTGAAGAACAAAGGACAAAAGACGTGCCGTAGTGAAGGGCTGTGGAATAATTTCGACCACCTGGGGATCATCAACTTTCACTGACATTGCACAGCACAAAGGCTCCTTAGCGAGTTGCCTCCTTAAACACGCAGCCGCCGGCGTCGGGCTCGAACCCGGGAAATCCGGATCAGTAGTCGAGCGCCCAAACCACTGAGCCACTACGGCGGGTTTATAATTTTGCTGATTTCAGATTTGGCGGGCAGCTGGGACTCCTGCGTGGCCATACTTTCTCTAGCTGAAAGCTATTTACGGGTTGCTCGCTTCTCCAAATACGCTACAGAAAGGAACCGAGGAGGGGCTGCGTACCCTTATTCTCTAAGAGTTTTTTCAAGAATGTTTACTAAAGTCTCCTTTGCCTGAGCTACCATCGGGGATTAAGCTGCGCGTTACAGAGGACCCACCTGCCCTAATTCTCAACTCCTGTCGCCAATATACGCGTCTCTCTTAAAAGCCTGTCTAGCTCGTGTGGCCGTGATGCCACCGCTAAGTTTATGCGCACTGTGGTTGGCTGCTTAGGCGCAAGCGCAACAGATTTCGAAGGAACAGGACCTATAAGCAAGTACTGAACGTCAGCAGCGCCGACAGGCTATATTGCAATGGTTGAACTTTCACTCCACGTTGCCCGCTGTAAACGTCAATTTGCGCTGCTGGATGTAATTTGGGCACATACATGGATGCGCCCAAGCAGCACACCGAACACCTGCTTCCTGTGAACTACCAAGAAGTTCCTCCTTTAGCATTAAGCATGTTTGCGAGCTCCCGACTATTGCCTACATGCAAATGTGGCGTTGCTACATGCACTGGTTTTTGTTTATTTTTGTTTTAGAGACACAATAATGACTTACTAACCGTCTCACACATCTCTTTGGACATCGTACCCGCCGCGGTGGCTCAGTGGTTAGGGCGCTCGACTACTGATCCGGAGTTCCCGGGTTCGAACCCAACCGCAGCTGCTGCGTTTTTATTGAGGGAAAACGCTAAGGCGGCCGTGTGCTGTGCGATGTCAGTGCACGTTAAAGATTCCCAGGTGGTCGAAATTATCACGGAGACCTCCACTACGGCACCCCTTCCTTCCTTCTTTCGCTCCCTCCTTTCCCCTTCCATTATTGCGCGGTTCAGGTGTCCAATGATATATGAGACAGATACTGCGCCATTTCCTTTCCCCCCAAAACCAATTATTATCGAAACCGCGCATGTGGTGCGCCGTTCACCGCGGCGGAACTGAACAATGCGCTGCAGCGCTGCCGCAGCCGCTCGGCGCCCGGACCGGACGGGGTGACATACCTGATGCTGCGAAACCTGGAAGCGAGCAACGACAGATGCTCCTGCAGCAGATCAACCTGGAGTGGGAACGCGGGGAGCTACCGGAGGATTGGCGAACCGCGGTCGTTTGTCCTATCCGAAAGGCAGGGCGCCCAGCTACGGAGCTGAGCGGATACCGGCCAGTGGCATTAACATCTGCGGCAGGTAAGCTCATGGAGCATACGGCGTTGCTGCGTCTGAACGAGCGGGGGAGGCTGATTTGTTTGACGAGCGGCAGACGGGTTTCCGTGGGATGCGGTGCACGGCTGATTCTATATAGGACGTTGTTACAGCGCTGGAGCATGCCAGGGTGGCAGGCCAGATTGCGCTGCTGCTACTACTGGACGTCTCGGGCACTTTTGACAACGTTCACCGCGCACCAATTCTCGCGGTGCTTGAGGGGGCTGGTGTGAGCGGGCGCCTTTTGCGATACGTTCATTGCTTCCTGAGCGGGCGCACCATGCGCGTACGAGTAGGGGGTACGCTCTCCAAGCCTCGCCGGGTGGACATGGGCATGCCGCAGGGTTCTGTCTTATCACCATTTCTGTTTAATGTGGCCATGTCGGTGGTGCCAGCCTCCCTCCTCATGGGGGCCGACACCATGTGTGCATGTCCATCTATTCAGATGAACGACATAGCTCTGTTGTGCCGGGGACCACCGGTAGAGGCGGTACGCGTGCGGGCGTGCCTTCAGGGAGCCCTGACCGCAATCGATGCCAGCTTTCGCGGCCTTGGCTGTCGCTGAGCGCGGACAAATCGGTGGCCATGGCCTGCGTTTCGCGCTCGCGCGCGCACCTTGCGTCACTGTTACTGGACGGGATCCCGATTCTTTGGCGTAAATCGGTGCGATACCTTGGCCTGGACATCGCCTGACGCCTTTCCTTCCACACCGCGGCGACCAAGGCCTGTCTATAGATGAAGAAAATCACCGCCGCCGTGCACAAGCTCACCGCTCGGGCCAGGGCATCTCCCAGCAAGCCGCGCTGCGTCCATACAATGCCGCAGCTTTGGGGGCGGTGCTCTATGCGCTGCCGCTCGTCACGGTGCGCAAGCCGTGCTGGAAGAAACTCGAGCTTCAGCACCGCAAGTCCCTGCTCGTGTGCCTAGGCCTGCCCAAAAAATCGCAGTGCGCCGCAACGTTAGACGAGGAACGAGCGTCGCCACTTGAGCTCCAAGCAGCGCGCAGGGAATCGAATCACATCGACCGTCTTCACCGCGCACCGGACGGCGGCTCGCTGTTGCAGCGTATGCGCTCGCACCCGCGCTCAAGAATGGGCGCGGCGCTGCTCGATTATGAGCAATTGACACAAGGCCCACCCCCCTACGGCTCCTGCGCGCCATGGCCTGCTGCCTCGGAGGTACAGCGAGAGATCGTCGGCATTGCGGGAAAGCGGAGGACACCCCTCTGTGCTGTGCAGCAGCTGGCCAGAGCCGTCATACACGAGGAGCTCCAGGATCATCTCCTCGTGCACACCGACGGCTCAGTGGCCCGCGACAGCTGCTCAGTTGCTGCAGCGGCCACCATCTCCGCCCTACGACTGCACAGCCAGCAGCACGCAGCCTTCCTGGGCTCCTCCACCACGGCGGAGTTGATGGGGATCCGGCTCGGGCTGGACCTGCTGCTCACCCTCGGCCCTCCGCCGCCCAGGAGTGCTCTGCTGTGCGACTCCCGCGCCGCCCTCAGCCGCCTGCAATCTAACGGCCGCGGTACCCCACTAGTGCGGGAAATTCGCTCGCGCATCGAGCCCCTCGCGCAGAGAGGTTGTGCCGCGCGTGCACAGTGGGTGCCCGGTCACTGCGGCATCACCGCCAACGAAGAAGCTGACGACCTCGCGTCCGCTGAACACCAACTACCTGCCAGTGATCTGCCCCTTGCGCTTGAGGACGTGCATGCGGCCATCCACGACCGTCTCCGAAAGCAGCACCCCGACCCACGCATCGCGGGAGGTGAGCGCATCGACAGTGTCACCGGCTGTCGCGCACTTACACGGTCACAACGTGCAAAGGTCCTCCGCGCGCGCATTGGCTGCGTGTGGCCTGGGGAACGACAGGTGCGTCAGGGAATCGCGACGAGTGATGTGTGTGACGGGCTTGACGTCCCGTCTGTTCTCCGCCAGGTTGTTACACGCTGTGACCGAACGCTCCGCGAGTTCTACCTAGAACGATTAACAACTGGACGCCACACTCCAGTTGTAACAAACACAGTGCTATGCGCGTGTGTGATTTATTTCTTCAAAAACGAGCTAATCACGCGCACAACTTGGACACATTTCATAATGTGTAAATTGTTTGTACATATTTCTTCTCCCCCTATCCTCTCTTCCTGTCCCCTCACCTCTTTTATTTCATTTCTCCATTCTGCCTGCTATTCTTTATTTCCGCTGCCCCAGCTCAGGTGCTTCAGTATCGATGGCAGATGTCGGGGCTAGCAAAAATCTTTTCCTCCCTTTTTACTATTATTTTTAATAAAACCACTACCACCACCACCACCACCGCGCCGTAAGAGAAGGAAAAAAGGACAGAGTGAAAAAACGGAGGAAGGAAAAGGTGTCATATTGGAGATCTCCGGTAAAAATTTAGACCGTATGGGGATATTCAACTTGCACTGACATCGCACAATAAACTGGCGCCTTTTGCGTTTCATCTTTATCGAAACGCTGCTGCCGCGGACCGTTCGAACCCGGGTACCTCGGCCCCGAAGACGGACGCTCTGACCACTGAGGCAGCGCGGCGGGTATATGCCCTATCTCAGAATTTGTTTCTAAGAGAAGGAAATTGCAAAGCTCAAGCCCCTGTATTCGAAAAACTTCTCGAAAAGCACCTGTTCATTCGGAGTACTAGCGTTCGAACTCTACAGCGGCAGCCACATTTCGAAAGTCGCAAATTGAAAGGCGCCTTTTTTGTGCGATATCAGTGCACGTGTTGTTGCGCAGCCGGCAGAAATTACTCTGGAGCCCTCCAGCCTCAGTGGTTAGCGTGCTCGGCTACTGAAACAGAATTCCCGGGTTCGTACTCAACCACGGCGGCTGCGTTTGGATGGAGGCGAAAAGCTAAGGCCCCCTGTGTGCTGTGCGATGTCAGTGCACGTTAAATATCATCAGCTGGTCGAACTAATTCCGTAGCGCTCACTACAAAATCTTTTTGTGCCTTTCTTCTTTCAGTTCCTCCTTTATCCCTTTCCTTACGGCTTGTTTCATGTGCTCGCCGAGATGTGAGACACATCCTGCGCTATTTCAATGCCCCCAAAACCATATTTATTTTAAATATATCTTCAACGACCTCACATACGTTATGCTTATCGTGATAATACTCATAATTAAATGCAGCATGACCAACGACACAAGTAATAAATATCGAAACAAAAAATCATTCTAAAACGTTGATCAATTGCTCACAAGGGCGTAATGTACACCTGCCAACAAAAGTATACAGCCCAAGGAGGATGCTTATGAGGTAAAAGCAATGAAGGATCACGAGATGTCCCTCCTCAACAAGCCGGACGTAACCACCGGAATAGGCAACAGTCTCGCGAGGGACACCACACCAGATTTGTGGTTATCAGGCGCACTAGACGTCTCCTAGAGAAGCGAAGAAGTGGACCTGGGGTTTGACCACAGCGTGATTGGCATCACGATCCGAGGTTCCCGATATTGGGCTGTTGTGCTGGGAAGGCGCGGATCACGGATTGGGACAAGATGAGAAAGTTTACCCAAGAACAAGGAGAGGCGTTCGAGGAAGAATAGGGATAAACTGAAACGCAACAGACCTACACCGAATGGGCTAGGGACCAGAATATAAGCCCTCGAAAAATTTACCGAGGAAATCACAACGACGTTGCAGACACCGTACATGAACGCCAGTCTGACCCACATGTCGGCGGCCCGGCACTCGTTAACGCGGTGGTGGAAACCTCAGGAGACCACAGAAAGCTGACCAAGCGTATAGTAGTCTTGAGCAAACAGATCTCCGAGTATGCGGCCAAATTATGTATGAAAAATTGGTCTAAGACCCGCGACGGTCTGCAAGGCACTCTCTCTACGGGGAAGACGTGGTGTCTCTTGAGGGATCTGATCGACCCGCTGAGTAGCAAAACTGAGACCGATCGCAACCTCTCCAAAGTATTGCACGCGTACAAGGGGAGAAGGCCGTAGGCTCCTGGAAGACCTGACGGCGAAGTACCTAAAGACAGAAAAAGGCCAGTACTCGTTGCCTGGGAGATGCGAAGGACTCGACAACGAAGAGCTGCACGGGCCGTTTACCATGAAGGAACTGTGGAAAGCGATAGATGGCAGTGACAAGAGAAGTGTACCCGGCAGGGACGCCATAACTTACAAACTACTCGGTAACATGAGCGGTACAGCGGCCCGCGGCCTCGTAGAGCACATCAACGAAGCCTTGGAGAGCTCGCTGTTGCCGAAGGAATGGAAGGACGCTGAGGTCCGCTTCATTCCAATGCCTGGCAAGGCCCTCACGATAGAGAACATGCGGCCCATCTCCATCACTTTCTGTGTAGGGAAGGTTATGATACACATGGTCCTTCGCCGGCTGCAGAAACACCTCGAAGAAGCGGATGAGATTGCCGGAGACGATGTACGGCTTCAGGCAACATCTCACCACCCAAGGCGTGTTGATCCAACTCCACGAATTGGTCTTCAAGTCAGCAACGAGGCACGCGCCGCGGGATACTCGCCCTCGACCTGATGGGGAGCGTTTGATAACTTGTATAACGTGAGTGTATAGCAGAGTCTGAACAAGACAAGGTGTGGCCGAAAGACAATCGGCTGCATAAAATATTTTCTGTCAAACAGAATGGCGACAATCAGGATAGGGAAGGAGAAGCCGAACCCTGTCGAGCTCGGCGATAGAGGCACGCTCAGGGATCGGTCTTGTCGGCCCTGCTCTTCAATCTAGCCCTCTTGCCCGATCTACTCAAGCAAATCGAAGGCGTCTACCACGCGTTCTACGTCGACGTTTTTACGGTGTGGACTACCCGAGCCGAGTCCGATGCCTGGACGGACGAAGACTTGCAGCGGGCGGCAACGGCCGTGCACCAGTACTACGTGCACGAGTACTGCTTACCTGGTACTTTAACGTGCTGGGTCACCAGCGATCAGGAAATTCGGGACCCCGTGCTGAGGCCTGCCAATGCAGTGCGCTCTGCCAACTTCATATTTCAAGCCCCGATTATTTTTTGACTATGTATATATCTGTATTGATAGGTGGAACGCAAGACACTAATAATGCTGCTGCTGTTGCTGATAGGAAGAAAGAATAGTAAAGTGCATGAGCCTGCCTAATGGCCCAAGCCGAACCATGCTCGCTGCTGCGTGCTGAAAGTATGGGAATGAAAGGGTAGGACAGCAAAGATAGAAAGGAAATGCGCGGGCTAATAAACCCCGCACTGATCCCGGATTCAATGCAATACCGGGCCGACACGTGCCAAAATGCTTCAAGCCAAGCATTCAACCAGAGGCCATGATCGTCATCATCATCCAGCAGTCCGCATATTCCAAAAATAAGTTTAATATATTTTGTCCAAGGACCCGCAGCACATATTTAATCAGGTGTCAAACATCATGAATAATACCTCTCTTTTGCGCGTTCATTTCTGAGTGGAATTTTATAAAAAAAATTCACTACCGTATTTTTCAAAGAATTTTAAGAAACGTGATAAACCAATGCAACATTCATTCTGGAACTTCACCTATGAATAAATTCTTCAATTGCAGATCAGTCTTCCACGACAAAGATTGTAATGTGCATACTTTTTCTTCCATGGACACACAGGGTACCGCCGTGCCTTCCTTCATGAATTGAATAACGTCTTCGGCTCCTTAGTTACAAAGATGCTTCAGGGCGATTAACGTCCCAAAGCGACTCCGGCTATGAGGGACACCGTGGTGAACGCCTGCGCAAATTTCAACCACTTGGTGTTCTTTAACGCGCACTGACAAAGAACAGCACACGAGCCTGTCGAATTACACCTCCATGAACTTTGTTCTGCCGCAACTGGAATCGAACCCGCATCTTTCAGGTCAGTCGTTAAGCACCGTATCTACTGAGCAACAGCGGTGTCTGCTTGGTTATAGGGAATACGGTCGACTGAAATTTCGTTATTTTGGAACTGCTGTATCTTGACAGATTGTATTCAACTCAACTGAGTGCAGTTTTACATGTTATCATAGAGAAGGCTATGCTATAAAGGACCCAAACCCGGGTTTATTATGCTGCTCGGCTCCTACTACGGGTAGCAGCTCAGTACAAGTGAGGCATGTAAGCCTAAAAACGACCACAGAACAGTGATAGCGTCAAGTATTAAAACGATAGTTCTCCCACAGTTTACATAACGCACATTACATGAAGTACGTTGCGATAAGTCACGCAGTCACGTGCACCTAGGCCCAGTTTGACTGCAGTGTCACTGATGATATTTACGCCATTAATGTAAATTACGAATAATAGAGCTACCGGCAAGAAACCTTGAGGCAGTCCTCGTATCATTGTGCCTGATTATAACTGTGCGCAGTTGAATGTGACGAGTGGATAACTTAACTGCAAGTAGTCGGTTATAGTTTATGGTCGTTTAACGTCCCGAAGCGAATCAGGCTATGAGAGACGCCGTATTGGAGGGCTCCCGAAATTTCGACCACCTGGGGTTCTTTAACGTGCACTGACATCGCACAGCACACGGGCCTCTAGAATTTCGTCTCCATCGAAATTCGACCACCGCGGCCGGGATCGAGCCCGCATCTTTTGGGCCAGCAGCCGAGCGCCATAGTCGGTTACTTAGTTGAGTAAATTATCGCCACTGAATATTGCATGCAGTTTATGCAGCAGCATTTTATGACCGACCGTGTCAAATGCTCTACAATTATCTGCGAAAGTGTCCTCGGTATGATCGCGTATATTTAGTGCGAAAGCTATGTCGTTAGTAACTTCAATGAGCTGTGCAACAGTGTAAAATCTAGTTTGAAATTGATGTTCGTTCTTTAGTAGAATCTTGTGAAGAGTTCAGTGCTCAACGGCATACATCGAACAAGGCGTTCAAGCTTGCGGCAGCAAAGCAATTGGAAATGAGTGAGATGGGTCTGCGAGTAGCTATTAGTTGTTTATGGGCACATTTACACACGCAGGCGACATTGGCATTTTTCGAAGCTTGACGAGCGGTTTTTGTGTTGAGCGATTTTTCTGAAACGGCTGTGTGGTAAAGTTATTATGATACAGAGTACGTCTAGGATTCAGGCTCGTAACAAAACTGAAGACGCAGTACCAGTCAAAACGCCCCACAAACGCTCCTTCATAATCTAGTTTCAGTCATAGAGATAAAAATTATGTATTATGTCATATATAACTAAGAAACTCATTTCTTTCTTAGCTATTTTCTGATGAAGTGATAATGAAGTACTTCTTACTGCAAGCGAATATTTTTTGAAAGATGTCTTAAGAGTATAGACCTTAGCGTTGTAAATGCTGTATAGTATGGAAGACTTAAATATGCATCTAAACAGTATTTGGGAGCGTATTCATTTCATATATTTGCGGCTTGGGAGCCTTTTTATCAACAGGCACGTATCGATCAAGTGGGGAGTGCGGAAAGCGCAGCATCAGTGATATTTTTTTGCATCTTTACACCACGATACGTAATTTTTATTACTTATAGACATATTTAGCTGTATGCAAGGCCTTTAAAGATATCGCATCTCTTCTTTATTACCCCCTTTAGAGGTAACTCATATTAGGGTCTCTGAAGGAATCAGCAAGAAAAGATAACCCAATATTCCTATTCTGCATCGAATAGATGCCTGAATCATATTGTCGTGTATCAGCGATTACTGTCGGACAGATAGTCGCGTGCTTAATGCTTTAATGCTTTCTTTAGTGCGGCGAGCGGAAAGTTTTTAAAATTTTGTATTATTGAAACACACGTTAGTGTTGTTAATAAAGCACTCTGGTAAAGAAAGACGGGATATGTGTGGCTTGCGGAGAAAAATCTTAATCTTATTCGCAAGCTTTCAAGACTTGTTCAAATAATCAAAGTAAATATATTCAATAGGAAACAAAGCGAAAAAAAACCTGATTATAGCTTTTATGCGTTGTTAAGTAAAAAAAGACAGCGCTGAGTTTAAGAACTCTATGTAAAACGTTGCCATGAATAAAGAAATATTTAAGCTCACTCGAAGAACTTTGCCCTCACTCGAATTGTAGTGCGTATATCTACCCGCTACCGTTTTGTGCTAAACTCCATTCGTTACACCGCCGGTGGCACAGATTTACCCAGAACAAACCGGGTACCTTCAGAGAAGCTAGGAAATCAGCGAATCTCCTCGGCAAGAGTGAAAATGAAAGTTACAGAGAGGAATCTAAAATAATCCAACATTCTAAGTGCAGTCGTTCTCCTCGAACTAAAATCATACGAATGAACGTATTTTGACACAAATGTGCCGCTTGTATCGCACAGAATGAATGGTCACTTCTAGGGATTAGCGGAACACTCTTTTTGGTGCGCATGGTTGGTGCGAGATGAGAAGAAAACAAAATCGAAACTAAGGACAGTTGTTTGGAGATATACTGAATGAAGTTAGTTGTTTAAAAGTGGCCCCATCAGCTTATAGGTCCGGTATGGAAAGAGTTAAAGGGCTTCTCTGGAAAACTTTGACCGCCAACGAACTGAACTCAGCGGCGGAGTCAGCAGTGAAGTAATGGTACGTCGATGAAAAGAAGGCGCGGTCGTCTTCATCTGCTGCGTTCAGTGTAATCAAAGCACCTAAATTACGAGCTCTGTCCAAGAACGTTCTGCGTTACGACGCTTCGCATTGCAAGTTCATAAAGGAAGCGATAACATTTACATGTTTTAGATCCGTGCTACTCATGTCCTGTCCTCACAGAGTGGCAATTCGTTTTTTGAATGACTGACCCCGCCGATGTCCTTGTATCACTTGCAGAGGCTGCCAAGAAAAAGCTACAAAAGAAAATAATCCAGTTGCCAGAGCAAAGTTCTCAGCACAACTCTCTCGCACAACTCAAAGAGAGAGGCGGTGCAATTTAATAATAATAATAATAATTGGTTTTTGGGGAAAGGAAATGGCGTAGTATCTGTCTCATATATCTTTGGACACCTGATCCGCGCCGTAAGGGAAGGGATAAAGGCGGGAGTGAAAGAAGAAAGGAAGAATAGGTGCCGTAGTGGAGGGCTCCGGAATAATTTCGACCACCTGGGGATCTTTAACGTGCACTGACATCGCACAGCACACGGGCGCCTTAGCGTTTTTCCTCCATAAAAACGCAGCCGCCGCGGTCGGGTTCGAACACGGGAACTCCGGATCAGTAGTCGAGCGCCCTAACCACTGAGCCACTGCGGCGGGGCCGGTGCAATTTGCAGTTGGCGTATTTCGAGCAACAATAAATCTTTCGAGGATCTGCGCTTTTGTAATACTGCGAGAAGGCAAAAATTCAAAGTGTGTAACAACACACAGGAGCCCGCTAGTTTCCTGCTACACTGGCATTGTGTACCAGCTTCTTCCGAGTTGTATCAGCGTGTACATAGGACAGACGGACAGATATCTCAACATAAAGCTCGGGGAGCATGACTCGTCACTCGCTTCAATACGTCTACTCTGGCCCAAGCACTGCAAAGACTGTAGGCAAGTGAACATCAGTTGGAGAGAGAGAAAACCATTATCTAAAAGAACAATTATCAGAAGCTGGCTTTTCGATGACCCCACGCTAGGGGTCCGCTGGCGGCAGCTGACTTGCGGAGTAGCTGGTTGATCCAGGTTTGTGGGTCCTGGTTTTCACTGGTTCTGGTTTTCGTTGGTAAGGGTCACCTATATGTCCCGTATTCAGGTCAAGCGTTGCGTGTGTTTTTTTCCAACATTTCAAGTATGTGATAGAGCGTGGTGCTTGTTGCAGTCATATGAAAACAAAAAATGAAATATCCCTGTGTGTTTCAGTGCACCTTCCCATTATCATCTGGACAAAAACTAAGTTGTTTAAAACACCTAAACTCTTCATGTGTACTTACTGCAAGTTCATTCTTGTTCCTCTTTTTTATTCATTCCTTTACTTTTAGATTTCGGTGCTAACGTTGTGTGTCGGCAATCTTTGAAGTTTTGAGCATTCGCATCATTTGCTTATCGTTGGGACGTGTTCGGAGTTCATTCTGTTGCAAGTGTAGCGTCCGTACTTTCCTTGCCTTGTTTGCGCGCTGTCTGAATGCTGCGTTGTTTGTTCAAGAAGTATCACAGCCATGTGTCTTCAAGCAACCTTCGCCATCACCGAGCTAAGGTTTTACTGCCACTTTTTTTTATTGCACCTCGAATTCAGGAAATAGTAACCGTGAAAGAAGTTCCGATTAACTGTACCACTATATAAGAGTTGCTCTGTCCGCCTTTTCTTGTCGCACTACTCAGCACAACCCCTGCTACTCAAAACACACTTTGGTTAGAAAATTTCTTAAAATCTATCGAGCGTTGTTTAAAGACTGTTAAACTGATTAGAGACTGTTAAAGCTAAGTGAGTGCGGCTCCCGAGATGAAATGTCTGGGGGATTTTACCGTGCCTTCCGATACATCTATTTTATTGCGCTCTTCCAGTCATCATGTCATTTCGAAGTCAAATGTACTATGAAAGTGCGAATTTTACGAATACATAGAGGAACCGCTTTAAGAAGGAGGAAAAAACGATTTCCTACTGCTTTGCTGTGTTGAACGTCGAAGTATGAAAGCTTCTTCCTGCCTACTTGACGCCAGCTGGATGTAAAATGCGGAAACAGCGCCAAATACGTGAAGGCTTTGGGCGGGTGGCAACAGCTGCCCAAGAGTGAAGGCTGCAATTTACTGAAAAAGAAAGGGAACTTCATCAAATCACACTTTCCCTGATCTCGTTGAATTCCTTTCAATAGTGCCTCTTCCTCTGACGCTAGAATTTCTCTCTTCTATGGAACTGAGTGCGTTATTTATGAGATTTATAGTTCGTATATTCTTCAGGTCCGTATATTATTGCTATGAATGTTCTATTTTTTTATAGAAATTGCTACTGGTATTACAGTCTTCGCGTCTTTTCGGGTACGCCTACATTCAGCTAGGATTTAAGTTCCTTTTTTCTTTTTTCCCCTTGCAGGCCTTGTTTGCAGAGAAACCGGTCAATGAAATGTGCCATTCTGCACGTGCCCTTAGAATCACTGAAATGCTTACTCTTTCATTATCGCGCGGAGCTAGTCGAAAGCAGTCGTTTCTTCCAAGAAAAGTGAGTTGAAAAAGCTCAAAGAGTCTAATAATCCGGCTACACAGTTAGTGCCCGGCTCTTGCATTGCTGTTGGTCTTGCTGTGCACCCACAAGAACATAACCACTTTAACCCTAACTATCCCGAGAACGAAAACTATGCCTCGGGGATATCTTGTGGGGCAAGGAAACTAGCTTGGAGATGCCGATAGGGGGAACCAGAATTGCGCTCGTATTACCTCTCACACAAGGTTGAGTCTCTGAAGTGGTTAAAGATACAGACAGAGTGGCACAGAGACTTCCGTGGATTCTGCATTTATTCGAGGTACAGGACCGAATACAAAAAGAAGATTGAATATTTTGCCAAGGTTAGCTACCTAAACTTTGGTGACTAATCATAAAAAATCTTCAAAAAAGCTCTGCTGAATACCCACGGCTTGCTGTTGGCCTGATTGAACTGGTAGAACAGGCTTATGCAGCTTGATGCTCTAACTTGATATTCAATGCGTAGACATGACGAGACTTGTTTTTTGGACGCACTAAACAAAGCTCCAAATCAGACAGTCATGAGACATGTAAAAATTTAACAGGTAGAAAATACATTCGAAATCTTAGAATATTTCAAGTTCAGCTGATTAGCAAATTCGGCTCTCTACCCCAACGAATACCCAGAGACATGGAGAAAACTGACAGGTTTTATGCAACATAGTCACAGGCTGGTAAAACTGTAGGCTACAGCTGTGGATGCTGCTCTTGTACTGTGAATTGGTTCTTACTGCAAAGAAATTTACACTTAATGTCGAAAAAATTGCGAAGGAAAACAAATTTCTTATTCCAACGCAGTGCTTATAAAAATGCATCGATTGATATATGTTTATTTTAATGTTTTATGTTCTCAGCATTGTGTGCTAATCCCAAAGCCGAAAAAAATTGTGAGAAATGAAGCTGGCCTGCAGTTACGCAAGGTGTATGCGCTGTTTCAATCAAATTTGCCGAAGCATCACCACAGAAGCCTGTGTCACCCTCCGTGTGCGACGTATAAAGTACCACTCTTATCGCTTGCAAGCTGCAAAAGTGCGCATCCCTAATTTTAATTTTAAAATTTTTGCATGGCCCATAATCGGTCTCTGTTTCCTTGTCAGCTTCTCCACCCTGGCGGCAGAAATTGTTTACCGCATGTACGAGACGACGTAATCCAATGATGTTTTTTTTTTAAATCACTTTTGGTCTATAGAAGACGAGTGGGAAAGTGCCTCGGCAGTAAAGCTGGTGTCGACAACAGCCGCTCCATTCCTGCCTACCAACAGAAGGCGCGGCTTGTATTTCTAACGGGCTGTTGTTTCAACCTGAATGTTTATTCAGAAATGGAGCGCGACTAATGTTAATACCGTGATTAGTTATTAAAAGCACCAGGGAAACCACTCTATAGAAATTCTTTTCTCAAGTTGGACACAAAACATAAAGCACTGCATCCTTGCACTTAGCAGGTGAGTTTAGCATTTCACAGGACGACAATTATAGGTGACACCAGGCGAAAAAAATGCAATGACGCGAGACAACGAGAGAGAGGAAGATTAACGGAAAGGCAGAGAGGTTAACTAGGCAGCGTCCGGTATGCTACCCTAAACGTGGGAAGGGGAATGGAGGGAGAGATATAAAAGGGAGAGAGCAAAGGGAGATGATCACCTTTCCGCATGTCCGTTGGCCATTATTTGCATGGTACACAGGGCACACAATGACAGTTCACAACCTTGCACTCTGTCCTGATTCCTTTAAGAACATGAAAAGTGTCTTCAATGCTGTCCTCTGCGATGAAGGCTTACTCTAAGGACCCCGTATTTTGGCTTCAGTAAGGGGCCGCGGATCTAAACAGCGGAGTGCTGGGTGCACGCTCACACTGAAACCGGGTGCAGTTACAAAGAAGGTGTTCTATAATTTCCTCGCACCCACAGATCTCACACTTAGGAGAGTCTGCCATTGCGACTAAGTGGGTGTAGGCATTCGTAAACGCCACTCCCAGCCACAGGTGACAAAACAGCGTATCATCGCAGCGGTAGAGGCCGGACGGAGGACTGAGTTGATGTAAGGGGTCTAGGTGGTGCAGACGACATGTGGAGTTGTCAGGAAAAAACCATGACGCTAAAATCACTTTTCGGCCAAGCATTCGCAGATGACTTGCTGCGTCGGCTCTTGTGAACGGTATCTGGACAATGATGGTACTGCCGTGAGCCGCTCTAGCTGCAGCGTCAGCTGCGTCGTTTCCGACAATGCGACAGTGTCCCGGTATCCACTGGAACACGATGTCATAACCCTCACATGGTCGCACTTCAGCCATATGCCTTGGCCCACGAACGACCTTGAACCGCCGTTGCCTAACAACGCCGCAGCCGCTTTCCAACAGATGGCGCCGCCGTCGACGCCATTGCCATGGTGGTTGTGGTGGTTGATGCTGATGTATTCTGGGGAGATACTGGTCCCGACGTATGTTGGCCCTTTGGGCATCACTCTTGGGGACCAAGAAGGGGGATGTGGGGCAGGGGGAAGTGGTTGCCGTCGTGTCAGATGGAGTCCTTGGACCTGGGACACAGTCAGCAGTCTTCCAGGCACCCCGCCGCAGCAGCGACATCAGCTCGCACCAGTGAGGGGGACGGCGTTGCGCTGGGAATGTGTGCAAGCACCGGGCGGGAGCAGGGGTCTTCGGTGCACTGGTAGTGTATGTAAGCACCTGACGGGGGAAGGAGTCTCGGTGCATTGGGAGTGTGTGCAAGCACCGGGGGGGGGGGGGGGGGGAAGGAGCCTCGGTGCACCCAGAACCGTCGCCTCGTACTAGACGGGGCGAAGGTCTAGAAGAGGAGGCTCAGACCAGTCTTCTCGAGGAAGGAGAGGAGAATCCGATGCGCCAGGAGCTGGTTGCGAGCCGGGAACAGGAGATCGTTCTCCGTCGTAGACGGGAGACCGAGTGCCCGGTATCCCGACTCGTGTCGTATGAAGGGGTCATGGATCGGGCACGCCAGCAGGAGGTGGCCGAGTGTCCCCGTGTCCGCGTAGTAGGGGCAAGCTGGAGAGGGGGCCCTGCCAAAGGCGTACAACCTGGAGGGCGTCCATGTACACCCGATGCGCAGGCGCAAGAGGAGGGCTCGGTCCCGCCGGGACAGCTGGTCCGAGATCCGATGGAAAGACTAGTAGGCCGTGATTCTCCGGCCAGGGTGAAGGGCCCGTAGCACCTGCAAGATGAGAGGGCGGGCAAAATCATGTTGTGTCATTGCAAAGGATACCGGGGACCCATCGGCGTGGGCGGACTTGGCCAGAGCGTCGGCCAGGTCGTTTCCGTCAATGCCGGAGTGGCCGGGCACCCAATGCAGCGTGATCTGGTGGCCCGCATGCTCCAAGGTTTGCAGGCTAGCCCTAAGCAGTGAGGTAGAGCCACGTTGCCGTGGGGCCTGGACAGCAGTTTGAGGGCTAATCGGGAGTCACAGAGGACCGCGATAGGACCGGGTGGGATGGCCGCAATCAAGTCAGCTTCCGAGTGGAGCCCTGCCAGCTAAGCCGCAGTGGAACTGCCCGGGAAGGGTAGCCTGCAGGGCCTAGTCACGTCCAGCTGCGGGACCAAGAGTGCCGCCGCCGCCTGACCTGTGCCCAGAATCACCGACCCATCGGTGAAGAGGATTGTGGAGCCTTTGCTCTCTTCCAGGAAAGCAGCGGCAGTCTGTTTGAGGGCCGCAGCTAGTGCGTGGCTCTTGGACATGCCTCCAGTATCCAGGATGACCTGCAGGGGAGGACTCGTAGGAGGAGGGCGGAGGGCAGGCTTGCTTCACCAGATGTGCTCTGCTTGGGTAGAGGCAGTGGAGGTGTCGCCTCGCGGAGGGTATATGTATTTGCGTTTCGCCTCAGTCAATACTAGTCGTTATGGAGCGCTCGAAAGAGAGGCAACAACGAAAGAACGAAACTAGGAAGAGACAATGCGCTGAAGAGACGCCAGAAGAACGCGCTGCATGACTCGAGAAGCGTTACAACGAATATGCGGCTAGAAGAAGTAGTGCCACGTCTCGAAGTGACTCTTCAACTGCGGGAGAGACCGGTTTGAGTCCTCGAGAGCGTCGGAATGAGAATGACACGCAGCGTAGACGACGTGCAGATGAAACGAAGCTTTCGCAATTAAACTAGGGCTAACCAGAGCAAAACCACAGCCAATTTTTTGCACGTGGCCAGCATCGCCACGTACCTGAAAGCAAGATTGAAGCGTCCACTGACCCAGGGAGCTAGTTATGTGGTTCGGAAAAAATGGTGGTGGTAGCGGTTTTTTAATAAAATTATAGCAAAAAGGAAAGAAAAGATTTTTGCTCGCCCCGGCATGTGCCTTCGATACTGAAGCACCTGAGCTGTGGCAGTGGAAATAAAGGATAGCAGGCAGAATGAAGAAATTAAGTGAATGAGGTGAGGGGACAGGAAGAGAGGATAGGGGAGAAGTAATATATACAAATTATTTACACAATAAGAAATTTGTCTATGGAAAAATTGGAAACTCGTTTTTCGGGAAAGGAAATGACACACTATCTAACTCACGTCTTGGTGGACACCTGACCCGCGCTGTAAGGGAAGAAATAATGGAGGGACTGAGAAGAAAGGAAGAAAGAGGTGCCGTAGAGGAGGGTTCCGGAATAATTTCGGCCGCCTGGTGATCTTTAACCTGCACTGACATCCCACTGCTTTACCAAAATAAAGAGTGTCTACAATGCTGTCAGCGCAAATGTCAATGAACCAAATGAATGCCGGCGGCTTATTGCTCCTGCGCCGCGTCTCTGACAAAACAATGTCAACGCGAAATTCTGTAGGCCCGTGTACCCTGCGATGTCAGTGCATGTTAAAGAACCTCAGGAGGTCAAAATTTCCAGATCATTTCACTACGGCGTCCCTCAAAGCCTGAGTCGCCTTAGGATGTTAAACCCCCATAATCAAATCAAATAAATCAACATTGTCAATGCAAACATGCAGCGCACATATCTGACACCATCGCCATGTACCTCAAAGTGCTATTGAGGTTTCCAGTGCAGGTTGAAGACCACAGGTGTTCGAATTTTGTCGAAGACTTCCATATGGCACCTCTTTGTTCCTTTCTTCTTTCACACCCTTTTTTATACCTTCTCTTACCCGCCGCTGTGGCTCAGTGGTTAGGGCGCTCGACGACTGATCTGGAGTTCTCGGGTTCGAACCCGACCATGGCGGATGCGTTTTTATGGAGGAAACACGCTTAGGCGCCCGTGTGCTGTGCGATGTCTGCGCACGTTAAAGATCCCCAGGTGGTCGAAATTATTTCTGAGCCCTCCACTACGGCACCTCTTTCTTCCTTTCTTTCACTTCCTTCTTTATCCCTTCCCTTACGGCGCGGTTCAGGTGTCCAACGATATATGAGACAAATACTGCGCCATTTCCTTTCCCCAAAAACCAATTACTACTAGTACTACTACTACTACTACTACTACTACTACTACTACTACTACTACTACTACTACTACTACGGCGCAGTTCGGGTGTCCACCGAGATATATGAGACAGTTACTTCGCCATTTCCTCTCATCTAAACAAATTTTTTATTCAGGTTTCCACTAAATTAGGGAGTCAGTTATGTGCCTTTAGTTTCCTATGAATCAACGGTCTACAACAATGTATACGCCAATGCCACTGAACCTATTGAACGCCGGCAGCCTATTGCTCCAATACCGCTTTTCTGTCGCATAGTTTGTCAACGCCAAAGCATGCAGCGCGCATTTGTTCCTCATTACCGCAACCTAGTTCAAATTACAAATTTATTTTTCCACCACCAAGCATGCAGTGTCCACCGACAAAGTAAACCAGTTATGAACCTTTCCTTAAAACCAAGCGAGGGCTTCACCGAGTGTTTACACCGCGAGCACACCCCGTGGTGGCTAAGTGGACGAGGCGCTCCTCTAATGAGCCGGAGTAACCGTGGTCGAACCCGACCGCAGCGGCCGCATTTCAATGGAGGCAAAACGCCAAAGGCGCCTGGGTGCTGTGCAATGTCAGTGCACGTTTAAGAACACCAGGTGGTCGAAATTTCCCCGGAGACCTCCACTGCGGCACATCTTTCTTCCTTGCTGCTGCACTCGGAGGACCTGGCCATGCAGGTTATCGCTACCGTCCGGGCAGCCAGTGATATGGACCTCAGCAACATAAAGACGAGTGCAGTAGGTTCGTGCGGAGCCCAATCAATTCCGCTCCACTAATAAAGTTTCTCTCTCTCTCTCGAAATTATTCCGGCGGCATCCTCTCCCGTACCTCTTTCTGCCTTTCTTCTTCTAATCTCTCATTTATACATTGTTTCAGCGTGGATCGGACGTCCACCCAGATATGTGAGACAGTTACTGCGCATCTTCCTTTCCGCGAAAAAACTAACACACATATTACTTCGTGCCATCTCTCCCTTCTTTATCCCTTCTCTTTCGGCGCGGTTCAGGTGTCGAACGATATATGAGGCAGATACTGCGCCATTTCGTTTCCCCAAAAACGAATTATTAATAACATTATTCATAGACAGCAAAAACCGGCTTTTGTGATAATGGCACATATAAAGATTTCGCATTACTAACTGTTTTACTCATAGCCTAGCCAATTTCTTCAGTGCAAGTCATAGCCAGGACTAGAGTCTTTTAAAGTATCAATGCTTCCTCCGCTTCCTCTGCCTTCGACAATGTCAAACACGAAAGCATCTTACAACATCTTTCCCAGACCAAATGCGGTCGCAGAACCTTTCAGTACGTCAAACAATTCCTATCTGAGCGACATTCCACCATCAGGATACAAGACAAAGAACACGGCCCTTACCAGCTAGGAACGCGAGGAACCCCGCAGGGCGCGGTTCTTTCTCCGCTCCTTTTCAATCTCGCCATGATGAATCTCCCGGCCCAGCTGGCGAAAGTCGAAGGCATTCAGCATGCGCTGTATGCAGACGACATAACCATCTGGGCCAAACACGGCACAGTCGGTGACATAGAAACCCACCTGCAGCAAGCGGCAGCGATCGTAGATGCCTACGCTCGCCATTGCGGCCTTCAGTGCTCCCCGGCTAAGTCTGAATTTGTGCACATTCGCCCATCACCAAAGTGCGATACCGAACTGGAACTATCCCTGCCTAACGGCCCCATACCCGAACACGACGAGATCAGAGTACTTGGTCTTTTCATCCACAAACATAGACGAGTTGAAACAACACTAGCCAGTTGTCAAGTTAGGAACTCAGGTAGGCCGAATGGTCCGCCGGGTCTACGATGCATCGTAGCGCATCGTAGGTCGGGGGGCTACGATGCAAAGACGCCTTGCGGCTCACGCATGCCTTCGTAACCAGTAGAGTCCTCTACTCGACCCCCTACCTTCACCTTCGGAGATCTGACGAAAATGCCCTCGAGGTAGTCCTCAGAAAAATGTACAAGTGTGCCCTGAACCTCCCGGCAAACGCGTCTAACCAACGCCTCATGGGCCTGGGTATGGTTAACACATTCGCCGAGCTTCGGGAAGCCCACTTGACGAACCGATACACTAGACTCTCGAAAATGCCATCGGGTCACCGCCTATTAGCCCGACTGCACATTCGCCATCACACACCACTCGTGGATGAGCGCGCACGTGTCCCAGAGATTTGGAGACTCGCCCTGAACGTGCGACCTCTCCCGGCCAAAATGTCAAAGGAAGACCATAGTGGCAGACGCCTCGCGCGGGCGGAATCTCTAGCCTACCACTACGGTGACAAACACGGAGTCTTTTACGTGGACGCCTCCGGCCCCCACCGTGGGGGGTGGTACACGGCCGCAGTCGTACACATGAAAGCTACGGTGAACGGACTTATGTTCCGAGCTCAAACCATAACTCATGCGGAGGAGGTCGCTATCGCGCTAGCCGCCGCAGACCGGGACTCGCGGGTCATCATTACTGACCCGAGAGGGGCCTGTAGAAACATTGAACAGAGATACATTCATTTCCTAGCTTACCGCATTCTTCAAAACAGTGACTATCCCGGGGCCCCCGCTCCCCGAACGATAGTATGGGCTCCCGCTCATCTAGGACTCGATGGCAATGAAATGGCAGATGCCTCCGCCCGCGCGCTCACTCTCCGGGTAACAACGCCTTCTAACCCTACCGCAGCGGATCCCGATCCCAAGCCCGTCTTTACCTTTAAGGAAATAACACAACTTTACCAATCTGAACATTCAATCTTTCCCAAGCCATGCAAGGACCTCACTAAGACGGAGGAACACATTCTCCTCCGTCTCTTCACCAAAACTCTGCTGTGCCCAGCAGTTCTGAAATTCTTTGATCCCGCTTGCACGGGAAAATGCCCACACTGTGAGGAGAGCAGCGGCAGCGGGACGCTTCTTCAACGCTCAAGCATCGCGCTTCTGTTGTACTGTTGCAGGCGGCCCGTTGGTGTGACGTGGAGTGACGTGGTGTGGCGGCACGCTCGTGACAGTTCTACGCCAGATTTTGCAAGCCACTGACAAGCAAGATATCAGAGCGCCTGCTAACTGTCCGTCTTTTGCCGGATGAGGCCGCCACGGGCCCTGTTGTCCTGCGGGCTATAAAAAGGGATCATCGAGGACGCAGCCATCACACCGGCAGCAGCGGCAGCGGGACGCTTCTTCAACGCTCAAGCATCGCGCTTCTGTTGTACTGTTGCAGGCGGCCCGTTGGTGTGACGTGGAGTGACGTGGTGTGGCGGCACGCTCGTGACAGTTCTACGCCAGATTTTGCAAGCCACTGACAAGCAAGATATCAGAGCGCCTGCTAACTGTCCGTCTTTTGCCGGATGAGGCCGCCACGGGCCCTGTTGTCCTGCGGGCTATAAAAAGGGATCATCGAGGACGCAGCCATCACACCGGCAGCAGCGGCAGCGGGACGCTTCTTCAACGCTCAAGCATCGCGCTTCTGTTGTACTGTTGCAGGCGGCCCGTTGGTGTGACGTGGAGTGACGTGGTGTGGCGGCACGCTCGTGACAGTTCTACGCCAGATTTTGCAAGCCACTGACAAGCAAGATATCAGAGCGCCTGCTAACTGTCCGTCTTTTGCCGGATGAGGCCGCCACGGGCCCTGTTGTCCTGCGGGCTATAAAAAGGGATCATCGAGGACGCAGCCATCACACCGGCAGCAGCGGCAGCGGGACGCTTCTTCAACGCTCAAGCATCGCGCTTCTGTTGTACTGTTGCAGGCGGCCCGTTGGTGTGACGTGGAGTGACGTGGTGTGGCGGCACGCTCGTGACAGTTCTACGCCAGATTTTGCAAGCCACTGACAAGCAAGATATCAGAGCGCCTGCTAACTGTCCGTCTTTTGCCGGATGAGGCCGCCACGGGCCCTGTTGTCCTGCGGGCTATAAAAAGGGATCATCGAGGACGCAGCCATCACACCGGCAGCAGCGGCAGCGGGACGCTTCTTCAACGCTCAAGCATCGCGCTTCTGTTGTACTGTTGCAGGTCAGTAACTGCAGGATTGTGTAATTTTTTTTTTCCTCTGCTATTTGCTGCTGTTGCTGCTGGCACGGTGTGACATGTCTCCAGTAGAGCAGTGCAAAGTGTGTGAAAATGTATGTACCGATCCCGTGAAATCAATAACATGCAGTGAATGTGGTTACAGATACCATACCGGAAGGTGTGCTGGTATTTCTGATGCCACAGTAAAATCGAAGGGTGAAGCGTATAAACAAGCATGGCGATGCACGACATGCCGGCGTTCTAAGCCTCGCTCACAGTCGGTAAATATAGCAGGAGTGCCTGAGGCGCAGGACGACGTACGCGTGTGGTTGAAAGTCATTAATGATAAGCTGGACCTGTTGCTACCCCTGAAAGAAACAGTTGAGGGCCTAGAGGATGCAGTTAACTTCATGAGCGAACAGTATGATCATCTCCTGGTACGTACTGAAAAGAATGAGCGCGTTGTCGCCGATATGAAGAGCAGACTGGAAATGCTTGAGGCACGTGATGAGGTCACGCAACTGAAAGCCGAGGTTGACAATCTGGAATGCCAAAGCCGTAAGCTAAACCTGGAATTCCACGGAATTCAGGACACAGAGAACGAAAATTTACTGCAGAAGATAAACGTGCTAGCAGCTAAGGCCCAAATACCAGAACTCCTACAAGATGACGTTGTGGCGATCCACCGACTGCCAGCGAGGAAAAACAAAACGCCAGGCATAATTTGCCGCTTTGCGAAAGAGGCAAAGCGAGGTGAATGGTGGCAAAACAGGAAAAAACTGAGCAGTGTGGATGGTAATGTGTATTTGCAAGAAAACATAACAAAGCGAACACGTGCTCTTCTTTTCGCAGTGAAAAATTGGGCTAAGGTCAATGAATTCAAGTTCGTGTGGCACCACAATGGGCGGGTCCTCGTGCGCAAATCTGAGGGAGGGTCGGCGGTGGCTATTTCAAGTCTTTGCGACTTGGATAAGCTAAGATAAGAACCACAGCATTTTCAACGGGTGACTAACCTTATAGTTATGGCGGAAACCGATGGTGAACGTTACGTACTGCCACACGAACTTGAAAGTCACCTAGGTCAAGCATATATGAAGTCTTTGAAGTGCTTTCACCTTAACATACGATCAGTAAAGCATAAAGATTCTGAACTTGGCCTCTTTTTTCAACAACACGATAACATGTTTAATGTGATAATGCTCACAGAAACATGGAGCACAGATGATACGAATGTTTTTCGTTTACCTTCCTACCAGACGTTTTACTTAAATAGGGCAACTGGTCGCGGTGGTGGAGTGTGCCTCTTGGTAAAAAATGATCTCCAATGTGAACTACTCGAAACTTTCTGTACAAGTACAGGTGACTGTGAATTTATGGCACTGAAATTGCAAAACACTGTACTTGCCGTTGGTTATCGACCTCCGAATGGGGTGGTGGCATCGTTCTTAGATTACTTAGAAAATGTTTTTGAATTTGTAAACAATTCTCACTTTGACATTATTTTTGGTGGCGACGTGAATATAAACATGTTAGGCAATGATTCCTCCAAACTGAAACTGGATGTTCTAATGAGGGCGAATGGTCTCACAAATGTCATAAATCTCCCAACAAGAGTGACACTAAATACATCAACATTAATAGATATTTTTGTTACAAATATAACTCCGGAGAGAATCAGAGCAGGCGTTATTGTGGCTGAGCTGAGTGATCATTTGCCTATTTTTTTGTGCTGTACCAAAAAGGTCAACATAAAGAAAAACGTGCCTGCAAGCTTAATACAACGTGTGTCACAAAAAAATCTTTCCACATTTCTGGAAAAAGTTTCACTGGCATCATGGGATAGTGTGTACAAAAAAACTGATGCTAGCGCAGCTTACGAAGAACTGCTTAATATTCTTAAACCTGTATACGCAGATTGTTTCCCTTTTGTGCGATTGAAAGTAAACACAAAAATCCGCAAACCGTGGATAACACCCGACCTGGCAGCGAAAATACGTGAGAAAAATAAAATGTTCAGCAGGTTTATCAAGAGCAAGGATCCAGACGCGTTGAAGCAGTTTAGAACTTGCCGTAATCGTTTAGATAAAGAGCTGAAAAGGGCACGAAAACAGCATTTTAACAACTTATTCACCTCTCTTTCTGGACGCACACATGCTCTGTGGAAAAACCTGCGCTCAGTATTAAACTATAATGTTAAGAATGACTCAGTTCGTGAAATAAAATACAATGGTACCGTGCTGTCAGGCAAAGCCTTAGCCAATGCCTTCAATAGCCACATTGTAAATACTGCCGCTCAAATAACAGTGAATATTAATCTAGACAATGTTCACTACAATAATGGCTCAGTTTTTCTTGATCCTGTCAGCGAAGCCGAAGTGACGGAAGTAATAAAAAGTCTTAATAACAGCAGCGCTATTGATGTTGATGGCATGCAAGTGAAACCTTTGAAACACGTCATCTGTGTCCTTGCTCCCTGCATAAATTACGTTTTCAATCTATGCCTTGAACAAGCGGTATTTCCACACCAAATGCAAGTTGCACGCGTGAAGGTATTGTACAAGAAAGGTGATAAGAATGATATGGGGAATTACAGGCCTGTTTCCATACTACCTGTCCTATCAAAGGCATTCGAAAAAATCATTCTCAAGCGATTTTCGAAATTTGAAGAGAAACATAACCTCATAGTTGATTGCCAGTATGGATTCCGAAAGGGAGTTAGCACCGAGTCGGCACTTCTTGCCCAAAAAGAGTATATTTTAAACCAAATTGAACAAGAAAACGTAATATTAGGCATATTTATAGATTTTTCAAGAGCCTTCGACCTCATAAATCATCAGATACTGATCACGAAGCTAGAAAGATATGGCTTTCGGGGTGTGGCTGCGGCGTTAATCCGATCATATTTAACCAATAGGAAGCAAATTGTAGATATAGAGGGATTTTGTTCGGATTCACTAGCAGTTAACTGTGGCGTGCCGCAAGGCAGTATTTTGGGGCCATTCCTTTTTAATCTCTACGTGAATGACATAGTCAGCGTAACCCCATCCACAAAATTTGTCATTTACGCAGATGATACGAGTCTATTCTTTTCAGCAAATGATCCTGATCAATTAATTCGCCATGCGAATGAAAGCCTAGCCAAGCTAGAGAAATGGACTGAAGAAAACCTTTTAAAAATAAACATACAAAAAACAAAGGCAGTTCTATTTCACGCCAGAAATAAAACTATAACAACTAGCCACAGTGTTTTGCTCAAATCAACCCCAGTTGAAATAGTGCCTTGGATTAAAACATTAGGTGTTACGTTTCATGAGAACTTATCTTGGGATGCACATATTAACTGCTTAACCAAAAAACTTTCTCAAGTAGTCGGCCTCATATATCGAAATGCAAGTGTACTACCGCGTAATGTAATGATAATGCTGTATAATATCTTGTTTTGTTCAAGACTTAATTATTGCCATTTAGTTTGGGCCTCTACGACGCAAAACAATATACACAAAATTCATATTCTGCAAAAAAAGTTTCTACGTGCCGTTGCAAGTGTCCCCATGTGCTATCCCTCGGAACCATTATTTCACATGTATAACGTGATGCCTGTTACGAAGATTTATGGTTATCGTCTGTGCAAACAATACAAACAAGAGATAAAAAATGGTACTTGTTTCTTGCGTCAGATAGCCAACATAAGTAGTCATCCTAAAGCATACAACACGCGAAATTTTGAGAGGTGGAAAGTTGAAACATGTAGGACAACATATGGATTACAAATGTTAAAAAACCGGTTACCAAGGCTTTTAAATACGTTGCATAAGAAAAACATACAACCCGAAAATATTACTTTCAAGAAACTTCGCCACTACTTTACGAACTAAAAATAAGACCAACAAAATAGTCTCACAATATTCTATCTCAAAGCATCACTTTCATTTTGCTATGCTGTCTATATATCTCCGGCGATGAGATTTGTTGAAAGTGTGTGCCCTCTTGTTGCAGTCAGGTTTTCGTGGAAACTTCCTTTTTTTCAATGTACAGCTTTTGTTTGCGGTTTCACACTTTCATGCATTTGTTTTGTGGTTGCTGACCGCTACCTGTAGTTGCCAATGTGGGGGCCTGCGGCCTTGTCAAGCTGCCTTAATGACAGCTTTTTCTGCTGGCCTCCGGCATCATGTACGTGTGATGCAAATAAAGTTAAAGTTATTAAAGTTATTAAGTCCTTGGATATCTACCACATGGTGTGGGCATGCCAGTCAACCGCGAACCTAGACTCCAAACCCAACCCCACCCCGGAGGACTGGGAGGCAGCCCTGCTCAACTGCTTCGACCTAACGAGCCAAAAGGCCCTAGTCGTCTGAGCCCGAGCAGCCCTGAAGGCCAATGGGCTCCTGTAACGAGGAGCCCACCTAGTGTTTGTAAGGGAGGGTCCCTTCACGGCCCTCTCATACTTCCTCCATGTATATTCCCAATAAAGTTTTCTTTCTCTCTCTCCTCATCACAGCTTAATCAGGGCTGGGCGATTTTTTTTTCGACAAATACAGAGAAGATGGTGGGTTATCCTAAAAAAAAAGCAATTTCGCGACAAAAAAACTTACTTGAAACAATATAATCTTATAGAATAACACAGGACAGGGGCTGCAGCTGTACATTACATAACAAGTGCTCGAGCGCTGGTCCAGGTCGGAAAAATTTCGTTTGATTTACTGGCGATGGCAGACCATCTTGAGCGTTGCATGGAGTGGCAACAACGCTAAATTGGCTGTAACTGTTGCAATCTTTACCAATGAACGGTCAGCACGGAAGCATAGGCATCATTTTTCACTTGCACACAAAAGTGATAATAATTATAATAATTGGTATTGGGGGGAAAGGAAATGGCGCAGTATCTGTCTCATATATCGTTGGACACCTGAACCGCGCCGTAAGGGAAGGGTAAAGGAGGGAGTGAAAGAAGAAAGGAAGAGAGAGGTGCCGTAGTGGAGAGCTCCGGAATAATTTCGACCACCTGGGGATCTTTAACGTGCACTGACATCGCACAGCACACGGGCGCCTTAGCGTTTTTCCTCCATAAAAACGCAGCCGCCGCGGTCGACACACAAAAGTGCAGAATATATTTTGGAGCACTGCTGCAACGAATTTAGCGTGATTGATTGATTGGTTGATTGACGGATTAAAATAACTTTTATTTCCATTATAAATGTTTCAGCTCCCTCCCCAGCCCCTCTAAACGTGCATGGGAAGGCGGGAGCCGTGAGCCCGTGAATTAAAAGGCTGGAAGGCAGCCCATGGCTTGTTGGGTGTACTTCCGCCAGATGAACCAGGCGTCGCTCATTGGTAGGGTCTGATCTTCGTAGCACGGTCTTCCAGGCTTCTCTACGTAGATTTTGTTCTACCCCTGGGGATTGTGGGCACGCACAAAATATGTGGTCGATGGTCCCTCATGCCCCAGAGTGTTTTCGGTGATCGTTGTACCTAACTGTCTTAGCACGTAAACTCTGTATAAGGGTCATGGAGGTCACGAGTTTATAATAACAATAATAATAATTGGTTTTTGGGGAAACGAAATGGCGCAGTATGTCTCACACATCGTTGGGCACCTGAATCGCGAAGTAAATTAAGGGCTAAAGGAGGGAGTGAAAGACGAAAGGAAGAAAGAGGTGCCGTATTGGAGGGCTCCGGAATAATTTCGACCACCTGGGGATCTTTAAGGTACACTGGCATCGCACCACACACGGGCGCCTTAGCGTTTTCCTTCCATAAAAACGCAGCCGCCGCGGTTGGGTTCAACCCTGGGAACTCCAGCTCCAACTCCAAAATCCGACCGCGGCGGCTGCGTTTTAATGGAGGAAAAACGCTAAGGCACCTGTGTGCTGTGCAATGTCAGTGTACGTTAAAGATCCCTAGGTGGTCGAAATTATTCCGGAGCCCTCCACTACGGCACCTCTTTCTTCCTTTCTTCTTTCACTCCATTCTTTATCCCTTCCCTTGCAGCGCGGTTCAGGTGTCCAACGATATATGAGACAGAAACTGCGCCATTTCCTTTCCCCATAAAGCAATTTAAAAAAAGAGACGTTTTTGGGGTAGCGTACTACCTTACCGCTTTAGCTGGGCGATATTAGTCCATAACGTGTACTTGACCTCCCCCCTTTTAACGCGACAGCGTTAAGGAGCTCGTGTCGCAGAAAAGCACTTATCTGTGGCGGCGTTGTTCGCGAGCGAAAAATGGCGCATCTCGGTGGACACCTGAACAGCACCGTAAAGGGCAAAAAATTTCTTCCCTTAAGGCGCGGTACGGGTGTCCAGCGAGAATTGTAAGATATGTGAGACAGGCGTCCTTTCCTTGATTGTCCAACGGGCAACGCGTCACGCCGTTCTGGCGATGGCGTTGTGTGCACCCCTTCGCAACGCCGCAGCACGCTGCCGCGTCTCAATCTTAAAGACGAAGCTTAAACGCCAAATTCTTATCCCCGCTAACATTAGCTCACGTTACTGCTTCCTTCTTAGTTGAAACGTGCTGTTCGTTGCCTTATCCGCCGTGTTGCAAAGCCGAGATCGTGTGGTGTGCGATGTCAGTGCACGTGAAAGATCCCAAGGGGTCTAAATTATTCGGGACCAGAGATGGGCATCCTCACGAGGCCGAACCCTCATGATCCCTCAACCTCACCTCATGAGGATTTCAATCAATGGAGCGAGGGTAAGGGAAGATAGGGAGAAGAAAATACGTGAGGACGAGGGTGAGGGTGGAACGACATCATGAGGTGAACGCGAGGGAGGGAAGGCATGATGAGATGAGGGCTAGGGAGGAAAGACATGAGGGGTGAGGGTGTGGGAGGGCTAAATTCACTATTCGGGGGCGACGGTGGTGGCCCAAGCCGTATTGTGGTCTAACGTTTTTCCCTGTGCCGCCCGTTATATGAATTCGCTTTTTAAAGCGCTACTTGTTAGGGTGAAGATCCCGGGGAAGACGTAGTTTCTGCATTCTGCAGGTACACGAGACACCCGCCACGGTGGCTCAGTGGTTAGGGCGCTCGACTACTGATCCGGAGTTCCCGGGTTCGAACCCGACCGCGGCGGCTGCGTTTTTATGGAGAAAAAACGCTAAGGCGCCCGTGTGCTGTGCGATGTCAGTGCACGTTAAAGATCCCCAGGTGGTCGAAATTATTCCGAAGCCCTCCACTACGACACCTCCTTCTTCATTTCTTCTTTCACTCCCTCCCTTCTCCTTTCCCTTACGGCGCGGTTCAGGTGTCCAACGATATATGAGACATACTGCGCCATTTCCTTTCCCTAAAAACCAATTATTATTATTATTATTACACGAGATGAACACAAAACACAGGTGCAGCATATGTTCTCCGCCGTCGTGATGTACTACAACGCCGAAAAAAAGCGCTCTTCTAACTCACAAACCTTTTTCTTTTAATTGTGTAATGTATTTGATAAAACACCCTGTATAGTGCGATAGCAAGGGTCCACTGGCGGGACCGTGCGGATGGCTGCCAGTCCAACGGGAACCATGTTACCGTAATCAACATTTTTATTATCAGCCCTGAGTCTGCCGGATGATCACAGTGTAGAGTAAATTGGAAGCTCAAGAAACATACACTCCCCAAAGAAAAATATTTAACACATGACGTTTAGAGACCCGCACGGGTCCCTTGTTCACAATGAGGATGAGCGGAATGGGCCGCTACTTATAAGCGGACTTAACTGCACAGTGAGTGGGCGTGGATATCGGGGAGATTCTCTCTCGTCCTGTTGATTGAATTCTTAGTCGTCTGTATCTAATATGATTCGAGAAGTAATCGTGAAGATAAAGGTTTCTTCGTGTCCAAGATTGTGGCGTTCTCCCAGTCAATGGAGTGTTGCATCATTTTGACATGTTCTGCAAGTGCGTTGGAGGAAGTGCGACCTTTCTTGACGCCATTCTTGTGTTCCCTTATTCTTCTTTTAAAATCGCCTGACTCGCCAATCTATGATGTATCGCAATCCTTGCAGGGGATCTTGTATACAACGCCGGATTAACATGTGCGCTCTAGGCGTTCGTTCACGTGACACAGCTGCTGTTTCAGCTTGCTGGACGGTACGTGCGCAATTCGAACGCCGTATTTGGCAAATATTCACGCAGAGCATCACTTGTACCCCGGTAATACGGGACAGTCGCGCGTTTCTGTTGCCCAACAAACTGGGGCTGTGCAGGTTCCTTACAGCGGTGTTCTTGATTGTTTAGCATCTGACGGGGGTAGCCATTATTTTCAAGGTCGACGCGAACTTTCTGCTGCTCGGAAGGGAGAACGCCAGGACTAGAACATAGATGACAAGCTCGCTTGAACAGAGCGGACACGACGGAGCGTTTGTGGCCTATAGGATAGGCAGATTTAAAATCGAGGCACTTGCCGATATGTGTGGGCTTTCGGTATACGGTAGTGGCGAGCCCATCGAGAGTGCGGAGAACGAGAACATCGAGAAAAGCAATACTTCCGGCGGCTTCTTCTTCCATTGTGAACTCAACTGTTGGTTGAAAAGAATTGAGGTGGTAAAAAATATATTGTATTTTATATTGTTTACATTTCGATACTTTCATTAGTTATACAGGTATGTTCATTTAGTACACATCGCCTTTATGCTGCAGTACATACGAGTTTTTCCCCACCCTGCAAAAGTATCGTAAACAGGATTGCCATAACGATAAATGCATCTGAAGTAATATTTTTCATGATTACCATAACTTCATGTTTTCAGTAAATTCAACACGAAGAACTGCGTACAGAATATGAAGTCTATACTCACTACCGAGATCGCTAATGAACCATTCAAAATTATTACGAACTCTGTATGGCGTTATGCAGATCATATTAGAACCTTGTGGAAACTACTCACAAAATCCACTGAAATAACATATAAAGCATAGATACGGTATTTAGGTTTACTTTCTTTTTTATTTCCCAAACTTTATATGAGCCGCTAGTATTTAGCGTTAAGGCTGCGCGTACAAAACAGTAATATACCCTCATCGATGAGAAAATATCTATTCATGAATGTGTGCTCTTCATAATCCCAGTTTTAAACTGTGGGAGGACATTGTGCACTGCCAGGACCCCGACCAGCAACGAGGACTGATTCACAGGGTGCACGCTACGGCGCAGGTCAATGCGCGGTCGGAATTGGCAGACGACCCAAGACTCCAAGATTTTTAATTCTTTTAGTCAGCTTTTCAATCAAAGAATAAATTGCCTTGCAGCTGCCATTACCCAAATTCAGTGAGGCTTGCTACCGCGGCGGCTCAGTGGTTAGGGCGCTCGATTACTCATCCGGAGTTCCCGGATTTGAACCCGTCCGAGGCGGCTGCGTGTTTATGGAGGCAAAGCGCTAATGCGCCTGTGTGCTGTGCGATGTCAGTGCACGTTAAAGAACCCCAAGTGGTCGACATTATTCCGGAGCCCTCCACTACGGCACCTCTTTATTCCTTTCTTCTTTCACTCTCTCCTTTATCCCTTTCCCTGCGGAGCGGTTCAGGTATCCAACGATATATGAGACAGATGCGGCGAAATTTCCTTTCCCCCAAAACTAGCTATTATCGTTATGAATATTATTATTATTGTTATAAATGGTGCCTCTCTCGAAATTCAGCAATTGCGTTCTGCAACGACATCACAGACGTAATGCTCTTTGTGATAATACTCCTAAGCAAATGCAACACAACCGACGACACAAGTAATATATGGGGATGCGCAGAAACACTGTAAAACACTTACAAACTCTCACAGAGGTATAATGTACTTTTCAACAAGTTGTTCAGAGTTGAAAAGACTTCCCTTGGCATTGTATGATATAGTATGATATCGCGCATCATGTTATATCACGGTATCTGTTGTACGGTACGGCGCTGTTTCATATGGCATGGTGGGGTGTGATATGGTACGCTGTGTTATGGTATGACATTGAATGGCACTGTTTGGTTTGATTTATAGAGGATCAACGTCCCAAAGCGACTCAGGCAATGAGGGACGCCGTAATTAAGGGCTCTAGAAATTTCGACCACATGGGGTTCTTTAACGTGAAGAAACATCGCATCGTTTACCGGCCCCTCGAAATTTGCCTGCATCAAAATTTGACCGCCACGGCCGGAATCAAGTCCACGTCTTTCGGCTCAGCAGCTGACGGCGATAACCACTGAGCCACAGCGGTGGCTGCTTGGTTGTAAAGCGTACGGTCGACTAGATTTTTGTATTTTAGAGCTGCAATACCTCCTCGGTTTTCTGTCAAATCAAATGAGTTCATTTTTCACACTTTAGCACATAAAGGGCCATTCTAGAAAGGACACAAACCGCACCTTTATGTTATGCTCCGAGACTAAGACGGCTGGCAGCTCAAAACAAGTGAGGCGCGTAAACTTACAAAGGAGAATAGTTAAGTGTGAGCATGTAGAATTAGAACAATTGCTTCTAAACAGTTTACGTAATGTACAGAAACGAAATGCAAGCAAACCGTAACAAACAAAAAGGGACTTCCGAATACATAACACGAAAGCAGCACACGAAAAATTAGAAAGAATTGGTCTGCAGTCACGCAGGCCACGCCTGGTTTACCTTGATATGAATAAAAAAAGGGAACGCACGGTGTAACCTCGAAAGCAACACAAAACCTCTGTACCGTAATCCAGTCGGTGAATGATACCTCAGTATTTTCAGGATTACACACAGTTTAGATAGAGTAATGGCTTCGCAAGGCTGTGTGCTTCATACATTATGTGATATATGTGTCATGATTATGAGTGCACGGAGGCAAGCGCAAGAGATCATAGCTGCAGCAAAAGTTTAAATAATATTAAGCTTCTTTTTTTGCTGTTAAAAACAAACAAAAACGTCCTCGTTTTATTGAACATATCTTGAAATGATGGTGATTCTCAGTAATGCATACATTGCATAGCAATACGCTCGCCATCGTTAGAGATTCCCGTGGGTAAAACAGCAACAAAAATTCCTTTTGCTAGGCGGTCAGTTATCAGTGCACACAGCAAAGCCAGCGCAGTGTCAGAGGTGGTATGCATTGAGTCAGTTAAGCTTCAGCAACAAGTACCACATTTCACGATAGTTCAGTTGCGCACGACTTCTGACGGTAATTGAAAAGGTGCAACTAATGACCTACCAGCGAATTTTGTAATTTGAAAATCTATTTCGCAGTTTCACAATCCTTGCAGAAGAAAAATAAGCTTTGGGCATTTAGAACTACCTTCTGTCAAAGAGCACATCGAACGGCCGCCCCCAAGTGGCAGGCTATTCCCAAGAAACCATGACACCCTTCTAGCACTCGCATTAGCGGTAAGTGAGCAAAAGGGTGCAGAACCATTTGCGTAAGCGGGAGCTCTGGACTGGATTGTAGGAGCTCCTAGACTTAATGGCCAACCTCGATTTCGGAGAAAGGCACAGTACTTTTCTTAGCACAACGAGCGAGCCTTGCATACTGCGGAAGCCACGGTGCACCACAGCTCCTGCACGGCAGTAGTCAAGCATGGCGTTTGGAAAACTCGTGAAAAAGAAGGAAACGTAAAGCGGCTGGTGAGTCTATCGTTAAAAAAACCGGGCGGTCGTCACCTGAAAGACCTCAATTAGAGGACAGTGCTATTATTTCGTGCTGGGTGCCCGCCCGCCCTGACCCCTGTGGCTCGCGTATGGATGGCAGCTCGCTGCACTTGGAGAGGCACGCAGGCCATCACTCCTAATAACCCTGCACACGTGAAACACTTTGCTCTTCTGGTGCTCAGCTTCCGCTGCCTCGTGCTGCCACCGCCGTCATTCCAGCCACCCTCCATGGTTGCAGCCGTCGTCTCCAGGAAGACGCGCCTGCTAATGATTACAAGTGCCCATAACTACGCCTTCCTCTTGTGGAAATAAGCGCCTTCTCTTTTCACTCCTGGTGTTGCTTAGCTGGGTTTCTTTTTCTTTGTAGCGTCAGCCTTAGATAGCACTGCACAATATTTTACTGCTCTAAAGATTAGTGGAAATGTCCTGCATTTAGCCGTTATGTGTTTGTTGGGAGCGTGCCTTGTGGTAGGTTTACCACCTGCCCACGGATTGCGAGCAATCCGCCAGGTGGATTTATATATATCTCTCTTTAGAAATATCGGCAATCCTATCAAACCGTCAAGTAAAAAAATGTTTTCCATGAACGAAGCTGAGAGAGAGTTAGAGCGATTACACGCTTCGTTTAAAGGGAACATTTTTACTTCAAAAATTTTCATCGGAGGACCGACCTTTGTCAACAGTGATTTTCAAAAGTCATAGCCCTTGAAAAAGATCGGTCCTCCAATTCAACTAAAAATGTTACCTTAAACGAAGCGCATACGCCGCTCTACATATGTACATATATAAAGAAAATGAGGGGCTCATTTGACAAACAAGAGGGAAGCCAATAGTCACCGAGACCAAGGTGCACAGGGAAATGTTTTTTTAATTTGTTGTGCCAATTAATTGCAGAACAGTACTTCGATTAATCGGTCGCCTAACAAGAATTGCTTTAAAGCAGGAGAAAAAACAACCATGCCGAAAGTGGAATCCGAACCCACGACCTCCGAGTATCGTACTAGTGACCACTCTCAAGACGCACGAAAGCAGCAGACTGGACAGCCGTCGCCGTAGCTCAGTTGGTAGAGCACCGGACGCGATATTCGGAGGTCGTGGGTTCGGATCGCAGCGGGGCATGGTTGTTTTTTTCCGCTACTTTACAAGTAATTTTCTTTAAGCGACAGATTATTCAGTGTTATTCTGTCATTTATCTACATTACAAATTAACAAAAACAAAAGATAAACATTCCTCTGTGCACCTTGATTTCGGTAGCTGTTGGCTTCCTTCACACACACACACACACACACACACACACACACACACACACACACACACACACACACACACACACACACACACACACACACACACACACACACACACACACACACACACACACACACACACACACACACACACACACACACACACACACACACACACACACACACACACACACACACACACACACACACACACACACACACACACACACACACACACACACACACACACACACACACACACACACACACACACACACACACACACACACACACACACACACACACACACACACACACACACACACACACACACACACACACACACAAAAAGTAGGCTGACATTCGCTTAAAACGTAGCAAGGGTTTTCTGACGTTTCAATTGCGGACCAGTCTTCTTCAAAGTGTTACATGATTATTCCAGGCGAGTACTTATAGCCGTTGCATAAAGGCTGCTACAATGTGCCCGAGTTGAAACCCCTCCCAAGAAAAAAACTTTACAGAAATGGCTCCCAGGCGCTTTCCGCTTGATGGATCACAGTGATTCACTGTTATTGGTTAAGTTATGTTGAAAATATATACCATATTATTCTACTAATAATGAACACAAGAAATTTTATCAAAAGATATCTTATCCACCTTGGTTTCGGTGATTCTTGGCTTCCGTCACACATATGTAATAACGAGCCTCTCTTTTCCCTTCACTTCCTGCTCAATAGCCAAAGAGGGCTTCGATTTTGGCTGTCGTGATGCGAAAATAGCACAGGATTGCGCGCCCGCAGCTGGCGCTCTCGTTGTACGATCACGATCTTAGGTGGCACTCGCGGTGATACAGGACGTACTACGTCCCCCGCTGTGGACGGGGGTGGTGCAGGTTAACACCCTTAACGTTCGGTTGCATTACACATATATACCCCGTCAAGCTGAAAATTGGACACCTCTCGCCGCAGTTCAGTTGCTGGCCACCAGATGCGATGTTCGCAGGTCTTGGGTTTGGATCCCACTGCCGTTTGATGGCAAGGATTGCCGGCCGTGGGGCTTGCAAAACCCACGTTGCTCTTCCCGAGCAACCTGAAGGTCACGTAGAGAGGCCTCGGACAAACAACCATCGGCGAAACTACTATGGGAGTTATTCAGCTAGCGCACTAAACACATTTTAGGTCATCGAACTCGGTCAACCTTCGCTTCTGGTCCACTCGGACTGAGCGTAATCTCTTTATTCGCCTTATCATCACCGATTAGAACAAAATTTGAGCCGAAATGCCCCTAAAGCTAACACTGGCTTACAAAATATGTGTCACGCCTTTCATGATGCGAATTGCCGTGAAATTTTTTCGTACTCTTTGTTCGCCATGTGAAGTATCCTTCCTGCATAGACCTAACTATACTGCCCACTATGTACATAAAAAAAGGATTAAAGAAACATTGCTCATTATTCCCAGAGTGCTGCACCTAATTACAACGAGCAGCTTTTTTGTGGCCACAGTGGACATTCTCGTGCTGCCCTACATCGCTGGCTTCAGCCTTAGATATCCAGGTGTAAGACTGTAGGGGCCTGTAGTGAGATATTGGCTGATGGAAATTAGAGATCACCAAAGCGTACAGATCCGTCTTTAGCACAGCCATATCGCGCCTGGCTGCACTAAGATGTGCTTTCCCAGTGCCATGCAAAATAGATGCGGGCTGTTTGACTTCATGCATTAGTTTGCCTAAGATATCAATGCAGGGAGGTAAAGCGCTACTCAACAGCTTTTAAAAGATATTGACCACGGGGAACATTAACGACACATTCCCCGCAGTAGTACTATAAGGGGCTCGGTAATAGTTGTCTTCAGCGGTTTGTAAGGCTCTCACCAGGTGATCAAAAAAGCGCTTTATCACAGCAGCATAAGTGTTTCTTGATGGTTAATGCTCAGAAATGTTTCACTAGGTTCAAGCAACACTTCCGTTGGGAGCACTATCTACGGTTATTACCACAAAGTAGCAAAGCTGGGCAGGAGAAGAACCGGCTGCAATTACCCGATACCTTGGGCAGGCAACCTGTGAAGCACCAGCGGTGGCACTGTGAAGTAAATTAAGCAGCTGAGTGTGACGCACCTCAGATTTCACTTGCAACACTCTAACCCTATCTTTAGCCAGCGTAACGCCACCTATTCTGCTTGCGCACTCCACCCTATTCTTCAACCTTGCAGGAAAGTTATTTGCTCTCTTTGGGGCACTCCTGAGGTTCAGCGATTAGAGTCAGAAAGCGGCTTAGGTGGCGTCTCATCAGGCACATCGGAATGCCCGCCTTCCTTCGGTCAAGAGGCATCCAGTTATATGTGGTTCTGCGCTGACTTTTTCCGCTGCTTTCACTGTCTGTGGTGGTCGGCTCAAGATTGAAAGAGTCCGTGCCTTTGTCGTGCAGTCATTACTTGGCATTATTGCTTCTACCTATGTGAGAGCGGTCAGACTCAGAGAAACCGCTGGGTTCGAGTGGAGGTTAGAAATTGGAACCCCTTAAAAAGTGAACTGCAGAAAGCACTTTGGCCTTTTACCTGATGTTACACCCAGTAGTCTGCAACAGCACACTCGCTCCTTATGCGTCTCTTAAATTTTAATTGTGTAAGCGCCTTCCTGAAGAAGAGCCTCTAGATAACCGAACTTAAACCCTTATAAATAGAGCGGTCGCCATTATCAATCGCATAGAATTTGTACAAGTGCGGTTTTCTTTCGCTCTGGTAAACTAAAGATCTCGAAGCAATAAACGTGGTTATCAAAACAGAAAGAAGAATTGCAGAGAGGGTTCGTCGTGTTTATCTCAAGATGAGGACCTACTATTGTTTAATGTGAAATGTGCCAAGGCGATCCGTATAGGTTCGTTCGGAAATTGATTATGTATGTCACAGAAGTGATGCCCAAGGTATGGGAGCTTTGAAACGCACAAGTTGTTAAACATGCATCTGAAAGAGCGTACCTGAGTCTGCGTTTCTTGGTTTTTAAGTATCTAAAATGTTATGGCTTACTAAACTCTTCAATTTAATTTCTTAAGGAAATGAAAATCATTCAAAAATGCTTACTTAAGCAAACTTCGTCTTTGTGTGGGCTATTTTGCGTTTTAAGTTTCTAAATTGTAAACTCAAAACGTGGCTTATTTTTGTAATGTACGAAGCCAGTTTATTCTAATACTAAAATACGCCCTTGCCCTTCACTGATTATTTAGTTCGGTTCGCATTCCTTACGCAGACATTAAGTCAGCAACTTCGTGAACACTTGGTAAAATTAAACACTATATAATTTATCCCTGTCTATCACAGAATTCATCATCATTATCATCATCATCAGCAGCAGCAGCAGCAGCCTTGCTACACCCACTGCAGGGCAAAGGCCTCTCTCTCCCACGTCTCTCCAATTCACCCTGTCCTTTGCCAGATGCATCCACCCTTTGCCTGCAAACTTCTGTATCTCATCCGCCCGCCTAACCTTCCCCGCCCCCTGCTACGCTTACTTTCGATTCGAATCTACTCCGTTACCCTTAAGGACCAGCAGTTATCTTGCCTTCGCATTACATTCCCTGCCCAAGCCCCTTTCTTCCTCATGAGTTCGACTAGGATGTCATTCATCCGCGTTAGTTCACTCACCCACTCTGCCCGCTTCCGGTCTCTTAACGTTTCACCTATCATTCTTCTTTCCATGGCTCGCTGCGTTGTCCTTAACTTAAGCTGAACAATTTTCGTTAGCATCTGCGTTACTTCCCCGTAGGTGAGTACCGGTAATATACAGCTGTTGTACACTTTTCTCTTGAGGAAAATTGGTAAACAGCCACTATTTGAGAGAATCTGCCATATGGCCACTCCCCATTCTCATCCTTCTAGTTATTTCCCTCTCATGATCCGGATCAGCAGTCACTACCTGCCCTAAGTAGACGTATTCCTTTACAACTTCCAGGCTCTCGCTGCCAATTGTGAACTGCTGTACCCTTGCTAAACTGTTGAACATTATTTTCTACATGTTAATTTTTAGACCCAGCTTTCTGCTCTGCCTGTCTAACTCATTGATCATGACTTGCAGTTCACCTTCTGAGTGACTCAGCAAAGCAATGTCAACCCGCCGCGGTGGTTCAGTGGTTAGAGCGCTCGACTACTGATCCGGAGTTCCCGGGTTCGAACCCGACCGCGGCGGCTGCGTTTTTATGGAGGAAAAACGCTAAGGCGCCCGTGTGCTGTGCGATGTCAGTGCACGTTAAAGATCCCCAGGTGGTAGAAATTATTCGCGAGCCCTCCACTACGGCACCTCTTCTTAATTTCTTCTTTCACTCCCTCCTTTATCCCTTCCCTTACGGCGCGGTTCAGGTGTCCAACGATATATGTGACAGATACTGCGCCATCTCCTTTCCCCAAAAAACAATTATTATTATTATTATTATTAAGCCAATGTCATCAGCGAATCGCAGATTATTTAGTTATTCTCTATTTACTCTTATTCCCAAATGTTTCCAATTCATGCCTCATTATACCTCCTGAAAACAGGCAGTGAATAGCCGTGGCGAGATCGTGTCTCCTTGAATGACGCCCTTACTTATTAGAATTTTATTGCTGACTTTATGGAGGACTATAGTAGCTGTGCAATTGCTGTACATATATTCTAGTATTTTGACATAAGGCTCTTCTACCCCCTGATTACGCAATGCCTATATGACTGCTGAAGTTTCCACTGATTCGAATGCTTTCTCGTTTATCAAGAAAGGCTATATACAGAACTTTGTTATATTCTGCGGATTTCTCTGTCACCTGATTGATAGTGTGAATATGATTTATTGTGAAATATCCTTTACCAAATCCTGCCTGATTATTTGGCTGATTAAAGTCTAAGCTTGCCCTGACTCTGTAAGCGATTACCTTCGTAAATACTTTGTAGGCAACGGATAATAAGCTGATCGGTCTGTAATTTTTCAGGTCCTGGGCGTCTCCCTTCATGTGAACTAAGATAATGTTTCCATTCTGCCAAGCTTCTGGTACGGTCGAGGTCATTAGGCGTTGCGTATACAGGGTGGCTAGTTTTTCTAGCATGTTGTCCCCTCCATCCTTCAACAGATCTACTGTTACCTGATCCTCCCCAGCCGCTTTTCCGCCTTCCATATCTCCTAAGGCTTTCTTTAATTCCTCTTTTTTACTGGCGGAATCAGGCATTGCTGTCCAATACTGTCTTTCTCATTAATGCTCTGATTACATTGGCTACTGTACAGATTTTTGTAGAACTCTTCGGCTATGTTAACTATCTTAACCATAATGCTAGTGGCATTGCCCTGCTTGTCTCTTAACGCATACACCTGGTCTTTACTAATGCCTAGTTTCCTCTTCACCGCTTTTAGGCTACCTCCGTCCTTTAGAGCATGCCCTATTCTCGTCATATTAAACTTCCTTATGTCGGCTACCTTGCGCATATTTATTAACTTCGATAGCTCTGTCAGTTCTATTCTGTCGGTAGGGTTAGACGCCCTCATGCTTTCGCGTTTCTTCATCAGATCTTTCATCTTCTGATATAGCTTTCCGGTATCCTGTCGAACTGTCCTACCGCCTACTTCTACTGTGCACTCCGTAATGATGGCTGTCAGATTATCGTTCAATGTATGAACATCCAGATCGTCTTCCTCAGTTAAAGCCGAACATCTGTTTTGCAGCGCTATCCTAAATTCCTGTACTTTCCCTCCTACGGCTAACTTGTTAATGGGCTTCCTCTTCAATAGCTTCTTCCGTTTCCTCTTCAAGTCTAAGCTAATTCGCGACCTTACCATTCTGTGGCCGCTACAAACCAGCTTTCCGAGGATGGCCGCATCCGGAACGATGCCATGTTGAGCGGATAGTACATAGACGATTTCATTTTTAGTCTCACCATTGGGGCGCTTCCAGACCGACTTCCTGTTTTCTCGTTTGCGGAAGAAGGTATTCATGGTCCGTAAATTATTTCTATCTGCGACTTCGACTAATAACCGACCCCTGCTATTTCTAGAACCTATCCCATTGTCAACAACCGCGTGGTCACAGAATTGATTGGGTGCATTAGCAGCGGAAAGACAGCGAGAGCAGACCGCTATCGTAGTGCACACAAACTTTTGCCTAGTCCTCTGACTTCAAGTTCTGCCTCTTCTTTATTCTCGAAATTCCGTGCAGTTCTTACACCTCCGCCAATGAAGATATTGAACAGTGCGTTTCTTTGTCAGTGCTATCGCCATTTTTTTCGCTGGAGCTAGAAACTAACGCACACAATAAGGTAGTAGGTTACAGCGACAAAGGCGAGATGGTTTTTATTTTGTGATATTTGCTGACACAGCCTGCGGCGGGGGATTGAACAGACAGTTAGGCAGCGAGCAGGTGATGAATTATGGCTTAGATGATTATATAACAATTTTCCTGCGTTTGTATCCTTCTCTCTACTTCCAGCTGGACTCTACTCATCATCTGACTGACTAAGTCCACAGCAGGGAAAGGTTGGCCCCATATCCTTCCAATTACCCCGTCTTTTGCCAACTCTGGCCACCAAATCCCCGCAAACTTCTCAATTTCATGCGTTAAACTAATGGCGAATTCCAATCGCAGGCCCGGTGCGGTCTGCACGCTCTGTGACAGAGCGCCTGAAACCGGCGCAGAGCGCGCGACCTGAAATTGCGATTGGAGTACACTTGCTCTGGCCAGAGCATGCAGGCCAAAGCATGTAGGGCGCCGCTATCGCCGCTGAATAAGAACGTCACGCAAACTTCCGGTCGTATCCGCCGATTTCGGCTGAGCAGTCCCGACTGCTCCACGGAGCAATCTCAGCTCGGCAACCGCTCCCTGTCTACGATTGGAAGACTCGATCCGTGCCTCAGATCTGCGTTTCGAATACAGTTGCACCGAAAAGAGCAGGAAACGTTGCTACAGAAGTGCTCCAACTCTGCGATTGGAAGTCACCATTACTTTCTGCCACCCACTGCTACGCTTCTCTTCCTTTGGAGTTCACTCTGTAACCATTAAGGACAATCGGTTATCTTGCCTTCACATTAAATGCCCTGTCCAAGCCATTTCTTCCTATTGATTTTGAAATAGGGTAATTAGCCCGTGTTTGATCCTGCATTCACTGTGCACACTTCCTATTTATGGCCCCTACCCCTAGTCCGCCTTTTTTTACCATATTATTTCAAAGCTTTCCAATGGTTAATTATTCTTGCTTCAAAGCTACCGGCACGCGAATTTAGCGCTTTATTTGTCATCCAAGACGTTACCGGATTGTTAATATTCATCTCGCCCAGGCGGAGTCGATGCTACGTTGTTCCTGACTTTTGCGGTTACTTTGCATGCCGTATCCGGAAACTTCGTTGGTAGCTTCAAACTGAGCAGGGCCGAGAGTGGCGGGCAATTTTGTTCGATGACCGCCGAATACTCTTAAGGCTTTGGGCGTCGCCGAGTCGTTAATTTCTCTGTGGGCGCGAGTCAGTCCGAAGAAAGTTTCTTCTAGAAGTCCTCTTTGTCGTTTTCCTGACCATCGGACTGCCGTCACAACCAACGTTTTCAGATGAGCTTCAGTCTAAAAGCATCGGCGGGCGGAGTGTCGCTCGGTGGCGCCGGAACTTGCGCCGGAACATGGGAAAGGCGGATCTCCACGCGTTTCACATACGTTCGCGGTTCAACGGGTTTGTGAGAATCAGCAAAGTGCGACACCTCTCAGAGTTCCCGCCTTCACGGCAGATATACTGCCACTGAGCAGCTTTTTAGACTTTAGCACGTTAAGCAGAATAAAAATATCATGAAATTACAGGAAATTGGTTGGTTTCTGGGGGTACTGGAATCGATGCAAGATTTCCCGCGCACCTGGTGCTCGGCTCTTTGGGGTTATCTGCTTGGAAAGGGGCGGTTAGCCAACCTTACCCCCTTTGGATAGAAAATCTGTGTCCGAGGGGTAGAAATCAACGTTGTCAGTTAATGCAAATTTCACCGTTAAAGCACAGGCGGGCCCCTGCCACCGCTTATCTTCGCTGTGGCTCAGAGGCTGGCAGTTCTGACTGTTCAGCCGTAGAATAGATGATATCACAGCGTGGAGGCCACGTTCTGATGACGGTCAAACTTAAAATGCGACCCTGCTCTCTGATGCCTGTGCACCTCACATAACTCCAAATCGTCAAAGTTCACACGGAGTACTCCCGCCCCCTCCCCCCCTCCCCATTTCAGAAACTCTCACTTGCTTGCTTCACACTCTTCATTACTACACGTTTCAATGGAGGCAAAACGCAGAAGGCTGCCACTTTCAGTTCGACCGCGGCGGCCGTGTTTTGACGGAAGCGAAAAGCTAAGGCTCCAGTGTGCTATTCCGGAGGCCTCCACTACGGCACCCCTTTCTTCCTTTCTTCTTTCACTCCCTTCTTTATCCCTTCCTTTACGGCGCGGTTCAGGTGTCCGCCGATATGTGAGGCAGATACTGCGCCATTTCCTTTTCCTAAAAGCCAATTTAAAATTTTTCACTTTCACGTTCAAACCTGAACTCGGCGGCCGCATTTCGATGGAGGCGAAACGCAAAGGCGCTCGTGTGCTCCTTTGCTCATCGCCTCCGTCGAATTACGACCCCCGCAGTCAGGTTCGAGCCCGGATACCCGGATCTGTAGCCGAGCGCGCTAACCACTGAGCTCCCGCGGCGGGTGCTGTTAACACTGAAAATTATTTTTGAGGACACGGAATGTTTGGGCGCTCGACTACTGATCTGGAGTTCCAAGGTTCGAAACCGACCGCGACGCCCGCGTTTCCGTCCTCACCGCGGCGGCTGCGTTTTGATGGAGGCGAAACACAAAAGGCATCCAGCGTGCTGTGCGATGTAAATGAACGTTAAATATCCCCAGGTGGTCGATATTATTCCGGAGACCTCCAGTATGGTACTTTTTCTTCCTTTCTTTTCTCAGTCCCTCGTTGATCTATTCCCTTACGGCACGGTTGAAGTGACCTCCAAGATACCAGACATATACTGCTCTATTTTCTCTCCCCAAGAACCATATGTCTTCCTTCCTTCCAGTATTAAGAGCGTTAGCATGATTGGTCGCGTTTCGAGTCTCCGCGTTATGCAGATTTCACGGATCGGATCGAGGATGGCGACCTACATAGCAACCACTTTTTAGAGCGTTAAGATGTATGCCTCAGTAATATGCGTTATAAAGCAAGATGTAACCCACTAGTTGCCATCGTAACCGAGTTGGTTTCGGTTTCACTACTGCTGACCCTGGTTAGAGAGTGAAAACTGTGGTGTATTCGGAAAGTAGACGCGGCTTAGTGTCTGTAACGTGGAGTGCGTTCCGCACACTAGGTGTACGCAGCGCGCCCACCGTGCCACACTGGCAGGTGGCAGTCATATTGATGGTTGATCGCGAGGGGCTGATCACCGAATAAACGCTGCGGCATATTGCTGCAGTGCCGCGTGTCCGCCACAGCGTTATCAGCGCTAATACATGCAACCCACATCTCCCTTTCAACATATTCAAGGCGCGATTGAAGTGTCCGCTGACCAAGGGAGCCAGTTATGCCCCCTTCTTTCCTCAAAATTATCGGAGTCTAGAGCGTTGTCAATGCCAACGCCAATGAACACAGTCAAAGCCGACGCCCTACAGATACAGAGGCCAGCGCTCTTTTTTGTCGGTGGCGGCGGGTTAGTGCCTTCATAACTTTCACGTGGTTTCTCCTCGCTTCGAAGTAAAACTCGTACACAAGGCGAAGAAGCTAAGAAAGGGACAAGTAAAGCTTTCGCTTTTAAAAACAGGCAGCAGCGCGATTTTTTTGGCTTTGAGGAGAGAAAATGACGCAGTAGCTGTATCAAATATTTCGGTGGACAACTGAACCGCGCCGTAACGGAAGGGATAAAGGAGGAACTACGAAAAGAACAGAAGAAAGAGGTGCAGTAGTGGAGGGCTTGTGAATAATCTAGACCTCCTGGGGATCTTTACATGCACTGACATCGCACGGCACACGGGCGCCTTGGCGTTTTGCCTCCATGAAAACGCAGCCGCCGCGGTCGGGGTCGAACCCGGGAGCTCCGGATCGGCAGCCGAGCGCCCTAACCACTGAGCCACCGCGGCGGGTAAATTGAAAAGTGAAAGTTGAATTTTGAGGGAAAGCGCGGCGCGGCGCTGCGTCGGCACACCTGTGGCTCGGTGCTACTAGTGGTGCAGGCGCAGTAGTGACTAGGAAGCTGGACCAAGAAATATCCGCGGCGAGGCACGCGTTGTGACGACTGAAGGTGCGGCGACAGAAGACCAGAGCAAGTACGCTGCTGGCAGTTTTTTCTTTGAGTGCCAGAGGTGTCATACACAACGAGTTCGTCCCAAAAAGGCAGATGGTGAATCAGGAGTTGTATATCCGCGTGCTCCAACGCATGCTTGCGCTGCGACGCCGTCACCCTGACTTAAGGGGCCTCTGGACAATGAAGCCTTCTCCACGATAACGCAAAGTCGCACAGTGCTCTCAGCGGGACAACATTTCTCGCCAAGCACTGCACTACTGTACTTCCCCATCCCTCATAAGCGCCTGACCTCTCCACATGCGATTTTTTTCCTTTTTCCCCATGTGATTAGAGCCCTAAAAGGTCGCTCGATGGGGAGCGTGGAGGCCATTTAAACACCACGACAAAGTAGCTTACAGCTCTGCCAAAAGAAGTGTTTTTCAACTGTTTGCAAGACCTCAAGGAGCGTTGAAAGCTGTGTATAGACTGCATGGGAGACTATTTCGAAGGGGTACTGCACAAATGATTTCAATGTTAAACGCATTTTTTGAATGGACTCAATCTCGGAACATTACGGACAAAGGTTGTATAGGGTTCTTTAGGTTCCTTGGATAATTTAACACTGTTGTATTGCGGGTAGTATATCGTTCCCCGTTTTTACACCGGCAAATTCTAGTACCTTTTGACCATAAATAATATAACTCGGAAGGTTAAAATTACTGAATATGGCATTTCTAGTGTTGCGGGTAGAGGAATCAAACAAAGTAGCTGGAAACGTATAATTTCACATCACTGCATTGTATACACTCTCTGCTATCCTGAGGTCGCGTAGTTGATCAAAATGTAAAATTCCTGGCTGAGAAATCACCGATTTGCTTGGAAGAGCTTAAGTAGAATTAGTCATTATTCTAACGGCGCGTTTCTGCAATATTCTAATAGGATCAGTGTATGTTTTGTATGTACATCCCTAAGTGTCCCCACAGTGTAGTAAATGACTGTGAATGAGGACAAATTAGACAATGCGTAAGGTACAGAGTTCAAAGTAGTTTCGTGTCTTCAACAAAGCATAGCATCCGGACGCTGTTTTGTTTCAAACAGAGTTGATGTGCTCCTGCCAATGCATGTTGCTATAAAAAATTACTTCAAGGTAATTGTACGATTTAGCTTGTTCCAAAAGGCAGTTATTAACACCTGTTCCATTTTGTCGGTGAAGATCTTTTGCCGAGAAACAAATACATCATACTATGTATTAACAGTTTTGACTGTAAGTATATTGGCCAAAAACCACCCAACAAATTTGTGGAGCTCCATGTCAGATTGGGCTTCTGACAGGTTTTCGGCTGTTACTACAATGCATGTATCATCAGCATACATAATAATTTGTGCAGTGTGTAAGTGTAACGGCACGTCATTTATATATAATGAGAAAAATAAAGGACCTAACACAAACCGTCTCGGAGCTCCCGCTACTAATAATGTTAGATGAACTGAATTCGGCCATTATTACTCTTTGTTCGCAGGCCCCCATGCAACTAGGAAAAGGTCAAAAGCCTTACCACGAACACCATATGTCTGTAATCTACTCAACAATATTGGATGATCCACAGTAAAAAATCACTTCTTTAGGTCCAAAAACATAACCCATAAAAGCTTATTCTCCTGTAACCCATGATTATCTGTGAAAGTGATAAAACTGCCGTAATTGTGAAATGTTTTGCTCGAAAAGCATTTTGCTTGCGACATAACACGTTATAGTTTTCAGGATAGCCTCTGAATTTTTTTGCAGTTATATTCTCGAAAGTTATAGTAATTGCACTTAGTACGGTTGTGAGTGTTTAGCGCATTAGAGATGGCCAAAACTGTCCTACAATAATTAAGGGTCGTAAGCTGCCGTATTCCGCATAGCCCATTCGGGGGCTCCTGGATACAACAGCCGGCATTCTGGAATTGGTCAGCGGCTTCTCCTTTACTCTGCTGAAAGTTAAGATATGCCGGTTAAAGCATGCGTGACCGCTTCAAGGCATTTAATGAAAAAATATGACGCACGAAATCGGTTCACTGATACGCTCGGGTTACTGCACAAAAGTGTTACTTTTCTAAAAAAATTGTTTGTCCAGGCAACCATTCCATTCCTTCAGTTAAATTTATCAGGCACAAGGACACAGAATATTACGTATTTACATCGCACGTCTCTTGAGTGAACGTTTCCAGGTACCTTGCGCCCGTCACATCATCTTCTGTTAGCATATTTCCAGTACCGTTTTTTCTTGAAATTACGAACAAGCTCCCCAATGCGTTCTTTTTTAATGCGGCCACCTTGTGCAGCCTACGTCCCGCATGCTTCGATATGCCCGTAAGCATATATGTAAGCATATATGTATGACCTTTCATGAACAAGCCCTGTTATAATGTTTGTAACACTACGATGGAAACCATATCAGAGCTCTGGCGCCCACGGTTGCGGAAAAAGTGGGGCCTTTTTGCATGAAATATTGTCTGAGGCCTGCACTTGTGGAGCAAAGGAATGAGGGCCGGCGAAATGCATAACATATGCTGAAGTAATTTTGTGCAAGTGAAGTATTTCTGTGACACACAGCTCCAGAAAACTTCTCTGAGACCTAGTACAATGAACTGGGAGCCATCTACTCACTAAAACAGAATCCAAAAGTTGTTAAAGATTCTAGTGTGTCTAATTCAACCTAAAAATTTTATTTTGAAGGTCATTTAGCCATGCCCTGATGACTTCTTTCTGCAACGACATTAAGGCTGCAAACTACACCGATACCTGCTTGAACGAACGCGATGGTAGGCTTGAGGGCACGTCTGCTTTAAAAAGAGGAGCGATCAAACTGGCTAAAAGGTGCATTTAAAGTATTAGACAAGCGCATTTCTCACGAAAATAATAATAATCCCTGCTGAAAAATAAAATCCGACCCATGTACCTTATTTGCCAAGAGTAAGCAAGCAACGAGGCTTTTTTGTAAGACGTGTAGCTGAGCATTTAGGAACCCCTTAAGCTCTAAATTTTGTTTTAAGTTGAGGGGGACACGTGTCCTAGGTTTTCGTGACACTTTGCTTTTATATTGCTGTAAGCCCCCACGGTGCAGCTCCACAGCAAACCCGATCGCCTGCTTACTTTTACAAGGGGTACAGTTCATCTGCTGAACGTAAGAATTCTAAAGGTTTAGGCTCAAAACAATAACTGAAGAAAAGCCGACTTCTTGCTTTAACCTTACCATATAGGCTGACGTTCTTCTATCCTATAAATGCCTCTACCAGCGCAGTATATTTCCACAATTCCACAATATTTCCAAAAGACACATGTGGTAGCTTGTTTTTTTTTTAACGCGGATGAAATAGGGCATCGCTCCGCACGTGCTCATTGAGAACTAGCTTGCCACTTTGCGAATCTACTTAAAAAGTATCTCTCAGTGTTTCAGCTATCATTATTACTGAATGTTTAGGTGGTTAAAAAGAGTCATTCCCATGTAACCTAATTGTTTATCATGCTTTTCATAGTACTTATTTCAAGCTCCTGACTAGTTAATATTGACAGCGCGTTGCGTCTCCAATCAGCTTTGAAAAGATTTGAACATGGAAAGGCAATCTTCTCTGGCGTCTCCTTTTCTCTCTTGCCTTTACTCTCGGTCTAGAAAGCCTTACAGCCAGGATGTCAAAAATACCAAACTACGAAAGAAGTGGTATGGGTTCAGTTTTTATAGCGGCAGCGCAAGAACGCTTTCGAGCAAGAACACTCTATCGAAACCAGCTTTACGAGGCATAACAGGCATTAGCTGCTGAAAAACAAACGTAAGCTACGTCAGTGTTCTGTATCTTCGTCGGCAGAACTTCTGTCAGGTATTTTTAAATAAATGCGGGAAATTGAACGCAGTGAAAATAAAATACCACTGAGTGTTTCAACGCTTGAAAATCTTCTGCAGGGCTAATCAATAATTGGCCGGCAATGTGTTTGGTTCTCTAAGGCAGGACCAAACAAATACTGAAGGAAAACATACCTGTTACAGGCACAAAGCAGCTCCATATTCCCAGTCTCATGTGCATGCTCTTGGAGCAGCATTTTATAAAGGATTACTGTTGTACACACCTTTAAAGTCTATGTATCAAATAGAACTTTATCTGTTTGAATCGCAGAAAAGAGGACCTCGTTCGAAGAAATCCGAACATTTTACCAAGAATGTAAGAAGAGCAATGGTTGTGTTTGGGCTCCGGCGGAAAAAAAAATCAAAATTCTGTCAAAGTGAATGTCGGGTCCTTCCCACAGACTAATTTCTAAGTTATTGTTTACAGTTCCTTCGTAATAGCGTTTATCTCGAGAAAAAAAAGCTAAAAGTGGGAAATAAAACGTTTCACACGTTGATCTGAGCCTGTACGAAAGAATCGATTCTACAAAGTTGCTAATCATTCATAGCTACATTGATTACTGGATCTGGAAGCCTCTGTTTTTCGATTAGTTTAATAGTTCAAAACTTAATTTCCTGGCCATTCCTTGATCTCCGAAATATTCTAAATTGCACTGCGATTGAAATTGGCGTTACTCTAGAAAGAACTTGCACCGATTTCAGTCCCAACCCGGAGGTACCCACACAAGGAACATCTCATGGACTCAGAGTGTACATACTCAATCCAATATTTCGAGCACAAAGTTCATTTCCCTTCAATGCACGAGTTTTACTAGCATCGAACACATGTACTTTCCGTCAGTGACAGACTAGATGGTTTTGTTTCACACTACCGTTATGGCATAGCTTTAAGCACTTCTTTGTACAGCAACTACACACTATTTAGTCGTTTCTGCAAAGGCGGTGTCAATTGTAGCGTATTTTCCTGCAGCTTCTGTGCGGCTCCCATTTAAACTTATTCTTGCCTTGCTAAAAATAGATGAGGTAATGTGCGCTCGTTTCAGTTTTTTTTATGTAAAACTATAGTTTGGACGAATTCCTTCATTCACAAAAGTAACAACATGCACGTTGATGCCACGGACTAACTGAGAACACGTACTAGAATTCCAGCGCGCATTTTTTCGTTGCCCGCATTTATCAAGATTTTAGGTACCTCGTCTGCCATATTTCCCGTGATGTGAATATTTCAGAGAGAAAGATGTATGTCACAGAGCACAGATGCTACAGAAAATCCTTTACATACACCTTCCTTCTGCGCGTCGAATTTTCGAAGCGAAAAGCTTCACTACGCTACGTAAAGCAGTCGTCACGTAGTCGGCAAATGACCTTCAATGACCTTGAGCCCAGCCACGTTAGCAGTGAATGACCATATGTGGTACAGTTATGGTGTTGAACCCTTGAACCTTGGCCTTGATTCATGAACTTTAGTTGACCTTTGACTTTTGGTTGATATTTGACCTTTGACCTTAGGAGCATCCGATGGGTTGATGTGTAGCCACGGGATGACATCCGATGGGGTGTCGAAAGACCATGTGATACCATGTCCTAGCCACGTGATCGTGTGGTTACGTATTGAAGGGCTGTCGCGAGTCTGTAGCGGAGCTTCATAAACGAGTCTTAGACACTTTGCAAGCGTCCTTGCTTTTCGCTGAATTCCAGAATAACCAAGTTAAGCCACTGCCAGTTTTTCTTGTTGTTGACAAGGATTGCCGTAGCACTCCAATAGGTTGTGTCTCGGAGCGACTGTATGAAGCACAGAGCGCACTTTAAAGAAAACACTGACAATTTTTTACTCATCATGAAAGTAATCTGGCGGCTTCTTTAAACTTTGTCACTTCTTTCAGTTCACCGGGAAAGTGCACTACTGAGGGTGTAGCTATCGGTCTTGCATCGGTGCTACAGATTGTGCGGAAATGTAGATATTATGGATATTGTAATGGGGAATTATTAGATGTTTAAATAACAAGAATAGCTAGCAAAATTTTATTTCTGGTATTAAACGCGTTTACCGTTCATAAACGTTTTTCGCCACCACCACCACAGCCTCTGAGACAGTCATTTGTTTGTTTTTTGGGGAAATAAAATGGCACAGTATCTGTCTCGTATATCGTTGGACGCCTGAACTGCGCCTTAAGGGAACAGATAAAGGAGGGAGGGAAAGAAGAAAGGAAGGAAAAGCTGCCGTAGTGGAGGGCTCCGGAATAATATCGACCACCTGGGGATCTTTAACGTTCGCTGGAATCGCACAGCACACGGGCGCCTTTAGCGTTTTTCCTCCATAAAAACGCAGCCGCCGCCACAGTTTTGCGCCTTTTCTCTGAATAATCGAAGCCTACAATGTTGTAAACGCCAACGCTAGTTAACTCAATGAATGCCGGCGACCTACTGCTTTAGGTCCGTGTTTCTGCCACAACTTTGTCAACACCAACGACGGCAGAAAAAAATTGGAAAATTGATTTTTGTAAAAAGGAAATGGCGCATTTTCTGTCTCATATCTCGGCAGACACCTGAATCGCGCCGTAAGAGAAGGAATAGAGAGATGGAAAGATTAAAGGAAGAGGTGGTGCCGTGGTGGAGGACTCCTGAATGATTTCGACCTCCTGGGGATCTATAACGTGCACTCACATCGTTCAGCACACGGGTGACGGGTGCCTTCGCGGTTCGCCTCCATCGAAATGCGGTCGCTGCGGTCGGGTTAGAACCCGCCGCGGTGGCTCAGTGGTTAAAGCGCTCGGCAACTGATCCGCAGTTTCCGGGTTAGAACCCAACGCATGCAGCACACATATCTGTTACCACCATCACGAAACAAGGCGCCCTTGTGCTGTACAATGTCAGTTGTCAGTTCACGTTAGATATCCCCAGGTGGTCGAAATTATTCCGGAGCCGTCCATTACAGCACCCCTTTCTTCCTTTCTTCTTGCAGTCCCTCCTTTCTTCCTTTCCTTACGGTGAGGTCGAAGTGTGCGCCGATGTGTGACAGACACTGCGCCATTTCCTTTCCGCAAAAGTAATAATTGGTCTTTTGGGGTAAAGGAAATGGCGCAGTATCTGTCTGATATATCGTTGGACACCTGAAACGCGCCGTAAGGGAAGGGATAAAGGAGGCAGTGAAAGAAGAAAGGAAGGAGAGGTGCCGTAGTGGAGGGCTCAGGAATAATTTCGAACACCTAGGGATCTTTAACGTGCACTGACATCGCACAGCACGCGGGCGCCTTAGCGTTTTTCCTCCATAAAAACGCAGCCGCCGCGGTCGGGTTCGAACCCGGGAACTCCGGATCAGTAGTCGAGCGCCCTAACCACTGAGCCACCGCGAGGGTCATCCAAATTTCAATTTTTTACCGCGTAGCTCAATGCCCTACTGAGGTGTCACTCGCCCAGGAATCTAATTGTGTGTCTTTACCCGCCGGGTGGCTCTGTGGCCAAGGCGCTCGTCTACTCAGCCGTAGTACCCGGGTTTGTACCCGGCCGCGGCGGCGGCCGCGTTTCGTTGAAGGCGAAAAGCAAAGCGCCCCTGTACTGTGCTATGTCAGACTTGTTAAAGATCCCCAGGTGGTCGAAATTATTTTTCTGATTTACACTGCGCCACCTCTTTCTTCTTTCACTCCATCATTTATCCCTTCTCTTATGGCGCGATTCGGATGTCCACTGAGATATTGGAGACAGTTGCTGCGTCGTTTCCTCAAAAAACAACCAATTTTTTAAATAATAATTATTGGTTTTTGGGCAGAAGTAGCGCAGTATCTGATCATATACATCAATTTTTGCCTTTTCTCAAAATTCAAGGTCTTCTACATTGTCTACAACGCAATGAACGCTGGCGGCCTATTGGTTTTTTGTACATAAATATTTTTTAGATGGTTCATTGTTGAAAAAAATGAAAATGAAAATTGATTTTTAGGAAAAGAAATGGTACAGTAACTGCCTTTCATATCTCTGTGGGCATCGAAACTGCGCCGTAAGGAAGGGATAAAGGAGGGAGTGAAAGAAGAAAGGAAGAAAGAGCTGCCGTAGTGGAGAGGGCTCCGAAACAACTTCTACCCCCTGAGGATTTTTAACGTACACTCAAATCGCACAGCACACGGACTCGCGTTTCGCGTCCATCCTGTGCCGAGTTTCTGCAACAAAGTTGATAACATTATGTCATGCACATCTGTAACCACCGCTTGCGCGCAGCCCGATTAAGGTGTCCCCTGTCCCAGTTCGACAGACTTCCTACTGAGTGGCTGCTGCCAGACACAGACCCCTGAAGCCCGGGAGTGCGGCTAGAAGTGCTTTCGCACTAAAAACCTTGCTTAGAAGTGGCAGTTAACTTAGAAATTCCTGGCTTACTTTTCCTCGCTTGATATAGGAGCGGAAATATTGCAGTGAATTTCTGCATCACCGGCACACTAAATGGCGTTCTCCAAGGTGCAGTGTTTTCCAGGCGGCTGCAGGCTTTTAGATCACCAGCACTGGACACTGTGCTTCCTATGCACAGATGATGCATAAATGGAGAGATTGTGCTTTATTTTTCTTGTGCCGATCAATGTTTTCTTCAGGGCAAAATGGAAGTAGTTGAATTCAACTTCTGTTTTTCAGCAATACAAAATTTACGGGCCACATAAGACTGAGTGCTTATGTGCTACGAAGGCGGAAATATGTGTCATCGGATCGAAGCATTTTAGGCAGCTAGGCCCCAATTTCAGTAACAGCTTTATGATATCAATGATAAGAAAAATGACCAGGCTTAGCTTGGTTAAGCCAAGAATGCGTTGCATATCTCGATGGAGTTCCGTGCTGCTCCGTTGACTTGATAGGCTATTGACTCGATCGCCATTGAAACTGCCCGTGTAGCAGCGCTCGGTCGCTTTTGAGTCGATAGACTATCGGTTCAAGGGCCCTCGAAATTCCCGTGTGACAGGGGTATAAGACTGTCCCGGCGAAGGAGCGCAGCTCTTTTATACATATGCCGTGACGTCAATCATAGCGCAGCGCCCCTAGTGGGAGGAGCGGGAATCAGGCGGTGGCTGCCGCCGCGCGCGACCGCGCGAGTTGGGGCCCAGCTTTTCCTCCGGCTGTCGTGATGTCACGTCACGTGGTTGCGCTGAAGGTCAATGGTGGCTGCCCGGCCGCGCCCAAGGGCTGAACTGAGTGATTGCAATATGCAACGCATAAAAATATAACACCATCCAGGGTGCTGTACGGCGAATGCTTGCGTACACAATTGCGAAAAGGAAGTCGAGGAAAGGCATATCATTAAAGCTACATATGTCACCGGTTGGAATCCCTGTCGGGGGCTAACGGGCAACTTGTCCAATACCCCTGCCACACGTCTTTCCAACCGAAGGTCATTACATGCATAGAATGTGTTTCGGTCTCTTTCGGTGCCACACGGTAAAAAATAATGTCATTCGAAAGTGATGCCAGTGACGATCAGTGAAAACAGAAATAGTACAAATGGAAGATATCAGTGCCCATAAAAGATGTTTGAAATTGTTATGAAGTGTTTAAAATGCGGGTGAGAAAATTTTTGTGCAATATTTAAAGCTTAACATATTATCTCTGTCCATTCTGCAGCACATTAGCCATCAGAAGCCAAGCCAAGTACAGAGTCAACCACAAATCTGATAAATGTAAACAAACAAAATGGCTGACACGGCGGCGCACTTATTCACTGTAGCTCGGAGACGCACGGAGCGCGGAAATGACGTCCAAAAGTTGAAGAGTTCAGTTATACATTTAGGTACTTCTGAGAAAAAAGAAACATGGAACAGCAATCAGCAAGAAACACGATACTGAAATTGATCGACGATCGTGGGAAAGGCCCTGCTTCACGGTCGGCCGCTGCTGTTGGCTGCTGCTGGGACCGAGAGTAAAAGCCATCCACGACAGCTTCAAGTGTCAAGAGGTTCGCTCCAAAATTCCCTTGTTTTATCAGAACTAATTAAATGCAATTTCTTAGCTTTGGTAGTGCACAGGCTGCTTTTCCGCGTTCCTTGTTTCTGCTGCGTATCTGGTGTCCAGAGTACACATTCGGTTCGACATCGAAGTGAATGAGTTCTCCAAACTCATTGGATGGCGAATGTCATTCCAACCTAAAGACAACAAATATTCCCGTGTAGCAGCCGAATAATGGCATTAGGTGGAAATGTCGTCAGATGAGAATTATATTAAATTTGCCGTGTAGCAGGTGCATATGAGACGTATCCAGAGTGCAACGAGAAATCCCATGTTACCACCCGGAACGCTGTATGATGAACTCTTGCGTTATAATTTTAACGCGATAGCGTTAATGAGCGCGTGTAGCAGAAAAGCTGGTGTCGGCGTTATGGGCCGTTATTGTTGGCGTTGTAACAACAAACACGAGAATCTCCAAAAATAAAATCTTTTGGGGATAAGGGGAATCGAGCCAATCTCTTTCAGACTGCTGCTTTTGTAAGCATGCAAAACAGGATATATCGATATCATTCAGAGCAGCTCTCCAAGTCATCTCGTTAAAATGAGGTTGGAAACGTCCTTACTCATCACACGTAGCTCGTTTGCTCTTCCCGCACTTCTAGAAAATAAAACTGGGAAGGCGCCTTTTGTCAATTACCTAAGTTTAATATGTTGTACAAAGGTGCAAGTAAGCTAACTAATTTAAATGATATTGTATGTGCAGTCGACCCTAAAGAAGGCTGCTCAGTTAGAGCAATTGTAGCTCGCTTAGCATGCTCACGTGAGGCCATCGTCTTAAGTGAAGTATGATAGTGTCGCGGTACTGGTGTTCTGCGTATACCGTTGTATGACTGGTTTGGTGTCAACAGCAGAACAAATGGTTCCGGAGGCATTTTCTATTTGTCAATATAAAAAGTGGTAGCGACATAACAGAGTTAAACCGAGCATAGCACGTGCGAAAGGAGGGGTCACTTAAGGTCCGCTTTAAAGGCTTTAGTTGGTCACTGCCCCTATATACAGCAATATACAGCAGTGGTCATTCTATACATGCGTAGTTCGCAGCGAGTCCTCTTGCCACTACCAGCGTAGTGGACAGCGGTGAAGCGATGCGTAACCTCACTGGCAGGTAGCCGCTTCTGTCACAGCCACCGGTAGGCATTGTGCGACCCACGTTGCTCTTCCCGAGCAACCTTGCGGCACCAATTATAAATCTACCTGTCATCTGCCTCCCAATGGCTACAGCTGGCGCGATGCTCCTCTGAATAACCCGAGATTACTTTAGCAACTTGAGTAAGTTCGAAGCACGATACAGAATTTCTGCTCGGGGTTGGTGCGTCTGGATTAGTGCTTTGGCAGTTAAATACGCTATATGACCACTGCTTTTATTGCGACAGTGTTAACAAGCCCATGAAACCTGTCCGGCGGTTGGAGCGTAAGCATCCGTAGGAAGCCAGTACTCGCGAAGTAGCGTGCAGGGATTTTCTTCCTCTCTGCTTGCCATCGTCTAAGCCGCCCGCTCTCCCTAACGACCGCGGTTGGTGAGCAGTTGACGAGGGGCGCCATGGTGTAAAATTACTTCTTGGAGACGAAAATCGGCTACATCGGCAGCGTAGCTGGTAGGCAAAACACGCGTGATGGCGTACCGAGTCGCATAATCAGTTGCGACAGCGATCCAATTGTTGCCGGAGAGGGACGTGAGGAAATGACCAAGAATGTCCAGGCTAACACGGTGAAAAGGTTTCGGAGGTACGTCGATAGGTTGTAGAAGACCGGCAGGCAAAGTGGGGGGGGCCTTTTTCGTCGTTGACACAGGTCGCAAGCGGCAATGTAACGCTTGACGGAACGATACAGACCACGCCAAAAAAAATGGGTGCCGCACTCGAGCTTACGTGCGGGACACGCCAAGGTGGCCGGCTGTCGGCAGATCGGGCAATTCTTCAAGCACAAAGAGCGTAGATGTTGGGGTATGACGAGGAGCAGCGGAGGACCATCGGAGCATAGGTTGCGGTGATACAAAATGCCATTCTGAAGCGCATAAAGTTGCAGAGACTGAGATCGGTTTGCAGAGCGGAGGCCATCAAAGACACGTCGTAAAGATGAGTTGTGGCGCTGTTCGTTGGCAATGTCGGTGAGAGCAGTGATAGCTAAGAAGCAGGGCAGGGTCTCAGTGTCTTCTAGGCCGAGTGGCTCCACAGGATATTGTGATTAACAGTCAGCGTCCTGGTGCCGACGACCGGACTTTTACACTACAGAGTATGAATATTTTTGGAGGCGCAAAGCTCAGAAACCAGGGCGACCGTTGGGATCTCTTAGTGAAGACAGACAACACAGAGCGTAGGGATCAGTGACAACAACGAATGAGTGGCCGGACAGGTACGGTCGGAATTTAGCTACAGCCCAGAGAAGGGCGAGACACTCGCGCTCAGTAATGGACTGATTTTGCTCTGCGGCGGAAAGTAGGCGACTGGCATAAGCGATGACGTGATCTTGGCCCTGTTCACGCTGGGCTAGCGCGGCACCGATCCCATATCCGGAGGCGTCGGCGCGAACCTCTGTGGGAGACGACGGGTCAAAACGAGCTAAGATGGGTGGATGGGTTAGCAATTGAACGAGGGTGGAAAATGAGTGCTCTTGAGCAGGGCCCCAGTTAAAGGGGGTGTCGTTATTAAGAAGGTCGGTGAGGGGGCGAGCGATGCCGGCGAAATCTTTGCTAAAACGGCGAAAACACGAGCACAAACGGACAAAGCTGAGCACATCTTTCGACAACCTAGTAAGAGGAAAGTCCTTCATGGCTCGAATTTTGACTGGATCTGGGCGGACACCAGAAGCGTCTACCAGGTATCCGAGAATAGTTAGTTGGCGGCGGCCGAATTCGCATTTCGATGAGTTCAGCTGGAGTCGGGCGTTGCGGAACACTGTCAAAATACTGGAGAGGCGTACGAGGTGCGTGGAAAAAGTAGGCGAGAAAACCACAACATCGTCTAGGTAGCAGAGGCAGGTAGACCACTTAAAGCCGCGAAGAAGAGAGTCCATCATCCGTTCAAAGGTAGCCGGCGCGTTAGAGTCCGAATGGCATAAATTTAAATTGGTATAAGCAATCAGGCATCACGAAGGCGGTCTTTTCACGCTCTTTTTCATCAACGGCAATTTGCTAGTACCCCGATCGAAGATCAATTGAAGTGAAACATTTGGCGCCGTGGAGGCAATCAAATGAGCCATCGATCCTCGGGACAGGGTAAGCGTCCTTTTTTGTAATGCGGTTAATGTGCAGGTAATCAATGCAGAAGCACCAGTAGCCGTCCTTCTTTTTTCCCAGGACAACTGGTGAAGCTGAAGGGCTTGACGAGGGCGTGATGATGTCTTTGGCGAGCATCTTATCCACCTCTTGATTTATGACGGTGCGTTCAGCGCTTGACGCGCGGTACGCACGTCTGTGGAGAGGAGAGGCATCACCAGTGTTTATGCGATGCGTCATTACAGAGGTACGAGCCGAAACAAGGGCATGAAAGTCGATGATGTCGTGAAAAGATGATAAGAGGCACCTAAGATTGTCAGCTTGCTCCTGCGGTAGGTCAGAACAGATCTTGTCGCCGCAGTGGTCCGTTGGTTTCTCTGTCGATGTGGCTGCAGGCAACAGGCATTGATGAGTGGAAGGTAAGCAGCTGTCCACCACTGATATGACACATTAGGCAGCAGGGAACAGCGTGGCGAGTGGCATGCCTTGCGGGAGCGGATGGATAGACGAGCCAAAGTTCAGAACCGGAATGTACGCTCTGTTTGCCGACATTGTAAAGAAAGTGTGCGCCAGCGCAATACTTCGCATGAGATTGACGTCAAGTTCCGGACCGGAATGACTGCGTAGTGACCATCACGGGCAGGGGGAACAGATGAGAAAGGAATGTAAGTTGCGGCTTGAGGCGCTAGACGGACCAAGTCGACAGCACAAAGACGAGGTACAACTTGTGACGGCGACTCAGCACAAATGGGAAGGTCAAGCTGGACAACACTGGTGGCGCAGTTGATGAGGGCTGAATGCTCAGACAGGAAGTCGAGGCCAAAAATGACGTCATGAGGGCACTGGTCCAGAACAGGAATAGAACGGATGTATGGCGGCCGGATAGGGTCACACGGGTTGTGCATAGTCCAACCACAGGAGGCGTTCGCCGTCGGCAACGCGGAGAACGGCTGTGGGTGCAGAGGTCAGTACTTTTCTGAGGCGGCGTCGTAGAGTAGAACTCATGACGGAGACGTGCGCACCCGTATCTATCAGGGCTCTCACTGGGACTCCATCGACATTATTAGCGAGAAAATTTTGGGGTGCGCGGAGGCCTAAGCGAGGATTTTGGGACTGGGGTTGTACTGCAGCGTCACCTCCAGACACTGCATCGTCTAGTTTTCCGCTTGCGAGCGTAAGTAGGGGACAAGAGAGGAGCGACGGCGTAGGGGCGTACGAGACTGCCGATGGAGGGGGGACGGGGAGCGGCTGGAGCGGGAAATCTGGCCTTCGACGGTAGCACTCTGCTGGGCTGGAGAGGGTGTGAAGTGGCTGGACTGTTCGTCGTTGCGGTGAGAGCTTAGAGGACTGTATGTGCTATCACGGGACAAATAATTGCGACAGTGACGGGAGATGTTGCCAGTGCCGTAGCAGAGGAAAGAAATGGGCCTGTCGTCGGGTGTCCGGCAGTCGTTAGGGTTACGTCGAAGCGGAGTGAAGTACGAAGGTCGTTCAGGAGCAATCGCAGTGATTTAGGGTGGTGATGAAGGACGTATGGGGCTGACGGGCCGGAGAGCAATGTTTGCAAGCTGTTGATGGACGACGGCTTGTACCATAGAGATGGTGGGCAAGTGGGTTTCACCATCACGTAGATGCAGGGAGGCAGAGACATAGCTTCGAGTTCGCGTCGAATGATGCGGGGCACATTTTCTGGAGGCGCTGCACTTTGCCTGCCGATGCAGCATGTCTTCACATGAAGAAGTCGTATCCGTGTTGGAGAGGCCTGTGTGCGGCTGACTACTACGCCGGCTTTTAGCTTCCTGCAAGCGGCGACATTCCTGAATAACACTGTAGACTGTAGTGCAGTTCTTGTATACGAGCACATTGAAGGCATCGTCGGCGATACCCTTTAGCACGTGATCCACTCTGTGAGATTCGGGCATGTATTTGGTCAACTTTGTGGCAGAGGGCCAACACGTCCTGAATGTAGGAAACATAGGACTCCGTACACGTTTGAGCTCGGCGTGCAAGGTCCCTCTTAGCTGCGGGTGTTCAGTCGAGCGGCCGTCCAAACATCTCGCAAGTTTCTGCTTGCAGACGTCCCAGCTGGTCAAATCATCTTCGTGAGCTTCGTACCAGCTCGGGCGGTGTCTTTTAGATAGAAGGTGACATTCGTGAGCATAAGGGTAGGGTCCCATATGTTGTATGTATTCACGCGTTCATACATGTGGATCCAGTCGTCCACGTCAACGTTGCCGGTGCGAGAAAATGTCCCAGGGTCGCGAGGGAAAGAAAGAAAGAGCGATGGTATGGCCGATGGCGATGTTTGCTGAGAGGCGTCTTGGGTCATAGTGAGCGAAGGCAGCTGGCGGCCGCTGCGGAGCTCCGAATTCCGTAGACGTAGTGGAAAGCCGCACCTCCACCAAATATGTTGCGGGAAGGAATATATTTACAGCTATGTACACTTGCGAAGTAACAGCTACGAACAGCACTCAGAACACACCCAGAACTTCGTCGTCGTCTACCCGCTTCATTATTATAGTATTACCAGTGTTGGCGGATACCAAAAAACCGGTGAATGATCTTAATTTGTAAGCTAGTTAACTAACATTTAATAATTAACTTTTTAACTAGTACAGTTACGCGCCTAGTTGCAATTAGAGATATGCACCCGGTCGTTAGCGATAGCCAGGTTAGTTTTTTAAAATTTCGAAAACTACATCAGCCTTGGCGCTGCGGTTCGACAAAATTTCGTTTTTTCGACTACTGACGTGCCCCGGAGCAATTGCATTGCCTGCATGCTCTCGAAAGCGCATGTAATCTCGCACGATGCAGCCGAATTTTCTCCAGCCACGGGATCGAAGATAATCGCGTTTTCGAAATTATAAAAACCTATATTGCTATTAGTAACTACGGGCAACAATAACTCTACTAGATAAAAAGTGAAGTATTAAAGTTAGTTACCATCTTACCAATTAAGACAATTAACTGGTTGTCTGATGCCCGTCAAAACTGGTAATCATCATCATCATCATCATCATCAATATAAGCCTGACTACGCCCACTGCAGGGCAAAGGCCTCTACCATGTTTGTCCAATAATCACTGTCCCTGCATAACGATGCGTTGTATGATGGTCATTCGTATGTTCAGTGTTTTTTGTTGTCAGACAAAAGCCCCAGCACTGTTCGGAAATAATGACGCGGCAACTGCTACAAAGCAACGCAGCTGCTTCCTAGTAGCCATGTATAGTATATGAGAAAAATGCAGCTTGGGCCCCCAGGGCACACATTCGCGCTATCTACCGAAAGCTTCTTGTTTAGGTGGTAAAAGTGATTATTCGAGCTTTAGTGCGGCAGGTGCGACCTTATGTGACCTTCTCCGCGGGGACTTCGGCAACATCTCTCTTTAGAGCTATGCGTTTCCTGCATCTTCCTTTGCTTCGCCCCTTGTGCTCGTTCATTATATTTCGCAATTTTTCTCTAAAGAAACCGACACACTAGCCAAGCGTTCGGCTAGTTTGATAAAATTGATTCCGAAGAGGGCGCTAAAAGGACAGCGACAAGAAAATAAGGAAGGAAGCTGACTGTAATTTCTTGAACACATGTTTAACTAATGTAGGAGCGTTAAATGTTTTAGCGTCTTGTTTGCCTTAAGAAATGCGCAAGTGTGACGCGTTTATGAATCCGGGCTACTGGTGGTGTTTCTTTTTATTTTGTTTTAGGGCACTTGAATAATCTGAGGACGAAGTCCGGCAATTTGCTTTTTTATCTTGAGTGGTGCACTTTCTTCTGTTGGATTGTTTTTGTGCCCGTAAGCAGTCTCGCCAAAAGCCTGTATGCTTACAGTTGCGGACGATTTTAATCTTTTTTTGTGGATGGCTTGTTTGATATGACTTGGTTTCTTATTGCAAAAGAGAGAGTATGGGAGAGTAAACAACATTGAAACTTGGCGCCTCTCCTGCTCTTTTTCTGAGTCTTCCTTGTACCTGCCTCCTATTCGCCGTACTCACACTCAACTTTAGTGAAAAACTGCAAACATTTCCTCTTAACGCCACCGAGCTTTTGGTCTTGCAGCTATTCTTCTGGAAACGAACAGCTTTTACCACCAATTCCATTGACTCCACCTCACTATAAGAACCACGGTCTCGGGGGCTCGAAGTTTTTCTTGTCATACTTGACTATGCGTTTGTTCTGCCTGCACCCTCTTTTTTTCTGACATCTTAGACCAAATAATCTTTTACTGGAGCGAAACTGGTTTATGACACGCTTCGACGTTCAACGCATGTGAGCTTCTCCTAAATATGAGTGGAATAAGAAATGCGAAGCGAATCATCGAAAGTTCTGCACTTGCGTGTGTGGGTTTCGGTACTGCGCAAACGATATCATGGCCAGAACTTCAGAGGGCATTTGATCCTCGAATGCGACGGTTCAAATAGGGAACTCGTTAAGATTTCTTTCTATCGTGTAGTTCTCTTCATTGTTCAGTTCCTAGCGCTATCTGAAGGGCACTGAGGTGTGAGAATGTTTATGGGAAGCCTTACCGCAAGGTTTAGGCAACTGAAGGTGTCGAGCATTATGTAGACTACTTTAGGTTTACCGTTGGGCGAGCGCACTGAGTGGTTGTCGGACAAAACATCAATTAGAAGCAACACTCGGGGCCTGGGACCATCGGATGGGTGGGTAAAGACATTCGGACGATGTTGTCCTGATTGTATCTGGAAGTGGCATGATTTTGAATTGCACGGGGAGGCGAACATTTTTCTCTGGCATATATTCCTTCTCTCTACAAGAAATGGTGTGTATAGAATCAGAATAATGAACGTATCCGACTAAGAAACATTTCCTGGCGCGTACACAGAAATGTCTTAAATGGTGATCAAGATGTACAGTGCCCACCTTTGTTCCTTCACAAGCACTGCTTGAAATGCAGACGTTAAATTTAATGCATTGTGCAGGATCTTCAATTAAAAGTAACGTAGGCTACAGACCGCCTGGAACGGTCAATACGGCATTTAAAATAACGGAAGACGCATTTTTGACATTTTAAACAACAGTGGGCACACATCATATGACGCAGCCACGCATTCATTTCATTATTAATTAAGTAAAGATAAAAATATGTATCAATAATGTGTTTCGCATGCAAAGATAAAGTCATCGGCGCTTTCGAAATCGTTCTGTATTATTCGCCAATCTCCCGCGGTCTTGTGTAGTGGCTTGCCTATTGAGGCAGGCCCGAAAGCTCGCTTTGGTCACGTGTCCGCGGGTGAGCATGCTCTATATCCGAAGGAGACAGTGGTAGCGGTAGGCAGGCGTGTTCTCTAGCTTTGTTAGATGGAGGCGAAATAAATCTTATAAGATCCCTGTTCATCGCCGCCCCAAACGCATCGCTTCACAGAAAGAAGCGCTTTCGGCCTTGTTGCAGCAACAGTTAACAGTGCAATTTCAGCGTCACGATGACCACCAGCCGAGTGAACGTTGAATTCGTCCAAGACTTGTACACAATTTTTACGCTCGCATTAATAAATGCCTCCAATGCTCCCATAGTCGCATCGCCAGTTTCACCAAAGGGGCCGTCGGCAACCTCCCTTGCCGCGGGAGGCTTTTTAATGTACAGCCTTTGTCAGAAGTTTAGTCCTCAATGCTGTTTCCTTCTGAGCCGTGTAGTGTAGATTGTAAGGCGTTCATTGAAGTCCGACCCATTGCAGGGGGCAGGACCTCAAATCTTCTCACCTTAAGGAGATTCTGCTCACTAAGAATGCATTAGAAGCCACACGGTGTGGCTCAGAAGCGAGCCACTTTGGCTGCATGGTTTGGACTAAACGTCTACATACCGTACATAAACGCTTAAGATTGAAGCTAGAAACGCACTAATAAAGGTCACCGTTCGACTCTTTCAGGACGTCTGGATCTGCGAGTGCAGGCGTGCCAGGAGTATTTGGCTAGACTGTAGCAATAACAAATTCGTCAGGACTTCCCCCTCCTCCCCTCGCCCCTATTGATCTTTTGGCTATGGCGTTAGGGCAGCAAACCAAAGGACGCAGGATCTTGTACGGTCCGTGGCGGCAGCAATTGGATGGAGGTGAAGGAATAGAGCGTCTTTGGGTGGTATGATGTTAGTGCACCTTGTAGAACTCGAGGTGGTGGAAATTAATCCTGAGCCCTCCAATACAGTGTCGTTCAGTGCAAATGTGCCACCTTAGGGCGTTGAGCCCTATACACTGCCCCGTACCATAGCATACCATGGCATGCCACACCATATCATACATTACCATACCATATTATCGCGAAAAACAATACCATGCAATGTGTTAAAATCATCATGTCTTGAAAAGCTGCGTCTGGACCACCAGTCAGGAGCGGTTGTTATATGTTTAGAACAGACCGCATCATTCGAGTAGTTTAGAGCTCTGTGGACGATGGAAAGAAGGAAAAAACTTCAGAATTACGCAAGCACTTCGCAAACAATTAAGTGCAGAGCTGTCGCTGTACCTCAAGAATAAGACCTGAAGTTTCTGTGTTTTACACTTCCGGTGAATTTTAACTGTCCAACAAGGCGGAGAGGAGAAGCACTTCATTTGTAAATCGAAATGGACTGCGTGCGTGCGTTGAAGCCATTACTTGCTTCGATTGGGCGGATAAAGAAATAGCTGCGAAGTATTTCCTGTTTAATATTGTTACGGGGAAATACTATTTACATTTATTTACAAGTGATGGGGGTTAGAATAAAGAGTTCCTAGTAGGGAGCACCAACACGAAAAGGGAGGTGCATTAAACCTCTTCTTCTACGTTCGTCCTTTTACGCGAGAGGCCACTTCGTCTTCAACTGCCACTTCGTCGTAACATGACTCCTGGCGGCACGAGCGCCGTCTCGGCGCTAGGCCGGTGGCCGAGAAGCGATCTGGTAGGGCTTGAGGCCCATGACGTGAACAACATCGGTGAGTGGTCTACTTGATGAGGATGCATGCGTATGAGGAGCAACTTCATACGTGACGTCGGTGACCTGACGCACCAAACGATAAGGGCCACGGTAGGGGACAAAAGTTTCTCAGAGAGACCGACGCGGCGGGAAGGAGACCACAGAAGAACGAGCGACCCCGGTTCGTAGGTGACGTGGCGATGGCTATTGTCGTACAGAGACATCTGTGCTTGCTGGGACGCTTTGTGCCGACTACGGGCGATTTGGCGAGAGTCTGCAGCTTGAACAATGGCGTCACGGTAGTAGGCGGTGACAGGACTGTCAGAGGGTGGGACAAGTGTGTATAAAGGCAGGACGGCGTGCCTCCCATATAGGCGAAAGAACGGAGAGAAACCAGTTGTGTCATGCCGGGAGGTGTGGTAAGCGAGCGCCACATAGGGCAAGGCGAGATCACAGTCGTTTTTGGTCGGGGGACACGTACACAGACAACATGTCTGTTAATGTCCGGTTCAAACGCACGGTTAGCCCGTTCGCCTGCGGGTGGTATGCCGTAGCAATCTTGTGCTTGGTAGTGCATGAGCGCATGATGTCGTCAACAATTCGAGACATGAAATAGCGTCCTCGGTCCGTGAGTAATTGATGAGGGGCACCATGTTGCAGAATAAGATTGTGCAAAAGGAAGTCAGCGACATCGGTCGCGCAGCTCGTAGGCAATGCACGGGTGATAGCGTATCGAGTGGCATATTCAGTGTACGAATACTCTTGAAGGCGTAGCACCCAGCGGCCAAGACGCCCGAAGGGATCTTTCAGCGAGGACAGCCAGCAAAGGTCATGGTGGTCCGAGAAAACAAAAAAAACACGCCCGAACAAGTATGGGCGGAATTTAGCTACAGCATAAACCAGGGCGAGGCACTCCCGTTTAATAATCAAGTAATTTCGCTTGGCAGGTGAAAGCAGGCGGCTAGCATACGCAACGACGCGGTCTGGACCCCGAGAGCGTTGTGCGAGCACTGCTCATATCCCGTAGCCGCAGGCGTCTGTGCGGAGTTCAGTAGGGGCCGAGGGATCGAAATGTGCCAGAATCGGTGATGACGTCAGCAGGCGAACTAGCGTGGAAAACGCATTTTGTTGACCAGGCCCCCGGTAAACTCGGTGTCGGTCTTCAGTAGGTCAGTGAGGGGACGAGCGATACGGGCAAAATCTTGAATAAAACAGCGAAAGTAAGAACACAGCCCAAGAAAACTGCGTACGTCCTTCTGGGAATGTGAACGAGGAAAGCTTTGCGCCGCTTTAATTTTAGCGGGATCAGGACGTACGCCGGAGGCGTCGATGAGATGTCCAAGAAAGGTGAGTTGCCGGTGGCCGAATCGGCATTTGGACGAGTTGAGCTGTAGTCCAGCCGTACGAAATACAGTCAGAATACTGCTGAGACGTTCAAGGTGCGAGGCAAAGGTGGGCGAGAAGCCAACAACATCGTCGATGTAGTACATACACGTATTCCACTTAAATTCGCGAAGGAGCGAGTCCATCATCATTTCGAAGGTAACTGGTGCATAAAAAATCCGAACAGCACTACTTTGAACTCGTATAAACCGTCAGGTGTGACAAAATTTGTTTTTTCGCGGTCCTGCTCATCAACGGCGAATTGCCAATAACCGGAACGAAGATCAATGGAAGAAAATTATTGAGATCCGTGGAGGCAGTCGAGAGCGTCATCGATCCTTGAGAGTGGGTACACGTCTCTTCTTGTGATGCGGTTCAGCTGGCGGTAATCAATGCAGAAACAATAACTGCCGTCTGTCTTTTTAATAAAGACGACGGGAGAGCCCCAAGGACTGGAGGACGGTTCGATGATGTCCTTATCGAGCATCTTTTCAACATCCTTTTGTATCACTTGGCGTTTGGAACTGGACACCCTGTCAGGCCTGCGGTGCAGAGGAGCGGCGTCACCGGTGTTGATACGATGCTGCACAATAGTCGTACGCGCTAAAGGGCGGTCATTGAAATCAAATATCTCCTGAAAGGATGCCAGTAAATGAGTAAGCGCCTGTGCTTGGTCTGCGGAGAATTTGGAAGCGATCTTATTGGCATAATGTTCAGGTCTCGAAATAGCTTTGAAATGGCAGTCCGAAGAGGGCGATAAGCAGTTTGTGACTGCGGAGATCACGTACTCGTCGGTCGGGGACAGCGTGGCGAGGCACATGCCTTGAGGAAACGTCTGGACGTGCGTACTGAAGTTAACAACAGGTAGACGTGCGCTGTTTGCTGATACTGTGACAACTGTGTGTGCAAGGGCAGCATTCTTTGTGAAGGGCGAATCAAGATTAGGAGTGATGACATACTGGCCGTTGAGAAGAAGTGGAACAGATTTAAACAACACGTAAGTAGCGGCTGCAAGTGGAAAGCGGGTGAACTCGGCAGTACAGAGACGGTGCTCAACTGGGGCAGGTGGTTCTAAAAGGAACGATAGGTCCAATTCAACAACACTTGTAGCACAGTCAATAAGGGCTGCGTGCTCACTAAGGAAATCAATGCCGAGTATGATTTCATGAGGGCAGTGGGTGAGAACGGTAAAGAGCACGGTGGTTTGGCGATCAGAAATCGTCACACGAGCAGCACATAGGCCGAGGACTGGGGACTTTGTGCCATCAGCAGCTCGAACAACGGCTGTAGGAGCAGGCGTCAGTACTTTGCGGAGGCGGCGAAGTAAGTCGGAACTCATCACAGAAATGTGGGCGCCCGTGTCAACCAGAGCAGAGACGGCAACTCCATCGTCTTGAATGGTCAGTAAATTCCGCGGGGCACGAAGAACTAAAGGAGGATTTTGGGGCCGGGCCGTCACTGCAGCATCACCCCTAAACGCCGCAGAAGCTAGTTTTCCGCCTGTGATCGTCCGTAGAGGCAAGGAGAGGATCGCGCGTGGCCGTTGCGGCGAACGGGACTGGCGTCGCTGTGGGGATGGTGAGCGGCTGAAGCGAGGCGACGAGACGTCGGTTGTTGGGATTGATGGGTCCAAGGATCGCGAGAAAGAGCTTGGTCGGGCAGCGTTGGGGCGATAAGGGGGAGCCGAGGAACGGGTCCGCTGGGAGGAGTACAATCGACTACGGCGATGACGAGCTACGTGGCCTACATGGGAACAATTGAAACATATGGGCCGGTCGTCAGGCGTATGCCACTCGGAGGGATTGCGTGGTCGAGGAGTGGGGTAAACAGGCCGGACAGGATAAAGAGGAGGGACTTCGGGTACTTGGGGGAAATAATAGCGGTGACTGAGTTGAAACCCAAGTTAGCAAATTCCTGTCGCACGACGGCTTGAATAAGAGGAAGTGTCAACGGCTGGTCGGCCACAGGAGTTGCTAAGAGAGCCGGAATAAATGCTTCAAGCTCACGACGCACAATACGGGTCACGTTCTCAGGTGAGGTCGGCTGGTTCCGGGAACAAAGACCTTGGCAGGAGGAAGACGCAGACGTGATGGGCAGGCGTGCGATATGCTCGGTGATGCGTCGGCTTTTGGCGTCCTCGAAGTGGTGGCATTCTTTTATGATTTCGGCGATCTTGTAGCAGCTTTTGTAGATGAACAGATTGAAGGTGTCGTCTGCGATGCCCTTGAGCACATGTACGACTTTGTCAGCCTCGCTCATCTTAGTATCCACTGTGTAGCACAGAGACGACACACCTTGAATATAAGAGACGTAGGACTCCGTGGACGACTGGGCGCAACTGGCAAGATCTCTTTTAGCGGAAAGCTGCCGCCCGAGTGGTTTGCCGAAAAAGGCCGATAAGCTTCTGCTTGCAGTCAGCCCAACTGGTCAGTGTCTCTTCGTTGGCATCATACCACTTGAACGCCGTGCCCTTAAGGTAAAAAAGTATGTTCGCAAGCATGAAAGTATGGTCCCAGCGGTTGTTAGCGCTGCACTGTTCATACCTGCGAAGCCAAGTCTCGACGTCGGCGTCATCATCGCCAGAGAAGGGTCCAGGATCACGAGGGTGAGTGAGGACGACGGAAGGCACCGATGCTGCCGAATCTTGGGGGGATGCTTCCATCTTTGTCGGCCATGGTAGGTATCGTCCGATATGTAGTTCCGTCTTGACGCACCTCCACCATGGATGTTACGGGGAAATACTATTTAAATTTATTCATAAGTGTTGGGGGTTAGATTAAAAAGTTCCCAGCAGTGAGCACCAACACGAACAGGGAGCTGCATTAACCTCTTCTTCTTCGTTTGTCCTTTTACGCGAGAGGCCACTTGGTCTTCCACTACCATTTCGTCGTAACAATATTTCTCAAGTTCTGTTGTAGTTGCCTTCGTGACATAGCACATACCCACGACGGGAGATAAAAAAGTTTTGATATTATGCTTATAACTTCTTCCTCTTTTCATTGCTCGTAACCAATCAATGTGAAAAAAATATTCATAAGTATATCCCAATTAACCTTCACAGGAGACTGAAAAGAAATGCGGATCTTTGCACGTAAGCTAGCGATGAGAACAACGCTCAGTCACAGCCCATATCGCGTCAGTAAAACTATCCACTCAAGAGTATGCTTGGGAAGTAAGCTACACTCTAACCGGCTTACTTGATGCCGACTCTCTTGCAGTGGTACATATTCAGATAATAAACAACAACATTTTGCAAAATTAGAAAGAAGCAGACTACATATTGGTCAGTGGTGCTCGAAATCAACACGGCGCCTTTTTGATTCTTGCAAGAAAAAGCGCAGAGTTTCTTCCTGCCAGAGCTTCCTCTAGAAAAGACCAGATATATTTTTTTTTTCAAAAATTGCAAGTTTTGCATGAAAGCGCACAGTGGTTTCGGCGCTGTTTTGAGCTAACGCACTGATTTCCTCTTCCCATGAAGGGTTTTTGCACAGCTCTTATAAGAGATCATCTAATGAGATTGGAGTGGTATCTTCGCGATTTTCAGCTAAGAGATTATTATTAACCCTGATTTCGTTTGGAAATATTGCTGAGGCATATATTATCAGTGCTTGTATCTCGCAAAATGTGTGGGAGGCGATCGAGATCACCTTTCAAGAAGCTGGCGAATAATTCCCATTTGTGGCAAAATTACTGAAATAGTCTTCAAGGGATACATTTTCTTTTGGACTCACGGCTCTGTGTTATGCCTTCCTTTTTCTTTAGTCGGATTGATTATGTTCAGTAACCTATGCAAGCTCTTTGGGTCAGTTGACCCGTCATTCAGTTTGGTTAAAGAACTACGGGTATTAAAATGACAGTTTGTGGGGCAGGCTTGAGTGCAAAGAGTGGATTTATGGACTCCTTTATACTGATCGAGAGGATCGCTAGTTCTCTTCACCCATGTAGTGGGTGTGCCCTTCTTTAATGCGTGAATTTACGCGGTCGTGTGTGAACAACGCCGAACGACGTCTTATAATGAAAGGAGAGTTTACCTGCATAGCTAAAACTTTACTGGTGATCAACATGGCATGAGAGTTTCGCCACAGAGAAGTGATGATCATTACGCTGGGTTCTATGACGCTTAGGAGGCTAAGGCTATTATGTGGGGACAGCGGGAAACGCAGCGGATAAGAAAGAACACTTGACGAACGCTGACAGTTCCGTGCCACTCGTCCCGTCTTCTTTCTTGTCTGCTGTGTTTCGCGCTGTTTCTCCGCGTTTTGCGCATAGGCAGCCATGCGCAAAACATGGGATTAAAATATCTGTTCCTAGCGTTAACTTCAGTGTGGCTAGCGCTAAACGCCCTTGAAAGCCCCGAAGTTGTGTGCCGCACCACGAATCCCCTGGGCCTAACGCCTCCCTGATTTCGGTGGTTGTTGATATCCCTCATGTGTCATAACGAGCGCCTTATTACCCTTCCTTTTTCTGATTAAGAGCTTAATGAGTACATCGGTTCTGGCTGTCTTGGTGCTTTAGGCAGCATTATAGGGTTCTCGCGCAGCTTTCGCCCTCACCGCACGATGACATTCCACATCACAATAGAGGTAATAGAGGACGCACAAGTCCGCCGCTGCGAACGAGGGTGGCACTGATTAACACTTTCAAGGTTAGGGTACAAGCAACATGAATACCCCCTCCCCTCCCCCCCCCCCCCAAAAAAAGAAAATATTTGGGAGCCGTCACCGAAGCTGAGTGAGGAAATCACTGGACGCGAAAATCGAAGGTCGTGGGTTCGGATCCCACTTGGGGCATGTGGTTGATTTTCCTTCCGTTCTCTAATCAATTATCTTCAAGAAATAAAATTATTACAATAATAATCTACAGCTGATAAACCGCACGTATTATTAAAAAAAAGTGGAACATACTCCTAAGCCCCTTAGCCCTGGCCAATCCCCCACCGTGAGTATGTGCCATTAAGCCTTAGGTCATCATCATCATCATTCGGGTGGCTATTGGCTTTATTCATTTGCAAGTGGCACACTAAGAGCGAAATTTTGAAAACGCCGCTGTAATCGCAGTTGTGGTCGACAAACTTTGCTCCCTTCTACTCTATCTGCTTTCCCATCCAGACTGAATGTTTCGTGTCGAATGGTTTCTCTGAGGAGGGTTATTATTTCTGAACGAATCCCGTGCTTTAGGTGTGTGCCGTTAAGCATGAGGTCATCATCATCATTCGGGTGGCTGTTTTCTTCCTTTATATGCAAATGGACAACTATGAACAAAATTTTAAAAACGTCCCACTTATCTCAATTGTGGCTGGCCTTCTTTTCTCAGTTAAATTTTATCTGCTTTCCCAACCAGACGGAACTTTTCTCCTGTCGAATGTTTTATTTTAGAATTGTTATTGTTTCTTAAGGGAGAGTGAGCCACGAAACCACGCAGTCAGCCATTGAAGGCTGTCGTGATTGCGAAGTAAATGTGTGGTTTTTCGCTTTTTTATTGTGTTAAAATTATCTGCGCATAAACATTTTAGGCGTGAGTTGCTGGGCGAGTTGGTACTTGCTCAAGAGAAAAAAACAGCGCAAAAAGACGCACCTCTGGGCGAGGACACACGCAGACTATCAGTGACTACAGTCTGTTGGCGTCTCCTGGTGCTGCGTATTTTTCCGCTGTTTTTTTTTTCTCTTAAACATTTTAAACTCAGTGCAAAAGAATATCTCACTGCACCTTGACCCTGCGCGAGGCTCCTTTGGGAGAGGTGGCGTAGTCACATGGTGTAAACTATGGTGTAAATTATTTTTAGAAATAATGTTATATAAAGTGCTGAGTCTGTGCGGTTCCTCGGAGTCATATTTAATGAAAAGTTGTTGTGGAATGACCACATAAACTCTGTACGATTGAAATTAGCACGCTTTATTGGCATCATCAATAATTTTAGGTCTATTCTTCCAATGTGGCTAAAAAAACAACTTTACTTTGCGCTTGTGCAATCTCATCTTCACTACTGACTTCTAGTTTGGGGCAGCACATCGGGCACAAATTTTAAATCACTCTTTTTTTTACAAAAAAAAGGGATCAGAGTCATTGCAGGTATTTCTTATCTAGAGACCACAGCTCCACATTGGGGCATCCTGAAGATAATAAATATTTATAAAATAATACACTGCAGCTTGCCAGTCATGCTCACCACTTGTTTTAGAGGTACACATTCACACATCATGCACACTGATTAAGAACAAAAATACCAGCTAAGAGATTATTGTACCAGGCCACCCAGAATAAGAGCAAATTATGGCTCTCAAACTACGATATACCCGATAACAGTTCTTTTAAATTCTAACAAAATTATAAAAGAGATAATCCATAAATACAGAAATGAGCGCTTGTTTAGGAAAAAAAATAACAGAAATGCTTTGAATATAACCCTCATAAACTTACACTCGTGAAAATGTTCCTAATCAATGATGTAAATGACTACTTATTTTGTTTCATTTTTTTTACGTCTCTGTGGTGATATTGCCATTGCAATTTGTTTGTGTTAAGTTATATGTTACATCTTGCGCTTATATGTAACATGTTACGCTGTGTTGCTGTGCCAGGTGCACTAGAGGGTCGGGCATCGTCAGGCTTAATATGCGTTTTGCCCTCCCCCTCAAGTATGTACACATGTTTGGAATAAAGAACTTACTGACTTACTAAAAACAAAAAATTGATGATTAGAGGAGGCATAACCTAGCGGCGTCAAAAGCTGTTCTGTGGCGCATGTTGCTTTATAAAAGCGATGGCAAGCTTCCTGCATATTTTAGCAAGAAACTTTCTTTTGGGCTCCTGTAGAGGCGAAGCAACAGAAATTGGCGGTCCTTACTTTGAGTTAGGATAGTGTATTTAATTTCATTATGCGTGACAATATAGTTTTCTTACACGACAGCCTGCAAAATTTATAAAAAACGATCTTCGAACAGCTGGAAAGGACAAAGACGAGCAAGAACAGAGAACCGCAAGGCTTTAAGCAGAAAGTTCACTCGTTGAAATCAACACATTTAAAGCTCGCGAAATTTTGCGCACAGGCGCAGCACACTCAAAAGCACACTAAAAAAGAAAACTAGGCAACGAAAAAACAACTGAAAGCACCAAACCGAACACCTACGATACCCCCCGAGGCAACACGAGATTTGTCAAGACAGTTCAGTTGTAAAGTGCAGCAAGGCTTAGCAACGCATGAGGTGTGCGATCTGGCAGTTAGATAAGCTTTTGTGGTCTCAAGACAGAACTGAATTTTGTGGCTGTGGAACTTCGGAGTCTGACAGGTGTGATCATCTTTGTACTACTACTGCGGCAATGAATGCCAGCATTTTAAGAGGTGGCGGTCGCCTCCAAAGGCCTTTCTTGTTCTCTTAACCGAATATAGAGGCACACCGGGCAAAATCTTTAACTGGCAGGATTTTTGCATCCCTAATCGCATCTTTCAAAAGGTTTCTCTCAGCTAAACTGCTGGCATAGTCATGCTTTAATTTGACGCGTGCGGTTTCATTTTTCGGTTCATTTTTTTTTTCGTATTATGCTTCAGTGGAATACTTTCCTGATTAGATCAAAATTATTACAAAACTCCCAAGAAGCATAGTGGAATGAAAAAATCGCCGCCAGAGCTGGTTAATTGTTGAAATATGGTATATATAATATATTTTCTGTATGGCAATTTTGATACCGGCCTTTTGTTACCCACTTAAGGGCACAGGGTAAGCCCTATACTTCCCATGCATTTTAGGCCATGTTGAGGTACATGTTTCTCACTAATTACAGTAGCCTAATAATACATATATCATTGTTTGCCAAATTTTGTGCTCTTTTTACTGAACTAGAATATTTTAAATGTGTTGAAAATTCGATTTTTAATAAAATTTTTTCCGGTAGTACACAAATCTGGCCTTTCTTTGCGCATTTCAAAATTCATAACAAAATAACTGCTCAGTGAAATTGCTTAATTCTAGTTCAGTAGTTGGCAACGCTTATGTAGATGATTGCAAAAAAAAATCAGCCGTCTGTCTTGAAAGGCATTGGAAATAATGGTACCTTTGTAAGAAAAAACACTGTTTTGAGATAATAGAGCGTAAAGAGAAAAAAGATGTGAAAAACCATTTTTTATTCGCAGAAACGCCTCCATAGTAATTGGTTTAATAGCCCCCTGCTTCGTAGTCACTGTCGCCGTCATTTTTTCGCTTTTCGGCTTGTCGTTTTGACTGTCGGGCCTCTTTTGAAAGCTGTCGTGTTGCTCGGTCCGCAAAGTACATGCGCTTATGGTCAGCTTCCCTCAGCCACTTGATGGTGTTGCTCCCTGGGTTCAATCCACACGCCTTCAAAACGTTGGCCCGTGCGATGCTACCATCATTAAATGAAAGAACAGCATCCAGTGTGCGGATGTTGTGTGTTGTGCGGCACTACACACTTCACAGTTCAAACTGTAAACGCTTGCAACACCTACCCGTTTTGCCACAATTTCGATGAGCTCAACACTTCCACCGCACTTTCTGCACACACAAATCTGTGTAATTGCGGCACAAATGCCGTCCATGTCCATTAAGGCTTATTGGCTGCTGCTCTGTAGCACATCCTCTTCCTGGAAGCACAGAGAAAATCTTGAAAGCTTCGATGTCGAGGAGCTGGCGCGTTCGGCGTTGGGGTTCTCGTTCGGTCGTGGACATCCTTTTGCTTTTTCACAATGAGCGTAGCGGTTGCCGTGAAATTCACGCCTGACGAAGGCCTTCTTTGCCCTGGGCATCTCAAATTATCAGCAGCAACCAACACCGGCACAATTTACAATACTGATCGAAAGGGATAGCACTCGGACGCAGCTGCATGAAGGTTGCAGAAACGTGGAAAAAACGTGCAAAGCGTCTCAGGATTGTCTTGGCTAGAAAAGAGGAGCTGTACAATAGTTGCCAGACAATTTTTTATATGTAGCTGATTTTAGACAAGTTTTGAAATCAGGTGGTGGATTTTTGGTTGAAAAAATTGACGTTAATCCTTAAAGGGGGCGTGGCCGCTCACTACTTGGTTTCGGAAAAAGCGTTTTTCAGCCGTAAATATGGCTTTCTGGGGAAAGTGCGATCATGGAACATGTGTAGAAAGAATTGAACTTCTAAAATTCCAAAAGAAAAAAAAACGATTTTTTTCTAATTTTACCTTACCCTGTGCCCTTAGAGCCACTTGTATGCCGAACCTCGCCTTAACATTTTCAGAATATCAGGTCAATGCCAAAACTCAGCTTTTTAGTGACATCACAAAAGCATATCTCGTCGCCAGATCGCGCATCTTTTGTGTCCCAAAAAACTTCAGCCACGTTACATCCGATTGAAGAGCAGGCTGTTATTTCTCACCCTGGTCATTTCTTGCTGTTTCAAGATGCTAACGTCCACTGCCTCGCCCATTTTTTGGTTCTGTTCGGGTCTTAGCAAGCCGCCCTGACACCTACTGACTCTTTATTCCATCTGGCACCTCTCTTATTTTAGCTGCAGACAAGGCGCCGAGTTGTTGGGGGGGGGGGGGGCGTATTTACAAGCGGAGAAAGCAGCGTGTGAAGGTTTTAAGCTTACTGTATTACAGATAAAAAGTAAAGAGCTGATTTAGGAATAATGGAGCAGGAACAAACGAAGAAAACAAACAAGAGAACACTTGCGCAAGAAGACTTTAGAGCCCAGGATTCAGGATCTCTACAGTAAATGTTCTAAACTGACGCCTTCAGTGCCGTCGCAGGTTGCATGATCTCCAGTGTTCGCAAATAAATCAGAGAGCCAGCAGCCACGTCATTCTATTTAAGTGTCTGGGACGGGTCCGATGCGGGCCCTCGTAAATCGCTTCGCACGATTTTTGCGTATTGCTCTCCGGAGGCACATGCCGTCGCCTTCGGGGCTCAGGAAGTCCAGCGAGCTTGTACAAAAATAACAAAGCTGGCGTGAAGGCTCAGCGGTAATGCGTTCGGCTGCTGAGCCCAAATACGCGTGCTAGATCACGGCCACGGTGGTAGAGGCGGAATGCTAGGAACCCGTGTACTCTCCTATGTCAGCGCAACTAAAGAACCTCAAGCGGTCAAAATTACCGCAGCCCTCCACTACGGCGTCCCTCAGAGCCTGGGCTGGTTCTGGACGTAAAACTCAATGAAACCAAACCAATCAACGATAAAAGCCCGACTCGCGAAACACCACTGCTTCTGTGCAGCGGCGCTTCTGTATTTATGCATGCCCGAACGCAAACTGCACTTTATGCTGTTTTTCACAATACAGCATTTCAAGTTGCCACTAGTTAAAAGCGCCACTTTTCGTGTGCACTTGTTGGTTTACCAGGCAACCAGAAGTCGCAATTTACCCCTTACTTAAACTCAATCCTCAGTCCGGCCTCTCCCGCTGGTATGCTACGCTGCGTAGTGGCGTTTACAAATTACTACTTCCACCTGATCGCAACGACAGACTCTCCTGCGTGTAAAAACTGTGGGTGTGACGAAGGAATGCATCACGTACTTCATGAAGGCCCTTGGTATGAGCGTGAGCGTGTCCTCCTGACTCCTCTTCGCTGCTTAGATCCTTGTCCGCTTGAAGAAGCCAAGATTCTGTGTTCTTTGAGAACGCCTTCATCGCAGAGGACAGCTGTGAAGGCGCTTGTGAAGTTCTTGAAGCACACAGGATTGAGTTAAGGGTTATAACTTTACAGCGTATGCCCTGTGTACCCTGTTAGTAATGGCCTACGGACAAAAGAAAAAGTTATCTCTTTTTCTATCTCTACCTCCGTTCCCCTTCCCACGTGTAGGGCAGCATACTAGGCGTCGCCTAGTTACCCTCCTTGACTTTCCGTTCACCTTTCTCTCTCTCTTGGACTCAGGGCTACCGCCGTACCTGAATCTGCGAACTGCGCTCTCGTAGCGTGCTACTACAAGGCGATTATATTTTTCATTCGGAACTGAAGCTGCGACGACATGCTGTGGTAATTTTCTTTTCCCTTTGTACAGAAAAGCAAGATAATCAAATCCGCTTGTCACGTTTATATTGCCTCTTTAGGTCCCCTTTAAGGCACCAGGCGCTAGTGAACAAATAACACAACAAATGAAATAAGACTTCCCATAGTTCGAGCCATCGGAAGCAGCTCTGAGAACAAATTGAAGCCATTTAATGCTTACTGGTGATGCCAACTTTTTAGATGAAACCAGCATTTCTGGATTCCTGTTTTTTCCTACTGAACAAGGCATAACCGAAGCCACGATCGGCGCAGCTTCTTCCGGAATTCCATATATTAAATTCTGCCCAGGCCGCCATTCGCTCCTCATCTTACTACAGAAGGCACACCATGCGAAGGGAGGGAAAATCCTGTTCCAAACACGAGCATCCGCAATTAATATGGCATCTTGACATGCAGCGAGCGAGCTGCTTTTACGCGCCATGCGGATGGGCTGCCACTCACGTTGCGAGGTTCCATGGAGCTCCGGCACTTCGAGCAGAGAAGGGCAATGGCATTTTCATTTGGTCGTATGAATAGAATCGCTGCAAATATACTTCGCGCGCAGTCTCGACCATGTGCTATATACACTAATGATTTTAAAGCATATCGAAAAGAGGAAAGCTCCAACGTCGTGGTTCGCTGAGTACGGTTGCGGTTGAAGAGCGCAGTTTCCTCTGTGTTCGTAATCGTGAGCGTGGCGCATTATAAAGCATCTGCTCTCTGAAGAGCTACAAGAATATAGGAAATGACTGTTTAAGAAAGGAATTTGATTTATTAAGAATACAATAATCTTGTAATAAACAAAGAAAAACGAACCTCGAGATAAATATGCACACGAAACAAGCAAAACTAAGCTTTGCTCGAAAGAGGTTATATGACGCTTCTGCCAGTAACTCCCCTTGTTTACTCAATTCGGTGTTACTAGTGGCAGCCGGTTTAGCATAGGCAAGAGCCGGCATTAATTCCAGTGGAAAACGCTGTCGTTGTCTTTGGCCGAAGTGTCGAAAGAACGTTCATTGTTTTCTGTATCATCCCCCAGATTTGTATCCTCCCCAAGAGCAGAAGCGGCAAAGCGTATTGGGATTTTCGCGGAGCCCTTCCTTTTGCTCTGGAAGGAAAGAATGAAGGAAAACGTTCATTGAGCTCTATAGAGTAGGTGAGTAATTTGGCGGATTCAGATGGTGCCTTTCGTCTTCTTAGCAATGGTCGTCTGCCCCTAGTCCAGGGCTCCGCTGGATGCCGCTGCCAGCTGTGCTCGCCGGATCAGCCCAAGTTGGACGTCCTGACGGTGGCTGGACAGCATTCCTTCCCATTGCTCCGCACTCGGGTTTGGTATTTTTGGTGCCACCTTTATTTTCTGGTGGGCCCACGTTATGTGATAGAGCGTGGGTGCTTCATGGCACCATGGGCATTTGTCTGTGTATAGTGTGGGTTGTATTTTGTTGAGTGTATCTAGATTCGGGTATGAGCCCGTCTGTAGCAGCCTCCAGGCGACGGTGTCTTCCCTGGAGAGAGATTTATGTGGTGGGGGTACCGTTTCCTGCATTGGGGGGTACCGTTTCCTGTAGTGGTTTAAGATTGCCGAGCAATCTCTAGGGACAGGTTCGGCTTCCTCGAGGTCGCTAGTGGGGGGAGCTCGGTAAAAATTGTACCCTCGAGATACCGTGTCGACCGCTTGGTTGCCTTCCACTCCCGCGTGTCCTGGCGTCCATACTATTGTATGTTTTATTGCTTCTCCTTCTTCTGTGCTTTGTTTGGGTCTGTCCCCAGAGCAGAGAATGCGGAGCACTGTGTGACCTATTCTGCCTAACATGAAGTTTCGGCATGCCGTTTGAGAGTCGGTTAGTATTGTTTAGAATCGCTTAGTCCAGTAGCCCTCTGCTTCCACTAGAGCGACGGCCACTTCTTCAGCCTCGACTACCGTGCAGTCCCGTAGCGACGCGCTGACGATTTCCCGCATGTCCGAGTTTATCACAGCCGCTAAAGCGTTGGGGTTGTTTTGTCCCGTCCTTCTGGAGTATGTGGCTTTGTCCACATACACCGTTGCTGCCTGGGGGGCTAGTGATTTTTGGATGTACTCGGTTCTCGCCTCTCTGCATTCTTCGTGTAGGTTGGTGTCCATGTTCTTGGGGATGGGGGTTATTCTAATTGTGCCCCGTATGCCGTCCGGATAGTCGCGGTTCGCTGGATTTCTTGTATTTGTTCGTTGCATCCCAACTTCTGCAGAAGCTCCCTGCCAGACGGAGTGTGCTGTAGTCTCTGCAACTGGGCGGCGTGTTGTGCCTGTCTCAGTTCTTCAAAGTTGTTATGAAGTCCTAGTGCTAAAAGCTTCTCTGTGGATGTGCATTGCGGTAGATGCAGTGCTGTTTTGTATGTTTTGCGTATAATCGTTTCAATCTGTTGGATTTCGCTTTTGATTGGGTTGTAGTATGGAAGAATGTAGGTGACTCGGCTGATCACCAGGCTCCTGACCAGCTTTAGCATGTCTTCTTCTCGCATGCCCGGGCGTTTATGGGAGACGCGCGTGATCATGCGGGCAACTTGTAGGGTGGAAGCTTTGAGTAGAGCAAGTGCATGTGTACACCATTGGTTTGATTGTATCCACATGCTCAAGATTCTTATGAGTGTTTTCTCTGGTATGGGTTTTCCCTCTAGGTAGACGTTGAGCCTAAGCTCGTCGCTGTTCTGGACTGTGCGGTTTTGTTTCCCTCTCCAGACTCTGAGAAGTTCTGATTTTTCGGTGGAGCATGCTAGCCCTCTCGCTTTTACGTAGTTCTCTACGCAGGTCGCGGCCTCCTGTACTCTTTCTTCCTTTTACTTTAGTGAGCCCGTATTTGTCCAGATGGTGATGTCGTCGGCATACATGGCATGGTGTATTCCTTCGACTTCCTTAAGTTGCTTTGCAAGGCTGATCATTTGCTCTGGAGCCTTTTTCCTGGTTGCTCTTTCCGAGCAATGCTAAAAATTGGAGCTCCCGCAAGCCTTATTGTTGCACTTGTAGCTCTAAGGGAGGATGTCTGTTTTTCCCATACTCCTCCGGTTGTCAGTGTGATTTTCTGAGATGTTTTGATTTTCTCTCAGTTATTATTCGCCTAGTTTTTTCATCCTATTTCATACATGTGCCGAGAGGGCTAGTGGACGGCTTAGCAGATGGCCGCTGGAGAGAAAGAAATTCTCTGCACGGAACCTCGCAAGTGCTGGCTTCCCTCAGACGCTTACTCCCCCACCGAAAGACAGGTTTCAGGGGCTTTTTAACGCTATCGAAATAAAAGCACTGGTGAGATTAGGTATTTCTTTGCGAAAGCACTGTTTCAGATGGACCAACTCCGAGCAAGAATCTCGTCTCGTTTTGTTCTGCGAACATACCCGAGTTACTATAGCAATCTCGTGTTAGTTCAGAGAAGCGTCGCGCAAGCTGCAGCAAGTGGGAGGAAGCTCGGGTAAGTTCAGAGGAGGATCGCGCCGCCTGTCGCCAATAGGAGGCAGATGTCAGGTGTTAGGTAAATTAGTAATTGGTCGCGAAAGGTTGCTCGGTAAGAGCAAACACATGTGGCACAATCTCTAATGGTTGCTGTGATAGAAACGGTCACCAGCTAGTACAGTGCCGCATCACTTAACCGCTGGTCACTACGCTGGTAGTGGTACGACGACTCGGTGCTATCTAGAAATGTTAAGTATAGCATGACCACTTACGTATATACGGGCATTAAGCGACTGAAGCCCTAAATTCGAAGATTAAGTGACTCCTCATTTCGCACGTGTACTCGGATTAAATACGTTAAACCCGTACCACTTTTATTTTCACAAAAGAAACCCCCGAAATCGTTTGTTGCGCTGTCGACATTAAACTAATTATACCATGGTATGTGCACAACGCCAGTATCGTGTCGATACCTTGCTTTATTTAAGAAAATGGCATAAAGCGTTGTTAAGCCAGCTGAGCACCCGTCTTTGCGGCACCTGGCACATTAAAATGCATTTACCTTAGTTTGCTTATTTGCACCTAACACAACGTATTTATAATCTTAGATGAGGTGACAAGAAGCACCTACCCGTTCTGTTTTCTAGAAGGACGGAAACAGCAAGCGAACTACTTGCGATGAGTATAGTCATTGTGAGCAGACGGCTTAGAAAGCTGATCAGAATAATATCGGTATCTTCTGTTTTACATGCTACACCGCATTATTCTTAAAGACGCACGTCCAAGACTTTTTATTCTTCCTGTCGATTGCGGCGCCAAGAAGCCTTTCCTCGTCTGGTTCATAATGTTCATTCATAGATGTGTAGCACAGTTCTCGTAAAGCCAGTTACAGTAGTTGAGAGATTCGATTTCTCTGCCTCAGGAAAATGATGGAGCTTGTGGCGGGTAACGAATCTGACAAGTAGATAAACATCATTACTATCCTTGTTTGGTTCTGACGCTATTGTTGATGTCAATGTCAGTTGCGTCTAAAGGAACATGTTTTTCTTGCGCGATTTGCAGGAAAATTTCAGCGGCTCTGACTGTAACAGCTCTGGTAAGCTATATATTTATGCATGCAAACCTTTAACACTGTTCCAGAGTTTCCGGACAAAAGTGCAATGTTACTGACACCACAGTGAACTAGCATAAATAAAATGGTTTTGTTAAAAGCAAATGCCCGATATAATTTTCTCTCTCGATGGACACCCGATTTCTACCGTAAGCGAAAGTGCTAAACAGGGGGGGTTAAAGAAGAAAGAGATTCTGTAGCGGAGGGGCCCCTACGTGACACAAGAGGTGATGGGGAGATACTGTAAGCGGGTGCCACACAGCGATACTATACACGAAAAAAGGGTGACAAGAAAGGGGTATTGGTTCTAGGTGTTTTAAACATGTGCTCACTATACGTTGCAGAAAAACATTTAACATTTAATAAGTGTTATTTATCGTGATCTTAGGAGATCACACTTTCAGCGTAGGCCATGGAAAAGTTACACCTAAAAAGCAACACGAGGTACTCACAAGTGCCCCTGGCCGCCTTGTCTTCTTTGCAGCTGAGAGCAGAGGTCGTACGGGAACAAGTGCTACATGAAGAAGTACGACATGGGCTCTAGGATTCCTAAAGATGTACTCACAGCACAATACGCAGGATCATTTGACAGTGAATAAGTGTTATTTTGTGCGATTAATGTTCGATCAAGCATTCCATGTCAGCCGTGGAAAAGCCACAGGTACAAAGCAATACCAGTTCATCTCAGGTGCCTATGGCAGCTTCGTCTATTTTTCAGCTGAGAGCACAGGTTCTGCGGTGCGTGTGAATGCTAGAGTCACTATATTAAGTGACTCGTGTAGTTGCTACGCCATGGTAGACGAGGGACTGTCGTAACTGCCGCAGCCAGCAAATGGTGCTCGGCGTGCTCGTGAGCGCGATATGGAGGGTCAGCAAGGGCGAAACCCTGCTGTGCATGAGAGTCACTGGATAAACAATTTGCCCACTTAATCTATTACTTCAGGCGCAACTCGAAGCAGCTACGCTTAGCATTCACACCGGTCAACGTCGTCAGTCGAATGCAACTTACGTTGAAGAGAAGATTGTAGTGGAATTCAAATAGGGAATAGAAAATGATTCTCTCGCGTAGTAAATGATGCCGGACAAATTTAGACCGCCTGAGAACATTTAACGTACGCTTGCTTTGCTTTGAACGCAAACCTCTTCGACCGAAGTCCCCCTGGTTGTGTCCTTGAAGCAGTTGAGAGAAAACAGACGCCAACCAATATTTTACTCTCCTCCAGCGTATCAGGACCAACTCCGTCCCTCTTTCAGCGGTCACTAAATTGCGTGTCAGCTGAAGGGGGGGGGGGGGGGGGCGGGAGAGGGCTGCATTCGCTCTCCCTTTATTAGCACGTGGCGCAGTCCACAAACGTACGCGGAGGGCAGAGCTCTTGGAGTCCTATTTATTGCCGCCGTTGTGAGCCGGACGTGACATGACACTACATGTCGCCTCTTGAACTGGTATGACTCCATGACCAGTACGCTCACTTCCTCGAAGACTATTTCGTTGTCAGCGCGTTTGCAGTGTTCGGCGAGGGGGTTCATCTCAGAATTCATTTGCCGGATGTCATTCTCATGTTGGCTTATTCGTTGGAGAAGGTTTTTAGTTTCGGCGGTGTATGAGGTTGGGCACATGGAGCATGGGATTTTGTAAACGACAGCTCGCTGTTTTTCTTTAGGGATGCAGTCTTTCGATCGTGGTACGAAGCAGCTTATAGTCGAAACAGGTTTGTGAGACGTAGATTTCATGGAAGATTGGTTTTTGGGGAAAGGAAATGGCGCAGTATCTGTCTCACATATCGGCGACACCTTGTCCGCGCTGTAGGATTAGAGATAAAGGAAGGAGTGAAAGAAGAAACGACGAAGAGATGGCGTAGTGTAGGACTCCAGAATAATTTCGACCACCTGACTGTACAGCACATGGGCGCCTAAGCGTTTCGCCTCCATTGAAACGAAGCCGCCGCGGTCGGGTTCGAACCCGAGGACTCCGGGAACTCCAAGCGCCCTAACCACTGAGCTACCGCAGCGGGTTTTCTCAGAAAACGTGCAAGTGCCTCGCTGGTTCCCCTCACGTATGGACGCACAACGCGCGCGCGCATTTCTTTGTTTCACTTCCCCCTGTCCTCCGAGTCTTATTGCGACCAACGCGTTCAATAAAGCAACGTGTGTAGCTATTTTTCTGTAGGTCGGCGAAAATGGTGGAATCTTCTTTTTTCTCAATTTCAGAGGAGCTGATAGACTTTGCTCTCCTCACGAGAGAGGAGACGTTGGATGCCTTGTGGCTAGTAAAGTGGTTAGAATTATTATTTAGGTAGCGCCCGGTATGAGTCGGCTTCCTATACACACCGAACTTTAGATTTCCACCTTTTTCCTCTTATAAAGGCGCCAAGGAGAGACAAGGCTTATTTCACTTCTCGTTCCATTGAGAACTGAATACAAGGCGCGATCGAGTTGGCGTGTGCAAGTAAATTTTCGACCTGCGATGTCTTCAGAATGCAGAAGCAGTCGTCAATGTTAGGAATGAAAACTTTTGTTTTTTTTTTAAACATCAGTGCTTTCTTTTCGACGGCCTCTATTGTCACGTTTGCAGCAGTCAGCGAGATCGCGGCGCCCATGGCAGTACCGCTCGTCTGCTTGTAATATTCCCCTTTGAAGAAGAAAACTATATTGCTTAGGCATAACTCCGAAAGCCGGCCGAGTTCTTCTGCGTTCAGGTTCGTCCTGGCACCGAGGTCAGCGTCCGCTTCGGAGGCTTGCTTCGCTCTGGAAACGGCACAAGGCACAGGAACGCTGGTAAAGAGCGAGACCACGTAGAATGAAACCATGTACTCGTCCGCTTCCAGTTGTACGTGGGAAAGACGTTCGACAGAGTGGCTGGAGTTCCGCACGTGCGTTCACGTGTTGTCAGCCAGGGGCGATAGGGCTCGATGGAGGTAGGCCGAGAGGGCCTTAAGCGGTGATGTGGTGAATTCCACGTTAGGGCGCAGCGGAACGCCAGATTTATGAATTTTATAGCGAAAGCTTTACTGGCCGGAACTTGCGATTTCGCCGTGACGGTGCTCCGAGGAGGCGCATGACGTCAGAACGCGCGCCTCGACGCAGATATTTCTCTCTCTCGCCCCCTTGTCACTACTTCGCATTCGCCACAAGTAGCGCCGAGCCACAGGTGTTCCGCCGCTGTGCAGCGCCGCTCTATTCCTCAAAATCCAACTTTCAATTTTCAGTTTTTTCTTTCTTCTTTCCCTACCTCTTTTATTCCTCCTTTACAGCGCGGTTCTATTGTGTCCACCAAGATATGTGAGACGGTTACTGTGCCATTTCCTTTACTCAAAAACCAAACAAAACAAGTGAGCCGACAACGTTCATACAGTTCATTGACGTTGACAACTTTGCAAAGGCCGTTCGTTTTCACAAAAGGTGCACAACCGGCTCCGTGGGTCAGTGGAGACCTCGATCTCGCTTTAATGTACCTGGCGTTGGTGTCCAACTGCAAAATCCTGCTTTGATTGCGTTCCGTACACTGGACAGGCAGCGCGCCCTCCCTGCCACCATGGGAGGTGGCATGCAGTTAATGATTTATCGGGAGAGATTGATCACCAAATGAACGCTGCGGCCTAGCTATTGCTGCAGTACCGCATGTCAGCCACAACGCTGTCAGCGCTAATGCATTGAGGGCACATCTCTCTCTCACCCCCGCCACATGTATCAAAGCACGAATGAGGCGCCCGCATATCCAGGGAGCCAGCTATGCGCCCTTCCATTCCTCAAAGCCATCGCCGTCGAGACCATTGCCAACGCCAACGCTATTGAAAACAGTGAACGCCGACATCTTTCACTTTGTATATCCTCGATTAGCGGGGCTAATCCATATGAATTTTTTGGCACTCCGTAAAAGGCCGGTGCTGAGTCGTTCCAGCAGATCAAGCGTAAGTGGAGGCGTTTTGATCCCGGGCGGTGCTTAAAGTTTTGTGCTAAAAGTTTCATCATTCATGTCTGAAGTTGCGAAGTTAGATCTTTTCTTAATTTTTCGTAAGCTGGGCCGTCGAGGTGTGCTTTAACTTTACCTCGTAATCCTGTCGGTTAAGAACCACCTTTGAAGTTCCTTTGTGTGCCGGCAGGATGACGATGTTTTGGCTGCTGCGAAGTTCTCGGAGAGCTGATATTTCTCCTTGGGAAAAGGTCTGCGGCTGGCGGCCGGGAATCTTGTCACCAACTTTGTCAGTAACCTGTCAACGTGATCGCTGTCTGCAACGGAAACTTCTACCTTGGCAGGCAGGAAGCTTCTACCATGTCAACGAAGCCATCCCTCGCCAAGTGGCAGCTGTGGAGGACGGTATGAAGCACGCTGAACATTCCGACGCGAAGAAGTTCGGCTAAAAGCTATCGAAGTCCTGTCCAAGATTCTCGTAAATACAAGATATTCAAGACGTATCCAATTGCACACTGGGTACCTCTCTTAGTCAAGTTGCAAGTCGTCTCGCGACAGGGATTCTAACCGATGGCATATATATGTTTAATGATATGCCTTTCCCTGAATTTTTTTCACAAATGTGACGTAACCGTTCGTCGTCCAGTACGCCAGGTCGACAATATATGACTTTAAATTGAATCTCACTTAAAGCTGTTAGTCGAATTGGAGGCTAGCTTTCGAAAATGATTGAAACCGATGACACATGATTTCGCCTTCATGGCGCGTAAGCAGGCTTGTGTCCGCCGTAATTTATGCATTGCTGAAAAACAGAACGCGAATTCAATTCCAATTCCAATTGCCACTGAGACGTTGATCGCCCTAAAAAGAAATTATTAGCATTGAAGCACAGTGCGATAAGCATGTCCAGTGCTTGTGATATAAAAACCTGCAGCCTCCTGTAAAACACTGCACCCTGGGGAAAATCCTTTAGCGGGTCGGTGGTCCAGAAATTCACTCACATATTTTCTTTCCTATGTCAAGCAAGCAAAGGAAAGCCAGCAATTTTTAAGTTTACTGCCACTTCTAAGCAAGGTTTTCAGTGCAAAAGCACTTCTAGCCGCACTCCCCGGGATTCAGGGGTTTGTGTCTAGCGGCAGCCACAGAGTAGAAAGTCGAACTGGCTAAATGGGTCAGTGGACACCTCAATCGGGCTGTGCGTAGGCGGTGGCGGCAGAAACGCGGCACTGGAACAATAGGCCGCCAGTGTTCATTGGCGCTGGCGTTGACGACATTGAAGACCTTTGGTTTTGAGGAAAGACACATAAAGAGATCCGTGGATGAGTGGACACCTCGCTAACTCATTCAACTATGCGGCGGTGGAAACAGAGATATTAGCGCTGCAGGGGTTGGTGTTGACTTTGTTGTGGCAGAAACACAGAACTGGAGTGGTTAGGGCGCTCAGCTACTGCTCCGGAGTACCCGGGTTCGAACCCGACCGCGGCGGCAGCGTTTCGATGTAGGCGAAACGCAAAACGGCGACCGTGTGCTTGTGCGATGTCAGTGCACGTTAAAGATCTAGTAGTAAGAAGTAACTCCTTTTATTAAAATAATGATAAAACCTAAGGAAAAGATTTTTGCTAGCTCTGGGACCTGCCATCGATAATGAAGCACCTGTGCTGGGGCAGGGAAATTTAGGATAGCAGGCAGAATGCACAAATGAAATGAAAGAGGTAAGGGGACCGGAATAGAGGATAGGGAGTTAGGTAATATACAAAAAAATTTTACAGAATAAAGAAGTGTGCCCGAAGGGGTCGAAATTATTCCAGAGCCCACCACTACGGCACCTCTTTTTTTCTTTCCTCTTTCTGTGCCCCCTTTATCTCTTCCCTTAAGGCACGGTTCAGGTGTCGGCCGAGACGTGCGCCAATTCCTTCCAACAAAACCAATTTTCCTTTCTTCTTTCACTACATCCTTTATCCCTTTTCTTACGGCGCGGTTCAGGTGTCTTACGATATATGAGACAGATACTGCGCATTTCCTTTCCTCAAAACCAATTATTATTAGTATTAAAATTTTAATAATAATAATTAGTTTTTGCTGAGAAGAAATGGCGCAGTATGCCTCATATATCGGCGAACACCTGAACCGCACCGTAAGGGAAGGGATAAAAGAGGGAGTGGAAGAATAAAGGAAGAAAGAGTTGCAGTAGTGGTGGGGATCTTTAACGTGCACTCACATCGCACAGCACTCGGGCGCCTTAGCGTTTTGCCTTCGTGAAAACGCAGACGCCGCGGTCGGGTATTTATGGAGGCAAAACGCCAAGGCGCCCGTGTGCTGTGCGATGTCAATGCATGTTAAAGATCCCCTGGTGGTCGAAATATTTTCGGAGCCCTCTACTACGGCACCTCTTTCTTCCTTTATTCTTTCTCTCCCTCCTTTATCCCTTTCCTTACGGCGTGGTTCAGGTGTCCGCCGATATATGATACAGATAAAGCGCCATTTCTTTTCCCCAAAAGCCATTAATATTATTATTATTACTAGACATTTTCGAGTGGAAGCTGTACTCCTGCCGAACAAAGCTGAGGTCATGTGGCTTTTAAATTTGACCTTAAATATTCTGAGGGCACTTTTCTACTTACGTGCAGGAATTCGAAAGCATGGAACTTTCTAGGCCCCGCCGCGGTGGCTCAGTGGTTAGGGCGCTCGACTACTGATCCGGAGTTCCCGGGTTCGAACCCGACCGCGGCGGCTGCGTTTTTATGGAGGAAAAACGCCAAGGCGCCCGTGTGCTGTGCGTTGTCAGTGCACGTTAAAGATCCCCAGGTGGTCGAAATTATTCCGGAGCCCTCCACTACGGCACCTCTCTCTTCCTTTCTTCTTTCACTCCCTCCTTTAATCTTCCCTTACGGCGCGGTTCAGGTGTCCAATGATATATGAGACAGATACTGCGCCATTTCCTTTCCCCCCAAAACCAATTATTATTCTTATGGCTGCGTTTTTATGGAGGAAAAACGCTAAGGCGCCCGTGTGCTGTGCGATGTCAGTGCACGTTAAAGATCCCCAGGTGGTCGAAAATATTCCGGAGCCCTCCACTACGGCACCTATTCTTCCAATCTTCTTTCACTCCCTTCTATATCCCTTTCCTTACTGCGCGGTTCAGGTGTCCAAAGATATATGAGACAGATACTGCGCCATTTTCTTTCCCCAAAAAACCAATTATTATTATTATTATTATTATTATTATGGAACTTTCTAGAACGCGAACTTTTTCCACGACGACACTCTGTATTGTACTTTCCTATATTTTCGTTCCTCTTTTTGTTTTTATTTCCTTATTTTTGATTTACTCGTACTTCTTACTTTCTATTCTTTTTGTTTTCTATGATTATATTTTGATTTTGCTTCGTTATTTTAATTGTTCTTACATTTATTAATATTTTTATTCTTAATTCCGAACCGTTTTATTATTTTGCATTTTGTTGTGTTTTATTTTTATTTTAATTACTTTACTTTTGATGACGATTGTTGACAAGTGAGGCGGGCACTTCCTGCGGACACTTATGAGTGAAGAAAGGGTTTTGCCTTATACCGGTAGGACCAGATGCTTGGCAGTGGCATCGTGGCACGTAACTAGCCACACCTCATTATGGCTGCGAGCGTTGAGCCGAAGCCTTGCAACTATCGAATCACGTTCCTTGCTGCGCCTCGCCACAGCTGCGTATGCGCAGCAGGCGGCAAGCTCGAAACTGCCTGAAATTGCGTGACATGCCATTAGCTATATGAAATTGTGTTGCGTGCGCTTGGCAGTAGATTGCGGCTTCCTGATTTTACAAGGATAGGATCCAGGGGCTCTCGCACATGTGGCGTGGTCTCCTTGTCACCGGGGGTATCTATTGCTAAACCGTCGTCATCGATTCAGGTGGCGCGTTTGTTGCGACGCGCGTCCCTTTCTTTCAATCTCTCCTTCCACATCTCTATCAACTCTCCTACTGTCTGCACATGGCAGCGATTGTTGCTCAGCTTCTGCTAGTGGGCACGCCCATGCTATTTTCTTTCTTTCTTCTGTCATAACACCGATTATGGCTCAACTTGAGCCAGTGATAAAGGAGGGACTGGAGAGAAGAAAGGAACAATGTGGTGCCGTAGTGGAGGGCGCCGGTATAATTTCGACCACCTGTGGATCTTTAACGTGCACTGATATCGCGGAGTACACGGACGCCTTTTGCGTTTCGCCTCCATCGAAAGGCGGCCGACGTGGTTGGGTTCGACGCCAGGTACTCCGGATCAGTAGACGAGCGCCCTAACCACTGAGCCACCGCGGAAGGTGCCTGCGCTTTCCTTTTCTTTCTTCCTTCAATCGCAACGCAGCAACAACAACTTGCCTTCGTGCGCTGACCTTGAAAGAGCTTTTGCTCCTCCTACTAAGTTCAGCCAGGGTGAACCACAGTAAATATTTATGCTCATATTTCATTACCAAAAAAGTGGCAGTGGCCTACCTTGTCTGTGGCAGGATATACGTAGCGAGATGTACATTTCCCTGGCTGAGCTTGTTGTGGTCACTATGTTTAGCAATGAGGGACATTGAGCTGCATCTCGGTGGCTATATTCGCCGTCTATACGGTCGGCAGTCTAGCATCTCCGTTTGGCAAGCCGTTCCTCTCTCTGTTCGGGCGTCTCCGGTGCTCTCTTCGCCTTCTGACGCTCATTCTATCTTTGTTGAGTAGCCAGCCGCCAGGCGACAACCTCATGATGGAAAGAGTTAATCTCCTTTTGTCTATACTGCCATTTAGCAGCGGCTGAACTCTCCTTTTGTGCATCCATATCAAACGTTGCGATACAGCCGCCCATTCCATCTCCGCCTTTCATAAGCAAAGCTCGCATGCGGCGCAGCGCGGTTGGGGTAAAAGTGAGGCGTGCGGCGACGAAGCCCACGGCGCACCTGTTGGGTCTCTCTGGTTACCATGATATCAGTGCATGCGCACAACTGCTCATCCGCGTGACGTCACCCGTGGCTCCGACGATGGAGTGGGTGCGCGACCGCGGCGATGGCGAAGCGCACGCCACACCGGCTGCTTCTTTCCGGGTGCCATGGCAACGATGCTTGCGCAGAACTGGCCTCTCCTGACCACAGCGAAATGCTAGGCTGGTAGCCAAGTGTAGCTCTCGCTACAAAACAACATTGGAGAGGACACTCAAGCTCCCACTTGAGGGTATGAGGCGATATCATAGTGGGTTAGACTTTCTATTCCGAGCAGTTTGAAGCCTTTGAACGCATTTTCAAAAAAAAAATATGCCATCACCGCCTGGAAGACGTTTAAGTGACGAGCGTTATGTGTTTGGTAGCGCAACTGACCCGAGCAGCACAGGTAATTGGCCCAACATTGGAAATGTATTGACAAAGCTGGCCCTACAAAGGACCAGGATGGGACCATCCTGTTGCAATATTGGGCCGATGACCTGTGCTGCTTGGGGATCTATCGTCCATGCGATCTATTACAACTTGATTAGGCTACTTTTTCATACCTCACGACGTGCCGGCGTATACCACCTAGAGGTCAGATATCTTTGCCCAATTTGGGCCGAAAAAGCTTTTTCACCCTTCCGCCACGGTGGCTCAGTGGTTAGGGCGCTGGACTACGGATCCGGAGTTCCCGGGTTCGAACCCGACCGCGGCGGCTGCGTTTTCATGGCGGCGAAACGCTAAGGCGCCCGTGTGCTGTGCGATGTCAGTGCACGTTAAATATCCCCAGGTGGTTGAAATTATTCCGCAGCCCTCCACTACGGCACCTATTCTTCCTTTCTTCTTTCACTCCCTCCTTTATCCCTTCCCTTACAGCGCGGTTCAGGTGTCCAAATATATATGAGACAGATACTGCGCCATTTCCTTTCCTCAAAAACAATTTATTATTATTATTATTCTTCGGAGGACCATTTTTCCTTACCTCAAGGCGGTAGGTGCCCGGTCGTCATGAGGTATGAAATTGTGAGCTAGCGAGTGCTGATGTCAGAACCGCCATGTTAACCCTAACCCTAGCTATTAACATAATTAGGCGATATTTATGCCTAACATGTTCTGGTCATCGAGCCCGTTAAGAATATGTCTTTGGTTAGATCATGACGTCATCTTTTGAGCATTTGTAAACAATTAAACTCTCATAATTGAATATTAACTGCATTCGTTAATAATTGTCGCTGACGTGTTCTACTCAACGAGAGGATTCTAAATAACCAATTTGTTTTACAATGACCTCATTAATTACTTCGTTAGAAGCGACTAAACATAGTCAAGTGTCTAGTTAATTATGATGTAACCAAATGAGTGATCTCACCGATCTCTAATTCGGTATACTAATGACATCACCAAGCAATCACGAATTGGAATTCTATATCGATTTAATATGGAGGCCACCATATTGAATTCCTCGGACTTGGAAAATTTCACGCCGTATGGAGGCGGTAGCAGACCCTAATAAATCGAGAAACGTGACGAATGAGAGCTAACGCTCTTAAAATTTGTTTCTATGAAATGAAATGGCGCAGTAATTCTCTCACATATCTCGGTGGACACACGCACTGCGCCGTAAAGGAAGAGATAAAGGAGCGAGTGAAAGAAGGAAGGAAGAAAGTGGTGCCGTAGTGGATGTCTTAGGAATAATTTGGTCTACCTGCTGATCTTTAACGTGCACTGGTGTGGGTAGCCTTGAGGTTGACCTGGATCCAAAGTCCAAGTGTCCGGATAAGCTCCACTTCGTTATGGGCTGCCCATCTATCCTAAGTTTGAGCGCGCCCGGTGACCTGTATGGTAAATTATGAACCCGTATTGCTTCGGAATTCTCTGCGGTGCAGTGAAGACCGCATTTAGAACCGAAATCTTCCACTACCTATGCTGCTTCCTGTAGGTGTTTCTTTTTGGCCGCTTAAAACCACCACTACTCAAACAACCCGCATGATTAGTCGTATCACCCGACATCGCCAAGGCATGCGAGAAGAGGACACAATGCGCTTGGTCCAAGCTCTAGTGCTCAGTAGAATCACGTACGGACTTCCTCTTCACAAGACCACGAAACATGAGGAGCAACATACTGACACCACATTAGCAGGGGCATACAAAACGGCGCTTAGTCTTCCACCCAGCACCTCGACAGAAATAATTCACGCTCTTGGCCCTTTCAACACATGATTGGAGCTCCAGAAACGAGTCCTCACACCACAAAACAGTTCCTCTCAAACAAACACAAGCCGGCCACGCTCTTCTCAGGCGTGTAGGCATGACGGCGGACATACGAGCCTTAGACTGAATCCTCCCTAGAGAAACTACAAAGAAATAAAACGAAAGTAGCTCCGATAGAGGGGCATATTTTCAAATATGTCTACAGCGGCAGCCGCAAAGCAAGATTTTCCTACCTACGAAGGCATCTACCTAAGAACCTCTCAGCCATTGCGTGTATGCGGACGCCACGGCATACCCGGACCACAATAAATACGCGGTTACAGTGATAAATTCCGAATTCACCACTGTGCTCGCTGCCTCCGTCACAGCCGACTCTCAAGCTTTCGCTGCTGCACTTGCCATACGGCACTGCGACGCGCAAGGACGCAACGCTCATGTGGTCACGCATTCACAGCAAGCCTGACGGAACTTCCTGCGTAGGCGCGTCCCAAGACACGTTGCTCGGCTCATGGGTACCCGACCGCTCAATAAGCCCCACCAGATAACGTGGACCTCTGGTCACGAAGAACTGGAGGGAAATGAAACAGCGCACGCTTTAGCTAGAGCAGCAATAAACCGAGCGGGGCCATCGAGCGCATTCCAATTCATCGCTATTCACTCCGCGTGCCACAAACGCATAGAGTTCCAGCGTCTGCAGTGCTAGAAATGCCTTCCTCCCCACAAAAAAAAAAATGTCAGCGGCTTAGCTCGGGTATGCCAGGATATACGTAGCGAAAGTTAAGGCATAGCTTGGTTAGCCTTGGTTAATCTTGATTGCAAGTCCAGGTTAGTCTGGTTGTCTGGCTAGTTGTTGTCACGTGGTTCGTCACGCGGTTTGTCATGTGACCAGTCACATGATTGGTCACAACGCGCGGTGCGACCACAGAGCACAGCGAAACTGTGAGTTCATAGCCAATGTAGCTTTCGCGACAAAAATTACACACCCACGACGCTATCTCCTGGCGCCAGATTCAAACAAACACTTTCCCTCATCTCCACAAACTTCCCCTCATGCACCCAACACTATATACTCTGACACATGCCCATGGTGCCAGGGCCGCCCAACACACTTCCACATTTCGTATGGATGCGGGGCGGAACCGAACCACTTACAGACGGAGTACACGTCATTCGAGCATTGGGAGGTGCTGCTGCCCAGCGATCGTGGCGAGGACCAAAGAGCCCTCATAAAACAAGTCCGTCGACGCCAGTGGAGCCACGGAATATGGACCCCACCCATAAGCCTCAAGAATCATTCCCCTGATTTTAATCATTTAACTTTACCTACCTAACGTGCACTGTCACCGCACAGCACACGGGCGTCATTTCCATTTCGCCTAAATCGAAACGGGACCGCCGTGGTCGAGTTCACACCCGGGTACGCCGGCTCGTTAGGCGAACGCCTTAACCACTGAGCCACCGAAGCGGGTTACGCATTTTTCATTTCTTTCAGTTGTTTCAACAAATAATTAATCACTTACAAACTATAATCTTCTTAATTATAATCATCGAGCAATGGCTTACCATTCTGAGCGTTTTGGCACCCTTGAACACACCTTTTATTAAATGTTCATATTTATTTCATTTAATTATGCAATAATTTAGAATTATTTCACTAACCCGTAATTGCGTATAACACACCAACCAAACAGCAATCACTAGAACCACAAATTACCATGAGAAGACGTTTTTTTACGCTGCCCCCGATTATAGGTCGCCGGTTGAATACCTGCCGTAAACTAAGCTCTATTTTCACTAGTACGTTTATTCTGCTCGAAACGCTGAATCGTATGACCATCCGGAACATTCTGCGGCAAACGGTTGGCAGATACGATCTTTTACGCAGGCCTCGATTATTTCCGACACGCGGTGCCGACCACGCCGAGGCCTTTTCGAGCGAATGAGCTGTATAGGCTATCGCTTAATAAGTAGCAACGATATTAACCAACTGCCCCGCAATCAGAATGTTTTATTTAGGTGTTTACTTTTAGCCTCATTCTGTATATTGGACCGTATGGGGAACCACGATTACACCTTTTGCGATGGGCTGCAGTTCTCCGAAACATCGAACTGCGGCGTTATCTGCAAACGGCGAAAGCAAACTAAGTTGAGTGCATTTCGGAGTGAACAGTGCCAGATATCTCGCTAATAATTGTCTATATTTGTGACCGCAAACACGAAGCGGCGAAAACAGCGCTGAAAAATGCCCGCTCAAGATGACATAGACAGAACAAACCTCTATTTGGTTTGGCTCATGGAGGTTTAACATCCCAAATCGACTCAGGCTATGAGGGACGCCGTAGTGAAGGGCTCCGAAAATTTCGACCACCTGGGGTTCTTTAATGCGATACAGCGCGAATAAAGACGGGGACGAAGCGAGACAAGACACCTCAGCGCTGACTTCAACTGAAGTCAGCGCTGTGGTGTCTTCACAGCGCTGACTTCAGTTGAAGTCAGCGCTGTGGCGTCTTGTCTCGCTTCGTCCCCGTCTTTATTCGCGCTGTATCGCATTATGGAAAAATACCAACTAGCCCGATCTGCCACTCTTGCTGGGGTTCTTTAACGGGCACTGACATCGTTCAGTGCACGGGCCTCTGGAATTTCGCCTCCATTGAAATTCGACCGCCGCGGTTGGGATCGACCCCGCGACTAGGGGACAGTAGCCGAGCGTCATAACAACTGAGCCACCGCGGTGGCCGAGAAACCTTTATTTCTTTATTTGGGCGGATTAAGAGGCAAGAGGTAAACGAACTCCAAGAGGACAGCAGCTTGGGCCTGTTGGTTACTCATTTGTGATTGAACAGCGCAGAACAAGGGTATAGAACAAAAGACAGGCGCTGACTTAAAAACCTTTGTCGACCCCAGATATTACCTGACAAGGGCCCTTAAGAGTGTGTAGTTTATTTTTGCTTGCAAGAACTTACAAGCAATTTTCGGCTTGTGCCACGCTCAGAAATTATGGCCTGCAGCGGCCAGTCTAGTATATGCGGTTTTGCAGTGAAGAACACGTCAAGGTAAAATTTGTAGGGAGTACTTTTGTTTCGCAATAAACTGGCAAGTTTTGATTTTTTGCACAGTTCCTTAGAAGCTGACATTGCCTTTGTAACAACTGACGTTTTGTGCTCGTCAAAAACGAAACTGATGGCTTCTAACATCTTAGCTTTGTCCAGACCCTTACAATCACAGGAAAGCTGCCCTCTTTGTCCTAGGTCAGCAGTGCGAGGGAATTGTCTTTCAAGTGCCATACAGTTCATCCCACTGGCCGATTTCTGTCGTTTAGTTGTAGCAGCTCACAAATTCGACCCCGTTAGAAACGCACCAGTCACTTTCCGATTCAGGGCCTGCCGTGGCAACGCGTCGCACCATGGCTAGAAGTCCGGCTGTTTTAAGAGCGTTTGATGTTACTCATCACGTTTCGAGATTTTGTGGGGTCTGCTACCACCCTGAGATCACAACGCAATCTGTGGCAGCAACAAATCATCACGTTTCAAGATTTAGTGGGGTTGCTACCACCCTTAAAGCCCCTTGACATTGAAAGTAGCACATTTTTGTGAACTTTGCCACCGCGCCATGAACTGTGGCATATCCTCCTCGCCCGAATCTCTGCTAGGCGCTTTTCTGAACGGTAATTGGCCTGCCCGCCGTCGCCCAGACAACGAGCGAGAAAAGATCGTTATCTTGTGTTCTCTTTCGTCGGTGCCATGCGCAGGCCGTCTGCCTCTCCTGTGGGTTCAGCTCCGTTGACTTACGCGATGACAATTCGAACTCGACAATTCGGTAAGTATTTTTGCCGCGTTATGTCCGATTGCGATGCATTTCAGAGCGCAAGCCGGAGTGAAAATGGCGTCACGCTGGTCGCGAGTGCTCGAGGAAAAAATGACATCAGCCGAAGAAAAAAGTGCATCCACAACATCGCCCTTAATTAATTTGTTTCGACGAAGCACACCGTCCTCGGTAAAGTACTGTGCATTTAGTGGTACCTAATCTAGTGTGCATACTTAAAACTCCTTCCGAGATGATCAGGAAGGTGATTATCTTGCTTAATTCGCTGATCATTGTGTGTCGTTTCACGTGCTAATCTTTCTATTTGATGGCATTTCTTTGTGTGTTCAGTTCGCGTCTTATGGCGTGAGGATTACGCCTATTATAGCCACTTTATTTTCTGAATTTCAGTGTGGATGTCAGAGACAAACGTTTCCATCGTCGACGTTCATATATTTTGCTAGTTAATACGCGTGCTGCTGACATTGTGCCAAATAGAAAAGTTGATTTTCGAAGCGTTTACGGCAGTCTCTCTCACGTGTGCCCCGGTGCTCTAGCGCGGTTGCTTTAACGGTGTTTTACCATCGTCTGTCTGAGGAATTATAGGGGGTGTGAATTTTTAGAGAGAAGCACTCATTCCACCGTCGCAACTGCGCGCAACTCTACCGCAATTCCGAGATCTGATGCCACATGAGCAGCGACTCACAGAGAAGGTGCTTTTTAGAGCGAGCTTTGAACTCTCGCAGGCGAAATTGTTATGATAACAGCACTGAATCGTGTTTTCAAACTGACATCAGATCGTTTAGCTCCGTAGTTTATAAGAGTAGAAATCGCTTCCATGAGACTCATTTAGACACGGAATGAATACATCATTTCTGGTCGCGCTTTACAGTGTTGAATATTGACTCAGCACGGGCTTCTGAAGCATTTCTTGAATGCTTTCGAGGGATTAGTCTACATGAGTCATCAAAAGAATATCATATCTTTCCGCCTCTTAAAAAACTCTTCTGTTGGCACCAGCAGTCACCAAAAATTTTAAGCCAGACCCTTGTCCATACTCGCTTCTGCGATAGTTAATAAAGTTAGGGAAAAAACTAGAAAATAAAATTCTTGTGTTTCAAGCAGCAGTGAAATTTGTAATGAAGGCAATCAAGCCGCGGCGTGTGCATCACTCCGACGAGCAAAGCTTAAAATTTTTGGTCGAAAACGTGATAAAAAATGCATGACGCGTATTAAAGAAAATTTCCCAGCATTTTCGCAGCCACTCACTTACTCGTGAAACGACTTCGTTGCCTAAATTACCACAATCTATACCTGCCTCTACTGCAAAAAAACAGCGTCATAAACAGTACTTCCGCGAATATGTAGTGCTAGGCCAATTCTACATTGAGCCGAGGTGTCAGTAAGCTGGAAAATATTGAATAAAAATGTAACGCAAATCTCATGCTAATAAAAACTCTGCAGTATTGAGGAGCATGGAGCGCGGTTTGATTGTTCATGCCGTAAGCGCTAACGTTTAGTGCTTTCACTGCTCGAACGAGAAAAGGATAAAAGCGGCTCGTGGCAGAGTCACGCATGTCGCGTCACTTTCTTGTGATTTTTTTCTTGTGAAGTTCGTGCAAAAAGCACATACTTTGGCGCGCTCATGTGTGCCAGCGAACACATGGGGCCGGCGAGCACGTGATGGCCTGAGAAGCGGGCCGCGCGTAGCGCGCACATCCAGCGGGCGAAGATAATCGAGGAGGAAAACGAGGAGTGGAGGAGAGAGTCGCTACTTTCAATATCAAGGGGCATTAACCTCCCTGAGATCACAGCGTTTATGTGGCAGCCAATTATAAAGAGCACATCTCGCACTGCGAGTTGTAGCGCCATCTACAATAGCATTGTAGAAACAACCATCTACCGTGTGCCAATGATGACGTCACGGTCCAATATGACGGATAGAGGTGGAACTATGTTATTATTTCGTCGGGGACAAAACGGCGGCACATTTCTGGCTTCTCGAGTCCAAGAAGGCGGCCATTAAAATCTGTTTTGGCCTCCCATAACTTTCCTCCTCACCACTCCGCCCCAACGTAGCAAAAGTGTCGTAGTACGGGTCCGCTATGTATGTATTACTTTGTTGCGCTATATATATATTGCCCCGAATATTTGCACTGTGTTCGTTTTTCACATCTGCCGCCACATCACTTTATCGCTTTGTTTGCGACGCAAGACGCGACTAGATTTATCTCGATTGATCGCAGCCAGGCAGAGCTGATTCTACGTTGTTCCGGAATGTTCTAGTAACTTTGCGCTATTTATCTCGAAAGTTCGCTATCAGCTTTAAATTGAGCACAGCCCACAGTGGCCGGCATTCTGTTCGACGACCGCCGAGCACGCTTGTCGCTTCGCCGCCGCCGAGTGATTCAGTCCATTTTGAGTGCAAGTCAGCACAATAAACAGTTCTTATAGAAGACCCTTTCGTCCGGCTTCATCGCTGTTTCGACTGCCGTCACCACTACGTGACAATATATATATATATATATATATATATATATATATATATATATATATATATATATATATATATATATATATATATATATATATATATATATATATACTTCGACAACAAGGCGCACCTATCGGGGACAGTTGTGTACCGAATTCGGTAGGTAAGTGGCATAGAAATAAAGCCACAATTAAATAATAGGTAAACATTGTATACATTCCATTACTATTTGAAGCGTTACCATATCGCGCCGTAAGCCAAATTCTAGGCACACCTTGACCCCCGAAACGAACCAATTTCGGTTTGGAACGTATCTTGAGGGAGTGCAACTTGACAACGCGTAGACGTACCTCGTAATTTCTCTGGGAGATGACGCTAGGCGCCGATTGTTCCTCTAACGCTCGTTACTTCAACGTCTTCAAAACGTGGGCGGGGTCTTTTGACGAGCACAAAACATCAGATGTAAGGAAAGCTTGGTGAGCTCCTAAAGAGCGCTGCAAGAAACTAAACTATGGAGGCCTCCTTAGGGGTTAAATATTTACAAGAAATTTTACCATGACTTGTTTCTCACAGTAAAAGCTCTCACACTGTACTGATCCTTGAGGGTAGTAATTTATGAGAGTGGCACATGGCAAAAAACGCTTGGTAAGTTTTTGCGAGAAACTAAGACTACTAACCCTTGAAAGCCCTTTTCAGGCAAAATCTTCGCATGATATAGGTTTTTAAGTTGGCGTCTGTCTCCTCTTCTGTCCTGTCGTTCTGCGCTTTTCAATCACAAATGAATAGCCAGCATCCCAAGCTGCTGTCCTAGAAAATATTATTTCTTGCACTTCGATATCTTATCAGTGTTTCAATTTCGACATTTTTTTCAATTTCGACATTTAAAAAAGAAACAGATTTTTCCCTCATCCTTAATGCTGTCTGCCCAGCAAGGTCCATGTCCTTCTCCATCCGAACGAAGTTTTTACAGCGAGAAATCTGAGCTCTCTTTGGAGGGCATGCTGCTTCCGAAGCCATGGCCCAAGATCATCAATATTTCTAAATCAGAGCGGAACCGTCAAGTCCCAATTTACCGGGACCGCCTTCACCTGCATCCGCTCACTGACTGGCGCCAGTGACCGAATTTTTCCCGCGTAATAGATAGGATGATGCAGTTCTTGTGGCGCTCAACTATGCAAAGGCGGCGCGCCAGCTTGAACAAGAAGAGGAGGGACAAGACCCGACAGGACCTGGAAAGTAAGATCCATGCTTGTGACGTCGAGGTTCTCTCTCAGCCGGTCCGCGAGGTGTTAAGCCTTAGGCCTTAGTTTGCAATCCTACCTAAGGAGACAACACCGGAGCTTCTAGCCATGGTACGACGGGTTGCCAAGGCAGGCCCTGAATAGGAATGTTGAAGATCTGTGTTAAGTTAGAAGCCCACGGCACCGATGGGTCCCCCCCCCCCCCCCCCGTACCTGTTCCCAGGAGCTGTCGTGCCCGGGGGAAATACGGAATGTACGTCGAGGCGTGACGCCGCCGCTTAGGGTGCCTCGTTGCCAGCTACGGAACTAATCCTTTTTTGTTCCGCCGCGAGTCAACCATGTCCCGCGGAAGACATTCCTTGGCTGTGAACGGAGACGGCAAATCCGGTGCGAGGCAATCGATGGAATGCACATGCAGCGAACTGCTTACGCGGAGTCACGCGCCCTGCATGTTCCAGGAGGTGCGGGGTTCACTGGACTCGGATCGGTAAGACCTGGGTTCCGCCCACTTGCACATACGGTGCCACTGCACTGCGGTTGGTTAAAATTGGGCGAGAGCTAGTTTACTCCAGCTCCGCCCAATTATCGAAGGGGTTAAAAACCCGCTGGGAACAAGGACTTAAGACGAGCGCGCCGAGTCTCAAGCTCGGCTGTTTTTAACAGCCCTTTTTAAAACTGCCTTTTTTTAACTGTCTTTCGCTCGCCAGCCTTTTTATTAATCCTGTCCTTAATAAATAACTTTTGTTTTAAGAAGTTTGAATTGCTGCCCCAACCGGCGACGTGTCGCAGGACGAGTGGACGAAGACCCGAAGTGCTCATCGTACGGCTAACTGCCGTATAATCGATCACCGGCCAGCGTGCCATCAACATTCACCGCTCGCGAGGAGCAATCGACTAGCCCAAACCGGCCATCCCATCAGAAGGAGGGCAAGAAGTTAACTATGTGTTTCCTATGGTTTCGAGGTTGTCAGACGCTTCTAACTGAGCGACAGAAACCTGTCAGTGATAAGAGCTGTAAACGAATTGAAAGACAACTCATTTGCGTTGCTGACCTCCAGCAAAGAGATTCACCGCTGCCGAACGACGATGAGGACGCCTTCCTTTGGCCCTTAACGAGATCACCGGGTGTTACGCAGTAAGACGTGGAGACATTTCTTTTAAACACTGTGAAATATAGATGAATGCGTTCAATGCAGTATTTATAAATTCGAAGACGCATTATTTACATTATCATCCGCAAAAAAAGAGATTTGTTAACAAATTTAACAAAAAATAACATTCATTTCTTGGCTTTAGAATCCTAGAACATGTTTGCCAAATTGACAGCCGCCAGCATAGATGGCGAGCACAGCTTTTAAAACGTTGGTATCGGCAGTTTGGCTCGATATATGAAGTGTGAAAAACATGGTTTTGAAAACTTGTTTTCTGTGCTTTTGCTCGTTGCTCGTTCTCAAAGTGGCGTCAATTCAACATTTAAGGCAAGAAGCACTTATGCATTGAAGTGTTCTTTTTTTTGTTCAGACCATGATGGCGTATTTAGCAGGACCACACCCTTCGCCGCGACATCGATTATAGGATTTGTAGCTCGTGAAAACAAAACTGAGAGCTCAAAGACGCATTTCTGAAGTCTGATATCTATGACGTTGTCAAATCAGAATTTTTAATACCCTAGCACGGTTCGAAAACTGATTCCCTTCAATTTCTCAATATTGTCACGATTGCAGTCCGAAGAACAGAAACGTTGCGAAAATAGTGTCTAAACAAAAAGATTTATTTGGGGTAATTTGCGCCCACAATTGACCGAGTGACTCGGCGGCGGCGTTGCAACACGCGTGCTCGACGGTCGTCGAACAGAATGCCCACCGCTGTCGGCGTGCTCAATTTAAAGGCGGTAACAAACTTTCGAGATAAAGCGTCCGAAGTTACGGAACAACGTAGCTTTGAAAACTGACCAAATAAATACTGCAAAGATTCGCGGCATGACTCCCCTCTCAAAGAAGCATCGACTTGATTGCATTAAAACAAACAAGGCGACTCGCCACAAATAAAACGGATCGTGCGAAAAGAAACTGAGTGTGGAAACAGCATCCTTTAGGGCGAATAATAGGGCTTCAGACGGACTTCATGGACAACTCTTGGTCGTACGGGGAGTCACTAGGGTGCAGTCATTGCGTCAGGAATGACTTCATAATACAGTTCACCCAGCCGAAGAAGAACCTTGTACAGTCCGAAGTAGCTGCGCGAAAGCTTTTCACCTAATCCACGGCGGCGAATGGGCGTCCAAACACATACTTTGTCTCCTGGTTTGTATCCCGCGTTGCGTCTCTGTAGGTTGCAGTGCCTGGCGTCGGTCCGCTAATGGTCTTTGATCCAGAAACGGGCAAGTCGTCAGGCTTCTTCTGCACGCTGAAGGTGGGCGGCGACGCAGACGTTCTTTTATTCTGTAACTTTGGGCAAAATGGCGTCTAGCGCAGTTGTGGCCTTCCTGCCATGCACGAGCCTAAAAAGTGTCATCTGGGTGGTCTCCTGCACGGCGTGTTTCTAGGAAAAGACGACGTAAGGCAGGATGGCGTCAAAGGTGTTGTGTTCGGCATCGACATACGTGGCGAGCATATCGGCGATGGGTTTCTTCAGGTGCTCGGTCTGTCCGTTGGTCTGTGGGTGTTGTGCAGTAATCCTCCGGCGGCTGGTTTGGCTGTAACGCAAGATGGCTTCCGTTAGTTCCACCAAGAATGTTGTTCACCCATCCGCAATGAGCGCATCGGCAGCGTCGTATCGCAGCAGAATGCACTCCACAGAAATCTGCTGTCTTCGGCTGCTGCTCCGTTAGGTAGGGCTTTTACCTCGGCGTAGCGGGTCGGGTAGTCATTTCCAGACGTTGACTTTGGGAAAGGGTGACGCTCGTCCATGCCGATTTGCTTAAAGGGCATAGAGGAGGTTTCAATAGGGTTCAGAAATCATGCTGTTCGGGTGGGAGGGGTATTTCGTCGCTTGAAATCTTGGCAGGTTTTCACATAATGTGCGATATCGGCAGACAGTCGGGGCCAGTAATACTTGTCTTGATTTCGGTGGAGGGTGCGAGAAAACCCGAGATGTCTAGCTGTATGCTCGTGGAGTAAAACCTGTAGAATTTCTTCGCGGAAACAAGCAGGTACCACAAGGAGGTAAGCTGTTTTGCTGGCTGTGAAGTTCTTGCCGAGGACATGACTGTACACAGAAGGAAGACAGTCTTGGCTTGAACGAAGCGGGGGGTGAAGAAACCTTGCCTTCCAGGTACTCGGTGAGGAGTTTTAGGTCGGGGTCTGAGCGTTGCTGCTGTGCAAACGAGATGGGGCTGATTGGTCCCAGGAAGGAGTCCTCATCACCGTGCGACGGCGGTGCATGTACAGGGGACCGTGAGAGGCAATCGACGACAGAGTGCTTGCGTCCGGACTTGTAAACAACGGTGACGTCGAACTCCTGGAGGCGCTGACTCCATCAAGCGAAGCAGTTAGAGGGGTCCTTCAAATTGGCAAGCCAGCTCAGCGCGTGGTGATCGCTGACCACCTTGAACGGTCGTCCATACAGGTAGGGGCGGATTTTCGACGTATCCCAAATGATGACAAGGCACTCCTTCTCACTTGTGGCATAGTTAGCCTCGGCCTTGGAAAGGGAATGGCTAGCGCATGCGATGACTATTTCCGACCCGTCGTGTTTTTGAACGAGCACGGCGCCTAGCCCCACGCTGCTTGTGTCTGTATGAACTTCAGTATCAGCGTTTTCATCAAAATGCGTGAGTATCGATGGGGACTGTAAACGACGCTGTATTTCTTTGAAGGCTTCTGCTAGCGGCGCTTCCAATTTATATCGCACGTCTGCCTTGGTCAGCTACGTGAGGAGCTTGGTTATGCGCGAAGCATTTTTCACAAATCGTCGGTAAAATGCCCCTACGCCAAGGAATCTGCGCATTGCTTTCTTGTCAGCCGGCGGTGGAAACTGTTCAATAGCAGCTGTTTTTGCGAGTTTCGTCGTACTCCCTCCTTGCTAACGGTGTATATAGAAACAGCAGCTCTTCATAAGCAAAGTGGCGCTACTCAGCTTTCAATGTTAGGCCAGACGACTCGATGGGGTCTAGTACTGTTCGAAGTCTTTTCAAATGCTCTTCACTATTCGCGGCAACGACAAGGACCTCATGTAAATATACCAGAAAAATTTGCAACTTCAGGTCTGCCAGTAGTGTATCCATTACTGCTGAAAGGTCACTGGTGCGCAACAAAGTCCAAATGGCATCACCTTTAACTCGAAGAGGCCATCCAGAGTGATGAATGCCGTCTTCTCGCGATCTCTTTCATCGACCTCAATTTTTTCGTAACGGCTTTTGAGTTCTATCCATGAGAAATACTTGGCATTGCAGAGCCGCGCCAGTGTGTCGCCGATGCGGTGGAGGGGATGGACGTCCTTGTTTGTTATGTTGTTCAAGCGGCGGTAATCAACGCAGATTAGATGTGCGCAGTCTTTCTCACTAGAACAACCGGTGCCGCCCATGGGCTATTTGGAGTTTCGATCACGTCGTCGCGAAGCATTTCTCCCAAATGGTCCCGGACGGCTAGTAGTTCTCGCGGCGGCACACGGTATGGTGCTTTGACGGGGTTGTAAGGCGTGCTGGTCGGTTATAAAGCGATGCTGGGCAACTTGCGTTTGTCAGACCTTCGGCGATGAGGAAAAATACTCGCTGTAGCTTCGAAGCAGAATGCGGATCTGGTCTTGTCTGTTCCGGGGCAGGGCTGGGTTGATGCCGAAAGTGGGCGAGTTTTCTTGGCGAGGCGAATCATCTGCGGATGCATCAGAGAGGCCGGAAGAGTCTCGTACGTCGGATGTTTCGTTGAAGAAAGCAATCGTCGCTCTACTGTTAATGTGCCAGTATTGTTCGCTGGAGTTAGTCAGCAGTACTTCACCCTGGCTTTTGCAGAAATGTGCGTTGCCTTTTGCGATGAAGACTCCTCGGTACAGAAGCAACTGCAGGTTCCCCTCGATGATGGCTTCAGCGTTATTGGCTTTCGTGGCGCCTACGGTCACGATACCGCTTGAACAGGGTGCGACACTCACTTCTTCCTCCAGGACAGTCAGGGCAACGTGATTTTCCAGAGTTCTCATCGAATCGATGGCCTCGTTCGTCGAAAGCATGATCAGCTTGGATCGCAGGTCGATGCACATTAAGGAAATCTATGCAAAGTGTAATTTCGCGGGAACATTTCCATAGCAAAACGAAGGTCGCCGGATAGGTATGTTTTATGACCGTCACTCGCGCTGTGCATCGTCCTGATGGCGTAATAAGATAGCTCCCTGCGGTGCGAAACTGTGGGCCGTCCCATGCAGTCGTGACTTTCTTCAGCTGCGCAGCGAATGTTCCATCACCACCGAGTAATCTGCCCCTGTGTCGAATAGTGCGGTAACTTTCCGGCGGTCGATAACTACTTCTATGTCGGATGTCCTGGCTCTTGCGTTGCACGTCGTCCTGGGCGTCAGGCCGTGGCTACGCCGGGTATGGGAATCATGAATAGAACGTGTAGTTGAAGCTTTTCTCGGTAGCGGCTTCGTTTTGAAGGCGGTTCACGTCGCAGTCGAGGTTGTCGTTGTATGCGGCGTCGTCGTGTCGGGGGCGCGGCGTCTTCGTAAGGCATGGTCGTTGGAAGATCTTCGGTGTTTCGCTCGAGAGCAACCTCACCTCCTCCAGAAGTTGCTGTCTTTAGTTTTCCCTACGGTGAATGGGAGACCTGCCTCGTAGCGCAGCTGCGTGGCTGTGGCGTGGCGACGTAAAGCACGAGGTTGACGGCGATCGTGCGCGCGATAGGCGGTTCGGCGAGTACTCTTCTCGACGCAGGTACTCGTCGATTTCTTGCGGACGCTGGCCGAAGCATGGGCGTGCTGCGTGAACGGCAAATCCACGAAGACCGATATGTCGGTACGGCCTGTGGCGAAGAATATGGCCGGCCTTACCGCAATGAAAGCACAACGACCGGATGTCGGAAGTCCTCAAGGCGTCGCATTTCCTGGGGCGTGAGTGTCGTTCCTAGGCTGGGCTGGCGGGGGCAAGGTGGCGGCGTTCTGGAACAGGTGGCTCGTCTCGGAGAGGACATAGGGGACGTCGTTGGGGTGAAAATGCGTACTTCAGCGGCGCAGGTCATGACCTGGGGTTCTGTGGCCGCCGCTGTCCGAAGTGCCTGTTGCACTTATTCCCGCACCACATTCATGAGAGTCTCTGCTTGTGGCTGTGCGTAGGAAGGCAGCAGGCGTCGTAGTTCCTCGAGGATGGTTTCGCTAATAACTTCCGGCAAGGTGACACTGGTGGTGGTCGTCGTGTCCGGAAGAAATGCGCAGACAGAGGAACGGCGGTTCTACTGCAGAGCCCCGACGTCGAGGGTCCTCTCGATCGTGAAGGCTTCTTGCATGAACTCATCGAGTGTTTTTGGCTGCTGGCGTAGGAGGCCGCCAGAGGATTGTTCTTTTACACCCATTGAAAACTGAGCTTTTTTTCCTCTTTCATCTCGGGGTAGGCGCTGCGAAAGAGGCGCTTCATATCTTCGACGTAACCGCTGATGAGCTCATTCGGGAGCCAGATCCTGTACTCGAGAAGCCATTCTGCTCTTCCTCACGACAGTGGTGAATACCTTCCAGAGTTGTTCCTTGAATAGCTCCCACGTCGTTAGGGACGATTGGTGGTTTTCGTACCACGTACATGCTGAGCCCTCCAGTGATACAAATATATGTACGATTTTTGCCGCATCATCGCTCTTGTTGAATGATGCCACGCGCTCAAATTGGTCCAACCTTTCTTTGACGTCTTCGCCTAAGGATCCATTGAAAGTTGGCGGCACCCGCGACGTTTGCAGTATGATCAGTGTCAACATCTTTGGCGAAATTGCGGTGCCAGTAGCAGTGTCTTTTTCGCTGTCTGGTGTGTTCCGGCAGGGTCCCGAACACAGGCTCCTCTCCCTGGAGACGTCGGCTGGCTCGGTGGACAGCTGGCTCGTCCTCCGGTGCGGAGCGCAGAGGGCTGGCGTCACGACTTGAAAGGGCTGTCCGGTACATTGGAGGCTACCCGCACCTCCATCAGATGTCACCAAGTGGTGACGGCAGTCCGTGGAGCAGAGAGGTCGCGAAAATGGTGTCTCAACAAAATTCTTTATTTGGGCGAACTTGCGCCACAAATGGGTGAATCACTAGGCGGCGGCGTAGCAATAAGCATGCCCGCAGCTCTCGGCCGTGCTCAATTTAAATCTTATAGCGAACTTTCAGGATAAAGCGTGCAGAGTTACTAGAATATTCTGGAACCACATAGAATGAACTTTGCCTGGATGCGATCAATCGAGACAAATCTGGTCGCGCCTTGCATCGCAAACGAAGCGATAAAGCGTTGTGCCGGCAGCTTCGAAGAATGGACAAACAAACACATCAGAGATTCTCGGAAATATACTCTACCGCCTTGGCAGCAGTTTTAAAAAAACTCATTAGTTTGTTTTTGTTATTTTCCTGCCTCTATTAGCGCTCAGTCAAGAAAATAATGTCTGCCTTCGTTACAATCCGCTCGTACCTAACACATGGAAGAATACTAAAGGGGATTTTGTAAAAAAATAGCTATATTCAACAAAAAGCACCCATCATATATTTGTGATAAATATTACCAAGATCGCAATGCCTGCCATTTTTGAATAAGGTGAGGTTTCTCGAGTGAACTGTAAAGCGAATGGCATTGTTTTGAAGAAATTACCACTTGAGAGAAAGGATACGTTTTCGCGCTACGGTGTCTGCGATTGTGCACACGACATTTCTGAATTTTTCAAAGCGTTACGCGCTATTATCATTCGATAAGTTATTTCGGGTAAAGAACGAATCAATACCGGACAGAACTGCAGCGCCTTCAGAGTCTCAGGAAAAAATTTTTTCTATCATGAGAAATACAGATAAATTTTTTGATAGTCTAAAACCCGCGGAGGAAGTACTGTCCATTGCTGGCGCCTTTTTTTCTGACGCGCAGGATTGCGTCACTAAACGGATTATTAACGCGACAGCGTCAAGGAGCTCATGTCGCAGAACAGCTGGTGTCGTCGGCGTCTTTGGCCGTGAGCGAAAAATGGCGCATCTAGGTTGACACCTGAACCGCGCCGTAAGGGGAGGGATTTTAACATGACAGCGTTAAGGATTGATTGATTGATTGATTGATTGATTGATTGATATTTCTTTCCCTCACGGCGCGATTCGCGTGTCCACCGAGATATGTGAGACATGCGTCCTTTCCTTAAATTGTCCAACGAGCGACGCGTCGCGCCGAACGGGCGATGGCATTCCGCGTACTCTTCGGTAACGCTGCTACACGGTGTCGCGTCTCACTCTTAAAAACGAAGCTGAAGCTTCCTCCAAATTATTTAATATGTTGCCGTTGAGAAAATGCCTCAGATAAGTGAAATAATTATGTGCACATTAGTACATTAACTTGATGAATAAGACTGAAATCGGGCGTGCGTGAGAGCTTTTGTTGCTGCTTGAATTCATAGTTTTCGAACTATAACTGTTAATGTTTAGCAAAAGGGGGGTACAAATATGAAAAAAGCATTTCGAATTTTTTTTTGCCAGTCGAAAACATTGGTTCTTTTAATAGTGTATAAGACGACAATGCAGCAAACATTTTTTTTTGGACAACTGCTGAAGACCCCTAGAAACAAGAAATTTCCTGATATCTCTAAGGATTTAAGAGGACATGAAGCCCAGTTAAGGCTAAAACGCATTGTTTTTCAATGCTAACAAAAGCAAAACAAACTACGAAAGAAAATGGCAGTTGCTCTGGGACTCAATCACATAGTACAAGTATGTACCCATAAATGAGCTAGGTATGAAAAGAAGGGGCAGAGGAGGGCATGGGACGGCTCTTTGGGTATTTTGTGAAGACAGGCAATATATATTGTAAACATTCACCTCTTTAATTGAAGGTGCGCACATACACACTTCGAAGGTTTGTACTAGTTGCTGACACCTGGATCCGTAGTAATTGAACGTTATGATAGATGGCCCTATTCCAGCAGAATTGTACGCAGATGTCTCTACGCGCATCGCGCAGTTGATGTTAATGTATTTTTCACCAAGTAAGCCTCGGGCATAAAGATTATGTAGGAGATACTAGACACGTTTAAGGGTAGAGGCCAAAGACCTAAGTACACCATTGAAATGCCAAAGAACAATTTCACTATTTAGCACTGGGCCTCAACTTGGGCCATGTTTGTAAAGCAGCACTGTCCACAGTTATGGAAGCAACAGCTAAGTTTTCAAATCTTGCCATTCATATTTACTTAATCGAGGCATGTCTTGCATTCCATTGATTTGGCGGTAGCACAATGCGTCAGTACTGAACCAGGAAAAGCATCCAGCAGATCTCCCTAGGCAAAAGGAGGCTCGTTTCCGAGACGCTACAGCTGTCGGTTTCCGGTTCGAACGGGACCGGGGCGGCCGGGCATCGACGGTGGCGAAACTCAAAAGGCGCCCGTGTGCTGCGCGATGTTAGTATACGTTAACGATCTGTATGTCTGTCTGTTGTTGCCATAAAGAGAGAAAAGGAAAGCGCACAGGCCTGCTCACTGGCTCTAGCCAAGCCACAATCGCTACCACGTGCAGAGAGTAGGAGAGTTGAAAGACAGGATATCAATGACGCGCTAAAGACAAGGCCGATCCCGGAGGTAGTGCAATACCGGGCCAACCGATGGCGGGAGTGAAGCATCCTTCAAACTCTCCGCCAGATTTCTAAAAATAACTCCAAATGGATCCGTAACAGATACTATACGGGGTCCGGACATTCCCTATATTCCCTATACGTTAACGACACTCAGGTGGTCGAAATTACTCGGGAGTCCTCCACAACGGCACCTCTTTCTATCTTCTTTCTTTCACTCCCACCTTCCTCACTTCCTTTACGGCGCGGTTCGGGTGTTCACCGAGATATGTGAGAAAGATAGTGCGTCATTACCATTAACAATAATAATAATTGGTTTTTGGGGAAAGGAAAATGGCACAGTATCTGTCTCACATATCTTTGGGCACCTGAACCGCGCCGTAAGGGAAGGGATAAAGGAGGGAGTGAAAGAAGAAAGGAAGAAAGAGGTGCCTTAGTGGAGGACTCCGGGAATTATTTCGACCACCTGGAGATCTTTAAAGTGCACTGACATCGCACAGCACACGGGCGCCTTAGAGTTTTTCCTCCATAAAAACGCAGCCACTGCGGTCGGGTTCGCACCCGGGAACTCCGGATCAGTAGTCGAGAGCCCTAATCACTGAGCCACCGCGGCGGGTCTCATTACCTTTCCTCAAAACTCATTTTCGGCTGCGTTTTTATGGAGGCAAAACGCTAAGGCGCCCGTGTGCTGTGCGGTCAGTGCGCGTTTAAGATCCCCAGGTGGTCGAAATTATTCCAGGGCCAGGGCCCTCCACTGCGCACCTCTTTATTCCTTTCTTTTTTTACTCCCTCCTTTGTCCCTTTTCTTACGGCGCGGTTTAGGTGTCCGACGATATGAGACAGATACGGCGCCGTTTCCTTTCCCCCAAAACCAATTAATATTAATATTATAATGTAAAGGTTCCGCCATGTGAAGTCCTGGTATTCAGATGTGAGTCTGTACGCACGCATGTGTTGGATATCAATGTTGTTACACATAAATACATTGTTGCTTCTCCTCAGTGCAGTGCGTTCCACACGGATAAAGAAAGCGCTGATGTAGCTTTAATAGCGGTTTGTTTACTATTTAGCGAGAAACTGGTCCACATCTTTGCTCCGGTGCAAAGGAGACGAGACTTGCCCAGCCGTATCGAATTCGGAAGCGTTCATAACGATCGATCCTCAGCAGCAAGTTTTCGCTTATAAATGGGCGCAGTCATTAAAATCTGCTTTTGCGAAGTTGTAATATTTCAGCAGATCGCGATATTTGGACTTCGGAGAAAGGGACTAAACGTTGAGTCTGCAAAGCATAATTTCTCTCTCCTTGAATTGTCTCAAGTACGGCTGTGCCGCAAGCTTTACAAAAAACTTGGTTTGACTTGGCGCTTGACTTTTAATATTGAAACAATTGCCTGCACGCATCTATGAAAGCCGTCAGTTTCTTTCTAGCGCTGTGCACTGCGCACTTAGATGCGATATTCCACGGTGTTTGAGCGCAGCAAGCGCGGTGTGATGTCAACAGCACAGCTCGTATATAGACGGCTTACAATGCCATAAATAGCGGCTTCTTTTTTTGAGCACGTGGCGACGCCACCGTCACAGGCCTTCTGATCGCTTGTCGCCCGCCTCAATGTGATTGTAGCTTCGTGTGCAGGTAGATAGGAGACATTATATTTCGACGAAGCCTTAGAAGGACATGTGGATGTCATAAATTTATCACTTAAGGCATGGAACCTTGATCGCTCTTTATGTTAGACTGAACCGCTTAATAACAATAGTAGTTGGCTTTGGCAAAATGAAACGGTGCAGTATTTGTCCAATATATTGTTAGACACAAAAACTGCGCCGTAAGAGATGGGGGAAAGAAGAGAGTGAAAGAAGAAAGGAAGAAAGAGGTGCCATAGAGAAGGGCTCCAGAATAATGTCGACCACCTGGGGATGTTTAACGTGCACTGTGAACGCACAGCACACGGGCGCCAGAGCGTTCTTCCTCCATAAAAATGCAGCCGCCGTGGTCGGGTTCGAACCCGGGAGCCTCGGATCAGTAGTCGAGCGCCCTAACTACTGAGCCACTACGGCTCTCCACCTCTTCGAATCAACGATTTAGTTACCTTAACACTCCTCTTTCATCTTTTGTTGCTTATCATTTAAAGCGGCAAGATTTAATGCCCTTTTAGCAGCGCTGTTCGTTGACATATTGGCAAATACATTCAGGGATCCCTCCAAAGGGTTCATATTCACGGTTGTATGCCTTAGTCGTGCGCCTTACTCGTACCATGCCCACATCGCTGTGGCGTCCCCACCAGCAAAAGCTGTGAATCATGGATATTGTGGAAGGAACCACGATTACGCCCGAGGAACTCTGGGCACCAGGACACAAGCACCAGGACACAACCTTCGCAAGCGAAGGAGGAAGATACGTGCCGCTAGAGAAGAGCGGGCTTAAAACAGCGAAACAGCGAGCCCAGGAGAGGCAGGCTGTTAGGAAATTGGCGGCCAAGTCATTCGAGCGTCAGCAGACGCGCGTTCCAGACGGCGCCGGGGAAATTGTTATCCGACCACATGGCGGCCTACTTAAGCTTACCAAATATGGAACGACACATTTCACAGACATCATCAAATTGTCTTCGGTGATCAACCCACGCTAACTCCAAATATTAAGCAGCACTCCATTCTCGTCATTACTACGAGTGCGGAGAGGAAGTTGAGGTATGCCAGTTTGAAAAACCTCAAGTTCGGCACTGAAAAAGTGGAGACTTCCGCCTAAGTGGCCACCCCCGAGCACTGCAACAAGCGTCCGCTCGGGGTTCCGCTTGGTTCCGCAGCGTTTCGCGGGGCTCCACTTGGTTCACGGTGTCCATCTGCAGTGTCCATCTACAGTGTCCATTTACAGCGCAGCGGCAAGGTATGCTCGGGTTTCCGCGGGGTTCCACGGGGTTCGGCGGGATCCACAGAATTCCGCTCAAACACTCTGTCGAAGAAATTTCGTACCCTCTAGACCGCAACGATAACCCCCAGATTCGAGGCGTCCACAGGCTGGGCGAAGTTTTCAAGTCGATCTTCCTTCTCTTCAAGGAAAAAGAAGTGCCAAAATGGATTCATCCCAACGTGCGCTGCACAGGTGCCGGCTGTACCGCAGAAAATACGAAGTGTGCGTCGCCTGTGGCCGGCTCGGGCATTGCGATGACGCGTGCCCGGATCCGAAGAACGTCTAGTGACTTGGCTGCGGCCTCGAGAACCCATCACGGTAACACAAATGCGAGCTAAATTGTCAGCTGTGTGGCAAAGGCCACACACTAGAATACCCCAAGTGTCGTGAACTTTTCCGCACTCCCTACAAAGTCAAGAAGCGCCAGTAGGAGAAGATGGAGCAAGCAGCGACGACTGGTGGAGGACACCAGAGTCGACAACACGAACCCAGAGGGAGAGAAGACTTCAAGTCCCGCGATCTCATAAAAACGCAGCCGCGCGGTCGGGTTCGAACCCGGAGTTCCCGGGTTCGAACCCGACCGCGGCGGCTGCGTTTTTATGGAGGAAAAACGCGAAGGCGCCCGTGTGCTGTGCGATGTCAGTGCACGTTAAAGATCCCAAGGTGGTCGAAATTATTCCGGAGCCCTCCACTACGGCACCTATTCTTCCCTTATTCTTTCACTCCCTCCTTTATCCCTTCCCTTACGGCGCGGTTCAGGTGTCCAAAGATATATGAGACAGATACTGCGCCATTTCCTTTCCCCAAAAAACCAATTATTATTCCCGAAATTGGAAACGAATCAAGGCAGACCACCACCGCCGCCCAGAGGGCGCCCCGATTCCCGTGCCAGTAAAGCCCCTCAGGGAGCTTAAAGTAGCGACATTCTCCTCCCTGCATCTCCTATGCCGGTGCATCTTCTCTCGGATCCTCTCGGGCGGCGATGGTGGGGGCACCTAGGCGGGGGAAGCTAGCAGACGCTTTCAACACTCACCATTTGGTGCGCAGTAGATAGCGCGTATGTTTTCTGCTTTGGCTTCATTCAAAATGAGATCACGCTATAGATTTCAAAAAACAATTATGAAATACGTGCCCCGAGCAACGCTGCATTTCATAATCGATGCTTTTTGTACTGCGATCGCTTTGAATGCGGTGCGCGCGTTATAGGTGGTGTGCGCGATCGAGCTCGCAGACTGTTTTTTTTCAACGCTCGCGCTTTGGCGTGCAGTGGACCCAGCGGCCAAATCATTTGTTTGTTGCATTTACTGCTTTCGTGTCGGCCGCAGATAGATCATGGCATGGAAAATTCCAAAATATTTACCCAAGCAACTGCCCGACCCATGTTGCACTGTTTTATCGAAACTTTCTATACTGCGATTGCTTTGATTGCGGAGCACACCGTGGAAGCTGCGTGCGCGAGGGAGCTTGTGGCACACCAGTGAATATCTATACTCCGTCTCACAAGATGTTTGCAGCACTACGAAAGGTACAGCTCTCTCGTCCAATCAGGATGGCGCGCACTACATTAGTGTGTTCCTACGCGCCTGTGGCTCGATCCACCTGATGTCCAGGGGCCCTATTCTCGACACGCATGGCCGCCGTTCGCCGCCATATTGTCTCTCTGATTGGCTCATTGGGCGATCACGTGCAAGTCACGAGTTTTAAATTTGTGGCGCGAAACCATCAGGCTTCGAAATAGCTTTCTGCCGTGACGTCAAAATGACGTGTACTTGAAGGCTGATTTTTAGCACAGTTATATTTTGTGCCGGGTTGGTAAATTTAAATGTCTGTGGAGGGGAAACGAAGCTACAGCTGGCATAGAAGAAAACACTTGGCTTGTTTTAGCAATTTTGAGAAAAAAAAGTTCGTACTGTGAGGGTTGCTTCCTAGAATGTGATTGGCTGGAGGAATGTCACGTGATTCACGTGATACGCAAGCATAATTCATTGATGTCAAAATGACGTTTAGTGACGCAAAGGAAATGCTGCCATTGCTGAAAATTGCCCCATTTCGCCGTCGTAATTTGGTATGGCCGCGAGGTGGTTGAATTACGGCAAGAAGAAAATGGCGGATACAAGGCTGAGTTATACGTCTGACTCCGCAGTTTGGTACCAATTTATTTGAAGTGATGAATTATGGCAAGGTAAACCTTGTTTTGAATGTAGAAAACTTTGAAACAGCTTTTTAAGGGCACTTATATAGTAACTATTTGTTGGAAGGACCGACACAAAGAAGGTTAATTTTTTTAATCGTCTCAGGAGGTCTCTACGTACTTTTCTGCCTCAAACACTTTGCGGACGTTACTACGGCATCATCAATGCACCGTCTCTTCCACGACGACGAAGACGCGGAGGCAACGTGCGTCGGCATGGGCCATCGTATTTGAGGCAACAACGAGGACGTTCGGACTAGCTAGAAGTTCGCTAGAAAGAAGTTCGGACGATGGCTTTGTTTCCGGCATTACCCGTCGTATTGGACTGGCTAGGAGTGCTTTCGGACAGGCATTATCGTGAGCGTCGAGACGCTTTCGAGATGCCCGATGACTTGTTCAGGCAGCATTTTCGCCTGACAAAAGACTTGGTGAGGTGGCTGTGTGACGAGTTGCGGGAAGATCTGGAGAGGCAGCGCGTCAACACGGCCACTGTGCTCACCGTGGAGCAGCAGGTGCTGTGTGCGCTCCGGTTTTACGCCACAGGCAGTTTTCAGGGCATGATTGCAAGCGACGAACACCTAGCGGTTAGTCAGCCGAGTGTGAGTCGCTGCATCCATGCAGTCACCGACGCGATTGTGAACTGCCTGGGACACGAGTGGATCTCCTTCCCATGCTCTCCGGCTGAACTGGCGACCGCACGCGAAGGCTTCGAGCTGCTGGACAGTAGATTCCCGGGATGTGTTGGCGCCATCGATGGGACACTTGTCTGCATAGCCGCACCATCTGACGAGGTCAACAGACCTGCGTACTTCTGCCGCAAGGGATACTATGCCTTAAACGTCATGGTGGTAAGAACGACAACAATAAGCTTTGTAGCGGCGCTCTTCGGTGCATGACCTTTGGTCTCCTGTAACCAGAAACATGCCGTCGTCGGCACTCGTTTGCGGCGTGCTTACCTGCATGTTTTATTAGACTAAAGGGAGAACGGTCTGCTGGAGAAAGCGGGTTAACATTTGTGCCTGTAAGGGAAAGCAGAAAAAAATGGCACAATCGTGCCTTCGGAAAAAGAAACATACAACGCACGGAGCCTCCAAGTGCCTGGAGTGCAGCCTTTGTGATTTTCTGTATTTTGCTGCGTCTGAGTTCTTATATTCTGGCAACATGACACTCAAAGGTAGAAAGAAAAAGAGGTAGTAGACTGGCACTTGCACACATAGCCCATTGCATGCCCATGTATTTGTTCCTGTAAGCCCTGCAACTGCACATTACTGACAGGACAGTGTTCATTGCTGGAGTAGTGGGAGTTGCACAAACAAGGTGCTCTTGGACAAGGATTACACAGTATGACCTTGTTTGCACAGTTCATGTCATGTGCTATGTTGTCTTTATTGTTTTATGACACTTTGTCTTGGGTGATGCGGGTGTTCCCACTTCACTGTGAGATTAGATTCTGAGTGCTCAGTCCAGTTAGTGTTGGAGCCTCTTTTTTCTCATCTGTGTCAAATATCACAATCAATCACTTTGGTTTTATGGTTTCAGTATGCTGTCTGCTGTAGTGCAACATACTGTACCAGTGTGCAGTTGATAATGCAGTGGAGGAAAGTCAGTGTTTTGGCGCATGTCTGTGCTAGCAAAAACTATGGCATAAGGTAAAAAAAAACTGCTAACAACAACACAGACGGCGGCTGAAGTTGTTAAATTGCAACACAAAATATACACCTACGCCACATCATAAATGTTACAATACGAAGACTGGTTCGCACTTGTAAATTGGGCGGGTAAAAAAATAAATATTTGTTCATGCTTCTTTACAGGTGTGTGATGCCCATCTTCGCATCAGGGCCCTTGACGCTACATTCCCAGGGTCTGTGCATGATTCCTTCGTGTGGCGGACATCACCGGTGCATCATGCACTGTGCAACCACAATTTTCTGCAATGCGGGGAATATCTACTAGGTATGTGAATTCTGGCACAAGGGCGAAATAGTTGGACTGAACAAATGTAAATCCAGTCAGTAGATCTCAGACAACAGTTGCATGTAGCTGGTTAAGCATATCTACAGTGAACACACTGCTGAGGCAAGTTGCTTTCAAATTAATGCAAATCCAGGGTTTCTACATGTCAGCAGTAGTGTCAACGAAGGTGTTGCATTAGTGAAACTGCTATCGGTAAGGAAATCGGAGGGCAGGAAGAGTTGAGGCTTTCCTTCAAGGTATTTATAACAACATATGTACATAATAACATTAATAACACAGGATGCAGACCTGCTTATTCCTGCACACAGAGTGAGTCAAAAAATAAGATATTTGTTCACGTTCCTTCACGGGTGAGCAATGCAATATACAGTAGTATCACAACTATGTAACAACATAAATATCACAACATGCAGATTTGCTTTTACTTGTAAACCGAGAGGGCGGAAAAATAAGGGATACTTCTTTATGCTGTACCTCAGAAAATGTGAGGTCACATATAGCTGAGGCTCTCCTTCAAAGCTGATATGTCTACCGGTGCATGTTACTATTTGTATACAGCAAACTTACAGGCTGCCATATTGCCTGTATCATGGCTGATAACAATGACAGCAATAATTATTGTATCATAAATAGAGGCCTTTGTAATGAGGGGAGAAAAGTAATAAATGATGAAATAAATAATGGACTGAAAAATTCATGCACCCAAATTGCAGATGTTGCGCATTTTGAAAAATGTCAGTCTTCATTGGCCTGCAGGTGATGGCGCCTACCCGCTGCAGCCATGGTTGGTCACACCCATTCCAGGATGTCACGCTCCTGGCAGTCCTGCTGCCAGGTTCAACAGTGCACATTCATCGCTGAGGTCTGTTGTCGAGCGCACGATTGGTGTCCTGAAGAGCCGGTTCAGGTGTCTACAACGGTACCGCGCACTGCACTACGAACCGGAGACTGCAGCGAAGATTGTAGCAGCTTGTGCAGTGTTGCACAATGTGTGCATATATTCACGGCTGCCTCAACTTGCCCCCCCTGACAACGGTGACCCTGATGATGACACAGACCTCTGTGATGACAACGGTGCCTTTCCTGCTCTATACCAGGCAGGTAGATATAAGCGTGACCAGCTGCTGCAGACATTTTTGTGCCAGCCTCGCCTGTAGACACGTTTATGTGCAGCCAGCAGCTGCCTCGGCAGCACCAGCCGCCTCGCCTGCACCAGCCACCTCGCCAGCACCAGCCACCCTGCAAGCAAGGATTGGCATTATTGCATACTTTGTCTCATACGGCAACAAGTATGTTGCACTGTTTATTTTTAAGCTTTTGTTGAAAGTGAAAACTGAGTTCCAGCTAGTTATTTAATATACTCGTGCCGCAGCATGTGCTGTGTTTCATCATACTGCGTTGTGTCTGTGAGCACAGAACGCTGCCTTCGCAGTATTTCTTCCCTGAGGCACGAAGCCTCTGCTCACTTCTCATTGCATTGTCTTCATCAAGAGGATGTGCCCCCGCAAGGAATTCAGCTTCAGTGGTGCTGTACAAACGCAGTGTACAGTGTGCTGCTTCAAGCTGAGTGCTTCATGCGTGAAGTTATGTGTGGTGGTGCAGTGTTGTGAAAAGCTGCTACTGTGCACAGTGCTCTTTACAGTGGAATGTGCAGCATTTGGCGAAGTCCTGTCATAGTCGACATTGTGGCAGTGGTCGTCGTCGCCCTTGCACCTGCCATCATTGTAGTGTTAAAAGAGGTGGGCGTCGCCCACCATTGGAGCAAACTGTGGCCATGTGTGTGACCTTGTATCACGCCTATCCTACACTCTGTGAAATGTGGGCTGTATGTTAATGTTATCTTCAGGACTTGTTTGTATGCTGTGCCGTGTACTGTCAGTATGTATGCAGCATGCCAAAAGAGCAGTCTGTGCGTTCACCATCCACCTGCAAAAGAACTTAACTTTTTCCCTGTCCTAAGTGCCTCCAGTATGGAGCCTGTGTCGTGTGTGTTGTGTTTTGGCTACCATTCATTGGCAACCACTTGAGCATTATGTTACCTCTCTGGGCTGCAGCATCGCTGCAGGTCACAAGGTGCGCACAGTACGCAAGATGCAAGGTGGCAACGGTATCTCCCTGAGAGTGCAATTTCATCCAGTAGAGAAGTGTTTGCGCAAGACAGGAGAGGAAATGTTCGCTGTGCTTTTATCTAGTTATGAACTTAGTATAACATTAAACTCTGACTGATGTGCTTCGCATGAGAATCGTAGTTTTTTACACATCCTTAATGAGCAACCTTACATCTTGTTCCGTTTCCGGTTCACTGTCACGGGCAAGACACGTTATATCAGAGATGTAACAAGTTCTAAAGAGTTGCCATCCTGTGCTGCACAGTCGAATGGCATTACAGGTTCAGTATGAGCTCAGAAAGACATGTATACACAATTACTTGTTCATTGAAGGAAATGATGTTAAGGGCATACGTGTTTTTGATGAACACACGATGAACACAATGCCGTGAAAAGCAGTCATAGTGGCCCTTATATTCCATGCTGCATTTGCCACCTTTGCATTGCTTCCAAACACTCTCATTGCAATTTTTGAGTGATTGGAGTGTCTTGGCTGCACTTAGCCAAACCTCACTTGCTGTATTGAGGCGTTGCCTACATTTTACTTGTATGTTAATGTGAAATTTTTTTGCTTCTGTTGATGACATGTGCTACCTGTGTATGGCACAGTAGTGTCACCATTAAGTTCGTGGTTATAACCTAAGGGCACATTTATACATTGCCAACACCTCTGGTACACATTGTACTGTAGATTGAGTTGCCACCTGACTGGCTTTATCAGCATGCATGATATAGCATCTTAATGTGCCACTGCTCCCTCCTTTTCTTTTATCGCTTCAGACCATTCATTGTTGTCCTTCGAGGACTGTCTCCTGTCACATATGCCAGCTATTATGTGTTTAACACCTTAAGCTATGAAATTTCGTTTTTATAGAAAGGAAAGACACAGTAACTATTCCACTTCCGGGAGGTCACCTCAACAGTGCTGTCGGCGAAGGGATGGGGGAGGAAATGAAAGCAGGAAGAGAGAAAAAGGCAAAGTAGCAGAGGTTCCTGTATTAATTTTGACTGCCTAGGGCTCCTTATCATGCACTGACATTGCATAGCTCATGGGTTTCTTCGGCGTTTTGCCTCCATCGAAATTCGACCGCTGTGACAGGTATTTAACCTGCATCCTAGAACTGAGGAGCGAAAAATACCTCTCCGTACAGTAGCCTGCACGACCTATCATGGCTTTTCTCACTACACTGCTCTGACTGCCAAGGTCATGCTCTTTTCTGTTCCTCTGAACTCACCTTATGGATCGCCACCATTCTCACAGGGCACCTGGTTGCGGCCCTGCAGTGTGCTGTTAATGTCACGCAGGGCCTGCACCAGCTGTTCGACGGCGTTGACCTGGCGGACCTGCAGGCTTTCAATCTTTTTTTTGCAAAGACCACAAGCGTTCTTTATCACCGTCCTGGGGGAAACACTGAACAAACATAGTCAATAATACTTTACCCCTGCCAGGTGGGTCCTGATGTGTGCCAAGTCTGTCGTTATCTGCCGGAGCTGCTGGTCTTGTATCGTGGCCAGGCGCCCTTGTTGTTCTATTAGGGCGGCGATCGCGTTGTGCCTTTGCTGCACACTGCCTGGGTGGTCTTGCTGGCGAGGTGGAAGTGCATGCGGCCGCCTGATTGAGCCACCTTGCTGGTGCGGTGCAGCTTGTATTGGTGGCGGTGCAGCTCGCGTACCTGGCTGGCCCTCGTTCTCTGCATATGTGTAATTTCAGTGTGTTTTCCTGTAGTGAAACCACAAGACACCTCTGCCTTGGAACATGCATCACTTTTCTGTTGCATTGTGTTATGCCTCACTTTATTGCAGGAGCATTTTTTGGGTCGTACACCTTTTTTCATTTCAGGTACCATACATTGAAATTTGGCACCATGTGTACAACACAATTTGGCCATAAATGCATAAAACTAATGTTATGACTGCAAAAACAGAAATGTTTTACTGAAAAATACAAGTTTGTTCAATGTAAATCAGCATATATATTAGCCAACTGACAGTGTGATAGTTATGATCACATTTCCTGTAACAATGCTTAAAAGCTATGTCTCACCATGCTTGCAACTAACTGTAACCTGCACCATGCTTAGAAAGCTGTTGTCTACTGAAGTACATGACAAACCTTGTACTGAGCAATAGTCATGCTCGTCCATGACTTGTGACGCCTGTGGCGCTGGGCTGGGTGCCTGCGAGTGCATAAGATGAATACTCACAGTTCAGTCATACTTCAGCGGCAACACAAGCATTGATTTCTGGTTATGCTTTCGACGCTGTGTCATGCTATATTTAATTTTGAATAAAAAAGATTTTATATATTTACGATCACAGCTTCATTCTTTTTGAGACATCTTTAGCTGTGGCATATTTTCAGAAGGATGTTACGAATTTACCTTGGTGATATGGGAACAAACGCTATGTCATTTTACGCACGGCCAACACGTATGCTTGCGTCATTCTGTAATGCGCTTACAGAGTTGCCTTGCGATTTCAGCTCCTGCCTGATAGCAGCCACCGCTTGCTGTGGAAAGGTGCTTACATATCTTTTTGCAAGTTGGAAAAACTCTTTCATAGTTACTCACCGGTGAAACTGAGGCTGCTGGTGCCATGCCGAATACGGCCGGGGACCTGCACCCCACGGAGCAGTCTTTGCCTACGATTGCCAAAATGCGGGCATCACTTGGGCTCAGCACTGCCTCTGGGTTCGGCAGCCCCCCGCCTGTAGTTCTGCATGAATAAAAGATATGGCTCTCATACCTAAAGTGGAAGTGAGGCGGGAGAGTTATAAGCATTCCGAGAGGCCCGACTATTTCTTGACAAAATCTAGGACAAAAAGCTTGCAGCCTAATAGGCCAAACGTATAGGTTGCCCTGCTGGATTACACAGAGTAAGGTATTCCAATATGTCCAGTTTTTAACTATGCGTCTCTTAACGGGTCTCGTGCTGAAAGTCATGTATCGCAGCACTGGTTGTTCAGAAGCCGCCAGAGCGTGTGACGACGTTCGGTGCGTCTGCGTATGTTGCACTGGGTAAGCACAAGTGCACAGCAGTATACTGGCCTTTGCACAGGCGCTCCTAACTGGACGAGCAGGCAAAATTCGCAAGCACCGAAGAGCACACACGTCATAGTGAAAGTGTAACCGTGCCATGCCGCGCACCGAAAGCAGATTAGCTCACCTGTGCTCTGCACCGACTAGCGAGCCTGCAGTTCGCGCTTGCCTCACCGCTGCTGCCAGAAGCGCTTCCAGCCTTCCGGCGAGCGCTTTGCCGGCCCCAGCCCATTCAGCTCGGCCGCGAGCTGCACCCACAGGCGCTGGCGTGTTTCTGCCGGCATCGCCTCGCTGGCCCCGCGGCCCAGACCGGCATGCTGCTCGATAAAACAGAGCATGGCTTCTAGTTGATCTGCGCTGCTGCGCGGTGTATAAACACCGCGCTGATTACTGTTGGCCACGCTCGCGCACGGAGGCTCCATGTTCGTCACTGGCGCTCCGTAGCAGACGACAGCAGACGACTGCCAAAACAAACACTGCTCACGAGAGTTCAGTCGCAGACCCCCCCCCCCCCTTTCAGTGTAGTAGCAGGTGTACAAAAATAAAAATTTAGTTGCATTTATTTTATTGCGAAATGCCTCTAGTTGTTGGATGAGCGTCATTTTTTAGCGCATCACGAAGCTGTCGAAATCATCGGCATTTTTTGTCACCAGAACCACTCATATACAACGGTGCGATGCTGGGGCCATGGAGCAAAATTCGTTTCCAGCGGCCGAGGCGTTGCTTAATGTGCTTTTTTCGTTTTTCGACCGTGGCACTTTGCAAGGCCCAGTTTTCAAGGGCAAGCATTACACTGCCAGTGAAAGTGCGCGCCATTCGCTGCATATGCGTGTTCTCACCGAAGCCGCTGTGGTCTGTGTGTACGCACCGTTTGATCCTGTTTACAGCTGGTGCACAGTGAGTGCTGTTTAAGACGGCCTCGCAGCAGAATGACTATAATGACGCTCCCGGAACGTCGTTCTTTTTCGCACTTGGCGCCAACAGTAGCAGACGACATCGTTTGTGTTTATCCTTTTTTGTTTTATTCTTCACATTTCGTAACCTCTTTCAGTGCTTACGTAACCTGGCACCGCCTTGATGGTTACGTCACGCCTACGTCACAATTTGAACAAAATGGCGAAATGTCGAGAATAGGGCCCCAGGTGGCTTCTTTCTACCTCTATTTATAGTAGCACCGAGCCACAGGTGTTCCACCGCGCAGCGCCGCGCCTTTCCTCAAAATCCAACTTTCAATTTTCAGTTTTCTCTCGCTTCTTTCCCTCCTTTATCTCTTCCTTTACGATGCGGTTCGGGTGTCCACCGAGATATTGTCTTTCTTCTTTTCCTCCCTCCTTCCTTTACTGCGCGGTTGGGGTGTCCACCGATATATGTGAGACAACCAGGGTACTGTTCTCATCAGTTCCTCTGTTGTCGCGTCGCAGTAAATTTCAGTAATCGTGTCTTGTGCATATAAATTTATTTACTCCAGCGTGCCGAGGCAGCCGAGTGTCGATGGTGGCGAAATGCAAAACAAGCCCATGTGCTGCGCGAGAGGCAACGCACGTTAAACGGGTTCGATCATCTCATCGTCCTCATAACAACTGAATTCAGCACTGCTGGTTGTGTCGTCCTCCAGGTTGACAACAATGGCCGGTCCCTGGTCAACAACATCGTCGATGATGTGGTCCAGTTTTCTCATCACATCTTCCTCACTGATAATATGCTGCACGTATTTCTTCCATTTCTCAACAGTCACTTGCGTGATGCCTTGCCAAACCAGAGGCTCGACGTCTTGGAGCTTAAACGTCTTGTTTTGGCTGGCCACGAAACCCTTGACGTCGCTCCAGACAAGCTCTATCGGGTTCAGTTGGCAGTGGTACGGTGGCAGGCGCACAACGAGATGGCCAGCAGCTTTAGCAATGCAGTCGACACGGTATTGCTCCCCACCTGTGTTCACATTGCTGACAAGCTGCATGAGCTCGGCCTTCACCATGCCGCTGCTCTACGCGACACCTTTTCCGGACAGCCAAGCCTGTATGTCCTTTTTGAGGCTACTCATCCGCGGCACTTTATCCTGCTTCACAGAATGATATGGCGCGTTGTCCATCACTATAACGCTGCCGGGTGGTAGTAGTGGGAGAAGTCTCCTGGAGAACCAGTTTTCGTAATGTTCCCCGTTCATTTCCTCGTGGTAATCGCCCGAGTTTTTCTTCGCTCGGAAAACTTCCGCTGCGCCTTCGACAAAACCTTGCTCACTACCGCAATGCGTCACAATAAGCCTGCCACCTTTGCCACTGGGGTTTTGGAGGCCAGTCGACAGTCCGGATCGATGCGCTTGGTGTGCAGATTGGATGGTGCAGTCAGTCCACACTCGACTTCGCGTGTGGCCGGCGTTAACCCACGTTTCGTCGGTGAAGAAAATAGGCCTACCCTGGCGTCGCAGCTCCGCTATCTGGCGCAGGTACCGGCGGCGACACTGCACAATGTGCGTCGCTTCGATTAACATCGCATTCCGAGAGCGCTTCTTATATCGGAAGCCAAGTTTCTTCAACATCCTCTGCATTGTCGCTGCGGACACGGTCGGTAGCGTTTCGACCTCTTCGAAATGCGCAACCACCTTCGCGATAGTTGGAATTTTCCCTCTCTGGAAAAAGGTGTGTACCACCCTTCGCAACACGCTCAGGTCAAAATCGTCCAGCTTCTTCGTCCGCTCGCGGCCTCTTCCGCCAGCACGCTTCTTCGGTGACAACACTCGGCCCGCGTTCAACGTCTCCGTTGTCCACTTGTAAAGCGTTCGCTCGCTCACCTGCGTGAGTTTTGCCGTCCTCTTGATGAGCGCATTTGTACTCCAACTGCCCCCGCACTCGACGCGAAGCGCTTCAAGAACATTTAAAGCCACCTGCTTCGCCTGCTTGGGGAAACAGCGCACTGTCGGTGTAGAGCACACAGGAGACACAACAGACTCGTCCGACGCCATGTTGGAAAGTGGCGACGCATCACTACCTCGCAGCAGGCCTCCGCAGAGCTGTGTCCGTACGGGCTTTGTCTGGTAATTTCACCAGTGATTGAAACACTCCCTACCATTTAAATATACCTGTCCAAATCATGTTTTTAGTTGCAATGCTTATTGTTTTGATTAATAGTCATACACTCCTCAAATATTCGAGGGACTATTTTCTGCGTTTCTGCAGCCCTGATTGGACGAGAGAGCTCTACCTTCCGTAGTGCTGCAAACATCTTGTGAGACGAAGTATAAGGAGTGTTGCTTTTCGACCGGCGTCTTTTGAGCACACTTATTCAAAAATTGACTCCGCCAAGAGGAAATAAATTGACATAGGAGGAGACGTGCGGCCTATGTACCTTATATGAACAGAAGGAGATGTGTTTGCCAGTGCAGTCGGCTACACTGTTTAGTGCGTAGGAGCCTAGTCATCTCATGTTTAATTTTTTTTTGTGCAGGAAAGCTTGTCGATTATTTCGGAGCTACTATACATCCGGCACTTCACAGGCTAACGTTCGAAGGATCCGACTGACGGTAGTCCTTTGGTGCTTGTTTGTAAATAGGTGAATACGATGCCCTTGTTGCGCACTGTAACACGGTTGTGACCAGAAGAAAATTGATGTAGAGTTAATTGTTTGGGTTGATTAAGAGCACTACAAGAAGGCTTTTAACCGCTGTTTCGTGCGCCGCTACAGAGCTGCAGGATTCACTACACTGCTTAAAGTTTAGTTTATTATCATCTTGGGTCAGAATAAACAATAAAGGTTTTTAGCTCCCTTGTGCAGTTGCCAGGCACAACGCGCTGTAGCGAGAACTGTTGTAGTTAATTATTTGCCTTCGGTCGAAGCAACGTGCAAAAAAAGGAATTCCTGCGTTGAAAAACCAAAACTCGAGCTTACTCAGTCCTGCTTGAACCAAACATGCTGTTCGTTTAGGAAGTTGCTTGAACCGAAAATTGAAAACACAAGAAGGAAATATCTGCAATAGTATTTCACGGAGGTCCTTGCTTGCATTCTTAAGTATTATCTACGCAGATACGAAGTATTCAAGAGATAGTTGCTGTTACTGTGCCTAACACAGTAACGACCCTGACAGTGCAAACACGGTCAGCAGTGTGCGCGAAATGAAAGTTAGACTCGCACCGCGAGCAGAATCAACAGCATGGGCTTCAGTAGCGAGAACCAACCCTTTGGCATCGATCTCGTGAGGGAAGAAGTCTGACTGCAACAAAACAAACATTTCCAGCGATGCGCGCAACATGAAAGCGATACGAGCACCGCGAGCACCATAAACGGCGTGGCTCAGACAGCATGAAGCCCAGCTTACATGTCGTGCCCGCGAACGAGTCCGAATAGAACCAAGCCCCACGTAACGCGCTCGACAAAACGGCTATACTTTCCGAGACTATCAGAGCGGAGGGGCTAGGACAACGAGAAGCATGGCTTTCGTTGCACGCGAGCATTCGGAAGGAATCCATTTACAACAATGCCAGACAGCGTTAACTGCGAAGAATGACTGCAGTCGCTCGCACTATACACCGAATCCCCGGAAAAAACACTACTGACAAATGAAGAACGGCCACTCACTCGCAAATACGCGGATCCAGCACATTATCAAAGTTTTCCTGGCCTATCCTAATTCGCCAAGCCCTGCCGTTCGGCGAGCCGCGCTGCTTTTTCCGGGCGGAATGACGAAAACCTTTTCCCATTCCCTTCTCGGTTGTTTGTTCCGTAAGCGCAAGAGAAGCTTGGCATAGTCGCAGCCCGTAGGCGCCGTCACAGATGGAGAAATGCTTCCCGCGAAACCTCTGTCGCTCAACAGGAAAGGGGAGGGATTTCTACCCCCGTCAATGGCGCCGGCGTCTGCTGCGGAGCCATAAAGCGCGAGCTAACACGTGACCACGGCGCCTCGGCCAATGAGAGGCTTGATTAATTGGCGGCGCACTGGGAGAGGAGAGCAGCCGGAAATTTCAAAGCTTTTTTTCAAAGAAAACCCAGTTAAAGACATGATAGTGTACACGCCAGGACACGCGAACGTGGAAGGCAGCCGAGAGGTCGACAAGGTAGCTCGAGGATACACTGCATGTCGAGCCCCCTACGATATCGGTCTCGAGGACGCAGAGCCAGTCCCTAGAGAGTACTCGGCTATACTCAACCACTACAGGGGCAGCAGGAAGCGGTATCCCCCATCGCACAAATCTCTCGCCAGAGAAGGCTCCGTAGCTGGGAGGCTGCTACAAACAGGCGCATACCCGAACTTGAACTCACTCAGTAAGATATTACCACACAATACACATACAAATTCCCATGGTGCCAAGAAACACCCACGCTATACTCCATAACGTGGGCGTTTCAGGAGATAGATGCGGTACCAATAATACCAAACCGGAGTGCGGAGAAGGAAGTGGGAAGGAACGCTCTACAGCGACCGTCAGGACGTCCAACCTGGCCTGATCCGACGGGCTCAGCTGGCGGCAGCAGCATGCAGCGGAGCCCTGGACTAGGAGCAGACGGCCACTGCTAAGAAGATGGAAAACACCATCTGATTCCGCGAATCTCACTAATCTTAGAGCTCAATAAAAGTTTTCCTCCTCCTCCTGCTAAAAGATTTTCGTTACTTTTGCTTCTTTGAGGGGCTTTACGAGCCAGTAGCCAGTCCAGGGAGAGCTCGAGCTCAAGAGTCCTGCCAATCCATGGAGACAAGGTAGGAGCAAGGAGCGTAAGGGTGTGAGTTCTGCTAGGAAGGTCTCCCGAGAAAGTAATCACAGAGATAAACGTGATGCGGAAATTGAGAAATTCAAGCAACTGGCCCAAAAACTAACAGGGATATTCGAATCGCAATGGTCGGAAATCCAAAACTTAAAGAAACCACAGAGGCGTCCCTCCCGCCACCAGTGAAGCGCAAAATTCAAGACAATGACCCAATTCAGGTTATGGAGAAAAGAATGGAAAATTTAGAAAGGTTAGATGCGAAGATGAATGAATTTATGAACCACATCAATATCCAAATTCAAGCTGTCCTCGGTTCAGTTGAGAAAGAGGCCGAGGAATGACAAAGGTTAAGGAATGAGATGGCCGCCATAAACGGGTGGCAACAGAGTATGGAGCAGGTGGTCTCGCAACTAAAAAATGGCCAGGCGCAGAAATGAAAATCAAATCTTGCAGTACAACTGTCGCGGCTTCCGGCGCAAACCGGCTGATTCTGCAGCAGTACCTTCCGCTTTTAGATGACACTAAATTTGATTGCTCTCCATAAAACTGGGGCCCCCCAAATTTGTCAGGCTATCAGGCATTTCATGGTAGTACGGGGGAGAAATCCTCAGTCACAATGCTCGTGTAAAGAAATATCGCGGTTATTGAACACGATCAAGAGTCGAGAGAGATCGAGAACGTGTTTGTCAGAATTTTAAAATTGCTACAGCTCACCCAGGCAAAGGAAGTTCAGGTTCAGGGCTATTCTTCGCAAGGCTTTCAATATTTCACGCAACCAGCCCCTGTTTATAGTAAGGGTACTTTAATGCACATCACCAGGAATGGGCGTACACCCACCAATGCCCAAAAGACAGACAACTTTGGGAGGATGCTCATGACCTAGGGCTCACCCTGCACACGGACCCCCAGAGTCCAACGAGGGTGGGCAATAGCCTTAGTAAGTATACATTTCTACATCTGACATTCTCGGAAAATTTAAAAGGTTTAGATTGGCCTAATTCAAGTCAAAATTTTGGCAGCGACCACTACATGATTGTTTCCATAGTGAAAGAAGGCCTCAAAATGCGCAGGGCTCACGTACCGGCCCTCTTTGAGTAGGATAAATTTAGAGATATCAGGAGAGCTCAGTAATTCGATCCCATCAAAAACATGGAGAAATGGGCGACGGAGCTCAAATCGGACGTCAGAGAGGCGACAAAAACGCTAGAAGAGGATAACGCCCCGGAGATTGCGGAAAGCCGTCTTCACCATATGTGGGAAGCTAAGAAAAGCATGGAGCGTCGTCTCAAAAAGCAGAAATACAACCGCAACCTCAGAAGAGGGATCTCGAGACATGATAACGAAATCGAAGATCATACTTTCAAATTAAGTGCACAAAATTGAGACAAGTGTGATGAAATGAAGGGGAGCATGAACCTCTCCAAGACGTGGAACTTCCTCCGGTACTTGCTGAACCCTGAAGACTCGGAGACGCAATCTGGTATAAGATTGGCGAAAGTGGGACACGCGTTCGAAGGGAACCATGATGGTTTCATGAACACATTAAATGAGACGTAAGTTGGGGAAACTTAGCGAACTCCACTTCCTGACTATGGCGGAGCGCTTAACGAGGCGCGGGACGCCCCCATCATAAAAGCGGAAGGGCAGAGATTGTAAGACAAAACGAGGTCGGCTCTTGGCCCTGACGGGGTAACGAATAAAATACTCAGGAACATAGACGATGACTCCATTAGGTATCTAACGGAGTACATGCAGGAATGTTGGGAAAAAGGCGAGCTCCCACAACAGTGGAATACAGCAAGCATTATTTTAATACCGAAACCAGGGAAGCCTCCTCAATTCGCAAATTTACCACAAAATGTCTTTGCTTCATGCGTTGGGAAATTCATGAAGCACGTTATTCAGACCAGGATGATGAGCTTCATGGAGCAGGGCGATCTGTGGACAAATGAGATGGTCGGGTTCCGACCTCATTTGTGTACTCAGGACGTCATGCTTCAAATCAAACATGACATACAAGGCTCGAAGTCTAAAGATGCGAAAGCCACTTTGGTGCTGGACTTCACGAAGAGTTTCGACAACGTCAAGCATGAGGCGGTTCTGGAAGGGCTGGAAGGACATATCGATACTTCAGGGACTTCCTGATGGGCAGACTTGCCTGCATGAAGTTCCAAACGCTGGAATCCCCAGCAATTTAGCAAGGGAGTAAGGGTACGCCCCAGGGATCGGTGCTGTCTCCCCTACTCTTCAACCAAGCAGAATTCTCCTGTTTGATTAAAGTCCCCCTCCTCCTCCTCCTCCTACTCCCTAGTATTCAACGTGGATATGAAAGAGCTGCCTGAGCGATTATCAAAGCTCGAGGGATTAAAATTTAGTATACCAGGTGTCTCAGCTAACTCGAACCAAGTGTTAAAAAATAAATTATTGAAGATACGCAAGTGAGACGAGTTGCATATTGGTGACAGCCATCTTACGCACCAGAGGCATTTTTTGTTTCGCAATTAGTTATTAGTTGATTTAGGTTTAATTATCTAAATTAATAAATATTGACTTCAACAAAAAGTTGCATTTGAAGAGCTGTCGAGCACTTTCAGAAACCCCCATTCCATCATTTAGAAAAAGAAAATCCGCAGGCATGTCGTTTTTTCTGTGCTGCAGCGAAAGCCAACCAAATACAAAATAAACCACGTGACTAGCACATTCGCGCGCCAAGATCGTGTGGCTCTCAAGCGTGATTTGAGCAAACTAAATCACCTGCAGCCTTACTCGACGGCCCCGTACCAGCGGCAAGCCTATATGTTGGCGGCGGCAACTCGCACCGTCATCTGCGAACTGGCTGACGCGAACGAGACACCACCGCCAACATAGCGGCCTGCCGCTGCTGCGCGGACGTCGAGTCAAGGCTGCTGGGGAATTTGTTTGCTCAAACGACGCTTGAGCACATGACATGAAGAGCCAATCTGACCAAAGTTGGAATAAAACAAAGTAGGTGTCCCACGCAAAAGGTGGAGGTAGATAGGGAAGTCAAACAAAATCTGATGATTCCCACCACCCCCCTGCCAAAAAACATGTGCCCGGAATATAACAAACACAGAAGGCAAAAACGAGCCGAAGCATTAGAAATTAGATTCTTCAAAATTTCGGAACATGGGGTGGCCAATGTAGACGCGGCGGGAGGTGGTGGCGATTTTACGGTGGCAAGGGTCGTCATCGGCCGGGGCAATCCCGTGACAGCGGCCACTTTGCGCGGGCGGAGCATAGAAGTTGCCGAGGAAATGGCGATCGCGTTAGCTTGCGTTGGAACGGAAGCAAACTTTGTCATCACTGACAGCAAAACTGCCATACAAAAGTTTTGCAAGGGAAGGATTTCGCCCTTAGCGGGCAGAATCAAAGGCCTGACGAAGTTAAGTAAGAAAATTCAAATAATTTAGTCTCGGTCGTACGAAGCCGCCCCCAAACCAAGGCGGCGCACGAGATGGTTCGAGACCTCTACCGCCGAACCGCTACAGGGCCACTCGATGATCGAGGGAGCGGAGAGCTCATGTTAATTTATGGGGAGATCGCGCAGCATTATAGATTGCAGCGCAGACTGGTACCCCCGCCAGACCCGAAATTAGGCAACCAAAAGCAGTCGCGTGGAGGCGACTGCAAACTTATACGTATCCGCATCCGCTTTTGGCGCACCACATGTTCCCCGAGGCCGGAAGCGATAGATGTAATTTTTGTGGCGTGAGAGGGACCCTCGACCACATACTATGGGAATGCCCGTACCCTCCCGGGGACACGCACAACATAGACAGTAGAGACACCTGGGAGACCCTGCTGCGCAGGTCAGACCATGAGCTCCAGCTCCTGCTCGTCCAACTGGCTGAAGATGCTGCTGGGACGCAAGACCTCCCAGCATGCGTCTGAGACGGCGGCACTCTCCCCCTGACCTGCGTGTCGGGGAGAGCATAGATCGCCTTATTCCTTGGACATTCAAGTTTATTCCATCCAAAGACCCATCCCACCTGAGGGTTCATATTCATGGTCGTAGGCCTTTGTTTAGAGCCAGTTGCAAGGGAGAGTTTGGTAGCAAAAGCTATATTACGGTAGCATTCCGAGCCCTCAGTGTGGTGCTGGCACAGCCACGGCGTGGCGGCCTCGCCTACGCCTCGTGATTGGTCACGTGACCAGCCACGTGATGCGGAGAAACTGCTGCTGCTGGCATCGCGGCGCGCCGGCGAAACCGAGCTGCAAGAGCTGTAAGCATGCGCCTTGTCAAGCGGGACAAATATGAAGAAGGAACCCTACCGAAGGGGAGCGGCGAAAGACTGACTTTGCAATTCAACTGAGCAAGTTCTACTCGGCTAGCTGTAGCATTGCCGTCACTCGAGGTTTAACGACAGATAAACTACCGCCAATTTTTTTCTTGTTGCCACCTGCACTTCGAGAACCAAAAATTTTTGTAAGCACAGAATACTGACAAATTTAATATATACGCAAAAGCTAAGCTTCACGTCAGTAATACGGTGCATCAAGCAGTCTTATATAGCTGGCGTACAATTGTTTGGAACGATTGCCTGATGTAAACATATCGCGCTCATAGCAAAGCAACAGGATAGAAGATTTTAAAATCGTTTAAAAATGTTCAGAGGACTTGCGTTTCACTGCAGAACATCGAAAAGGCAGAGCACTTCAATTGTATGATTGCTTCCTCTTTTTAATTATGACGATCATGTATGCAGGCTCTATATGCCGAGGTAAAGGAAATCGATTTTGCGTTCGCGCTCGCAACTCTCCGTGCTGACTAAGCGAGGCCTGTGGGCGTCTTATTTAAAACAGCTTTGAACATGTGTTGCGTGTGCAGCACAGCTGTTTATTTTGCCCCACAGGTCGAAAACCTGGCTAAATCCGGCTCTCCGACGGCTCTTCCAGTTTGTAGCGGAATGGCGTTTAGAGATGTCACAGAGAGTTAGCTTTGATTTATGCTAGCCGGAACACCAATCCGAAAAGAACATAAAGTATGAGACGAGGTCTTACCAGCAAAAAGTCTGTCATAAAGTGAGGGGAATTAACTCAAAGTGTGGCATACAACAGGTATTTTCTACGCCGCATAATGTGTCATAGCTATGCAGATTTGCCATTAAGGGCAGCGTCGCCGTGCTGGCTGCCAGAAGAAACATCATAGCGCCTATGTTTTTTACTGCACAGGTGTCGATTAGAGGAAAATACTCAGCCTTTGCCAAAGTGCACATCGGTCATACTGGCCTGTGTATTTCGTTGTAGAGAACGCACGTTCTCTGGGAACGAGTAGCGATAGATTATGCACCCCAATGCAATAATTGCTATCGGTGCTTCCCTGCACTGCATAGAACTGTAATCGTAGGCCGCCGCTAAAAACAGCTGGGAAGAGAAATATTGAAAGTGTCCCTTCATTGTGGTTTGATTGCGACTGCGTCAGTGAGACCTCTAGGACAATGCTTAATAATTGCTGTTTATGGCCAAGTAAGGTTTGGTTGCTTTCGCACGTACATTATTCGTATATTGTCAAAGAATAAAACAAAAAGGCGCAGTAGCCCCTGGCGCACTGAAGAGTGCATGCGCCAGGCCTTCAGCCAAAAAAATCAACCACGATTCATGACGTTGTGATGTTATCGGCTTGCCGGCACTTCGCATTTGTAGTGAGCTGCGGAGTATCCTTATCAGGTTGGACGCTGAGGTTCGGATTAAGCTTTCCACCGTAGTCTTCTGTGGAGTGCTTGTTGTTTTGCACGTTCCGGCATAGGCACCGGCTGCCAGGTGCGTCCCGACGTTGCCACTTTCCTCTGACCCGCCTCTAGCCCCAACACGACGTTACTACAACCCCACTGACCTGATACCTACACTACATATCTGAAGCCCCACTTACTTCCCACAGAAGAGAACACAGCACCGCCGCCCTTGTTGTGTGCGTACATGGGCCTCTGCGTTGGCATCCGGAGACCACAGGCTGTTTACTTTTCGTGTACCTGGATTCATCCGCTCATTTCTTTCATCATGACGGCTCGCCTTTCATATAGTCTTCTAAGTTCAACCATTTTGTCACGCCTGTCGTGACGTTCTGGGTTTCATTCTCTTTGCAATTCTCATAGCTCACGGGATTGGGACGATCGCTTTGTGGCCCTGGCTGGTGTCATGCACTATAAAATGGAGCAGTAGGCACTGGCGCAGGACAGAGCTCTCGCTCCAGGTCTGCAGCCGTAAAATCATGCCATCCTCATTCGTCTTGCTGTTTCGTTTTTATCGGCTTCCCTTCACGTAAATGCATCAAGAGTTGGCACATGAAACATCGTTTTTTGATCCTGCGTTGGCAACGCATTTTATTCTATTGTTCTGCCTGTGGCGGTTATGTTGCGCCAGTGGATGCAGACTGCGACTGCGCTGGTGGGCTGTTCACTGAATAAGTTTCTGTTTAAGCCCAGTCGCGAGTACAGTTTGTATCGTCCTGGTCTTCTGTGCTTCGTCCTTACCTGCGCTGTCAAAACTAGGTATCCGAAATTTATTTTGAGCTGGTGACACTCAGCGAACCATATGTAACGTCTGGCTGAAGGACTATACAGTAGTCACGCACTCCTGCTGTGATAAATGACCACTACTGGTAAAGGTATAAAACAAAGGTTTCTGGAATATTTTATTTCCTCGGTTTCGTGCACCGCACAAAGCAGACCATACCGTAGATACCCTTTGTAGACCAGAACGAGAAGTAATTCTGATTTGTTTGTGCCAGTTTTCTCAACAGGCTGAATGTGATCAAGACTTTTCGTTGCTATGCGCACGCCCGCTTCCTCGCCTCCTCCCTCTTCCGCCTTTGACGCTCTCTTCCCTAGTTGTCCTTTTCTTGCTTGCTCTATCTGCACACGTGACCAGCAGAAGCTGAAAACTGATAAACAGATCAGAGTGCGCAGGTTAGCATCATTTTACATGACCAGGGTTGTAGTGTAACTTCAATCCACAATATTGAAAAGCCGTACGAACTGGAACCGTTGCTACCTTGTTCAGTACAATTAGAAAAGACTGTTTAATTACTGCAAGATGATCTTATATACATGTCATATTGCCGGAAATATTTGCAGTGTTTGTTCGTTTTTTAAATCTGCCGCCACACCACCTTATCGCTTTCTTTGAGACGCAAGACGCGACTAGATTTATCTCGATTGATCGCAGCCAGGTAGAGCTGATTCTATGTTGTTCCGGAATGTTCTAGTAACTTTGCACCCTTTCGTCCGTCTTCATCGCTGCTTCGACTGCCGTCACCACTACGTGACAATATGATACGCACAGTGAGTTTGGTTGAAATAGTACAGAAGAAAGATAATACGAAGAAGAAAAGGAGCAGGAAGAGGAACGAAACGAAAACTTGTGTCAGAAGAAACAATAAAGACCTTGGCGAAGCGATACAAAGCTGGTGAGGTGGCCACGATGGCAGCCTCATAGGTTCTAGTCAATAGGACCATGCAGAGTTCGGTTCATTCCTGCAACTTGATAATTACTCTGAAAAAAATGTTCTGTTTTTCGAGGAGGGAGGTGAGCAATGGGGATTCACTATCTCCTTCCAGACACCTAGCTACTTTCTGTGAAAAACTACTGCTACCGTTCCGGCCTCGTGGTACACTGCGCGCTCTTGTCAGCTTAAGCACACAGTCCAGTTGACGTTTCCGGCACGCGGCGCATCAACGTAATTCTTTCCGACCTCTGTCGCCGCAAGAAGGACTGTTAGCTGCTGCCGCCGAAGCTACCCAACAAGTCTCCCATGGTGTTCCGTGGACCTCCCATCATTCGTACTTAGGAGCTCTGTCAATATTACAAGGTATCAAACAGGCCCGAACGATGAGAACGATGAGGACTCGAGCTACTGCTCCACTTGAAGAGCAGTTTTTTTTTTATTTGTTGGGTTTGTGGTGTTATAAGTCTATTAGTCTACGTAATAGAGTGGGCTTTGATTTGATTTTCTTGCGTTATTTCGGTTTTTGCTCTGTAAGATTTATGTTCTAAAAATCGCTTGTCTTTAACTATAATCGCTGATGTGGTTATCGCGCTGAAAACACTCAATAATCTTCTTACAATAGTCAATAGAAAGCTGTCCACAGATATCACATGTGCATTGTCTTTACACATGTTATCGTGTAAAACTCAGGATATTGTTATTATGCAGTTGTATTTTTGCATCGTACATAAGTTTATACATGCGTGAACATCACTACTTTTATAAACTGGTTTGCACAGCTGTGAAAATGTTGACGCTGCAATGAAAATATTTCTATGCTTAGTTTCGAGGCGTCTTCCTTGTCACTAGCGAGCAACCATTATCGCGTTGTAGTGTTTTGTAGAGCTCCATTGAGTATCGTTTTAATGGCGGTCAAAGGAAACCGCCCCTACCTATCAATACCCAGTGCAAAGAAATCACGCGATGCTCCACAGTAAATGGAGCGGATGAGGGCAAACACACCACAAAGGGGGAGGTAAAAGAGCAGCGACTCTAGAAAGTACCCAGAAGCCAAAGAGGATAGAAGTGAATCTGTACGCTCAAAAGCGCGATTTTTTCCGCGCCATTTACTGGCTGGATTTTGTAAAAGGCTCATGATTGTAGAGCTTCCAGAAACGGTTCGTATCCAATTTTTCCTCGCTTGAATTTAGTTTTCTAGCCAATAAAGATTGATATATTGAAGCATAGGAGTTAGCTCGCAAGCCTTCATAAGGTAGTGCCTTAATTCGTTCCTTTAGTTTTCTTGAAAACGAAGTTAATGGCGTGAAACTCTTGATGTGCAACCTGAAAAGCAAAGCAATTGTTTGTTCTGCTAGATTGTTGGGTAAAAAAAGCCTTCGCTAATATATGGGCGTACCCTGTGCTGTCTGAGGGAAAGGCCCAACGCGGACAATCAAGCGTATCCGAAGTGTAAAGTTAGTCATGTTAGTGTTTTCAACTTTTGCTGCGTGCATGAATCTCGTCCTCACAAGTGGGGGGATAAGTTTAAGGTTTTCAACTGTGACAGAGAACCAGATGGAATACAACATTTATATAAACAGCTTTTAAGAAGATTTCCTCCTGAGATCATCGGGGTCTCTGCCGAAGCAGGGTTCCACCGTGATATCCAAGCTTACACCTGGTGGCTTTCTCGGGCTTTTAATAATGTTTTCGGCGTTCACAGCGGTCGTTTTGCTGTGACTACCATCCGCTCAATTAGCAGCGTTTAAAGGCAGTACCAGCAAGGTGGTAACATGAAATCTAAAAATAATATTGGTGAAGTGGTGTGGAGGAGTAAGCTCTACTCATGTCCTAGAATATCACTGTTAGTGCGTGAAATTAGAAAGAGTGACAACCTGAGCGTTCAGATCGAGGTCTGGTCTCTCAACTTAGGAAAATGACTGTGAGTGAATCAATTCCAGCAATGTTTATCCAACGAAAAGGCTCCTATTATTAGGCGCATGTGAACACCAAGCTTCCCACCTCGTTTCAAGACGCGGATCGCGATCATCCAGTGCAGCTGGTTGAAACATACAGACTTATCAATCTGAAAAAAAATTAACGAAGATGATTCGGTAGAATCAGGACCTGCAACACATCGCCATCCTCACACCATCGTTACCCTACTCAAAGTTTCAATAAGGTGTATCCCATAATTTCATACAATTTCATTCGGATTGTATGGAGTCAGTATTGAGTGTAAGGAGCCGGAGTGGACATTATAGAAAGCGCGTATGAAAACATATAGACTTCATATGACATCATGCAAATGTTATAGAAGTTCAATAGAAGTTTTATGGAATGTTCATGGACGCAATACAGAAAAAGTATGGACATTCATACATATATTTATTTATTACCGACTTCTTGTCCCCATAATTCCATACGAGCGACTTGTATCAACCATGTCGGCATGGTAGGGGTAAATAACACGGGTCAGTACACAGTACAATTCTACTGTCAAACCGAACTAGTGTAAGAGAAGGGAGGAACTGGAAGAATCACTGCCTTTCACCCACGCATCCGTAGAATCATCAGCGCTTTAGTAGGCCCTTGAACAATTGTATATAGATCCTGACTGAAACAAAAATATGAAGATGTCACAAAATACACACGAAAGGAAGCATCTTCATCGATCCCTGAATACCCCAAATTGCGCATGATACAGCAAAATGGCTAAAGTCACCCTATGCAGATGCTGCGATGAGAAGCAGTTTGGTTTCATTTCAACTAACGAGGTAACAAAAGATACCTAATAGGGCGGCAAACGATATTTTGAATCATCGCGGTTATCATTTTGACATCGCGGTCAAAGTAGTGATCAAAAATTTTCATGTGGTTACAGGTTACATGTTTTTGGCGAACAAAAACATAACAGTGTCCAATTTTTTCCTCTTTTCATGCTTGAATCATTCTGGAATTTCTCGCCGATTGCTATCAGTAAAAGATGGCAAAACGAAGCATGTGTCGAGTGCTTTTATTGAAATTCAATGGCGCAAAGCCAGTTTATTACTGCAGTTTTGCTCAGTGCCTTCACGCAATCTTCTATGAATAATTTTTTTCTAAACATGTATTGCAGCAACTAAATGAAACCGGATTAAAAAGCTAAAACTCCGCCCAAGGCCAATCAAATTTAAGCGACTAACAGCAGTTTCTAACTTGTTCAGGACATGACAATGAGTATAAACAACTACTAAGATTGTAGTGCGAAAGAGGCTCCTACTCCCATTCATGTACAAAATTATCGTTACACCTACGCGTTTATTCTGACAAACGGCGTTGACCATTTTTTAACCAATTAAAATTAAAAAAAAGGTCAATGCAGTTTGGCAGAATAAACGCGTAGGTGTACCGATAACAGCGGTCCTGAATTGGCGAGTACATGACCTCAGAAGCGTCCGAGCCGGCAGCGATTTTAGGCAGCTTAATAGACCATATGCGAAATGCGCAGCGCCGTCTCGTTCACAAGTTGAGGCTTAGGTCTGCCATCTTGGTAACGGCGAGGAAGAAGCATAACCGCCATTACTCTATGGGAAGCGGAGACTGTATGAGCAAGGCCCGCGTGGATTCACAAGCCGCAGATCGACCCACAACGTATAGCGAAAATGCCGACGCACTGCTGTGTCCCCTGGTGTAAACAGCGAGGACCCAAGGATTCAGCCGGTAACAAGGTGCGTGATATTTACTTTCACACCCCTGTAATCCGTGCCCGAGAGGTAGGGAAACATCGGTCGTACACGGTACCCCTTATTAATAGTCGTCTCTGTGAAAAAAAGATAAATAACCTCGAGTTGACTACAATTGACAATACCGGTTAGAGAAGTACCGTGTTCTACCTTAACTGATGTTAGTGATTGTGAAAGGCTTCCTTTCCTTCTCGCGTCCACCCCGCGGTGTGCCCGTGTTATCTGCAGGTACTATAGCAGCACTTTTTGTTACCCAACAGCCGTGACAGCAGCCATGTCTTTAGAAAAAAGTTCAGATGCTGTGAATGTTCAAAGGCTGTAAATATTAAGGACACGGCGCTAGCTCTTGTAAGCCTGTGGTCACGAGGGCGTGCATTAATGCCGAGCTTTGCTCAGGTACAGGCTAACCTTCGCGCCGCGATTGAGATGCCGGATAGTGCGGATAAAGCGGTGGACGCACATTCTCGCGTAGGTGGCCCACGGGGACTTACGATCGTGATCAATTATCGCTCTTATGCGGTCCAACTAAGCTAACCGCACCGAGTTTGCCGAGCTCTAGCGCACAACACGATCGCTTACGATTGCGGCCGATCGTGATTTGTTTAATAATCGGTATCACTAAAAATCGCGATCGAAAGTGCCCGCTGGAGAAATATGCATAGTGACCACAACAGCGTGGTAACAAACACTTGCACCGTGGCGGATCAGCTAAGTTTATTATCAGGCGGAGTATTTTTAAGTGTCGCGAGCTGGCCAAAATATTCATGTATAGCAAATATAGGTTACTGATGAATTATATGTTGATTATATGTTGATATGTTGATTATATGTTGATGGTTTCTTATCGCTTCCCAAGAGATGCCACATTATACAAAAAGTGGATCATCGCCATCAAGCGCGACGAAGAGAAATACTTCAAGGTGACAAAATGCACAACAGTGTGTCCAAGGCATTTCCTGCCAACACTATTTATTCCTGGTGTATCATGCGGCAACAACTTACAGCGAAAAGCAGCCTGCCCTAGTGTGTTCAGCTTTAGCAAAAAGCAACAGCTTTGCTAATAACCCAAGAAGCGAACATTGAGCGCCTGTCCACAAGCACATCAGATTTCAGATCAAGCTGTTGCTCAAGCACTGACTGTAGAAGACAGTGCAGCAGAATTTTTTGGTGATCAGTCTACTGATCGATCGTCTGCAGCAGCTATAGAGACGAAGCACCTGAAACAGAGAGAGACACCGCCAGCTGTTCACCTGCTTCTGGTACAAACTGTTTATTAGGTAGTGGCAAGTCTATCAGTGAAGTGGAACGTCTCGAGGGTGCGGTTGCCGCATAGGCAAATGAAATACACAGACTTAAATATGAATGTGAAGTCCTCCAAGTACAGCTGCTCAATACGAAGAAAGAGTTGCACTTTTCACTCCAAGAAAATCGCCGCCTCACTGCACGTCTTGAAGAAAAATAAACTAGAACAAGCTTCGGCATTGACCGTTTTAAACATTCAAATGAGGACTTCCTTGCTTACACAGGAATACCATCATACCAGCACTTCCTGGCATTGATGACTTACATTAACCCCGGAAATAATGGGAGTAACATTTTGAGGAATGCTGGCATCAAAGCCAGCGGAGGCCGACGGCGGAAGCTGACGGCAGAAAATGAATTGTTCCTCGTACTTGTAAGGCTTCGTCTCGGCCTCTTCGAGCATGACCTGGCACACAGATTTGGGATCATTCAGTCAACAGTGTCGCGTATATGTGTTTCATGGATTAACTTCATGCACATGAGACTGTAAACTACCACTCTGGGTATCAAGAGCTGTAATAGACACAAAAATGTCTGCAGCATTAAGCACGTATCCAACAACAAGGGTTATTTCAGATGCAACAGAGACAAAGTGTGAGGTGCCCTCCTCACTGTCTCTCCAGTCGAGCTCCTACTCTGCTTACAAGACTTCAAATACCTTTAAAGGCCTCATTAGTGTTTCACCAAACGTCTTAGTGAGCTTTGTGACAGAGCTGTGCACAGGTTCTATATCAGATAGGGAGGCCGTTCTGAAAAGTTGTCTTCTGAACCTCAAGTTTGACAAAAATGACTCTGTCATGGCAGACAAGGGGTTCTTGATTGAGGACCTTTTGGCAAGCAAAAGTGTTAAGCTGAACATTCCACCATTTCTGCACAGGAATGCCCTCTCTGAACAACAAGTCAGAGAAACTAAAGAGCTTGCTTCTGTATCGGGCGTGCACTATCTGCCTTATTGTTACAGCGCACTCACTGCCTTATCATGTTGTGCCGGTGCCCCGCCCCATCATCTATATATAGGCGTACCAATAAACCCTACGGGTGCTTCTTGTTCCTGCCACCATGTAGTTGCCTCCGTTCCTTAGTTCGACACACATCACGTCACATGGTGTAAAAAGTGGGATCGACAGACAACGGTGGAACTTCTGAAGGCGCCACCACCCTTGCGAATGACCGGAAACCCCTCTGAAAATTGGAGACGCTTCAAGCAGAAGTTCGACCTGTTCCTGCAGGCAACCACAACGAAGGAGCAACCTCCAAGCGAAGCCGCAAAAGCCGCGCTTCTGCTAAGCATAGCCGGCGATGAAGCTCTCGACGTGATCAACACGTTCAAGTTCGAAGCCGCAGAAAGCAAGGACGACTACGCAACGCTCGTGGGGAAGTTCAAGTCCTACTGTGCCGAGGTGAGCAATGAAATTCACGAACGTTATGTGTTTCGCTCAAGGAAGCAGACAGAGGGAGAACGATATGAGAGGTTCGCTCGTGACCTTAAAAATCAAGCCGCGCAAAGCAATTTCGGAGAACTGCGAGATTCATTGATCAGGGATCAGATCGTCATTGGCGCGAATGACTCAAAGCTACGCGAGAAAATGCTGCGAGAAAAGTCTTTAACATTGCAGAAAGCTGAAGAACTGTGCAAGGTGGCAGAATGTCTGGCTCAACGAAACGTGGTCTGGAAAGCTGCGGACGACCACGTCGATGCTGTTACAAGGCACGCGCCACCATCACGGAGCAAAAGTAGTGATAAGCGCAGTAAGCAGTACCACTGCAAAAAGTGCAATCGACGGCACAGGCCCAGACAGCGCCCAACCTATGGGAAAAAGTGTAATGAACGTCGCAAGCTGCACCACTTCGCGTTGTGCTGTAAAGGAGCGTCTAAAGTTGGCCAAGTGAGCAAAGACAGCAGTGACGATGAGTTTGACATTCTAGAAGTCGGAACTTGCAAAGGAAGCACCAAAGACTGGGTAGTCGAAGCTAAAGTTGTAGAAAGAAATATTTTTTTCAAAGTAGACACCGGGTCGCAGGCATGCCTGCTACCGTTCTCTGTGTACCGCAAGCTTCGCGAGACTGAAAAGTTACAGCCTACAAGTGCGGTGCTGCGAGCTTACACCGGAGGCGTCATAACTCACTTCGGGACGATGACATAGGAAGTAAATATTGGTAACGCTTCCACTAGCGTGAAGTTCTTCGTCGTAAAGAATGACCGTCATGCCATTCTTGAACTGGATGCAAGCGAAGCCTTAGGAGTTGTCCAGCGCAAGGTGGCCACTGTAAGTGCTTCGGAGTACGAAGCAATTAAGAATTTCAGACATGTCTTCCAGGGGTTAGGCTGCCTGAAGCGACCCTACAGCATGGTCATGCAACAGTCTGCGGTGCCAGTCGCCCAACCAGCCCGTCGGGTGCCACTGTCCCTGCCACAGCCACTTCGGGAAGAGCTGCAAAGAATGGAGCGTGCGGGAATCATCGCGAAAGAGGATGGCCCCACACACTCGGTAAGCCCCTTGGTCTTGGTCAAGAAAAAGGATGGCAAACTTAGGGTTTGCATAGACCCAAGAAAATTAAACGAGCACGTAAAAAGGCAGCATTATCAGCTCCCAAAGCGTGAAGACATAGAAGGAGAATTGGCCGGCGCAGCCTATTTTAGCTGTTTGGACGCTTATTCTGGTTTTAACCAGATACCACTTGACGAGAAGACGTCCAAAATATGCAGTTTTGCTACCCCTTTGGAAGATATTTATCTCCGATTGCGGTTCGGCATTTCATCGGCTCCCGAACTGTTTCAACGACAGATGAGCGAAATCTTCGATGGCCTTCCAGGTGTACATCGAAGATATTTTGGTCTGGGGCGCAACCAAACAAGAACATGATCAAAGACTAGTGGCGGTCATGAAAGCTGCTGGGAAAGCTGGACTAACGTTCACTGCAGAAAAATGCAAGTTTTGGCGTCACTGAATAATAATAATAATTGTTTTTTTGGGAAAAGAAATGGCGCAGTATCTGTCTCATATATCGTTGGACACCTGAACCGCGCCGTAAGAGAAGGGATAAGAGAGGGAGTGAAAGAATAAAGGAAGAATTAGGTACCGTAGTGGAGGGCTCCGGAATAATTTCGACCACCTGGGGATCTTTAACGTGCACTGACATCGCACAGCACACGGACGCCTTAGCGTTTTTCATCCATAAAAACGCAGCCGCCGCGGTCGGGTTCGAACTCGGGAACTCCGGATCAGTAGTCGAGCGCCCTAACCACTGAGCCACCGCGGCGGGTAATCAGTGCAGTTTCTAGGTGATATCATCACACACAGGGGCATCTCGCCAAACCCGAAACTTGTTAAAAGTTTGCTGCAGACGCCCGTGCCCAAGACCAAATCCGATGTTCAACGCATGCTAGGTGTGCTGAACTATTTTGGTAAATACGTTCCGCGCCTGTCCGAGCGAACTGCGTCACTGCGAACGCTTATCAAACCGCATTTCGAGTTCGAGTGGAATGAAAACCACATGAGGGAGTAGAAAAGTGTTTTGCAGATTCTAAGCACGACGCCCGTGCTAGCCATTTTTGATCCCCGAAAAGAATCGATCACTTTTGATGCTTCAAAAGACGGCATAGGTGCAGCGCTGTTGCAGTGTCACAACGGCCAATGGCGGCCCGTGCATATGGATCTCGAGTGCTAACGCAAGCTGAGCAGCGTTATGCACAAATTGAAAAAGAGGTGTTCAGCATATCATTTGGCTGCGATAAGCTTTATCAGTTTGTTTACGGAAAAGATTCTCATCGAGACAGACCACACAGCTCTCTTGTCCATAGCTGCAAAAGGAATATGTGACATGCCTCCCCGTCTCCAAAGGTTCTTTTTAAAACTTTTCAAGTACGACTTTGATTTGCAGTATGTCCCGGGAAAGCACGTCATCTTGGCAGACATGCTGTCACGGTCGTCTCCGGTTGCTCAGGACGACAGCACTGGCGCCGCGGACGACGTGGAAGTACACGCAGTGGCTGTTCTGGGCTTCATGGTCACGGATGCAACGCGTCAAAAGCTGGTAAATGCAACAGCGCAGGACGACTACCTGCAGGCAATCATCTCTTGCCTGTTAACTGGCGAGAGCATCGAAAGGGAACAAAAGCCATTTTCATCTGAGCTTTCTGTCGTAGATAGTATTTTGTTAAAAGGCACGAAAGTGGTCATACCAAAAAGCATGCGGCGTGATATATTAGCAAGAATTCATGCTGGGCATCTGGGACTGCAGAAATGCAAAGAAAGGGCTCATCGCCTTGTTTGCTGGCCCGGTCTCAGCAGTGACATCACGATTTTGATCCAGAGTTGCCCCACTTGCCGCAAATTTGCATACAAGCAACCGCAAGAACCACTGCTGATGCGCCCAGTCCCTGGATGTGCGTGGTATCGAGTTGGCATAGATATTTTTTTCTTTTAGAGAAAGTTCGTACATCGTGGCGTTTGATGCTCTTTCCAACTTCCCAGAAGTCGAGAAACTTGCTGATAATACGACAAGGACGGCAATCGCGGTACTGAGTGCTATTTTCGCGAGGTACGGCGTATCTCTTGAAGTATGCACCGATAATGGGCCCCAGTTTGCAAGCCACGAGTTCGCAGTCTTTGCAAGAAATTTCGACTTCGCTCACATCACATCCGGTCCTCGCTACCCACAATCCAATGGACTTGCAGAGAAGGGTGTCCAGGTTGTGAAGCGTATCCTGAAAAAAAGTGAACGCTCACGGGAAGACTTCTGGCTAGGTCTGCTGGCCTACCGCTGTACGGCGCTGGAAGTCGGCCGGTCACCTGGGGAACTTCTTCAAGGGAGATGCCTGAGAGCTAATTTTGCTGCCGTACCGACAACTGCGGTGAAGAAGCATCTTCATAAAAAAGCGGAAAGCCACTACCACCTCTGGCTAAAGGATCAGCCGTGAGGTTCGGGGATAAATCATGGTCAAAAAAGGCATAGTCGTCGCCACTACTGCTCCTAGGTCCTACGAAGTGCAAGCCAAGGATCGTCGGGTCTTTTGGCGCAACAGACGGCATTTTCTGCAAACCCGTGAGAGGTGTGCAACAGACATTAGTGATGACGTTAGTGATTCGCTCGAGCATGAACCTGTCGACCCCGGCCTAACTGCTCCAGACATCACGACTGCTGCCACAGCGCTATCCCATGCTCACTCACTCCAGCAACAGCCCGCCGTCAACAGCGCAGCGTCTGCAAGTGCTGCGCGCCACCTGTCAACACCTTCTCCTGAGCCAACACCGGCCCCAAGAAGGTCGGCTCGTACAGTCAAGCCACCGCAACAACTTCATTACGATGCTGAATTTAATAAAGTATCCTGAACTTTGTTTTCATTACCCCTCAGGGGATGTATCGGGCGCGCACTATCTGCCTTATCGCTACAGCGCACTGACTGCCTTATCATGTCGTGCCGGTGCCCCGCTCTATCATCTATATAAAGGCGTACCAATAAACCCTACGGGTGCTTCTTGTTCCTGCCACCATGTAGTTGCCTCCGTTCCTTAGTTCGACACACATCACGTTACAGCTTCATTGAGGATCCATGTAGAAAGGAGAATAAGAAGGGTCAAATCATTTCATAATTTGATCGGCCGATCCCGCTCACACTGGCTCCCATAATCAATCAAATCTGGACTGTGGCTGCTATTCTCACAAATTTTCAAAGCTCTTTGAGCAAACCTTCGCAACCAAGCAGGCAACAGCTGGTACCTCCAACGGAGCTAATGAATGAATAACTTAAATGATGACCTATAATCACTGCCTCAAACCATGCGGCAAGATAACACATGAGCAGAAACTTCCCTCACCCCCACAATCAGAGAGCACAAGGACTAGAGTAATACGACTCAGATTCTGTGCAATCCTGTACGAAAAAGCCAGTGTAACAAAGGAAAACTAGTGTGATGCACTAAACTGTGCTGTACTGTTGGGTCACACTCATGAAAGCGACCACTTCGCACCTAGATGAATGACGAAAATTTTGCTCCTTAAAAAGGGCTGGTGCCATCATGGTGGTAGGAATTTCGGTTCAATTTATTTGGGAAGTGCCCACAAAATGCAGGCTTGCAGACTGTGGAGGCGTGCCTGTTTTAATACGTTTGCATTGTACCATAAATGTTATATATATATATATATATCTTATAAATGATATATATATATATATATATATATATATATATATATATATATATATATATATAGCGTTGCTGGGTCTTTGTCAGTTGCAATGATCTATGTCATCCGTTTGTTAATTGTGATGACGAAATGTACCTGTTGCACTGTGTGTCGTAAGGGAGCGCAGACCTCGTCAAGCCTTGTTTGGCTTTTTATCTGCGTTTTCCTCAGTATCCATAATACGATTAGTTGATTTTGATGAAATTTCAAATAATCAATAAGCGAGCATCTTTCCCATTTCTTTCCTGCCCCCCTTCAGCACAATATGCTTCACAATCTAGCCCTGAAATCAACCGTTTTATTCTATATCACAAAGCCTGCTTTCAACTCGAGCTAGTTTTTCAAGGCGTAATTTTCTGCGGGATCTAGTTAAACTAAAAAAAATCTTTCATGCGTCTTTACTTTATTTATTCAGGAAATGCAAAAATATAGAATGGGTGATGAAAAGAAAAGATAAGGAATGGCCAGGAATTGAAACGAAGCCATTTTCTAGCACAGAAGCCTTATATATAAAAAATCACTAGCGGCAGTAGGTGTAGATCACTACAATGAAGAAAAACTAGTGTTAAAACCACAGATGAATGCAATCTCAGAAATATACCACAGCAGTGTTGTGAGCAGCACAGTAAGGCACGGCACTACTGAAAAAGAACTCATCCAACTGTGTCTTATCATCGTCCCACCTCCCTTGATCAAAATAAATGCGCTCCCCAGCCATCCACTTTTCAGAAAATACTACAAAATCGGCCCATTTGCATTCTGTGACAGCCATCTGTCCTAAATCTTGGTAAAAATACTCATCATCTCTCTTGAGTTGATGTGTACCATCAACAAATGCAAGACAAGGTTTTGCTGGTTACAGTGTTAGCTTCACTGTCCTTCAAATAGTAGGGACATTTTATCTCCACATCACCATAGGTGCTTTCTTCCGGGTCAAAAACCAACCTATCCGGGCTTGCACCTAGCCATCGAAAGCCAGGGTGCACAGCAAGGCCACAATATTGCAAGGTCACGTTGTGTCCTGCAGCTCTAATTGTAGCGGCATACCGCTCTGCGGCAAGAGCCTCATTTTTTTCCCATCCTGTACAGCCCGTACCTGGGACAGATCCTTTGAGTCCAAGAGATTCCTTAAACCTTTCTCTGTCCATTCTTTCCGCCTCATGACCTTGCCAAAGGTAGATGCTTTGAGGCGGTGTCGTAGTGCCGAGTTCCACTTGTCGCTCAGGGCCTACTGCCTGGTATTTGCTTCTAACTCCTTGGCCTATTTCAGGACTGAGCTGAAAGTGCTAGGAAAGAAAAACGATATTATGTATTTCCCGCAAATCATCCCTTTCTTGCATTTCAGCAGTTCTCAATAATCCTGCTTGGTGCACACCCAGTTCTTTTCGACATTTGCTAGTAAAAGTGCATCAGATGACGCTAATTTGAGCATGCAAAATGTTGACCGATTCAATGGCCAAACTAAAATTTTCACAATTCACTGCAAGCCAGTCATCTCATGCTTTTTGTCAGCCGCCGCACAGCTGTTTTTGTCGTTATATCACACTTCAGAGTTATTCAGATTTTTGGCCTATTCTATGAAGTGTTAACAAGACACCGCCTTACACTACGCCATCTACAAGGGGTGCAGCAGGAGAAAAAAATCACCCTCTTTCGCAGGCATCATAATCACTGTGCAGCATTTGGCTGCGACAATGGGAACAGAAAGTTCGAACTGTTGGCTGTGCAAACATGAGGCATGCAATAGAAAGTTCGAACTGTTGGCTGTGCAGACATGCGGCATGCTTAACGGCTTAGTATTCTCAAACACTTCATTCTGAGAGAGAACATGAGCCATGAACTGAGGGTCACCTGGCTGTAAATGGAAAGTACAAAACCGCAACCAGAGATAAGAAAAATGCTGCTTCATTATGAAATTTAAGTTCACTTTCATCATTAACTGGTATTTTTTGTGAAATATTAACCTACAGTGCCTTTAGCAAAGGGCTCATTGCATGGATTAACATGGCTATCACTGTGGTTGGTAAATAAGGTGTAATGGGACCGACAGGCGCAGCGCAGCGAAGAAGCGGACGAGTTCAAGCGGGACAACGAAGAAGCAGACGAAGTGCAGCTGGGTTTTTCGAACGACGCCTGTGAGTGTGCCCGTCGTGTCGCCGGACAACCAAGACCAACCGACCTGTGCTTCAAATAAACGCCTTGACACTTGGTCGAGGTGCCTCGGTTCCCGTCCCGGTCCTCATCCTGGAACTTCGAAGTGGAACGCTCCTCGTCTCCGCCACCATGCCGGAAGGTCCGAGTGAACCATCGCAGCCCCTCCCTGCCACCGTACTCTGTCACGGGGTGCAGCGCCAGCGTGACCCTTCTCCTTTTAGTGGCACCGATGACCAAGACGTCGACGATTGGCTGGCCTCCTATGAGCGCATCAGCACTTACAATCGGTGGGACGATTCCGTCAAACTTAGCAACGTCCTATTCTATCTAACGGACGTTGCCAACCTATGGTTTCGCAACCATGAGGCCGACCTTCCCACCTGGTCGACCTTTAAAACAAGCTTCGCCGACGTTTTCGGCCGCCCCGCCGTCCGGAAGCTTCGCGCCGAGCAACGTCTTCGTGCTCGATCTCAGCTCCCTTCCGAGACGTTCACCAGCTACATCGAGGACATCGTTGACCTGTGCAAGCGTGTCAACCCCTCCATGTCCGAAGGGGATAAAGTCAACCACATACTTAAAGGCATAGCCGATGACGCTTTCCAGATGCTGCTGGCGAAGAACCCCACCTCCGTCGCCACCGTCATCCAGCTGTGCCAAAGCTTCGACGAACTCCGCAAGCAACGCGCATTCTTCCTGACCCTGCCAAACTTCGCGCCATCGCTGACTTCCCCAAACCAACCACCTTAAAAGAACTTCGCAGTTTTATAGGCTTATGCTCATATTTTCGCCGCTTCATCCGAAATTTCGCCAGTATCATCGCCCCTTTAACGCAGCTTCTTGCCGGCAGTCCGAACCTTTCGTCTTGGTCCCCCGCCTGCGATACCGCGTTCAGCACTTTACGTCGCCTGCTGGTCTCTCCCCCCATCCTTCGCCATTTTGATCCCGCCTGTCCGACAGAAGTTCACACTGACGCGAGCGGTGTGGGCTTGGGCGCAGTTCTTGCCCAGCGAAAGCCTGGGTATCCGGAATACGTCGTCGCTTACGCCAGCCGCGCCCTCACCAAGGCAGAATCAAACTATTCTGTTACAGAAAAGGAATGTCTCGCCATCATTTGGGCAATTGCCAAGTTCCGCCCTTACATTTACGGCCGGCCCTTCTATGTCGTCACAGACCACCACGCCCTATGCTGGCTATCCTCCCTCAAAGATCCTTCTGGCCGACTCGCCCGCTGGGCTTTACGTCTCCAGGAGTTTGATATACACGTCATTTATCGCTCCGGCCGCAAGCACTCGGACGCCGACGCCCTTTCTCGTTCACCACTCCCATGCGAGTCAACCTCTGCCCTCGTCTGTGCCTACGAATTCTCTTCGTTCAACATCCCTGATATGCTCTCCGAACAATTGAAGGATCCTTGGATCACCTCGCTGCTAAACTTCCTGAACACTCCCTCGCCGCATCCTTCGACCCGGACCCTTCGCCGCCAAGCCCACCACTTCGCCGTTCGTGATGGCCTCTTATACCGCCGTAATTACCTCCCCGACGGCCGGAAGTGGCTGTTGGTCATCCCTCGACACCTCCGTGCTACAATCTGTGCCTCTTTTCACTCCGCTCCACAATGCGGCCACGCCGGTGTACTGAAAACATATGCTCGCCTTCGTCAGCGATTCTACTGGCGAGGTATGTACCGCTACATACGTCAGTACATTCGGTCATGCATCGCCTGCCAACGTCGCAAGAAACCTCCCCACCCCGCCGCCGCTCCTTTGCAGCCGTTACCATGGCCTGGCCGTCCCTTTGACCGCGTCGGCATTGATCTTTATGGCCCGCTTCCAACTACTTCGGCTAATAATCGGTGGATCATAGTTGCCGTTGACCATCTCACTCGTTACGTCGAAACGTCGGCTCTCAAATCTGCTACCGCAAACGATATCGCCCACTTCATTCTACACAGTCTTGATCTTCGTCACGGCGCCCCGAAAGAACTTCTGAGTGACCGCGGCCGTGTTTTTTTCTCGGACGCCGTCGAGGCCCTGCTCAAGCAATGCCAAATCGTTCATCGCTACACCAGCGCCTATCACCCCCAGACCAACGGCATGACTAAGCGGTTCAACCGCACTCTGAGTGACATGCTCGCCATGTACGTTGACACCGCCCACTCCAACTGGGATCAAGTGCTCCCGTTCGTCACGTACGCGTATAACACAGCTACTCAGACAACAACGGGGTTTTCTCCTTTCTTCCTCTTATATGGCCGGGAGCCTACATCCACCATGGACACCATCCTTCCTTATCACCCTGACCCTTCCGAGACCACCTTACTCTCCGAAGCTCACCTGTATGCCGAAGAATGCCGGCAACTTGCCCGCTCTTTCACCACACAGCTACAATGGGATCAGAAGCACCGTCGGGATTCCCCGGACCCTCCAGCGTCATACCCATCTGGCGCCCTCGTTTGGCTCTGGGTGCCTTCCTCCACTCCCGGCCTCGCCACGAAACTACTGTCCCGCTTTCACGGACCTTACCGGGTTGTCCACCAAACTTCTCCGGTGACTTATATTGTTGAGCCGCTCGTTCCCTCTTCGGACCACCGTCGCCGGGGGCGCGAAACTGTGCACGTTGACCGCCTCAAGCCTTACTATGACCCGCCCATCCTCTCCTCTCCGTAAGTCGCCAGGATGGCTCCTTTTTCGGAGGGAGAGTAATTGTAATGGGACCGACAGGCGCAGCGCAGCGAAGAAGCGGACGAGTTCAAGCGGGACAACGAAGAAGCAGACAAAGTGCAGCTGGGTTTTTCGAACGACGCCTGTGAGTGTGCCCGTCGTGTCGCCGGACAACCAAGACCAACCGACCTGTGCTTCAAATAAACGCCTTGACACTGGATATTAAAATTCCGGTCACCACGCTGGTTCTTTACCCTGTACGACTGCCATTGACACTCGACAAAAGTAATATGGCAGCTAGGTGAGCTCTGACTGATGCTTATTACTTTCAGTGCACATTATGTGAATGACAAATTGCACCAATAAAAACCGGAAACGCCACAGAAAAAGAGCAAGAACACGCAGCTGGCTGTGAATCAGTCAATAAAGCGAGCAGGTTTAGCTGTGCACACATTAGGCAAGAACAGTATTCGTTCCGTACGCCAGTTCAAGAGGTAAAGAGCACTTTATGCCCAGCGATTAAGACCAGCAGGTCTAAGTATATAGTATAATCAGACATGCATGCTTTGAACACTTGCAGAGCAGACAGCCATCGCCAGACTAAATGACCTTGAAGCCTGGATGGTGCTATCACAGCCAGTGAACTTTGAGAGATTGCACTTCAAACCTTTTAGCAAGATCAGCAGCAACACTTCCCATCACCTGGCATTTAGATGGTGTGTAAGTGCCAGCATGGCCTCGTCAATGAATGTCAATTATTTACTGAACATGGTGCTCAATATGTGTTCTTATTCACTCAGACCTGAATGTAAATAGACAGTATGCACTAATGGCACAGTTAGGACAGCAGAATCATTTCAACAAGCATGCTTACTGTCATATGTAAAAAGAAGTCGCTATATGCTGCACAAAACACTTTTCCTACCACAAACACATGACAAACCTGCAAAAGCACCCGATAAATGCAGTGAACGAAAGCAACAACTAATGTGCTAACCATCAGAATTTGTTGTTCATCAGGTGTGAAGACAGCAGGAAATGTGTAAGGCACAGCACCAGTAAACAGCTCCAGTCGTGGGACAGCTCAATTGGTGCCTGCCACAGGGCCTATGGTGGATATCCAGGTCTTAAAATCGTGCGGACTGTCCGACTGCTGGTATGTCAGTGGAGAGCCTACTGGAGCAAGGCCTTCCTTTGTCTTTACCAGAGGAACCTGCACGTCTCGCAAAACAGCGGCAAAAGGAAGGTCACCCAGTGCCTCCAGCTCAGCACCAAGTGACTGGATTGCGGCTACTTGGCTAGCTTCATCCTACTATTCCAGGCTTGCACCTGAAAGTTGAGCAGTCACTGGCAACTGCGCACCGCCTTCTCGTGGGGCTCGCCAGTCCACGTCGAGAACACTTGCAGGCTTGATGCGTTTCTGTCTTGGGCGTCTCCACTGCTTAAGCAACTCCGTGCAGGCAAGCTCTGGTGGTGGCTCTGCAAATCCCTGCTCCTTCAATAGGGCTAGCAGGCGTACTGCTGCAAGGACGTGACTGCAGGCTCCACTCTTTCCTGCCGGGCATTCGCAGGCAGTGGTATGAGGCACGCCGTTGGTAATGTGAAAAGGCATCTGCACATTGTAGGGACGGCAACCTTTCTTCTGACTGCGGAAACTTGTGCAATGCATGTGGACGATACCAAGTCTGAAAAGAAAATCCAAAACAGCGCTGTGATACTCATGAAGTTCCAAACTTATCCTGCAACACTGGTATGTGCGTTGAGAGGAGAGTGCCCAAGAACCGAGACATCTCAATGAACATAAGATACAAGTCTTGCATAAAGACCTTACGACCAGTGTTTGTTTCATGATTAAAACTGCAATTAAAAATTGGCTCTAGCAATATCTAAAAGCTGGTCTGATGACAAATACTTGTTTCTGTATAAGTAACGTTACCACTCGAAAAACCACGAGATTAAACTAAAAATCAAATCCTGGGGTTTTGCTTACCTAAACCATCACATCGTTACAAGGCACGCTCTAGTGAAGTGCTCCGGATTAATTTAGATTACCTGGGGTAGTTTAACGTGCCCTAGAACGCAAGTACATATAAAGTAAAAGGGCGTTTTTGCATTTCGCCTCTGTCGAAACGAGGCCGCCGCGAAAGAGACTCGATCCCCCAATCTCGCACTTAGCAGCAGGGCGCCTTAGCCGACTAAGCCACTGCGGTAGTTGAGAGAAAACTGCAAGAATCGATTTGCAGAGCAATATGCACCGCTCTGGGCACGCGGCCGTTCGATTGCATCGGTACGTCTGCTTCGCAAAATGTTTCTGCGCCGATTCGGCGTCCGCCCCTTCAACATATAGAAACCGGTCGCATCTTAACATAACGTTACTCGCGCTTGTTGCTTCCGCCCACAAACGCTCCTTGAAACGAAGAAAGAGAAGCTCCCACTATTCGGTTGCGACGAAACTTTCATATCAAGTGAGCGAGCTACAACTTTGGGTATGCGCGTAATGGAAGAGTGCAGAGCGCCGGGGAAACGCTGGCGTCGGACGCCGTTCGCAGAGTATGTCTACAGCCAAATGTTCCTTACCCCGAGTCACATGTGTTCGTGCGAAGCGATGACGGCGAACAGTAGGCCTCGATGGCAAAGCTGTACGCCTTCTTCCGTCGACGGGCAGAGAGGCCTTTTTAGTCGCACAAACATTCCAATATGCGCTCCGAAATATGCGGAACGACAGTCAAGTTCGTCGTGCAACCTAAGCTGCTCAGACTCGGAAAGCATAGCGGATGATACATGACGAGAGGTCTTGACATCGTATAAAACTTTCGCTCAAATACAATTAGACCTCAATACGGCGAACAGACTGGCACATGGGCTGGCAGCTGAACACTCGTCGCAATGAAGATGGCGACCAGACTTTCGGTGCCCAGTGTTGGCAGATCTCCGAACAGTTTTGTATATGATCTATTGACTCGACGAAGAATGAGCCTTAGCAACAGATGAACCTCTCGACGGCCATCCACAACTTCCAACTTCCAACGAAAATATCATTAAACAGCATTTGTTTCCTCACTCTTTTCTGTTCATTGTCCCTTAACGTTACACCTATCATTCTCCTTTCCACAGCTCGTGCCGTTGTCCTCAATATAAACTGAACCCTTTTCTTTCACCTCGTCATTTGTGCCCATATAGGTTAATATCGGTAAGATGCAGCTTATATTTCACATTTTACTGCACTAAAAATAAAATTTCCTTGCAAAAGAATAAAGCCTATAGAGCAACACAAATACCCTCGCGATAAGAGTGCCGAAAACGGGTGCAGCACGGGCGAGCAATCTAATCGCGCTTGCCAACATCTGAAACAAGAAGTTGCCTCTCAAGGATATTGGTGCGCAGCAGTCAGTTCGGCCGCTGAGCAATATGGGGGTATTCACTCTTTAACACTTTACTTCACTATGGCGACGTTAGTGGGGCGCAGCATGCTTGCTCGCTGCCATCATTGCTGCGCCGGCGCCGATGGGTATAATCTGGGGAGCCAACGTTATATTAACGCCAACAAACATAGCGCGAATCAAAATGGGCTTTTTAGTCAAATGGCCAAGCACCGGAGCAGTGGCGTCGTCTTCCTCGCTCCCTCACGAGCCAAGTCATGCCCCTCGGACGCGTGGCGGCCCTCGCTGATTGTGAGCTTATGGCATTGCCCCCCCCCCCCCCCCCTTCAAGAGACATCGCCTCGATGCCTCCGGCAATGGGGAAAAACAGTATGGAGGCATCGAAAATGCGAAAGCGCGTGTGGCGTCGGCACTGAAAGTGAACGCCGGCAGGGGCTAACGAACGCATTATGGTTTCTTGCGCGACACGTAGACGACTTCAGAATTGGGAGGTCGAGAAGAACGGACAACGCTTTGCGGGAACACTTCATAGTTCAGCTCGCTCGTTCATAGTTAAGCACCTCGTAGGGGCCGAAGTACGGCGCAGAAGCTTTTCACAGCGCCCGCGCAAACATATTGGGCTCTATACCCAGGCGTACTCGCCAGGTTTGTAAATAACCTCCCTGTGGCGGAGGTTCTAACGCCAGGCTTCAGCTTTCTGCTGGTGTCGAATCCTTTGTATAGCTAGGTGGCGAGCGGCTTCTGCGTCACGAACGAATTGGTCAGCGCCCGTAACAGACGATGGGCCACAATTCGGGAGCAGCATGGCGCCGAGCATGGTGAGCGAGTCGCGTACGGCCCTAATCAGACGGAACGGGGTGAAGCGCGTCGTTTCTTGGAGGGCGGTGCTGTACGCAAACGTGACGTAAGGGAGTATTTCGTCCCGGTTGCGATAGTCATCGTCGATATATATATTCATATCTGCAATGGCCTGGTTCAGCCTCTCAGTCAGTACATTCGTTTGCGGTTGGTAAGCAGTCGTTTTTATATGACTGGTGCCACTGAGACGCAGCACCTCTTGTGTAGGAGGCGACGTAAACGCGGTTCCCCGGTTAGTTAATACAATCGCGGGGGCTCCGTGGCGAAGCACAATGTGGTGAACAAAGAACTGTGAAATTTCAGCCGCGGTGCCACGGGGAAGAGCCTTGGTCTCACAGTAGCAGCTCAGGTAGCCCGTGGCAACAACAATATACCGGTTACCCATGGAGGACACTGGAATTCGGCCCAGTAAGTCCATGCCGACTTGCTGAAATTGGATTTGCGGTAGATCAATTGGCTTCAGAATGCCGGCCGGGTTTGTCAGCGGTATCTTCCGCCGTTGACACTCACGACAGGTTCTAACGTGGTGTTCGACAGCCTCAGCAAGCCGAGGCCAGTTGTACTTGTGGCGGAGGCTTCCCAATGTTCTGGAAAAACCGCGGTGACCAGAAAAAAGATAGCCTTGGCTTGCATCGAGACTTTCCTGACGAAGCGCGGTTGGGACAACGAGGAGATACGCACTCTCGGTCGGGCCGTATTTTTTCTTGTAGCGGACGCCATCTCTTAAGGAAGAGGACGAAAGTCCTTGCGAGAAGAGTCGAGGCGGAGACGCAGCGGTTTCTTTGAGGTACTCGATTAAAGGCAGCAGTTCGCATTCGGCCCTCTGGTGGTGGGCAATGTCGAATGTGGTGACAGCGCCGAGGAAAGGAGAATGATCTTTGGACTCATTCGGTGGGCACGGAAGAGGAGCACAGGAGCATTTGCATGTTTCTTACCTGACTTATACACTATTGTGACGTCGAACTCTTGCAATCGAAGGCTCCACCGCGCAGCCGCCCCTATGGGCCTTTCAGGTTCGCAAACCAACACATGGAGTGATGATCGCTCACGACTCGAAACGGGCGGCCGTACAGGTACGGATGAAATTTCACGATTTCCCACACAATAGCGAGACACTACTTTTCTGTGCTGGAATAATTCACTTCGGAACGGGACAAAGTGCGATTTGCGCATGCGATAACGCGTTCCACACCGTCTTGCCACTGCACAATCACCGCATCGAGGCGAAACATTGCTGCCATCTCTGTGCACTTCCGTGTTGACTTCCTCGTCGTAGTGGCCAAAGAAAGGCGTAGATTGGAGGCGGGCCTTAAGTTCTGTGAAAACTTTTTCCAGATCCAGACCCCAGAAGAAGGGATTTTTCCAGACCCTGACCCCAGAAGAAGGGTTCGGAGTCTTTTGACAGGCGAGTCAGCGGCTCTGCGAGCTTGCAGGTTTTGAACGAATATCCGATAATAGGCGCAAAGCCCCAGAATATGCCGCAAGCTTCGTTTATCTGTTGGCTGGGGAAATGCAGCAACAGCGGCTGTATATTATGGGTCGGGGCTCATGTCATCTGCGCTCACGATGTGGTAAAAAAATTTGAGCTTCCTAAATGCGAAGTGGTACTTTTCAGGCTTGAGAGACAGGCCCGCGGAACGAATTGCCTCGAAAGCAGCGCGCAAATGCTTTAGATGCTCCTCGAACGTGTTAGAGAAAATCACGACGTCGTCGACGTACACAAGGCAGGACTGCCACTTCAGGTCAGAGAGCACAGCGTCCATCATGCTTTGAAACGTTGCAGAGGCATAACACGAGCCGAAAGAAAGCACCTTAAACTCGTACAATCGGTCAGGAGTAACGAAGGCGATCTTTTCTCGGTCACGTTCGTCGACCTCGATTTTCCGCTAAGCAAGCCTAGTGACGAAAAGTAGGTGGCGTGGCGGAGGCGGTCTAAGGAGTCATCAATGCGCGGCAGCGGATACAGATCCTTTTTGGTAACGTTGTTGAGACGTCTGTAATCTACGTAGAAGAGTAGGCTGCCGTCTTTCTTTGCGACGAGAACAACAGGTGACGCCCAGGAGCTCGTTTATGGTTGTATGACGTTATCGTGGAGCATTTCACAAACTTGGCGGCGTATGACGTCATGTTCTTTCGACGAAACCCGATCAAGAGGCTCATATAGCGGTCTATGGTCACTATCGACGATAATGCGGTGCTTAGTTATTGGCGTCTGGCGAACCTTGGAAGGCAACGGAAAACAGTCGCGAAAAGAGCCAATAATACTGTCAACGTTTCTGACTGGCCAGAAGGTTCGGGTTCACGTCGGTTCTAATGGCTGTCGCCGTGCCCTCTCTCTTTATTCCGGGGTCCATTGTGGATAAGACACAATTCCGGCATGCTCACCAAGTTCTTCAAAACGGGCAATTACTGTTTTTTCCGTCAAATTTTTGGGTTGGCAACTAAAGTTGGTTACTAAAATCTCGATACTCCCGTAAACAAGGTCGACAAGGGCGTGAGCAACACAAACTTTCCGACACAGTGCAGCGATATGCTCCCTTCGGTAATGCCCCGAGTACCGAAGCTGGCATCACACTGCACCGCCAAAAACTTGCTCTCAGCCGTATCGTTATGTGGTCGTCAGAGGCGTATAATGCTGTATCGGAAATGATACCAAATACTCCTGCAGGTTGATGACCGCCACGTATTCTTTAAGTCCATGGCGAGAACCAGTTCTTTAGAGCACTCTCGTAGAACGGCAAAGGAGCCAATGAAAGTGGCACCGCGGATCTCTATGCGGCAGGTGCAGACCAAGGTGGTAAAGCCTTTTCGATGGTCGTGGCTAGCTGGCTGCTCATAACAGAAATGCCGGGTCTGTTATCCACGATTGCTGTCACACCATAGATGTTGGCGGAAACTAGAATTTTGGCGGCGGAAACCATTCTTTACAACTCGTAGGTGAGGTCTTCGGTGACATCACCGCTGAGGTCGTCGTTGAGGTCGTCGATGAGGTCGTCGATGTGGGCGTCGGTGGGGTCGCCGAAGAGATCGTCTTGGAGGTCAGCAGGTGGGGTCTTCGGCGTTCGGGTCGTCGCATCAAATCGTTGGATGGATACTGTTCACTCGCTTCGGCAGCGGCGGTCCTACCCCCGGAGGACCCTGTCTTCAGTTTTCCCGGCGGGAAGATGTGCCTCTGAATTGGCCAGAGGATGACGCACGACTGGGCGAGGCACCCCGTCTTGGAGACGGCGACCTAGACTGGCGTCGTGGCAGTGTCCAGGGCAGCACGTGATCGGCCAGGTACTGCTCAATGTCCCGTGCTGTCTCACCCTACCGCGGTTGAGTAGTGCCCTGCGGAAATCCTCTTAAGCCCACCTCCCGTATGGGCAGCTGCGAAGGACATGACCTGGCTCCCTGCAGTGGTAGCATAGTGGCCGATTGTTGGATGTGCGCTACACGTCCGTTTTTTAAACAAAGCGCGGGTCATGCAGCTCGACGGGGGAAGGTGCCCCTGCGTTGGTTCTGCAGCAAGGCGGAATAAATGCGGCACTGAGGCAGGTCTCCGTAGGGCTTCATTGTAGCTCATGACGTACGGCTCCGGATGTCGTGTCAGTGGTGGCTGGACAGCTCGCCGAATTTCGTAACGGACGGCATTGGCTGCAGCTGCATGGAGCATCTAAGCGGAGGGTTGCGCAGTTCTTCGCGGACCACACTCCGCGCAAGCTCCCGACGCGCCTCACCTGCGGCGACTGTGGCTTCTTTGGCGAAGTCCGCGACGGTGCTTGGAGGGTCGCGTATGAGGCCAGCAAAGTGCTGCTCCTTCACACCACGCATGAGGTGGCGCACCGTCGTAGCCTCGGGCATGGCAGGGTCAGCGCGTTTGAAGAGACGTGCCGTATCTTCAAAAATTTGGAGGACGCTTAAGCTTCGTCTTTGAGTGAGACGTGACAGCGTATTGCAGCGTTGCCAAGGAGTGCACGGAACGCCATCACCCGTTCGGCGCCGCGAGACGCGGCCCGTTGGAAAATTTAAGGAAAGGACGCCTGTCTTACATATCTCGGCGCACCCCCGAACTGGGCCGTAAGGGAAGGAAATTGAAATAACAATAATAATTGGTTTTTTGGGGAAAGGAAATGGCGCAGTATCTGTCTCATATATCTTTGGACACCTGAACCGCGCCGTAAGGGAAGGGATAAAGGAGGGAGTGAAAGAAGAAAAGAAGAATAGGTGGCGTAGTGGAGGGCTCCGGCATAATTTCGACCACCTGGGGATCTTTACCGTGCACTGACATCGCACAGCACACGGGCGCCTTATCGTTTTTCCTCCATAAAAACGCAGCCGCCGCGGTCGGGTTCGAACCCGCGTTGACACCTAGACGGGAAATTGAAATGAAAAATTGGTTTTATGGAAAGGAAATGACGCCTGTCTCTCAAATCTCGCTCGACGCACGTACCGCGCCGTAAGGGATGGAAAATTCCTGCCCACCGACAAGCGCCATTTTTCGTTCAAGGCCAATGCCGCCGGCGACAACGACACCGGCTTTTCTGCGACACGAGCTCCTTAACGCTGTCGCGTTAATAAATATGGCGACGCTTTCGTTCGACTGTTGTGACCAAGAGAGAAGGGTGATTTCGGCGTTTATTTTCGTGCGCTTGTGCTGAAGGTGGCGAGCAGTTCACAACGGAACGCTTCCCAGTTAGTTAGGGATGCCTCATAGTTCTCGAACCATGTCTTTTCCGAGTCTTGAAACGCGAAATACACGTTTCGTAGCTTTCGGTCCTCGACCCACTGGTGAAAAGTGGCCACACGGTCAAAGCTGGCCAACCAGTCCTCGACATCTTCGAACCGATAGCCGTGGAAGGATGGTGTCGAGCGAGGTGTAAGGACAAAAACCGCAGGGACAGTGTCGGAAGGCTGACTTGTCTGACTGCCAGTAGTGGACGTCATGGTACGCACCGACGTCGTCAGTGGTTGACACTCAAGTTCCTGGCCTTGCAGGCGGCGGTTCGCTGTATGGACGGGTGTTGGTTCCAAGCGTAGCGAATGAGCGTCAGAATTTTCCTCGGGGTGAGCGTTCATGGGAAGATAATACCCATCACCTCCACCAAAATGTCGCCGACAAATGTAGCGCGACTCAAAAGGGGCTGTTCATTTGAACGGCCAAGCACCGGAGCAGAAGCGTCGTCTTGCTTGCTCCCTCACGAGCCAAGTCAAGCCGCTCGGCCGCGTGGCGGCGCTCGCAGAATATTAGCTGTCTGGCAATATTTAACCTTTTAAATACCAGATACTGTATCTGGTAGGCATGCGCCCCGAATAATTGTACCAAAAAGCGGGAACCGGTTAATGTGGGTGCTCGCGTAACGTACAGCAGCAGCCTGGGAAACCCAGTTGGGGAACCCCTAGTGTAGACTACGATGCCGTTCACCTGGCACCCAAATCCGAAAGACGCGGGTTAGATCTTGACCACGGCGGTCGAATTTCAATGTCGGCAAAGTTCTACAGGGCGCCGGCTAATGTACGATGTCAGTACATATTAAAGAGCCCCAGGTGGTCGAAATTTCCGGAGACCTTCACTGTGGCATCCATCATAGCCTGAGGCGCTTTGGCATGATAAACCCCCATAAACCACACCAAACCATAATCCACCATCGCACTGCTAGAAGTGTAATGCGTGGTCTCGTAATGGCCCCTTACCCATACGAACAGAATAAAAAAACTTCTTTGGACAATACCTAACTTACGCTTAGTTACCCTCACCGGGGAATACTTTTTCAACAACGTTAATGCTTAAAGTTCTACGTTATCAGTGCAGTTGTTATGGCTAACACACAGTCCAACCGTATGTCCGGGTGAGAACAGTATAACAGCAGACACTACCTCTTTTGTGTCCTGTATCGAACTACGGTCTCTTTCTCTGCGCCCGCTGTCACGGCCATCTTGTGCATGTTCCTAAAGCAACAATTCTTTGCCGCTTAAGGAACGGCACCAAGAGTCTGATTTTTTAAGTTGGTCAGGTTTAATGGCTATAAGCGTGCCACTGTTTCCGAATTAAGTGTTAGCCTTTAACAAAATAATAAAAGAATTACACAATTTTCTTTAACGAAGGATCTTAAAGTTTTCTCTCAGTAGATCTGCAGCTGAGCTCTTTCATTCGAGGATAGATTACTGGCTGCCATAAAAATTCCTCTGTTCAAGATTTGGCCAGCTTGGTTTAATTTTTACTTTCACTTTCTTGCAACAGATTTCTCGTGCTGCGCAACGCAGTTGTTAAAATCTGCTCTCTAGTAAAAATACATTGTTTCACATACGGGTCGGTTAGTCACTCCAAACATAAAGAAATATAATTTTTCGCAACTACCGTCTACCTCTGTTCCTTGCAAGATTAAGAACCTTTTCGAATAAATGGAAAAGATTAAAATGTTTTCGGTTTTACAACCGTTGTCCGCAATGTTTCGAGAGTGATTTATTTTATTCTCTAGAAATAATTCCCCAAAACAAAGGTTGGAGCGTATGTATAGCACCATCTGTGCGGGGTAACCTAAACTATTTATGTTAATTGCTGTGGTAGCCGCTAGATAGCCCTACATGTAAAAAAAACGTTTTCACTAGTCTGCTGCACAGTCAATTGTGAGTGAATGTGGAGAGATGGGCGTCCACCTCGAAGAGCGTGTAAACATAAAATTCTGTGTGAAGCTTGGAAAGACTTCTACACAGATATATGAGCTCCTTCGTGACGCTTGCGGCAACGAGACATTAACGTGGGTGCAAGCTTTCTAGTGGCACAAGAGGTTCGTTTCGGGAAGAACGTCGGTGAAAGACGACACAAGGGGGGGCGTCCTTCAACCTCACGGAATGAAAACAACGGAGCTCGGACCACAGAAATCGTACAGCAAGGCCGCGCCAATTGAGTCCGCATGCTATCAGATGCTCTCGACATTAGTAAGACAACGTGGCACCAAATTTTGCGTGAGAACTTAGCGAAACAAAAGCTGAATGCCAGACATGTGCCGCACTCCCTCACACAAAACCAGAAGGACACGCGGGTATCAGCGAGCGCTGATTTGTTCTCCGAGGCAGACAGCATCATTGCTGAAGAAACACGTAGTTTTCAATACGATCCTCAAACAAAGAGCCAGAGCGCCGAATGGCGGTTCACAAGCTCTCTGGCGTCGAGAATGGTGCGGCGACAGAACAGAACAGAGACGATGCTGATAGTTTTTTTTAGATCCCACAAGTGTCGTACACCACGAATTCGTCCCACAACGGCAGACGGTGAATCGCCAGATTTATATCCACGTGCTCCAACACGTGCGTGATGCATTACGACGCCGTCGCCCTGACTAATGAGCATCTGGACAATGTAGCCTTCTCTACGATAACGCAAGTCTGCACACTGCTCTCAGCGTGACAAAATTTCTCGCCAAGCACAGCATTACTGTACTTCCCTATACGCCATGCGATTTTTTCCTTTTTCCTTGTCTGAAGATAGCCCTAAAAGTTCGCTGAATGGGGAGCGAAGAAGTCATCCAAGACGCCACGACAAATGAGCTGGCCACCCTGCCAAAAGAATCGTTTTCTAACTCTTTCCAAGACCTCAAGAAGCGTTGGAAACTGGGTATAGAGTTCAAAGGAGACTATTACGAAGCAATGCTGCCCAAATGATTTCAATGTTAAAAGCATTTTTTAATTGGCTCACTCTCGGAACTTTACGGACAAAGGTTGTATTTGCACGTAATGACCTCGCGTGGAATATTATAGGAACAGTTAGCACAAGCTCTTCAAAACTTTTCACTCCACAGCAATTTCGCAAAATATCTATATACGTTGGAAGCTATCTTTTGCAACGCTAACTGAAACACACAGCAGCGAACCGATAAAATAGGCAGTGAAAGAGGCGCCGAGGTGGAGGATTGGGGAGTTTTTTCGACCACTTGGGACTTGTGAACGTACACAAACTGCAAAACCGACCGCTCAATAGCGCATGATATGCATCAAACATAGCACTATCTCAAGCGTGTATCACCGGTGGGTACCTGGCGGCACTGGGGATATAACCCCGCATGCGGGAGCTGCGTGGGTCGATCCCCAGTGCCGCCGGGTACTGGCCGGTGGTACATTGGGTACAAGCTTTCCCCTGCCTGGTGCTCGCAATTTTTAGGGTGAAATGCTTGGGAAATGGGCCTTCGACCCCGAATTGAGAAAAAGAAAACCTTGTGGCATGGCGCTGTTTGGGAACAGACGCCCTTGCGCCATAAAAATTCATCGTCACCATCATTATCATCTCAAGCGTAATCCCAAAAAGGCAGTTCTGCATCCGTAGCCTTTGATAGGAGAAAATTCCTGAACATACTTAAGTCGTGAACATTGAAGAACTCGTGGTTCGAAATTTCCAGAGCCCTTCACTACGGCGCCCTCATAGCCTGTGTCGCTTTGGGACGTTAAACCCCCACAACGCATAACCGTATGTCGATCAGCAGAGTGTGTTGGATTGGTAAGACGTTTGTTTGAGCATGCAGTCAAACGCACTCTTGCTCCCGCACTCCGGTCGGGGCCTACGTCATCTTCTGGGCGCCGGCCGCGGCCTGTATGTGCTCGCCGTCGTCGGCTCGCTGGGTCCCTGCTGGGCCAGCGTCTCGATGACCTGCTGGAGCGGCCAGAGGTGGTCATTCTGATTGCCGCTCTCTGCGGCTGCTTCGAGTCGCGGCGGGATCCTTCCATACTTAACTTCTTCCTGGTACTTGGTGCAATTCCACAGAATGTGTGCGAAGCCGGCCGTCTCCCTTCGGCAGACTCTGCACTCTTATGTCGGGTGCCTCTCGGGATACATTCTGTGCATCAGCGATGGGCTGGGGAGTGTGCCCGTCTGCAGCTGTATCCATAAAACGGCTTGCTCTCGACTCAGCCCCGAACAAGGAGGTGGGACAGTTTTGCAAGCCAAGCGGAAAGCGTCGGTTTTATCGCTATATTCGGTCATTCGTCCTTGGTGCTGAACCACTGCGGCCAGTCGACCAAGGCACGGTCCGTTAGCGCGCGCGCCTCGGCGTCTGCCCTCTTGTTGTGGTTGGCGTTGCGGTCGGATGCCTCGCCCGCGTATGCCAGGAACCCTTAGATTCTCACTTGGTTGGTGCTGCTGTCGTTCTTGGATGCATGGAGTATGCACACCGCTACCTTCACTATCCTGCTTTGGCGTAAATTCTCACCTCCTGCCTTCAGTCACAGAGCCCTGGTACTTGGTGCAATTCCACAGCATTAATTTATGTCAACATGCCACTGCCCTTCGAATAAAATTAATCCTCAAATACATGCAGCTCAATTTATGAGCAACGAACTGGCAACATATACCACACAGAACAAACTGGAAAACTGCTAGTGACTAACACAGTGCAGCCGCTGGCGATAGATCGCAATCTGGGCAACAGCCCTAATTGTGACGACTGCGGACGAAGTTTCTCTCCGTGATGAACTCTCAGTCGGAACTGAAACAAAGCAAGCTGAACAGTTTTATTCGCACTGGACATATCAGACATATTTTTAACCATATTGTTTTCTTAACGATATCATTGCAACTATAATCTAGAACTCTAATACCGAAGCCCATTATGCAACTGATTTTATTGAGCCTGTAAACTTGTTTTCAAGAAAGGAAATGGCGCAGTATCTGTCTCACATCAGCGGACACCTGTACTTTGCCGTACGGGACGGAATAAAGGAGGGACTATGAGAACAAAGGGAGGAGGAGGTTCCGCAGTGGAGGGCTTCGGAATAATTTATATATATAATTGGTTTTTGTGGGAAAGGAAATGGCCCAGTATCTGTCTCATAAATCGTTGGACACCTGAACCGCGCCGTAAGGGAAGGGGTAAAGGAGGGAGTGAAAGAAGAAAGCAAGAATAGGTGCCGTAGTGGAGGGCTCCGGAATAATTTCGACCACCTGGGGATCTTTAACGTGCACTGACATCGCACAGCACGCGGTCGCCTTAGCGTTTCACCTCCATCGAAACGCGGCTGCCGCGGCGGATTGTAAATTCCGGCCATGTAGTTAAGAATTTATGGGACCCCTAAGGAATTTTTATGACGTGTAATGCGAGAGCAGCTGTACCTAGCTCAACCGGTCACTGGATGCCTCTATCGCGCTTTGAGTAGCTGGTGGCGTCCACCTAGAAATTGCGACAGTTTTGCGGCTTTCATTTTTCTCAAACCCAGCTGAAGCTTTGCTCTGTTGTCCGGCGTGCTGGCCTACTTAGCCAGAGTTCCCGGGTTCGAATCCGACCGTGAGGGTTAAGTTTTGATGGAGGCGAAATGGTTACGGTGGCCGTGTGCTGTGCGATGTCAGTGCACATCAAAGATCGCCAGTTGGTCTAGAATTATTCCGGAGGCCTGCAATACGGCACGTTTGTTCCTTTATTCTTTAACTCCCTCCTTTGATATTTTTCTTATGGAGCTGTTAGTGTGTCCACCGAGATGTGAGTCAGTTACTACAAGATTTGTTTTCCTAAAAAAACAATGTCCTCTACATACGTTGACCCGCCGCTGTGGCTCAGTGGTTGAGGCGCTCGTATTCTGAGCCGGAGCACCCGGGGTTTATCCCGGCCGCGGCAGCCTCGTTTCGATGGCGGCGAAACGCAAAACGCGCATGTGTGCTGTGCGATGTCAGAGCGCAAAAGATCCCTGGGTGTTCGATATTTTTTATTAATTGGTTTTTTGGGGCAAGGAAATGGCGCAGCATCTGTCTCATATATCGTTGGGCACCTGAAACGAGCAGTAAGCAAAGGGATACAGGCGGAGTGAAAGAAGAAAGGAAGATGAGAAGCCGTAGTGGAGGGCTCCGCAATAATTTCGACCACCTGGAGATCTTTAACGTGCACTGACATCGCACAGCACACGGGCGCCTTAGCGTTTAGCCTCCATTGAAACGCAGCCGCCGCGGTCGGATTCGAATCCGGGTACTCCGGCTCAGTAGACGAGGATCTTAACCACTCAGCCAACGTGGCGAGTTTGCCTGAAGGTGCCCCACTAGAACCGTGCGTACAATTTACTACATAGGATTTGACAATTTTAAGAGACGACATTCACATCTCCCGCCATCCAGTGCGGCACTACGGCACGCAAAAAACTATTCGCTCAATAGCAGATTTTTTTCCAACCTCAACTACTGCACTTCTTTCTTCCTTTTTTTTCATTGTCTCCTTTATATCCTTCGCTTACGGCGTAGTTCCAGCGTCCGCTGATACGCGAGAGAATTGCCGCGTCATTTCCTTTTCTCGAAACCAATTTTCATTCAAAATGAATGAGCGCTCGCGCTCGTTTTTTCATGTGTCCGTCCAGTTCTACTCTTGAGCTACGTTCTCCTGCTAATTGTAATTGGTTTTTGGGGGAAAGGAAATGGCGCAGTATATGTGTCATATATCTTTGGACACCTGAACCGCGCCGTAAGGGAAGGGATAAAGGAGGGAGTGAAAGAAGAAAGGAAGAAGAGGTGCCGTAGTGGAGGGCTCCGGAATAATTTCTACCACCTGGGGATCTTTAACGTGCACTGACATCGCACAGCACACGGGCGCCTTTGCGTTTTTCCTCCATAAAAACGCAGCCGCCGCGGTCGGGTTCGAACCCGGGAACTCCGGATCAGTAGTCGAGCGCCCTAACCACTGAGCCACCGCGGCGGGGCACGTTCTCCTGCTACAATTTTCATTTCAACGGAATCGAAAATTGAGTGTCTGTTTTTGAAGCGAAAGCTTCACTACGCTACATCGTAACAATTTCGCGCTACTTAATAATAATAATAATTGGTTTTTGGGGAAAGGAAATGGCGCAGTATCTGTCTCATATATCGTTGGACACCTGAACCGCGCCGTAAGGGAAGGGATAAAGGAGGGAGTGAAAGAAGAAAGGAAGAATAGGTACCGTAGTGGAGGGCTCCGGAATACTATCGACTACCTGGGATCTTTAACGTGCACTGACAACGCACAGCACACGGGCGCCTTAGCGTTTTTCCTCCATAAAAACGCAGCCGCCGCGGTCGGGTTCAAACCCGGGAAGTCCGGATCAGTACTTGCAGTTTCCACTTTCAAGTCATCCAGAGGTCAAACCGCTTACGGCGCCGTTCGGGCGTCAACCGATATATGTGAGACTGTGACTACCCCATTTCCTTTCTTCAAACCCAAATTTAAAAAATTCTCTCTGTTTCAGATCTGGTTAACTCTGGTGGAAAGCAAAAAGCTGCGTCTTTGGTTTTGATTTTTGAGGAAGGAAATGGCGCAGTAGCTGTGTCACATATCGATGGACACCTGAACCGCCCGTAAGGGAAGGGATAAAGGAGGGAGTGAAGAAGAAAGGACGAAAGAGGTGCCGTAGTGGAGGACTGTGGAATAATTTCGACCACTTCGGCATCTTAACGGAGTTCCTGGGTTCAAACCCGACCACGGAGGCTGCGGCGGCTGCGACTGCGACAGCGGCGGCTGCGCCCGCTGCGGCAAAACGCTAAGGCGCCGGTGTTTTTTGCGGCGTCAGTGCACAATAAAGATTCCCAGGTGGTCGAATTTATTCCGGAGCCCTCTACCACGGGACTTCTTTCTTCCTTTATTCTTTCACTTGGTCCTTTATCCCTTCCCTTACGCCTCGGTTCAGGTGTCTACCGATATATTAAAGATACTGCGCCATTTTCTTTCGCCCGAAAATACAAGCAATTTTGAACGTGCTCTGACATCGCACAGTACACGGTCGCCTTGGCGTTTCGCCTCCATCGAAACGCAGCCGCTGCGGTCGGGTTCGAACCAGGGAACTCCAGATCAGTAGCCTGGCGCTCTAACTACACTGAGCCACCGCGGCGAGTCTCCCTAGCTACTTTCTTCGTCGAGCGACTGGCGGTTTCCATATTTAATTTAACTTTCCTCCCCTTACGGCGAGTTTCAGGTGTTCACCGAGATATGGGAGACAGGCGTGATTTCCTTTCCTTAAAGCCAACGTCCCATCATTTTCCTCCCCTTACGGGCGTGGTTTGTGTGTCTGCCTAGATATATGAGACATGCGTAATTTCCTTCCTTTAATACCAATTTTAATTTCATTTTCCTTGCCTATGGTCGCGGTTCGGGTGTCGGTCTCCACGGCAGGCGTCGCATCGATCACACCCAGCGTTCCCTTGAACAAATCAAAGTACTTCCTCTGTGGAAAGAAACGCGAACCCGTCGCCTACATGCCTCGCAGTTGGAATTTATTTTCATCGCGCTTGTACCTGGGTGGTACGAAAAAGACGTTAGAGTCGCCCTAGAATGTATCATGGACGAGGCTCGGGTTTTTTTGCTATCAGCCAAGTAAAAGCGCGGTGAAACGAAATTGAAACAGCGGAGCGTGTTGGCGCCAGGCTGTTCGCGTTTCATTCCATCGATATAGTTCACCGGCGTTTTATAATAATAAAAATAATAATAATAATAATAATAATAATAATAATTGGTTTTGGGGAATGGAGATGGCGCAGTATCTGCCTCATATATCGTTGGACACCTGAACCGCGCCGTAAAGGAAGGAATAAAGCAGGGAGTGTAAGAAGAAAGGAAGAAATAGGTGCCGTAGTGGAGGTCTCTGGAATAATGTCGACCACCTGGGGATCTTTAACGTGCACTGACATCGCACAGCACACGGGCGCCTTAGCGTTTTTCCTCCATAAAAACGCAACCGCCGCGGTCGGCTTCGAACCCGGGAACTCCTTGGCGTTTTACGCAGAACCCACTTTCATGACCTGCGCATGCGATGCCGGCAGACACTTTCCTGCTTGTCCGGAGGGCAATGCGTAAGGTCAAAGGGCAAGGTCAAATGTCAGATTAGAGTCAAGGTCAAATGTCAAAGTCGAGATAGATGGTATAACAGCCGCTAGTGTCGCTGCTGTAGCTGACGTCATGGGTCAAACCTGACTACTATCAGTTATGCTCATGGTTTGACCTCACCTACATTCAAGCTGAAACTTGCGGCCGCAGTGACCTCTAGCTACAGTCAAGGTCAAAGCTGGACCCCGCTGACGCCTCGAAAAGCTGGCGTAGTGAAGCTTTTTCGCTTCAAAACCATTCTTCAATTATCTTCGAAAGCATAGGAAATACGCATAACTGGCCCCCTGGGATGGTGGATATCGCAGCTTTAAAGTACATGGCGGTGTTGACAGATGTGCGCTGCATGCGTTGGCATCAACGTTATAGCAGAGACGTGGCACTGACGCTATAGACCGTACGCGTTCTTTGGGCCCATTGGCGTTAGCGTTGACAGCGCTATATGCTCCGATGATTTCGAGGAAAGAAAGGCGCTTAACTGGCTCCCTAGGGCAATGGACGCTTCAATCGCGCTTTGAGGTCTCTGGCGATGGGAAGAGAGATGTGGGCGGCATGCATTAGAGCTGAACACGTTCTGTCTGACACACGCCACTGCAGTAATATTTCGCAGTGTTCGTTAGAAGACAAACCTCTCGCGATAAATCTTTAATTTAACCACGAACTGTTTGCACGCCGCAGAGGCTCAGTGGTTAGGGCGCTCGGCTACTGATCCGGAATTCCCGGGTCCGAGCCCGACCGCGGTGGCTGCGTTTCCATGGAGGCAAAACGCTAAGGCGCCCGTGTGCTGTGTGATTTCAGTGCATGTTAAAGATCCCCAGGTGGTCCAAATTATTCCGGAACCCTCCACTACGACACCTCTTTCTTTCTTCTTTCAGTTCTTCGTTTATCCCTTCCCTTACGGCGCGGTTCAGGTGTCCAACGATATATGAGACAGGTACTGCGCCATTACCTTCCCCCAAAACAAATTATTATTATTATTATTATTATTATTATTATTATTATTATTATTATTATTATTATTATTATTATTATTATTATTATTATTATTATTATTATTATTATTACAAATCTCCACGTTGCGATTCCGTATGCCTTCCAGCTGGCGCATATAATTCCGTTCTTCTCGACGAGAAGTTAGTAAGTGAGAGTCTTAAGTGTTTGAAACCATCTTTGTCCCCTGGACCTGATGGCATTCCAGCCGCCATAATAAAAGCCTTCAATAGTACCTTCGTCCCTGTTTTAACCACGATATTTAATAACTGTTTGAAAAATTCTGCCTTTCCCCGCGTGTGGAAAACGGCGCGTGTTTTCCCTGTCTTCAAATCAGGAAACAAATCTGATGTTTCGAACTACCGCCCCATTTCTCTTCTTTGTGCAACCTCTAAGCTTTTTGAATTAGCTTTGCACAAAGTACTTTCCTTCCACCTCAAAAATGTAATCATTCATAATCAGCATGGTTTCATAAAAGGTCGTTCTACTTCAAATAACCTTGTGACTTTTATGACGTATACATCAGCTGATGTCCTTCAGCGGAGTCAGGTAGACGCTGTGTACTGTGATTTGAGCAAAGCTTTCGACGTTGTTACTCACTCATTACTTCTTCAAAAGCTTCTGCTGTTTGAGATCGACGTTTCAATTGTAGCCCTCCTACGCAACTATCTTCTTGATCGGTTCTGCTTTGTCAGTGTAAATGGACAGACCTCATTTGTTTACACTCCAACCAGCGGAGTTCCTCAGGGCTCGGTATTAGGCCCGCTTCTGTTCTCTGTTTTTATCAATGACGTTTCCTCCGTGGTTAAAAACTCCTCATTTCTCCTTTATGCGGACGATATAAAAATGTTCAAGGCAATACATACTCTTCACGATTGCTTGTCCTTGCAATCGGACATATCCGCCTTCTCTTATTGGTGCTTGAAGAATGGGCTCACTCTCAATTCATCTAAAACCAAGGTTGTCTCATTTACGCGTAAAACGCACAGTCTTCTCTACTCTTATTCGGTGAATGGTAGGCCGCTGCCCAGGGTTGATGAAATTAATGACCTCAGCGTACTTTTCGACCGTAGCCTCAGCTTCTCCTCTCATACAAAACGCATTGCTCTACGGGCTATGCGTACACTCGGCTTCATCTGCAGGCTTTCGAGAGAGTTTCGAGCCCCTCTTCCTTTCTTAAAGCTCTACCTCTCCATATGCTTGCCGCTTTTGGAATATGCGTCTGTTGTTTGGAACGGCACTTGCAGTCGAACTGTGAAAAAGTCGACAGAGTTCAGCTAAAGTTTTTATGCATATTTCAACATCGGTTTTCTTGCAAAACTTCCAGCTCTCGTCCCAGACGGAGTAACTCACTGCAGCTTCCTTCTGTTAGCTGCCGTCGCGTGAGGGAGATATAATTTTCTCGTATAAACTTCTTCATGGTCACATTCTATGCCCTCAGCTCCTAGCGCGTATCGTTTTGCGTGTACCGCGAAAGAGCATAAGGGAATTCAGACCATTCCAAGTTTCTGCGCTCCTGCACTCCCTCTCCCCTCTGGACAGAATGCAAAAGTTGTTTAATTCTCTTTGTCCTCACCAAGATATATTCGAAAATTCTCTCCCTTCCTTTATATTGGATGTCCGTGACGTTCCACTTTGAGCACTCTTTTTCTCATACATAACTTCCCCTTTCATGCATTTTGTCTTTACTACACTTGTGCGTTTGCACCGGTATTATATTGTTTTTTTCTCTCCTTAATTGTTCATAACGTGTACATGTTTTCATTAATATTATTTCTTTATTACTGTATACTCACGCCTGATTGTCTGTAACCCGTTCACTAATTACGTTTCTTATTGTGTATGATTGTATTTCTAGCTTGTATTTCAGAGGTTTCTTATTCGTTCTTATTAGTATTGGCTTTATTCTTGTTTGTATTTTGCTATATGCTGTACTTGGCTGTTATCGGTCGTTCATTCTCTTTGTTTATTGTTTCATTAGTTATTTATATGTCTGTTGCCTATTCTAGCTGTTTTCATTTATCGCTGTTCTCGCTGTTTTCTTGTTTTCGCTTTTTTTGCTTCATGCTTGCTGTCACATCTAGTTTATGTGTCTTTTTTTCTATCGCCTTGACTGCTGCATTACCTCCCCTGAGTGTCTTCCTTTGTAGTGAAATAAATTTACATTTAGTGCGTGTGAATGGTGTACCAGCACCAAGGCCTAGGGTTGTTCCTGGGCACCGAAAAATAAAGATTGATTGATTGATTGATTTATTTATTGATTGATTGATTGATTAATATGACCACTACGGCACTTCTTCCTTTCAGCGCCTCCTTTATCCCTTCCCTTACGGCGCTGTCTAGGTGTCCGCCGTGATCTGAGACAGATACGGCGCCATTTACGTTCCTCATAAACCAATTTATTATTATTAATCCACGCTGTGAAGGTGGTTGGACAGCGAAGCTGTAAAATTGAACGCAAACACCATATCTTTTTGAAATCAGGCATACAGCATAGCGCTTATGTACATTTCACTTGGCTCTGGTTTCATTCTTTGTAGAGCGACGTATGTGAATTATGAATAGACGCCGTAATGTGAAATTGGGTGTAGATTTGCAGCTTTTGCTGTAAATCACCTTCGCAGCGAGGATTGCAACCAGTATTTTTTTAGCCTGGCATCTTTTGCTTAAGACAATTACCCGAAAACGCAACCGTACTGTTTACCGGGAAACACACGCGAGAAGAAGGAACGTGCTTGCATTTTTTGATGGAGCTGTTATCACACATTATGCGGTTGGTACTTCACACGAGGGCTTCGAAGGACGTAAACCCTTTCGAAGCAGCCGCAAACCTAATGTTTACAGGACACGTGGTTGTTATTGCAGGTGCCGTGCATCGGAAATATTCCTTGCCTTTCGTCGCGGTTTGGTTGTCCACCGAGATATCTTCGACGGGCGTTATTTCATATTATTAACTTGCCCAACGGGCAAGGAGTCGCGACGAACGGACGATGGTGTTACATGGATACATTTGCAACGCTTCAACACAATTGGTGAGCAACAGAGGCCTGTGGTCGCTAAATGAGTGGCAGTGAAGGTAATGCGAGAAACGAACGCAGTTTCTTTTTATTTTCTAATTAACCTTTTCGTATGTGTTTTTATGTATTTTTATTTTTTAAAAGTTTGATGATCCGTATGATGTACGATTTCTATGCTGTTGTGTTTTTTTCCACTCGGACTAGCATTCAATTTTTAGACTGGCATTTTTTTCTGATGACGACGACGACAACACGAAACTTTCTTTGGACGGTAGAGGTGTACACCTTCGCTGTAAAGCCAACTTTCAGTTTTCTTTTCAGGGAGCAGCGTCACTGCAGCCCGTTCGTAATTTCTTCGGGCAGCAGATAGGCTGATTTCACATGCCTTACAAATAGACTCTGAGCGATTTGACCAACGGGGACTGCATCGCGCCAAACCGGCGAAGGCATTCCGTGGACTTCCTTGCAGCGCAGCAACACCCAGTCGCGTTCCACTCTTAAAGTCGAAGATTAAGCGTCGTCCAATTTTTTGTTGTAAGCGTTTTGGTTTCGCCCGCAGTGGCGACTCAGCGGTTATGCGTTTGGTTGCTGGTCACCAGGACGCGGTTATAATTGCCTATTAAAAAAAAATCAGACGAACGACATCCAGGAAAAGTGGCCGACCAAAGGGAGAACATGATGCCGCTACACCAACAGAAACAATTATAGGGCAATAGAACTGTCACAGCATACGACCTAATCCCCCTTGTCATCACTCTGCAAGAGACGGAGACAAATCGCATTCATATCCACGGTTATCACACGAATGCCCATACGCTACGTACGCCAACCCGGACACTCGCATCAGTCCTGGTGCTAGACCGCACACCAAAAACACGCCCTACAGCAAGGGCATTCAATATACCGCGATAGAGCTCAGATCAGTCGGGCACACATATGGCCTCACTATTCTTAACATATGGAGTAATCCAAAAGAAAAATGCAGAGCTATGCCGAGCATCCTGGGCTCCTTGCGTTTCCAAAATCCTTGTGGCGGGTGATTTTAATGCACGTCGCACGAACTGGGGTACGCCTCGGATATCACCAAAGGTAATCTCATTTCTACCGCAATGGCTGATTGCAGTTTTCGCCTGTTCACAAACCCCATCATACCCACTCGCATTGTCACAAGTGTCACCCGCGACACCACACCTGAACTCACATGGGCCACACCGAACATAATCGTAAAATCTCACACGGTGCTCTAGGACTGCCTTGGGAGTGGCCACTTTCCAGTCTCCTCTACTGTCGCTTCCAACTCCGAGATTTTCAACCCTCGATCACACCTTCTCACTGACAAGGATAAATTGGGCTCATAATTGGTAGCTGATTCTACCGAACCATGTACAGTCACCGTCTGAACAGACCGTCTGGTGGAGTCTATCCAGGCGAACCGCATACGCTTTAAAAAAATCCCTACGGCACAGCAGGTTGATCTGCATCTAGCTAGTTTGTCCGAGGCCCGACAGGGACATCTCAAGCGCTGGCGTAACCAGCGACACAATCGTAAACTTAGACTCCGCATAGCCGCTTTCACTGGTGAGGAAGAATACGCGAACACGCTAGCCCGCGCAAACTGGGCCACCTTTTGTAACGTCCTCAAGGGTACATTAAGCACTAAACGCACGTGGTCCCTCCTACGCGCTCTCTTAGATCCAAAAACCACTAAATCTCAGACACAAGTAAACACATAATCTCTAATACCACTAGAAGTCTAAGAGGGCAGCGACATAGTTGACCAACCACGGGACACCAATATAACCTCATTCCTTCAGTCAGCAGATCCACCAAATCTACCTCCACCTAGCCAGTACCTGTGATGCCGATATCCCCTTCAATGAATTCCGCTAAGAACTCTTCATTATTCGCCGCTCGACTGCGCCGGGGCTGGACGGCATAACGTACGAGGCACTGCTCAATCTGGATGAAGTCTCCCTCCAGGAACTCACGGAGCTCTTTAATAACCACTGGCACGCTGGGACGCTCCCGTGAGCCTGGACCCATGCCAGCGTGCAATTTATACCCAAACCACTCAAACCATTTCACCCTTCAAAATTTGCGCCCTATCTTTTTAAGGAGCTGTGTCAGCACGCTCTTCGAGCGTGGCATTCTCAATCGCCCGCAACCGTTCCGAGAAGCAACAAGCTTTCTCTCCAACTTTCAATTTGGCTTCATTCCAAACAACTCGACGCAAGACGTACTTCTCGCCCTTAATAAGGAGTCTTTCTTTTACGCTAAGCGCCGTACATCCGATACGTGAGCCATGCGGGCCCTGTGTACTCATAAGGCTTTCGACACACTAAACGATGACCATATCCTGATGACATGAGCCCCCACAGGCAGCGGCATCCGAAACAACACATAACAAATGCTTTTCCTGTTAGTCACTCTGTATTTATTCATTCTTACTATGAAATCATTGTATATGCCTTCATGCATAATACTGCTCTCTTCATTCTGCCTTTCCTATATGACCGTCATGACTGGTGACTACCATGTAAATAGTGACCCATTTCGTGTTGTACTTGGGTGATGTGTACTCTGCCTTGCGTCTCAATACTGCTCGTTCTAGTGTCAATGTGAATGCAATTGTCAATGTGAAATAAACTCTTTCTAACCAAATTAGTTCCTGCACAGCCCAGTTGCGTATTCATTTCCGCAGTTTATCCCTCCATGCTTGCTCTCACTCTCTTCGCCTTTGTGCACCATAACGGCGCCGACCGCGGCTCGCCGACTAGCTCTTTGTAAAGACAATAAAATTAAAATTCGAAACAAATTGCTGGTGGTATACGTATTGTTAACACTTGGTCTAAAGCGAAAAAGCTGCGTCTCCCTGGCTATGTTTGCGGTCCAGCGACTGGCGTTCTCCACGGCAGGCGCCGCATGGAACACATCAAGCGTCGGGCTGAACGCATCATAGCGCAGCGGCGTTTTATGCAGAACGCACTTTTATGCCCTCCGCATGCGATTTCAGCAGACGCTTTCCCGCCCCACTCGTTCAAGGTGTGTGACATCATCGAGTGTGTAGGCAGCACACCTGAGATGACTCATTTCCTCCTCTCCGCAACGCGGTGACGGAGCGCACACCTGCCGCCCTCCACTGCTGGAGTCGCATCGATCCGTTGAACGCATTAATGTGCACCGGCGTGTTATGCAGAACCCACTTTCAACACCTGCGCATATGATGCCGCCGGCAGACGTTGTCCCGATTGACCGAAGATTAAGGTCAAAGGTGAAGGTCAAAGTTCAACGGTCAAAGTCGAGATAGTTGGTGCATCAGCCGCTCGTGTCGCTGCTGCAGCTGACGTCATGTGTCGAACCTACCACCTGTTATGCTCATGATTTGACCTCTAGCTACATTCAAGGTGAACCTTGCGGCCCCACTGAACTCTAGTTACATTCAAGGTAATACTTGCGGCCCCGCTGACAGCTTGAAAAGCTAGCGTAGTGCAACTTTTCGCTTCAAAATGCGGCGGAAACATAATTCGTACGTAGTTCCGCCCGCTAAATTTGCACTGTACAACCTCGGAAGTAAACAAGCATGCGGAAGGGAATTTCTAACTTGGAGGGTAGTGGGAAATAATTACTTTGTGATTATTAAGCGCATGCCTTTTTTAAGTCGATAAAGTTTAATGGTGCAGATAAGAAATGTGACCAACGCTATTCCACTGGGTGGTACTTACCTACTCTAATAAAATATCGATCAATCGCAATCAACGTAGCACTTAACCGACATACGGGACATACGCTGCAAACACATGAGGAGTTCGGCCGCCACGTCTCACGCTTAACCCGCACTAGACACAGAACCCTTCTTTTGAGCCTCCTGGATAATGAAGCATCCTCCAACCATTTCTAGAATCGTTGGTGCCCTGAGGCAGGCAACATCCAGGAATTTTAAGTCGGAGAAAACGGCGCAAACGCAGTAGCACTTTGCGTACACCCGCATGGCGGCGCGCTGAGGACAGTGTGGGCAACACATTGGCGGAGGGAGCGCGCGTAGACTGGTTCCAGGTGGCGTAGAATCCTTCAAAGGATGTCCTAACCCTAAGCTAGGCCGCACGAATTGAGGCACCCTACACCTTCCATTTTCTGTCCGCCCCCTAAATATCCAGAGTGTGGGCTGCAATGATGGCGATGTCATGATTCGTCAGGTTCCAAGCGCAGCACGTAACCTGCGGCTTCGTCGCTTCCCGTTGGGGCGACAGGATGACGCGCATCCCAAAATAAAAGTTATCAGCCAATACTGCCTCATTGTTCGGCCTAAGAGCGTTGTCGACGGGAGCTTCAAGTGTTTACATCTGTGTGCTCAGCAAACCTGGCGACCACATCCGAACATCCGCGGATGTTTCCTTTCCAAAACATCCTGAAGCATCCCTTCCGGAAAAAATGCTTCCTTCACTATATCCGGTATATTTCCTGGTTTTATCGGGCCATAAATGTCATAAACGAGTGCGACACAACACGACAAATCGTTTGACACCAACCCCAATCCTCTGTGACAAACGGATGGGCCGTAATGGCTGTCTGGAGACCCTCGGAATGAAGGATTTGGGGGCGGAAAGGTCGTCGTTGGGAATCCTACACATATTTGAGGCTTCATGTCAATTAGTAATTTTATCCTCAGGAACATGCCAAGTCATTTGACACCACTTCAAACATTCTGCGTCAAAGGGTGGCCCCAAATTTTACGTAAATGGCTCTCCCGTGGCAGAAGGGGGGGGGGGGGCAATTCGGTGGCCGCTTCGATATCTTGCAAAACACACGGGCGCCCGGTGGGTTCTTTTTCTTTCATTGCAACGCGGCCGCTGCTCCCCAGTTTCAATCAGCGTCATCGTGTTTATCCAAAGAGCGGCCTAACCACTGAGACACAACAGCTGCTGGAATGGAAGAAAGAAGCTTTTAAGTAGTCTATTTGGTAGAAGATCTTACCATACGCGTGCTCAAAAAAACGACATCTTGTGTCGTTCCGTTTTTACTGTTGTTTGCGCACCCATGCGCTAAGATGTACGACCAACAAGCCCGTTTTAAAGCTTTGCTGAATTTATTTATAGTATATCGCGCCTCACCATTCTTGCGTTAGTCGTCCGTTCTCGTCGCTTTTGTAATAGATAGTTTTAGTTGGGCGGGTTTACGGCCAGCGCAGCGGAGCGGGCCAGCGGGGACGAAACTGCGCATGCGCACAACGCTGAGGAAGCGAGCGGGTTTACGCAGCGGCGCTTACGTCCGCTGGGCGGCCTTTCCCAGCGGAGCGTACGCGTCGCGTGAGCGTCTCCCAGCGCGCGCGGGCGTGTATGGGTAATTCAACATGGCGGCCTGCTACACAGACGCATCGCCGACTGCGCCGACCGCGGAGCAGGCCCGTTTGCAAGCGAAGAAGTCGGGTAAGTGCTACACCGCGCAGGAAGACCTCTGTCTGCTACGCGAAGTTGCAGCGACGAGGCCATTTGGTGATGACATCAAGTGGATGACTGTAATCGCAAATGTAAAGCAAGCGATAAGCCGCGAGCTTACACTGCGCGGTGTGAAAGACCGGATCAATCTCCTCATAGGATATTGGAGGCAACAAGATGCAAGAAACCTGAAGAAGTGAGTTTTGTTGTTCTTTACAGCAAAAACGGTCATGCGCTCTGGTGCACTTGTTTGTGTGACGTGCATGTTGTGCATTCAGGTCGGGGACTGAGGAGCAGTACTCCGAGAAGGAACAGATTCGGCAGGACCTGTCGGATTACGCCCGGGCTATAAACTATGAGCCCCGGATAATTCTCCGAAGTGGCGGCAGCGTACTTAACAGGAAGCGACAAGCAACTACTGACCGCACTACCTCCGTGAAGAGGTCCGTAATGGACACACGGGCAGGTAGCACCACCCTGGTGCAGGCAGCGGAAGGTGACTGCAGCGCTTCTGTCGCGGTGCCTTCTCAGAGTTGCGTGCTTGGAGAGATAGCTGGTAAGTCTTGTCACGCGCACGTTCAGTTTCGCACGTTTCGGCTTTTGATTTTCGCCGGCTGAAATTTAAAAGCGCATGGAAAACGCGAAAGTTGGGGGTCTTAATCAAGAATATGTCTTTGTACAAATGAAACACTGGACTTCAAGGGCTTCGTCTTTGTCGCATGCATGTTCATACAGGCGAAAAAACGCATTGCGGTGTGTGGACAGTCTTTGTAAGCCCTACTTCCAAGACGGCTAGCCTCAATGTTTAACTTGTATTCTTGTGGGGGTATGCAATTGTAATTATGGTTCTGTAATTATAAAGTGGGCTCACGTAATACTCGGCTGTTGAGGCTTGGAAGAATTAATAGGCGAGCTAGAGTGTGCGAGTGTGCTTATTTTTTTGGAATAGAGTCGCAGGAAAAGATGCTGTCAGGATGACTGCTATCATTTTGCCTCTCCTTTTCCTCGTACATTAGAGCCAGAATCTCCTGCTGCTCGGCCCCTTTTAAGCACGATTGGGCAAAATGCTCTGGATGCGCCACCTCCTGCTGATATTGCTGCTTATGGAGTGGCCGAGCAGCCAGAGACAGATGGACGAGAAGGTTCGCCCTCAACAGGTGGCCTTCAGCAGCAGCAGCAGCAGCAGCAGCACCATGACCCCGCAGGGCAATCCCACCAGCAGACAAGTGGATCAGCCAGAGGGCCGCACCAGTCTTCAGCTGGGCGACAGCCTCTGCCTGTCACGACTACAGGCAAGACATGAAGGAATATTTTTCCACTGCGTGTACAGTCGGTGAGAAAAGTCTCTGGACGGCTCGGATAGAAATTTATGAACATAGCTGCCGTGTATGTTAGCAATCGTATCATTCCGCTACCACAGAGCACAAAATGCGAGTTTGTCTTTGCCTTGCACAAGTGTGGTCTTGATGTAGCGGCTAGTAAGGGAGAAATTGGCGTTTGTCATTCACACATTCTGGCGACTTTCGTTCCCGACTGCGCATGGCAGAATGACTTATATAAAAGCACCATAAATGCAAATTAAAATGACGTCGTCATTACGGTTTCTGCAGTTAGCACACAGGACACACTGCAAGTGAAACTCTGTTGACTGAAATCATAATGAAAATGTCACACAAGCAGAAACACAGGAATTGTATTATTTTTACTGTTCTTGCTACACAATTTTTTTTTCCATTTTATGCATGTTCATATTGTAATACACATTGCGTACAAACAAGCTGAGCTCAGCTGCACTTGTAGCATGCCAACTCATTATGGCTGGTCGAAAAACACTATGGCAGCTATTTTGCTCCAGTGGATGCACTTCCTTGAAATAAAGATCGAACTAACCCTGTCTGCCTGTCTTTGCAAGAATCCGAGGACTACAGAACTTAGGACTTCAGCTGCTCACAGTGCGCGAGGCTAATGAGTACGAACTACGCCGGAGGGTGATTCAAAATGAAAAAGAAAAGATTGCTATTGAAAAACAAAAAGCGGACAATGAAACACGGCGCATCGCTCATCGCTCTAGAGGAGCGGAAATTGGACCTCGAAGAGCGCAAGCACCAGTTAGAAGTTTCCCGGCATGAAAGAGACAATGAGAAACTGCTTGACAGCATACAGAAAATGTTCAATGCACAACGCAATAAAATGCTTGAATTTTTGAATGGAAATCATACTTAAAATGAATGTCATGAATAAAGCCACCATTTCTGCAACTGTGTGTTACTACAGAGAGGTGAGGTAAGTCTCAAGTTCTGGTGGATCAACGCCAAAGTAGTGCGATACCTGGGCACCATACAAGCAGGTATGACAGCTCGCGAAAAGTGCACTCGCTTTATATATGCGTGGCGAGTTCTGGAGGCGCAGCTTTTGGTTTTTTTAAAGTCGACAAAGGCGAACAGTCCCGCAATTTTGCCAAACCCCCACTCCACAGCCTGCCTCACACCACTCATTGCCTTTTTGAATTCGCATTGCTCCGGAGTCAGGGACACACCGCCATAGGGCTTCAGCAGAAGTGGTCGCAGTGGCTAAGCAGGGTCTCCGTAAATGCAATAACTCTGGCCCTGAACAAGCTTTTCTAGCTTTGAGTAGACCTTGCTGATCCCGAAGTTACCTGAAAGAGTAAAAATAAATTGTACATTATGATGTAACGGGGCTGCTCGTTATTTAATCACCAGCATCATGTTTGCTGCCGGGGCAGGACCCATCCAACTCGCAAATGATCCCGTTAGGGCACATTATCGATTGGTACTTCAAAGCATGGAAGCGCTTGTGGCCACTGAAATAAAGTTTTTGATCTCTTGATGGCCGGCGTATCGCCCGTGCGGTGCCGTCGATGAACGCCCAGCAATTAGTCAGAGGGGCAACTTTAGCATGAATGGCCTGAAGAATGAGCAAATGTGTTAGAAATGTCGACACACGAAATTCTGACCCTAAATATTTTGTATTTGCGACTTACCTGCGAGAATTTTTCAAGCGTGTTCAGGTTCAGCCACTTGTGATTATTGAAGTCGTCCAGCAAGTGGAAGAAGCACCCGTCGACGTGCCGGAGAACTTCGTTTGTCAGGGACGATAGCGCTGAGCTGTGCCGCCCGAAAAGGTCCTCGAGGTCGCACAGGCGGTTCGGATAAGCCAGCCGTCGAAGTTTATACACAGAGCCTCGTCCCCAGGAACTGACACTTTCTGTGGAGTTACCACCATTTCGGGAATGCGCAAAGCCGACCGCAGTTTGCGTAAATCGTCCTTTTCGAAACGAAAATACGTCCTGAAGACGCCACTGTCCATAGCATCAATGTTGATAAGTCTACGAACGGACAGCGGGTCACGTCGTGTTTCACCAAACACCTCTAGGCACAGCAGATCTTCAATCTCGGACCGTTTTAGTCGAGAAAGAAGCAGCGGGTCCTGCAGTATGCTCTTCGGCATCGTGCAAGCAGCTGTAGCTGTAAGCAGCAACAACCCGGAGAAACAGTGAGTGAGTGAAAAACTTTTATTGAACATTTGCGTAGTTCGGCGGCAGCAGGATCCGCGTCGTCTTCATATCAGGCGATCCCGGATCCCGTCTTCGCAAGGTCGGGCCCTCATCCCAGGGCTCCGCTGAGCCGCGCTGCCTCGTAAGCGTGCTGCACCAGGGTCCTTTGGACCGTGAGCTCGCTGCTGACGAGCCGGCTCTCCCATTGGCTACCCGGAGAAACAAAAAAAGCAGCTTCTTTGGTGGCTGCGGCTTGACTGCACTGTTTCAGTGCTCAACACTCTTTCTAACATACCATCCTCGCGATTACATACAAAACAACACTATTTTAAAGCAATGTTAAAAAAACGATTTTATTTAGCAGTTCTACCAAAATAAAAGCAAGTGTGATTCATATTCTTAACTCCAATTTTGCCCACTACACTGGGCAACGGAGCGCTCCGCTATCACGCTAACTCCACTTTTGACCACTAGATGGGGCAGCAGAGCGCTCCGCTAGAGCCGCTGAGGGTTCCGCCGGGCCAAAACTCTTTTCTTGTGCGACGTATCCGCTGGTGTATCCGCTGGCCGTAAACCTGCCCAACTAAAACTCTCTAATAATATTACGTACGCACCCCTATGCAAAGCTTTAAGAACAAAATGGAAATGGAATGGTGTAAGGAAATCAAATATTTGGCATCCACATCGATATTAACAATTTTACAGTGCTAACAATTTTACAGTGCAGGAAGCACCTCTGCCTTAGCAGTTCAGTAGTACTCGTGAAGAGTATGAGAGATTCGATCGGGCCCTACACCCGTTTAAAACATCAACTGCAACGCTGTGAAGGCTACGGAAGTAGTCCGCAAAAAGAAATAAAGAGAGGCGTATCACTCCGCGCTGATTTGTGGCCGTGTGTTCTAAAGCATCGCTCCAGAGAGTCGGTAGGCAATAGGGGCTGCATGGGTTCAAATCCCGCATAATGAAGCTTTATTTTTCTCACTTTTTTTTTTGATCGCAAGTTGCATTTCGCGTGACCTAAATGAGAAATCTCGCTTTTTTTCAGAATCGCTACGATTAAATGCCGCGTTCTGAAATGAACGGCATGCATCTGTTCATTTCAGGCATACCGCGTTTATGTGAGCTGTCTGAAATTCGATGTCAATGAGCTCGCACCGGCTTTTAGTCAGCAGTGGCTCTTTTCTTCCCGATTCTGCAACATTCTGACTTTACTTTTTAGATGCAAGCGAGATATTTCTGTGAAAAGATGGCGTTCATTCGTCGGGTTTAATTAATTAGCACAGTGGTGAATGCTCTGCCATGGGTCCGATTAACAAGTGACCGTCTGCAACTTTCGATTTAGCCGTTGCAGAGGAACCACTCCTTTGTGGGCCTCTTTAAATGTACTTGGCAGGTTATGAATTGCTCTCTGCAGCCGGTTAGTGGCAGATCCAGTCTTCGACAAGAGTCTAGGACCGAATTTGGTACTGTGCTGTTGAATAGCCCAAAGTACTTGGCGAGAGAATTTATTTTTTACTGATCGTAAACCGCAGAAGGAAGATGTCTGTTAATTTAGACATCTGGTTTATCATACATGAGCTCAGAAAACATAGAAGCTCAGAAAACATAGAAAACATAGAAGCTCAGAAAAAGTACTATTTGCACTCCCTTACTAATTCTACTTCTATACAGACACTATTAACACGACCACGCACCACCACTACCACCACCACCACCGCCTCCTCCGCCGCCGCCACCACCACGTCCTTCACATGCACCTCAACACCAACACTGCAAGTTACTGCCTGACACAATTTGATGCTAATGAGCATGTGCTTTTACACACATGCGCACATAAGAGTGATCCGCATGCAGATGAGTCCTCTCTCTTTCCTCGCTAGACTGATCAACACACACCCACATGCACACATATTTTCACCTTTCTACCCTCGTACGCACAAAGGTGATCACAGCATGCCGAAGAGTCATCTCTTTGTTATCAGTAGCATGTGTAATAAATACACATCCACTCGAATTAAAACAAGTTCACTGGTGCCACTTAAATCTTCTTAACTGAAATAAGTGCTCGACTCATCAGAAGCGGAGCTGCACGTGTCACAAATGCTGAAGACAACCGGCTCAATTTCAGCGCCAACAATCATATCGCATTGCTATACTTCAGCCTCAACGTGCTCCACATGAACACAACATTTCTGCCAGTTCGCCTGTTTTACTAACGCCAGTGCTTCCGGTAGGAGCTTTTCCACTTCAACCAAAGTTAAACATTTGCTCCGACTTGCGCTGTATCCCTTCACCTGGCTCCAGACAAATTCAATAGGATTGAACTCGCAGTGACACGGTGGTAAACGAAGCGCTTCGTGGCCATGGGTAGCAACGAGGGTGTCGATGCGGTACAAAAACGCTGGGTGTGTTTAGCTTAAGAGAAAGCTCCAGCAGTTCTGCCCTTATCACGTCCTGTGACGACGGAACGCCTTTCTTTGTGAGCCAAAGCGGAATATCAGCTTTGTGCGTATCCATGGTAGGTGCTTTTTCAGGGGCCGCACTAAGGTATGGAGCATTGTCCATGACCACAATGCAATTGGCCGGAATTCTTGGCAAAAGACTGTCGGTGAACCACTTCTCATAGTAGTTGTCATCCATCTCAGAGTCGTAGTCAGCGTGGTTTCCCTTTTTTGCTCGGAAGAAGTCAGCACCGTCGTGCACGAATCCTGTTGTACTGCTCCCAGCATGTACAAGGATCAAACGCGCCCCTTTGCCTGAAGGCAGAGCCAATCCTGTTGTTAAACCTTTCAGGAAGGCATTCTGAAATAACTTCACAGTCTTGTCCTGCCAGACGAAATTCTTTTGTGTGCCCTGCGTTGACCCAGGTTTCATCTCGGTAGATGCACCTGTAAATGTGAAACAACTGAGTGCACGAGTTAATGCTTGTAAATAAACAAGCACACTGCAGCATGTAAGTAGGCAACGCAACAAACACACTGCTGACCACTGTCTCACAAACAGCCGCTCAAAGACAACGGAAAAAAATTATATCGGCTTTATTGCTTTTTTGTTCGGGCTTATACGGGCTTATCCAGTGGCTCGCACCACAGGAGCAACGGGCAGTATACAGTGAGTGATCTTTCGTTCCTACGGTGATGACGAGATGGCGCTACCAATTGCAGTGCTGCAACGTTTCTGGCAGTTTTTTTTTTCTTTTTGTTTGCCACACCAATTGGGACTTGGCGATATTAAATCTGACCCATGCAGATACGTGCCCCATCCAAACGTAGTGCAAAACTGGCCGTCTAACGTCACCTCTGCGCAAAAGATCATAAACTATACCATCACCCCACGCTTCGCGATTCCCTAATTTCGTCTCCCAGATACGTGACAAATCGCATTGATCATCGTCACAAAGTTGGTATTGAATCATGTAACACTAAAGCGGCATTTCAGTCTTTCTTGCCTCGTACATCACGTGAATGGAACCGCCTTCCCGCAGATATCGTCGACATAATTGATAACCAGCATTTCCGTACTGCACTAGCTAACATTGTATAACAGGAGAATGATAATACTTGTTTTGTAATATGCATTGTATCTATTTATGTATTTTTTGTAACCACTCCCCTCTTCAATGCCTTTGGCATTGAGGGTTCAATAAATGAAATGAAATGAAAAACAGCAACGTGGTTAAGACACTTTCTTTTAAATGTGTAATTCTGAAGCAACACTCACTGTTACGACTACGAGGTTACAACTCCAACATCAAGCTCTATATGAAGCCAATGTAAACGTGCTGCGTAAGAAAATATGCAAGGAACGACTCTTACATGCCCGGTACTCGGAATTTCTTGATCGCCCGCAGGTAACTGCAACACCAGGCATGATGATAAAGCTTTATTTGCCATCAGAATGGAGGCCCCCTACTCCCTACCTCCGGCACGCAGGCCGAGGGGCAGGGGCCGGGACCTCCGCGACTAGAGACAGGCAAGGAGCTTCTGACTCCTCGCGTCAGCTATCGCCAGATGGACCGCTTTCTTCTGCACGACGGGGTCCGTGCTTTGCAGAAGGGTTTCCCAGGCCTCTCTACTGTCTATGTTCTGTCGGAACCCTGGAGAATCCGCACTTTCCCAAATCACATGGTCGAGGGTCCCCCTCTCCCCACACTTCCTACACTTATCATCAATATCCTCATCTTTTAAGACATGTGATGCCCACACTGGGTGTATGAAATTTTTTGCCTGTAGTCTCCTCCAAGCCGTAGCCTCTGTGTTAGTGAGCTCTTTATCCGGGGGAGGAAAGAGTCTCCTGTTTAGTTTGTAATTTTCCACTATTTCTGTGTAATTTATCAGTCTCTCGTCCAGTTCCTTGCTATCGGGCGGTCCTGCCGCGGCTCGGAAGTAGAGATCTCGAGCCAGGGCGTTTGCCGCCTCGTTTCCTGGAACTGCCTCGTGGGCTGGTGTCCAAACGAGACTAATATTTCTATTTATTCTGCGTCCCTCTAGAATTCGCAGTGCTTCCTGAGTTATTCTGCCTCGGGCATAATTTTGGATAGCAGTCTTGTGATCGCTAATTATGTATTGTGCCTCCGTTCCCACGCAAGCGAGCGCTATTGCAACTTCTTCAGCCGACTCTGGATTTCGACTGCGTATGGTTGCGGAAGAGACAGCTGTACCCCGGCCACTAACGACCGTTGCCACCGCTGCTCCCAGTTTCCCGCTAGCCGCATCCGTGTAGGCCACTGCTTTCTCATTCATTTCGCCGAAGCGTTTGGTGAGCGCCTCAGCTCTCTTTTCCCTCCTTGCTTTGTTAAATGTAGGGTGCATGTTTCTGGGTAAAGGATCTACCCTGATCTTTTCTCTGATGTCCCTTGGGATGTCCCGCTTTACTAGAATACCCCTGCCCGTCTGGAGTCCTACTATGCTTAGAATCGCCCTTCCTGTGTTTGATTGGCTTAATCTGTCTTGCTGCGCCGTTCTCGTGGCTTCAGCAATCTCTCTCCATGTATTGTGAATACCCATGTCTAGGAGTCTTTCAGTGGAGGTGCTTATGGGCAGGCCTAGGGCCCGTTTGTAGCATCCCCTTATGATCGAGTCTAGTTTATCCCGTTCTGAGGCGCGGATCTTCAAGTAGGGTGTAGCATAGCTTATCCGGCTGATAACGTATGCGTGCACCAACTTGATCAAGCTTTTCTCTCTGAGCCCTCGTCCTTTGAGTGCTATTCTTCTAAATATCCCTATGGCTTGCGCCGCATATCTCTCGAGCTTCTTCAGGGTTTCCCGTTGTTACCCTGTTACTCTGTTTGAGTCTCAAGTGCCTAGGATTATACACCAGAAGCGCGGATTTCTCTGGTGAGCACGCTAGCCCTCTATTCGCTGCGTAGTTTACCACTACGTCCGCTGCCTCCTGTAGTTCATGCTCTATTTCGGCATCGCTGCCCTGATTGATCCAGATGTTTACGTCATCAGCATACATACTAAAGTGTATGTTGCCAATCTTTTTGAGCTTTTCCGGGAGACCTCTCATAGCAAGGTTAAATAGAAGCGGGGATAAGACCGATCCTTGCGGGGTGCCCCTACTCCCTAGCGTAATTACCCCCGACTCTATGTCTTGATATCTGATTTTTGCTGTTCTATTTGTCAGAAAGTCCTTTATATAGTCATAGGTTTTTGTCCTGCTCCTATCGCTTGGAGTTCCTCTAGGATCGCCTCGTGCTTTACATTGTCGAAAGCTTTTTTGAGGTCCAGCCCAAGAATTACTTTTGCATCCCTAGAACTGGAGTCTATGATGTCATGATTCAGTCGTAACATTACATCCTGAGTGCTTAGCTTTGGTCTGAATCCGACCATCTCATCAGGCCATAAGCTGTTATCCTCCATGTAGCCAGTTAATCTCGTTTGAACTACATGTTCCATCAACTTTCCTACGCATGAGGTTAGGGATATTGGCCGGAGGTTCTCCAGCTTGGGTGGCTTGCCCGGCATGGGGATTAAAATTATGCTGGCCTCTTTCCATTGTTTGGGTAACTTTCCTTTTTCCCATACTTGTTGCATGTATTTTGTGAGAGCAATGATGGACTCGTCATCTAAATTTCTAAGTATCTTATTTGTTATACCATCCCGCCCTGGGGCGGACTTTGTTTTAAGTCTGATTAACTCCGCTCTAACCTCCGCCTCCGATATGGGTGCGTCGAGCTCCTCTCTTACTACACCTTTATAAGCCGGCAAGTCAGAGCAAGTTATATTTCCTATATAGGTCTGTTCTATTTCCTTTATGAAATCCTTGTCTTCCCCCTGGTAGGCATGTCTAGTTTTCTTTAGCTTAATGTTCGTTTGAGTTTTCGATTGAGTTGGGTCTAACAGGTGGCGTAGGATATTCCACGTCTTGGCTAGACTCATTCCTTTCTCCATATCATCGCATACGCCGCACCAATTATGTTCACATAGCTGCATGGCGTACCTCTCGATTTCTTTATTGTGTCTAGCTATCCTACTTTTCAGGTTCCGGTTCCACCTTTGTTTTTTAAGCCTGCGTTCTAACCCGTGTTTTGCCTCCCACATGTGGAGTAGCTTGCTGTCGGCTATCGCTGGGGCGTCCTGTCCTTCTAAAGTTACTGTTGCTTTAGCTACATGCTTTTTAAGCTTACTCGTCCAGCTTTCTATGTGATTAATGTCTTCCGCCGGGATACCTTCCCGCATTTCCCTAAACCTTTCCCATTTCGTGATCTTCGCTTGCTGAGAGCGATCTTCCGAAAGTCCTGTTTCCAGGGTAGTTGCTATTATGTAATGGTCGCTTCCTAAGTCCTGCTCTGTATTCTTCCACCTTATCGCAGGTGCGTTTTTGGAGAGCGGCAGATCAGGAGATGTGTCTGCCATTACGCTATTTCCTTTCCTTGTCGGGCAGCCAGAGTCTGTGTGCAGCGTGAGGCCTAGCTCTTGGATGTCCTCCCACAGCTGTCTGCCTTTGCTATCCTTTTTCTTGTAGCCCCATTCTTCATGGGGCGCATTAAAATCACCAACTATAACAAGGGGATTCCTACCTGCAGCCTTCAAAGCTGCACGAAAGAGTGCCCTGAACCTTACTTTTTGTTGTCTTGGCCTCGAGTAGATGTTTAGTAGGAAGAGGCTGGGCTCCTGTTTCCTACCCGTAATAATCTCCACTAAGACTCCTTCTATCGTTTTCGAGTGAATTTCGTGTTCTATTGTCGCAATGTTTCTTTTAACCAACGTTGGTACATGCGATTTTTCCCCCCGATCGCTATGAAAGGCTTGATAGCCCGGGAGTGTTATCTTTTTGCCAGTTTCTTGCAACGCTATTGCTAGCGGCTTCTCCTGCAGGGTTTCTATGTACTGTTGCACCAGCGCTCGCTTGCGTTGGAACCCTCGGCAATTCCATTGCCAAATTATGGATTTCTGTTTAGCGCATCTGACCATGTTGTAATTGAGTTAATGCTTCCTCACATGTGGCCTGGCGCTCTTCATAGGTCCCCTGTCTTTCCACCAGAGTTGTTATATCGGCTCTCTGGGCCGTAAGTTCTGCCATCATACTCTCGAATCTCTGGTTCATGTTCTGGAATTGCAGCGACACCTGCGTCATGAATTCGCGTAGTTCTGTTCGAATTGCCGCCATCTCGGCTCTATGGGCTTCCCCTTCCTTGTTTAGTACCACCCATATGTCCGTTTCTTCATCCCCCCTTTACGTTTAAGCGGGGGCCTCCTAGGTGGGTCTGTTACTTCTATAGCCTCACTCGTATATTTTTGCGCTCTGGGTGCCGATGGGACAACCTGTTGGACCACTTGTTTCGCTTGCTCAGGTTGTGTGAGAGGAGGGGGAGCAACGCTCTGCTTCCCTTTTGTCTCATGCAACATCTGTGTAAGATTGTTTACGAGTTTTTGTAGCTCGTGTATTCTCTTTTTAAGTCGCTCTATCTCCTTATCTTTATCATCTTTGGCCTGGGACTGCTCCTCTGCAAAGCTTACTTGTTTCGAGTGCTTGCTCGGATCTCTTCTCTGGTCTCTCTTCTTGCCCCAGGGGTTCTTTGGGTCCCTGGATCTCGATCTCCTGTGTTCCTTCGAGGGAACCTCTCCGGAATCCGCTTGCTTGTCGCCCAGCCTTTGGAAGCTGTCGTCCCTGCGGCGGTCCTTGCTCTTTGTTGCCTCTTGCTCCTGCTGCTGCTTTCGCTGCTCCTTGATTTTCTTCTTTTCCCCCGTTCTTTCCTTTACTATGAACGGAGTTCTATATATTTCTTTGCATCTCTTGTCTCCGAGTAGGTGCTCCTTGCCGCAGAGCTGACATTTTATCTGGCACTGATGTCCATCCTGAGGGTTTTCTTCCCCGCAGCCTCTACATCTCTTGTTCTCGGGGGCCGGGCAGACGTCTTGCCTGTGTCCCATGCGGCCGCATGCATAGCAGACCTCGTACTTTTTTTTGTAAAGTACGCATCTGGTTGGCGCCGCTGAGAGGAATACCCGCCACGGAACCTCCTTGCTTTCGAACAGGATGAGGACCGCTTTTGAGTCCTTTCCCAATCTTCTCACCCCTAGAACCGAGGGGTTCATATTTCCAAAGAGTTTTAGTCTCCTCATAATCTCCTCTTCCGACCAGAAAGTGGGGGCGTCGTATATAACACCCCTCCCGCAGTCTTCTGGTACCGCCATATATGCGTTGACGCTTATAGCTTCTTTCCCCACGATGATTTCACGCACCGCCATGTAGCGGTTTATTCTCCCTTCGTCTCCCGTTGCGATGAGCACGGACTGTTGTTTTAAGTTGAAGGTGATAATGTCTCCAGCTCCTTCGTCGCCTATGCCTGCCGCCCTGCTGATTGCATCAGCCAGGTAGGTGCCGCCGAACTTCATCAGTCTTTCCAGGCCTCCTTGCGGTCTCATAATAACTTTCTCGTAGTCGCTTGGAATCTTCATTCGTTGCCTCTCCACCAATTTTTCGGCGAGCTTCTTTCCCGCACGCGTCTCCTCCTTGCGTCGCTGTTCCGGCGCTGAAATGTGGCCGCCGGCTTCAGTCTCTTCCGGTATTATCCTTCCGTTTTTCTTGGCTTTGAACCATTGTCCAGGTATCTTCATCTCCTCAGGATCAATTTCAATCCCCTCTACTACCTCCATGTCTGTTGGAGTCGCCCCGGAGGGCCGTCGAGGGGGTCCGGTCTTTGTTCTCGCTCCTAGGCCTCGTTAGGCTTAGCGGCTCCCTCGGCTCTCGGCACTTGTGCGGCTCTTAGAATGGAAAAATTCCGCTCCCACCTTGATAATTTCGGCCAGGCCGGCGCTCGGTAGACTCTTGTCGATGATTCCTGCTTGTTTTGTGCGCATCCAGGGCCCTGCGTGCGGCGCAGCCCCCGTAGTCAACGGAGCTCAGCGGACGCACGTCCGCTCACCACAACAGCCGGCGGGGGAATCTCGCAACACCAGGCAATGAGGCCATTTCGCTCGATCAGCGCTAGGTTCTTTTTTTTTTCTAATGGGAGTCCGATATCCTTCATTAACCTCCACAACGTTCTTTTTATGAAGTTCGGCAGGCGGTCGTCCTCATTGATAGCCTTGAGCACACTGTCCAGTGTTGGGACTTCCCTCTTCGCGTACATGCCGAGCACTGTGCACTTTCAGACGGATGGCGTAGACTGTGAAGCGGCCATCCTTGACTTTTGGCGAGCTAGAAATCTTCACGTCGCGAGGTCTTTTCCTCGGAGACAACAAAGGCCCACACAGACGTTCCGCCTTGATTTTGGCAGGGCGAGATCGGTAGGGGGAGATACTCCGGTGTCCTCGCTCGCAGCACTCAGTACTTCCCGAGCAGACTTCTCCAGAAAACGGGTCCTGGTACGGGAGTACACATTTGAAATCATTTTCTTGGCGTGCCTCGACAGCTTGGCTGTACAAACCTTCGAGAAAACGCGTACAGGAGTGGTGGCCAGGGCCGCTGAGCTGGAGGCCATTTTCTCAATGTGAAAGGGAGCCGGAAAAGTAAGCACGGCGGCCAGGGTTGCGGGTAGAGCGAAAACATGAAATGGGAAAAGACGACAAACGCAAAATACAAAATCACAGATCTCAACCGATTCGCTCGCAATAAGAGCCTTCTTTGTCGCGCTGATGACTAATGTATTATCTATGAAGCCTGCCGGCAAAGCATTTTTTATTTTTGGCTCAGGACAAGCAACGCACTATTTGTGTCGCGGATGCAGGTTTTGCGCAAAAAAGAGCTCTAGCTTTGGCAGCGTTGCACGTGTTGTATGTACCGGAGTATGAGACCCATACTGGTACGCTTCACTGGTTTCTGTGGTGAAAAAGTGAGTCTGGATATAAAATATGAAAATACCATTAATTAGGTGGCATCAAGAAAAAAACTAAAAGTAAAGAAAGAGCATAAAATACTTCGGTCCAGGAAGATTCGAACTAAACACCGTACGAGCACTTCCCGGTCACGCTAACCACTAAGCCACATTTTGATTCTTTCTTTATTGCCTGGTTTTGGTTCATAAAATTTAACCAAACAAACAAAAAAAGCTATGTGGATGCGGCACTGTCATGATCAGCCAGCCTCCTGAATGGCTCTTAAGACTAGAGTCGTTGTGTATGTTACTTGAATTTTAATGTGACGAAGCCAGTCCCAACCACTAAGGCACATTGAATACACAGTAAGCGCGAGTATTTTTGTACTTTTCAATGTCATGTCTGACTACATAGTTAAGTGCCGCTGGATGTAATCCTGAGGTGAAGTTGCGGCCACGGCTAAACGATCGCCGCTGAAGGAACGCAGAAGCTGCTTGCCGGCTCTCGAGTTTTGCCACTGATGTTTTGAATCTCAACGAGCACAGTAGTTTCCATGAAAATATTTTAACATGAAAATTTTCACAGTGCTGGCTGTTTGCCTGTGCTCTTGTGCCGCGTACGGAATTATCGCTGCACATGTACCTCCAGCCCCAAACTTGCTGGCATATTCCACGACGTAGCTTCACAACCGGCCTACGGAGTTGCGAAGGCCAAATTTTAAGTCCGCCTTAGCCTCGTATAGTTGTCAGCACATCAGGAAGCGTTGGGCGTTAGACGGCTCAGCATTGGTAGTCGGGGCAAGAAAGAGTGCAATACTGAAGAAACACGTACGAAATAGCGCACACAAGTTGTGTGAGCTCGTTTTTATTTTTATTGCACTGCTTCATCGTACGGCAGACTATTTTTTTTATTGCTTTATTCTGTATGCACCTTTATTCCCACTTGGCCGAAGCGGAAATAAAGCGAGCGTAAGCTCTCTACTTTGTAGGATTCATTAGTAGCCTGCGATGAAGTTATAGCTGTGGATATTTTGGCGGCAGCCACTGTATTTCAGTGTCTTCAAGCATATGTTTGAAATTTGTCACAATAGCCTATTTTCCTTTAGGTACTCTCCCAGTTTGTTCCCCAATGCCTGATCTGAAGTTAGGCGCTACGTCGATTGCGCTAGCTTAAGAACGAGAAACTCACCCACCTGAACACTTGAAATAACAAGAAATTACTTTAATTTTCGGTTCAGCTGCAACTTGAGAGTCCGAAAAAGAGCGCTTGCTGCCACAACATGGTTCATTTCCCCGATGTCTCGGCTCCTAGTTTCCGCACTGCCGGCTATTTCTAAACTGACACTGGGACCAGTGCGTTCCCAACCTAGGAAGCCCTTGTTCCAGTGCCGTGAATAATATACCAGTGGAAAGTCAGCGCGGCAAAGCAGATTCCAGCGTTTACTTCCACCCTGACTGCTGAAACGTGTCGCCTCATCGTAGCCCTGGTAAAGTTCGCCGACAGCAAGTGTTCCTAGCGAAAACAAGCGCGAAAAACATGCTGGTTTTTTGCTGGAAGACGCTTGAGGACGCCGTTTTTGGTAATAGTACACGTATTGGAGATCAGGATGATAGTCCGCGTTTTAATTTGAATCGTCCATTGTGTAACCCACTGGCCATAGAAAGCGTCCCTAGTAGGCCAAGAAAAAAGCCGGAGTTAAAAAGCTGGGCAAGTCGCGAGCGTTGCTTCTAAGGCTGTCTATTGTGTGTTCTTTTGCATTATTTTTTTCGTCCACTTATAGGCTACTCAAAAGAAAGCCATCATTCCGTTGCATTTCGTGGTGCCAACTTCGCCGCTTCTTTGTGTCTACTTCCGGATTTTGATATTTTTCTAAAGCGCCGGGGTGGTTACCGACGTAAAAAATCTCATTTTCCTTAAAATATAATCACTAATGAAAAACATACCCGCATTGAAAACAAGGCAGAGCAGTAAGAAAGTTGCACTTGTTATCCATTCTAAGGCTAGATGATTAATGGACGTCTTTCAGATAGCTCCTTTAAAAGCAGCACGCTATCTCGGCTCCTACATGATGGGTATCCTGCTCACCTACTAAGCCCAGTACTGAAGAATTCAATGTATGGTTCGTGATGCGTCTTTAATTGTTGATGATAAAGTGCTTGCAAGTGAGAATAGTAGTCTTTCTGCGAGCACATTAAGAGGCGAGAAAAGTTAGCTTGGCCATTTAAAGTTCTTGTTTCATTGGTCGACATATCTGCTTTCAGCATGTAGACCAATAAATTACGCCAACCTTTCTTAAAGTTCTATTGTGGGGCTCTTAAAACTTTACCTGTGTTATTGATACTCATAAAACTGACATTAAAGAACAAGAGGCATGACACAAAAACACGTTAAAAGGTCTGAAGAGAAATATACGTCGTTTATGAGACGCTAACAATGATTTGCTTTGTATTAACATGCATAGAATCTCCTACAGAACTTGGCAAGAACTTGTCTACTGTGCTCATCATTCGCCCACCAATATCACATTTTGCAACTGCGCTTTAAACTGCAAACTGATCGCGCAGTACAGTAAGCGTAAGTTTAATGCTCCTGATGACTTCTGTTTAATCGCTTTAACAAATGCAGCATTTGCATGCGCTTCATAGTTACGACATCAACATGTTAACAGAAAATTAACAACTTTACAATGAATAGTTTAATGAAAATAAGTGGGACACTTTTGTCGTGTTGGCACTAAATGGGGACAGAAAGTACACATATTGTTCCCATTGAAGTAGATGGCTATCCACGCTGAGTTTCTACAGACCACTTCTTCACTCTCGCGCACTACTCTCGCCGTCGTGGAGCAGCAACTACATCCAAGCCTTTGTTCAGCTTCCACAGGTTTGCCTTCTTTACAGATCAGCCGAGCTCGATCCATCACGCCAACAAATTTTGGCCACTTTTTTTATCCGCCTTTCTCATACGGAAGAGCTTCTTTCTGCTGGTGGTTCTGAATGTTTACCTATTGATGTTTTCTCTTCAAATAAGAAAATATACATATGATGCCTGAAAATATCTGCCCACAATTCACTCCTTAGGCTCAGCTAAATATGCAACTATTTTCAGCATGGTAAAACAATAGGCGTTCTTGTGATTGCTGGCCATCTCTGATCTTCAAAACAAGTGTATGCACAGATGTAGAGGATTTCTTCTCTATTCAGAGAAAAAGAAATCACCTAGAATTTAAATTTTATTTTGTTGTCAGGACACATGGAGCCAAAAGCTTGCAATGCGTTCGGAAAAAGATACCAAAGTTAACTGGTCCCGACTCGCAACGTAATCTAGCGGATGCGGTTGAACCTATTTTTAAACAAAGTATCGAGAACGTAAGCACAACACAGAATAAGTGGGACGCCGGTGCCGCACTGGCTGTTACGAGCCGTTTAGGTTGGTGAACAAACTGGGACAGGTCTGTCCCATTGTCTAACAAATGATTAAGAAGGGACAAAAGTGAGGACGGGCTACACGGAGTTGTGTGCAGTTGTGTACCTAGTGAACTTGCATCTTTTTCTGATCACGTGCTTAGACTCCATCGAGCTTTGAGTTGATTCCTACGTGCAAATTAGCGTCATTCGTATCTCATAATGAAGGGTTATTTGTACGTCTGGCTAATGCAGGAGATGTGATTTCTGAAACAGTTTGGTAGCCTTTCGTCTGCCATTGGCATGAGTGACGACGTTGTACCTCCATGTGACTGGGACGTAATCCGAGACATTCAAAACAACTTGTTGGTGTTTTGCGTTTGCTAACAAATCGGCTATCTTCGGAATTGGATCTACATTACAGAAAACTTTTGTTTTTATTCAAACTAGCGAACGGCGCCTGATGTTCACGAAATGCAATCGCTGCAGCAGCACCCTGTGATTTGACGTTCACACGCGTGTCATCTGAAGAATACATTTTTGTTCTCTAGATGTATGTTGCAGAGCCATAATAAATTTTTAGTTGCTCCAGTTTAAGCAATAAATTTGTAAATGTCTTCGACGTTCTCCTTGCTTCGAGAGCCCACTCAGCTGATACTATAAAAAAAAGTCCTCGACAAGCGTTCCGTTGGATAAAATTTTCAGCGGCCCAGTGGAGCATTACCGAAATTTTTTGACCTGTAGATCCGACACAATGTAGCTAATGGCGCGGATTTAAAGCAGGGTCTATGCTATATTCAATGCACTACTACCATAAACGTATGTACTTGCTGCTGTTACCACGAAAAGTCATCACTGATGATAGCAGAGCTCATTTACTCAACCTAACGTTAAAATGTTTTCGTGTCGCAGTCATGTCTCAGGTGTGTCCATTACGACTTGATACATCGACGTCTCAGCACTTACGCGAGCATGCCTGAAACAGCTCTCATTTTAGGAAAGTGCAGAATAAATGACGAGAGGAGTCATCACCTATAAAACTTCTCCAGAATGCGATGGTGCCGAGCAATATTTTATTTTATAGTTTTGTTTTTGATTTTTTCACACCGCACGGCAATGGCGACATTATAGTTTGGTTCATAACTTGCAAGGAATAGCATTAAATAGGAATCACTATTTTCCAAATGAACACACATTAGCCTGCATCAGAGATGCTTATTAGTAGCATAATGCACCCGATTTATTTTAGTGCCTCGCATCATTCACGCGAATGGAGACGGAATACTCCAGTCACCTCATCACGTAGTACAGCGGCAAGTTTGGCTAGTTGATGGGTGTTCATGTTGCGTGCTCTCCCTTTCTTCTTCTGCTGTCCTTGATTTTAGCGCAGTGCCGCCTGTCTTAAGACGAACGGCTCAAGACAATTTGAGTTATTCGATCAAAGGTACATAATCCACGCACGGCCCGTACGACGTGTCTCGTTGGGGCGCAGTGCACTAAGGCAACTGTACCGCGGCAGGAGACAATACCCGCAGTAACGAAAACAAGCGGCGTGAGCACCTCGATTATCACAGCTGAAGGCGTCTTCTGACATAAATAGGATCATGACGCTGAGTCCTACATTTAGGCAAGCACTCTAACGCGATACGACGAAAAAGCTGCGCAGCCCGGCACTTTCTGTCTAGCGACCAGCGCGTGTTGGTGGTCCTACAGCGCGCGCAAGTAATGGCGACTTCCACCGGTGCTTATGCACAATGTTGTGGTGCTCTGCGGCGAGGAATGCGTGTTTTGCTGAGCCATTCTAATCAAGTACTCACATTTGGTTGTGTGTCTATAAGCAACTCGCAGCGCTGCTAAGCACTCTCTCTTCTTTCTCCTCTTAACACAGTCGCGCTTCTCTCGAGCGGCAAAGTTACTGCACCCGTCCCTTCCTTAATGGCCCGGTAAAAAGCGGCTTATTTCAGAGTTGCTTCAGACAACGTTAGATAATTTCTATGCTGATGTGGCGTCTTGAGATCGAGTCACAGAGACGTGGCATCCGTATCACCCTCTGCGTCGCTTTTGTTTTGCCTTTTCATGTAACCAACATCTTTCCATCACTGGAAAGAAAGTGGCTCTGATGAAAGTGGTCTTCAGTGATGGTGCCTACATTAGCCTCACCATATACCAAGGCACGTTATAACGCATCTCAAACTGATATGCCTGTTCTAATCCATGCAACCAAACAGCACGTTCTCGCATGTGCACGTACTATTTGATGCTTATCATTATCTTACAGCTTACTCCAACTGTTAAGAAAACGTGCTCTTTTAGAGAGGCTCCACCTCTGAAGCCTTCCTCTACATCCTGCACTCGCAAAGGTTGAAAAAGAAGTGAATCCAAATTCCGCATGACATACGCGGCATACCTATCAGGTAGGTACTGGACATCGCTGGCACGAGTAGGAAAGTGTGAAGCAATGTTTCGTGATGTTCCAGAAGACGCAAGCTTTCAGTGTGGTGACCGAGGAACCATAAGCCTATGGGCCCTCTAATATGAGTCACCACGACACTCAAGTCAGCCGCTGATTGCACTCATAGTGCAGGATGAGTATTATGGAACGAGCTGAGACTCAAATGAGGCGTCCCTTGCCTCGGGGAAAAACAGCCCCTCTGAGACAGAAGTCGCATTAGGCAGGAAAGGAACTCGCGAGTAATAGCGCTGCCTTGTTGCAGGCAGCTAGAGCACGGCTTTCAATGCCACTTTGATCGTGACACCTGTAGTTGAGTAAAATTTACACTAACATGGTTTGAAAGATAACGATGGCTTGCACTGCTTGCTGCAACGAATAGGCAGTGATGATGCTTGGACTTCGGGCGCTTGTATTACCATAAATGCAGTCAATGCTCAATGGTGGAGGATATCACATGCAAATTCATAACCCCTCGCACATAAAAGAAATATTTCGCCGCTGTCCTCCAGCTATTTCTCCTAGGCGCTTTTGGTGGGCGTTTAATCGTTGCTTTGTGAAGCCTAATGATCAGAACACGTTAAATTCCCGATCAGTGCGCCTTTCGGTGTAATTACAGTTCGTTCAAAAGCAACATTTTCGAAGAAAAATGCAAAAATAATTTCCAATAAAAGAAGAGCGATGAATGATTCTCGATCATTTGTTTGATTCATATTATTTCGTTGATTTTTTTGCACTATCAGTTCAGATGGCATTCCTATTACCTTAGTTATAATTGGATTTTTATTCTCATTTGCACGCCTCTGGGTGTTGCGCTCTGCGCTGGTGCCATTTGAAAGCAACGCTGAGCAGTCCTAAGTAAATTAGCGCTTTCAACCTGGCAGTGTTCTAGCACTTTCAATACAAATCACAATATCCTTTTGATTATCAGCACCTTAATTTCGGCCCATTTCCTGGCTCTCACAAACAAATTTTTAAAATTATTTTATTTTCCTCGTTCAGCAATCGGATCAACTTAAGGTGCTGTATACTTCAAGAGATGCGAGTATAGTTATAACACGTGACAAATTTTGTTCAGTAGGTAATGAGTCCTCTTTGAAGTGAGGTAACACACTCCGCTTGCTGAGAAGCATATTTCCTAACATGCACTAAATAGCACAGACACAGAACTTCCTTCTTTCGCGTATATAGATTTCAGTCTCTGATGGCGCAGCATTACCTTTCTTTCTAACAATTTTGTGGCCTAGTAATTACAGAAAGAAGATTGTGAGAGCTCTTTTTCCCCTATGCGTTTCTGACACTTAGTGAACCAAACTAGAAACAAAGCTTCGATTATCTGAAGTCCAGATGCGGCTACTTCTTAGATCAAAAGTGAATTATCATCCTGGTACTTTGTTTATTCGTTTGAAATGTTATAGCAAAATTGTACCACCAATTTTGTCAAAACGTTTGCAGAGCACATGAAAACTTTTCTTTCCATAAACGAACTGGAACCGAGAAAGTATCCTGCAGTTATTACTTATTTTCCTCTTGCGTAAAAAGTCACGGCGTCGGCGAAGTTTAATAGCACTGCCATTTCCGGGGCTGTCACTACTAGATGCGGCAGAAACTACATCCGCGTATAAATGTATGAAGAATTAAATGGGATAGCTTTATTTTTATAAGTTTATTTCTTTCTAAGCCACTGAAGTACCAGTCACACATGCTGAAATGCTTTGACGCGGAGGTTGTTTATCTTTGCTGTCGTACCCGTTGAATGAAAGCAGACCCATAATTTCAGGTTACAAGGGATGTCTTACCTCCCGTAAGCACCTCGGGTGGCGGTTCTGAAATGTTGCTGGCCTACACATTCGGCAAAATATTATTAATATGTTCGAAACTGCCAAAAAACATTAATGCTTGCAGTTTCCTGCCATGGCTGTTTCGTTGCATGATTAAAAATAAACCAGAGTAAAACAAGCCTGATTAACAGGTTGGTAACATTTCCGTGCAATAAAAAACGAGAAAAATTTCCTCAGCAAATAGAAGCTGAAGTAACACTTTTTCAAATAACATCTGCTTACAGCTTGATGAGGCCACTGATATATTCGTAATTTGAGCCGTCAAACGCTTTCAACCAGGTGAAAAGCTTCTGATCGACTGTGCGGAATCGGACTGCAAAAGAATGCTTCAAAATACGTCGAAACACTCTAGCATACTGTCACGTAATGGTGACGGCAGTCGAAGGAGCGATGAAGACGGACCAAAGTTCTTCTGAAAGAAAACTGTTTATTGGGCTGAATTGCGCCCACAATAGACTGACGGCGGCGGCGGCGAAGCGACAAGCATGCCTGGTGGACGTTGAACCAAATGCCCGCCGCTGTCGGCCGTGCTCAATTTAAAGCTGATAGCGAACTTTCGCGATAAAGCGTGCAAAGTTATTAGAGCATTCCGTAACAACGTAGAATACCCTCTGCCTGGCTGCGATCGATCTAAATCAATCTAATCACGTCTTTAGGCGCAAACAAAAGAACAAAGTGGCGTGGCGGAAGATTTTAACTAGGAACAAACACTGCAAAGATTCGCGGCATTACTCCCCTCTCAAAGAAGCATCGACCCGATGCGTTGAAACAAATGATACGACTAGCAACAAATAAAACGGATCGTGCGAATATAAACACAGAGTGTGGAAATGCAGCGTCCTTTAGCGCACATAATAGAGCTTCAGACGGACGACATGAACAACTTCTGGTTGTACGCGGCGTCTCTGGGATGCAGTCATTGCGCAAAGAATGACTTCATAATCCAGTTTTCCTAGCCTCAAAGAACCTTGTAAGGGCCGAAATAGCGGTGCAAAAGCTTTTCACTCAATCTACGGCGGCGAATGGGCGTCTAAACCCAGACTTGATCTCCTGGCTTGTATTGCGCGTTGCGTCTTCGTAGGTTGTAGCGTCTGGCTTCGGACCGCTGCTGATCTTTGATACGCAATCAGGCAAGCCTTCGAGCTGCTTCTGCGCGTTGAACGTAGGCGGCGACGTCGACGTTCTCTTATTCGGTAACGTTGGGCAGCATGGCGTCTAGCGTGGTTGTTGCCTCCCTGCCATGGATGAGCCTAAAAGGCGTCATCTGGGTGGTGTCCTGCACTGCGGAGGTTAGGCGAAGACGACGTAAGGCAGGATGGTGTCCCAGGTCTAGTGTTCGGCATCGACATACGTGGCGAGCATATCGGCGATGGATTTTTTCAGGCGCTCGGTCAGCCCGTTGGTCTGCGGGTGGTATCCAGTTGTCTTCCGGTGTGTGGTTTGGCTGTAACGCAGGATGGCTTCCGTTAGTGTCGCCGTGACTGCTGTTCCTCTGTCCGTGATGAGCACATTGGGGGCGCCGTGTCGGAGAAGAATGCACTCCACGAAAAATTTGGCGACTTCTGCTACTGCTCCGTTCGGTAGGGCGTTTACCTCGGCGTAGCGGGTCAGGTAGTCGGTCGCTTCGATGATCCACTCATTTCCAGACGTTGACTTTGCAAAAAGACCAAGCAAGTAAATGCCGATCTTCTGAAAGGGCCTTTAGGGGGGTACAATGGGGTTCAGAAATTTTGCTGGTCGGGTAGGAGGGGTTTTTCGTCGCTGAAAGTCTCGGCAGGTTTTCACAAAATGCGCGACATCGCAGACAGTCGGGGCCAGCAATACTTGGTTTGAATGCGGCGGAGGGTGCGAGTAAACCCGATATGTCCAGCTGTCGGCTCGTCGTGTGATGCCTGTAGAACTTCTTCGCGGAGAAGAGCAGGTACAACAAGGAGGTAGGCTGTTTTGTTCGCTGCGAAGGACTTCTTCATAAGGACCTCATTCTGTACACAGAAGGAAGAAATTCCTCGCTTGTATGAGGCGCGGGGTGAAGAAACGTTGCCTTTCATGTAGTTCATGAGGCGTTTTAGGTCGGGGTCCGAGCGTTGCTGCTGGGCAAAAGAGCTGGAGCTGATGGGTCCCAGAAAGGCTTCCTCGCATCTACAGCTGCTCGTGAGAGGCAATCGGCGTCACAGTGTTTGAGTCCGGACTTGTAAACGACGGTGACGTCAAACTCCTGGAAGCGCGGACTCTATCGTGCGAGATGACGAGAGGGGTCCTTCAAATTGACAACCCAGCAGAGAGCGTGGCGGTCGCTGACCACCTTGAGCGGTCGTCCGTAAATGTAGGGGCAGAATTTCGACGCAGCCCAGATGATGGCAATGCACTCCTTCTCAGTTGTCGAATAGCATCGGCCTCGGAAAGGGAACGGCTAGCGTATGCGATGACTTTCTCCAGCCTGCACAGCGCACTGCTTCCTTATCGGCCGGCGGTGGAAACTGTTCAATAACAGCTGTTTTCTGCGGGTGTGGGCATACTCCTTCCTTGCTAACGATGTGGCCTAGAAACAGTAGCTCTTCGTAAGCAAAGTGGCATTTCTCTGCTTTCATGTTTGGGCCAGACGACTTGATTGCGTCTAGTACTGTTCGAAGTCTTTTGAGGTGCTCCTCAAAGTTCGAGGTGAAGACAATGACGTCATCTAAATATACCAGACAAATTGCCACTTCAGGCCTGCCAGCACTCTATCCATTACTCGCTAAAACGTCGCTGGTGCCTAACAGAGACCAAATGGCATCACCTTGAACTCAAACAGCCCATCCGGAGTGACGAATGTTGTCTTCTCGCGATCACTTTCGTCGACCTCAGTTTGCCAGTAGCCGCTCTTGATGTCCATCGATGAGAAATACTTGGCGTTGCAGAGCCAGTCCAGTGTATTGTCGATGCGGGGGGGGGGGTGTAGACGTCCTTCTTTGTTATGTTGTTCAGGCGGCGGTAATCTACGCAGAATAGAAGTGTGCAGTCGTTCTTTCTCCCCAGAACAACCGGTGCCGCCCATGGTCTGTTTGATGGCTGGATGACATCGTCGCGAAGCATTTCTTCCACATGATCCCAGATGGATTGTCGTTCTCGCAGCGGCACATGGTAGGGGCTTTGATGGAGAAGTCTTGCGTGCTGGTCGGTTATAATGCGATGCTTGGCAATGAACGTTTGGCGGACTTTCGACGATAACGAAAAACACTCGCTCTAGCTGCGAAGTAGATTACGGATCTAGTCTTGTCTGTTCTGGTGCAGGGCTGGGTTGATGTCGAAAGTGGGCGAGTTCTCTTGGTCAGGCGAATCGGCTGCGGAGGGATAGGAGAGAGCGAATGAGTCTCGTACGTCGGATATTTCGTCGAAGAAAGCAATCGTCGTTCCTCTGTTAATATGCCGGTATTCTTCGCTGAAGTTAGTCAGCAGTACTTCGGCCTGGCCATTGCGGAATTGTGCGATGCCTCTTGCGATGCTGATTCCTCGGTCTAGTAGCAACTGCATGTTTCTTTCCTTGATTGTTTACGCGTTAATGGCTTTCGTTGTGCCTATGGTCCCGATAAAGCTTGATCTGGATGGGACGCTCACTTCTTCCTCCAGAACACTCAAGGCAACGTGAATTTTCATAGTTTTTATCGAAGAGATGGCCTTGTCCGTCAAAAACGTGAACAGCTTGGATCGCAGGTCGATGATCGCCTGAGGCTCATTAAGGAAATCTATGCCCAAGATCACTTCACGGGAGCATTGCGGTAGCACAAAAAAGGTCGCAGGATAGGTATGTCCTTTGACAGTCACTCGCGCTGTGCATCGTCCTGATGGCGTAATGAGGTGGCTCCCTGCTGTGCGAATTTTTGGGCCGTCCCAAGCGGTCGTGACTTTAATCATCTGCGCAGGGAATGTTCCATTCATCCACGAGTAATCGTCTCCTGTGTCGATTAGAGCGGTAACTTGCCGGCCGTCGATAGTCACCTCTAAGTCGGAGGTCCTGGCTCTTGCATTGCAATTCGGATTCGGCGTTGGGTTTCGGCTTCGTCGCGTATGCGAATGGCGGGTGGGGCGTGTTGTCGCAGCTTTTTTGTGTGACGGCGTCGTTTTGAATGCAGTTCGCGTCGTGGTCGGTGTTGTCATTCTGTGCGGCGTCGGTGCAGCGAGTGTAGCGTCGTCATGTGGCGTAGTGGGTGCAGCGTCTTCATGGGGCGTGGTCAGTGGAGGTTCTTCGGCGTATCGCTTTGAGCAACCTCTCCTCCAGAGGTTGCTGTCTATAGTTTCCTTTACGGGGGCTGGCAGACCTTCCTCATACCACGGCTGCGTAGCTGCGGCGTGGCGACGCAAACCATGAGGTTGACGGCGATAGTGAGCGCGAAAGGTGGTTCGGCTGGCACTCCTCTCGACGCAGGTACTCGTCGATTTCCTGCAGATGTCGGCCGAAGCGTGGTAGTGGGGCGTCAGCGGCAAAGCCTCGAAGACCGATATGTTGGTACGGGCAGTGACGAAGAATATGACCGTCCTCACCGCAATGGAAGCACAACGGCTGGTTGTCAGAATTCCACCAGGCGTCGCATTACCTGGGGCTTGAGCGTTTCTCATAGGCTGGGCGGGCGGCGGCAGGGAGGCGGCAATCGGGAACAAGTTGTTCATGTCAGAGAGGACGTAGAAAAAAATGAATTCTGAAGAATGCGCCATCGCGGCAACACATAAGATGAAGCGGTAGCGTCCTCCTAATTTTTTTTTGCCTGAACTGAGGTCATTTTATTGATGTCAGATATAGGACTCCACATCTTAATTATTAATGCTGAAGAATTTATTGCTGCACACTGCTATTTTTTGACTGACAAGGAATGCAGAGCGTCGTGAGACATTCCTCGGTTCTCGCGCACCTCTCTTCTGATTAAATATAATCCTACCTTGCAACTGTTCTCACGACCCTTTTTGAACATTCTTAGCCGCCTTCTCTCACTATTGTTCCTCATTATGTACTGCATTGTATTATGCTTGCTGTAAATGAAAAGGTTGGGGATGTTTTCCCGACTGCTATTTTCAAGGCGCATGGTCTATATATAAGAACGTGAGTGTGTGGAGGAGCGAGGGGCCTTGCACTGACAGAACAAAGGAACGACACATTTGCTGACACAAACAGGAATTTATTGCCACAGCCAGAATAACGCCAGCTAGCAACAAGATATACTTATGAATCGAGGTCGTCCGACTCACCAGCAAGGTTCCGAGTGAATGTGCGCCCGCGCTAGGGCAAGGGATATACTCCGAGGCCGGACGGGACGAGATACGGGAGCCAGTCTGCCCGCCACTTCCTTGTCCCGCTGGCGAAGAGCGGAGGGGCGAGCGACACGTCGGCGCCCAGCCGAACCTTTTCTGCCCTCTCTCGCATGCGAGCAGTCTCTCGCGCAGCGACGCTTGCGCCCTCTCTCGTTAGTTAAGGTAACTAACATGGGAATGTGCTCCTCCTCGAGGCGAGGCCGCTGCTGCACGGTGCATCGCGGGAAAGTCTGCACAGGGGACTGCAGGGCAGATCCCCACAAGCTTTACTAGCAAAAGGTGAAAATGAGAAAAAAAATTTCAACCAGCTGAGCTCACCTTGGTCCGACGGGACGACAGGCCGTACTTTTCGAAGTCCATTCAGCTCAACCACAAAATGGCGTGCAGTGTTTTAATAGCTAATCACTTTTTCTTTTCAAAATGGCCAAAGATGGTGTGTTTCCGTTTTGACGGAGAGCTGGCCAGTAGAGCATACATTTATTTTTTGCTATTTAGCATGGTGTTTACTAAAGGCCACGCATACCGTAGTAAGTATATGTTTCCATGAACAATTCATCGACAGCGCAAATTTTTATAGATATTAAATTCCTCGCAAAACTCGATGTTCTTCTCGGACGGTGACAGAGCGTACCGGGTGGTTCAAGTTTCTCGAATATATTGGCATGTGGGACATAAAATGTTGATCTCCCGTTTTTATTGTTATCCATAAAGCTAGTGCTTCCAGCCAGAGGAGCACAAGGACACATCAAATCACTAAGAAAGATATGCTACACTGATAAAATAAGCAACCTAATATTCCTCCGCGCATCACTACATTTAGCAAGGCGTCTAAGTGCCATCAGACGACTTGTATTTAGAGTTCCTGAGAAATTTCGTTGGCAGATGTATTCACTCTACCAGAGCGAAAACTGGTAGACTGTCTCTTGTTTCGTACTCGCATTTTCTTAGCGGAGTTGGGTATTATTCACTATCTGTTACATAATAATAGTGGCGCGTATTCATTTATTTAGGTTTTTGCAATTCTAGCCAAGATATCTTTTATGTTTATCGCTATAAAGAGTGTGTGGCTATTTCTGGACGGAGCACAAACCTTCCACATAGACGACTAAACGATTGTTCATTTTCAGTTTCTGCTTTAATGATGACTTTCTTATCCAGATTTACGGCGAGAAATTATTATTACTGCAATCGGACGGTGTGACAGTGGAGACACGCATTTAGTATTCACTCACAAGAGATGTTCAGAGTTTCAGATGAAAACACTTTCTAAACCCTCTTTCGCCGCAATATCGAGAAGAATGCAGTACTCATGACCTGAAAAAACTATCAGTGCATATTTGTGCATGAATGCTCCGAATTACTCTTCTCTATAAAATGCGGTACCAAATTTGAGCACCGAGCCTGTAGGGATTTGAAGCGACCGTGTGAAATAATGTTTCCTTGTCCAAGTAAAATTACTTCACTACCTTACACATTAGCTTCCGTATAGTACCGGGTTTGTCGACAGTGGCGCTGCGTGGCGGAGATGAAGACACTCGCTCTGTTAGATCTAGGGCGTGTTTATTGTAGTTACTTTTCTTCTTTCTCGCAAGGAGCGAGAAGAAAGCAACAAGCTTATAGCTGCCCCTTACAGGTCATTATTCCAATGTCGGTGGGGCGAATAATTCTCCGAAGCTTGGTCGGCCACATTTATGATTGATAAATATGCTGAGTAGGAGCAGATCCTCTTGCCCCGCACAGAAGGGCGTCCGAAAGTTGCTTGCTTTTCTCTCTCATTTGTGCTACTCTCAGAAGATAACCTCTTGTTGGCGTTGCGACTGACACTACTACAAAAGTGTATTCGCCTTTCCTCGCACTTACGTTCGCAGATTTCTTGCTGCTGCTTTAAGGAGCCGGCGGTTAAACCCGCCAGTAGTTTTTTTTGTACCTCCCTTTTCACTTAAGCCATGTTGCAAATTCCTCATCTCTAACCCACGCTTCTCACCCTGCATATTCTATGTTTGCCTCAGTAAGTTTCATTCCCATAGGTGCCTGCGCCCGTCATAGCATAAATTGAAATTTCATTTACAAGACAAATTTAGGTTCAATTCGTAAGTATTGGCGAATACTCTAACTGCATAAGTTTGTATTAAGTAACATCAAACCAGTGCTGTTCTGGTCGTGTGATTGTTCGCGAAAAAAAAAAATTAAAGGAGCGGAAATGCGAAATGCTTTCTCTTTCATTTCTTTCTCCTCCATTTTTAATGTCTTAGTTTTCAATTTTTTTTTTCATAAAAAGATTGTTGTTCTCATTTTCATTACATTTTTTAAGTTTTTATTTCTTTCAGTTCTTGTTTTTTTACAGATAATAAGTAAGCCTTCTCGAGCATTTAGATTTTTTCCATCGAATCTCTCAACAGACCTTGCTTCAAAGACAGCCTTTCTTCTCAATATTTCAATTTAAATAAATAACTAATAAAAATTCATCAACCAAAATTTTACTATTTCAAGATCTTCTCACACTCTACCTAACACAATTAAACATTTGCAAACTTATCTTTACTGAACGGCATAATCGTGCGGACAAAATTTGGGGACACTTTTTGCTTATGCGACATAACCGTATAATGCTTTCGCATTAATAAATTGCTTTTCTTACCTTCACTGACTTGTATATTTCTGCACTTCCAGAAATGATGCTCTTCCTGGATATATATATTCTTTTACCCATAGCTAGCTTAGTTCCTATCGCAAAATAATGTTTCAGCAAATTTATTTGATATTTATTCGCATTTTTCACCGAACTTATGCGCTTTCTATAGAAAAGTCATGTCTGATTTGGAGCCCGTTCTCTGAGGCACACAAAAAAAAAAAACAATGCCACGGGCTAATCCGTAGACATCGCCTAACTTTTTGTTTGTTTCGATGGAGACTTCTTCCCATCCCGACGTCGTCTTTTCCTAAATTCACAACAAATAAAATTGGCTAGAATCCGCCTCCAAGGCGCAAGAACTCTTCGTACGTGTGTTCTTAGGGGTGCTATGGAACATGTGGTTAGTGATGCTAATAGCTAACAAACGCAAACTCGTCTCGTTTCATCTTCAACAAAACCCTCTTACATTTTTCTATGCACTTTCTAATTCATCTATGCAAAGCGCCCCATCGCTTAGGTAACTTGGTATCACCCTCTGCAGCAGTCATGTTTTCGAAATTTTAAAAACTAATATGTCTATTCCCAAAGGGACGCTACAAGTCGATAACTGAAATGAGACGCCTATCGGCAAAAGTTAATTATTTACTCTTCAGAATTTGGCTACAAACCTAACTTGTTAATATGCTTCGCCTGCTCTTTTTTATGCCCACCAACATGTATATTATTATTACAGAAAAAATTCTCTTCACCAGAAAAACTTTATTTTTAATTAATAGTGGCGTGCTTCTCTGAAACACATACTTTGTTCTGGACATTATGATACGAGGCGTTATGAAGACAGCTAATTCGAGTTTTGGTAATTGGAAATGCAGCATTCACATACTGTACCTCCAAGCTAACAGCGCACAAAAAAATTTGTGAAAATTGATTACAATATGGCACTAGCTGCGAACACTAACTAACCTTGCACTAAAATTCTTGTAAGAGTTCTTTTCAGTGCTCCGAAACTAAAACAGTGTATGGCACTCATCAGTTCAGGACACATTAATAATTCTCGTGCAACGGAAATAAATACTGAATAGCCCAGACGAATCAGTCTAGAAACAATTATAGTAATAAAAAAACCCGCGCTGACAATTCAGAACTGAAATTTTGGCTTTCCTCGTGAGCCAATGCTGCCGCTAAATTATAAAAAAGCCTGGGCTGTCTGTTTGGCTTGATTTGGAAAGAACTTGTGGGTTTAGAGCATAGCGTATTTATAAGTTGGTTAAAGGTTTTTCCAACGGTCTGACTTGGTGATTGGGCCCTAAGAACAATAACTATAAGTACTGTAGCATTCCCATCTCTCCACGGATGGCCAAAAAAATCCTATCTTGAATAGAACAGAAAGATTTCTCTCATACTAAGCTCGCACAGAAAAAAACCAATGAGTACTATAGAAATAAATACAACGAACGTTGTGCGAAATAGTCACTGCTGCTTTAAGAACGCGTTGAAAGAAATACTACTCCCAAATAAATCCAAAAGTCGCAATGATTCAAAGGTGACGTGGCGAGTAATTAACTCGGTTATTAAACCCAGAGCTGGTTTTGTAACACCCGACTTTGAAAGTTTTAGGAATAACGCTGAGTTCATTAGTTGCTTCATTTATTATTAATTTCAGTGTAATAGGTTCTCGTAATGCGAACGCATGTTCTTTGGTTAACATTTCTGTTAACGTTTCTTCAGTTCAGCACCGTTCGGATATACTGATGAAACCGCTGATGGAATTGTCACAGTTGTTAATGCCATGCCAGCGAAGCATTCTCCTGGAATAGACGAAATCTATCCTTTTGCAATAAAATAATTCATTTAGACCTTAGGCGTTCCAAAAGAAAAAAATAATCACGCCTTTCACGGAGCTATATTTTCCCATTCTCTAAAAATAGCTAAAATTATTTCTATGATTAAAAAATGGGCATCATAATGCCCTCGAGAATTATCGTCCCATTTCCATCCTCAGCAGTATTAGTGCTCTATTTGAAATACTTCTAGCGGCGCGGGTAATTGCTTTCTTGGAACGCGAAGCTGTACCAACTTTCATCATGCCTATAGGAGCAACCGATAAACTAGCCCCGCTGTCCTCTCAGTTGTCAACGTTATAGATCAGCTATTAAATGAGAACAAATTTGTGTTGGGCGTGTTGTAATGAATTGAAAAAAATTTTGTTGGGCACTTTGACAATCTAAAGTTCGTGAGGCGAAAGCCTTTCCGCACGACTTCGGCTACTACTGTTGCTGCCTCTGAGAATTCTAATTATGAGCTGATCATAAATAATGAATCGGTAATTAGTAATTACTGTAAAATTGCTTTAAAGCCATCAAACTTGGTTTCTAGGTTCAATTTTTCCGCCTCTATCTGATGCAACAATTCTTTCCTCCAATCTTTATTAGTTCCGAGTTCTTTCCCTATGCTGGGACGACTTCCGGTTGATGTTACGTCCCACCGTTCCCGTGGCTATATCGGCATCCGCGCTATTTTGCCGCAGTTTTGACATTGTTGGCTATGATTAATTGACTAAATAGTCTATAGTCATGAAACTTTGTTTCTGGGGTAACTTTTTCATCCTCTATCAGAAACAACCATTTTCTCTTCTACCTTTATTAGTTGTCAATAAACGAAGCGTCACGGACGGACACGATCGTGGCCGCCAGCATCAGCCATTAAAGGCTTTCGACCACGACTTCCTCCGCAAATCGGAGTGCTATAGTTTTCTCGGTAAAACACTGGAATTTTTTCGCAGCTATTTAGCTAGCAGAAAGCAGTGTTTAGTTGCTTCATGTAAAATCAGAATAGATTTGCTGGTGTCGAAGTGCCTCAGTAGTCAGTCCTAGGGCCTATCCTGTCTCTATATGCACAAATGACCTCCCGAAAGCGTTAAATAAACTTACAACTTTCATGCATGCTGTCGACACTGCCTTGATTTAGGCAAGTGAAGCATAAGAAGATGTTGTTAAAATCGCAAACCTTGAAAATAAATCTGCTTCTGATTGGTTTGGTAGTAATAAGCTAGCGCTGAACTATGTTAAAACAAAGTACCCTTTATTCACCTCCCCACGCAGGTCGCCGGCAACTCAACAGCTGGATGTTCACATTCAAGGCACTGTTATTAAAAAGTTGCTCAAATCACATACTTAGAAGTTGTACTGGATGAGCAGTTTCACTGGTAACCACACATCAAATCTCTATGCAAGAAGTTATCCCGTGTCTGCTTCACACTGTTAGAATGTCAACAGTATTTGGATACAGTCATTTTAAGATCATTACAATTCACGTTATATCACAGTCACCTATTATATTGTGTTGAGTCTAGAAGCCATACATATCCGACGTATCGAGAACCCCTTTTCAAAATTCAAAAAAAGAGCTATTAGGTTCGTATCGCCTGTTAGTTACCGTTCTCATACGTCGCCTCTCTTCAGATCTAGAGATACTCCCACTTCTAATAATTCAACAGGACACTGCGATAATGATGCACCGTTCTATCACCAGAAACTATCCTTTGGCCTCATATTGCTTGTCTCCTCACAATATAGATCACGAAGCGTTGCGATAAATAACTTCCTCACTGCAATTAGCAAACATGTATGTAGCAAAAGAACTATTCTCATTGCAGGAACTAGAATCTAGAATGAAATCCCAGTAGAAATAAAGCAAGATACCAACCTCTCTGCACTGCTAAATTCGCATTACTGCAATAGCTTGTGACTTTTTTTCCTCCTTTGAAAATGTGTCCAATGTCTGTGTTTTCTGCTGATTTAGTTTTCTAAACATTATCTGCATTGATCCAAAATATCCTACGTGCTCGGGATCCATATATTTGTAGCCATGTTGCTTGTGTTGATTTTGGTTGTGACTGAATAAAAAAATTAAACGAAATGAAATGAAATCAAATGATGAAGAGGTGTATCAAGAAAGAGGACTCTCTGATTATCACTTGAGCAACACAGTGCAGCTACGCAGAGTTCGCTGCATTGATGAGAATTCTACGGCGCATGCAACCTTTCGTGGGTCCGGTGCCTTCCTTTGGTTCGAATTCAAGCCTCGGCTCAGTACCCTTGCTTCCGATGGCCTGAACTAGTTGGACGACAAGTTCCGTGTTAGAAAGACTGACGTGGCCCTGGTGGCTGTTCCCTTTTCAGCAAGTAATTGCTGGAGCTTTTCATCCTGGGATTTAAAATTCCTCTCCTCTCTTCTGTGCAGTTCTTGGTTCGCAACGAATCTAACAATTGCGACGATGTCCGGATACTTCATTATACTCTAGAATGCTAGGACAACTTTTCACAGTGCCAGTGGCATTACGGTATTCCTGCAAATTTCGTCGGAGACAAAGTCGTTGTAATTCCTGTATTTATCTACTTCCATAAACAAGCAGAAGCTTCGTAAGATGAGGCCCAGGCTTCAAACCGATGATGCACTATCCGTGGCGACGCTATAGGAATTGCAGTGCGCCGTCAATATTAACAGGTATAGGAAAGAGGGGTAAACTTTTTGGAAAAATGAAACTCAAAACTTTCCAATGCTACCAGGGTAATTCCTAAAAGGGAATTTATACGTAATAAGAAACTAATTAGATGAATGATAATGGGTAATTGCTTCCTAATTATAATAAGCTTCTTTTGATTTTAGCGTTGTTTCAAGTGAGAGAACCCTGATTTATTGGCCTCCACCACCCGGGTGGACGTGATATCCTTCGATGACCACTATGTCATGCAGGGTGAGCTACTGCAGCCCTCTTCGCGTGGTATGCGTGTTCGAAAACATAAAAAATGTTTGCAGTTAAAAACTTTTTATATTTTAATGCTGCAAGCTAAACACGCGAAGGCAGCTAAATTCCACTTGAACACCTCCCTTTTTTTTTATACAGAAATACTGATCTACACACAGCTTCTGTTATCATACAGCTTTCACAGCTGTATAAAACAGACCATACAGCTCCTATTACCAACCAGTGAAATTACAGGCCATGGCTTTCCTATTTCAGTTTCAATTAGACTATTACAATTTCAAAACTTTCGATACCTGTTTTCAGGAGAGAAAATAGCAAAATAAAATGTTAAAGCACTATGGATTAAATTCCGAACAAAACACTCTTCTTTTTTTCTTCTGTATGACGTCCTATGCTCTCACTTCAGTTTTTTCCGATTGCAATAAACTGCAGCCTGCACTGTTTTCGATCAATCAAAGAAGCACTTTTTCCATGAAGCGTTGAGTCTATTTTTTTATTCGGTGCTAAGAGAATGGTTTGACCTTACATCAAACAGCTTGAATTCTGAAAAGTTTAGCTCAGAATTGCTGCTGATAGTTACTCGCAATGATCGTGGCACGCACAGGAGGACCGGTCTTGTTTACTTTCTTGTTATTGTTTTCAGTGCCTTTGCGGTGGTACCGCCTGTGGGTGAGTAGCTTATGTATTTCTTTCCGCAGCAAGCAAATATTATTGACATCCAGCATAGTTTCACTGCATTCTTTCTTTGTTAAATGTTGCTCATAATTGTTATCAAAGATCACGGTGTGGCAGTGTGTGGTTTAGAGGTAACCAATACTGCCAAACATACTCGCTAACCTCAAGGACACTGGTGTGGTCCGCGCCAAGGTAACTTAGCCAGCTGAGCAATATCCGTGGAAGAACAACTATTCATACTCACAGCAATGCACCGAACGAATAGTTGCTAATATTTTGGTAGTACGCACTTACAATTGCTGCACAAAATTGAAATGAAGCGCTGCTTTCTTTTTCATTGGATTCTTAAACCATGTTTCGTATAAAAAGCTTCCAATTTAACTGCGTTCCGTCATCAAAAAAGTGCCAATGTCGATTGCAAAAGTGTGCATTTATTGACACACACGCAGCGCCTTAGTAACACGGGAAGCTGAGCTAGTTGATAAGTCATGTTCGTTGAAACAGCGCTAAAAGACAGGGAACGAGCAAAAAGACGGGACAAGAGCTGTCCCTTGCTCATCCCTCGTCTTTAAGTGCTTTTTCAACTAACATGAAGTGCCATGTTTAACAAGACGCGCAACCAGAACAATGCTCAACAAGAATCATCTTCACATGTGTCAGCCTTCGGCCAGTTTGACATCCTCTCTTTCCTTAAATGTTATGAGCAAGCTAAACAATCCCAAGCTGTCAATACTTGCTTGGGGGCATTTATTTTGGGCGCTTTAGCAATTTTCAACACGCATAAAATTGCCATAATTCTGTTCTTCCTTTCATACCCATTGAAGACAAGTAAACGTCTAATGTGTGGTTTGTGTGAACATTTCAGGTTTCCTACATAAGGAGTCATGTAGTGTGTTCCAGCATATTTTTGCTGTTTCTTTTTCTAAAAACGTCAATCTGGCATTAAGCTTATGTCGTAAAATCAGAAACCCGGTCATCGTGGCAATTGTGCTACGGCTGCTGAAATTTAGATTCTTTATATAACTGCGCTGAGTACAGGATCCTTCGAATATTAAATGCAGCAAAAGTTGGTCATCTATTACTTTTCTTCCATTGCTAGCCGTCAGCAGCACAAATGTCTATCGTTTTTATCTATGCTGGAGGAAGGAGTACTGAGCGATTTCAGGCGTTCGGTAAAGAACCCCACTTGCTCGAAGTTATTCACAGCCCGCCATACACTACGGCGTTTATAAGTCGCTTTGAGATGTTAAATTCCGTAAAGAAAAGACAAAAAGACAAAATTGACTATTTTGTGATCAATATTTACTTGAAAAGCAGCATTGGAGAGAGCGCAAACAACACTAGACTTTAGCGAACCGTTTTCAAAGAAGTCAAGATCATCCGCCGACACCCCCCCCCCCCCCCTCATGGTTTATATAACCGGCCTCTGCTGAAGCACGAAAATTAGAACTTGAGCAACGAATTTTCCTCGTGATAACTACTCAGGGCCTGCCATTGTAGAACGCGGGGCATTGGTAGGCAATGCCCACTGATGAGAAGAACACACATTTGCTCTGCGGCTCCGTCTACTACGAGTTTTGTAAATGTTTTGAGGTTTGAGCAGGTTTTTTTTTTCTCTGCTTGGCTCCAGCACGCATAGGAGAGCGTGTACCACAGTTAAAACCACAAAATGCGTTTGAGAGGAATGTGCAATATAGCTTGACTGACTGTGTCTTAGGTAAGAAGAAATTCCCAAGAGAAATTTCAAAGAAAATCGAGCAGCGATAGATAGCAAAGTTGTTAAAGCAGCAACTTGTATGCAAGTGGCATGAGTACCAAAACAACCTTAACCCTATATCTTGCACTGTGCATATTATTTTCGAAAGTTCAACGGCGGTGTGTATGGTCCGGTGCTCAAGAAGTAATGCACAAGAAGAGGTTAAAACGAAGCCCTCAAATCCATTACTGTATCATATAAACTGTGTTCAAGAAGCGAGCCTCCACATTTTTCAATACCTATATTATAAATCTGAAGGCTGCCTCTAGTTCCTTTTTCCTTGTGCCCAATTGTGAACACTTCAAATGCTTCAGAACATGCTAATTTGTTTCAAAACAAGTTTATTACAAGCCTAAAAATAATATTTATCATTGAAAGAAAATTTCCCACAAAGATCAAATATGGTGACACAATAAAATTGTAAAATTAGTCATCAGAAAGGGTGGGACTTTTTTGCGGAAAGTATTGCCATCCTCCTAAGAATAATGCACCTTCACTCGTTTTTTCCAGAAACAGCGAAAGACTTGAATGATCAGCCTGAAGAAGCGGTTCACCACTCCAGTGCGGCAAATTTCAGGACCGCCGTGGAAATGTTTGTTTTGTGAAGCCGCCGACCCCTGAAATCGTCTATGAAGCCGCCCACCCCTCATGCAAAACCTCTGTCCAAAGGGCATGTGAGGATTAAAAAACACCTAAAAGTTGAAAACTTTTTAATGAATAATTATTTCAGCAAGAAAAGGTTAAATTATATGAACTACTACGATGAAGAGCGACATCGAATTTACCGTGTGATCCTGACAATTTTGTGTGACTTTTATAACAATTAAAATAATCAACAACAAAGTTGTGCCAACCCTATTTGCTCGAAATTATCTGGAGCCCTCCACTACGGGGTAGTGGAGGGCTCGAAAGCAGCTCAATACCCTGTACCAGGATTAACTTTTTTGTACACTGCGACGTTACTGTGGAAGCTGTATAGCTTACCTTTGTAGCTGGATGGCTGCGCTTTGGTGGATACCACTGAGTAATTTACTCCCTTATTGAACTTTCTTCTGCAGTTTTCTAAAACTAATTGCGCCAGCACGGAGCGCTCCTTGCTACTTCACTCTGTTGCATTTCGCTTGGTTAATGCGTAATAAACGTGAAAGTCCCATCCTGCATCCGCATTAAGACAAGTGGTTTCTCCACCTTAATTTGGCTGGCCAATATCAGTACACATTGCTTGCGGTTTTGCTTTCAGCTGTCTGTAATATCTCCAAGAACGAGGAAATGTCATGAGGCATCTAAAATTGTAAAAGCAATTCACTGTAATTCAATATTTGCGCTTCGTTGTAGTACATTTTCCTTGCATGTAGAATGGGCTGCTTACCGTTACGTTCTGTTTAAAATGGTTGGTACTATGGTGCTGGCCTAAGAGGCCCTTAAGTTCTCCATTCTATCTTTCCCTGCCCATTTACACGCCCCAACCTTGCTAACCAGGCGCGGTGTTTCGTTACCTGCATCTGCTCTTCTTTATTTGTTGTTGTAATACAGCCATTTAATTTTTCTATAAAAGAAGCCTATAACGCGCCCCGCGTGTTGCATGTGCCATTCTTCGTGCTTTAGCATAAAGCACGCGCTATGACAGCATCTTTTATACTCAAGCTGTTTATTACATTTTGTTCGTTTTGCATCTCGGAACAACTAGCCAAAATATGAGCTCGTTGGTGGTGCGAGTAATTTTTAATTAAATGTATTAATTTTTTTTAACCAAGCGGCTGTCAGGCAATACTAGCGTGCACGCAGTTCATGACGACAATAACCCACAGTCACATTCTTGCTGATGACTCAACGACTGAACTGCGCACTGCAAGTAGTGAGCGTAGGGGGAGTGAGTTGTTGGTTGTCCGGGCTAGGGGTAAGGAGGGGTTAAGGGGCAAGACACGACAGTGAGACAAAGGCACCAAAGGCCGTTCTCATTCCGTTTTCTGTCTTACTTCTGCCCGACCTCAGCCAATTCGCCACAAAGCGCCACGACCCCATCCGAGCAGGCGGATCTCAACTTGATCCACATACTTAACATAGGCTTGAGACGCTGCCCAAGACCAGGGTGGCCGATAACGTCCGCGAATCGTTGCCCGTACATTTCACCGACCTATTGGGCAGCGTTTACTTAAGCCGGCGAAATGCGGAACTGTATGACGCGAATATTTCTTCTCTCTTGGTTCTGCTACTGCCAAATTTCAATCTTTCAAAACAGAAACAATTGCATTTAACTCACTGTCAGTGAAAGGCACGCAGTCTCTAGTTCTTTGTTTTACAGCAATAGCTGTTGGGCCGTCGTAGTCGTCATCGTTCGACCTCGATCGCATAAGCCTACGGGTGCCGGAACAGCCGGCTGCCATTGCAGGGGTGCGTCACGTAACCGCTGCACCTGTGCGTCAGCAAAGTTTCCCCAAAGTCGAACGCCTAAACAGCTACAGCTTAAAATCGCTTTACGCAGTCGAAACCGTCTGTGAGTTTTGAAGCGAAAGATTCACTACGCCAGGATTTAAAGAGGGTACCGTCAGCGCACGCCTGAAACAACTTGCATCGCACAATCCCTACGAGTGGCTGTGATTGGAGCAGTCACCTGCTAGTGCAGTGGCGCATCGCTTAACCACTGCCCCACTGCGCTAGTAGCGGTACGAGGACTCGCCGCTATTTATGAATGCTAAGAAGAGAAAAAGCCTGACAGACATTCCGAACAGGATTATTCAGGAGAACCGGCACGAGTGTCTTGCGACCAAAGGTTTTCGTGGCTTCATGTCTAGAACGAAATCTAATACCAACGCTGTATGGCTCTTGACTTTGGCTGCTGTCGAGCGTCTGCAAATTCCCAAGTGCATATCGATTACAAGCAAGATCTCGGTGCCGCTCCAGGTGTACCTAGTAAAAGGTTGGGACCTAAAACGCTGTGTTGTTTACAACGTCCACGTTGCCGAAGACCAGACGACCCTCCAGCGTAAAGCCGTACTGTCCAACCCACCGTGACATCCAAGCGCGGTATATGGGAAAGGGGTGCTCGTGCATCGTCACACTACAGGGCCCACCAACTCTCCCAGAACGACTTTACAACTATGGCTGCATTCTGCGGCCTCACTCTTAGAAACCAAGTATTGTCTATTGCTACAGCTGTTTCAGATTTGGCCACATGCGCCGATAGTGCTCTTTTGTAACGCAAGATTAGGCTCTGCCACAAGGCGCACTGTCTTACAGGTGCGGAATTTGCAAGACTGACGACCACGAGATCACCCCTCCAACTTTCCCAACAAAACAGAAAGCAACTGAGTGTCCTTGTTAAGGTGCCTTCACATCGCTCTTGTGGAAATCTCGCCTGCCGCGTAACAACGTTTCCTATAGCAAACGAACTGTATTCACGCCATCTGAGATGGCTTCGGACGCCCAGTCGCCGCCTGGTTGCGTCTCGCACAGCAAATGTCACGCAGTTATTCCTGGACCTGAACTGCGCACCGAGACTAGACCTAGCGCCTCCGGTAACGTGCTGGCGGTGGTAGCTCCGCCTGCGCCGCTTGCCTCGGTGGCATTCCCGCCCAAATTGTGCCTTTGTTTCATCAGATACGGCGCCTGCCCTGCCTTCTCCAGATGTACAACAGCTCGTGAGTGCTTTACCCTCTGGACGGAACACAGATACGGCTGCTGAGCCTGTACTTCTGGATCGATCTCTACCAATACAACATGGCACGTTGAGCACTAAAATGGACCTGTCATCAGCCCCGCCATTCGGGCCGCCAGCCCTCCGCTCTCCTCAAAAGCGCCCTTCGGGAGACGATGCTACGGGTTCCTCTTCAGCCAGCGGCGGCTCACAAGCCAAACGTTCCTGCCTAATCACCGACCGCCCAGTTGTGTCTACCCACAGCTCAGTGAGCTACAAAGCCACAATCAAATCTCTGGCAACGAAAAGCCTTACAGATATACCGACCAGAATTCTGCAGGCAAACCTGGATGCATGTCTCGGAACGAAAGTTTTTTGCGGCTTTACTTCCAGAAGGAATTCCAGCACCATTGCTGTGTGGCTCCCGACCTTAGCTGCCGTGGAACGTCTGCAAACGCTACATTGCATTACAGTTAACAGCGAGGTCTCGGTACCGGTACAGGTGTACCTGGATGATGGAGCCGGCTTGCAACCTTGTGTTGTCTATAACGTCAATGTCAATGAGGACCAGGCCGCCTTTCAGTGTGAGCTTTATTGTCCCACTCACTGAGAGATCCAGGCACGTTACATAGAAAAAGGGCGCTAATGCATCGTCACCCTGCAAGGCCCACCAACACCGCCTGCCTGCTTGTATTATTAAGGCTGCATTTTACGACCTCGGCCATACAAACCAACCGCCGTCTACTGCTGCAGTTGCTTCAGACCTCACCATATGCGCAGATCCTACCCTTTCACAACTCAAGTGAAACCTGCGTCAGAAGGCGCAGCGGCGTACAGATGTGGCCACTGCAAAACTGACGACCACGACATCACATCACCCACTCGCCCCACAAAGCAGAAGGCAACAGAAAAGATTCGTCGTGGGTATTCTAAGCAAATGACTCAGAATGTGAATACGCCCCTCGTGCAGACTTCCAACCCGTTTGCACCTCTTCAGTCGGATGATGACGAGTGGCCCGAACTTCCCATGCTGCACATGCATGAAACTGCTACCAAGCAGGCTTATAGCGATAAAGTGCGTAAGGGCTGCCGACATCAGCAGGCTACAAAACAGCGTATCATCCCGGAACCTCTCAACGATGACATGGTAGCAGCTTATGAACACATTTCAAGATTTTGGCAGAGGTCTCAAGGCTCCGACAACACCGTGAACTCTTTGCCCGCAGTAGACATGCAGCGGGATCTGGCACCGCCACTAGAAATGATGAATCAGCACCGAGCATGTCCCGCCCACCAGCTTCTTCCACCGCTCCTCCCATAGTACCTGCTGTATTGCCAGATAACTCTTCAGCGTCCCTGCTCCGCTTCACAGTTACCCAGTTATCCAACCTGACATCTGTTCTCTTGCAACGCTTGGACTACTAACCGAAGATGGCGTCTTCCGGCTTTTCTGGTGTGCTCCAGTAGAACTGTAGAGGCCTCTCCACTAAAGTGCGAGAGCTCAAAACCCGTCTTCGCTTGCACAAGCTCCAGGTGTGGGCCATGTTAGTACAGGAGACCAATGCCTTGCCAGCAATTCCGGGCTTTAGTGGTTACGCGTCGCCTTCGATGAACGACCATCGTGTGCACACTGCTTCCCCTCCGGGAAAGGCGGTGGTGTACGCTAACACGCGTTTCCCTCATGTATGCCTTTCTCTGGAAACTTGGTGCACATCGTATCAGGAGGTAGTTGCAGTTGCTGTAAAACTACCGAAGGCAACTGTCGTGGTGGTATCCTACGTAAGACCAGCGGGTGGCGCTCCCTGCCGTGTTAATCTGGGCTGGTTATTGAATGTGCATAGGAGATACCCCGGGTGTCCGATTTTAGTCGGAGGTGACTTCAACGCCCCACACCCAGACTAGGGGTACCCTACTTCGAGCCGCCGCGGCAGGCGTGTGCGGGATGCCTTAGCGGATGCGTTGTTTATTCTTCTAAATCACCCCAGTTCAGCAACGCGGGCTATGCGTCACAGTCACAGTGCCACCTATGCTCCTGATCTGATGTGGTAGTCTGGCCCCGGCACTTCCTCGTGGCACCTTGAGCCTGACTGTTGGGGCAGTGACCACCACCCTACAATCGTCGGTGTCCATACAACGCGTGCTCACCGGTTACGCCGCAAGTGCATGGTGGTCAACTGGGATTGTTTCCGTGCTATTCTCCAGGATCTCCCTGCAGAGTCGTCACCATCGCTTGTTGAGCGCATACAATGCGCGTACAAGGCTACCACCTGCACCTGGGCAGACATCGATCGACCAGTTCCGGATATCGGTCTGCTAAACTTGTGGGCTGCTCGCCGACAGGCCGAGCTGGCAGCATCACGTGATCCCACATCTGCACGGGTAAGTATAAGACTGAACTATATTACTGCCAAGGCTCGCAAATACGAACGTGATCTATCACAAAGGCAGTGGCATGCGTGGTGTGAGCAGTTTTCTGCGAAGTCGTCGAATCCATCTCTCTGGCGAACTTTCGTGAAATGGAACACGGTCACCGTCACCCCGACGCAGTTAGCACCGCATGCTTCGCAGCTAACTTGTCTCCGTATGATTTCGCCAGAGAAGCGGCACGGAAATTTTTTCCAAAATATGATGTGTTGCCCCCCTTAGCTAACCAGTCTAACTTGGAAGGGATTCCAGCTCACGTAGATACACTGCCATCAGCACCAGATGCCGAGGGTATTGCGTCTCCTTTTACAATGCCTGAGTTGCTTGCAGCATTAGATGAGGCTAAACAAAAGACATCGCCCGGTCCGGATGCCATTCCATATGAAGTGTACAAGAACATAAGTTGTGCTGTCCTCCCTCAACTTCTCGACACCATTAACACAGTATGGCGAAACGGCTATGTGCCTGAGACCTGGAAATTGGCCACTGTGACCCCATTTCCAAAAGCCGGGTAGCCACCGACGGATCTTGGCAACTTCAGGCCTATTTAACATCAACAATGTGCAAGCTGACAGAGAAAATGTCAGCCACATGACTTTCGCGGTGGTTGGAGCACCACGGTTTCTACCACCCCGCCCAAATTGGCTGCCGTCCATTCATCGGCACTGAAGATGGTTTGGCTGTCTTGGCGTCGCAAGTTCTGCCATCAACTCGCAGCCACACTGTACGTACCGTCCTCGCCACGGATATGGAAACGCTTGCGATAATATAAGTCATGCTGCCATTTTGCATTCTATTGATAAGCTGCATTTCCCTCTTCGTGTATGCAATTTTATAAAATGAAGGCAGACGATTTGCCATACGCCTCAGTGGTGACTTCATAGGATCATTTCATTCTGTTCTCGGTGTACCTCAAGGCTCGGTGCTGTCACAAACACTGTTCAATGTTGCCTTCATTCCTCTTGCATGGCGCTTACATGCTGTCCCTGACGTTATGTTCTTACTGTATGCTGATTATATCACGGTATGGAGCACTCACCATGACCTGCTAACTCAAGTGGCGGCCCAAGTCAGCCTTAGATATTACCGCCAATTACGCTATGTTTTTCGGCCTACATCTTTCAGTGAGCAAAACTACGTTCATGTCTGTGGCCAACCGCTGGGGACGCCGTAAACTTGCTGCCACGCTAATCCGTCTCCAACTGTCTGGAATTCCACTTCTACAATCTTCGACATTGAAAATTCTGGGTTTGTCGATACATCAGTCCGGAACGGGTACTGCCTGGCTTTCTCAGGCTAAAAAGCAGGCGTTGCAGACCTTGGGCCTAATAAGACGTATTGCTCCCAAAACCGGTGACGCTCGCTCCCATGTCGCATGACATTTGGTGAAAGCGGTTTTGCAACCGCGCCTCATTTACCAAGCACAGTTCCAGCACTTAACCAGAGCTCAGTGGGATCGTCTGGAAGCCGTAAATCGAGAGGCAATGAGAGTTATCACTTGCCTTCCACGTATCGCGCCGATTGTGCCACTTCAAGAAAATGCTCAGCTAAATACCCTTGACGAGCTTGTGCAGCAGCGCCGTGATGCTCTTAGCCTTAAGGCCACCCTTTTGCATTCACCGCGAGCACTCTAGTCTTTTGCTTCATCACACACTATACTGTCGCCGCCACCGTCAGTTCTTTCTCCATGGAACTTTGTGCAGTTGAGTGACAACAAACCTACCGATCTACGTCGCCCAACCTCACCTTAAGCGGCATCGTCCCTTCGCGAGCGAATCGCAGAATAAGATAGCCACCTACCCCGCGGCTCAATTTTTATATATGTTGATGCCAGTATCCAGTACTATGTAAGCCGACTGCAGTTTACTGTCTCTGCCAGCCTGCACTTCACAAGACGGACAGGTTTCGATTCGCGGAACCCCCTACTTCCTTCTGTGCTGAGCTGCATCCTGTACAAGATGCGCTTCGCTCTGTAGTCGCAGTTACTTTGCTCCCTACAGCTCACATTATTGTCCGTACAGACGCCCTTCAAGCAACTCGTCTACTCCGACGCGTCAGTCGCAGCCCAGAAATGTGCTAGAATATACATTGCCTGGCGGCTCGAATCCCGCAAGCCATTCGAATTGAGTGGGTCCCACGTGACCTACTCTATTCACAAAGATCTGCAGATTCCGCGACCCGCTTGCCAACCCTACCCATGTCAATGCCTCTATTCCTAGTATGGATGATGCTACCCTCCTACTCACAAGAAAGGAACACCTCCGGCGCCGCACACGTGCTCTCGTCCCTCGGTGTGCGATAAACCTCCCCCGTGGTCTTACCCATGCAGAGGAGGTTGTCCTCCTGAGGATCCTGATCAGAGTTGCCCTCATTCCTGCCGTAACTCGGATGTGGCCTCAATTTCGCCACTTGTATCCCCGCCTAGGATGTCCAGTCTGCAACTCACAAAACAATAAGGCTCACATTCACCACTTTTGGGATTTCCCGGCACTGAAGTTACAAGAATTCGCCACCTGGTCTGCACCCAGACAACCCGTCCTCATATATTGATTGGACGCAGGGCCCATATCATCGCACTCTCCTCGCCTTCATTATATCGGCACATTTTTCCTGCTTTACGTAACACCCACCCACTCTTTTCTTTACTTTCTTTTCTCTTTTTTTTCTAAACCTCCTTATGCCCAGACGCAATATATAACGCTATAAAAAAAACTGAGAAGGTTCGGCGTGGGATCCGTAAGCAACTGCCTCCGAATGAAAACAGAGCCCCGAAACAGACATCCAACAGGTTTGCGGCTATTCAGTGGGATGAAGATGACTGGCCGGAGCTTTCTGAGCCCAATCCACCTGCAGCCCCTGCCCAACAGTCGTATTGATAAAGTGCGCAAGGATCGCCGCTGCCCTCAATCTACTCAAAAGCACAGCATTCTGGAACCTCTGAGTAAACACATGGCAGCAGTTGGCGCCCTCCTCCAATTTATTGTAAACCAGTTATCTAATCTGACATCAGTTCTATTACAACCCTTGGATGTCTAATCGAAAGTGGCGAGTACACGTTGTTGTGGTGTGCTGCAATATAACTGCAGAAGCCTCTCCACAAAGCTGGGAGAGCTCAAATCTCGACTTCGCATGAACAAGCTCCAGGTGTGGGCCCTGTTACTGCAAGAGGCCAATGCCTTGCCATCCATTCCGGGCTGTAATGGATACATGTCATCTTCAATGAACGACCGTCGTGTGCACACTGTTTCCCCTGCGGGAAAGGCGCCGGTTACGTTGATGCGCGTTTTCGTCAAGTTCTCCTCTCTCTAGAAAACTGGTGCACCTCATATCAAGAGGCAGTCGCAGTGGCTGTGAAGCTTCCCAAGGCAACTTTTGAGGTCATGCCATACTTGGAAGACTTGCGGGCGGAGCTCTCTCCCACATTAATCTGGGTTGGTTATTACTGTATGACGACAACACCCAGGCTGGCCTGTTTTAGTCGGTGGTGACTTTAAAACCCCTCATCTGGAATCGGGGTACCCCACTTCAAGCCCCCGTGCAAGGCGTGTGCGGGATGCATTTGCGGATGCGCTGTTTGTTTTACTCAACCATCCATATTTAGCAACGCGGACTGTGCGCCATGCTCGAAGTCGAACATATGCTCCGGACCTTACGTGTTGGTCAGGACCCGGGACTCCATCGTGGCACCTGGAGCCAGACTGTTGGGGTAGTGACCACCATCCTATCATCATCGGTCTCCATCCATCAGAGCCCGCCGATTACGCTGTAGGTGTTCTGAAGTCAATTGGGACACGTTTCCCACCACCGTCGAAGATCTCTCTCTGCAATCATCTACACTTCTTGTGGACTGCATACAAACTGAGCTGAATAAAGCTACTGCTGTCACCTGGACGGACTTGAATCGCCAGGTGCCAGATGTGGGTCTGCTTAACCTGTGGGCTGCTCACCGACAAGCGGAGATGGCAGCTTCCTGAGGCCCGACTTCTGGGCAAGCACGAACAAGGTTAAATTACCTTACTGCCAAGGCGCGCAGTTATGAACGCGACCTCTCGCGATGGCAGTGGTGAGCGTGGTTTGAGCAGTTCTCGACAAAGTCATCGAGTGCTGCTCTCTGGCGAACATTTCGTGCAATGGAACATGGTTCCCGTTGTCCTGACGCAGCGCCCACAGCATGCTTCGCAGCTAACATAGCTACGGATGATTTCGCCAGCGAGGCAGAGCGGAAGTTTTTCCAAAAGTATGATGTGTTGCCTCCAAGGGTCATTGGAGCCCTCTTGGCTGCCATTCCAGCACATGTCGATAAGCTCCCATCTGCAGCCGATGCCGAAGGAATTGCAAGCCCATTTTCAATGCCCGAGTTGCTTGCAGCAGAAGACGAGTCCCGTCGGAAGACTGCGCCCGGTCTGGACTCTATTCCGTAAGAGGTTTACAAGTACTTAAGTTCCGCTGTACTGCCTCAACTCCTCACCACCATTAACAAGGTATGAATAGAAGGCGTCGTACCAGAAACCTGGAAATCGGCTATTGTGATCCTCATAACAAAGCCGGGGAAGCCGCCGAAAGACCTGGGAAATTTTCGGCCTATATCGCTTACGCCAACATTATGCAAGGTTTCTGAAAAAATGCTTGCCACACGACTGTCGTGGTGGCTTGAGCACCATGGTTTCTACCATCATCATCATCATCATCAGCCTTACTACACCCACTGCAGGGAAAAGGCCTCTCCCATGTCTCTCCAATTAACCCTATCCCTTGCCAACTCCACCCACCCTTTGCCTGCAAACTTCTTAATCTCGTCCGCCCACCTAACCTTTTGCCGCCCCCTGCTGCGCTTACTTTCTCTTGGAATCCACTCCGTTACTCTTAATGACCAGCGGTTATCTTGCCTTCGCATTACATGCCCTGCCCAAGCCCATTTCTTTCTCTTGATTTCGACTAGGATGTCATTAACCCGTGTTTGTTCCTTCACCGACAATGCCCGCTTCCGGTCTCTTAACGTTTCAACTATCATTTTTTTTCCATGGCTCGCTGCGTTGTTCTTAACTTAAGCTGAACTCTTTTCGTTAGCCTCCACGTTTCTGCCCCGTAGGTGAGTACCGGTAAGATTAAGCTGTTGTACACTTTCCTCTTGAGCGAAATTGGTAAACTGCCACTCATGATCTGCGAGAATTTGCCATATGCGCTCCACCCTATTCTTATCCTTCTAGTTATCTCCCTCTCATGATCCGGATCAGCTGTCACTACCTGCCCTAAGTAGACGTATTCCGTAACAACTTCTAGGCTCTCGCTGCGAATTGTGAACGGTTGTTTCCTTGCTAGGCTGTTGAACATTACCTTGGTTTTCTGCATGTTAATTTTTAGACCCATCGATCTGCTCTGCCTGTCTAACTCATTGATCATGATTTTCAGTTCTCCTCCTGAGTGACTCAGCAAGGCAACGTCATCAGCAAATCGGAGATTATTTAGGTATTCTCCAATTATTCTTATTCCCAGCTGTTCCCAATTCAGGCCTCGAAATACCTCCTGTAAACCTGCGGTGAACAGCACTGGCGAGATCGTGTCTCCTTGCTTGACGCCCTTCCTTATTAGAATTTTATTGCTGACTTTATGGAGGACTATAGTAGCTGCGCAGTTGCTATATATATCTTCCAGTATTTTGACAAGGCTCTTCTACCCCTTGATTACGCAATGCCTGTATGACTGCTGAGGTTTCCACTGAGGCGAATGCTTTCTCGTAATCAATGAAAGCTATATATAGAGGTTGGTTATATTCTGCGCATATCTCTATCACCTGATGGATAGTGTGAATATGATCTATTGTGGAATATCCTTTACGAAGTCTTGCCTGATCATTTGGTTGATTAAAGTCCAACGTTGCCCTGACTATATTAGCGATTACCTTAGTAAATACTTTGTAGGCAACGGATAGTAAGCTGATCGGCCTGTAAATTTTCAAGTCCTTGGCGTCTCCATTCTTATGAATTAAGATAATATTTGCATTCTTCCAAGCTTCTGGTACAGTTGAGATCAGAAGGCATTGCAATTACAGGGTGGCTAGTTTTTCTAGCACGATGTCCCCTCCATTTTTCAACAGATCTGCTGTTACCTGATCCTCCCCAGCTGCTTTGCCCCTTTTCTTTGCTTCTAAGACTTTTTTTACTTCATCTTTCGTTACTGGAGGGATGACGCATTGCTGTGCACTGCTGTTTTTCTCATTTATGCTCTGATTACATTGGCTACTGTACAGGGCTGTGTAGAACTCTTCGGCTACGTTAACTATCTTATCCATATTGCTAATGACATTGCCCTGCTTGTCTCTTAATGCTTACATCTGGTTTTTACCTATGCCTAGTTTCCTCTTCACTGCTTTTAGGCTACCTTAGTTCTTTAGAGCATGCTCGATAATCTCCATATTAAACTTCCTTATGTCGGCTACCTTGGGATGTTTTATTAACTTTGATAGCTCTGTTGGTTCTATTCTATCGGTAGGGTTAGACGCCCTCATGGTTTGGCGCTTTTTAATCGGATCTTTCGTCACCTGAGATAGCTTCCCGGTATCCTTCCGAACTGTCCTACCGCCTATTTCTACTGCGCACTCCGTAATTATTGATGTCAGATTATCGTGCATTGAATGAACATCAAGATCGTCTTCCTCAGGTAAAGCCGAATATCTGTTTTGCAGCGCTATCCTAAACTCTTTCCCTCTTACGGCTAACTCTTTAATGATCTTCTTCTTCACTAGCTCATTCCGTTCCCTCTTCAAGTCTAAGCTAATTCTAGACCTTACCATTCTGTGGTCACTACAACGCACCTTTCCGAGGACGGCCACATTCGGAATGATGCCAGGTTTAGCGCACAGTATGAAGTCGATTTCATTTTTAGTTTCACCACTGGGGCTCCTCCAGGTCCACTTCCTGTTTTCTCGTTTGCGGAAGAAGGTATTCATGATCCGTAAATTATTTTTATCCGCGAATTCGATCAATAGCTCTCCCCTGCTATTTCTAGAGCCTATCCCATAGTCACCTACCGTGTGGTCGTCAGTCTGCTTCTTGCCCACCTTCGCATTAAATTCGCCCATCAGTACAGTGTACAGCGATTTTACTTTATTCATTGCCGATTCTACGTCCTCATAGAAACTTTCAACGGTCTGGTCATCATGGCTGAATATGGGTGCTACCCTCTCGTTACTACTATAGAACTCCTCTACGTTGCCAGCTATATCCTTATTATTGAGGAATCCCACACCTAGTTCTCGTCTATGCTCTAATCCGCGATAGCACAGTGTGTCCGTCCTTTATTACTGTATACGCCTCACCTGTCCTCCTAACTTCGCTAAGCCCTATCACATCCCATTTAATTCCCGCTAGTTCCTCTAACAGCACTGCTAGGCTAGCCTCTCTAGATAAAGTTCTAGCGTTAAACGTTGCCAGGTTCAGATTCCAATGGCGGCCTGTCCGGAGCCAGAGATTCTTAGCACCCTCCGCTGCGTCACAGGTCTGACCGCCACCGTGGTCAGTTGCTCCGCAGCCGCTGGGTACTGAGGGCCGAGGGTTAATTGGTTTGACCATAGAAGGTTGTGGCCAAATACCACAGCAGGGTGGCCAAATCCTGCTCTGGTGAAAGAGTGCATTGTCGGTTCTTGTCACCGAGATCAGGCCGCACTCCAGGCCTGGTTATACAATTCCATCGACACGCGGATTTTTTTTTGAAACCCGGTGGAGAATTGCGCGGCACCAGTATTTGAACCCCGGTCCTCTTGCACGCGAGGTGAACGTTCTACCTCTACGCCAACGCTGCAGTCCATCTGCAGATGGTTTCTACCATCCCGCCCAAATTCGCTTTCGCACGTCCATAGGTACAGAAGATGGACTGGCTGTCTTGGCGTCAGCAGTTCTGGACTCAACTCGCAGCCACAATGTACGCACTCTACTGGCCATGGACAGCAAAAAGGCGTACGATATTATCAGCCAAATCTGCCATCGTGAAATTCCTTGACATGCTGCATTTCCCCGTTATAGTGCGCAATTTTGTTAAATCCTTCCTTCAAGGTCGACACTTTGCCAAACGCCTCAGTGATGAGGCCGTCGGATCATTTGTGCCTCTTCGCGGCTTTCCGAAGGGATTGCTGTTATGTCCAACATTATTTAATATTGGTTTTATCCCTTTTGCTTGGAGCTTACATGATTTCTCTGAGATTAAGTTCTTATTGTATGCTGATGAGATAACGTTGTGCAGCACACACAACGACCTGATGACTCAAGCAGCAGGCCTACAATCAGCCATAAATATTGCGTCGACTTTTGCTTCTTCAATCAGTCTGCAGCTTTCAGTGAGCAAAACCACGTACGTTTCAATAGCCAAACGCTGCTGGCGCCGTAAACTGGCTGCAACACCAATCTGTCTCCATCTATCCGGAACTCTTATTCAAGAAAGTTCGACCGTAAAAATCTTGGTCTTGACATTACATAACTCAGGAACCTGTTCTGCTTGGATTTCTCGGGGTAAAAAGCAAGCAATTCAGGCGTTGGGTCTGAGTAGACGCATTGCTCCTAAAACAGTCGGAGCCCGGTCTCATGTTGCACGACAGTTGGTGCGGGCGGTTGTGCAACCGCGCCTCGTTTTCCAAGCCCACTTCCAGCATTTGACGAGGGCTCAATGGGATCGTCTAGAAGCTGTTATACGAGAGGCAATGAGGCTCATCAGTTGCCTTCCCCGCATTACACTGATCGTGGCGCTCCAGGAACATGCGCAGCTGAATACACTAGATGAGCTGGTGCAGCACCGACGCGACGCTCGCCGCCTAAAGTCAAGCATACACACAACGTGTGCACTCAGGGCATATGCTTCATCGCACTCCATTCTACAGCCGCCACCGCCAGTTCTTCCTCCCTGGCGTTTTGTGCAGCTAAGCGACAACAAGCCAACTGATCTACGTCGGCCATCATCTACCCGAGCGGCATCGTCGTTTCGCGACCGAATTACAGAGCAAGGCGCCAATCAGCATCATGGCTCCATCGTTATATACGTTGACTCAAGCATCCAGGCCTGTGAAACAACAACGGCAGTTTACTGTACTTGCAAGCCTGCTCTGAACAAAACGTCAAGATTTCGCCTTTCAGAACCTCCTTCCTGCTTCCGTGCGGAGATGCTTGCGGTTCAAGAGGCACTTTGCTCTCTGGCCGCCGTTCCCATGCTACCCACAGCGCGCATTGTCATTCGCACCGACGTCCTTCATCTCACACGCCTACAACGACGAGTCAGTCGCCCCCCGGAAACCTTCCAAGATATCCATCGTCTAGCAGCACGCATCCCGCAGCAAATCCGCATTTAGTGGGTTCCGCGTGACCTTCTGAGCGCGCAAAACCGCGCAGATTCTGCGACCTGCCTTTCGACCCCAACCTCGTCTTTGCCTCGAGTCCTCACTCTGGATGACACCACCCTCCTTTCAACAAGAAAGGAACACCTCCGGCGCCGCGCACGCGGTCTAATCCCTCCGTGTGTGGTACCCCTCCCCCGTGGTCTTACCCGTGCAGGGCAGGTTGCACTTCGTAGGATACGGGTCGGGGTTGCCCTAACTCCAGCTTTTACATGCAAGTGGCCGCATTTCAAATATTTATATCCCCACCCCGGGTGTCCAGTCTGCAAGATTAGAGACTGTGAGGCGGATATCAATCACTTGTGGGACTGCCCGGCGCTGAAGCCGGCGAGAATTCGGCACCTGGCGGCGGTGGGACTGTCACCGGACAATCCGGATTCATATATTGCCTTAAACAGGGTCCATATCATTGCTCACTTCTTGATTTCATCAAATCAACCCACCTTGTTTCATTTATTTAAGCATATTACTCATCTCTCACTTCATAGTTTTTATGCCCTGAGGCAATAAACATCGCTTCAAAAAAAAAAAAACAATGAGCAATTCTGCATGTGTGGACATTACACCACAAAACAAAACGCGTCATGACTTTAAGGTGGAGCTTAAATGCCTCCGAATTCAACAATCACTGCCCGATTTCACACGTCTTCTCGGTTTAAATAAGTTACTCCTCCCATTTTTTTTTACTTCACTAAACAAAAAACTGTTTTTCACTGCTTTTGCATTGTTTTGCAAATTTCAACTTTTTTTCTGTGCAAAAGACCTCCACAAACACCCGGATCTGACAAGGTCCAAAGTTTCAGCGCTTACCAGTAATAAATTGTAGCCCCTTCTTTTGGCTTGAACTTGGCCCAAGCGTGCTGGACATAGAAGAGGATAGACACGGCGCCAGACTGTGGCACGTGCCGCCACGGCACGGCAGTTCGCTTGTGGTCTTGATACATATCGGCCTTTTTTTTCTTTCCAGTCTAAAACACCATCATCATCATCAGCCTGACTACACCCACTGCAGGGCAAAGGCCTCTCCCATGTGTCTCCAATAAACCCGTTCCTTTGCCAGCTTCGCGCATCCTATGCCTGCGAAGTTCTTAATCTCATCCGCCAACCTAACCTTCTGTCGCCCCCTGCTACGCTTGCCTTCTCTTGGAATCCACTCCGTTACCCTTAAGGACCATCGGCTGTCTTGCCTTCGCATCACATGCCCTGCCCAAGCCCATTTGTTCCTCTTGATTTCGACTAGGATGTCATTACACCACGTTTGTTCCCTCACCCACTCTGCCCGCTTCCGGTCTCTTAACGTTACACCTATCATTTTTCTTTCCATGGCTCGCTGCGGCTCGCTGCGTTGTCCTTAAGCTGAACCCTTTTCTTTAGCCTCCACGTTTCTGCACCGTAAGTGATTACCGGCAAGATATAGCTGCTGTACATTTTTCGCTTGGGGGATATTGGTAAACTGCGATTTATGCCCTGAGAGAACCTGCCATATGCGCTCCACCCCTTTTTATCCTTCTGGTTATTTACCTCTCATGATCCGGATCAGCTCTGGCAGCCTGACCTAAGTATTCCTTTACCACCACCAGCACCTCGCTGCCTACTGTGCCTGCTGTTCTGTTGCTAGACTGTTGAACATTACTTTGGTTTTCTGCACGTTAATTTTTAGGCCCACCGTACTGCTCTTTCTGTCTAACTCATTGATCATGATTTGCAGTTCATCTCCTGAGCGACTCAGCAAGGCAATTTCAGCAGCGAATCACAGATTATTTAAGTATTTTGCAATAACTCTTTTCCCCAACTCTTCCCAATTAAGTCCTATGAATGCCTCCTGTAAAGAGGCGGCGATTAGTATTGGAATTTTATTCCTGACTTTATGGAGGACTATGGTAGCTGTGCAGTTTCTATAGATATCTTCTAGTATTTTCTTATAAGACTCTTTTACACCCTGATTTCGCAGTGCCTTTATGACAAAAGCCTCCAAAATGTACGTGTTACATAATACAGCATTATATATAATAGTTTAGGTGTTTTCCACAATCATCGTACAGAGTTCGAAAGCCAACATATCGAGGAATGGTGAAGTTTGAAGGAAGTTAAAAAAATATACAAACGCATGAAAACAGAATTGCATGAAAGAAAACGACAAAGATGAAGACAGAAAATTATTGTCTGCGTCTTCGCGCCTTAGGTAGGAGATGAAAATGAGGATATGAAATTCACAGCGCAGAAAGTGCCTTCCAGCTTATCACGAGGCTCCGTTGCCGGGTGCCGCAACTAAATTTTTACCTATACAGGCCTGGTCTGGCGATCTCCCTATTGTGTCCGTATTGTGCGGAGCCGGAAACAATAGAGCACTTTCTTCTTTTTGCCGTCGCTACTCATCGATTAGGAGGCGACTATTAGAAGTTCGAATACAGAATCTCAGTTTGTGCCTGTCTTCTGCGGTTGTTCTGTCTCTTGGCGCTTCTATGCTTGGCCATACCAATGGGAATGTTTGCTCTGCCGTTCAAAATTATCTCCTAGAATCAAAACGTCTACCATCATGAACTTTCGTCCTGCCCATCCCATTATCAGCTTCTGTATTTCGGTTTTTACAACCACTTATAGTAATCCCTACCCCTTCTTTGCCTAAAGTTTAGTTTGTATGACCCCCCTCACCTCCTGCAACCACCTCGGCTACGGAAACTGTGCGATCCAAATTTTGGTAGGTCATCCCATGCTTGCCACATGCAACTGGTCATTTAAATAGTCACCGCCTGGTTATGGCCAATCCCCCTTGTGGGTATGTGCCATTGTGTGCGGTCAACAACAACAACAACACGAGGCTTGGCTGCGGCGATAGCCTAGTGCTCGCACGCAGTGGGAAACGAAGCTGATCTGTTCGCGTCACCGGGGGCTTTAACGCAGTCGCGGGTATTTATTTGATTTACTGTTGTTTATTTATATCACTCGGCGGAAATCCACATACATCGCAACCCCACAATATCGCGAGATCTTTTTCGGGGTTTTGACCACCGAAGTTGTGTTTTCGCAATAAAATGTAGTTTTTACGTAAATATTAAAGGACACATCTCCACTAGCCATAATCCCGAAAGCAGCTTCCAAGGCTACAGTTTCTGTAAAGAGATCAGAAAAATATTGCAACCAGACTTTCGCATTTGGAGCTGTCTTATCTCGCTGAAAATGAGCACCGGAGATCGCAACGCCAAGTGCAGCCTGATCCCTACAAACAGCTCGATTCTTTCGAAAAGCGACTTGACTATTTTTGAGAAAACAGATGGAGTTCACGTTAGTAAGTCTTGCGGAATACAATGGGTAAAAGCTTCCTCTGACCTGGTGCTGCGCTTATTCAGGGTGAAATGCTTGGGAAATGGATGTTTGACCTCACCTTGAGCAAACGAAATTACCTTGTGCCATTGCGCTCTTTCGCCACAGATTCCCTTGCGCCATAAAAATTCACTATCATCATCAAGTCTGGCTTACAATAAAACCGCCCCAAGCGGCCACGTTATCGCACTCATTTCTGCCCGCGACGCCGACTTAAGACACATAATAAAGTTTTGTCTCTTTCTCTCATTGTCGTTAGTTCAGTATCTGCTCTCAGAGATCATCCAAAAGTGCATTAGCAGCCGTCGCATGTCCGAACTTTCGTACCGAGCCACCAAGATATCATATACAAGCTTGGTGAGCCCGTAGGCATTGGGAAATACCAGTGCTCTAGGTCCGTCTAGCAAGCTGACAAAGACGACACTTTTCCGAGAAGAAAAAAAGAGGCCACCAAATAACATCGCTGAACTTCCATCGCTGGCACCAGCGCTGTCGTAACCAGAAGGGCCTCATTTAAATGATGGTGCTATTATTTTGTGGCACTTGCGTGCGCACGCCCTACTACTTTCGCTCGCTCACGGGTCGCTGCTTTCTTCTCTCGGCGCGGTGCACAGGTCTTCGTTGCTAATGACCCACTGCACGGCATTTGGTCTCATTCGCTCATCTGCAGCTTTCGCCTATTCCACTCCCTCGCTTTCTCCTATCCACTGCTATCCTCATTATAACGCGCGCTGGCATAAAATGTAATATCCTATGGCTAAGGTATTAAAGGCGCCAGCAAAACCTAATTTTATTCTCGCGTCGAGTCTGTCTCGGATTCTGTGGAACTTTTCTGGTTTTCGGCATGCAGCTTTAATCACGCTGAGGTTTCACGATCCTGTTTTGCACGCATTTTTCCTTCAGCAAATAAAACAACCATTTAGCATTGACGAATTTTCAGGTTATGGAATGATGATGATAAAATCCTGACGCATGAGCTCTACAAGAATCTCAATTTTGACGAGTGGGGATGTTTTTATGCTTGAGGATGGAATAACTCCTCTTTCTAGGACTAAATTGCGCTTAGATGAAGAAGGTTAGTGGCTGCACAGTATATACGTTCTATTTGTATTGAATCGTTCTCTCTGCAACATTAAGGCGATTCAATTTTAGGTGCTTTTCAAAGCTACCAGCAGTTAAACAATTCATCATTAAAATACGCACGATTTTTTTGCTACACTAAACATTCCCCTTCAATTGATGTCGCTCTTTAATGTATTAAAATAACTTTCACAAATTTCTACGTTTTTACATGCCATCTCCTTTTAAAATATCTACTGCATTTTTGTGTCCTAAACGTCGTCTATTGTTTGCCGAAACACTTAATATTTACCAGTTCAATTTGTGGTAGAAGCATCCCAGACACAAGCTGCAGCTAGGTGTCTGGTGTCAACAGATTTATTAAGAGGACTCGTTCAGCCAGAAGGGAGCATAACCGCCGGTAAGCCGTGAAGGCGCAGCGCCGAGACGCGCTCGCGTTGCTGTGAAATTCTGATCCGCGCGCGCCGGCCGAACTTGCTGGGGTATGTCGTCTTCTCGAGCCGGGCACAACGCTGTACGCTACAGCCCCCCCCCCCCCCCCCTCTAGTGAGGAAGTAGTGAGGGAAACGAGCGATGTGGTAGTCGGACAGCGAGGTTGTATTATAGTGCGAGTGGGACGAGCAGCGGCGACAAGACCAGGGGAAACGTTCTTCCCTGCCGAGTGCATCATAGTGCCGAGATTGGGATGAGGCCCAGCGCGATGTGCTCCCCGCGGCTGAACGCAGCGATGGAGGCGAGTAGCCAGTCTAAGCGGTCGCCGGTGGCTGATCGCACAGATGTGACAGAAGCTGAGAAACAATGAACCGCACGCAAGGCGTCCACGAGCTGGTCAGCCATTGTGGCCAGTGCGGCGATGTCTACTGACGATACACTAAGGATCGCACACTTAGGAGGGCGTTGCAAGAACAGTACCCGTGGCAGCCATGCGTCCACAGACGGAGAATGGTTCGCAACAAGGTGCATCTTACTTCGCAGGAGCTCCGTGGGCTTGCAGGCGCCGAGTTCTTCTGCATGAATTACGTGTTGTATGGCGACGTTGTTCTGAATCACAAGTGCGCCGCATGAGCGCCGCTCGTAGATGGTCGTACGGGCGATCAGCGGGCGGGGAGATCAGTATGTCTCGGACGGAGGAGGGAGAGCACCGATGACATGATCATACATGTCTTTCTGGGACGTGATGGCGCATAGGCGACACTTGGACTCGATGGTCAGGAACCAGAGTTCCAAGTCCAAGGGGCAGATTGAGCGTGGAGACGCCGTGCTCATGCGGAGGCGGCGGCGGACACGACAGAAGCGACAAGTCAATGGAGTAAGGTTGTGCCATTGCTTACCGAATATGTGGCAGGCGTCGAATGTAGCCGGAGTCTCGAGCTCCGTGCTGCGGTAGGCATAGCCTGATGAAGGCGCAGGGCAGGAATAGAGGCGAGGCAGCTCTAAGTCCGGAGTCACCAATTTGTAAAAGGATCATCTCAGACACAAGCTGAGGGTGTCCGGAGTTGACAAATTTATTAACAGGATTCGTTCAGTCAGGAGGCAGTGGAGCCGCCGGCAAGCCGAGAATGCACAGCGCCGAGATCTGATCGCGTAGTTGTTGTTTACCTCACGTTCGATTGCGGAGCTGTCGAATTTTGATCTTGGGGCGCTCGCCGAGCATGCTGGTGTATATCGTCTTCTTCTGGAACCGGACACAACGCTGCATGCCACAAATCAATCTTTTGAACTACTAGAATATCCTTTATTAAAACTATTTCAGTTCAATAAATTCCATCTGCACTATATTCAAGCGACTTCATTATCAATCGACAACTACAGTGTGATATTGTGAGTGAACCAATACTGTGTTTTCATTTTGTCATCCGGCTTCTTTCTTCGGAGGCCTGGAACGGGAGCTAAAATGGTGAAAATGAAGCATTCCTCGTTGCACATCAAGATAACAGTCCTTCCAGCAGCGGCACCGGGCTGAAGTAGTCAGTTTGGAAGCGTGAATTCGTCTTCCTGCAAAGGCCAACCTAGGCCAGAGGTCGTTGCTTCCCTGCTTTTGCCGTTCAGAAATCAAGCCCTCGTTTTCTAATATATCATGGCGAATTCATTCATTACCGAAACATTCTTCATACTTGTTAAAACAGCTAGTTTACGCGCGAAGCGCTTTCCCTGGAGTAGGACATCGCTCACTTTGAATTTAAGAACACAAAGTAGAATGGTTGACTCAGACTGTCCTTACGCCCAGCTTGAAAACATGTCCACTGTACGAGTTCCTGCTAACGCTGAGCATTGCGAGTTCTCAAATGAATTCAAAATACGAACCGATGCAGTTTCTGAAGATTGTTGCTGCCAAACGTCAATCCCTTAACATTACTCATATCTAATCTCGAGGACGGCAAAACTTGAACGAGCCGTTTAAAAGGTGTGCTGCACTCACTTGTCTTGTTTTAGTGTTCTTTTTATGATTTTTGGAGCTTTCTTTTTTAAGGAATCTACGGCTGTTGAAGCGCTAACAATTTTTCTTTCTGGCCTCACATTTTCCCTTCTGTTCGCCTAAGTCGAGAAAGCTTTTCGCAATAAACCATAACTTTTTAAATCTATACTGTGTTACGTTGTTGTTATCGTGTCAAGATATCACTGATTTCGGGAACAGCAGCAACAACGCCAGCATGCTGGCGAATACGCAACTCCTCGAAATATATTTATCAGAACGTATGTGCAAAGTGACCTCAAGTGTTGAACATGCCAGGCTTCGCTTGCGGTGCAAGCCAAACGACATGGTCAGATTTGTCACTATAGCTGTATGACTGAGCTTTCAAGAAAATGATAGGTTCTAACGATGTGTGCTACTATACATTGTCGAAGCATCACAGAAGACGTATTATGCGTTTATTGCTCCGTACGTCTAAACTTGTCCACAGTAAGAAAAAATGAATACGAATTGGCGTGCTTAGGTGAAACTTGAATTGCGTGCGCTCGCACTGCGCGATTCGCTTCAGCCTCAGTACGAGGCTCGGCTTAAGAGGGAAATGCGATAGGGTTTTGATAGACGTTTCTCCTTGTGGCCTCAACCAGGTTACATTAACAAGCCTCGAACGCATCAGGTCATGAGGCTGTGGCTGGTTTGAGGTTGATGTTATGGGACGAAATTTATAAGCTAAGCAACTTTTGCTGCAGGGCTGTTTGTCCGACTTTTTTGGATATAAAGCCGTCGCATTGACGGATGCAATTAGTTTAATTATTCCAAAATTGTACACAACAATACGACGTCGATACAACGTGTTCCACGCTAAAGCGGCGAATAAAATTTGAGTTTCTCTTTTTAATAAAAAATCAAGTTTCAAACTCAAGAGCTTAATTTTTTTCTCGCATAAAAATTCACAGTAAAAGTAAAGCAGTAACTTGGGATAATTTTGGGATGGCTCATGACGAAAATAACGCTACTGAGGTTAGAAAAAAGAACGAAAACCACGAAGCAGGATGAGTAGGATGAAGAGGAGGAGGAAAGGCGGGTAGGTTAACCGTTGGATGAAACCAGTTCGGTACCCTGCACTAGGGAAAAGGGATGAAGTATATAAAGGTGAGGGAGAAAACAGAATGATAAAAAACAAGGCAAACACAGGATATACACATGCCCTGTATTTTACATGATTGTCTTTGTCTATTTAGCGCAGTAGCGTTCTTTCTGTAACCAGATTGAAGAGCGCTCACTCAGCAAGCACTACGCTTTAGAAAAGAAAAGTTCACCGAGGCAATGCCGTAGTTGAGCCGGTCGCCCATATGAAAAAAAGTGGCTCCGACTGAATGCTGAGACGAGCTTAGTCATCTCTTTCGCAATCAATGGAAATAAAATATTGACGTTATATATGGACTGCAGTGAAAAGGAAAAAGTGCGCTACAATCGAAGCAAACAAGAGAGGCATAATCAAGTTGATATTGTTTTTCTTGATTTCGAGAAAGCATTCGATCGTGTGTCTCATCAAAAATTACTGCAGAAGTTAAAACCTATACTGAAACACGAGTGCCTACTCTCATGGATCGAAGCCTATCTTTCGCATAGACGTCAAAGTGTGGTTGTTGATGGTGTCCTCTCTGATGCTGTCCCAGTAGAATCCGGTATTCCGCAGGGCTCAGTCTTGGGTCCCCTTTTCTTTATAGTATTTATTAATGACATAGTTCACAACGTACATGTTAAAATACGGCTTTTCGCAGACGATTGCATACTTTATCAAGAAATTTCTAGCCCTGAAGATCAACTCCTTTTAAGCGATTCACTGTCTGCAGTAGAAAAATGGTGCTCCACGTGGCAAATGACTTTGAATTCCAACAAGACAGTAGCGATGACTGTGACACGTAAAAAGAATCCTTTTAGTTTTACATACCGCTTAGCCAATGAGCCCCTCTTAGTTGTCAACGCTTTTAAATACTTAGGAATTCAGATAGCCTCAGACCTTCGATGGAACGAGCACATATCGTATATAGAAAAAAAAGCTCTAAGAGAACTGCACTACTTGAGAAGAACGCTGGCACAATCCACACAAGAAATAAAGCTTCTAGCTTACAAAACATTTGTTCGGCCAATGTTGGAATATGCTGCGGCAGTGTGGGATCCCTGGACCGACAGTAACAAACTTAAAATAGAAAATGTCCAACGCAAAGCTGCTAGATTTATCTTTAATTGTTACAGTTGGAATATTTCCCCAACAGCCCTACTGCAAACCGCAGGACTTGAACACCTGGCCATGCGTCGTCATCGAGAAAAATTAAAGTTATTCTACTTGTATTTTCACAATAAACTAACAATAGAGGAAGGAATTTTAGTTGAGCACACATCTCGACACCCTACACGCTCTTACCATACTAAGAAAGTTGCCGCGTTTTCATGCAAAACTAATGTATTTAAGTATTCGTTCTTTCCCCATACTATCATTAAGTGGAATGGTTTACCTGCTGATGTTGTCAATTGCGAATCGGTGGATTTATTTTTACAAGCTCTGAAGGATGTATAGGGCTCTTATGTATCCTTGTTTTGGGCCAAGTCCGATGCCTTCGTTTGCTGCCAGGATCGATGTCATTATATGTTCTATGCCTTTGTAATCGATTTTATGTTGTATGTACTGGTTCTTGCTCTGTTCGCTATCTGCTTCTTTTGCAATGTACTTGTTATTTTTATCAATATGTTTGTACCCCACTCCTGCCTAAGGCCTGTAACTCAGGCCGGCAGTATTTGCTAAATAAATAAAAAAAAAGATATATCACAAGGAAACTATACCACGCAGCAGCTGACCATTCATTTGGCGGAAAGGGACCAGCCACGATAAATATTTCCAGAGGGCGGAAGCCCGCAACACTCACACAGCTTGCCGCGTAATAAGCTGGGTTGATTCATGGAAGCGAGCGAAGGCAAAGTGTCTGCAAACCCTTCCAGGCTGTGCAATCTCGTGGCACTTCGTCTGGGGCTTCCTCCTTTCGCTCGCAAAAAGCCGAAGACGTAGTTGATTACGATCAACATTTTGCCAAGTGTATGCCGGCGGATAGCATGGGGTGAATGTCTTCTTAATAAATATAAAAGAGATGGCAATACTCGGTAAACGAAATGCAGTACTGCATAAACAAGTTCAGGAGATATGAACAAAAGAAGCTAGCGAAATTCAGCTGTATAACCAGATGATTGCCACTTGCATGTGCCAATGAAACATATGTGTCAAGCCCTGTACACCCTGCAATTTCATTAACACTCCACCAGTAGAACAAAAATATCTTCTTTGCGTCCCATATTACAAGAATTAATTCAGCTCCTTGTACTTATGCTCCGCGCCCACTGAATTTCGTACTGAACGTGGCCAGGCGTGTAGGGCAGCTTTCACTTTGTCGCCAGCGCCCAAAACGTTTTTTCGTCCTTTGACATTTCTCACCCCATCGAAAGAGTCTATTTAATTATTGTAATACCTGCGGCACCCGTAGGAGCATTACTGTAGGCGAAATACAAGAAGAAACACATTTTCATACAGGTGACACGCTGCATAGCAAAAGGGGAAAACAAGTAAAGATAACATACAAAAAAAGACAATACAACACATCCTAATCTCAGAACAAACGATTGCTAGGGAAAAGTAAAATGCTCACAGCTTCCATGTCTGAGCACACTGATTCGGTGGCATGCAAGCGGATTGTCATGTGAATGTCTTTATTTAATTTCCATTTTTCATACCAGTCCAGTTCCATTCATTAAAAAAAGAGCAGCCGCGGTAGCTCAGTGGTTATGGCGCTCGGCTACTGACCAGAAATACGCTTGTTCGATCTCGGCCGTATACTGTACGATGTCAGTGCACGTTGAAGAACCCCAGATGGTCGAAATTTCCGACTCACTACAGTGTCCCTCATAGCCTGAGTCACTTTGGGACGTTAAACCTCTATAAGCCAAAGCATTCATTAAACTATTGACACTATTTTTACGACCCCATGGTGACGTACTCAGTATTACCTCCAACTTAAATCCCCACCTCATGAAGAACAATGATTAGAGCCAGAATAGACTTTCGCAAAGAAAAAAAAGTAAGACTTCTGATTGTCTATTCTTGCAAAAAACTGGTAAGTTGAGGCCATGTATTTGTATAAACATTCATACAATTTGCCCATCTGAAAGGACAGTGATTCGTGGGGTGGATTTACACAGACTCTTAAAAACTGAGCACCGCAATAAATTCACCAGGTCTAAAACTATTTTTGGTAACAACGTGATAATGAAAGCCCGCTATCACTTTCACCTACCTACTCTTTGTACGCTCTATTTTCTTTCATATGCAAACACCTTACGTGTTGCATTTCATGTTGGGGCAAGACATGTAGCACTCTTCTGACATGCTTTCGCTACCTTCGAAATCAAGCTCTTCTTCTAATTACTTTCAGTGATCTTTTAGCATCACTCCGGACATTTATAGCTCTCTTTACATTCTCCAAACGTCATCAGAACTTCATCTCAAGTTGGGATCATTTATCGGTGGTACCTTTAGAAATCACAATGTTCTCAATTGTTTTGAGTTTTCTAAACTCTTGAGCGACACTTAAACTAGGTTTGCTGAGCCAGTTAACGTACTACTACTGAAAACTAACACGAAATAATAAAACAAACAGCATGCTTTTACCCATCTTTGTGTGGAATATTTTACTACCGGAAATGAAATTATGTTAACTTACACTATTTTCACCACTAACTGAGGACTTGCCTGTTCACTACCCCAGTTTGATCTGCTTAGGAGACCATTTTTTCTGCGCTCGTGCGTTCTCTATTATTAACCTAATATTTAACGTATTGTATGGATATTTTATATATACTCTGTTCCTTTTCTACTTGTTTTATTCGTGTATTTTACACTTTTTCTACAATATTTTTTAGTCACTCCTTAGCAAAGCACAATGACGTTTTCTTGTATTCCATTCCTACTTTGTTTATATTCTCTTACTCTCTTATAGTTGGGGGGGCCGTAATTTTCCACTTTGAACAGGAGCGCCCCTGGAAAGTGTTCACTTTGGCACCGGCTGCTATTTATTTATTTATTTATTTATTTATTTATTTATTTATTTATTTATTTATTTATTTATAAATACTGCCAATCCCAATCGGGATCATCGCAGAAAGGGTAAAAACAGTATTCAAGAAAGCAGGTACATAAAACACAGCATTGCAACTATATGTGAACAGAGCCTGTTAGGTTTAATAGCAATAGTAATAATCGGCGAGAAACAACATGGGAGCAACAATACAAGAAAAAAGAAACAAGAACAACATAAATGCATTACACATTAAAACGAACAATTTTCATTAAATCAAATCGAGCACTGGAGGTGGCGAAATGGTGTTTATAATGCACATTGTAAAGCTAGTAGGTGCGCTTCATATGTCTCTAAAAATTTTTCCAAAGATGAGATGCTTACACTTGATGGTAGGTTATTCCATTCTCGAATGGCTGACGGAAAAAACGCATGTCTAAAACAGTCTGTGTTGATTCGATATTCTTAAAAAGTTTGTGAGTCCTTATGTCTCGTTGTTCGTGTTTCCGATTTTGAAAAATACCTTGTACAATCTATGCTCGCCATGTTGTGAATAAGTTGATAAAGTAGTCTCTGTCGTGCAAGCCTGGCGCGGTTTTGTAACGTAAGTATGCCAGCGTTGTTTATGAGTTCTGTGGGTGATTCAATTTGTCTGTATTTGTTTTAGATAAATCTTACAGTTTTCCTTTGAACTACCTCTAGTTTCTTTAATAGTTTATCGGTAAACGGAAACCAGGCTATGTTCGCATATTCAAGTACAGGTCTTACAGAAGTATTGTAGGAAAGTAATTTGAAGTCTGACTGCGCGTCCCGGAGGCGCCTCTTGAGAAAGAAAAGTCGTTTCAGTGCAGATGGCGTAATTAAGTTCACGTGCAAGTTCCATTTCAGATCAGATGATAAAATTAAACCAAGTTATTTATGCTGTGTAACTGCGGGAAGCGGGATATTGTTCATTGTGTATGAAAAGTCTGATACGTTATGTTTCCTGGTAATTCGCAAGATAACACTAATGGTTTATGGTTTATGGTGGTTTAACGTCCCAAAGCGACTCAGGCTATGAGGGACGCCGTAGTGAAGGTCTCCGGAAATTTCGACCACCTGGGGTTCTTTAACACGCACTGACACCGCACAGTACACGGCCCTCTAGAATTTCGCCTCCGTCAAAATTCGACCGCCGCGGCCGGGATCGAACCCGCGTCTTTCGGGCCAGCAGCCGAGCGCCGTAACCCCTGAGCCACCGCGGCGGCAAGATAACACTAATAACCATATGTATTGGATTTTATGCATATTGAAATAAATATGATCATGATGCTTAAATTTGGCGGGCTTTTCAACCAGGAAAACCATAATTCAAAATAAGGTGTCCAAATAAATAATGATGAAGTACAGGTTTTTTGAACTCTCTTCAGTTTGTGAGAGGAATTTGTGCCACACACAAAATAGCCGAAAAGTAAATTTGTTCATTTTTTTAAATTAGCAAGTTCAGCAAAATATATAACACTCTGGCCTATTTTACACCATGGTACAGAATATGGGTGAATTTCGCTCATTTATTGAGCCCTATTATAGGTATAGACGTTATTTAAAGATAGCTGAGGCACGCTTATATCTGCTGTATTTCACTGTTATTAGGAGCAACTGTAAGATGGAACAGAAACAAGTGATTGTGATCACAAGAAAAATTAAACCATAACGGTCACAATCCGCAACGTCAACGACGAGTGATCGCATAAAGATGTGTTTTCCGCATCATTTCAGAAAGCTGATTAAACGAAAAAGATAATTCGAACTTCGCATATGCCTCGACAAGCGGGCATATTATTCAGGTGCTCTTAAACTGCTATGTTTTTGTTTTTCATTTCCTTTACGGTTTTTCTTTGTCGACGGCTTCATTTAAACAACAGTGTTTTCTACGCGTCCGCACATAAATTCCGACATCATTTTAATTCGATGCGGATTAAGTACACGATTTGCTGCCAGCATAAAACTAATTTGCATCAAGCATAATTAGTAAGTGAACAACCAGCGGTTGTTTATAGTATAGGAGTGTACACTATCACGGAACTCATCAATGCAATGCGCGCCAGGGGCCGGGCTCTGCTTCCCCATAGGTTACTAGTGAAACGTGCGCAGAACGGCATAATTCAACACGTTTTACACGCTTGCGTTACTGAATATATCGTATTCGCGTTTCGTTAACACCCGAACGATGCACGGATATTCAGGCAAGGACGCTTTTCATCCTACAAGAGCCATAAATGTAAAAGCGTTAAAACTCCCGTTCGGCGGAAAGCCCGGCGTCGGTGTCGTTGTGACTGGAAAATCCTTATTTATACCCAATACAGCAGCTGACCGCCGTGTGTAGCGTTTTCGCAATTCCGGATATCTTCAAAAGTGAATTCTATAAAACTACAAAGTGCATCTCAAAGAAATTGTGCGCACTTAACAAAATATGCATGTGCCAAAAGTGAATGATCTGCTTGATGCAGTGCGGGACCTCGCAGCGGGCCAGGGACCCAGCAGGGTCTATTACTCACTTGCGAAATAATGTGTTTTTGTCTGTCAAGTACGCGTTATTTTTTTTCACGGGACACGATGTTAGGGAGTCTTTAAAAATTGAAAATTGGTTTTTGAAGAAAGGAAATGGCGCAGTAACTGTCTCACATACCTCGGTGGACACCTGAACCGCGCCATAAGGGAAGGGATAAAAGAGGGACTGAGAGAAGAAAGGAAGAAAGAGGTGCCGTGGTGGAGGGCTCCGGAATAATTTAGACCACCTGGGAAACTTTAACGTGCACTCACATCGCACATCACACGAGCGACTTTTGGGTTTCGCCTCCATCGAAACGCAGCCGCCGCGGTCGGGTTCGAACCCGGGAACTCCGGATCAGTAACGGAGCGCTCTAACCAACGAGCCACAGCTGTAGGTAATATGCAGATCTTTGTAACTTTTTTCTCCTTTTTTAGAGCACTGGCTCTAAATAACTGCTAGCTTGAGTAAAAAACTGATTCGCATTTTCTGTGAATACCATTTCACTTAAATGGTGAAAAAGCCGCCTTGTTTTCGGTGGAGTATGTTTTCCAAAAAAAACATGACGCAAGCACGAAACTTGAAGGAAGTATCGGTTCAGCCACCACTTTTGTTGCTTAGTCGTATCAACGATTACTGCTATTGCAACACGTACAGTTGAAACGTAACTGCATTTATATTTCCAATTAGCTAAGACTTGCTTATATATCGCAAGGGGGTGGACTACAGCAATCCCGTAATTATTGTAAAATATGACCAATGAGACATGCGCCTTAACGCCATCGTGTTAAACACTTAGAGTAAATTCAAAGCCCCACCCGCCCCCCTACACACACGCAATTTTTTTTTTGCCTACAGGCACTATCAGCACTAATGGCGACACTACGAAAACGGCTTCTTGCAAAGCCAATTTTTTAGGCTCCGAAGGTTGGATAGGGTATAGCATTGTCAAAGGCGCGCAACCACTTTCACTTAGGCACTGCCAATACAGGCGCCTGACATCCATTTTCTAACTTGTTTTCGGTTTATAGAGCCCTATTATATGCTGTTCTACTCTCGTTGACCAAGCGATGGATGTGACGAGTAGTTCACTCTTCCGTCACCGGAAGCACGAAAACACCTGTAATATAATCTCTCATATGTAGTTTCAATTTACTGCAGAACGGAAACTCTCCTGCTTTAAGAGCTGAAATGGCAAATAACGACGCCTCAAGAGTACCCAATTGCACCCGATAACGCTGTTGTGCTCAACTTTTGCAGGCGAAGCTTGAGGGTCACGAATTTTTTTTTCTGGTAATCTACTGTACGCGGCTGCATATTTGCGCACCGTTTTTTTGTCCTAAGGCATTCAGAAATTGTGGGAATAAGAAAAATTTATTACTCCTTTTATAAGATTTAAAAAAAAACATGCAATTTTTTAAATTTCTACTAAGAAAGAAAAGTCTGTGATCAAGTCTTGGGTAGTTACTTTTATTCACCCGAAGTTTTAAACGTTTAGGCACCAAAGGTTTTATGTGTTCTTTATTTAAAATTCAAAGTTTTATATATTTCAAGTTTTATTAATTCATACGTTTGTGATGAAGAGTATCAATAATGACGACCATGTGTAATGTTCCGCTTCCTTCCCTCTCCCTGTCGACGTAAAATCCGTTTTATATAAGGACTGCTAGATCGATGTGTTATAGCAAATGTTTATTGTATACTTACTGCAAAACATTTGCGGGGATAGGGAGGCCGCAACTGGCAAAGAACGGGGTTAATTGGAGGGACCTGGGAGAACCCTTTGCTCTCCAGTGGGCGTAGTCAGGTTTATGACGGTGAGGATTGCAGAATAATCTCACGAAAGCAAACTTTGATTTAGTAGTCATAGACACTAACTTCGTAGATTGGAAGTTAGTAATACCCCAGTAGCTCGTCGCGTACAAACGGAAAACTATTCTTGGATCCAAATTGGGTTCTTGAAGGCGTAGGACTCTCGACTGGTTCTCTAACGATCAATGTAAAGCTTATTCTAAAAGCTGCAATCATTCGAAAGAAAATTAATCCGTTACAAAGATTCATTGTAAATCATGTTGCCTCACGAAATGTAATTCATATAGCATCTGACGGTTCCGTTCGGAAGAACAATTTCAGGCCTTCACTGATATGATGTGGTCATGTGTGCCATATGGTGAAATTCTTATTACAATGTAACGGTTATCAATGAAGCTTCCAAACACAGTAAGTCGAATGAACAAAGCTCTCTTTGCCATAGTGGCTAATGCGCTGCCGCCAAAGAAAACACATCTTTTCTTATTCAGTTCAAAGCAGGCTAGCTTTAAAACTTGTACAGCGCTGGAAGTACTGCTCATTCGGGAAGGTAGAGCCGTCGAGTGGTACAAGACAATGTGTCCTACCTTGTCTCGAAAAGGAAGATGCCTAAGTGGCTCTGTATCGAACGTGCTGATATCCCAACGGGGAAACTCAAGAGACAATGTTTCTTTAGTTCTCTTCGCTTTCACAGAACGACGAAACGAAAGCACAAAAAAGTCTGGAGGGCTGGAACACTTACCTTGTTTCCTCATAAATGGTAGGTGCCAGGAGACCACCAGGACGAGGGTGCGACTGTGCAGCATGTAGGAGCCTTCTGTTAGGTGTCACTCGGAAATTCTGCTAAGTGAGCCGCGGAGGTGTAACGCGTGGGAGCTCCCAGGGAGGCGCTCACTGCGTGAATATTTTAGGGCCCCTGCGCAACCCACTGCAGCAGGGAAGAAAGGAGTTCACGTGCGCCCATTAGCGTACGTGTGTCTTGTCTTCAATGTGTTATATTGGAGATGGGGAGAACGTGCTTCGCTCTCAATAGAGGCTCCGACAAAGAGAAAAACACTTTGCAAACAAACGAGAACCAGGCTGGTAATTTTCCAAATTCATTATTTTGCTGTGTTACATTACAAAGAATAACCGAGATTTTCTAAAGTAGATAGCATGCTTTCAACCGCGTTATGCGAAATACCGCCTTGACGTGACGCAGGCAGAGAATGGCGCCTGTAGAGGCATTTTGTTTTGTCCTCTAACCCCTGCATTGCTTTGACGAATGTTCTGTCACTGAGTTTCTGGACCGCTGTCTTTAAGGTCCTTATGAGGCCCCGGTACATCACTTGCTCCTTTAGTCGTTATTCATATCGGTATTTATGCTCTGGTAATTTGCAGCAGCAATCCTTAATCCTTGACCTTATAGGCTGGCATAACAGGGAAAAAAATATCTGCTTGTTAATATGCATTCACTGAAGTCATCATTTATTAAAGCCTTTCCAGGCGAATGAGTTGTGGGAAATTTCGCTGCTCAGAAAACCTAATGCCAATTTCATTTCTTCTACTGCTTCTCCAGCAACGGGACGAAAGCCAGAACTATGGAGGTGACCTTGACCAGGGAAGAACGTTCGCCCCCGACATATCCTGCCAATTACTCCTTGCCCCTTCAAGGACTCACCGAAGTCTTCCTAAAGAGTGACAATGCTTCAAACAAGAAAGAGTCCGACTAAGCGCACCTCACTGCATGGTCAAAGGAAAAAACAAGTTTTTCCGCATATTTCTCGTAGTCATTACGTTAAGAGGTAATAAAGAACAGTTCAATAATCAGACTTCCATCTAAACACACAAAATGATTATCTGTCCTTTCTTAAAGCACGGGATGCTTTTGTTTCTGGTCTGATATATATATATATATAGTCCTTTTGCATGCGCTCATGCGTTTGCTCACATGCACTTGATATGCATGTAATTTTTGTTTATATGTGCTTCAGTGCTTTTTTTGTTGTCTTGTAAATTAAATATTCGTCCGCATGCGAAGGATGGCTTCATGAGCCCGTTCATCTCACCAGCTTCATATGGACTGTGCTACCACAAATTGAGAAATATTCAAGCATGCTTTCATGTGGTAAAGTGCATGGAAAAAGTAAGCAGTGTTTCTTCCGTTTCTTTAAAAGGCCAGGGCTAATTAGGCACGTACTACACTCCACGACAGCGTTGGGCATATAGCGTACACACTTCCATCACCTTTTTTTCCAGCTTACACTGTGTACTCATAAAACACTAATTACCTACAAAGGCTCAAGCTGAACTCAGCTGTATTGTCACAAACGAAAACAGAAATCGAACTATAGAGCTGCAACACTTCGTATCTTACATTCTTCATCACGCATATACCGCATGCTTTTTTTTACCTGTACCACTTTTGTGGAAAAAGTTGTGAACACTGTGTCTATGCGATTCGTGCAAGTGTAATATATATGTCATGACGGACGTAGTATATTATGCCCTTAGTATAGATACGTTAAGTTTAAGTAGCAAGTTGACCTAATTAACATCTCAATTTTTGTCTTCAGAAGGTCACAATAATATGTTTTGGAACTGAAGGTATTGAACTGAGTAACCGAACGCAATTTTTAAATTTCGCAATTGACATTGCGATTCCGCTAGCCAGTGCGGGTTCTGCGCGCAAAACGAACGTACAGGAAAACACACACGACAATAACCGGAAATTCCATATCTCTACTTCAAAACGGAGGACTCTGAATTAGGAAAGTCGCATGCCCATATTCTAAATTTTGAAACACCCGCACGCTCTAAAAACGGCCACAAGGCAAGGGCCTCTTCCTGCAGACTCATGCTACGTGGGCATCCCGCTGCTTTCCTGATGTTATCAGACTTCAGTATTACCGGTCTGACTTGCCTGTAGATTCGCCAGTATATCTCACCGGAGCTTTTTGACCCTTTCGCTGAAACAGTGATCACTTGGCCACTCTATTACTTTATTACCGAAACGCAGGAGCGGTTCTTCGGCGTAGTGGCTCTGCTCTCGGAGCGTTACCTGCATCCACAAGTTGACGACTTAATTGTCTCCGGCGGCGTAGATGGCAGGCACCCGCCTAGCCAATGCCCAATGAACACTGTTCCATTTCTTGGTTTTCACACACTTTTCCCCGACACTAAGTGCAGCTATGCTCTTTCCGGTGCATCTCGCGTGTAGGTTTCCTTATCGGGTCGTTTCGCGCGTGCAATACCGCCTTTGTCATCTCTAGCCGCAGTACCGATTTCGAAATTTAGACTACAGGGTTCACCTACGTTGCTGAAAACCTACAGTAACAAGATTTTTATGTGAAGCATAATAGGGACACTACTTAGCTCAACCATAGCCCAGCCTGGCGCGGCCGAGACCACCAAGGCTAACTCCCACTCCTCCCGCTAGGGTCGCTGCAGCCGAGCACGTGGTCTGACGTCACGCCATCTGAGGAAACACGGGGCTCAACTCGCGCGGTCGACGCGCGGCCGCGACTACCAAGGCTAACTCCCGCTCCTCCCGCTAGGGGCGCTGCAGCCGAGCACGTGGTCTGACGTCACGCCAGCTGTGGAGAAACGGGGCTCAACTCGCGCGGTCGCCGCGCGGCCGCGACCACCAATGCTAACTCCCGCTCCTCCAGGAGATTGCTAAACAACGAAGAGACTAGCCTGACTTACGGGCAGGCGATACCGAATCCCTTTCACAAATCTATTATGCTTCGCATCCTAGGCTTAACCTTAGCTAAGCCAGGCCATTTTTAACTGGAACCGAAAATCAAATTTCATCAGGAAGTAATGGTTACATAGAAGTTTTTAAACTAGCTTCTGCAAAGGATATATTGTTCGCCGTGGCAAAGAATCCGCCAACAAATTCCCCATTGAGTGTCTTTATTGTTTCTTTAATAAAAAATTTTATATAACAAAAGCACTCCAGGTAGAGCACAGAATAACACTCCTGTTAATGACAGCCGTGTACTACGTTCCGTCCGCTGACACTATTGGTTGCTCGAGCGAAAACTTTTTCGGGCAGCGAAACTCAGGAACCGCATTTGCAGATGGCAGGAGCGAATGAGACGTTCTGCATTATCTTCATTCCTAAAGTTCACCCCACATCGAGCGTGAAGGGAAGCCAACTTTTCCCTGCTCAGCAGTTGGGTACGGAGCCCTGGAATCTTTAGAAGCAAAATTGCATAGTTGTTTAGGTCTGCGCTTCTATAGGAACTAAAAGCTGAAAGTAAAGAAGTATGTCAGCCAGCTTAGGTTTCTGCTAACGCAAACTGTTTTTTATTAAACAAAAGACACGGTTAAACTGAAAATTAAGCAATTATAACGCATTACATCAATTGACCCCTTTGTTCATTTATTTACGGTCGGATTGCGATTGCAGATGCGCCTAGAACGAAGCTGGAATCCTTGATGTAAATAACTTTTGCCTGTCTTATATTTACGAGATCAGTATTTATTTATTTTTATTTACACAGAATACCCCTAAAGGCCCTCGAGAGAGTATTACATAGGAGGGGGGGGGGGGGGGGGGGGCACAGGCAAATGAACAGAATAAAAGAAAACCACAAATGTAAAACAACAAAAGCAAAAATAAGACACTTCGCATGACATACGTAAGCAACAGAATCAAAAGAATGGCAGCGCGGCAAAAAACGAAGATTACTGCAATATTAAAATTATACAAACAGAACACTAATGCAATGAATCATTTAATAACATACCCTGTAAAGTAAGCCATGAAAAAATAACAATGTATGCGAAGAGTTAAGCAGTAGTTATTGAAGATGTAAGATTAAAATATTTATCAGGATCAGTGGTGGTTGCGATAAGTTAAGGCAGAGTGTTCCAGTCAGATATTGTGCGTGGTAAGAATGATTGCGCATAGTTAAATGTTCTGCACGTGAAACACCTAACTTTAAAGGGATGATCGCGGCGGTCTAAAATCGAAGGAGGCAAAGAAAAAAAAGTCGTTATGAAGTGATGGATGATGATAAAGTTTATGAAAAAGTGATAGTCGTGCAATTTTCTGGCGGCGACATAAATCCTGGAGACCTGTGCGTTTCTTTAAGGCTGTGATGCTGGTGTTACGTGAATAATCGGAGTAAATAAAACGAACGGCGCGGTTCTGCAATGATTCAATGTTATTTATTAGGTAAGATTGGTAAGGGTCCCAAATAGCCGAGGCATATTCGACTTTAGGTCGAATTAGAGTGGTATAGGCATGGGCACGGAGGTGAGGAGGAGCATGCTTTAGGTTATGTTTTAAGAGACCTAATGACCGATTAGCAGATGCAAGCATAAGGTTAATATGGTGGTTCCATGCTAAGCCTGAATGAAGGTGAAGTCCTAAGTACTTATACGTGGTGACTAGCTCGAGTGAGATATTATTTAAGGAGTATGCTGTTTGAATTCGAGACATTTGGTTAGTAAAAGACATCAATTTAGTTTTTGAATGATTAAGTTGCATAAGCCAGGTTGAGCACCATGCTGTTACTGAATCAAGGTCAGATTGAAGGGATTGGCAATCGTCGGTGTTAGAATAAATTTTGCGATAAATTACATAATCACCAGCAAAAAGTCTGATACGGGAAGAAATGGAATCCGGTAAATTGTTGATAAATATTACAAAAAGTAAGGGGCCAAGCACACTTCCTTGTGGGACGCCAGAGTGTACTTGACTGAAAGACGATTTGTGGTTATTGACAGCTGTAAATTGAGACCTGGAAAAGAGAAAAACTTTAACCCATGCAATGACAAGAGGGTGAATATTAAGCAGTGCTAGTTTCAATAATAACCGGTTGTGAGGTACTCTGTCGAAAGCTTTAGAAAAATCAAGAAATATGGAGTCTACTTGAATGCCAGCATCAATCGATGAATGTATGTCTTGAATGAATCCGGCAAGTCGCGTTTCGCATGAGTAGCCTTTACGGAAGCCATGTTGACATTTAAAGATAATGTTATGTTCCTAAAGATAGTTAATTACCTGCGAGTGAATTACGTGTTCAAGAAGTTTGCAAACAGTGCTAGTTAATGAAATGGGTCGATAATTTATTGGTGAGGAACGATCACCAGACTTGAAAATTGGCACAACTTTAGCTAGGAGCCAGTCCAGCGGAATCACGCCTGATGATAGAGATTGTGAAAAAATAGCAGTCAAGATGCGATGAATACCATGAGATGAATTTTTGAGTATTTTGTTATTAAAGCCAAGGTGATCTGATGCTGATGTTGTTTTAAGCTTCCCTAGTAAGGATAAGATACCAGTCTCACTGATACATATTTCGGACATTGACGTATTAGAAGCGCTGACAGAAATAGGAGGTAGAGGGAGATCTTCACGGGTAAAAACGGATGTGAATGCGTTATTGAAAAGTTCGGCGCATTCGGCCACTGGAACACTGCTGCCTTCCGCATTGGTAAGAGTCAGGATGATTAGCGGGGTTTATTATCTGCCAGAACTTCCGTGGATTGTTTGTTAGCATTGCCGGTAGATCGTGTGGGAAGAAGTGCCTACGTACAGATATCAACTAAGACTGATATTCCTTATCACATAGTTTGTACCGTTGCCAAGATTCGGAGTGTCTGTTCTTGTCGACTTGTCTGTAAAGGCGCTTTTTCTTGTTATTAAGGCGACGTAGATGCCTATTAAACCAAGGCGCTCTGTTAGTGCATGGGATACTGATGACTGGTATGAATCTGTCAATGAGAGTAGCAAGTTTCACGCTGAACAGGTTCCAGTTCGTTTCCACGGAGCGTGACGAAAAATCGTGAAGAAAATGATCGGCAAAGACTGACAACTGAGCGTTTATTTCACCGAAGTTTGCGCGGTTGTAGCACCTTATTTGTTTAGTGCGAGTTACCTTTATATGGGGCACAAAATTCAGGTTACCCGTGATTATGGAATGGTCGGAATGGCCTTCTAAAAGCGCAATGTTGGAGCAAAGGTAAGGATCACTTGTCAAGACAAGATCGAGAATATTGGCTGTATGGGTGGGGCAGAGCATCGAAAATCACCGCGGACGACAGGCTCCGGAGCCCCGGGGACACAGTATCGCTGCAAGTGCTATCACGCAACGACAAGACGGACGGGGATGCCGTAATTGAATGGCCGAAAGCATGAGGCGGGCGCTCCGCCTGCGCCACTGCCCATGCCTTGATCAGTGTACTCAACCATATCAGTCTGATACAGAAAATGAGTTTGAAAATTTAACTTCTCCCAAAGAACCCCAGGGGAGGTTCTTATCTTAGCCGTCTGTGGCAGCATTCTTTGTCTTAATTACATGAATTCACTCAAAAGTTAAATGATTATATATCATTGATATACCGGGCGTTTCAGGGGTCATAATAGAAATTTATAAACTCAAAGGGCTAGAAATACTGAAGAAATCTTTTCAGCAAGAAACCGTCTAATGCGGTGGACTTCAGTTACTATTGATATAATCTTAATCTTGCTGATAGAAAACTAAAATTTTCTAATAATTATTTAAGCGCTGGATTCTGGCAGTTAATTCTATTTGGAAATTCGGAGCCATGGACAAGACTGTTTCACATCAGTTATTCAATTGAAGAAAACGGTCTTCCCTAAGCCCCTGCAGTGCGAGAAAATCTGGCGCACAATTCTGTAAACAGCTGATATTCTGCGCATATGCACACGAAGCTGGCTACAAACATGACATCTGCAGACGACATGTCGCAATGACCATGCCGCCAAACTTAAACACCCAGCCCCATTATAACATGGTATTCAATTTTGTCTTGGGCTCGCCGCACACAAAACTAGCGGCTACGCAGTTATCGACGACATTCGTTTTTCCTATGCCTTGCGGCGGACCACACGAATGTTCGTGATGCTACATCGCTTATTCCTGCAAAGTTATTGTTTGGATTTTGAAGCTCCTATTGTTAACAGTTTTTTAGAGTGTTGATTGAAGAACCTCCCATAGCGAAAAAAACATTGGCGAGAACCCTCCGAACACAGCCGAAAAGATAGGGTGGGTACATGCAAAGGAAAAAAAAAATGAATCATGCATTTCGTATTTTCATGCGCGTGTAAACCAATAATACCTGCTTACCACATTAATAGCGTTTTGTAGTACTCTTTTGAATTCCCGACGTAGAAACCATTCACCACTACACACAGTGTCCATTAGTGGTACTCTCTGACTGTACACGTGGGAGGAGTATCATTTTATGTGTCAGTGAAGTTATTTCCGGCAATTATTTTTTCTTTCCCCTCGGATGCACAAACATTACCAACTTCCTAATAACACTGTTAGGAACGAAATTATCTTACTCTGGACGAGTTTATTTTAGGTTGTAACTCGTGCCCTCTTGCTTCAAAACCTTAGACTTTGTTTTAGTGCAGATTTCGCAGTCAGGCCTGTTTCAAGGCTACGGGAAGTAATTATTCCGTTCAGACCACAAGTAGGGCTCACGGGTAATAGTTGTAACAGTATATTGAGATAGAACGTACTTTATTCTGAATGCTTGCAGAATTAGTTTCTTCTGAGAAATATAGGAAAGCCAGATTACCATGCAGAGTCCAATTCTCTGACTCACCGCGAAGTTTTGGCTTCCGAAGTGGTAAAAAGCTGGTTTCGGATACGGCACTAGTGATGGTTTGGCGGTCATGTCAAGACATGCGGTATTTACTTTTTAGTATTTATGCCATCGATTGTTTCCCCTACGACCCATCATATAAATCAAGGGAACAGACGGCAGGCACATATATCGAGGTTGCTGTGCATAATCATATGATGGCGCTGCGCTTTAACATAATTCTTATTAGTGAGCAGGTAATTCTTCAGACTTCAGACCACTTTAATCCGGTACAATTGTAATATCCGAACCAACGCGTGTAACGGAAAACAGCACTATTACCCTTGATATAATATTAACCGATCATCCAGAATGTGTTCATTCCTTCACGTATCATCCAGGCGTTAGCGATCACAAGATAATACATGCATGCCTCACAATTAAACCGTTGCCCCGCGAAACCAACACACAAACCATCCGATTATATGATCACGGTGGCTCAGTGGTTACGGTGCTTGGCTGCTGGCCCGAAAGACGCGGATTCAATCCCGGCCGCGGCGGTCGAATTTCGATGGAGTCGAAATTCTAGAGGTCCGTGTACTGTGCGATGTCAGTGCACGTTAAAGACCCCAGGTGGTCGAAATATCCGGAGCCCTTCACTACGGCGTCTCTCATAGCCTGAGTCGCTTTGGGACGTTAAACCCCACTATACCAAACCAAACCTAAAATACTAAAAACATAAAACATACATGTGCGTGTTTCTTTTTGTTATTCACGCAGTCACTCCTCACTCGCCAACCGCCCAGCGATCGGAAACATGGGAATGTCGTTCCAGTCTAAAAATCAGGTGAGAAAAATTCCCCTTAAATTGCCGTCCCATTTCCCTAACCAGCACATCCTGCAAGATCATGGAGCACGTCATCTATACCCATATCGTGGCCTTCCTTGACTGTAAGGACTTTTTCACCCGGCACAGCATGAATTTCGCAGGGGCTACTCCTCCGAGACCTAACTGGCAACTTTGTTCCATGATCTGCACATCAAGCTTGATTCAAATAAACAGACTGACGTCATATTTTTCGATTTTGTTAAAGCGTTCGAAAAAGTACCCCATAAACGCTTACTGACAAAATTTTTCAGACTAAATTTGCACCCCTACATAGCTGCGTATATTGATCCCTCAGTCTTTGCACCTCCGCTTCATTGAAAACTCTCCGAATTTTCTTAGCCTGCGAAGCAAAGACAAGACAGGGTTCTTCTTCAGTAACGACCTACTCATGGCTAAAGGCAACGCAGATATGTAAGTTAACGGGCTGGGCTCAAATAGCCTCTACTAAAGACGCCCACATTGTCCAGATAGGTGCTGCGAGAAAATTCCCGAGAGCTGTGCTGAGCACGGGGCCGGAATGATGCCATTCCGCGTTTACGGGCATGAAGGTGCACGGCTGATGGCAGCAACCACCATTGACACTGAAGGCCAGTAGGCAACTGCTTTGTATGTCGAGGGTGTCGTACCAGCATAATTTGAACTTTTATGTATGCAGTGCTTCCTTCAGATAATCCGTTTTTATGATATTTACGTTTGTATAAATTCATCCGGACCCATGTGCTGGGTAGTTACGGACTCATTATCATTTTTACATTTCGTACGAGTAAGAAAAAGGACTTAGTATGCAATTCTGAATTTAGCTTCTCACAAACTCGATCAAAGTGCTTGTAGAACCGCTACACCTGGCTGCATCGCCACGTATTAAACTTGATGCTTCGTAACATCGCTTGAACGGCGTATTTCTTGGTGCGTCATTGTCGGGACCGTGTTGAACCGAACAGGCGAAAGTTAGTTGTCCAGAACAATCAGTAGAAGCAGAAGCCTGCCCTCTGGAAGTTGCTTGCGCAGCCTTTCTCCCGTCTTAAACAAGGCAGCCGAACATTACTTGAGGTGGCGACGAGAGCTCAGGTGGGCCGAAGGACAGAGCGATAGATCTCAGTGATTGAGGACAAAAGGGCCGTCCGGTGGGAACAAATGCCCGATAAGGGATTCCTTCTTGACGCTTTTTATTCGTTTCTTACATTGTTACTGTGTAAATCACCATTTAAGTTCACTTTTTCCTGTTCCTGCTTCTAATTTTTTTCACTCTGTGCTCTCGAAGAAGGGCCACAAAACGCTCAAGTGGACGAAGTTGTCTTCCTGTTGATGAACAACTGCAGGAAAATTGTGAATAGAGAAAGAGAGCACCAACGACGAGAAGAGCGCTACGAGGACCAAAAATAAAACTCGGGTAGCGCAACAAATTACCTCCTCCTTAATAAGAGCAGGGTACGGTTGTGGAGGAAGTGAAGTTGCAGAGCGGGAGAAAATACAAGCGTTAAAAGCGCAAACGCGAAGAGCACTCTTCAGGAAAAGTTCGGAACTTTTAGATGCCCTGCTCTCCGTCATTTTAACTAATTACGTGCAAAGTGTTTCCGGCCCGTTCGAGACATCTATTTTTTTCGTTTCCACCCTTTAGCTGCCGCCAATAAGATGAGCATAACAGATGCCTTCAACAGCGTCGAATGTCTACACTTGTGGTAGAGGTGTGGCTAGTAGCTTGCGGATATTTAATTTGACGATGTGGCGCGCTTTATTGCTGTCATTTCTCTGGCTGAGGAAGAACAAGACTGAAAGCTTTTGCTCATTAAAAGGGCATGGTTGAGCCGAGAAAAAGATTTTACTACGTGTCAGTACTGTTCGTTGCTGCTTGTTTGCTTATGTTCAGTGCCTACCTTTGACATCAAAAATCTAGAATGTGCACCGTAAAGGTCATATACTTTAAAAAACCTAATCGAGTATAATTCAACATCGCAAGAAACAATTGAATATTCATCACAAAATTTCGGACCGACCCTAATACCAAACATTCTGCGTATGGTTTCAACTGCCTGGGCCCTGCGCGCTGTCACGGACCCATTACGGTAGCAAGTTAGCCAGGGCTATTGCTTCTTAAGAGTTGCTGTAGATCAAGTTGACCGAGAAAATGAAAAGGAAGATGGGTCAAAACGCATGTCGGCATCACCATATGTGATCATCAAATTAAGTAATCCTGGAGAACGACTCACGAGGCTAAAAAGAATTGGTTGAACAAGTTATTTTTAACTTCAATCGCTGCTTTGGGTGAACCGAATGGACAAGCAAAACACCAAGTTTGTTATGCCAGTAGCGTTTGGAAAGCCTAACATCAAGTTGGGCATAGCCCCACTAGAGTCCTCTTTAGATTCCATAAAATCTTGCGTATGTTACTCCGGACGAAAATTCCGCACTACTGGGCGCGTCTGGCCACGCCTTCTAATGCATGCGAATGTGTGCGTGTTTTCGTTTTTTTTCTCATGTGCATAGTCTTTTCAGTGTATGGTTGTTCAAATATCTCATAATCTGACTATGGCACTTCCGTTGTTTTATCTTATACGTCTCTTCCTATCCTCCCACACCCCAACCACACCCGGGAGGACATGGAGGCGACCCTGCTCGGCCGGTCTGACCTACAGGCCCAAAAGGTCGTGCCTTAGCACGCCCAGGCAGCGGCCAACGCTTCTGGGTCCCGCACTAGGGACAACCCTAGCGCTTGTGAGAGCCGGCCCATTAAGAGCAGGTCCAGTCATACGTCCATATACATACTCTTATCGAGCCACTAAAATCTTTTACCCCCGACCCCTGCAGTAATGTCTTACTGTCGGTACAAGTATCTGAATGAATAAATAAATAAATATTGTAAGGTTCACGGCAAACGCTTCGAGCTTTGGCTCCTCTTTCGACGAAGTTACCGCTTTTTAGCAAAGGCGGAATTGGGCGCTAAATTTTCCTACATCGGCGAGAGTATTGCGATAATGGTCGCAAAAGGCTCAATCTCTAGGGGCTGCATTGTCTTCGCCTTAATAAATGATAGAAATCGTATAACTTACGCAGTAGTCCTTGGCAGTTCTTTGTAACAGCAGTGATCCAGTACTCTTCACCGAGACGTCTAATCCTTTTTCCCATGAGCTCACCCTATTTCGACCTTTTGTCTCCGTAAATAAAACAAAACGTTCCACGCACAGACAAGTAAAATCAGCTAGAAATGACAACTGCCCCCGGATCGAGTTCGCGTCGGGTGCGTTAGTGGTCGAGCATGCCCGCTGCGCTCTTTGAAGGAGAAAACGAAGGCATGCGGCGATATTCCATTTCTTGCTCAAAACTTCTCTGCTTCTAAAAGGAAAGAGTAGCAAAATTAGTTTACGAAACGGCTTTCACCTAGCCTAAACATGCGAAGGCCCATGATGCAGAAAAAAAAATGTGGCTTCAATCCATGCTATGAAGGTGGTTGGACAGCGAAGATGTAAAACGACACCCAATTACCCATTGCTGCGTAATTCGAAAACTCACGCACGTGACTCTACAAAGAGTGAAACCAGAGACAAGTGAAATATACTTGCATTGCCCTTTATTACTTCACAACGAAATTCACGACTGCTTTATGATCAGTATGATATACCATGAGATATTTCAGTTCTAACTGTAGAGATATTCTTTGCTAAGGTTAAATAAATGCATGAGCCATGCATGGTGGTTGGTTGAGTTTCATTGATGAAACGGTGTTCCCATTGTTCCCACGCACCTTATCATCCATCATGTGGTTTTGATGCTTAATTGTTTTGTTTTTTATTAATGAAAACGACTACTGAGCTGTATGGTTTATGCCTATTTTCAAAAGAGATTTACCATTTATGCACTCTTTCTTTTTAATTTTTATTCATTATTTTAAGTACCTTTTAAATTATAACGTTTTTATTATTTTCGTTTTTATTTCCATTTGTTATTTATTTTTACACAGTGACTGATGTATGATCAGTATGATATACGATCTCTAAGCTGTTGGGTACTTTTCCACTCAGAGGAGCATTCAATTTTTAGCCTGGCGTTTTTTGCTATCGACGCCGACGACACGAAAGTTTCCTTGCACATTAGACGTATACAGCTATGCTGTAAAAAAAAATGTGCGAACGAAACACGAAAGACGCACAAGGCGATGCAGACGACGTTTTTCGTGTTTATTCCGCATTAAATAAAAATCTTGCAGTATTATTGCAGAAACTTCTCTCGAATAGCTCTTTTCGATACCTTTGGGAGAAAAGAAATTTTTCGGCGCAACGCAATATCGATGCAACTTTGAGACTATGAAAAACAGCTTTCCAAACAAAGTCACACCAGGCCGGCTAAATATTAGTGAGGCCTCAGGAGAAGAGTCACAAGTGACCTGGAGTCCATTAAAGAAAATCGCTGTGCTTTTCTTGGTATCTTCGAACTTTTTTAAAATTTCTGCCATTACATAATGTACACTGTCACTTTGAGGACACCTTGCACATGCCTCTATCGCCTCTTTTGTTTGCCCCAGTATGACGACAGAAGCTGACCTAATTAGCGTATACTTAGACCGGTGACTTTCCGAGAATTTTAATAATGCATTGTTGCACTTAACGTGTATGAGCACCGCCAGATAGTGCTTGTTAAGTGAAAGAGCAAAAACTTCAGCCACCAGAAAACTTAAGTGCAGCTCAAATTGTGTTAGGGTTGTTTTGTTCTCATTTTGTTATGTAGAATATAATAATAACGATGCGCAGTTAGTATTATTCTCTTGACGTGCCGTCTCTCATCGTTAGAGAATCCAAATGTTGTGTACTGAATGTGATAACACAAAAATATTTATTCACTGGTAAAGAATTCTTTTTTTAAGTCCATGCCGTACAAATGCTTTTCTATACGACCTCCAACTAGCACATTCTTGCGCCAGCTGCTCTCAGACTATCTCAGCAACAGTCCTAGTGTTACCTCTCAGGCGTGCTCTGCACCGCCTCACAATCCTCTTCTCTTCTTTCGGAATCAGCACTGGTACCGTAATGAATAATCGGTTAGGGTACGAGTCGTACGCATCGCATCTCTCAAAGTACGCTGATCTTTGGTTGTCTCAGTTATCATTATAGATAATTTGTTCTTAATTTCACGAGACTGGACCTATCACGCGGCTGGACCTTCATTTAACGCGACTGCACTTTCGACCTGGAGCATTTCATCTCTTACCATCCATTCCATCACTGAAACTTTATGAAATACAAGGATGAACGTCACTTTTGTCTTTGCCTCTCTATTTAGCCAGCAAGATTATCGACCCAAGTCCGACTTTTGCCGCAAGCAGCTGAAAAGAACGTCAACATAATGATTGTGAAGCGAAGTTGCATTATCCTCCGAGACAAAGCAGCGAACGCGCATTCTTCACCTTCGGCTACCCACAAAAGAACGGAACTACGTACGCACTCTGTCCGGTTCGTCGCTTCCAAGCGTCAGATTACTGAAAACATGGTGAATAACCTGGCCGGGTCGTCTGTCACCGTGGACCTCAAAATTTATGAATTTGTGCCCCTGAAACAAAAGGAATGATAAAAGATAAGCTTCGAAGGCTTAGCTTCCCGTCGAGCTTTATTCCTCCGCAAGTCGGCGACGACTCATGGAGGTATATTTAGTGACCTAAATGTTTTACAGTCAAACCGCTGTGATTTTAAACGGTGCGCCAGCTTCTCAAATGGCGGCTCTCAGTTATGTGGAGTAATTCACACAGGAAGCGAAACTACAGGATAAGTTTCAAAACCCCTCTTCCTCCTTCTCAACTCCATTTCTTTTGGCATGCAAAAGATTCCTGAACATGATCACACACGGCAAGGTTGATAAAATACCCTTCCCACTTCATAAACGTTTTCAATGATGCTACCTCTCAACGCTTAAAGGGGTACTGATATGCTTATCTCAGTGCCGATAAATCTGATTAAATGGATTTCTCATGCGTTCCACAGACCAGTCCACAATAATTATTGAAAGTTAAGCATGCGAACGAATCTTATTCCGCTTATGAAGTTCAAAATAAAAGACAAGATGAAAACGAGTTTTATTTTACCATTTCACTCACCGAGTGCTGACATAAGCCGTTACCAGTCAGGAGCGTCCCTAGCACAGAAAGAGCGGAAGCTCGCAAGCAGTTCTTGCTTCGCCGGGGCAGCCCACCGCCGCGCATTTTGATGGCGTCGTGCCCCTGCGTACGCACCGTAGAGAAGGCAGGGATGACTAGCTCAGCAAAAGAGGAGGAGGAGGAAAGGCAGGGAGGTTAACCAAGAGAAGTTTGCCTATGTTTACTAGCAGTATTGGAAGGCTAACACCAGTCGGCGCCGTCCCCAATCATCGCCTTCCGTCATGCTTTTCTCTTGACTTTTTGATCAAGGTGTGTCGACCGGCTTTTTTTTCGCGGCATTTTTGTTTTATATTCAGCAACAGCACTCACTTCCACGAGAAATGAAAGTGTCGCTCCTAGCTTGATTGTTAATGAATTGCGTTCGCTTTCATTGATTCTTATTCAGGTTTTGTCAAATGCTAAATCTTAGACCACTCGCAGACAACAATGTGGATCCACTTTGCGAGTATAAGAGAGCTAGGTTCAAACTGGGCTCACAACCAATCAAAAAGGCAGCGCGCAATGTACATAATTCTCGATGCCTAAAATTAACTATCTGTCGCCACATCATCGGCTCGAAACGAGCCTTTCTTGGGAAAATTAAAGTGCTAAATATTACGATTTCAGCGATCTATTTGGAGTTTCAGTGCCACAATGTCGCTTGATTTTCATACAAAAAATGAAGACCTATTGTTAGTGACTGTTTACTAACAAAATAACAATGGGAAAAAAGATGTTCCTAGGAGCTGCATCTGCTATCGATACCTAATGTAGCTGAGCTGCGACTAGCGGGAATAAAAAAAAAAGAGAGGACCGGAAGATTGAAAAAAAGCGGGTGAGCGATAGTAAGAAAGGATAGGTGTAGGGGTTAATATACACCATGTAGAGATACAGAATAGGAAATAAATGTGGGCTGCGGCGCCACGCATGAAGGGAGACCCTATGCGTGATTTACGTCGCACAGCACCTCTAACAGAGCGAACAGCGACCATGCCGCAAACAGTCAGACTATTCTTCAGAGCTTTGCCGCTTGTCTGTAATTTAAACGTGTGTGTGATGACTGGCGTCTCGAACCGGTTGCTTTATTTTAGTTTGTTTGGCGCCAGCGCGTCTCATATTCCCTCTTCATAAAGCGTGTGTCGTACTGCTTTGTATCACAAACTAACACATATTTGCACTTTGTGGAAGCCATAATGCTGTTTTTTTATTGATCTAAATGAAAAGCGTCTGAAAGAAACGCATTGCTTCCAAATGTAACCAAAACATTCAAGATGAGAGTACGCCTGCTATAAGTTCCAGTGTGTGTTGTATCAAATATTTCTGCGCGCACACACGATAGGTCTTCCTAAGTTTCATAAAACATACGGCTCATGGCAGCATTCATGCTGTCCTTTTCCGATTTTGACGACTTAAGGCGCATTTATTTATTTCTTATGCTTATATACACACTGCTGCCCCGTGGTCCGCTTTGGACGAGTAGGCTAAAAAGCGTCTCAAAAATTCCTTGGAGGCACTTACGATATCTCTTAACTACGGGAAGGCGAAAGCCGTTCGCGACTCATTGCACTGATTTGAATTTGAGCGATGACGTCACGCTGCGCATACGCAGTTGTTGCTTGGCGGCGGGATCACACCAGCCGCCAGTGAGCAGTTTGCTCACAGCCCAGTTGGCAGGTTGTGATCACGTCACAAGGTCACATGACTTAGGATGTAACGAACACACATCGCGAGATCGCGTTACCGGACGGACGTTTACCGCGAGTATGAGGAGTTACAGGCTTTTGCCTTAAAATTTCACTTCTCAGACTCCTGAACACCACATCCACACATACACGCAAATGTGCACTTTTTACAGAGAATACAGCAGTGCACACAAAAAAAGATATCTGAAAGAAGACCCTTACCATTAGACTAATGGACACAAATGCATGATTATATATGTTATCTATGCCGGATAAATTTCTTAGAGATGGCCATAAACTTATCTCTCAATGTACTAAGTTCCTGTTTTCAATAGTGTGGAAGAAAAAGCTTAACTTCAACATGTTAGCACGCAGGCAGAAAACAGCTAAGTGTCGGTCATAAGATGTTGGAGTTATTATTCACAAAATATATTTTTAATTTGAGCGCCTAGCCTAAGATGTGACAGTAAAACTTAAGAATGCAGTTATTAAATATAGGATCCAGGCAGAAAGGCAACCTACAACTATCATTACACAATACTTGCCCCCAAATTCTCAACATTTGCAACACCGGAAGTGAGCTACACAGTCGTTATGGAAAATATTTGTATTAATGGAGGGCCATGTTCACTGGACAGAATACCTGGGAGGCTTATTGAAATCTGCGACTCTGGATTCAGAAGCAGTGTGTGATTTAGAGAGATGGCAGATTTATTTTACAGAAAATATGTTGAAGAATACCACGCCTCACTGAAAAATATTCATTGGCACTGAACTTATTTCTTAATAATTGTTCTCTTTCTTATGTCGAAAAACTATTTGCTTTGCTGCGCGAAAAACGCATGATCAAAACGCCGAGACTACTAGAATCGCACCACGGCCTACTGGCTGCAGTCAGAAATACCAGGTAGCAAAAACAAAACAATGCGGCAGTGGACAGCATTTTAAAGTTAATAATGGTGGATTCAGACGGCACACTTGGGATCTGAGTGTAGTTTCTTTTTCCATCGCTTTCTGAAGACAGGGGGGTGCAGATCGTCCATTTCTTCTCCTAGTGCTAGCTGCAGCGACTTGTGTTTGCGTCCGGCTTCCTTCTTCGGACATTTGTCAGTAGCCGCACAGTGCCTCCCGACCTGTGGTCGTTTGCGGCGGGGAACTATATCCGCGTTATTACTTGTTTTAGAGTTTTCACACACTGATAGGACTCCCATTCGTCACTCGCGCAGTCCCCAGACCAGGTTTTTAAAGCTTTGGTGCAGTTCTGCGAAAATTCCTGAATTGCTGGAAACTCTGGATTTCTTCTTTTTCACCGTTCAGAGCTGAATCAATGCTACTATTTCCAGATTTTTGTTTAGCACTAAAACACTCTGGTAGCGCTATTCCGCATGGGTGAGAAATAAAATAAAGGGTTTGAATAAAAGTCGCAAAGCTAGAAAGTTCGCAGTCATATCTCACCGAAGTCGCTATGTGAGAATGTGGACTGGGCTCCTTTGACTTCCGCAAACTGAAGCACTGGATCTCAGTCGCTTGAAGATCTGCGCAATCGAAGATGACTTCGCACTCCTGGCAGATGAACAGCGGAAAGTTCATGCTCCATTACTGATACCACATGAGAGTATTATGGGACCGCAGGCTCAGGATTTTGCAGCTCAGAAGTGAAAGTAAGACGTCCCTAAAAAATAAATATCTTTTTTTGGTTAACGCGTTTTCTGTTTTTTTTCTGTACATAAAGAGACAGCAAACTGTTTGAAGCGAAAAAAGAAAGATGTTTTGGCATTTAGAGGGGAATAGCGGTTAAACCAAGAATTAATTATGGAATTCGTACTCGTGTTTCCTATACGGCTTCAAAAGCTGTCAAAAATTGGCTGCTTTCATCTCGTCGCGTCGCATAACTCTTCATACGAGAAGGTGTGCGCGTAACGCTCTGGAGTCGCATCAAAGGTGCAGCCTCGTTATTGAGCTTTGTCTCGGAAAATCTCTACACACCGCATCAAATATGTTCAGGCGCAGACTTTTTCTCTTTCTTGAGGCGCACCCAGGAAGCGAAATCTGAATTTCTGGTGGCCCAACATTTCAAATCGCTTGCGAGGGAAATTTTTCGCTTCGCATACCATGCTCTAACGCAGATCCGGCACGCAATTTGCAAATTATCGAGTGGAATCCGACTTCAGTTTATTCGGCAGAAGTTGGGCAACTTAACTGATCTTTGATTAGTTCAAATCTGGTCAGAACTACCGTAATCGAGATTTACAACCGCAGCTTGCCTAACAAATTTCATTTCTCGTGACGTATTCGCTGCCGAATTAGATTAGTGTTTCTTGAGATTTGCTACAATGACTGAACACAGATTTCAGTCCACCTTTTTATTTAACTCCTCACCAAAATGGAAACGTTTTTTTTCATAGCATTTGGTAATTTTATGCCAAGCAAGACGCTAGTAGGTGAGAAAAATTTTCTTGAGGCGTAGCAATGCAGTCACCGCAAATAATTTTGATGCAGGTGCACACAGTGCTCATTGAGCCATCTGGCACTCGTTGGTTTCCGCCCTGTCCATGAGTGGCTTCAAACAGTGGCTTCAAGTTAGCTCCCACAACTTGGCGTCAATTATTTCAAGCGTCTCTACTGTGACTGCGTTTAGGTTGAGTAGATTTCGTGGAAAAGTAATCAGCTTCTGCACGCTCTTCTCTTTCCCGTGAATCAGTATTTTCTTTCTGGTAGTATGCTTTACAGCCGCTGGGGTTATATTTCCTCTGCTGTATTTCACGCAGAGCATAAGTTTATGATGTGCCCAATGATACTTGAAAAAAACTTCGCAGCCGACGAGAGCAAATCTTTGACTTGCGACATCAGGATCCATTTTCTTTTTTTTTAAGGTAAAATCACGAAAACTTTCCAGCGAAGTTGAGTGTTTGCCGACCTTGGCAGTGTGACGTTTACTCGTGGCCTCTAGACAGTATCTTTCATAACGTGACTCCCGAGTGAAACACTTGATGTAGCTATTCTAATTGTTTATCTGCTTCTGGTGCCCGTCTCTTTATTTTAGAAATATCTCCGTATTTTTGCTTTTTTTAAAGTGCACATGTACGATGAGGGTATGGCAAAGAAAGATATCAGGAAGAATTTCCTCCAAAATCTACGTGGCGCAGATGCCCTTGTGTTGCATATTTAATAACACAAGCAATGTGCGTCGGCACACAGTTTTTCTATAAAATAATCCTGATGTTATTACGCCATGGGTGGAAAGAATGAACCGTTTGATGTCCGACGCTTGTCGCCAACAGGAGCGGCGCGAATTGAGAATTTGCAATAATTGCGTGCCCCGCCGCGGTGGCTCAGTGGTTAGGGCGCTCGACTACTGATCCGGAGTTCCCGGGTTCTAACCCGACCGCGGCGGCTGCGTTTTTATGGAGGAAAAACGCTAAGGCGCCCGTGTGCTGTGCGATGTCAGTGCACGTGTAAGATCCCCAGGTGGTCGAAATTATTCCGGAGCCCTCCACTACGGCACCTATTCTTCATTTCTTCTTTCACTCCCTCCTTTATTCCTTCTCTTACGGCGCGGTTCAGGTGTCCAAAGATATATGAGACAGATACTGCGCCATTTCCTTTCCCCAAAAAACCAATTATATAATTATATATAATTGCGTCGCACGACAGAGGAAATTAACAAATTTTTGGTGCAGACAAAACATCATCTATATGTTTTATTCCATAGCAGCAACCTACGCCTTCTGCTGGCTAAAATATAACTAGGGATCTCTCGCAGCTAATGTCGTTTAGGGACGGTAAACACTATATGCCATCTCATACCATACCATACCATACCATACCATACCATACCATACTGTACCATACTATACCATACCATACCCTACATGCAATATTTTACAGAGATAATACAACGCACAGACATGCCTTACATTGCCACTGCACGCTCATGTCTACTTTGTGGCTACTATCAGTACTGTTTACAAAACTGTTGCTCAAAATCGCGCTCTTAATGATGGCTGCGACAATTTTGTGGCTCACACATGATAACCGAAAACGAGGACATTACCTCCCGCGGAACGCCTGTGTACAGATAAGGTGCAAGTGGCAAAGGCGTGCCTAAGATACTGTCGCCTGCTAACCACACTTGGAGCGTATCTCTAAACATTGTAACTGTAAAACTGCATGGACATTCGAACTATAGCGAAAAGGCCATTGAACGTTTACCCTGCGTGCACCAAAGCGACAATATACTTCACTTAAATACCTATGACGTTGCGTAAAGTAAAGAAACATACGAACTGAAAAATGCTTCAAAATTCTACATTTACTTAATTCTGTTTATATTGCAGGAAGAAATGTTACATAAACTGATGTCCTGAAAGCGTTGCTCGCCGGAATGCATGATTTCAGCATTTTCTGGTTAAGTCGACTGTATCGAAAGCAATGGCGGTGGTTGCATCTTAACGTATGCCAGCTTAACTTTTAATTTTCCGCATGCAGCACCTTCGACCATTGAGCTGGTATTTGTCCGGACGCGCTCTGGCAATACTTGAAGCGGGACAGTCTGTGATATTTGAAGACATTAGACAGGGAAACACAGTACCCTTCGAGAATTACAATAAGCGCACTTGGAAAGCGATCTCTTCAGATTAGTCTCCCGTGTTGTTTTACACACGCCCATTGTCAGCCATACGGCTTAGGCGGACAATGCAGACTTACGTTGAGAGCTTTTCGTTGCCCCATTCGTGGTAATGCTGTGCTTAAAACCATCCCCATAATGTAAACTGTTGTGAGTTATCCCTTCCTAGTTTTCACCTGTCGACTTCCCTTAAGAGCGTTTTATCGTGGTGCAGTGCTTTCGCGCATCTGTATATACCGACCTTTACATCGAAAACCTGCCTGTGTATTAAAAAGTACGCTCTTGTGCTTCAAGTTCGCTGGTAGTCAAAACATGTGATTTGGATAATCAACTAAAAAAGTAATCAGGTAAAAGTGACTACACTATAGGTTCGAAATAACCCGGGTGCGAACGCACCCCAATGTGAGAGTGCCTTCTGGCTATACATTTTTATTTGGACTGATTTGGAAACTTTCACGCTCTAGGGTCCTCCGATATTTCCTCGGACTGTTGCCTATTTGAATTCTCTCCCTCCTCAACGTTTGAATATGCCTCAGTGAGTCAATTCGAGCGTCTTCTTGGTAAATGACCCCGCTTTTAAGCATTGCGTTGTGTTGTTACCTTGTTTTAAAGATTGTGTGTGTGTGTGGGAGGGGGGGGGGGTAGACTGGTGCACGCGAATATCGAGTCTTGCGTATTTTTTACCAAATATTTATACTTGATTTACTGGGCTTTATTCTTCTATAAGCCTTTTTTTCTTCGTCGGCTGCCAATGGATATATTTTATACATCTCCCAGTTTTATCTTGTATAATTTGGTGTGCGTGGTGATGTAGGTGTTTCTTTTTTAATGCGCACGAATTTCTTGCTTTCTTTTTACCAACGTGATTCTTCTTTTTCTTAGATTGCGGTGTGCTGCTTAATAATTCAATGGTAACACCTAACGTTGATATACCGCTATACAATGGCATTACCAAAGCATACCGAGCGGGCACACAACAACCACTGTTTTGTGTTTATTTGACGCTATCGATGCCTAAGTTGTTTGGAGCAGCTGTTCGTTCGGTGTGAGGTTCAAGTCGCCCGAGCGGTGCTCTAAGTGCGCATTGTACATATAGCGTATGCTTCCTAAGAAACAAACGCATAATGAAGCGAAACCGCCGTTAACAGGCTATTAGCAAAGGAAAAATAGACAACGAATTCGTTCTTCTGAAGTAAAGACCCTGTTTGGATGCCTATACAGCATTAAATATTTTAAAGAAACAACTTTTTTAGGGTGGTATACAAAATTTAAGTCAAGCTTCCAGGGCGCACATTTACTTCAGAGAAACGCCCATCAGTCTAACCGATTACGCTAACCGGTAACGTCTCACTGGAAACCAGATGTACCTCGTAAATTGTGAATTTCTTTCTGTCGCCAACCCTGGTTAAATCACAGCCTGTGTAAGCTTATTTAACCAGCTTCCTGCCGACGTCTAACTCGTTTCCAAACATGTAAGATGTTTCTTAGCATAGAAACAGTATTTTTAGACGCTTTTGGCCGTTCCGAGCATCCAGGCCTTGTCACTCGCATTCGTCTGCATCGGCAGGCTACTCATCCGCTCTTTCTGTTGCCAGGCCCGCACCTCTTTAGTGCTGGTTGTGCTAATGATATATGCCAGAGGGCATAGGCAGCAAAGAAAACAGCGCCTAAGCCTGCGGGGGTTTCTTTTATAAGAATACTTCATAATATGAAAAAAGTATACAACAGCTGTATCCTAAGAGTACTCGCCTATGGGGCAGAAACGTGGAGACTAACGAAAAGGGTTCAGTTTAAGTTAAGGACAACGCAGCGGGCTATGAAAAGAGAAATTGCAGGTGGAACGTTAAGAGACCGAAGGCGGGCAGAGCGGGAGAGAGAAGAATTGCGGGTTAATGCCATCCTAGTCGAAATCAAGAAGAAAAAATGGGCTTGATCAGGGCACTTAATGCGAAGGCAAGATATATGTTGTGCTCCGCCTGTTTTATTCACGGAATTTCTCTCAAATTAGCCTCTATGAAAGTAATGCTAAATTAGGTCGTCGTGGTGATGTCTAAAACATGTCTTTAGTTCATACACCAGAATACAACTGTCACTAGCTACGAGTCGCCCAAAAATATCCTACGAGTTTTTTGCAGTTATTTACACGCTTATACCCACTTTATACAGCCAGACTTCCGCTTTTTTGCTGCTTCAATATACGCCTCTTTCCTTCAGAAATCATTGCTGTATGATTGGAGTCCGTGTGTATGTGTATGTGTGCAAAGCCTTCATTTCCCGGTGGATGCACTTCCCATTCTCAGACACCGCGGGAAAGTGATCTGTTTTAAAGCGCAATATTGAATTCATACCACTGACACAGATTTGTCGCGTCAGAACTTAAGATACCCCTCCTGTGCCTTTTTTAAACCTCTTTAAGTTGAATGCCCGCTTGGTCATGTACAACTACCCCGCCTCTTTAGCTGAGCACGATTAAATGACATGCTGAAATATACCATTGCTTGAAGCATAATGAAAAGTTGTTCCATGGATTTCAAGGAACGCCGTTCATGTTGCAGTTGTTTTCGTTGTTCCATTGAATGGATGTAAATGAATGGATGCTTCTACTGCAAACCTGCCAAAATAAAAATGTGTTTGGAAATTTCTATGCTGTACGAGGGAACAAAGGAATAATCAGATATGTGATGTATATATAGAACAGACATGCACAAGCAAATTACCACAGCGCAAATCTAAAGGCGTTCAGGCACCAAAACTGCTCTTGAAGCGTCCCCTCACTTTCTTAGCCTTGCATTGAAGACCTGAATCGTCTGTGACACTTCCCCGAAAAAACCCTACTGCTGGCCAATTTGAAGCAGGGCAAAAGTGCTGGTCATAATATCAGCGCTCACCATGATGTCCTTTTATTACGCACGGCAAGAAAATTATTTCAAAAAGCTTAATGCCTGCGAAAGAAACCCACTGCCATCGCTGCTGCGATTACCGTTAATTTGAGCACGGCCGCTCTCTCAAGTCGTTCGCCTGAAAAACTCCAGGTGTACATAAACGAGTGTAGTAGGCAGCCGCTTAAGCCGCACGTCACGCTCCGATGCTGCCAAGGGCTGGTAAGATTTGTCCGCTGAAAGCGTAGGAGAAGAGTAACACGCAGTGCAATGGAACAACGGGTGGCCACTGAGGCAACAGGACATCGCATCAGGTACAGTAAATTAATGCACTGAGTGCCTTTTGTGTGTGCACAATGCAGAAGCGCGCAAAAAGGGTGTCCCCAAGCGCTCGGTCATGAACAAAGGGTCCAGTGCTGCGTAATTAAACTAGTCCTCTGGGGCGACCTCGCCACTGCTGCTCAAACCTCCCTCGCTTTGTGCGTTTTTTTTTCGGGGACTCGAGCTTTGGGCTTTGGTGCGGGGGAATTGAAGCGCGGTTGTTTTCGAAACATTACGGGCTTACTCATTTCGCACGGTTGCCCCTGTGCATGCTTGTTTTTACCTTCATGCAAATGAGAGTACCTGAGCGCAAGAAGCATGTCAAGCTCGAATTTCAGTGGCAACGTTGAAAGCACATTTGTGTTCAGGCGCTATATTTGTGCGCGCCCTTTTGTCTAACACGGAGCCACCGGCACGAAATTCGACACCATGGCTGACTGCACAGATGAAAGGAAGGAGCTCTTATTTCGCCGCGAGTAATTTCAAAATAATGGTAATGACGACGGATGGCCTTTTCGGAAACGCAAGTGTCGACTCTACGCTACGGTTCGTTTACTTTAGAATGTTGTAAATATCTTGGTGTGTTCTTTCGAATTGCTCTTAACCACTGTGGTGCGTTTACATCCTGTAAAAAAACCACTGATGATCGCGATTGTCTTTTCGCTGTGAACAGCTCGATATACTCTCTGAGTCTCTGGCCCGGTTTTTGGAATGCTAAAAAAAGGGAGAATCGCGCCTGCACCAGCATACGCCAAACCACCACCCCGTGCATTAACGCTGTTAGACCGTGCACTAACGAACTCATATAGTTATTCAAAAGAGAAAAAAACTTCATTGCTCAAATAGAAAACGCGCTTTATTGAATACTTTACTTCATGTCATGCCAACGACAGCGGCGCTAGTAGATTATATAATGATGAGAAGCCTTTAATTGTAATGTTACTCGGCAAGGAAGCGAATTGTATTTTTTGGATTGAATAATAATTAGAGAAATCCTGTTCCTTCATTCATGGACACACGACTACAGCGCCCTATCACTTAAGAGACCCTTGGGAGGTTGAGAGACTTTTTTCTGGTGGATTACCTAACAGCGCTTTCACATGTTGTTACCCCGCATAAGCTTTAGCCGTCTTCACCGGTCATACAGCTATTTCTTTACTGTCTCCTGTCCTGTCATTTTCTGCGGTCTAGCAACGAAGCGCAGACTCAAGCGAGAACACCATCATCGATAAAAAATCTCATGTTTATTGCGCAATTTTAAAATAAGCATGATTCTGCCTAGCCTCTCCTCTGAAAGGATCCTGCATAGTGAGGTCATATTGTATGAAGGCCATAGCCCTCTCTTGGTCATGGAAATTTCCACTATCTTGCACCGTAGTTTAGACATATGACGGCGCACGCCAAGAGGCCAAGAGAGCGGAGGCCACGTGACTCATCTAACAGCGCTTATAATTAAGATAGGACAAATTAAAGAAGCGAAATGAAGAAAAGATGTAAGGAAGAAGCCGCAGTCTGTCTTCCGCGCCTATCTGAGGGCGAACGCCGGAAATATGATCGCAGGGCACAACAGCGTTTGTGGTCTTTGTGTGTGCGGCGAAGTAGCTCCGCTAGATCAAGAATTTGTGCCAGAACTCCAGCAATAATTAATATTTTGTGTTTCGCAACGCTGGAGCAGTTTACGGGGAAATAATTGCAACTCTAATCTATAGTGGCTTAAAACAACCTCACCTCAACACGCTATCCAACTGGCTAATCTTTGCTTGGATTAATTCGGCGTCCCTCTACTGTGTAAGCATAGTAACTCTGGTGAAAATGTAAACCAGAGAGAAATAAACACGAGAAAGAACAAGGAGGAAAGGAAAATTAATCAACACAAGCCAAAGACATTCCATATGAATGTTCCTGGTAGAGAATTTCTCTCACCTGGAGCAACACACTCAAGCATTACTGGCAGTGGCAATGAAAGCGCAAGTGCACAGCAGTGCAGTTGCGCAATTGTCGCCCAAGTTGAAGGCACAACGGCGGTGCGACGAGTAGAAAAGCTCAACGAAAGGCTTCTTCTGCAGTTTTCGCTTTCCGTACGTGATTTCTCGTTCTCGTAGATCTCTGTTCAGTGCTGGTCTTTCCATTTTTGTCTGTGTGCTGTCCATGAAGGACCTACAAAACCCGAAGCGGACGAAGTTATCTTCCAGGTAATAAAGAAATTCAACAACATTAATAACTAAAAACGCTGTAGAGCGCTGCAAAATCCGCTAACTGAAGTTGAGCAACAAATACAACAAATGAAAAAAAAAACATGCGATGCTGGTCACAAGAGCATGCACAGTAGCAAACCGCGAAAAAAGGCAATTTTTAAAGAACAAGCAGAAATCGAACTGCTCAGGAAAATTTGACGAACACTGACACTCGCAAGATCCGTAAACAGAAGCGAACTTCTGCAAGCGACTGCAGCCAGTCTCGGATATATATTTTATCCGTTTTTCCGTATGGACCCGAGCCAAGTTACACACATGAGAACTGCCGTAGCGAAATTACAATCTCCAGTGATCCATATCACTCCGACAGCAGGTGGACTTGTAATCGGTGGAAGGAAAAGGTAAGAAATGTGTAGGTTTTCGGCTATGGAAAATTCTTGATCGAACCAACGAAGATACTTCACCACCAGTTAGCACTCCTTCTTAGTGACAGTTTAATCATGTTTAATACTTGTTGCCTGTCTTTGCCCGTTTCATAAGCTTCCCGTTATTTCGATTTTTCAGTTATTTTGATTCGAAATAATCTTTTTTCTGTCCCAATATTATATCCAGGCCTGTAAAAAATTCTGAAAAAGAAACAGCAATTAATTTCTTCGAGGCCTCTACAAAACTTCTCAGACAGAGTCACAATTGTTTAAATTTGTAAGACCGAGATGCCAGTAGTCGCCAAATAATCACACCGTAAACAGTGCAGACACTTTTTCTAGCGAAGGTGCACATGGCGCTTTAAAATTAGAAAAAAATCTACGTAAATTCTGCTGGCAAAATTAATCTAGACGAAAATCGCGGAGGTTGTGCTAATATAGTCACGGACTAGAATACGAAACAGTGGGCAGTGGCACGGCACAGAGCGCTCGTGCTAGGCCCTCCGCCATTAAATCATTCCATCGCCATTTGTCACGTAGTCCGCTCTTCACCGGCTTGCCTTCACGTAACATTTGGTGTGACGGGCAGGGTACTGATCTCCATCCCGGTCCCGAAGCTTCGGCGTCCTGCGTCTGCCGTGGTCGTCGGTCGTGTCTTCCTGTCCGCACCGCCCGGCTGTGCCCCAGCCCGCAATACCAGAACCGGCCACGCCGTTCACCCCAGCCCCGTCTCCTGCCCTGACCAAAAGAAACGACATGACGACGCCGCCGCAACTCGAAGCTATGACCCCACCGACCTAGAAGCCGCCAACATATTCGAACACAGCCCCTGCCTATGCCGTTCGGTGTGTTCATGGGCCTCGACCGTCGACTGAAGATTAACTAGCTACGGCCCGCAAGCTTCCTGGACCAGCGCTCATCCAATCACCATCTGATCATGTCTTTCATCATGACGGTAAGCCCTGCATCTTCTTTTTTGTGTTCATTGCTCCTGTCAAGCCCATCGTAACGTTCTGCGTTTCCTCTTCATTCATTCATTCATTCATTCATCCAGTCATTAATTAATTAATTATTTAATTCCTTCATTCATTCATTCATGTATTCATTCATTCATTCATTCATTCATTCATTCATTCATTCATTCATTGTATATCTGGCGAAATACAAGCAAACATTCATGGACCCATAGCCACTGGCTAGGAACGGGTCCATAATCAACACAGGATACAAAAAAAATGCAGCACGCGAAACAATGAGACAAGAAATACAATCCACAACACAATAACTCATAACATGCAGAGTTTAAACAAAAAATGAATATAAATTCACTTATCATTCACAATATTTCTTAAAAAAGAATCTCTTTAAACCACGAGTAAACTTCGGTGCTTGTTCTATGTTTAATGGCAAATAATTAGAAATAGGAGCGCCGTTAAATTCTACGAGCCTTTTTCCGTACAGGTTCTGACATGGAGGTAGATTAAAATTTAGGTTTTTTTCAGCTCTTGTGTTTATTAACGGAATTTAGAACAATGTGATGGGAAGTGGATCATTAGTTACTATGATTCTGTGAATGACCTGAGCAATTTTGAATTCGTACAGTGCATTCAGTGGCAGAACATGAGAATTGTACAGGTACTTGCTACATTGAGAGTTCCCTGAAAAGGATATAATTCTTTATGCGCGTTTTGTAGACGGAATACAGGTTCCAGGAAAGTAGTAAAGGTGTTTCCCCATGACTAAATGTAGTAACTGAGGTGACAGAATAACAGAAAAGTAAGGAATGCATGACATGGGGTACTGGAAACATTCACGGGCCTTAAGTAAAATAAAACATCTGTATGCCAGCTTCAAACAAAAAATGTGTAATGTGTGTTTTCCAATGCATATCAGATTCAAAAGATAAACATTTGTACTTGTAGGAGACAATTTGTTGATGTTTTGTTCCACGTAATGATATATTCAGTTCTTCAAAATTCAATTCTTTTGCCCTGAAATGTAAAATGTGTACTTTTATTAATATTTAATGTCAGTTGATTAGATGTGAACCACGCTAAAACATTTCCTTACTCACACGATATTTTATTTTGAATATGACGCAAATTCTCTCTAGTGAACACAAGAGCGGTGTCGCCGGCATGCAATAATCGTTGAAAGTAGTTTAAGGTAGCAGGGAAATCATTTATTCAAAGTGTAAAGAATACGGGCCCAAGAACTTAACGCTGCGGCACGCCACTTAAAACAGTTTGAGACCTAGAGGTAAATTTTGATGTTACTTTATGCTGTTGACGGTCACTGAGGTACCTTTTAATGAAGTTCAGGATTTTACCCTTGACCCAATAGTTGTTAATCTTGCTCAGGAAAATCCGGTGGTTAACTTTATCGAAGGCTTTTTTTATATCGAGATGCACCACGACAGCAATCTTATTCTGGTGGAGAACTCTATTTAGCATTTCTGCAAGAGCAAGAACAGTGGTGGAGGTAGATTTATGACTCGGAAACCGTGTTGGTAGGGGCTCAGGATGTTGTATTTGGATAAGAATTTCTTTATGTGCACACCAAAAAAGTATTTTCGAGAACTGTGTTGATTGCACCAATAACTGATATCGGCCTATAATTTAATGGCTTGGACCGATATCTGTATTTAAAGGTTGGAACAACTTTTTCTAACCTTACTCCAGAAGGATAAATTTCGCATTCAAGGGAGCGATTGAATAGATAAAGGAGGGGGCTGCTAATATGTATTTAATGTCCTTAACCAGCTTTACCGGAATTTTATGAGGCCCTGCTGCCTTGCTGGTTCTTATCTGTTTAACTATTGCTATCACTGCCGTTCTTGAAGTTCGCGCGATCGGGAAGATCGCTCGGCAGCCCCGAGTTTTGGCACGGACTAGAAGACGACAAAGTGGTTATTGGCGCTGCACGGAGCGCTCGCGCTAGGCGCACCGCCATTAAATCATTGCATCGCATCTGTCATGTAGTCCTCTCTTCACCGGCTTGCCTTCACGTAACAATATTCACCTCAAACAATGAAATCAATCAACGTATTTCTCTTTGTACTTAACCATTTGTAAGTATCCCAAAGGTTAATTGCCTAGAAGGCGTCGTGTAAGCGACATGAACAAGTATTTGCACCTTAAAGGTATAGAAATCTCATATTTATTGAAATGTTTATAGGAACATAATAGGATCGAAAGGAATTCAGATATTTCGATAAATGTTCTAATTCTATGCGAAATGTTTATGAAAGCAGTGATGGCTTTTCAAAATAACTTTCGTTAACCAATCCTGTATGTTAAGACCTTCCAGAAGAAAACCGTACCTAAATGCTTGGCTTCCAAAACCGGCGGTATCGGCTGTGAAGATGAAAACAGCCTCTAGCATGCAGAGCGAGCAAGCCAAAACCACGGTACACACTTTTGTAATATAATTTTCGAATCTAGCTCTAAGTTAAGAAATTTTTTACTTTCAATAAACTTTTGCGCGAACTGAACACATGAGTGGATTGACGAAGTGTAAGTTATCAACTCTCCGAACGCATAACTTCTTATAAAGCTTTGCCTGTTGATGTTATTACACAGCATACGTTAGCGATGTCTCATATTATCTATTACAGCCGCATTCAGTACATGTCATTAAGCAGTGAATTTTTTTAAATCAACCAAATTTTTTAAACAATATATAAAGTAGTAAATATTGTAATTATTCGAACATGTCTGTTTCATTTAATAATTCTGCTCATTCACAAAATTGTTTTAAAGAAACACATGTTAAAAGAAAACTTTTTGTCTTAAGATATTTAAAATTATCTAAAACCCATAACAACTTGCATGTACTAAAGGCGACGAAAAGGTCCAGTACGTGGCAGCGGACGCTTTAATATATCGCTGCGTCTTCTTAAGGGCTGTCATCCGGCTGTACGGACTTCACAAGAAGTGTCCATTCGAGTTAAAACGGATGGTAGTTTGGAGAAAAGCCCCGAAAAATTGTTAGACAAGGCTACATTGAAGCAATTAAGGCTTCTGCAACCCAAAGCAGCGTGCTGCTTCGGACCCACCGCCTGGCTGTGGTGCTCCTGCTGTTCTTTAGTGATTGGGAAGTTGTTCGAAACTTTATTTCTGTATTTTGTTTGCACGCTGACCTTAAAAACGCAGCCAATCTTCAAACGCTGTCAACTGTATTATGGAAACTAATAGCTCACAGCAGTCTTTAATTGAGGACCGTATTGCAAGAATGCTAAAATAATGAAATCATGGTTTTTGTCACATGACTTTTGTCACGCACTGTAGGTGAACTGTAATTCGCGGGCTCCATACTTGGCGAATTCGGCTAAACTGGCACTGAATCTCACAAACAGAAGTTGTAGGCGCCTCTTCACTAAGCTCTGCCTTGAGATAGAGTGCGCCACTTTTATGCTTCACGCACGTACAACAAGGATTCGGAATGTACGTAACGTTCTATGTTAAATGCAAGCATGATGAAGTCCAGTTAAGCAGTGCTATTCAGTGATGTCTGCTGCGATCTCAAAGGTCGGAACTGTGCTGCAGGGACACACTATACCAGGTATCTGTCAAACAAATGACCTTGACTAAGCACGACTTCCGCCTGACAGTGCTGATTGGTATCAAATGGATAACAAGCACTTTTATGCATTGTTTTTAGAAACTTAATTTTGGAGATCCTACCAAATTATTACACAAATTGTGTGCGGGACAATTTTTCACGACCACTATGCTTATCGCTAAAACCGCGAAAATCACGCTGTTTAATAAAGTGCTTGTTAAGAAGGAAGGCCAAAAATATTATCCGCCAAATATAGCAAGTTAAGGCGGATACTTAGGCAAGTTAGCACATCTTAAAGAAGAGAAAACAACCCAGAAACATAGGACGAACACAGCGCGTTCTCTCTTCGTGTTCTTTATTTCTTTTGTGTTTCTGCGCTGTTTTCGCTTCTTTATTCATAGAATATTTTTACCCGGCACAGAACCTATGCACCAAGAGTCCATTTTACGTAATGGTCTACAAATCATATTCATGCTCTTACGATATAACACTTGGCTTGACGTTTAGCACTACTGAAGCGAAGCTACAAAGTGTAGGTCGCAGCGATAGAAAAATACTTGAAAGAAAAACATGCGAGACATAGTCGCCGATTAAGCGTCTATTATTTTGAAGTTTTCTCGACTGTGCGAAAGGCCAGTAGCTACATGTGTAGTACACCAAAAAAAAAACGTACAGGCAAAAGAAACCAGAACAAGCTTATGAAATTGTAGTCATAACGTAGGCCTCAAACTCAGGATCTTTCCACTGTGTACCTCTGTATTTTGTTATTTGGAAGAGGACCGTAGGGACGGCAAACTCCACTTCAAATGACTCAGAGGGGAAGAGGGGCTGGTTTCCCGCAACATCAGACATATTTAGGGGATCCCGCTTTATGCCCTGCCTTATAGCCAGAAAAAGGCAAGAAAAAGCCCGCCGAAAGTTTTCTATAAACTTATCTTGACGCAATTAAAATGGCTGAAAAGGAACGCCTGAGATGAAGACCATGGCAGACGTGCCGATGATTCAGCAAAGTAGAACATTGACTCAGCCAGGCTAAACACATGATTTCGGAAGTCTGCGCGGTTTAAGTATGTCAAAACTCTACCATGTTTTTTATTCAAAAAACGCCACTAATAATCCACACACTGGCATTTTCTGAAAAATAATTTCAGTCGGTATTTGGCGCCAGTCCTGTCGCTGTGTGTTCGTCCCTGTGCTGTCGCACCAGTTAGCAGTGGTGTTATTTTGTCTCCCTACAAACAAACTAGGTCGAACTAAAGTATTGATTTGCAAATAGTTGAGCAGCAAAGAGCGTTATGTGATTAGAAACACATTTCGTCTAGACTTAATGAATATACTAAGAGCATTAGTGACGCGGCACTGTTTCCGAAATATTGCCCCTTGGCGGCACAAACCTAGGTGACAAATTACCTGGATGCATGGAAATAATTGTGCGCGCTCCAGTGCCTCTTTGTGTGTCGTTAAAGTGTTAAGATAGGGATAGCTATAGAGGCCAGTGCAGAAAAACAGAACCTTTCACGACAGGCGGCAAAATTACATTTTGCGAATCCATGTTTGAACGCAACAAGGCTAAACTGGAAAAGTTCAAAATCCTGTATTTCAGTCATGGTATGCAGTGGTGTCTGCAGTTTAAAAAATTAAGATATAGCGCTTCCTTTCGCAGGTCTGGTCATTATTTCACAGTGTAAATTTGAGCACAGAAACGAAACTACAAAAAACGTAACTTTACCTATCGAACCATCTATAACTGCCCATTTCTGGGAGGGGGCGGGGGTCGAAGAGGTCGAATGGCCTTCCTGTATTTATTAAAAATATCTGTCTCGCAAAAAAAAAACTTTCAAGACAGTATCACCAATTATCGAGCGGATAGATACACCCACCCTGCTCCCTCTATGATTGAAACGACTTACTCGCGTCTAGAAACCAACATATGCAGCGCTTTCTTGGTGTATTCTAAAGTCAAAGAGAGCAGAAGTTCATATCACAAATGGCTGGGAATGAATTGGGCATAGTATAAAGGAAATGAGGCGGGCAAAAAAAGCAGAAAGAAAACAGAAAAACACAAGCGCAAACACCAAAAACTGGGCTGAAGGCCAAGGGCATCGGGTCAACGCTTTTCTTTAAAAATGCAACTCCTCTCGTGTCATTTACTGAATAATTTAACAAAAATTGTAATTGCGTCGCCTCCCAAAGCTACCTTAGCTGAGACTGCGCGCACATCTTAGCTTCTTGAGTTGAACTAACAGCAGTGAAGTGCAATATTTGCCACTCAGAACGGCTACTTTTCATCCTATCATACTGCCCTCGGATGATTTTTTTTGAACGAAAGGTAATGATGCGTGGTTGTCGAACTGAAGCAAGCAGCAGAAGTGTGATATTGCTGCTTATTGATTTCCATGATTGAAGAAAAGGCTGACTGGAAGAACGAAGTGTCACATTCCTCAGAATGCTCGTGTCGTGGTCTCTCTTATTATTTTTAAAAGGAAGCTGCAAGGGCGATTTAACCCTCTGGTCGTCAGGCATAAAAAACCTCGGATAAAAGTTATGAAGTGCCAGGATTACATCACTAGGAATTGGAGAAGGGCTATTACAAAATATTTATGGCTTATTTACGCGTAAAGAACCAGTAAAGAACGAACGCAATGTACATGTAAATAGAGAAACACATCTGGAGTGCTTCCAGAAAATTGGCACAAGGATGGGTCATTAATCCTTTCGAGACCTGCAGGCAGGAGCATCGGCAGGAGATCCCAAGTGATCGAAAAACTGATTTTTTTTAGTTTTACTTTTACTTAACGCACGCATAGGGTTTGACAGTGATTTCTAGCAAATATTTTTTCTAGAAGTTGGACGGCATATGCCCCGTTAATTAGCTAATGATTATCACGCCAGATTTCCGATAATTTAACGAGGAAATGTTCCCCGAAACATGTGTGGCCATCGGTACTATACGGTCGCTGAGAATATCTCAAACATTTCTCGTGGTAGGAAGAGACCCTTTTTCTTTTTAGCTGAATGTTTTTGTTCAGCCCATAACGACAACGATAAGTAGCTAGATTTAGTGTTCATTGAGCGGATCGTCTCTTTTTAGCGTGGACAAGCGTTAACCCTGCACTGGATACAAATACGTTAAATCTTTCACTACTCGTAAAGGTAATAATATTCATAGTAAACAAGGTTCTGGAAATACAGAAAAAATGCACTCTGATCTCAAGCTTGTCCACTCTTCTGCTGGCCGCCGCCAGTCTATGCCACAGGCTTCGAAGGATTACGCCGGTAAAAGGAACAACATCACCGGAGGCCATGTCCCCTTGGTTTGGAAACCCCCTCTTTTGAGCTAACGGACAATTCTGTTCTCGCTGTTAGAACTTATAGCCAAAATGTATTTCATGATTGTATTCGAGTTAGGGAATTCCGCCGTTTTGACGCAGTCCAGAAAGCAGGAAGGAAGTGAAACGCCCCCAAGAAGACTCTTTACTGGGTGGACTTAGGTTCACAAAAACTGAAGTACTTGGCGCCTACGACACGAAAAAACGTGTTCATCGGTCGTCGAAGAACGGAAGCACCACGGCTCTCGGCCGCGCTCAATTTGCAACTGGAGGAGAACTTTCCAAATAAGGCACAGAAATCACTTACAACAACTTTCGTTAGCCTAGATGCAAGTGCGCGCAGTTGCAATTTTTCCAGTAAAACGTTACTCTATTACTATTTGACTTGGTACGTCTGGTGTATGCGAAATTTTTTGAGCAGTTTTTGTGCTTGCTCCCTGCTGCAGTTGTATATTTATCCCATGTTCCAGCTCTAAATTGTTCATCTACTACAAAACGGTCAGGAACAATGGACTACAAGAGACTAAAAAAGTGTCCGTTAACAAAGAATGGAACACATGCCATTTGTACGCTTATGCTTGAGTGGTTCAAATAAGTCGAGCCCTTTTTTGGTGTGTGAGCACTCACCAGTATTTAAAAACTCACTTTTCAACCATGTAAATCAGGTAAGCATGTCAACAGTTTTGAGCATGAGAATGTTAGTGCACTGTTATCTTTACTGCAAAAAATCACCAACTGTAAAACCATTGTAGCACATATACATGATATGTGTAGAAAATGTTAAATGTACCATTCTATAATCTGCGGCACCAGTTTTTCAACCCTTTTAAGTTGTGGCAGCAGAGAAAAACAATGATAGAAGATTACGTTCGAGCACAAAAGGACACTTTAGTTATAAACATGGTTTACAACATTGACCACATGTAGAAAATGTTAAATGTACCATTCTATAATCTGCGGCACCAGTTTTTCAACCCTTTTAAGTTGTGTCAGCAGAGAAAAACAATGATAGTAGATTACGATCGAGCACAAATGGACACTTTAGTTATAAAGATGGTTTACAACATTGAACACATTTACAAATATTAAACACATGACAGCGGGTGTCAACAACTAAACATCAGCCACAATGTTCAATCACGCAGCGCTTGCACCTCATTGGTGTGTAAGAAGCCCGTATGTTTACTCGTTTATATCGTTTCCGCGAGAGGACGACGACGAGCTGCCGTGAGGAGAAGGAACAGCGAGATTCGTCGACCTCTTCGTCCGCCATCTTCACAAATCATGGGACCCCGTCGTCGGCTTCTCACGGTATCAACTACAGCGGCAAGTGCGCTAATATATGACACCACTTGTTGCGTTCGATGGCCTGCGCATCGGAATCTCTGCTCAGGCCCTAGGTAAAGAGCTTTCAATAATCCCCATCTCGCCGCACTAGCTCGCACCCATAACACGCCAAATGCGACATCTAATACAAAGCATTACTACGAACGGAAGCACTTCAAAGAATTTTCCATGTATCAAAAGCTGAAAGAGGAGACTTCCCGAATAAGACGGTCCTCACATTAAAGCCGCTGAGTACATTGATCAATGCCAGGCTGTCGCTAGCCGAGGCTGCTCCGAATAATCGATGCCGCACTGAATTTATAATCGCATAATTAATGATTCATTGTGAGCCACATGCCAAAAAGTCGCTGAAATCCCGAGAACAGCACTTCGCAATCACGTCCGTCGCCAATACGCTACACTGCATTTTCCCTTTGAAACAAGTAAACAGCGCTGTGTTTCTTAAAGTAGGCGTTACAGTTTGATGAAAAACGGCCAGTTATATATAGCTCGCATTTGGACTTTCTACCTAGTGATTCTTTTAGGAAAAATAAAAAAGTTAAACAAAAAAACAGCCAGGTGGCAGTCGAACCTTAGCCCCTCATAAATTGAACAGAAAGGCGCGCTTTGTACCACTCAGAAACGACGCGAGGCGGACGGATATATTTTTTTTTTTTTTGCAGCGGAGTACTTTCGTAGCTTCAGCGGCGATGACTGCTATACATGAACCGAAGTATAGAGCTTTCGCCCTTAAACTAACCAGAGTTCCTAGTAGCGGGATGGCTTGTCGTACCTGACTCTTCTCATTTGGCAACTCTTCTCTGCCACGCGGTGCCTTGCTTCAGAAATTGGTGATTTTTCTCCGCTAAGGCAGCCGACAAGCCCGACCGAGGCCAAGGAACACGGCTCAGTCTTCAGCCTGTGTTCCGAGCTTCTATGCGGCGAGTCTGCTATTTTTCGAACTGGCTTCGACCAGGTCGCAGATGTTACGTTTAATTTTGCCAAATGCAGCCACTTCATACGTATCGCCCGTTCGCAATCGCGACACCATCAAACGCGTCTACGTACTGTAATTCAATGCTTCAGAGCGCTGCTATCACGGCGTGTGACTGGTTGGGCGCGTGGAAGATATCTCCCTATTGAGCGCGCTTTTGTTTCAACGCGAGAAATAATTTATACTACGCATAAATTTAAAAGCAGTTTAACCGCTCTTTTTTTTTGCTCAGGCCAGGCTACTGTTTGGCACACGAGCTTTTGCTGAAATCGCAAAGGCTGAGAGTTTTTGTAAATTTGTTTATATTTTAACTTGAACAAAATATAATGACTCAGATTTTTTACACACAGTGGTCACTAGCCTGAATAAAGTAGACCGCGCCTATTTTGTTTAGGTATATTTTTAACTTTAGCTAAGGTTAGCGGGGCCACCTTGCATAATCCGAGCTCACTACGTAGCGATATGTTCAATGTTATTCTTCTCTTTTTTAACATCCGTGGGTTTTGAAAGCCCGGAAGATATTTTAAAAATGTCCTTGATGATGTATCAAGATAGTTTTTTGCGAAATAACAAAAGCAGCGTTGGCTGAAACTAGAAATCATTTAATTTATGTTTGATTGTTACAATATTACTATAATAGCAGATATAAATTTTACTACAGGAACTAAGCACCTAGTTGTAGTTAAATAACGGTAGCTGGCCGTGCGTAACAGCTATGAAAGTATTTAAAGTTTCGAAAGTGATTACCCTCGGCTCTGTGCCGAAAATATATTTTGGTCCTCTCGCAACTCTTTAACAAGAGCTTGCCCATCGGTACACGTCACTCCGTGGCTCAAATTTCACGTGCCATTCAACCAATAAATCAATCAGCCTTAATTTTGCCTGAACGAAAGGCTGATGACACAGAAGAACAAGCACTTATGAACCTGAAAGGTTTGTTGGCCGTCTGTAGATAGATAGATATATAGATAGATAGATATATAGATAGATAGATAGATAGATAGATAGATAGATAGATAGATAGATAGATAGATAGATAGATAGATAGATAGATAGATAGATAGATAGATAGATAGATAGATAGATAGATGGATAGATGGATAGATGGATAGATGGATAGATAGATAGATAGATAGATAGATAGATAGATAGATAGATAGATAGATAGATAGATAGATAGATAGATAGATAGATAGATAGATAGATAGATAGATAGATAGATAGATAGATAGATAGATAGATAGATAGATAGATAGATAGATAGATAGATAGATAGATAGATAGATAGATAGATAGATAGATAGATAGATAGATAGATAGATAGATAGATAGATAGATAGATAGATAGATAGATAGATAGATAGATAGATAGATAGATAGATAGATAGATAGATAGATAGATAGATAGATAGATAGATAGATAGATAGATAGATAGATAGATAGATAGATAGGTAGGTAGGTAGGTAGGTAGGTAGGTAGGTAGGTAGGTAGGTAGGTAGGTAGGTAGGTAGGTAGGTAGGTAGATAGATAGATAGATAGATAGATAGATAGATAGATAGATAGATAGATAGATAGATAGATAGATAGATAGATAGATAGATAGATAGATAGATAGATAGATAGATAGATAGATAGATAGATAGATAGATAGATAGATAGATAGATAGATAGATAGATAGATAGATAGATAGATAGATAGATAGATAGATAGATAGATAGATAGATAGATAGATAGATAGATAGATAGATAGATAGATAGATAGATAGATAGATAGATAGATAGATAGATAGATAGATAGATAGATAGATAGATAGATAGATAGATAGATAGATAGATAGATAGATAGATAGATAGATAGATAGATAGATAGATAGATAGATAGGTAGATAGATAGATAGATAGATAGATAGATAGATAGATAGATAGATAGATAGATAGATAGATAGATAGATAGATAGATAGATAGATAGATAGATAGATAGATAGATAGATAGATAGATAGATAGATAGATAGATAGATAGATAGATAGATAGATAGATAGATAGATAGATAGATAGATAGATAGATAGATAGATAGATAGATAGATAGATAGATAGATAGATAGATAGATAGATAGATAGATAGATAGATAGATAGATAGATAGATAGATAGATAGATAGATAGATAGATAGATAGATAGATAGATAGATAGATAGATAGATAGATAGATAGATAGATAGATAGATAGATAGATAGATAGATAGATAGATAGATAGATAGATAGATAGATAGATAGATAGGAGGAGGGAAAGGCAGGGATGTTAACCAGAAAGGGGTTCCGGTTGGATGTAAGAGGTACTCTAACGTCTACTCTGGAGCTTTGAGCATCGGCGAGCGCCTTAGCGCAGCTGGGACAGAGATGCTCAAGTGGCATGTTATCTGTAGAGTGACGTGTGCCGGTGGGCCCTCTTGTGCGCTCCAGACTCGGTCGTTTCTTGACGACGCACGAAGGCCTAAATTTGTTCAGCTACAGCGCTTAGGGTAACCTTGTTTTCAAAATTTTAAGGCGAAAGATTTTTATCGGCTCATACTTGCGGCCATGACCTTATCTGGTCTCAAGTAATGTCACACCGATGACCAAATTAATTCGAATAAGAAAAAAGATACTTAGGAAAGGCAGGTTTCGAGCCGCCATCCTTTCGTTCCGCAGTCGAGCGTGCTGACGACTACGCTACTTCCTGCGAACGCATATGCATTTCTCCTTTTTGTCTAGCGTGCATTTCTCCTTTTCGTCTAGCATAAGGACAGGAGAGTGTGTTTGCAGAAAGGCGTCGAATGAGACGGATGCCTCGCAAACGCCCTCCAGTGTCTCCATCATTTAAGATTCACAAAAATTTGTGTGCTTAATCAGCATCTTAACCACATATCAGTGACGCAAGCAGGAACACCGCGCTATAGGCTGTCACCCACCGCAGTTTCGGTCAACAAAGTGCCCGCTTGAATTTTTTAAAACACCTGTGGATATTACTATTCGTCAGCCACAAACATTATTACTACCAGCTGCTTTATTTTAAAAGGTGACAACTTACCAATTAGAATTAGTTCTCTTGTTTGATTCTCACCGTGGTACTTATGTCTGTTCATTTATATATATATATATATATATATATATATATATATATATATATATATATATATATATATATATATATATATATATATATATATATATATATATATATATATATATATATATATATATATATGCCACCGCAGTGGCTAAGTGGTTATGGCGCTGGGCTGCTCGCCCGAAAGACGCGGGTTCGATCCCGGCCGCGGCGGTCGAATTTCTATGGAGGCAAAATTCTTTAGTCCCGTGTACTGAGCGATGTCAGTGCACGTTAAAGAACCCCAGGTGGTCGAAATTTCCGGAGGGCTTAACTACGGCGTCTCTCCTAGCCTGAGTCGATTTGGGACATTAAGCTAAACTAAAACTAAGCCTAAAACTAAACCTAAATCTAAACCTAAAACGAAACTAAAACTAAACTAACACGAAACTAAAACGAAACTAAAACTAAAACTAAACTAAAACTAAAACTAAACTAAAACCAAGGTAAAACTAAACTAAAACTAAACTGAAACTAAACTAAAACTAAACCTAAAACTAAACTAAAACTAAGCCAAACAAAACTAAAGTAAGCTGAACCAGACTAAGCTAAGCTAAACTAAACTAAGCTAACCTAACCTAAACTACACTAAGCCAAACCAAACTAAACTAAGCTAACCTAAACTAAAATAAACCAAACTAAGCTAAACTAAGCTAAACTAAACTAAACTAAGCTAAACTAAACTATACTAAGCTAAGCTAAACTAAACTATACTAAACTAAACTAAACTAAGCTAAACTAAAGTAAACTATATATATATATATATATATATATATATATATATATATATATATATATATATATATATATATATAGATTTAAGAGAAGTGGGCACTTCTACAAAGACACTTTTATTTATCAACGTTTCGACCGCGGTGCGGTCTTCTTCAGGACTGTAGTGGTCTCGCGTCAGATGGACGTTTTAAGTTTGTGAGCTCAAGAGGAGGGAGAAAGGAGTGTAACACGCAAATAGCAACAACGGTTCAAAAAACTGAAAAAAAGAAAATAAAGATGGGGGTGCGGGGAGCAGACCGGGACAATATTGGGGGAGGAAGCAAAAAAATAGAAATAAAAGAAAAAAAAGGGGGGGGGGAAACTAGTACAGTAAGGAAGGGTGGGGTACAAAAGGAGATGGCGAAACGAGAGAAAGGGAGAGGAAGACGGTGCGGGGGACATGGGCAGCACGGAAACAAAACACACAAACAAAATGCACAAACAAGAAGGGCGCCGCTGCAGATGCGTGGCCAAAGGGGAGCCGCTGCGCAAATGACACTGGCAGTGACGAACAGGCCAAACCAGGCGCCCTTTGGGGGTCTCACTAATTTCCGGTGAGCCGAGGGCTAGAAAGTGTGAGGAGGGAGTGGGCTAGATTAACGAGCACATGTGTAAGGGGGTCTGGGTTTCACTGAACGGTGCACCCCTCTCCGTGGGTAGGTCGTTGAACCGACCTCGCCGGGAATACTTGTTTGTAGGGGAGGAGGGCTGGGCTAGCTGTGTGCAAAGATTTCAGATTGTCGGAAAATGTAAGGAAAGAACGTCAAAAACTTATCAATACTGCACGAGGCAGGATAGTGTAAGTAAGGAGGGGTATGATTGCCTGGGATATACACTAGGAGTTATAAAAGGTATATCTGAGTTAGCCAATTAACGAGAAGTGTAGTATTATTTTGTTTGGAGGTCGTGAATAAAAGAAAGGGTACCAGGCTTTTCGTTAAGACCTTCTTGGATAGTATTAAACTTGTGGATAAAATAGGATTCACGCTGTTCACGTTCTCGCCTGTTTTTGAAGCCCCCTTGAATAATTGTTACTTTTAGTTGGTCAAATGGGTGCCCTTCTGCGTTTACATGCTTGGATAGGGGAAGGTTTGGGAGAGACTTGGCGTGTGCGCGGTGATTGTTAAATCGAATGCGGAATGCAGTGTTTGTCTGTCCTATGTATTGCTGGTTACACAAAGTGCATTCAAGAAGGTAAATAATGTTTGATGAGTCGCAGTCAAAGTTACCGTTGATTGAATGCTGGAAAACTGACCTCGTACTAGTTGCGGAACACGTAGTCTGCATGTGCTTGCAAACTTTGCAGCGACCCTTACCACAGGGCTGGCATCCATATTTTGGGGTTTTGTGTTCCTTGGAGTGGACTAGGTGGTTCTGAATGTTTTTGGCACGCCTGTAAATCACGCGGGGTGCGCATGTAAATATTTTCGATAATCGTTGACTTTGCTGGAGAATGTTAAAGTGCTTATTAAGAATTCTGTTTATGTTCGGTGCGTTACTGTTAAATGTAAGGATAAGGTTTGTAGTGTAATCATTTCGGTTATCTATTTGGTGCCCCTGGAGTATTTGACTACCGTTAAGATTTGAAGCTCTGCTTATGGCGTCATCAATAAGGGAACGTGGATAGCGCTGTGTTAAGAGCACGTTGCGCATGTGTTCGGAGTTTTCATGAAAGTCTAGGTCGTTAGAGCAGATTCTTCGAAAACGATGGGCCTGCGAATAAGGGATGCTGGTTTTGCAGTGACGGGGATGGGCGCTTTGAAAATGTAGATATTTTTGTGAGTCGGTTGGTTTTCTATAAACGGTTGTACGAACTGACCCCTTGTCCACCAGAATGTCAACATCAAGAAAATTGATTTGACTGGCTGAGTAGGTGTGCGTAAACTTTATGTTTGGGTGCACGGAGTTGAAACTGTCAATGAAATGGATAAGTTGTTGTTCTGTGTTTGTCCATATTATAAAAATATCATCCAAATAGCGCTTGTAAAAGTACGGCTGAATTGTACAAGAAGAAAGAAATTTTGACTCTATATGATGCATGAAGATATTGGCATAATTTGGGGCCATTCTTGTTCCCATAGCGGTGCCACTTACTTGCAGATAATATTGAAGATCAAATTCGAAGCTATTCTATTCTAACACAATTTTGGCTAGTGTTCCTAACACGTTTGGGCTTGGAGATTCATGAGGTTTCTGCTGTTCATAAGATTCTAAAAGGGCTGCAATGCCGTCGGCATGGGGAATGTTTGTGTATAAAGATGTTACATCCATGGTCACAAGAAAGGCTCCTTCTGGTAATGTTATATTGTCTATCTGGCGCAATCATGGATGCCGCCACCGCCGCAGACCGGTACGTGCAACTAATACATCAAATCAGAATAAGAAGACCGGACATCATTAACATTTTTGCAACGCTCGTGCTTCCTCGGGCTCCAAATTTGCGAAGGAATTCAACCAACAGGCCTCAAGTGGTAAAGATCAACCAGAAGGCCCAGACCTTTAATGCCCTTCTTGTAGACATCTGCCGACGAGAGCAGAACACCTTCTTCGTAGACCACCAAATGGAAATGTTCCACCCCAGCACAGTTCTGTCTGCAGATGGCGTGCACCCCAGCTTCGGTGGAGTCTCGCTGCTGTCATGGAATATCTATAATTTACTCCTCCAAATTCGCCACCTCACATTGGGGCAATGGAGAGACTACGCGCCACAACATCAACAGCCTCGGCAGCAACAAAATTCGATGAGTACTCCAGAGCCTCGAACATTTGCACAAATCGTAGGCCAAAATGCTATGTCTGCTAGAGAAGCAGCAGCCAGCCGTCCAGACATCACCACCAGGCCACCACTCAACTCCCGGACATCGAGGGGACACTGCAGCGCCGCACTAAAACAGCCACACCAGACCACCAGTGGCACAGCAGCAGCACATTCCCCTACAGCAAGCACCTCAGCCCAGGCGAGCACATCAAACAAGCCATCGTGTCGAGAGGTAAGCCCGAAGAGAGGTATGCAACCGAGGCAAAAACCTGCCGTGGATTCTACACCAGAACAGCAACCCATCACCAGCAGCCCGTCATATAACTGTGGACTGATCCCCAGCACCCCTGTTTTATCATATGACCTCCGGAAGCGTTGTGGTTCCGCCCAGCGAGTGCGCCGGGACTGATACACAGGCCGCGTGAGTACTCCGCCTCCCTTGTTCTCATATCACCGGCAGCCCTGTTTCAAATCTTCAGCTTTTCTTAAATTACGAAAAATAATTGATAAGCGGCTTAGACATGACCTTCATGTTAAAACCTTAAAAACGTACCTTCGGGCTAATATCGTACCGAAAGGTCTACAAGTGAAGCTGATACCAGCAATGAATAATCTATCAGAAGGAGACAAAAAGCAATGGAACGACATATTAAAATCAGCTTCTCTAGAGTTACTCAAAATCGCAATTCGGCACTCTGAGAAAGCTTCGGTGATACTGGGAACGGAGGAGCGTCGGGCTCGGAATAATCTTCTTGTTTCCGCGCTGGAGGCCGAGGAACTAGAACGTTTCAAAAAAAAAAAAACTTCAGAAATTGGCATAATCAAAATTAGAAAATTTACACGGGACAAAGTTCCCCATGACGAATGGATGAAAGAAGTACTAAGTGCGGTTGGATCGAATTCTCCCAACCCCGATATCACTCAGTCAAAGGTCAGCCAAGGGCAAACACTCTCAAAACAGGGCCATCACAGTGTAGACAACATCACCAATCTATCTCTAACACCGCTCACAGAGTATGAGCGAGCCGTCCTATCTAGAGGGCTGACTTTTTGCCCCCGCACAGGCAAATTCAATGAATTCCAACTCCTGAAAGATCTTGACGACTTCGCCAGAAAACTTCGCCTGAGAGAATACTTTTTTGATAAGCCCGGAAACCCCCACCAAAACACGGACTTCCACCCAGCAAACCAAAATTGGACTCCCAACATCGGGCGGGAAAAACACTTGAATATCTATATTAAGGCAGTTCAAAATGACATTGTTGAAAATTTTAAGAACCGCAGGTTAGGACCAGACAATCTTTCTAAAAGAGAACGTACTGCTCTCGAGGCGCTCAGCAACCGTACCGACATCGTCATAAAGCCAGCTGATAAGGGCGGAGGCATTGTTATCTTGAACAGGGATGACTATATAGCAGAAGGCATCCGACAGCTTTCTGACAACCATTTTTATAAACAACTGCATGGCGACCCCACCGACGAGCACTCAAAAGCTATATCTGACATTCTCCTCGACCTCATAAAACACAATGAAATCTCCCCGAAACTATGCAAGGCACTCACGGCTACCCATCCTTCTCCTGGGCGTTTCTACATGCTCCCTAAATTACATAAAGCCGGTATTCCTGGACGGCCAATAATTTCAGGAATCGGCACTCTCACAGAACCAATATCAAAGTACATTGACACTCTAATTAGCCACATTCCAGCCACACATCCATCCTACATCAAAGATACAAACCACTTTCTCCGCCAGATAGACAATATAACATTACCAGAAGGAGCCTTTCTTGTGACCATGGATGTAACATCTTTATACACAAACATTCCCCATGCCGACGGCATTGCAGCCCTTTTAGAATCTTATGAACAGCAGAAACCTCATGAATCTCCAAGCCCAAACGTGTTAGGAACACTAGCCAAAATTGTGTTAGAATAGAATAGCTTCGAATTTGATCTTCAATATTATCTGCAAGTAAGTGGCACCGCTATGGGAACAAGAATGGCCCCAAATTATGCCAATATCTTCATGCATCATATAGAGTCAAAATTTCTTTCTTCTTGTACAATTCAGCCGTACTTTTACAAGCGCTATTTGGATGATATTTTTATAATATGGACAAACACAGAACAACAACTTATCCATTTCATTGACAGTTTCAACTCCGTGCACCCAAACATAAAGTTTACGCACACCTACTCAGCCAGTCAAATCAATTTTCTTGATGTTGACATTCTGGTGGACAAGGGGTCAGTTCGTACAACCGTTTATAGAAAACCAACCGACTCACAAAAATATCTACATTTTCAAAGCGCCCATCCCCGTCACTGCAAAACCAGCATCCCTTATTCGCAGGCCCATCGTTTTCGAAGAATCTGCTCTAACGACCTAGACTTTCATGAAAACTCCGAACACATGCGCAACGTGCTCTTAACACAGCGCTATCCACGTTCCCTTATTGATGACGCCATAAGCAGAGCTTCAAATCTTAACCGTAGTCAAATACTCCAGGGGCACCAAATAGATAACCGAAATGATTACACTACAAACCTTATCCTCACATTTAACAGTAACGCACCGAACATAAACAGAATTCTTAATAAGCACTTTAACATTCTCCAGCAAAGTCAACGATTATCGAAAATATTTACATGCGCACCCCGCGTGATTTACAGGCGTGCCAAAAACATTCAGAACCACCTAGTCCACTCCAAGGAACACAAAACCCCAAAATATGGATGCCAGCCCTGTGGTAAGGGTCGCTGCAAAGTTTGCAAGCGCATGCAGACTACGTGTTCCGCAACTAGTACGAGGTCAGTTTTCCAGCATTCAATCAACGGTAACTTTGACTGCGACTCATCAAACATTATTTACCTTCTTGAATGCACTTTGTGTAACCAGCAATACATAGGACAGACAAACACTGCATTCCGCATTCGATTTAACAATCACCGCGCACACGCCAAGTCTCTCCCAAACCTTCCCCTATCCAAGCATGTAAACGCAGAAGGGCACCCATTTGACCAACTAAAAGTAACAATTATTCAAGGGGGCTTCAAAAACAGGCGAGAACGTGAACAGCGTGAATCCTATTTTATCCACAAGTTTAATACTATCCAAGAAGGTCTTAACGAAAAGCCTGGTACCCTTTCTTTTATTCACGACCTCCAAACAAAATAATACTACACTTCTCGTTAATTGGCTAACTCAGATATACCTTTTATAACTCCTAGTGTATATCCCAGGCAATCATACCCCTCCTTACTTACACTATCCTGCCTCGTGCAGTATTGATAAGTTTTTGACGTTCTTTCCTTACATTTTCCGACAATCTGAAATCTTTGCACACAGCTAGCCCAGCCCTCCTCCCCTACAAACAAGTATTCCCGGCGAGGTCGGTTCAACGACTTACCCACGGAGAGGGGTGCACCGTTCAGTGAAACCCAGACCCCCTTACACATGTGCTCGTTAACCTAGCCCACTCCCTCCTCACACTTTCTAGCCCTCGGCTCACCGGAAATTAGTGAGACCCCCAAAGGGCGCCTGGTTTGGCCTGTTCGTCACTGCCAGTGTCATTTGCGCAGCGGCTCCCCTTTGGCCACGCATCTGCAGCGGCGCCCTTCTTGTTTGTGCATTTTGTTTGTGTGTTTTGTTTCCGTGCTGCCCATGTCCCCCGCACCGTCTTCCTCTCCCTTTCTCTCGTTTCGCCATCTCCTTTTGTACCCCACCCTTCCTTACTGTACTAGTTTCCCCCCCCCTTTTTTTTCTTTTATTTCTATTTTTTTGCTTCCTCCCCCAATATTGTCCCGGTCTGCTCCCCGCACCCCCATCTTTATTTTCTTTTTTTCAGTTTTTTGAACCGTTGTTGCTATTTGCGTGTTACACTCCTTTCTCCCTCCTCTTGAGCTCACAAACATAAAACGTCCATCTGACGCGAGACCACTACAGTCCTGAAGAAGACCGCACCGCGGTCGAAACATTGATAAATAAAAGTGTCTTTGTAGAAGTGCCCACTTCTCTTAAATCATTATTCTGCGGAGCCAACGCAACCTACGTTCGTAACAATATATATATATATATATATATATATATATATATATATATATATATATATATATATATATATATATATATATATATATATATATATAAGTACAGTATTACGACAAACGCGACTGTTCGTTTTAAAGGTTTATTATAAATCAACATTATAAATCAAAATATGCCGGATGTTGTTCTCGACAACTTCAACCACGCTCTAAATGGCTGGGAATGTAGCTGTTTATTTTATTGTATATTGTTGATTTTGTCAGTAATCTCCTTTGTTCAACTTACAGCCAGCTTCCGTGTTCTATCTGGAATAAACACCTATATTCTAACTCTATCACCTAGCCTACTGGGACCACGCGGCTGCCCCGCGGGCCGCAAACCTTTCACGGTTTCCGCACACATGTATTATTATTATTTTCTTTCTTCTTTTTTTAACTACCGTGCGATACATTTCTTGAATTCTGTGCTATGTCTTCCGCGCCCAATTCATTCTCATTAACCATTTGGTATTTGGTTGGCGCCCCATTCTATTCATATATATATTTTTTATTATTTTTTATTTTTTGTGTGTTAATATTTTCTTCTTTCAAAGTTCTCTTGTGCTACTAATTTTTTCTCTTTTTCCTTTTCGTTTTCTCTCCCAAATTCCTCTCTGCCTTCTCATTACGCACTCGGGCTTCGCTCAATATTTGTTGTCTTTTTTTCCCCCACGGCTGCCACTTCTTCACGGGAAGCGCACTGCCGGACTCTAGTTGAAACGGCCTAGTTTATTTATGGGAAGAAGTGCGCCAGGATGTCTGGTAGACAAAGCCCGACGGAAGGGCCTACCGAAGAAAGGAAGCAAAGATACGCATGCGACACCACTGCAGGTTGCCGCTGCGGCGCGCAACAAGTGTCTCTCGTGCGCGTCCCCAGCAAGCGTCTCAGGAAACCTGATACGGGCCGGCGGCGCGGACTCGGCGGCGTCTGGCGGGAGTGTCGTAGAGAAAGGGGGGGACTGCGGCCTCCCGGTGCGCCGAGAGCCGGTTTTAACGCTCCTTTCCCTTTTCTATCGCTGTTCAAACTCGTTGTCTTTTCTACTCCTTTACTATTTCCACCTCCCCGTTTTGCTCTGTGTTTTTTCTGTGTTTAATTTGGCCACTGCCCCTGTGAGAGCTGCTGCGCGGTCCATTATACGGCCCCTTGCCCTCACTTTCAAGTTTGCTTTGAGGGCGGAGTTTATACATCCTCGCCCGCTTTGTGTCCTTATATTGACAAGACTGTTTCATTGTAAGCCTGCCCTGACGAAGGGAATGCCATTCCCGAAACTGTTGGCACAATAAACCTTTAAAACGAACAGTCGCGTTTGTCGTAATACTGTACTTACACTTGTAAACTGGCGCATTGGAACCCCTACAGAATACTATATATATATATATATATATATATATATATATATATATATATATATATATATATATATATATATATATATATATATATATATATATATATATATATATATATATATATAATTCTTAATACACTGCACACCAGCAAACTGGATACTAAATATCCTACACAGTAGTTTATGGCCGGCTTATCTTAAAGACCCGGTATTTGTCCTCGCCTTTATATGCATACCGCTCTTAACCACCTCAGCTTTCTTTGTGCATATTTGATTTTGTAGGTGCTCTATTCTTTTTTCAATAGAGCACTCGTTAGTGAACTGCGTCTTTGCAAAGGAGAGCAAAATTGCAAGCGTGAATTTCCCCACGACGCGGAGCCATTTGTGGGCAAACGCACAGCATGGTGCAATATGCGCTGAGTGAGTAAATCCACAGTAAGCAGTAATAATAATCAGCAGTGTGCCTACGTTCACTGCATGAGGCAGGCTTTTCCTAATGGCGTACTATTAACCTAACCATCCAATTGCCAGCTGCCGTCTACCTATCATCTCAAATTAACTGATCTCATCTGCGCGCTAGGCTAACTGTCGTCCTCGTGTACGTTTGCTTTGTATTGATACCAGCTCCACTCCCCTCAAGAACCACTGCATCTTTCTTTTCCGCATTGCAAGCCCTGCCCATCTTCATAGCGCCATTCTTGATTTTATTTCGGTCATCAATTAAAAGCTGTTTTTCACTTTTTCTGTTCCTGACTCTTAACATAGCCGATAAAATTACCTTTCCCGTAGCAAGCTGTGCTGTTGCAAAAGGGACATCCTCGGGAGTTCGGTACAATCATTTTTATCAGTAAATATTGATTCTCTGCCTGGTTATGCCCAGATTTATGCTTGTCCTGCCGTGAAAGACTCATATCTCGCCGGAAAAATTGCGTGTATATCAAATCTGAGCACCAGACGAAAAACACTAGTGATGGCCTTATCGGAGGACGGCTTGCAATCGTTTTCAACTAAAGGGCTATGGAGCCTAAACACGAGGGTCCGCGCCCAACAAAATTATGTCGGCGCACGCATTTTTCTTGAATAATCGGTTGGTGGTGTCGACACCTTTGTTTCATTTTTAGTGTGAAAGCGCTAATCCAGAGGTTAATAGGAAGAGAAACGTTTGATGTATAAAGAAAATCTCAATTATTTGGGTGCGCCCTCATATTAGAAGCCCGTTGGCCTTTGCCGCCGCTCTTGACCGGTTCATTTGCGAAAGCAGGCCCATTCCGATTGCGAGCTGTATAGCGCCGCCTCCAAGTCCTCAGTTCTTGGGTTATTGATTCTTAGAGCCTAGCAAAATCGTCTCTTCCTGATGTATGTCCGGAGGGTCAGGGATGGTGTTACACAGCTCACTGTCCCAACTGTCCAGAGATCAAGGCAGACACACAACACATTATCTACTCATGTAACACTGCCATTACTTCTCCTTATTTCTTTTACCCTCCCCCTCTTTCCTGGTGTGCTCGTCCTGACTCGGGCTCGGCAGAATAACAACGGGCCTTGGCGAAGCAGGCGCTGTTCTTCACTGGGCCTTAGTGCTGGCCTCAAATAAAGATTTTTTTCCTCCTCCTCCTAGTAAAAAGAAATCACATCAATATCTACGACTGGGAGTCGAATCCGCTGCGCCGCGAAAATATTAGCATCAAAGGCAGTGCCTGAGGCCACTTGGCTATAGCCACAGTTTTTTTTTATTGCATTTGAAGCAATCCCGCTGAGCTACCCATTGCTTTACGCAGTACATTCAATACCTTAGCGCAATGCAGACACACATTCTCATGTCTTCGCATACTGCATTCTACCTGCGCCTCCAAATTTTGGGCGACATACACATGCGTCAAGAACCGGCAACCATTCAGGCTGCCTGTCTTCCGCAGCATAAACCCCCCGCACCAAGGCACACTGTTCACGGAACAGAGACTTAGAAGAACGAGGTGGTTTGCTTCAGCCGAACACGCCTGGTGTAAACTGCGCCACACTCTCGCTCTGTGCATTGCAGAGAGCGCCGTCTTCATCAATTTTCTATAAGCTGTTGTCTCCTGAGAAAGTTCCATCTGCTCCGTCCCGCGGCACTGCCCACTTATCGTCGCCTTCTACCTAGCACAAATTAGAACATAGTAAGCAATATCTATGGATTTTTGTTCTTTTCCAGCTTGTAAAAGCTCCTTTTTTGGTGGCAGCACTTCATTCATTCATTCAGTCTTTATTTTTCTCTTGGACAGAGAAGGAGACAGGACTAAAAGCTCGTAAGCTTGACAGAGGTCTTGCCCCCTTTATCAACTTGGCAGTACAGTACACAGGCAGAGAGTTTCAATTTTCCAAATAAACACTGGAACAAAATAACAAAACATTTTGTAAAAAAAGCAGGGCTATGCATTGCAGCACAAACGTAGGTATTAGAAAAACAAATAACTGGTCATGGGGAAACGAAAAATAATAATAACAGGTATAGGTTTAAAATGAGTGCAATATTACATAATCTTGCTAAAAAATCGCTTAATAACATTACTTAAATGCTGAAAGGGGTCAAACAATTCTTTGTTCAATTTATTTAATAATACTGAAACAGTATAAGCAAGAGACTGCTCGGTATAATATGCCCTAGGCGTCGGCACTAACCAAATTTCTTTATGTCTAGTCTGCAGAATATGTGTGTTTTTCTCAAGTTTTGCCAGATAACTAAAATAATGTTCACCACTTTGTGAAGAGCGTTTATATATCATTAAAAGTCTATAATTGTTTAAACTATAGATTGGCAGGATTTCATATTTTAAAAACAAGTCATGTGTGGGCGAACAATAAGGAACACCAGCAATGCATCTTACAGCTGTTTTTAAAAGAAGGTGAAGCTTGGATAAATTTGTGACACAAGTAGTGCACCAAACGGTACATCAATATTGTAAAAGAGAAGGAACTAATGAGTTGTATAGCAATAGCCTAACTTTGACAGGAAAAGTACCGCGCAGCCGCAACATGACACCGACAGCTAAAGACACTTTTGATCTGATATAGTCAACATGATCATTCCAAGTCAAATGATTTGAGAATATAACGCCAAGGATTTTAACGGAATCTACAATTTCAACAATATCAGAGCTTAAGAACACGTTCAACGGCCCAGAAATTATCTTTCTTTTTGGAAAGTACAATATTATTTTGGTCTTTTTAGAATTAATCTTCAAACAATTTGATTTTGCCCATGTATTTAATTACGCCGTAGCTTATCGATTCTAGCAATCTTCAGCTGCCCAAAGTCTGCATTTAGGCTTTTTCGTTAGCCAAAAAGTTACTGCGTTGAAGTTGAGTACTGAAAGTGTAAAACTGTGAAAACTTTGTGTCTAACTGATTTCGCGAAGCTGCTCTACATGACTTCGGAATAGCTGGTAAATTTCCCGCAACTAAATTCTTATTTTAAAATGTATTTCACGCTAGAAGTATGGCTTGAGGAAAGCGCCTAAATGCGGTACTTATGGCGAGTCAGCGCGAAATTCACGTCAGCGGACTGCTCTCTGACATTTAGAGCTCCGAGGAAACAATCAATATTAAGCTCTTGAAAGGAAAGTAAAAACGCTTAACATCCAGGGTGCTGCATCCGCAGCCAGCTGCGCTGCTGGCAAACATTTATCGGACATCGCAGCACTGTGAGGCAACGTTATCCTAAGGAAAGCCAATAGTTTCAGCCAGCAAATTAGCGACTAGTGCTGAAATAGGCGAAGTGTGCATCACCCACGCATTGGGTAAACCTAACACCGCTCTGAGCTAGGGCATCTCACCTTAATGCTTGAGCATGCAGGCCAGACCTGGGATGCATACTGATATTTTTTCTCTCTCGCTCTTCTCATTTCAACGCCTACACTCAGGGATCTGCCAGCAGGGCAGCTGTCGCTGACACTAACGTACTCTTTGCAAAGAGGCGCCAACATATGCTTCAGAAACAGAAGCTTCTCCTGAGATATAGCGATAAAATGCTTGCCAGAGAAGAAACACGACGCTTGGCCGAACAGAAAAAGGGCGATCAAATCAAACAGTGCTTCTGAACATTGCTGCGCTCCTCAGATGTCGTCATCCTAAAGGCCTCGTTTTATGGATGGCGTAATTATTTCTATGCACCGGCCTGCCCACGCTAGATTCATTCCGTTGCGCACGAGTGGCTGCTCGCCTCACTCGGCGCGACACGCTGGTCGTCGCTCTTAATGACCCCTCAGCGCACTTCTTTTCGTCTTCTTCGCTAATCTGTGGCTGTCTCCTCTGCACACCTCTGATATTGTAGGCGCCATTCTCAGAGGCAATCTCCTCGTCCTCGTAGTGAGCATAAAGGCCCAGTTACTGCTAAGGGAACGGAGTGTGGCTTCGTAAGGGAATGGTTGCCTCTGCGTCATAAGGAGATATCAAATAATGGTGGAAGAAGGCTTAACTCCTACCTCACGCCACTCTTGGAGTCTGCTACGCTTTCTCAATGAGCTTCAATTACACTACAAGTGTCCGTTTCTTGTTCTGCACTACGGAGAGTCCGTAATGACACTGCAGGCCATTTTGTTGCGCTCTAACTAGCGCGGGTAAATTATTAGCGTGCGGGCGCAAGCTTTTTACGAGTGGTGATAACATCCATGCGTAAAATTGTGAGGGCAACAGCCTCCCCTCCCTAATCCGCACTCAACCTCAAACTTGATATTCGATGACAGCGTTTGCATTCCAGTGCCTGTATCTTATAACTGCAGGCTTTAGCTCAATGCCCAGTGCGGAGATTCCAATATGACTAACGGCTGGGCCTTCGCATTGCACTTTAAGTCTTTCCCTTTCTACTCAATACTCAGATCATTCTGCTCGGCGTTTCCATAAGGGTGCATAGTGAAAAAATTGAAATACATTATCGTTAATATACACAAGCGTTTATTACATCCTGAAAAGGCCGCATTGCACTCCATTATAGAGAGTTGCGGTTGCATATATTTCAGGTTTTGCACAGAACGCTTTCCCTTCGGCATGTGCAACTCGCTTTAAGTATCCTAATTTAATCGGTTTCCTAAGGATGTTTCGTAGGCTGCGGAAAGGTTTACAAGTGTGGGTCGATACCAATGATTTTGAAAAGCGTGCCAAACACTGCATCTCTGAGAGCCTTTGTTCCTACCGTTTAACGATGGCGATCATGTGTGAACTTCAGAACGCTCTACATTTTAGTCACTCTATTACTGATCCTCAAATGCAGAGGGTCATTATGTGGTCATCGCCGCCATTACCACAGCCTAACAACGTCCACTGCAAGACAAATGATTCTCCGATATCCTTCCAAAACAACACTGTCCTATGCGAGCTGCAGCCACGTTTTCCCCGCCACCTTCTTGATTTCATCCGCCAACCGGGGGCCATATCCTATTTGTTGTCCATTTTCCATTGTCCACTTCACATGCACTTAGTCCTCTGTCACTGACCACTCAGAAAAACGCGCGGCTTTTGGGTGGTTGGGTACCGGACCTCACCGTGCTGCCATTCGCTGCAATATGCTGCCGATGGTGACGTCCGGTCGTCAACCACCCAATGGACGGGTCACTTCTCGCAGGCACTTGAAAGCCGCGGATATATCTGAGTTACAAGTGACAGGGGACCAAATAGAGGAGAAAGGGACAATGAAAAATGGACAGCTTATCGGCTGCGGTCCCTGAGTTCCTGTTGCCGCGTGCTATGCTTGTCCTCTGTTGGAATCCATTTTGTTACCATCTGGGCAATGGGCTTACTTTCCTATTACTTCAAACATGTTAATTTCCAAATTTTCCTCTTTTTCTCTTTTCACACTGCATCTATTACCTTCCTTTACATAGCGCGCTCAGTTCTGTCAACTTACTTCCAAGCCTTCTCCATATCGGTCAAGTCTCCGGTCACACAATTAAATATTGGCAAGATGGAGCCGTTGTACATCTTCTTGCCGCATACTCTGGAAGCTGTTATTCATTATCTGAGAGCTCTTGACATATTCACTTCACACCGTTCCTATCACTCTTTATATTTAACTCGTCGTTTGGGTTTGCGGATGCAACAAGACCAAGTACATGCGTTCCATAAAAAATTCCAGTACTTCGCCGCCCCCCTTTAATCGTTGTGGCCTTCCGAGACGATGGTACATTACTTAGGATTTCTTCGTGTCAGTTTTTTGATCCACTGTTACACTTTTGCTGTTTAGAAAATCGATCAACTTTGTAATTCACCACCTCAGTTAATATTATATTTACTCTAAAATATCTCAGTATTATAACGCTGGCAATGCAAAGCGTGTATGTAACACAAAGTTGGCAGGTACAGACAACAGATTTCATGTTAACATGACTCACGAGTTTCAGAATTGAAGATTCCACCAGATGACTTTCAGAGGAGCCCTGTGCCACCGGCAGCCAGTGTGTAAGTGCTGTACCTGATTATCGACCCTGTTTGAACCACTATTTTCTGTGGATGTTTTCTGGAAGCGTGTTATACGGCAGGTGAGGAAAAAGCAAATTAATCAACCTAGCGGCAAGAGCGTTAGAAAAAAAATAGACGCTCAATTAACGTATTCTTTCGTTTTTACAGCTGCCTTTCTCATCTCCTGTCTTCATGCACCACCGCAAATATCATCTCGGCTAGAATGTGTTATCCTAACTGGATCGCATTAGCGCAAAAGGAAAATTATTCGTTTATTCTAGGTATTGCTGGCAGCCTTTTATAGGTAGGTCAAATCCAAGAACTGCTCAAGGCAGCCCTAGCTTCCGCGCGCTCCTAATAGAATGTTCTGTAATACAGCCAAAATGTGATCAATAATTCTTAAAACAGCGTGAAGGTAAGAAAGAGGCAGAGAAGAGACGTACACAGGAGCGCTCGTCGGCAGCCATTGCTTGTGTGCATTTGTCTTATCTGTGTATTTGTCTTGTTCGCGCCGTTCTAAGAATTATCTGCCACCAACTCGGCCAAGCTTCTACAGTGGTGATAAATAAGAGCTTGTATGGTTCTGTAAAATCTTGAATGTGGAACGCTCAGTAAGTTTCAGTATGCAAGAGTGCTATGCTAGAACAAATACAAGAAGTGCCTTGATCATTCAGAAGTAAAGGTTGAAACGAATTTTTTTGTTGAAACGCGCTAGGAGAGCGTCTGTTTGCTGAAAACGTGGCTCGAGCGTAATTGATTACGCCGTCAACAATAAAATGCTTAATATCTTGCAACAACAGTTTTGTCGCTTCCCAATAACGCCTTGCCTCCTCATAAAGTACGTTCAAGTTTCTCCCCATGAGCAGCACACTCTTAGTTACACCTTGGGCTCTAAACTATATTTCATCTCACAAGTCGTTTGCAGTAATGCGAAGGGTAGAGCTCTCTCACCCAATACGACCCAAGGAAGACAACAAATAATCAGTCAAATATTTCAGCAGTGCTGTGACCATGTTTCAACAATTAGTGCAGTAATTGAAAAGGTAGTTTAGGGTGGTGTCTTGAATGTACAGTGCGTGCTTCACTCAGTGGATAAATTAGCAGAGAAACTCCGTACAAACACTGCACTGCAGATGACTGCTGCGAAGTGGGGCTCCGCATATTCATTTGCATGATGTGCGCAGAGTCTCCTGGGCGCAGCAGCTGTACACTGGAGCTCTTTCCTTCCCCTTCATGGAGCCACAAGTCGCGGTATGAGGGTAGAGGAGGAACACGTTTTGCAGTGGACGCTGTTCTGATTGTCTCAGATCGCCGCAGCCTCGAGACAGCGCTTCAAAGGACTTGTGAGGTGGAGTATAAGTGTTAAGCATCCAATGGCTGTAGGTAGCGGGAGGGGTGGACAAAAAAATCTAAGGAAGTGAACACTTGATCGTTTCGTGCAAAAGAAAATAACTCTACATTCACTTGTTGTTTCAAAAACAAGGCCGACTTCTACCCCGCGTAAGAGGCTTCCTCTGTCGGCCTTATCGGGGTGGAGGGCTCAACGCAGCACGGCGGGCCGTTAGTAATGCAGATGTATATACACTTCTGTATTAAGGGACCCAAGGCGGTTCAGACAGACTTAGCAAACCCTGCCTTCATGCCTGACATTGGAGGCCGCGGCTCAGATTCTTTTCGTCTCATCAATTCAGATTCGGCCTTAGTTTATTCACTGTCTTCACTGCTAGCAAAAAGCAATTTTAAAGCGAAAGCTTCACTACACCACATCTTCAAAAAGGTAGACCGTCAGTGGAGTTTATCGTTGAACTTTGAAGGTCAAACCTTGGAGCGCAGTCAGGTAGGCCATGATGTAGCATAGAACCAGACTTGATGGTGGAACACCCCTTAAACCCCAAAGTCAAGGTCAAGGTCGAGGTTAAGGTCAAATGTCAAGGTCGAGTATAGGAAAAGCGGGTGGCAACCGTACGCTTCTACAGGGCGGTGACGTCATGTAAAAGAAAGAATTCTGGTAACAAGCAGATCAGTCAAGGAGAAAGGAAACTGCCTGACAGCGGGGGCGGAGCCATCATCTGTGACGTCACTGTCGAACTCTGTACATATTCCAACGGTGAGCACGGCACGGCAGAAGCCGGCTGCGATGGAGGAGGAAGAACGTCCTGCTGTGTTAGCTCGCAAAAAAGCGAGAATTAAACGGTGGAACGAGACCAAGAAAAGGAAACGGCCTGAGGAGACAGCAGACGAACGTGCAATTGACTGTAAAAGCGGCGGAAAAGCGATGCTGCCAGAAAACAGAACAGGCTGCTCGAAGCGCCCCGTCTAACCAGCGAGATAGAGGTTTATTCAATTTCGGCATTGGATGCGGAGATGTTTCCAAGTGAGACGGAGCGACGGAAAACTCACTTTGTGATCAGACTTAGCGAGTTTGATTCGGCTACACGAGCATTTCATTGACGCTTTACATAAAATCCGTTCGGCAGTGTGAGTGGCGTTTGTGAACGTAGCCATGCAAAGAACGCTTTTGCTTCGCACCAGGGTTAACCGATGTTTAAACCACAGCTAATTTTTTTTTACTGCTTTTAATATTACGGTCATAGAGTTAACATACTGGCTTAGTGCTGCTGCGTGTCTACTAGCGAGAACCGGCGTTGTGTTCGTCTTTCATTAGGTACAGCTGTACCAATTTACATTTAGCGCCACCCTTAGCTCTTCGGTCTTCGGCAATAATACCGTTTAATCTGAATTTGCGCGAAAGTAGCGAATATTCGCTAAAATATTGGATCCGTATTCTTCTAACGGTTTCCACTAGTTGACTGGTATTTAATACTGTTGCTAACTACACTATTCATATCTTATTCGGTAACAAAACCGGCCTAAAGGAATTCGATCTGGCATTGAAAATGTGTGTTCCAGCAGTTCAACGATTTATAACACGCGCCCGTTGCCTCCGTCGTGGGTCGATAAAGTAAACAGATTTGTCTTTTCATGTGATTGCCTTATCGTCTCGTTCACTGTGTATGCCTGACTGCGTGCCAACGGCGCTTCATTGTTTGTTCCGTTCGCATGAACGGCTTCAATGTGAACGCGAGACATGTCAGGAACAACTCAAGAATCGGTGAGGTCGTCTGTCTGGGCAGCGTAAGTTATAGTTTTCTGGCCTTGACCATTATGGCCATTTGTTCATTAAGGTCATACAATAAGAGCTTTAACAACACGCCGTCCGTAACTGCGATCTTTTTGTCAACGAATCATCTCGCCTCTTGTGAAACACTCAGCAGAATCCCAGAATTCCGGATGAATACCACTTCCTGATGAGAGCTGAAAACCATAATAAATTCTTCAGAAATGAGAAAAAAAAATAACGCTTTACACGTCTTGGTATAAGCCTTGCGTCAGACATGTGCTGGGAGAAATGTCCACCGGTTCATGACAACCGCCAGCTGCGTTCCGCCGCACTGAAAACAGTTTCCTCGGGGAACAGCCAAAGCTTTGTTGTTGCAAGCGACTTAAAAGGATCGACAGGTGCTGCTGGCAGGAAGAATGGCAGCCTACGGCATATTCATTTACTTGTTAAGCGGCATGAACTATTCAATATAATGGGAACTCTTCTTTTCTCGGCAGTTCGCTAGGGCATCAATAAAGGATTGGAACCGAATAGAATGTGCGTGCTATTTGCCTGCTCTTTTAGTGGAGAAAACGCCCAATTAAAAAATTGAAACAAGCATAGGATTAGGCGCAAAGTTCGCCTGCACAGGAGAACTTTTGTTATTGTGCAGGAAACATGGATTGATTGAAAATATGCGCTTGTCTTTGGTTTTCTAATTACGGTCGGACTCGGACTTGACAAGCCACGAGTACGGAGGAGAAAAATACGTGTAAATGAACGAGACCTGCCTCTTTCGATGGGATGTGCGTATTTCATGCCTTCTCGCTTAGTGTTTTTAAGCAGTGACTCGAATTTGTTTTTTCAATAAAAGCTTTATTGAACCGAAAAGGTAGCGTTGTCACCGCCGTGGATGCAGTGTTGGGTCCAGGCTTCAGTCGATGGCCGCGGCTTCCTGCCTGTAGGCAACCTCCTGTGCCCAATCCACCACCATCCTCTGAACTTCAGGTTCCGAGCTGCTTCCCGCAGTCCCCCACTGTTCTTTGTTGTTAATATGCCATTCTGGCCTAGGCTTAAGCCTGGGGCATCCGTACATCATATGTGCAAGGTTCCCTATTGGATCCTTACACATGGGGCACTGTGGTTTAAAGTTACCGGGGTACATTAGGACTCTTCTGTGTGGGCTAGGGAATGTGCCTGTTTGAAGTTGCCTCCAAACGAGCTGTTTCTGTTTATATAGTGATTTATGCGGGGCCGGATATATTAGTCTTTGTTCTTTGTAATAGTTTGTGACCTCCTGGTATGTAGTCATGCGCTCCTCAGCTATCTCCGATGGATGAGAGCTCATGGCCCGGTTAAGGAGTCCTTGAGCTTTTTCATGAGCCATTTCATTCCCTGGATGAAAGGAGTGTGCGGGGACCCAAATGAATTTAATCTGGCGAATTTGAATATCTTTTGCCCTGTCAAAGATTTGTGTGAAATCTTGTGTATTTTCTCTTGTGCAAAGTTCCCTACAACACTTTTTGAGTCACTCATTATGACTCTGCATTGTGTGTTGGTTATCGCCAGGGCGACTGCTGCCACTTCTGCTTCCTCGATGTTGTTTGTGAGGACAGTGGCAGCTGTTGTTTCGTCGTCCTGGTTTAAAGCGACTATCACGTAGCCCTTCCTCACCTCATGCTTTGCTGCGTCCACGTAGGTTACCTCCCTTTGGCCACTGTAATATTTATGGAGAGCTTTAGCTCTCGCCAGTCTTCTAGCTTGATGTCTCTTGCGGTTCATATTTTTCGGAAGCGGCTTAACTTGCAGTATCCCGTAAATATTCTTAGGTATTCTATGCTTCTCGGATTTTTCGGTGACATAGCAATTTTGAGTTTTCTAATTATTGTGTTGCCGGTTCTAGAGTTAGCGAGTCTCTAACTGGGAGATTTTGTGAGCCTCTATCAGTTCCTCTATGGTGTTGTGTATTCCTAATCCCAACAACTTATCCGTGGGCGTAGTGGTGGGTAGGCATAGCGCGATTTTGTATGCCTGCCTAATAAGGGTGCTAATTTTCTCTGTTTCAGTCCAGTCGAGATTTAAATACGGTGCCATATATACGATCCTACTCAGGACGAAGGCACAAACAAGTCTCCTGGTGTCTGCTTCTCTCATCCCTTTGTATTTATTGGTGATTCCTTTAATTAACCTGCTGAATTGAACTACGCAAGAGGTTTTCTTGATGGCTGTGGCTTTTTTACCATTACTCCGAATGTAGAGTCCACGTATTTTCATTTACTTGACCTCCGGAATTTTGTTTTGCCCCAGAAGGATCTCAATGGGTGGGTGTTCTTTAATTCTCGGGTGCCTTATTGTTAGAAGTTCCAATTTAGACGGGGAACAGATGAGTCTAACCCACTCGGTTTCCCTGACCACTGTGTGCGCGCTTCTATGAAGGGTTTCTTCCAGCTCGACATCTCTTCCCTTGGTGTCCCATAGCGTGATGTCATCGGCGTAGAGTGCGTGGGACAGGTCAGGCACTTTGTTCAATTCTTTAGCCACATATATGAGAGTTATGTTAAATTGGAAGGGGGACAAGACAGATCCTAGTGTGGTCCCTTTGCTTCCTAATTTATTGTTTTCACTTTGGAGTGTGTTAATATGTATCTCAGCCGTTCTACTTTGATTAAACGCTGAGATATAATTGTAGGTGTTCTTCCCTACCCCCAGTGACCCTAGCGCCTCTAGAATAGCTTCGTGCTTGACATTGTCAAAAGCCTTGATTAAATCTAGCGCTAGTATTGCTCGGGTATTCCTACTGCTTTTTGGGTTAGTCACCTCCTCGGCCAGCTGCAGCATGACGTCCTGTGTTGACAAGGAAGGCCGAAAGCCCAGCATAGAATCCGGGTATTGGTCCCTCTAGTCTATGTGATGCTGAATTCTGTTTAGTACGACGTGTTCCAAAAGCTTTCCTACACACGATGTGAGAGAAATCGGTCTTAGGTTTTTTAAGTTTAGGGCCTTGGCAGGTTTGGGTATAATTGTTATCTTTGCGTGTTTCCAAGTATCCGGGATTTCTCCCGCTAGGCAACATTGAATTAAGAAGTCTGTGGGATCTTTCACAGACCTGTCATCTAGGTTTCTTAGCGTTTTGTTGGTTAAGTTATCTGCTCACGGCGCCGAGGCGCTGCGTAACTGGTGCAATGCTGCTCTTACTTCCGGCTCCGATATGTCCTCGTCCATATCCGAATTTGGAGTACCGTTGTATTTCTGAGCCGGTGCCGAATTGGTGTCGCCAGTATAGATACGTTCGATTTCCTTTAATAAAGCGTCATCTGTTAAACCTGTCTGGTGTATTAGTCTATTTATACCCTTCCTGCTTTCCACCTTGCTGCTTTCTGGGTCTATTAAGTGCCTCAGCAGGTGTCATGTGCTTTTATTGTCCAATTTAACGGTTATGTGATCGGAAATTGAATCCACTGTTGCCTAATTAGGTCTTGCAAGTGTTTGTCTATGCTAACATCCAACTGGTTGATTTTTAACTTCAGTTTCTGGTTGTGCTTTTGCTTTAGCCACCTTTGCATCAAGGAAGCCCTTGCCTGCCACATGTGTAACATCCTACTGTCTAGCGCTTGGTGTTCTCTCTCTATCGGCACATATTCTGTTGCTGCAGCAGCGTCCCTTTCGAGCTGTCCCAGCCAAGTGACAATATATTTAGGGGTTCCTTCCTCTTCCCTTTGGGTTCTAATCCGCATGAATTTGTCCCAATTAGTTATTTCGGAATCTCGCTTATATGCCTAATTGGTAATCTGGTTTCAATAATAAAATGGTCGCTGCCTAAGCTGTTTTGAGTGTTTTGCCACTTTCCGTCCCCCCATTTTTACACACGGTCAGGTCTGGGCTGGTGTTTTGCTGGACGCTGTTCCCAATCCGGGTCGGCTTCATTGCATCATTTAGAAGCGTTAGGCATTAGTTCTGAATGCAGTTCCATATCCCTGCACCTTTCGGTTGGTCTATTTTATATCCCCACGCAGTGTGCGAGGCGTTGAGGTCTCCAACCACTATAAGTGCCTGTCTACCGCTCACACTAAGCGCCTTTTTAATTGCTTGCACTATCCGGAGATGCTTTTCTCTGGGTTTACTATACACATTCAGTACGAAAAGACTGGTTTTGCCCCTTTGCGAAGGTATCAGCTCCATCAGGAGGCAATCTACGCCTACGGGGCCTATGTCATGTTCTATAGCCGTAAGGTTTGTTTGCACAAGTATCTCCATATTTTCCTTTTCGAGTGCCTTGTAGTCTCTTAATTTAGTAATTGCAGTCACGTCCGACACATTCTCTTCCTCCAAGTTTTGGATGTGAAGCTGCAGGTTCTCCCTTTTTCGACGGAATCACGTGCAGTTCAACTGTCAGATTATGGTTTCCTTTTTGTCGTTAACCATTTTGTTCTTCCTGGGCTGAAGCTATGGGTATGGTTACCTCGGCCCTTTGTGTCTCAGGCTGTGCTATCTTAATTTTGTCCTTAATTTCATGTAATTGGATGTGACGGTCTGCCACCGTTGCCTCGACTTTACTCATCCTTACTCTTAGGTTGGTTAATCTTTTGTTTTGTTCCTGCAACTGCGGCATTATTCCGTTTATTCCATCCTTTACCGCACATTTCTCTTGTTGTTCCTGCTCTCTATTTCTACGAGAGTTCTCCTGAGTGAGCTGAACTGGTCCTCGTTGTCTTGATCCTCATTAGACCACTTTTTTGACTGCGGTTGCCTAACCGATGAACTGGCTCTCAAGGAGCTCGCTCACGCTGCCTCCATTGATGTATTACTTTGCACGCCAACGGTCTTAGGTGCAGTAAGGGTATGGGTCGTGGGAGTGGTTACGGTTTGAGCCTTTTCTTGTAACTTCGGCTGGGGTGGTTTAGATTTAGGGGTTTCATCCTGTTTACTTTGGGTCTGCCCTCGCATAAGTTCCAATATTTCCTTCTTTAGTTGTGCTATCTGAGCCTTTAATTCTTCCTTCTCCCTTTCTCATGGAGACTGCGGTTACCAGCTCACCTGTTAAGTTGTTTTTTTTATTTCCCTCCCGGCTCAACGGCGGGAAGGATTCCAAGCGACTTTGGGCCCGGGCCGGGCTGTTGTCCCGGTCGGATCTCATGGTCCTGTTCCTCGATTCTCGCTGATCCGAGCTTTTCGATTCCCACCCGCGCGGTGGTCAGCCGGTGTTCTTTCTTCCTTACTTTGTTGTCTTTGAGGTGAGGTGATTTGCCTTGCATGATTGCACGGCCTTTCAAAGCGCAGCTTGCACTTTTTGGTACCTATGAAGTGGTCTCCACCACAAATAATGCACTTAGGGGCACAGTCTGGCGAGTCTTTTTTTGGGTGGTCTACTCCATACCTAGCGCACAGGTTAGTCCTTGTCTTTACGCACACAACCGCTCGATGTCCAGGTGTTCTGCAGTTGAAACAAGCTTCTACTTTGGTCTTGAATTTGTAGCATATAAAGAGGACGTTTCTGTACCAAATTTGTCTTGGAGGGTGCTCCAAATCAGAGAAAGCGATGATCATCGAGTGGTGTGCCCTAGTCTCCTTGCGTCTGCGAACGAAAGAATTTGGTTCGCTTCTATAACGTCTTTAACAATATCCTAGTGACCTTCACCAGCAAGGATATTGTATACGATGCATTTAACTGCATTTTCGACAGTGGGTATGTATGTCCTGACAGGATGGGTCTTATCATCCAACTTGAGGTATGGCAGCTTTACACATCATTGGCTGTATCTCTATCTGGTGTGCTTATAGTGAAAGTGTTATTCACCGTGTTTATCCGGATCGCGTCCTGCTTGAGGGCTGCGGTCAACTCGTTGCATCCAGCGCCTTTAATTAGTGCTCCAACGATGCTCTTGAGTGAGGACTGGCTGAGGTCTAGGCCTTCTGTTGGTCTGAAAACTACCTTGTAGTCACCGCTCGGTAGTCGCGGTAGTGGTTTCTTTCCCTTGAAAAGGTTCGCCCTCGCAGCGCGGATGGTCAGCTTAGCTACTCAGACAGCCGCGTCCGCATCGCAGTCGATGTTCGTAGCGTTTGCCGCCGTCGTATGCGTCTGGTGGGCTGCGTTTCCCGGCGTCTTATGCTTCTGCCGGGCTCTTCTTTGGTGTTCTAGCATTCGCGTCCACATAGCTTGACTGTTGTATTCTTCTGGGCTGATATCTTCGCCCATAACGGCGTAGCCATGGTTGGCCATGCAGGCGGCGGCCGTTACGCCTAGCACTGCGCCGCAGGCAGCCCCTTGGGAATCGTACTCCTGGTCAGGCTTAGCTCCTTCCCGCGCGTTCCTGTGCTTGTAACGGTAGAAAAGTGTCCGAAAATCCCGTGTTTGTCCCCAAAAACTGTAGCGGTTAGGTGAAAGTCACTTTTGCTGATCTTGTGAGTAGGTCTTCTATCCGCCCAGTGGTGAATTTCCGCCAACAGAAGCACAAAACTCGGGAGCTCATGCGAGAACGAACTATGTGGTCTGCTATTTTTTTTTTGCACTTGAAGAAAGCGCAGGAAACAAAAGATTATCCCGCCGACACGCGTTAGCGCATAAAGCCATAAAACTGAGACCTCAAACATTCCGATAAATGCCCGACAGAGAGGACACTATGAAGGAGAGGTTGTGAACTTAATTACTCAAGCAGCTACGTAAGTATATTTTTGGGAGGCGCTGGCGCATAAACAGCACAGGCTACATGTCCCTAGGAAAAAAAATGGAATGGTGCTTAGGATATATTTCCTTGCCTGTCAACAAGCATTTGAATAAACAAGCGTTGTTACATATTTTTGTGCTTGATTCAAATTGCTAGATTTCTGGTTGCAGATTTGGAACTGAGGCCGCTTTGTATATCCTCTTAATTATACTACAACCTTATGAGCCACACTACTAAATATTTCAAAAATTAAACTTCTATTCCCCAACGAAGTTCCGTCCTGACTTTCTGTACTGTCCATGTAAAAGCAGGCTGCGTTGCTTTGTTGAGAGAACTTGATTCAGATGCCTAAAGGTCATTTTTCATTTATCTGTGCCGAACAAAATCGAATGAAACAATTTCTTCACCGAGATCAATAACAACATAGAGTGCGCAGTCATGTGAATATTATGACATACAAGGTAAAAATATTACACGCACAACATTATTACATACATTTATACAGCATTTATAGCTCTCTTTTTCCCTCATTTTACCTGGCTATCTTGAAGCAGCCGACCACTTTGTATTGTCAAAATGCGTGTCAATCTATCAACGTAGAGTGCGCAGTCATGTGAATATTATGACATACAAGGTAAAATATTACACACACAACATTATTACATACATTTATACAGCATTTATAGTTCTCTTTTTCCCTCATTTTACCTGGCTATCTTGAAGCAGCCGACCACTTTGTATTTTCAAAATGAGTGTCAATCTATGGCGTCACACGTGCTGATGAACAGCTGCAAAGTCGCCGTGTGATCCTGCGTGCTTCGCTGTATGATGAACACCGGACAGGAAATTTGGAAATCGTGGGATAGGGTCCCACCAGTGGCATGTGGTTGGCTTTCCTCTACATTTCCGAACAATTATGTTTAAAATAATTGGTCTATCAGTCTCTTAATGAAACTCCATAAATAAAAAAAAACATTCAGTATGCTTCTTGGTTTCGGTGACTGTTGGCTTCCGTTATGTATGTCGTAACGAGTCCCTCTTTTCCTTTACCTTGTCTGCTAAATGGCTAACGAGGGCCTCGATTCTGCCAGTCGTGGTGCAGTAGGTAGCATAAGAGGGCTCTGGCACAGCTTCTGCGCTCACCATTCCATTAGGTCCCTACGTGGGGCTCGCGGTAATACACTGTCTGCTACGTCCTCCGCTATGGACGAGGGTGGCGCTGGCGAACACTCTCAAAGAAGCAGGAGATTGAACAGCCGTCGCCATAGCGCATTTGGTACAGCAGCGGAAGCGAAATTTGGAGGTCGTGGGTTCGGATCCCACCTGTGGCGTGTGGCTGTTTTTGCTTGTGCTTTCTAATCGATTATGATTAAAATAGTTACCCTATTGATCATCCATTCAAACACCACGAAATGAAAAAAAAAATCTCCTTCGCTGATTGGTTACGAGGACTGCTGGCTTTCGGCATGTTTATTCGGCAAAGGCGTGCGCTAGCTTAGGAGACACTGTCTTTGAACTAACGCAATTTCTGCGAAACAATTACATCTCCAGGACTTAGCGAAATGATTCTAAATATCTAAAATCAATGAGTGAAAAAAGTTATGCTTATACAACTCGAGTTATAATATACCTGTTTCAAAACAATGACCTTCCCAAGAAAAATGCTCCGCCGAAAGGACCGATATGTCGGCCTAAGGAACATACTTATAATAAAACCCCCTTCAACTTTCAGGAGCGAGACCAAAATACTTCCTTTTGAAGTCCTATTAAAGTGTGATTGTATGAAACAAAGGTTAGTGAAGTTCGACTCAGTTTCTCGCACATTGAAATATGCAAGACATCAGAAGTCATCCCTGTCTAGGAAGGAAAAAATTTGAATATAATATATGGCATATAACATACGGCTTCGCGAAACCTCACCCGGGTGCAATCTGTTAATCATTGGACAGTTGGACCACAATGGTTCGCAAAATGTATTTACGCAGAAGACACTATACTTAAAGTCAATCATTTACAGAGTAACTTTTTGTCGTTAGATTTTTTTTCATGAAATGTAAGGGACACTTTAATGCGGTATTTGCACATATACTGCACAATATATTGCGGAATTGACGGCCGTCAGCACTCAAGGTGAACACAGTTTTAAAATGTCCTTGTTCGGCACTGTGGTTCAGGATATCGAACGTTAAAAATGCGCTTTTTAAAGATCGTTGAGTTTGCTTTCCCGCATTCTATAGTTATCAAATGACGTCGCTGCGCGTGGTATCATCGTTGAAATCAAGTTAATTTCTACTGGATCATCAGATACAGAAACTGCGTCTTTATTTCATGAATGAGGAATGCGAGCTACGCCATCTAAGTATGCACTGCGGGAGAGCCAACTCGTCGAGCTTCGAAGTGCGTATATTTCACGTTCGGTATTTGAAACCACTTTGCACATTAAGAAAATATAAAAGCTACGATCAGCTTCAAAGTTTACGGACTTTAATTTCATGACATAATTTGGCCACAATACAATTACAAATAAAGAGCTGAATATTTATTTTATAGAAATAATGTGTAATTCTTTAGCTCTATCACCTATATAAGGTCCATCCTCCTATAAAATCCATCGGCTTAGACGGCAACAAACTCTCTCTTGAAGCTCTTAAAATAAAGTCATGTAATAATAATAATTCTGTAGAATAATTTTAAAGCGCTGATGAACTTTAAAGTGGCTGTCGAGTATAGCGCCTAAATATCGACTGAAAGTTCACCGCTACAATCCTACGCACCCTGCACTTGTGTTATTATTAGTTGCGTACTGCTCGGAATCACCTTAATCCAGCAAAAGGTTGCTTGTTGCACCCTTTCTAGGAGGATTCAGGCGGTTTTCGAAATATTGAGTTAAATATCGAACACTGGGATGGAGACGTTTTTCTACATCGACAAAAGTTCGCACCACTCGTTTATTTCTATGAAATTGATGTTGAATTTAAAATAACGGTGGTGTTCACTCTGTAGCAGTCAGGTCCAGGATTGATTCCCCAGCACCAAATGAAGGAAGCGTTTTACAGATCTGACTCGAGAACTCTAGAGGAAATGCACTGCTGGTACCATATTTTTATATAGTTCCTATCAGTTTGTAGTTCCACAAAACTAGAGACATTCAGCGGAAATTAACTAGTGTTCTTCAGTCTGCTTCAACTGCCAGGGTTTATTGAGCAGTTTGGAGATTGAGGAACGGACAGTTCTTGCAGAAACGTCTCGATAAGTAAGAGATTACGTTATTCACGTAATGATATCAATGCGCAATGCTCTCCAGATTGGTTGTCTTGAACATCGGTACGACTGTCGTGAATTTTATAGGTGATGGTTTGCGCACCACATCGAACTTCAACGACACAACGACTGTATTACTCAGGCCAAACTTCGCAGGCGCAGTTTGTAATGCTGGACGAGCGGTTTTTTTTCAGTGATGAAGTGTTCTCTGAGCCTACTTCATGCAGAAATCATGCCTTCTTCTCAAAAACTAATTGAGTTCCGCTATGCTGGAGAGCTTTGCGCATTCTTCTCTGCAGATTTGCGAATGATTAAAGGGCTCTTCAAAGAGAATAATTCAAGCGGCATTTCAAACATTTTTATGTAAATTATAAAACCGAATAATCTGAACATTAAATTTTCTTGCGGCACTACAGTACATGTGAGCGCACAGTTGGAGCGCTTCTGTATTTCTTCAGTTTGCCCATCTGGGCCTCAGCCAGATGAAGAGGTGTGAGCAGTGCCTTCATGAGGCTAATACTTCTGGTCTCCTGGTCCAGGTGGGGCTGATAATGGGTGAACTTTTGATGTGGGAGGGGAGAAGATGTCCAGGTGTAAATTATACGATGTAATAAAATAGAAATTGGTTTTTGGGAAAAGAAAATGGCGCAGTATCTGTCTCACATATAGGTGGACACCTTAACCGCGCCAGAAGGGAAGGGTTAAAGGAAGGAGTGAAAGAAAGGAAGAAAAAGGTGCCCTAGCGGAGGGCTCCGAATAATTTCGACCACCTGCGGATCTTTAATGTGCAATGACATCGCACATCACACGGGCACCTTATCGTTTCGCCTCCATCGAAACGCAGCCGCCGTGTTCGGGTTCGAACTCGGGAACTCCGGATCAGTAGCGGAGCTCTCTAACCACTGAGCCACCACGGAGGGTATCATAAGAAACCGGCAATTTCAATTTTTCTGCCACTGCTTTTTCTTGCTTGACCGAACAAATAGTTTTTCCCAGTCCCTACTGCTGGGTAGTGCTTGTTTATTCGCATCCAGGTTCTAGGCGACGGCCATAAAAAGCTTTGGTCGATTAACTCTATAGGCTTGTATTAGCTCTTAAATACATTATTGAGCACAGGTAAAATATTCTAATAAACTACTGGGATATCGATCCTAGAGTGATGGGACCAAACTAAACACGCAATAAGCCGCATGATGTTCTAATCCCATGCACACTGCCTACTGCAGTCGAGACCATGTTTGCAAAGCATGTTCAGTCGGGAATAAAAATCTCTGAACCGCGCGTTCCGTAAACAACGCCCACATCTCTGTCATTAAACTTCCGGCTGAAGACCATACTTGTGGAGGTGAAAGAACAAAATTTTTTGCTTTCACATCCACAACTGTTGTTTCCACCTGCCGAAAATAGCAGAGGTGAGGGCTTCGTTTGCGAAACAGGTGCCCCAGAGACTTCTGTCCCCGACTGTTCATACACAACCTCATTGTGATAGTTTGCCGAAGCATACCGCTCTGTAAGATATGGAGTTGCTCAGGTGCTGTATCAGCCCTAAAACAATAAGCAAAATGGGTGAGAAGGTTAGCGAGCAGGCGTCACGAAACGAACACCAGCATAAGAAATGGCTGCTGGCTGAGTAGATCTGAACGGGCCAACTAGAATTGGTGGAAGAATGAGCTGGAAAATTAGTTCACTGCTTGGCGTTAAGCGAGTACACCAGGATGACTGCCAAGACCACGCTACACAGGTACTTTAATAAACAACTTATGTCGTGCATACAAATGAAGTACTAAAGTAGCTCAAATTCAACAGTAAAACCGAGAGGGTAGCAAAGTTGACCTAGCGCGTCCCGTCGTGCACGATGATCCCAGATCTCGCCACGTGGCATCGGAGGCTTTTACATACATCAAGGTTAGGGGTCGCTCTCCTTATAAAGGAGAGCATGCCAGTGATACAAGGAACAACGCTTGAGCAGACTTGGCTAATGTGTACAAGGGGATGTATGGCCATAGTATGTCGGCAGGAATAAGAGGTCGATAATGACGAGGAAACTGCATGAAGTGTTTGCACCTCTCCACGACAAACCCTGCATGAAGTGTTATCGGCCCTCCACTATAAACCTATTAAGCCTGCGCAGCGGTCTTTCAAAATGGCACGTCGCTGTAAGCATATCCGCCTGAGCATGCTAATATATAGCGGACGTGTGTCATACAGCTTCGAAACGAGCAGCTTTTTAATTCAAAAGCACTGTTCCAGTGGATAAACTATGAGCAACGGCTTTCGATCTTTGTGGTATTTTCCAAGTGGATTTGCGACGTTTTTGGGTTCGTTCTATGTGAAAAAAGCAAATGAAAAGAACAAGTCCTGCTTTTTTGGGCGAAAATTTTGAAAATTGTTAAAATTGTATGACACTGTTATGGAAATATTGAAGGTAACGTTCCATTATTCTGGTACGTAGTAAAATCTTTCTTCTAAAGTGTTTACAGCAATCGCATCGAATAGTTAAGACAGTTATAGAAAAGCAATGGGAACGCTTATGAGAATTGGAAAAACTTTAACAAAAAGGAATACAAAGCTGCCCTCTGTTGATGTGCGAATATATTGATTGTAAATTGTGAAATCTTACATTATATGATAAAATTTGCGTTCAGAAACAGTTTCCCGCTCGAAAATTCTTTTGTCCAGAATTGCTGGGTATGATCAAATAAATACCCGCGACTGGGGTTCGAACCTCTTGCGGCGCGGAGAGATCACCTTTGCTGGACCCTGTGTGAAAGCACTACGCTATCGCAGCAGCCGAACACGCCTCGTGTTTAACTGCAACACCCTCTCGCGCTGTGCACTGCACATAGTCTTCTCCAAAAAACAATACTATTATTAAACTAATAGTCACGCATTGAGCTAGGTGCCACACAGAGACCGAGAGACGTGCACTGCATGTGTTGGCGTGGACAACGCTGCGGCAGAAACACGGCACTATACTAGGGGACAGCTTTCTGTGGCTATGAAGTGCAAGCTACGAGGGCGAGGCGCAAGGCTTTAACAATCTCTCTTATATCGTGCTCACGAGGGAGACAGGCGTTTAAGCTAGAAGCGCGCGCTCGTAGCTTGCACTGCATAGCCACAGAAAGCTGACCCTGAGGATAGAGCTATACGCATTGGCGTTGATAAGATTTATTCTAGAAAAGCGTCATTGTGGATTAGGCCGCCGGTGTACATGAGATAAATTGGCATTGACGATGTAAAAGTTGAAGAAGCGCATAACTGGCTCCCGGATCAGTGAATACCTCAATGGCGCTTTCATGTGCGTGGCATTGTTGTCCACATGCAAGCAACTGTGCTTTTCCACAGTATTACGTGCTTAGCAATACTAAAGCGCGGACATTTTGCAGGCTGAGCTACACTGACTGAGGTTGAGCAGTTTCGCGTGGCTCCTGGAGATCCGTGCTGGGCATGCTCGAGGAGCAGTGACGTCACACGGTGCACCACGTGACTAAGCACGTGACCAGCCACGGCGCCACCGGAAGCTGCTCCGCACCACGTGACCGACCACGTGGCCAACCACGTCGTCAACCCCCCGTACACTCACTGAAAAAAAAACCCTGTGTCGAGGCTGGGAATCGAACCAGGGACTTCGGGGTTTGAGGCGGAGGCGCTGCCGCTCCGCCAGACTGTCGCTCCGCCACTAAGCCTCGAGGTTTAACCGCCAATAAAGGCACATGTAGTGAATGCGGGCCTTTCATATATTAACTCTTCCGAACCAGATGTCGCCGCGCTTACGCTACGTATATCCTGGCCTAACAAAGCTAGGCTATCATCAATATATTGTTTTCTTTATGGGCGGGTTGTTGTGGAAGACTGCTTTTTCTTGCCATACTTACGAGACAATTGTAATCGTTTTGTTTAAATCGTTTGAAATCGTCTTCTTTTTTGAGAAATGTGAAAAATTCGAACAGTCCTGCTGTTTTTATTGGTTCAGAGATTCGAGGATAGCTATGCTCCATATATTGTTTAAAAAGTTTCTATGTTGGCTAGTGGCAACCGAACTATTTCTCTCAATACAATTTCCTAGTTCACCAAACGTCCTTGAAAACACGCCGCGCTTCCACTGTCGTTCGGGTAATGAACTCACAGACTTCGAAACTTGTGACAGCGTCCTCCACAACAGTATGAGCGCGTCAATTCCAAGGACCACTTGGCCACGCAAAGCAGGGTGGTTATTGTCCAGAAAACCGACCAGTTCCAGACTGCCTGGGCAGCATTCGTTTCATTCGTGATGGAACGCGAAACTGTTCGTGACGGTTAACGCTGCCAGATTTGTCGTGGGGAAAGTGCCTCACGAGTGTTCCGGTGCCAATCATACTGAACTGGAAGTGCTGCCTGATAATGTTTGACTATATTTCAGCTGTGGAGTGAATGCCCAAGTGTGCATGGTGGTCTGAAAGAAAAATAGCGAACTGTTCGAGTACCAAAAATCACTGTGAAAATAATGGGCGCACTCCGCGAAGGGTACAATCAGGAAAATTGTTGAAAATAAAAGTCCGGGGTGTACAAGCGTGTTGGGTAAAATATCGGCGTGGACTGTACAGTACAGTTCAGACAAGCAAATTTTTATAAAAAGAAGCTACTAACAAATACACATAAAACCTGTGTCATTAAGTATTTTTTTCTGCTAATGCCACTTTGCATAACTTGTTGACAATGGGTTAAATACTTCATTCTCGAACGCGAAATCCAGAGGCCGTGAAATCCGGATCGTACTGTGACACCCTCTCCACTGGCGCTTTGCGATTACTTCCGCAAGGCACTGAGGGAGGATATTGCTGCACATTAGCAAAATAAACAAAACAAACATGGATATTTAAAGCTTCCGGATAAACATCTGACCCCATATCTGTGCTGTTTTGGCATGCGTACTTTTTCTTGAAAGCTATATTGAGTAACGCACACAGTATATAATGAATCCAATAAAATGAGTACCTGGGCTCTAATTCCAAAAGGAGGTGATATCATGGAGAAACACACGAGATATTCCGCACTTACCGCACCGCGGCTTCCCTTTCCGCAACAAGGAAAGGTGCACCAATGCCAATCATTAAAATAATTTTTTTGACTAGGACATTCTGCAATCCTCTGTGCGAAACTCCGGGAATGGCGTGAGAGAGCGATCGAAAAGAATGGCCACAACAAATGTTAAATGAAAGCTCTCAGGGAAGCGTGATGGTTCGCAGCAGCACCGAAACGGCGCACACCCCCGCAAAGATTGGGGCGGTGGAAGCATTTTATGCTTAAATCAACCGGACGTTTCAGCCGAATGCGGTCGATGAGGATCTACTGGGATGTTGTGCTTTCCTGAAACAGCATCCTGCTTACAACGCGCTCCGTTTGAAACAACGTAAATACTTGCGAAAAATTACGCGCAGTACGGTTCTCTTTTACGCCGATTAAAACAATAAATAAGAGCAATTTACGAGTCCTGCCAAAAAAATATCCTTCGTTTCACACAGCGAGCATAAGCCCGCCGTGCTTATTGCGCGGGATGTTTTTTTTTCTTTCTTGTCATGATGGAAACCGAAATCAAAGGTGCTTTACAGGAGTCTGTTGCGCCTTCGGTACCTGAAAAATATTCTCTTATGTTTTCTAATCGGCTGCGGAGCCGAAGTTCCCGCATTCGATCCCGGCCGATTTTATCTGTGCATTCAATTAGATTGTGAATTCAGAATTTTTAACTGCAGGTGACAATTTCGATGGTGATGGGTTTCATCTTCACATTATTGTCCTAAGTACAAAACCAAATAAAAGCGCGTCGCTTAAATTTGTTTTATTTTTATGTTTAACTTCACTTTATAGCGGCCATAATTCCAGCATAGAGTAGAATATAACTATACTGACCACACTTACATACAGTCAGCTGTTTTCAAATGAAAAATCTGTGCTCCTTTTGTACAAGAATATATATTGTTCACTTGTGCAACGATAGTGTTTGCCCCTCTTCAGGAGTCTTCGGCCAGGCACTGAGGCGAATAAAGCAAAATACTAGATACGACAAAAACAGAAAACAATTAAACAAACAGCAGCTGCCAGGGGGCTAGAGTACTGGGAACATGCGATCCCTGGAAACTCCACTTCTCTCCTAACATTTTCCTGCTGAACTTTAGAATAAATGAAATTCGTGATTTCCTCGCCTCTTTTCCTTACATAACGTTTACCTGAGTTTTTTGTTTCACTGCTATGAGCAGCGAAGTGGCAGGTTTTTCGCACACACCGCCTGGTGTTTATGGTGTCTTCTTGCCCTCAGTGACTCCATTTTCAGTGCAGAGGTAATGAAGCGAGAGTTGAGCTCAAATAAGCAGCAGAAATTTGTTATTGCTGCTGACTTACTTCCTAGTGCGAGAAGAGACAACTTGGCTCAGTTTCATTCGTGTCTATGAGCTGAAAGAAAAATGGTGCACAAGCAAACAACCAAGACCATCCTCCCGCCTGCGACTCTTCGAAGTCTGGCGATGTTCCAGTTTCCGTTCCTCTCTTCGGACGGGTCATTAACTTCTTTCCGGGTAAGGAGAGTTCTGCAATTTTTTTCGTTCAGACCGAGGAGGTTCTTGTGCGCATGTTTTATATAGAGAGCTGTTTGTAGGTATTTTTGACAACTAGGCAGCTACTATTATTTTTCGTGGCATATAACCAAGAAAAAAACACATGACACTATGTTGCCTCCGTTTCAGTAATGCGCTTGACGTGCGCAAATGCTTCATGCTTTTGCGGCGCGACATGCGTGGCGTTATCGTGTCGTGTCGCCCCGCCAGAGCCCACTTTAAGCCTATTCTGACTTATTTCATCCAACCAACTAACTATATTGAGGAGCTATAGTTCAATCAATGAAAAGCGTCGAGTAGTCACGTGATCAGAGACTGGGCGGTGCACTGGAGAGCCGCATACTCGCTATGCTAGATCAATGCCATATGATCAGCGATGGTCATGTTGGGCGCTGGTTACATGATAGGCTTGAACAGAAACAACACAGATGGAGAGACTTCACCAGCGCCCGTGCGCAGCGCTCAGAAAGGCTCTTTACTCGCGGCGATGCTACGTAGCCTGTTGTGGGACGACGATGCCACCCACGTCATGGTACATGACCATGATAAAATCATGTAATGTGTTACACAGTCATCGGACGCAGCTCAAGCCAACAACCGGAACTAACAGCCGCGCTATAAAACGCAGTATCGTTTTCATGTAATTTGATTAGGTGATAGGCAGCGAAGACAAAAAATGAAGATAAGCATTGCCCAGCCCGAACCGTCTAAGGCGCAAGAGGATTAAACGAATTTAAAATAAATAATAAACCATGAGTAAATAAAAATAACTTAGCTGAAAATAAAAAGAAAAGGTAAGGTGATCTGCTAAAGCACAAATTTGATACTGTCTGTGTCAAATGAAAAGCGAACAAGAGAATTCACATGAGGTCAGCAATACAAGAACATTGCACTTGAGGAAGGCTATATGCTAGGGAGCTTGATTTTCACTTCGATGGCAGTCCTCAAGCAAAACGTATGCAACAGGTCTATCTTCCTGTGTCGCATTACTTTTCTATCAACAGAATTTTTTGTGCTCTTGTGTTCGTATTGCAGTTATCCAATACGCATTTAATTTGACGCTGAAAGTAGACCGTTCACCCAAACTAAATAACCGATAAGTTTCGTGCTATGGCATGCAGTAAGCCCCTTTTGTGATCCTTGGCAGTCCTAAATTTTAGAGGGTTGAGGACAGGAGCCCATTCTCCTTCAAGCGATTCGGAAAGCTGGTGATGCACAACCAGCCACAGAGGGCGGCTTTGGGCTCTAAACTTCTCTCGGCTTCCAGCTTTACGAAAACTGTACATCAAGTAAAATGGCAGTGCGGGATGGCGTCACCACTGTATTAAGAATACATTATTTCGGGCCACAAAACACATGTCACGCCGTGCATGTAGAGGCTTGTGCTGAAGGGTCCTGAATTTTCGTCATCCTAGAACGACTACATGGCATTTGGGTCCCACTCTTCATCGACCCGCCGTCGTGCACAAGTGCATGCCTAAATACATGCATACATGAACTGCACGCACACGTACTCAACTGTGCTCGTCAAGCCGCGTCATGCATCAATCAAGTCCTAACCTCATTCTATTGTCACGTCGGCAGGTTGCAAGATCGTTTATCGAGACGCTTTTATTTATTTCGAGAAAAAAATCTTATCCGAAGTCTGCTTGTAGGAGTAAGGCGATTAAGGATGGTAAGACGGTTGTTGAAAGCATCGGCTGACAACGGCTTCCTATATATTAGTTTCTTTGAGTAAACGGATGCTGCTCAATCGGAGACTACAGTGACCATGTCCTAGCGGTTCACGACGTACGATCGCAACGGTGCCATTCAGCTATTCCAAAATGATCGCAAACATGCACCTCTCTGTTCGGCAGACCTAGGTCGCATACACAGCTCTTTTTCTCCATTTATGCCAGTCTACTATTGGCAGGGCTGTTAGTAAGGAAGCAATCAAAGTCGGCCTTACTGAAATCAAAGGCAGCTCTGACCGGAGGCGATCGCACCGTAAAATTTTTCGCATGAATTATATCCCTTGCATTTGCACTCAGCACCTGTATGTCGAAGTCATCAAAAACTCGAACTCTTCTTAACATCTCTAGTTGTCAGGGCCACTGCGAACATCATGTGATCATTGGGGAATATTTGTCCATGCTCCTGCGAACAGCCAAGATCAAACAATCTACTTAATAATAATATAACAATAATAATAATAATAATAATAATAATAATAATAATAATAATAATAATAATAATAATAATAATAATAATAATAATAATAATAATAATAATAATAATAATAATAATAATAATGCCCACCTTCATCAGCCTGACTACGCCCACTGCAGGACAAACACCTCTCTAAGTAACTAAATGACTCAGTCCCGTTCCAGCCGCGACCAGCGTAGTCAACCGAAAAAGGGACATCAGTATATGTCCGACGTCACCCCGTAGCCAAAGTTGAATGATTGTTGGCCGAGCGTTCAAACTGCGGGACCATTCCAAATAGTCCTACCCTATATACAGTAACGAACATAAATATCTTGCTGGCTCTCCCCACAGTGGTGTTTCGACTCATTTGAATGCCGTCGGGAAACATCAGGAAGAGAATTGTTTGAAAACGTGATTTAAGTGCAGGAAATGTATGTTAGCACTCAACTACATAGTTCATAGAACATAGGATGCTGAGATCCCACTATAAACAGGAAGACAGCGAGTCACGCTCCTGCAGTCACATTTTACCAAACTTTTCCTCTTGTCGGATCGGCACTAATGGCGCGAAAGCCAGACGAAGGCCGAATGTCTTTTATAAGCACAGAAATTCAATTTCACAGTCAAATGTCTGAAAATGAAACCTGCCAGCTCAGAACCTAACAACTATTTAGCATATTATAGAGCGGAAAACTCTTAGAAGTTAAGCTTATGACAAGATTTGCCTTAGTTTCAATGACCATCATTTGTTCTCTTCGCAGAGTGGGTCACCGAACAAAGGCGGGCTAATGATGTCTTAGTCGAAATAGGGAAGAAGAAATGGGTTTGGACAGGACATGTAATGCGAAGGAAAGATAACCAATGGCCATTATGCGTAACAGACTGGACTCAAAGAGAACGCATGTGTAGCATGTGGTGGCAGAAAGTTAGGTCTCCGAATGAGATAAAGAAGTTTGAGGGGATGATGACCACGGGTGGCACAGGACATGGCGCAGGCCCTTTGTCCTGCAGCGGAAGTTCTTAGGCTGCTCTTGATGTTGGCGATAAATTTAGCAAACAAAAAAAATCTCGGCAGATATTAATCTTTAGAAGGCAAGTTTTAATACTTTATCTATATAGGCTGTACCATGAACGCTGCAAGAAGAAATAACAAAATCGTTTATCACCGCATTGTTAAAAAGCCGTGCTTTGAAAGAGCGCTGCTGGCACGGGTTTTCATTTTGAATGCTCTAAAACTATTGTACACCGTTCATCAAGGGCATCGGTGGAAATCACTGCAAGTTGTATCACAAAACGTGGCCATTCAAAATAAGCACAAAAAGCTATTGACTCAGAAGCAGAACTTTTTGGGCACTTTTAGGGATCGAGATTTCATAGACACCTTTGCGCTAGCATTTTCTCGCCGATACGCACTACTGGGGAATATTAGAGGTACGCAAGTGGGGCTTTTCTAGAACTGGCACCCAAGGAGTGCTCCGACTTGTTACCGCTTTAGGTACCTTGAGAGCTAGAAGGGGCGCTGGCAACAAAAGGCGCAAGTAGCCTCAAATCCATTAACGATAACTGTTCGCCTTCGACTCGCTCAGCAGCTAAAAAATTCCTTCTCTTCCCAATGTACGCTTGCAATTCCAAATCAATACGTAACAATTATGCCGTTGTTCCTTTCGTGTTTATGGCATTAACCATGATAATTAGCGTTCTTTTAGCTTGATGACTTTACAATAACTTGAGTGAAGGAACGTGTCCTTATGCGTAGGAGAAGAATAGGCTGCAGTCGTTAAGAAAAGCTGCAAAAGTTTCCCGGAAGGAAACTTTAGTTAGGTAAAACTTGTTAGATAAAGTGTTTTTCTATTTTATGAATAGTTTTAGTATCCAGCGTGAATTGTTAACGACATGCCACAGCTCTGATAACCGGTCTCGTGTGCTGTGTCTCCTTTTCTGTGAAGGCGTTTTCCGCAGACTGGATATGAACGCAGAAAATCTTTCCTCCCTCGCAACCATAATAAATTTATAGATAATCAGCTTCCTTTCATCTGCGCGGGGCAAAGGTTCTCGATTGAATTAGCCTTTCCATGGGTCAGCTGCGTCAAGCCCAACACCACAGGCGCCGTTCAGTTATCTTCCCAAATGACTGTGCAGCAGCCCCGGATATGTTTGCTTTCCTCTAGAAACCGCTTTTTCTCCCTAACAGACAACCAGTTATCCGTTCCCTGGATTGCATATGTACGCACAAAGTTTATTTAATTCTTTTCATTTCAGTGGGGTATCATCAAGGGGTGATTTTTTAATTCATTCTGCTATCTATTTTAATCAAAGGCACCGTGCTAGAAGTGTTTTGTATGACACGAGGGCGTGCCTGCGCGCGCAGCTCTCGCGGGACACTCGAACTAAGTTCGAGAGAGGGCGCCACAGTGTGTAGGTTTTACCGCGTCTACCCGTAGCGCTATTTCACAGTGCAGTGATGACCTTCGCTGAAGGATTCCTTTTTTGTTTCGGGAGGGACGGGGTGGGGGGAGAGTTGATCCCTAGTGTTTTTGTGGTAGTTTGCGGTGCAAAGGCTATAGTGACATGATATGAAAGAAAACAACAGAGTAGAAGAGAAATCTGTTATTGGAGAAAAACAAACATGTATATATAAAAATACTATTCATGTGTAGAAAGTTACGCACGAAAAAAAAAGAACACGATGGGAAGCTTTGCATCATGTCCTTTAATTTTTTATTTTTTTCTACACCGCACCCTGTTTGCACGTGTGCGCTCCGCATTATTCTGCGCCTTGTAAGTTAGACACGTGCCTATGTTCTCTTGGTATTATAATAACCCCCGATAGATAACTTTAGCGCGGTTGCAATTGCATGATTTCGCCCCGTTTCAGATTTTTTTATATTCATCGTCAATGGTGCAGATAGTGATAACGTCGTTATATATCTTTAAGAGACTGCCCGCAGCTCAGTTTCTTCATACGAAGGCCGGTTTCCAACCGAAACGTCATGAAAAGTGCAGTGTTCTCAAACGCCTCTTCCATGTTCTATGACTTGATTAGGGAATTCATGTTAACATTTACATTTTAGGATATGTAAGTAGAGAGAATTTCGTCCACCTTCAGACTCCTGCACTTTGAATCATCTGGCAAACTATATTTAGAGTGCCAAAAAAAGGTTCACGGGCGGCAGACTTCATTCAAGAAGATTTGTTACGTTTTTTTTTTGTGGTCAAGCAGGTTCCTTTGCTGCATTATCAACGCTTGATGCCGACATCGGGAACGCTCTAATCGCGACGTTGAACTACTGTCCACAGAGAGAAAGAACGGGTTCCTAAAGAAAAAAAAAACGCGCCAGTGAAAACGCTTTGTAAGTCAAGAGCAGTGGAAAAAATGCTAAGCAAATTCAGTCAGGAAACTTATCTTCCTTTTTCCCTCAATTTCATAAGACGGAAGAGAAAGCTTTGCTCCACTGCTTGTCGTGGTGCCATCTACAGGGATTCGTGTTTGCGCTCAGCGTCGGCCTTTTTAAACATTTTTCATTCGCTGCGGAGTGCCTCTTGACATGAGCTCGTTTCCCCCATTTTTGCTGCTAGCCGCGTTCTTGTTGTTTCTGATTATATTGCGACCAAACAGCTCGTTGTGCGCCGGAGATTTTGCACAGTGATAATTCTACCATTTGTCACCCTCGTAGTTCAGAAGTCGTGGTATTTTGGCTCTGCTCCAGTTCAGCGAAAATCCGTCACCTGCACTGGTCTTTTTTTTTTCTTTCTCAGCTTTCACTGCACAGGTGTGAGTCTATGATCAATATTATTTTTTTTTATTTTATTTCCGTAATCCCATGCTCTCCTATCGTTGTTCATGATGGGTGAAAGAAAAAAATTATGTATTTTAATAAAAGCAAGAATAGACAGAAAGCTCGCAGCCATATCGGCTATGTGCGAAAATGATGAATGAGCTCCTTTGTCAGACTGCCGCGGCACGAAGCGATGTTTCGGTCTCCTCCGTATATATGCAATGACGGTTGATTGCACTCTGTGGAATGTAGGGCAGACGAAGTATCGTGCAGCCCCTGTGGTCCTTCTTCCCGAAATGATGATATGAGTTGGAAAGCCGTTTAGCGGACAAATGTGGAAACGGGTACCGTTGAAATCAGCATACTTTTAATGCTTCAATATTTATTTTTTTCTGGGGATAAATAACTAGTATCAAGCTGTAGCAGGACGAAAATATCTGCTGAAGATCAGAGGAACCAGTAGTTGTAATTACAATCAAATTAGCTCCTATTAATAACAGTTATCGCCCCCAAAACGCACCATATATGAAAAGAAGGAAAGTATAGCTTAAATTGACCGCGCGTGTTTAGCTCAATCTCGGCTTATTGACATGAGTGTTCTTTCATTGCAACGTATTACAAAAGGTACCATCTCTACACAGGTGATGAGCAGGTGGTATCGAGCTGCTAAACTATTCCCAGGCATGCGCGAAGTGGACCACCGTATAGAAAAAAGCTGACGTTAGTGTAGTAATACATAATTTAAGATTGACCTAAAATTTCAGTGGCATCTCCAACCACAGCCGCGGGCTTTGAATGTCGTGGCATAGCGAAAGTACTCATCGAGCGCAATGAAACACAGAGGATGATAGCTGACTGTGAGCTTTAACATTCGACCCACGCATCAAAGCAGTCGCAGAACCCTCCTAATGCTAATTCACAGACAAGGATGGAAAGTGGTGGGGCTGCTTCTGATAGGTGTGCGTAAGATGGCATCTTTGATTGCAAACATGAAAAATGATATGGAAAATATTGTTATTGCTGAGCGATGTCAGCAATCTCTAGGTGGTCGAAATTATTCCGGAGCCCTCCACTACGGCACCTCTTTCTTCCTCTCTTCTTTCACTCCCTCCTTTATCCCTTCCCTTACGGCGCGGTTCAGGTGTCCAACGATACATGAGACAGATACTGCGCCATTTCCGTGCCCCCAAAACCAATTATTATTAACGATTGTTATAGTGGTCTTGATGAGAACATAGTGTCAGTTGTGTTACAATTTTGATAAAGGTACATTTAAAAACAGTGGAATGAAGGGCAAACACTTATGCTGGTGGAATCCCGCCGGATGCTGTCGTGCAGCGAGAATATCTAAGCTGATAGTCTTCAAAATAAACGTAGTGCTTTTGTGTTCTTCAGACAGTCTGTTTCACTTCTCATAACACATACGTTGTGATAGTCTGTAGATGCGAATTGTACACGAAGACGGACGTTATTCACGTGATACGGCTTTTTGCAAGTCGATTCATAACTTAAGTTGGCTAATCAGCTTCCTGATATTTAGTTTTAAGGCACAACATTATATTTAAAGCCTGAAAAACGTTAACATCGAAGCCAAGCTCAAATTTTAGTTACCTCAGTCGGCATTTTAATGCAAAAAACATAAAGCCTTAAAAGTGCGCTTTGAAAGCTCCTTGGTTTGCCCTTCGCACATTACGTATATGTACAATGGCGGCGCAGCGCGCAGTATTATCGCCACAATAACGTTAAATTCTTCTACATCATAACATGCGCAATCATAGATTGTATTTAGGACATTATAAATTTGGTCAACTCTATTTTATTTTGGTGCAACGCGGGGCCGTGAATTCAACGCACTTTCGACTTTTCATTTTGACCCTCCTTACATCGTAGCACAATGGCCCAGTAAACAAAATTATACCCGGGTCGGCTTCGATTTGGAGTGGCATCTACTTTGCAGTATAACGTTTAGCCCCAAAGCCTAACCGAAAAAGCTTAAATAATTTTTGTCAACTAATCGCGTTTTACCTGAATTCTCCAATTTGCTGTGCAATCAACATGCTGAGAAAGCAGCGACGCACCTCTCTCTGTTTTTTAAAAAAATATGCAAATATTAAAAAGAATCGTAAAGCACAAAAAATAATTGCACGAGGCGTTGTCAAGCGGCCATCAGCCTCCAGCTCCTGGTTTACTTTCTCTGTAGAGAAAAATGAAATCAAGAAAGAAAAAATAACCACCACTTGTTAGGAAAGGATGCATGTTGGGCTGCCATTGTTGCATCCCAAATCATGTGATACTCGATACTCGGGCAAAGAAAACGAGCCTGAGTGTTGCTTCGAATGCTCTTGTGGGATCGATTGGACGCATTACAAATTGCTGCATCAGTTTTTATATGAGTAGGAAAGGGATTTCCTTCGACGAGTCCCAGCTGCAGTAAGAAATTGTGGGAAGTGAAAAGATCGCCGTGTTGGGCTTTGTCCTTGAACACAGCTGCGTCCCTGTGGTCACCGCAAGGATTGAGTGACCTGAAAGCCCGTCTTGACACAGACTGGTGTAATTACTACACAGTGATAACAACTAAGACGATAATTTAGATAGCAGGAGGGGTAGAAAGTAACAATTAGGCATTGTGCTTAGGGTCATATTATTCAAAGAAATTGGCCGAAAGAACAACTTTTACGAAAACGCCACGATAAATCTACCTTTATTATACAGCCCAACACGTGCCCACCCTTTAGGGAGGCTAGACGAACCACTGGGGCCTCCAACGAAGAAAGGTTGCATCACACAGGGCATTCAATGTAGAAGGCTGCACGAAAGGAGGAAACAAAAACATAAAAATTTTAAATAATTGCGACAACCCGCATTGGAGTAATGCGAACCCATTGACACCTCCTCGGCACTCGTGGCTTCTCTTTGCTTCTCTTTGCCTCCATTTGCCTGTAATAGATTTGGTCTGGACTCTGTAGCTGCACTATTCCATTGCACAGGCGGCTTAAACATGATGCCACAGGCCCACACAACGCGCAATTAAGCACCGCGGCGTCAGCGCGCGAACACAGCATCTGCACGCGGCAACGTCGAGTGAGTGACTGGCGTACAAGCAGCCCGCCGAAGCGAAAGGGGCCGCCACTCATTTCAAGTTGTTTTTTGGGGTGCGCCGTCGCTCCGTGTGTCTCACGGGATCGTGACGTCACTTCAGCAAAGGCGTAGGAGCGACGCGTCGAAGCGGATGGGGCCCTATACTCACTTCACGTTTGGCGTGATATCGCTCCGAGCCGCACAGTTAAACAATCAATTCCTTTTATTTCACCCTAAAGCAACCCTATTCCCCCCTAATTTACCATTATTTCACGAAATATTCACCTTGATTCAAGCTTAACACTTTGCATTGATCATTAAATAATTGATTGGGTTCCGCGCATTTCCATTTCACGCATTTTTCCTTGTTTCATCACCCTATTCATTTCGGGTGTTCAAATCTGGCGCCACGCATTGGCTCCGCTTACACTTCCGGGCAAGTGCTCCGACACTTCCGGCGTTTTCAAATTTCGCGCCACTTTTGCTTTAGCCACGCCCACTTTTTGTACATTTTTGGCTCTAATTAATTAACTATTCATCCGATTTCGCCTTCTGGGCGCCTTAGCGTTATTCCTCCATTAAAAGGCTGCCGCCGCGGATCAGTAGTAGAGCGCCCTAAGCACTGAGCCACCGCTGCGGGTTCGCACAACTGCTGCGGACACGTTTTTGCGGCCACGGCCTTATCAACCTACCGTGTAAAACTTTCGCTTTAACAACTGGTCCTGACGACTGCCAATCTTAGATAAAAATTCAAAAAGTGAAGATGGTGAAGGAGACTAGTCCCAGAGAAATAGGTGCAGTTGTCTCCACTCCATACGGAAAGCCGTTTTTTATACTTTGTTGTACTACGTGTTTCGGCAAAGCCAACCACTAATCTTTTCAATTCACTTTTTTAATGTAAAAATGTGTTTTTTTTTACAAAGTAATGCCAGTGTTGGCGCATGTCAAAATAAGGTCAGTCGTGATAACTCGCCAGCTGGTTAACTAGCAAGCTGGTTGGCTAACCAGCTTGGAGTAGCTGGTTTCAATTAAAGATTTGCAAGTGACAATCAGTAACCGCAAGATATATTTTCACTGTTTCGAAAACGAGCTTACCCTCTGAGCTGTACCTCATGAAAATCTAGTAATTTCTCGCGCACTTCGAAAAGCGTGCCTCCTGTGTGCGCAAATCGATGTCCATCAGATATTGTCACTTTGCGGCACGCTCGACACATGACTGTCTTTCTTCCACCCGCGCTGCACTGTTCGCCTCTGCATACTTGAGAGCGACTGGATTGAGTGACGAATTGTGACAGCGTTGTGTGTGTGTGTGTGTTATGCCTTTTTTTCCTTCTCTCTTCCTCCTTTTAGTCCCCTAATCCCTCTTCCCCAGTGCAGGGTAGCCAACCGGAACCCCTTTCTGGTTAACATCCCTGCCTTTCCCTCCTCCTCTTTATCTAGGCGAGCACTGTTCCGGCTGCGGCAGCGTTGGGAAGTTTGAGAAGAGTTGAGAAGCGTTGAGAAATGTTGAGTGGCAGACGCCACATTGCGGGTGCAACGAGGATGCGCTACTTTCGGAATCCCGAGAAATGGCCAAAATTTGTTGAGCCAAAGTGTGAAAGCTAACCGCGTTTTCAAAATGTAAAGAATATAACTGCGGCTACTAGTAATATTCCGAAAAATATTCATAATTTAAACCAGAGATTTAATCCACTCGTCGCTTTCTTTAAAGATCAATGTGAAATGTATATTAATTTTACATTTCATCTGGACTGACATCAGCGTGGAGGAAGCATCAGATAAAAGCAACCAGTGGCCTAGTCACTGAAATCCGCTGTATGCACCGTTGAACCGTCGGATGGGCTATTCAGCCACCCATGCACGATAGAAAGCCACGGCCACGCCGCTGAACAACCATGGTCAATGCCACAGGGTCATGTGAAGGTGAAATGAAAAATGAAGAAATAATCCTTATACATTACAGCTGCAGGTGTCTTTTTGAAATAATTATAAACATAATATAATACACCTATTTCCTGGTTTCCGCCAGTACTGGCATTTTAAGCATCACAAGCCATATTTTTACTTCAGAAACGCCCATTTTTAAAATTAATGGCCTGCTTTCCTGAAACATTTGGAGGAAACAAAGTGTTTCACCTCAAACTGCTAGCAATTCAAAAAATGAGGTTTTTTTAACTAGAAGAACGTTTTCATCGACATGGCATTGTCGGCGGCATGTCATTGCTTCTGCAGCGCCAGGAATTCTGAAACCGCACGCGGGAGAAACCAATATAGCGTAGTTGGAGAGAGCGCTAGCCGCGCTTACGATTGCGCGTCCCACAGTAGCGCGGTTGCAATATAATTTTGTCGCCGCGCCCGGCAAGGAATGTGAAAGCTTTAGCATTGTTTCGACCAAAGAAATTTAAAATTGCTGCCGCGGGATTTGCCTTAGTCAACAGCCTCGACATTGGGAGAAACAAAAACCACCGCGTTGTCAGCAAGCTGCCATCATGCAAAGTAAAGAGCGGTGCCTGAACCATGTTGAGTGCTTTGGAGAACAAATGCGCAATGTGCCCCAAGGCATGTGTTAACAACCTTGGGCTTCCAAATTCACACAAGTGCGTGCAGTTTCATCGCCACTGGTCACTTTCGACAAAAGAAAGAGCTGCAAGGAATGCGACCAGAGCCGGATTTCGTTCGAAATTCGAATAATGCGCTGGCAGCGAAGAAAAGCCTGCTGTGGAAAGTGGAATATATCTTAGGCGTACTCTCACAGTTGCAGTTAAAAAATCAAAAATCAAAAAATTTATTTTCAACATTGATACAATGTTGATGGCTTCCGTGACAAAAAGCTGTGAGGACAGCTTGACTAGGTCAGGGAACCATTTTGGCAGCAGCGACTTCATATGCACTTCAATAATTCAAATACAAATGAAATGTGCAACAGACTACATACATTGTCCTACTTACTGAGTACAATAGTTAAAATGCAAGTGAATATTGTAATGGAATACACGGACTTCATTCATCAACTTAACTACGCCACAAAAGAACAATGTGCACTACAATCAAACTACGCAACAAACGAATAAAAATTAGTACCATAAAGAGTTTGACATGTGAGATCCCGATGAGAAGGCAAACACACACTCACTATGTATGCCCAATTTCACAAGTACCACTCAAAATCATAAAACAGTCTTAGAAAATTGCCCAGAAACAAACATGCTACGCAATGCGATGCGCGTTAGGGCAATGGAACCAGAAAATTGCGTTTTAATCTTGTTTAATAGAAAACGTTAAAGTTCATTCATTCATTCATTCATTCATTCATTCATTCATTCATTCATTCATTCATTCATTCACTTTTTCATTCATTCATTCATTAATTCATTTCAAAGAGCTATTTACAAAATAAAGTCCCATTTAAACAGCAATTTGGCAATTTTTGCACTAGTTTGCGTGCCGTTGCTTCGAAAACCCAGCAGAAACTTAATTACTTATAGGCGTTGGTAAACCGCCTTTTCTGACTGTGCCACTAAGTAACTTTTTTCGGTGCGCAGATGCTCCAGGCACAAATCTTTGCTTGACTTGATAGACTGTAAAATACCTAATGCTATGCTCATCTGTTTATGTAGAGACATTAGTTGGGGGGGGGGGGGCGCAATTTTTTAAACGTCCTTACGTTCATGGCAATGTGGATAGATGTGGGGGAAAGAAAGGACAACCAAAATACTAAACAATCCGGCAGAAATAGTTATTATTTGAGGCACTCTATTTAAGAAGATATTTAAGCACGTGCCCTGATATGTGTGATAATTATACTGAAAAACTTAAACGACATTTTCGAAAGAAGCACGAAGGTAATTAATACCAAGTAAAACTAATCGCGCCCCAAAAGACGCAGAGTGAAAAAATGAAAAATGAAAATTGGTTGTTGGGGAAAGGAAATGGCGCAGTATCTGTCTCAGATATCGGCGGACACCTGAACCGCGCCGTGATGGAGGCTGTAAATGAGGAAGTGAAAGAAGAATGGAAACAAGAGGTGCCGTAGTGGAGGGCTCCGGAATAATTTCGACCACATGAGTATCTTTTAACGTGCACTGACGTCGCACAGCACATGGGCGCCTTAGCGTTTCGCTTCCAACGAATCGCAGCCGCCGCGGTAGGGTTCGAACCCGGGAGCTCCGTATTTGTAGCCGAGCGCCCTAACCCCTGAGCCACCGTGCCGGGTAGGCACAATTTTGCATGTCGGAAAACAGAATAGTGTCAAACACGAAAAGGAAAAGTATCAATATTGTTTTATGACTTCAACATCAGCAAAAAAACAACAAAAACTTCTCGCCCTAAAAACTATGCACAAGACGGCAACAGAGCGTAATAAGCCTATAGACATCCTTATATTTATCAATAAAGACTGAATTCGTTCTTGTTTCTATCAGTGCTAGGCTGCTCTCACAAACGACCTCATAAAGCGCCTCATGTCACCAAGTATTTGCTCATCTGTTTACAAGTTATAGGTCATAATTTACAAAAAAATGCGCATTTCTTGTCTTCAGTTGGATATATTCTCAATTGTTCAGGCTATAGCCCTCAAAGCTTACGTAGGCTTATGAGTGCAGTGTTATCCATTTAAACCACGGCGTTTCACCACCTATGCCAACAGCCTTCATGAGGCTCCACCTGTGGTAAGAGATAGGATGAAATCATTTGTTTTTAACTATAATAGTTCCTGGATTCATACACTGATGCTCAAAAGGTTGCATTATATGTACTGTGGAACGTAGTCAACAACATAGAATTAATGGCGGGTATCTGTTCACTCTGTGGCGGACCCCAAGTAAAAATACGCAATTTAACATTTCTTTCGCTCTGAACTTACACCTGCTGCGGTAAAATCTCTTTCTTGACTGTACGCGGGGCGCTTCGCAGTCTATCACGGCGAGGTCATGGAACTTAATACCGGAGTAGGTTACGTGCTCCAGAAGTCAGCCCTTTGGCCTGGAAGCATGCAAGAGGCACCGTAGGCACGGCCCTACTAGTGGAAAATAAAGACGATTCCGAAAGTGTGCCACACGGCCACTTGAAGAACACCGTTTGTTTGGACCAGCTTTGTCAATAAATCTCCTGATTTTGAAGCGAAAGCTTTACTACGCCATATGTTACGCGTTGTTCATATTGAAAGAAGCGACATGGAGATGCTTCATATTTTATAAGGCGAGCAATTTGCCAATGACTGCAAAGCCAATGACTGCACCGAGAATTAAACATCAACTATTAAAACGCAAGACAATATAAATCTTCATTTCCATGTTCCATGGTTTCCCACTGTCCAATAATCAGACAGAAGCATATCAGGAGAGCAGCTTACACGGCGAAGTATGTGGCCTAAACCATTAATAATTCGCTCTCTCTCATGCCCAGGCATTTCCCTGAATGCACCCACAGCGTGTTGAGCAGTGGCGGCTGCTTGGTCAGTGCGTGGTGTGCCATCAGTAGGCACGGCTTCGGCCCACTCGTGTAGATCGAGGGCTTTTTCTCCAGGCCGAGGTAGTGCGAAATCCTGACAGGATAGTTGATTCCCTCCACCCTGGACAGGCCGTTCTCGAATGGATCTACATCTTCCAGGACGACAGCAGCCCCGTGCACAAAGCGCGCGCTGTGAGCGACCTCCTGTGTTGCTACACCATGCGTCAGCTGCCGTGGCCACCTAACGAGGCTGACCCGAACCCCATCGAGAACATCTGGAGAATCTTGTAGTAGGAGCTATCCTCACGGCGCCTTTGCTGTGGCACAGCGAATCAGCTCTGGCAGCGGTCAAGGAAGAGCCGAAGCCTTGCGCGGACGTCCGGTGCTAGTGACAACGTTCTGCGACAAGGTGACAGGTCGACTGAGCCAAGTCATCGTAGCCGCCGCAAACTTTTCGTCGCTCTAAGGACACTGCTATGACAAAGAATGAGATTTGTCTCGGTTTTCGTCAATAAAATTTCTTGGCTAATAAATATTTTTTTGTAATTCGATCATCTTGCTAAAAATCACTTTGTGACGGTAGTGCCATAAAGAAATTTTCATGACAGACTACGTATCGTAGCATCTAATCAAAACAGTTTTATGAGGATTGACTGAACAGAATATTACATCCATCGGTAAGACAATGCCGAAAACCCGGTATTGTAAACAAGCCGTGCCGACAGCAAAGTTCACCGTCTCTGCTACTTATCGGCCCTGCGTCAAAAAAAAATTATCTGCGGTTTAGCTACTGCTTAACCTGGTTAGAGAGCGAAAGCTGTGTGTATCGGGCAAGTTGACGCGGCTTGGCGTCTGTAAGGTTCAGTGTGTTCCGCACACTGGATAGCCACTGCGCCCACCCTGCCCCCCTGAAAGGTTTTAATTAAATCAATGGATATTCACGAAAGCTTGGTCACACAATTACCGCTGTGGCCTACTCCTGCAGCGCCGAGTTTCTGCTACAACGTTGTCAGCGCTAATGCATGTAGCCCAATTCGCTGTCTCAACACCGCCACGTACCTCAAAGCGCGATTGAGGCGTCCACGGACCCAGGGAGCCAGTTATGCGCCCTTCCTTTCCTCGAAATCGTCGGAGTCTCGAACGTTGTCAGTACCAACGCCAATAAACGCCGACTGCCTATAGAAACAGGCGAGCGCTCGGCTCCGGCGGCTGAGCGCCGAGATACCTGTCACGTGGTTTCTCCACGTTTCAAGGTCAATCTCGCGCACACGTCCAAGTAGCTACGGAGAGGAGTAATAAAGCTTTCCCTTTAAAAGCGCGCGTCGACGCAGCCGCCGCCTTAGAATTTTACATGAGGGCAACGACCCGCCGCGGTGGCTCAGTGGTTAGGGCGCTCGACTACTGATCCGGAGTTCCCGGATTCGAACCCGACCGCGGCGGCTGCGTTTTTATGGAGGAAAAACGCTAAGGCGCCCGTGTGCTGTGCGATGTCAGTGCACGTTAAAGATCCCCAGGTGGTCGAAATTATTCCGGAGCCCTCCACTACGGCACCTCCTTCCTTTCTTCTTTCACTCCCTCCTTATCCCTTCCCTTACGGCGCGGTTCAGGTGTCCAACGAAATATGAGACAGATACTGCGCCATTTCCTTTCCCCAAAAGCCAATTATTATTCAGTTATTATTATGAGGGCAATACAAAATTACAGTAGGAAACAAAACGGGGCCTCGCCCCTTCGCACTACAGCGGTTGGATGGCCTGCGGCCTTCAGACTGCTCTGCCAGGGAGCGATGTGCTCGACCACTGCCGATGCGTGCTCCCCTTCGTCGCGACCGTCAACAGCAGTGCAGCCAAGTGCCACTCTAGAAATTTAAGAAGCGTGACACGCACCCGCCCGAGTGCGAGGGGGAAGTTTGTCGTAACTCCGGCCACTCTGGCCGCAAGCGAGCGGCGCGAAATAACAGAACCGCGGCGCGGCCTCGCAGCTGCTCCGCTGCCCTGATCACCGGTCCATTTACTTTTGCGGCCGTTTATATGCGCATACCTATGTATTTCACAAAGCTGCTGTAATGTATGTATGTATGTATGTATGTATGTATGTATGTATGTATGTATGTATGTATGTATGTATGTATGTATGTATGTATGTATGTATGTATGTATGTATGTATGTATGTATGTATGTATGTATGTATGTATGTATGTATGTATGTATGTATGTATGTATGTATGTATGTATGTATGTATGTATGTATGTATGTATGTATGTATGTATGTATGTATGTATGTATGTATGTATGTATGTATGTATGTATGCAATGATGTATGTATGTATGTATCATTCTTTAAACGCACAAATTGCCTTTTCGTCCTTTTATTTCTTTATACACGAGACGCGCCAGAACATCACTTCTTTCAAACAGAACTTATGATCGTGCAAGCCTGTCGGAGCTTCGGTTTGTTTAATAGTGCACTTTTTGCGCGCTAGTTCGTTGTATGTTCGCCTTTTCAACTGCTGTTTCTTTCCTATATTTTCCTTTTGTTCTCCTCCCAACGTGTAGGGTGGCCTACTGGCATTCGCCTAGTTAACCTCCCTGCCTTCCCATCCTTCTGTTTCTCTCTCTCTCTTTCTCGTCTTCTGCATCTTATTTTTCATTCTTAATAACCCACAAGTTTCGCAACGCAAAAGTAAACCAAGTACACCCTTGTAAAAAGCAACCAGGTTTCATGGTTTGCTTCTCATTCAATGTGTAGAGCCCTTACGGCATCCCTAGAGATCAAAAACTTCTCGGAAGGTGAGGACAAGGCTTCTGCTGCCGATACAGTGATTTATAGCATGAGTGCTGGCATAATAGCTTCAATATACAACTGAGAATCAAACCACCTACTGTGGTTACTTTTGTCAAAGACTGTACATCAAAAAACCACCTTAAAAAAGTTACTAGAAGATTTCGAGACGAAATTATCGAACCACCAATCACGCGGCTGAAGTTAATCCATCAGTCAGAACAAAGGAAACATGAGAGTTGTTTCTTCCATCTGTAAGCCTGTATCGAGTATCAGCAGCGGTTCGCACATCATTAGTTCCCAGTTTTCAACCAAAATGCTTTGGCCCTTCATGAGTCTTCGTTGCTTTCTTCGCGCGCGAATCTGGATAAATATAATTCAGGCCAACTGTCAGCTATCTTTAGGTAGCCACGCCTAAGATTATGAACACCGCGCATACGGTTGCATGTAATGCCTGAAAACGTACTCATCTCAACGTCTCTGCAGGTGATAACCTTCAGAAGCCCGCTACCATATCTCATCGGCCAGCCGTTCAACGCAGCCGTCGAGCTGAACGACTGTTATCGACCGAGGTGCGGATGTAATGAGATTTCTGCCTTGGGGAAATGCAGGCTAGCGACAACAGAAGTCTCATTACCAGTCGACCGCAATTGTGCTGCCTTGCCGTTGGCGAAAACACAACACTCATTCTCCGTTTTTTGCCACGTCGACCATGCTATAATTTATGCAGGCTTTGCTTGAAACACTGCGCTGACGTGTTCTTTCCTTGAAGCTGATGAACGGCAGCGATTGGCAGCCGTTGCGTTGCTCTATCAAAAATCTGAACTTCGGACTTGCAAAAACTGTCTAACGTTTGTTCCAAACATTGAATATGCACGTCACACTCACCTATTTCTCATCCCGCGCACTCGGCCTTCATCCAGTACATTTTATAGTGGGCTGCTCAAGTTCACGGTGCCCTTGAAAGGCAAGCCGTATTTTTAAATAAGGTCCCAAAATTAATTTTGTCACTAGAAAGACCCATTTGCTGAATACACCTCTAGAACTGAAGCAGCGTAGATTTGTATCCCATCTTGGAAAATTAGCAAAAGAGACGGCACTCCACACCTGATGAGCACAGGCGGCGTTCCTGTGCTTCTGCAAGCTTCCGATGCAGAGGGTATTGTACTCCAAGGCTGTGCAATCAAGATGTTTCTGCAAGTTCTGCTTACACGTGTTTCAATCAGCCGCGTTCCTGTTCTGTACCTCCAGGCGGGAATTTCCCGCCAGGCGCACGTAACGAGATGCTTTAAAAACACAGCGCCCTCCTAATGTTGTTTCATACTTTCACTTTGTTTTAGGATGAACCCACTTATTCTTCATGAAGGGAGAAGATCATAGGTGTGCTGCGAAGTAGGAAAACTGCTTTGAAAAAGTTTGCTTTTTGTGTTTTTACGGGCGCTAACAATTTTCTCCTTCGTTTTTATCCCACGTCTGCGAGCGCCTCACATGTTTGTAAACACGGTGTTGGCCTATAAAAATACGGTATCGTGGTAGAAGTTAGCTCCTTGTGCTTTGATCAGTTACTCTTCTTGCGCGAGCGCTGTTTTTGCTGGTGCAATTTCCTTTCCCCTTCAGAATGGGCTTCAAATTTAAACACGGCAAAGTTTTAACCAATTCGCCCTCTGCCGTCGCCTAAGTGTTACTCGCGCAGCTTTGGTTGGTTGGTAACAACTTTATTCAAAAGTCCTGCCGAGCTTTCGCCGACGGGTCCTTAGGTCTTCCACGTGGGGACGTCGAGGTGTTGCCTCGCCGTCGCCTCGCGGGCCTGCTGGACGGCCCAGAGTTGGTCACATAGAGTAGGGCTGCGCAAGGCAGCGGCCCACCGCGGCGGGAGGGTTCCGGAGTTAGCACCGTCAGGGTTTTTGCTACAGTCCCAGAGCATGTGGGGTAAAGTTGCTATAGCAGTGTGGCAGACCTTGTATATATTCGTCGGGTATGTTACGGGGTAGAGTCTGTAGTATTGTGCCGGGTTGGTGTACGTGAGCGCCTGCAGTTGTCTGAGGGCCACCGCGTGCGCCCGGTCCAGCTTGTCGTTGGGCGGAGGGAAGGTACGGCGGGCCAGGAAGAAGGCCATGGTAATTTCGTTGTATGTGGTCAAGCAGTCTTTGGTGCTGTCCCATGGACGACGGTCGCCGGCGCGGTTCGCTAGCTCGCGCGCCTTGGCGTGTGCCGTCTCATTTCGGTTGCGATATTTATTCGATACAGCTCCCATGTGCGCCGGGAACCACTGGATTCTGGTTTGAAAAGCTTCCTCCCACTGGACTTTTAGATTGCTCAGGATTCGGGCCGCTGTCTGTGAGATCCATCCTTTGGCGAAGTTTTTGACCGTTTGTCGCGAGTCGCAGAGAGCTGTGGTGCACGTCGAATCCGTGAGGGCGAGGGCCACCGCCGCTTCCTCCGCTTCTTCTGCGCGCTCGCACGCTACACTTGCCGTTATGCGCGTTTCGCCACTCGAATCGACGACCGCAACCGCGAATCGCGAGCGTTCTGCGTATTCCGCGGCGTCAACGTACCTTGTCACCGTATCGTCTCTGTGGCTTTGTAGAAGAGCTCTGGCCCTGGCCACTCTTCTGGCCCGGTTGTGTTCTGGGTGGACGTTCCGTGGAATCGAGTCGACTCTTAGGGTTTCTCTGATCGCGTCCGGAACAGCGAATTTCTGGCCTTGTTTTGCATGGCAACGGATACAGACACTTTCGATGATCTGGCGTCCTGCTCTCGTACCCGCTAATCTTTCTAGTTGTGAAGTGCGCTGCGCCTCGGCAATTTCGGTAAGCGTGTTGTGAAGCCCGAGCTGGAGCAAGCGTTGCGTGCTGGTGGACTCGGGTAGACCCAGTGCTATCTTGTACACCCTGCGGATGAGGACGTTGATCTAGGCTTCTCTCTTGTACCAGTTGTGGAATGCCGCGAGGTACGCAATATGGCTCATGACGAAAGAGTGTATGAGTCGTGTGAGACTCGCCTCCCTCATTCCGTTTCTTCTGCTGGTGACCCTCTTGAGGATTCGGATGGCGTTAGCAGTCTTGTGCTGTAATTTAGTGATCGTTTCGCCGTTGATGTCATTGGCTTCGATTATCATGCCAAGGACACTAATTATGTGCACTATCGGGATGGTTGCTCAGTTGCTTGTGCGTATTCTGATCTCTTCGTATTCTCGTCTGGTCGTTGCCGCATTCCGACCACACCAGGGTGGTCTGCCCCTCTGCGTAGGGCGGTAGAGTAGGAGTTCCGACTTTGTAGACGAACATCGTAATCCCGTACCCACAAGGTGCTAGCCCGATCATGACGAGGTTGAAGAGCATCGGCGAGATGACGGAGCCCTGCGGGGTGCCGGTGCTTCCCAGCGTTTGCTCTTCTAGCTGGATATCCCCTGCCACTAAAAAAGCTCGCCTGTCTGTCAAAATATCTTTAACGTAGTTGTACGAGCGTACACCTAGGTTTTGCCGCGATATCTGGTGTAAGATTGCCGAGTGCGCGATTCTATCGAACGCGCTTTCAAGGTCGAGGCCCAGAATTGCTCTGGTGCCTCTCTTCTTGCCGTCAAGCACCTGGTGCTTCAGTTGTAACATTGCGTCTTGCGTAGATAACTGGAGGCGGAATCCTATGATGGATGGTGGGTATGCCCCTTTCTGCTCTAATTGGGCTTGCCAGTGGTTAAGCAGTGCGTGCTGCATGGTCTTGCCGACGCACGACGTTAAGGATATGGGGCGAAGGTTGTCGAGGCTCGGCAGTTTTCCGGGTTTTGTGATTAGTATCCTTCTCGCAGTTTTCCACTGTTGCGGGAGGCTGCCACGCTGCCAGCACTCCACTCGATTTTTTGGGGTCGAAGCGTGTGTTGGACCTCTAAGAAGAATAAGCAATATCACACGTTGAAAATAGCACTGTGAAACAAGTTTTATGCCCTTCGCATTTCAAAACTATGAAATCGATGTAATAAACTGTTTTTACAGTGAAAATTCTTGAAGCAGTCAGCTTTGAGTAGTAGGTAGCGGCAATTTACCCATTATGATTAGCCTTTGCTCCTATTCTTTTTTCCTTTGCAAAGAAAATATGCATGAAACGATGACAGCTTCGAGCATTTGAACAAATTTTTTTGAACAATAGGATGCCATTGACAAGAATTTAGACAGTTTGGGGAAAGACATGCTGCTCTTGTTTACTGTTTAAAGGGACACCGTTATGCGTACTGCTCACCAGAGCACCCGACGTCATAACTGGGTTGTGAAAATCAAGATTGGTTCAGATGAACGTGACGTCACAACCATATGACATTGCGGGGCTAATTCAAAACCCCAAAAGATCGATAAGTTCAAAAGCGATGACGTCAGTACACACTTCCTAATTGGTCTACAGGGTCGTGACGTAAGTCCACCACCATTACGCAGTGATCCTGTAGAAAGAAATGCGCTCAAAGGAAAAATGACCGAACTAGGACTCGAACCGCTGCCCTTTAGGTCATAAGCGGGGGGCATGCTCTCGCTCGACCCCTGAGGAATGTTCGATCGAAATGATTAACGAGAGGCGTCGTTCGTCTTGCGGTAAATGAAGGAAAGAAAACAAAACATTATGAATAACGAAACAATGTTCGTGTCGGCGAAGTGATAAGCAACAAGCACCCCAGGGTCCTAAGGGACTCATTACCATTATGTTTTCATACCCTCAAGGCGGAGCTTAAGTTTCTTGCAATTTTTTTCGCTCGCCTGCATCTCGCCATGACAGCCGGATCGGCGATCCTTTCGACAAGATCACTTTCTGAAACGTGCACCACGTTCTGGTTTATTTGCTTCTTGGTAGAGCATGAAGCAGTTTCAAATGGTTAAATATATCACATGAAACAATATTGTTTCAAATTTTCTGCTTTCCAAGCTGGCACTCAAGCGATGTCTCAAATGTCAGGCTTACAGTCAGAGTCCTATTTCTGTCGTTGTGAAACACGTAAAACGAGTTGATCGGAATATACGCAACCATTCCTGGTGTTCACTGTCCGCGTCCTTCCGACTGTAATTTAGCAGTGCATTGATTTCATTGGCCGTGACTATACCCTCTACGCTACTCCATGATCAAGAAAAAAAAATGTCTGCGCCAAAGACTGCTTTTATCCTGTATATAGGTGAAACGAGTAGACAATTCGCAACATTTGGGGCAAAAACTACGGCGTAAACCTCAGATGCCTAGCAGGGATTTTAATTTCTATTGCGAAAAATAGTTTTCCAACACCCGGCGATTTGTCGTCTTCAAAAGCAAATAAGGAAATGTCATAAGGGCACATACATTTATTAAAAGATTAGGAAGGCACCTTTCTTTTAATGGCAGAGGCTCAGCAGGTCTTAAGCAGTTTATTATGCAGAATGCGCCGAATAAGAACGATACAACGCCGTATACGCGTTTATATCTAGAGCGGATTATGAAACAAAAACGTTTACTCGCAACGTGTTTACGAGCGACTGTTCTCAACCAGAAGTTCCAATGTTTTCGAGACTTGCCTTCTGAGTTCTTAACAGAGAGGGAGTAGGACAAGGAGGAAAAGCAGTTTTGATGCACTGGAGTTCGATTTTCTTTACTTCTCAGATATAAAAGAAATAAACCTAATGAATCTTTTCTTCGACATTGTAAAGTCCTGAAGAGAATTGTATCCACAAATTGTTCCGCGGATGTTCAAGAGACAAAGCATTTTTTTCTTCCTTTTGAAGACATAGAGCCCAGAAAGTACGTTGTAGTTAATTTTTCCCTGCGATTGCGCTCAGAAGCCCAGGGCCACAGGGCAATTTAATATCGCACGCGTTCCAGGGGCTGTCACCCACAACTGGGGCAAGTTGACATTCCAGCATGCGGTTATGAATTCGGAAAGAAATAACGTGCTCTCTGTTCAATTTTTTGTTTTAGTGCTGCTGTTGAATCGGCGACATATCGAAGCGCCATGATAAGCACTTTGTGTATTGTAGATAGAACAGCGGCAAAAACATGACGTGTGAAAATAGAATAAGGCACACAACTTATGCCACCTTTGCTAGCTTTCCATTCCTCAATCTTCGCTATCATTCATTTTTTATTTAACCATTTTTCTGTCTGTTATTTAGTTTTATTTACATAGGATGCAAGAGGTACAGGTAAACAAGCATGCAAGCTTCTTGGAAAGCTCTTGACGCACTTTAAGTGCATCAACGCGGGTTGTGCGCACGAAAAAGTTGAGTAGCACTCTCACAAAGCAACTGAGCAGAATGGTTGCAAATGCATTGAAAACTCATAGACGCAAGATGCAAGGTAATTAACGTTTTGCTTTGTCATATTATCAGTTTAGAAAGCAGTAAAATAACAAACTATCAGATTACTGCATAACAATAACTGGTTGCTGCTCGGTCCTACATATTCACAGTGAATAGCTGTTCATCACAAGTCCTTTTGCGGAGTTTAATTTGAAAATTTTAATTTTGTAATAATTAATTCTGCTTTAAAGTTTCTGTATTGGGGCGTATATTATATAGTCAACTTAATTAGCTGGAAATCAGGGAACTTTCCTGGTTTTTGTGTGATGTCTGAGTCACAAGGGTTCGGTTCAGATTCCTTAAGTTTCTGATTCTTGCGACCAGCTTCCAATGTTTCAACATCCAAGATAAAAGCAGTTTGCCAACGCCGGTTATTATATGCCAATTGTAAAAAATTACATTTTTCAAGAGCAACTTCAATACGTTCTTTTCGAAAAAGTTTCCATGAATGGGGGGGGGGTGCAAAAAAAGTTAAACGTTAACAGCTTCTTAAGGCTGCATTGTTGTACTCGCGCTTCCTTCCTGCTGTCGTATTTGGCGAAGGGGGGCATGGGGAGGATTCCATGAAGACCACCGCGAGGGTGGGCGCGCCCTCTTGGGGAGAGTGACTGCAGGACTGCCAGAGGGAACAACGACAATAGCGTCCCCACGTGTTCCAACAGGAATGCCGGAAGCAGCGACTACAATAGCGTCCCTACGTGTTCAACAGGAATGCCAGCGACGACCATAAGCTTATTAGTCTCGGTCCTCTCCACGAAGAAGTGCGGTATCAGTGTGGTCCCCTTCAGTCACGCTGGATTTGAACAATGGCACGAGTGCCGCACCTGCGACAGAGGCTCCGCGTTCCGGTAACCAGTACAAGATCTTTCGATACCAGCGGGGAGGCAGCCTGCATTCCTCTGTCATGCAGGTGCCCTCCGGACGCACGAGCGCGGCCACCTGGAAGCCGCGGGGACGACAACGTGACCTAGTCCTGTCCCCTTTCCCTCGACCGAGCTGCGAAGAAACATCAGGAGCGCCCTGCCGTGGGTGGTACCATCAGTGTCATCGTGTGATTGGACATCATTCTTCGAACTGTATTCCCCAGCTAGGGATCTGGGGAATACGAAGAGTATTTAAGGAGCTGCTGGTTTGATGCCAGAAGAAAGCCCGCTTCTTGAGAAGTATCAGAGACTCCCGACTCCTAAGAAGCTCTCTTTACTGAGAAGCACACTCATTTGCCCGTACTTGTACATAATGTAAATAGTCCTTGTATAAAGTTTTCCAATTTTTCTTCCTCCGATCGTCCTCGTCTCTTCTCCGGCCCAGTCACGCTACCTGAATTCCAACAACTGGTGGCAGCGGTGGGATGTCCAGTTGAAGTTACCGGCTCCAACGGACCTCGGAAGCTACGGGACTGACCGGCGTCAGCTATACCTTGGCAGGGTGAGTGCCCAATGTTTTCCGTTCATTTCGCCATACCGTACTAGCACATGCAGATGCTAGGTGCGGATTCCTGTTTGGGAAATTGATTTAGGGAAACTGCTTTCCCCACTTAAGCTAGGGCTTTTGTTTTAGTGGGCTTGCTAACGCATGGTGGAACTCACGGTGGAGAAGTTAAAAGTGCAGGAGCTGCTCGAAATTTGCCAGGAGCTGGGGATTTCGCTTAGTTCTGCGAAAGAAAAAAAAAAGAAATTCTCGAGGTTATGCGGCAGGAGGAGGTGATTACTGAGGAGGTCGACGAGGCTTGGGAAACGATTGTTGGACGCAAAGAAGATCAGAAATGACGGGAGTTGTTTGAGCAGAAAGAAAGAGAAGAGCTTCGGTTGGCTCAAGAGAGACGGGATGTCCGTGAGGCAGAGGAAAAATCGAGAGAACATGCTCGAGAAATGAAGGAGCTCGAAATCGCATCGAACGGAGGGAATATGGCGCGTTTAATCCCTGTAGCTTCGGTAGAGGAGCAAGTTAGGCAGAGATTGCAGGATCTCGTGTCACTATAACGCGTGGGAGGCGATATTGCACTCTTTTTTGTAAATTTCGAACGCGCATGCGGGAAGGTGCACTTCGACAAGAGCTCTTGGTCTGAGGAGTTACTTCATCCCCTTCCGTGCGAGGCGGCCGAAGTATTGGCTCGCCTCTCACAGCAAGAGCATGATGACTACGAGAAGGTAAAGAGCGCACTGCTTAGAAAGTACCGGCTTTCCGCTGAAGCCTTTAGGCAGCGATTCAGGCAGGCAAATAAAAGGCGGAGAGTCGCATACTGACTTCGCGTACAGGCTTAAAGTCAACTTAAACGACTGGCTCAAAACAGCTGAGGTGCACGGAAGTCATGACAAGGTACTGGAGTTAATTGCACTAGACCAGTAGTGTAGCGCGATTCCAGAAGATCTGAGGATATGGCTGAAGATAGGCTAACAGATATAGACCTAGACAAAGCAACACAGCTCGCAGACGAGTATTACGTTCGCCGAAACCTCCAAAGCAAGGCAGGGTACGATAAAAGGTTAAGAAAAGGCGAAACCAATTTAAAGAGAATCCCCGACCGAAGGGTGCCACCAGCACGCTGAGATCGACGAACAGAGGAAGCGGGATGAGGAGGAGGAGGTAGCGAAAAAAAGATGGAGTCACCCAAATCTGCCGATTCGCCGAAACAGCAGGCACCTGGAGCTCGCGCGTTTGAAGCGCGAAAGCCCATTGTCTGCTATAATTGCCACAAGGAGGATCACATCTATGTGAACTGCAAACAGCAAAAGATGGCGTTCGCGTGCATGCGAGAGCCTGAGGAACACCTTAAATTGCTGGAGCCATACAGGCGGGACGTGGTTATAAATGGCAAGAAATTCAGGGCACTGCGAGATTCAGCGGCTACCATGGATGTTGCTCAGCCGTCCTGTGTTTCCTCCACGGACTACACCGGCGAATGCGCCTGGATTAAGCAGGTCGCCGAAGAACAGAGTGCATGCTTGCCTATAGCGAAGGAGGCCCTAGAAGGGACTTTTGGCAGGTTAGAGTCAGAAGCGGCAGTTAGCGCAAACTTGCCGAAACACTTACCCTATCTGTTTTCGAACAAATCGTAGCAGCTGCGGAAAAAAAAAGGTCTCTTTTTCACCTCGGGCTTGGCTTGCATGGCGTTAACACGTTCTTGAGCGCGAAAGGTTGCAAAGAAACTCAGCTGCGCTCCGATAAATGAGCAGGCATCGAACCACTCTCCCGACCAGCTGGGGATCTTTCCAAACAAAACTGATCCGTCTAAACCGCATGAGCATGACCATGAAGGTGTTGCTGAACAAGCGGTAGCTCATGAAATCCAAGGAACTGCCGATTTCGTAGAGAATGGGGCAACAGGAACCAACGCGAAGGGTTCGATATTAACACCTGCTTCGACTTATTGGGAGGTGTTGACTAAGGGTGATTAGAAAGCACTTATTGCAGAGCAGAAAAGCGACCCATATTTAAGAGCTCTAAACAATAAGGTGAGCGAGGGAGTCGCCAGAAAGAACATCAGCTTTCATGAGAAATCAGGCCTTCAGTACTGGAAATACTGCGACTAAAAGGGACGCGCATATGAGCAACTCCTAGTGCCTGAGAAGTAGTGGCGGCAGCTTCTAGAGCTCGCACACGGAAATGCATGGGTGGGCAACCTGGGCATAAAGAAAACAAAAGCTAGATTAGCCCTCGAATATTACTGGCCTCGTTGCTGGAAAGATGTGGAACAGCTTGTTAGACCTTGCGACACCTGCCAGCGGGTCGGCAAGTCGACGGATAAATGGAAAGCACCCATGACACTCGTTCTCATAATTGCGGAGCCGTTTCGGCGTCTTGTAATAGATACTGTCGGCCCGCTGCCAGCCTCCTACTCTGGCTGTGGCTACATTCTGATCTCACTGTGCGTGGCAGCCAAATTTCCCGAGGCCATTCCTTTGAAGGAGCTAAGTTCCGCATGTGTTGTAGACGCCCTTTTGTGAATTTCCTCTCGCGTGGGGTTCCTTGCCGAGATACAAAGCGATAACGGGAGCGCGTTCACAAGCTGCTTGACAACAACGTTCTTTGAACGGTGTGGGATTAAAATATTACGCATTTCCATTCACCACTCTCAGTCAAATCCAGTCGAGCGTATGCACTCAGCGCTAAAGCGGATACTTAGGTCTCTGTGTTTTGAGCATAAGGGAGATTGGGAAGGCTGCATTCCAGCAGCACTCTTTGCAATGAGATCTGTCCCCCACGAACGCACAGGATTTAGCCCCGCTTAACTAGTCTACGGGAGTGACTTGACCCCATTGCGCAAGCTAAGGGAGTCATGGGAGGTTTACGGAGAGAATCCTTGCGTAGTGCAATACGTCCTGAATCTACTGGAAAGACTTGCGAAAACTAGAGACCTTGTGGAAGCAAATGCCAGAGCAGCGCAATCACTGTCTAAAGTGTACTACGACAAATCGTCACGCAAGCGCACCTTTCAACCTGGTGACCAGGTGATGTTGCTGCGTCCGTCAAAAAGGAACAAACTTAGGTGCAATGGCAAGGGTCAGCTAAGGTGGTGGCCAAGCTTTCGGACACATACTATAAGGTCAAATTTAAGAAAAAACAGAATCGGATAATCTACAGTAATTTGATGAAGCCTTATGTGCAGCTTCAGGCCATGGTTAACATGGCGCTGACATGCCAGAGGAAGAGATCTCAGACAAACCTTATGTCATACATGAGGACGAGCAGGCAGCGGATGAGCTGCTAAATTCAATCGACAGAAAGCCACGTTTGTCGGAAAATCAACGAGGAGACATGAAAAAGGTCGTCCGCGACTTTGAGGCGGTGTTTTCAAACAAGCCAGGAAAAAAAAACCTCGTCCAACACGACATTCAGCTGTCCAGCGAACAGCCAATCAGGAGCGAACCGTACCGTGTCTCTCCAAGACAAAAAGAAATCATTGAGACAGAGATCCGCCGCATGTGCGAACTTGGCGTCATAGTGCCCTGTGAAAGTGACTATACGTCACCAATCATTATTCTAGAGTTTCCAGGCAAGGATCCAGGACCTTGCGTGGACTACCAGAGACTGCATTCAATCACAGTGGATCAGACCTACCCCATTCCGAACATCGAGCAGAGGGTTGAAGCAGTCGCTAAATCAGAATATATATCCACACTGGATTTAGTTCGTGGTTAGTGGCAGGTGCCACTCATTGAGCGCGCCAGCAGGTACGCAACATTCGTGTCCCCCGCGGGTACGTCTCGACCTGTAATGTTGAGCTTCGGCATGAAAAATGCTCCGTACTGTTTTTCAAAGTTAATGGACCAAGTGCTGCGGGGACTTGCAGTTTTCGCTCTCCTCTACCTTGCCGACGTGGCCGTTTTCTCACAAAACTTGGAGGAGCACACTGAACACCTGCGTATTGTGTTGAGCCGACTGCTTGAGGCTGGTTTACCGGTAACGGCGGGAAAGTGCCACCTGGGGTGCGCCGAAGTGAACTATCTTGGGCACGTGGTTGGACGAGGCCAACGCAGACCTGCAGAACTTAATGTGGCTGCCGTGGTGGAGTACCGTCGCCCTACCACAAAATCGGAACTCAGGGCTTTTCTTGGCCTAGCAGGCTATTATCAGCATTACGTAAAGGGCTACTCTGATTTAGCCAGCCCCCTGACCGACGCGCTGAGAAAAAATGAGCCTGCCAATGTTTCTTGGCACCAAAAGAAAGAGAAGGCATTTCAGAGTCTGAAAACGGCCCTAAGCGAGCGCCCAATACTGGCTGCGCCAGATTTCTCGAAAACCTTTATCATAAAATGGGTTGCCAGCAACCGCGGGTTAGGCGCTGTTCTTTGCCAGGAAAGCGATGGCAGGCACACACGGTCTGTCCTTTACTTGAGCCGCAAGCTCAGCACGCGGGAAGAAGCGTATAGCACGTCTGAAAAAGAATGCGCATGACTCGTTTGGGCGATAGACAAACTGGCATGCTACGTCTCCGGGACCCGTTTCACAGTAGAAACAGACCATTGCCCTTTGACTTGGCAGCACAATATGTCGCCCAAAAATGATCGTCTACTGAGTTGGAGCCTGGCACTCCAGCACCAGAGCTTCGAGGTTTGCTACAAGAAAGGCAAGCTCCACACAAATGCCGACGGGCTAAGCCGAGCCTTTTAGCAAGTAAATATTTTACAAAAGGAGATGTCCCCCAATTTTGTAGTTTTCCAGGTTTATTTCATATTCTCTTCCTAATGGAGAGCACACATCTCCCACTTTGTTCGCAGTAATGTTGTTCATAATCAGGTAACATACCTAGGAGTACGTTTCCTTATTCAGGCCAAGGATAAGTAAGAGCGAGTGGTGTAACGTACCTTGACTCTAGGTATTGGGGCAGGCAAAATTGAACGCCACGTCGGCCAAATCAAGTCACCTATTCCAGTACAGCGTGCCCTCTTAGCACCACCCTGATTTCATTTAGCGAATTTTTTTTCTACCCAAGAGCGCCTCGAGCGGGAGAACACGCCTTAGACAAGTGACCTGTCAATATTACTCGTCGGGAGACACCATGTGGTCATTCAGGCAAAGCATTTTATCTCTTCAAGTTTAATTGAAGTTTTTTGCTAAGTGCAGTTTTCCCAATGAGTTTTGGTCCGGCGGGATGAGTGGGCTCTGAGGGCACGTGCTTTTGTCAGGTGTGGTCTGGCGTCTTTGATCCCTTTCGGCTAGCATTGAAGAGAATTTCCCAAAACGGCCATCTAACGAGGGGAAGCGATGCCGAGCTTCGGCACTGAATGTCATCCGAAGACTCCCAAAGGAGCATCTGGTTCCTGGCACGCCCAGTCAGCCGAGCTACGTGCGAGCAGTTCATCTTCCGGGGATGATGTTGTGCTCGCGCTTCCTTCCTGCTGTCGTATTCGGAGAAGGGGGGCATGGGGAGGATTCCATGAAGACCACCACGAGGGTGGCTGAGCCCTCTGGGGGAGACGTTACTGCAGGACTGCCAGAGGGAACGACGACAATAGCGTCCCCACGTGTTCGAACAGGAATGCCAGCGACGACCATAAGCGTATTCGTTTCGGTCCTCGCAACGACGAATTGCGGTATCAGTGTGGTCCCCTTCAGTCACGCTGGATTTTTACAATTGCCCGAGTGCCGCACCTGCGACAGAGCCTCCACGTTCCGGTCACCAGTACAAGCTCTTTCGACACCTGCGGGGAGACAGTCTGCATTCCTGTGTCATGCAGGTGCCCTCCGGATGCATGTGCGCGGCCACCTGTAAGCCGCGGGACGACAACGTGACCGAGTCCTGTTCCCTTTCCCTCGACCGAGCTGCGAAGAAACATCAGGACCGCCCTGCCGTGGGTGGTACCATCAGTGCCATAGTGTGATTGGACATCATTCTTCGAACTGTATTCCCCAGGTAGGGATCTGGGGAATACGAAGAGTTAAGGAGCTGCTGGTGTGATGCCCTTCTTGAGAGGTATCAGAGACTCCCGACTCCGAAGAAGCTGTCTTTACTGAGAAGCACTCTCAGTTGCCCGTACTTGTACATATTGTCAATAGTCCTTGTATAAAGTTTTTCAAGTTTTCTTCCGCCGATCGTCCTCGTCTCTTCTCTGGCCCAGTCACGCTACCTGAATCCCAACCGCATACAGTTTCTCCTTCAGCCGCCGTATTGAAAAACTGTGAATGTAGAGGAGAATATTGCTTCAAAAATCCTCATCTTTTGGTGCGGGAAAATTTTACTTCTTGCGACTTTTCGGCCTACTGCGCGATTTATTTTGTTAGCAATGGAACCATCTTGCTCGAACTGTAGTCAATTCTGGAAAAACACACGCCAAGAATGTCGCATGTTTAAAGTTTTCTTCTGAAGAAAATAAAAATAATGTTGAAGTTTGTGAAAATACGCTTACCAGAACGGCACGTTAATTAAAAACAGACATTTCTGCATGGACCAAATACTCAGTTTTCGATACCTTTGTATAAATGAGTAATTAGGTTAGACAAGAGGAACCTTTCTGGTCATGCCCCTCGAAGCATCGCAGAATTCGCTATTTTTCTTTAAACGAGACATTTCTAAGCACTAAGCGACTAGCCTGTGGTATTGAGATGTTACAGGAGTACACTGTTGAAAATTCACTCTCATGCTCATGACTGCACCAGTTTTCTAAAGCTGAGTGCTACTTACAGCTACCGTTTTTCAAATTTTTAAACTCACACCGTAAAACAACGTTATACTAAATTCTCACAAAAGTGAATTATTCGCCGCGTAAATCAGTCATCTTTTTCTGCTCTGCGAAGCGCACTTTTGGATGAAATTAATACAACGTTACCAGATTGCCTATTGGGTCCACTACGAAAGCTTGAAGGTATAATTATATATATAATTGGTTTTTTGGGGAAAGGAAATGGCGCAGTATCTGTCTCATATATCGTTGGACACCTGAACCGCGCCGTAAGGGAAGGGATAAAGGAGGGAGTGAAATAAGAAAGGAAGAATGAGGTCCCGTAGTGGAGGGCTCCGGAATAATTTCGACCACCTGGGGATCTTTCGCGTGCACTGACATCGCACAGCACACGGGCGCCTTGGCGTTTTTCCTCCATAAAAACGCAGCCGCCGCGGTCGGGTTCGAACCCGGGAACTCCGGATCAGTAGTCGAGCACCTAACCACTGAGCCACCGCGGCGGGTAAAAGCTTGAAAGGGTGATGTAGATTTCGTGGCTGCAAATTTCGCCGAGGCAATCTCTTACCATTACCGTTGTTTCTCATTCAGTGAGGCATAGGAAATGTCTTCTCGGTGCTTCATTTATATAAAATGATGTCATGAAAGCACTGACAACTATTTTTTCAACTTACGCTTGATATCCAACAGGTGTAGATTTGTTCTGTATTTTATGTAATACATGCATTTCAAGTATAGATTTTGTTCCTTGTCACCTTTCTTTTGGAGCAGAGCACTTCCTGTTAAAGGTAACTATTGGACAACTGTAAGAATAAAAAATAAAAAAACAAATATTATAAACTGAGCGCACTAGCATTGCTTGGGACGTATTGTTCTGTGTGGTATTAAGCCTTAAGGGCGAGGTTCTTTCCTTCACTGAGTGCCATGCCGGTTCGACGTCAGCACTTGTATCATTCGGTCTTTATAGTATTTCTGCGTTTAGCTGTCAAAGAAGTTACATCGAGTTTCGCCAAGGATCAGAAAGATGGTCAGTAATGATAAACAGATCAGTGCCTTTTTGACGTAAAACGTGCCTCAAGCAATGACAAACACTGAGGTGTAGGCTGTGTGCGAAATCGTGTTTTTTTTTTGTAGTGTCTGTCTTCCAGTGTTAAGTTCTGTACCTATTCTTTCAGTGCACTTTATTCCTTACAAATGTTTTCTTTGCTACAGAAATAAATGTCTATACGTCGTAAGTTTGAACCCAGCTCCCACTCTTATTTCCGGCCACGTGCAGGGACAATTAGACAGCCCTTACGTCTTCTGGGAATATTGTTATCGCCCCTTTCAAGATGCAGGGCTCAGTTCATCATTCTCTGCTGTCAATTTCCTTCTGCAAGTCATGTTTACAGTGTGTGTGTGGGATTAGCGACCACTATAGTCACTAGCGGCTGTTCTCGAAAACGTGCCGCCGCGTAATGCTACGAAAACACTGGAGGAGTACCGGCAGGAAAACACATTATTGGCGGCATATCGACTGCACATTGCTGAATTCATTAATGGTCTATTTGTCCAAGACACAGGCGACACTAATATTAGTCTCTGAGGTCATTAATATTGTTAAGGGAAACGAACTGAGAAGAAAACAGTGCACCTTTAATGACAAGTACGTCGATTAGCTTTTTCACGATTTCGCACGATATTTGCTCATTTTATAAAATATAACTAAAACTGATGTTCCCTGACGAAGCTCTCTAAACAGGTAACTCGCCCGCCTCCCAATCTCAAATGATAACTGCTGCGAAGTCCGACGTGCGGGTCTATCAGGACAGGACACACTGTCATGCACTTCAAAACGATGATACTCGATCCTCTTTCAGAATTTATGTCATAATTTGAACCTAAGTGGCGAAAAAATGAACTAATTTACATGTAATCTTTCCTACATTAAGCGCCCTTTCAAGCCAAAAAAAAAAAAACTTCATAGCCCCGAAAAGAAAAACAGGGTTTTACTAATAACGTTATTGCATGAAGGTTTCCTTAGTGGCCCTTCGAGCTCTCTGTATGTGCTGAGTCAGCAAGGCACTAAGTCTTCGAACTCAACTCCTCCTGTTCCGTGCTTTGGAGCTGTTAGACTGGTTTGGGATTGGCCCCACCGTGGCTGCGATTTCCGTGGTTACTAATGCTGACCAGCACACGTCAGCCCACAGCCAAAAAACAAATGAAAGCATTACAGCCTGCTTTATGAGTAGTGAGTGTTAAAAGGAATACAAAGATGGACGAAGCCAGTTGACTGAAGCAAATTTTTGGCACAGATGTCTGTCAATCGGTCCGGGGTTATTTTCTTTCAGAAAAGAGCGGCCCTTTAAAGGGCACAAAGCACCAAATTGCCGACAAACATTGATGTGTTTCTGTAGAATGAAAGCGGTCTCAATTAGCTGTATCGATATAATGTTGCCATCGGGAGGGAATAGTGTACTTCAATCATCGAAAAATTCTCCGTGTAGAATGTTTAGCGACAGCTCACTGTAAAAATGCACTGCTCAAAGACACAAGGACACTGTACTGTAACGTAAACTAAACAAGCTCAGGTTTGTATGGAGGAACGCTTGCTTTGAGTTCTCGCCTTTTACGCAGTCAGATGTTGTGGCATCTGGCTGCATCTAGACCTGTAATAACAATTGTGAAAGCTATACAACGCCGTGCATAATCAACAAATAAGGAGGGTGGGCTTTGTGTTGGTGAAGAAAATGTCATTTCTTCGGAGGCGGCTGCGCTAAAAGGTGGCTTTGAAGAATTCATGCGCTTCCAAACTCTTAAGTCATTTATCGTCTGTCTAGGTGAATGCTGGAGCATGTGCTGGGCAGCAGCCTAGCTATTCGTATGATATGGCACTGCCAGTGGCAACCAGTGGGCATTCGTTTAGTGCGCGACGCGAACCCCCTTCCCCCCGCTACACCAGTAAAATAGTTACCTTGCCCGCAGACGCCTATAGGTACCTTTAGCTTGGCAACTTATAAAAAAATATGAACATAACACTGTCGAAATTCACATATACTAAAACTTATCTTCGGAAGCTTTCCTATGAGCTTGATTACCAAACATTCGAAGTGAAGACCACTAACAGAGAAATATGACCTCAGTCCTTGGTTACTTGGGCTGAACAAGATGAGTGCAGCGTGGTTTTGCTTTGTCGAAATATGAAGACCACCGAATCCACTTGGTGGCAATATTAGCAGAAAGTGGTTAATTAAAATAATAATAAAAAGGAGGGAAAAGATTTGTGCAAGCCCCGGCAACTGCCCTCGGTATTGAAGTGCATGACCTGGGGTTCGCGGAAATTAAGATTAGCAGCAAGAATGGAGAAATTAAAAGAAACAGGTGAGAGGACTCGAACAGAGGATAGGGGGGAGAGGTAATGTACACAAACACTAGCGGATTCAGATTTCATGTCGAGCTTTGACTGGAGAGTCCTCTCCACAGAGGATCGGCTGCAGCGCTGGGATTTTGTTCAGTGCTGGCAGTGCCCTGACTTGCCGCTTCCCGAGTGTAAATGGCATGCGATTCACGAATGTGTAGGGTCCCCGTTTGTCTGGATGGCTGTCTATGCTAGATTTCGAAGCATGGAAGAGACTCGGCTCTGGGCACCCCGACGTGCCTTCGCGGTGACTTTGCCCGCCTGCTCATTATGACTGATGATTTTCCGTTGTAGCGCAACCGCTGTGAAGCTGTCCCGTCACGAAGCCGCCGGGCGCTCTTCATCAATAATAGCGCGTCTTCGCGGGGATGTTGTGCTTTATTTGGAGGAAGGGCTGCTTTTTCTAGGGCAGTGGGAATTTTTCTGCCATAGGTACAGTCACTTCGTGGCCGTGCATAACGATCATGCGAGGAACAGCAGTTTGGCCAGGTTTCTCTTTTATTCTGGTTTTATCTTACCTTTCGTAATAGGCAAAGCTGAAGCAGAAAAAGAGGAATGGGTGAATAGTGGACTCAGACGGAATTTCGCCGCAAGACGAAGACATGAGCGCATCGAGAGAGTCTGGTATTTCTTTTACCCAGTTTACTTCGGAGTTTCTTATGCACTAAAGCTGAACAGTTGTTTAAAACGAATTGCATCACTTTCCAGGAAGTAATTGCAATTTATTGGCATTGCCATTTGCGAGCGGTAATTTGCAATGTAATTGAATTATATTATCAATATTTGAGGAAGGAATTAAGAATATAATAATTTAATTAATTTCCAAATATAATTTTTCCATGTGTGCTTCACGCGTACACCCTGCTACGATCACGGAACGAGCAGGTGCCTCGAGGTCCCGTCCACCAGCAGGTTCTATGACGATTCCCTGTAACCTGAGTCCTGCTGTGCGGACGCAGGTTACACGGACTGTGCGATGTCAATGCACATTAAATATAGACAGGTGGTCTAGACTATTCCGTAGACTTCAACTGCTGTACCTATTTCTCTGTTTCTCTTTTGAACCTTTTCTCGAGAGCGTGGTGGATATTCTCACGTAGTGGTGACGGCAGTCGAACTAGCGATGAAGACAGACAAAATGTCTTCTAAAAGAAAACTGTTTATTGAGCTGACTTGCGCCCGCAATAGAGTGAATCACTCGGCGGCGGCGAAGAGACAAGAGTTCTCGGAGGTCGTCGAACAGAATGCCCGCCGCTGTCGGCCGTGCTCAATTTTAAGCTGATAGCAAACTCTCGAGATAAAACGTGCAAAGTTACTGGAACATTCGGGAACAACTTAGAATCAGCTCTGCCTGGCCGCGATCAATCGAGATAAATCTAGTCGCGTCCAACGAGGTTATATGAGCAGAATTTATATAACCTTCTTGGTCGCGACTTGCCTCGCAAACAAAGCGATAATGTGGTGTGGCTGCAGATCTGAAGAAGAACGAAGAAACACTGCAAATATTCGCGGCATTACTCCCCTTCCAAAGAAGCATCGACCCGATGCATTAAAACAAGTAACGCGACTAGTAAGAGATAAAACGGATCTTGCAAAAATAGAGTATGGAAATGCAGCGACCTTTAGCGCGCATAATACGGCTTCAGACGGACTGCATAGACAGCTTCTGGTCGTTCGCGGTGTCGCTGGGATGCAATCATTGCGTCAGGGATAACTTCATAATACAGTTCACCTAGCCGACGAGGAACCTTGTACGGGCCGAAATAGCGGCGCAAAAGCATTTCACTCAATCCACGGCGGCGAATGGGCGTCCGAACCCAGACTTGGCTTCCTGGCTTTTATTCGGCGCTGCGTCTTCGTATGTTGTAGCGTCTGGCGTGGGTCCGCTGCTGATCTTTGATCAGTAATAGGGCAAGCCTTCGAGCTTCTTTTGCGCGTTGAAGGTAGGTGGCAAAGTCGACGTTCTCTTCTTCTGTAATGCTGGGCAGCATGGCGTCTAGCGTGATCGTGGCCTCCCTGCCATGGACGAGCCTAAAAGGCGTCATCTATGTGGTCTCCTGCACTGCGATGTTGTAGACGAAGACGACGTAAGGCAGGATGACATCCCAGGTTTTGTGTTCGGCATCGACGTACATGGCGCGAATTTCGGCGATGGTTTTGTTCAGGCGCTCGGTCAGTCCGTTGGTCGGCGGATGGTATGCAGTTGTCCACCGGTGGCTGGTTTGGCTGTAACGCAGGATTACTTGCAATAGTTCCGCCGTGAAGTCTGTTCCTCTGTCCGTGATGAGCACATCGAGGGTGCCGTGTCGATGAAGAATGCACTCCACGAAACATTTGGCGACTTCAGCTGCTATTCCGTTCGGTAGAGCCTTCGGCTCGGTTTAGCGGGTCAGGTAGTCGGTCTCTATGATCATCAACTTATTTCCAGAAATCGACCTTGGGAAAGGGCAAAGCAAGCCCATGCCCATCTGCTGAAAGGGCCTTGAGGGAGGTTCAATGGGGATCAGAAATCCTGCTGGTCGTGTAGGAGAAATCTTTCGTCGCTGACAATCTCGGCAGGTTATCACATAATCTGCGACATCGGCAGACAGTCCGAACCAGTAATACTTGCCTTGAATGCGGCGGAGGGTGCGAGTAAACCCGAGATGTTCAGCTGTCGGCTCGTTTTGTGCAGTGTGTAGAACTTCGTGGAGACAAGCAGGTACAACAAGGAGGTTGGCTGTTTTGCTCGCTGCAAAGTTCTTCTTCACAAGGTCCTCATTCTGCACACAGAAGGAAGAGAATCCTCGCTTGAAATAAGCGGGGGGGTGAAGAAAACTTGCTTTCCAGGTACTCGATGAGGCGTTTTAGGTCGGGGTCTGAGCGTTGCTGCTGAGGAAAAGAGCTGAGGCTGATGGGTCCCAGGAAGGCGTCCTCATCGTCGTCCGGCGGCGGTGCATCTACAGGGGATCGTGAGAGGCAATCAATTCAATTCAATTCAATGTTTATTTTTCCAGAAAGTGCCTGGAGGGTCTCCTTGGCTAAAAGCTGCTCATGCAGCTTGACTAAGGCCAAGAAGATCGTTACATAGCAGTATCAGTAAAAACACATTATAATTAAAACAGACATTTACCTCTAATTTGTAACAGTAATTACAAGTTTTGTACAAAATTCGGAGCACTGAAATTATACCAGGTAAATAACACAAGTCAGACATCAAACAAAGTACACAAAAAACACATTTCAAGAAACGTGGCAAAAAAAAACATTGTACAATTGATTTGCATGAAAAAAAACACAAGAACAGAACAGAAAAAAAAAACCATAAGGTGTAACAAGACACAGTATACCAAAACAAAGTATTACCAGGGGAGAGCAATTACAAAAAACAAGAACTCAAACCTCTTCTATTCAAACCTAAAGTGTGAGTATTTTTGTTTAGTGTAAGTGGGAGGTAATGTGATAACGCTTGATACTTATAAAAAGTTCGGAACCGTGGGATTTCCCACAAATATTTATTTCTTGTGGGTACGTTAGCGTCGCGGCGCTGCAGTGATGCTAATGACATTAGTTGGTTTATTGTAGTAATGGAGGAAAAGTAAAATGTTTTCAATAGTCGGAATTCATAAATATCCTCAATACGAAGTATTTCAAATGACCTGAAGGTACTTGTTGTAGTGGCCATTGGTTCCATATTGGCAATATGACGAATTATTCGCTTTTGTCAGTGTGCTTGCGTCCGGACTTGTAAACGACGGTGACGTCAAACTCCTGGAGATGCAAAGTCCATCAAGCGATTCGGCCAGAGGGATCCTCACAAATTGGCAAGCCAGCACCACTCGCGGTGATCGCTGACCAACTTGAACGGTCGTTCATACAGGTAGAGGCGGAATTTTGACGTAGCCCAGATGATGGCATGACACTCCTTCTCAGTTGTCGAATAGTTAGCCTCCGCCTTTCAAAGGAAACGGCTAAGGTATGCGATGACTTTCTCCTGCCCGTCGCTTTTTGAACGAGGATGCCGCCTAGGCCCAAGCTGCTCGCGTTGGTATGAACTTCAGTATCGGCGTTTTCATCAAAATGTGCGAAGATCGGTGGGAACTGCAAACGACGCTGAAGTTTCTTGAAGGCTTCTGCTTGCGACGCTTCCCATTTAAACGGCACGTCTGCTGTCTTCAGTTGGATCAGCGGCTTTGCGATGCGCGAAAATTTTCTCACCAATCGTCGGTAATATGCGCACAGTCCGAGAAATCTGCCCGCTGATTTCTTATCAGCCGGAGGCGGTAACTGTATAAAAGCAGCCGTTTTCTGCAGGTCAGGGCGTACTTCCTCCTTGCTAAAGATATGGCCTAGAAACAGCAGCTCTTCGTATGCAAAGTGGCTCTTCTCTCCTTTCAATGTTAGGCCAGACGACTTGATGGCTTCTAGCACTGTTCGAAGTCTTTTGAGGGGCTCTTCGAAGTTCGAGGCGAAGAAAACGACGTCATCTAAATATACAAGACAAATTTGCCGCTTCAGGCCTGCCAGCACTGTATCCATTACTTGCTGAAACGTCGCTGGTGTGGAACAGAGAGCAAATGGCATTACCTTGAACTAAAAAAGCCCATCCGAAGCGATGAATGCTGTCTTCTCGCGATCTGTTTCGTCGACCTCAATTTGCCAGTAGCCGCTCTTGAGGTCCATCGGTGAGAAATACTTTGCGTTGCAGAGGCGGTCCGGTGTGTCGTCGATGCGGGAGAGAGAGTAGACGTCCTTCTTTGTTATGTTATTCAAGCGGTGGTAATCAACGCAGAATCGCAGTGCGCCGTCTTTCTTTCTCACTAGAACAACCGTTGCCGCCCATGGGCTGTTTGAAGGCCGGCTGACGTCATCGCCAAGCATTGCTTCGACATGGTCCCAGATGGCTTGTCGTTGTCGCGGTGAGACACGGTAGGGGCTTTGACGGAGAAGTCGGGCGTGTTGATCCGTTATATTGCGATGCTTGGCAACTGGCGTTTGTTGGACCTTCGGCGAAGTCGAAAAACAGTTGAGTTGAGTTGAGGTGTTGAATGCTACTGGTGGGGTTAGCCTTGCTTTATCTGCCGGCAATTGCTCCACCGTAGAGTCCCTACTATATTAACATTGTCCTAAAGCCTGTCGCATCTACCCCGCTATGCGCACAGTCTGTTATAATAGCACACATTCTCTGCCACAGTCGCCATCTATCCACGCAATCAATCCACACAGTCCTCATCACAGTCCACTCCAGAAGTCACCATCTATGCACATATTAAATCACAGTAGAACATAGGCCACTGTAGTCCCACAATCCATGCACACATTCACTCACAGTATAACATAGTCCACTCCGGAAGACACCATCTACGCACACATTCAGTCACAGTAGGCCATAGTCCGTTCCTGCTGTCATCATTTAGAAACAAGATCCGTGTCCTGCAGAAATGTTAAAAGAAGGCGTGCAGCCTCCCTTCTGCATGTCTGGTTTCCACTCGGGTAGACAATGCCCTGAACTGTACTGTGAACTGCACTGTCTCCTTGAAGGAAGCGAACATCACATACCTTTCCGCGTTCTACTCTGGGCAGTAAATAATATATTGTTCGATATCCCCGCACACACCACATATTGAGCAGAGCGCAGACGATGCTATGCACGTCTTATGCATCCATGCAGGAGTGCGAGCAGAGGCCGTGCAAATTCGATGTAGTAGGGTCGCCTGAGATCTTCTCTGTCCCTTGATCACACATGCCTTGTGGGACGCACTCCACAGGGTACTGAAATAATCGAGGACAGTTTTCCTGTAGAGAATTTTTCCATCTTGAGGTACTTTTTTTGATGGAATCCTTGAGAGAGCTTTATGGGCGAGATTGTCTGCCACATCATTACCGTTAACTCCTATGTGCGAGGGTACCCATTGGAGATGTAGAGTAATGCCCTCTGCTCTGCAGATTCTGCACCAAGCGCAGAGAGCTTATAGACAAGGCGTCAGTTGTGAATCCGCGCTCTAACCTCTGAAGGGCAGATTTTGAATCAATTAGCAGCAGTAAAGCGTATAGACCCACTTACAGCACAAAGAAGAAATGTAAAAAGCCGCTGCGGTAACTTGTTTTACGTTGTTCACAGAACCATCCGTGAAAATTTGAAGATGGCGGGCACACTCTGTTTACAAGTGTTCAAGTACAAGCGAACGCGTTGCTGCCAAAGGAGAGCTGCGCTTTGCGCTCACATGGGGAATTGTGACCTTACAGTCGAGGGTCGGAATAGGCCAGGGTTCTTGTGCCTTCGGACATTAAGGCCTAAAGAATTAAGAGTATTGAGTGGAAAGTAGGCCTTCGACTCATATCTCTTGCAGTACCGCTGGAGAAGGGATCGCCCAGCTGCCATCTCTCCTAGGCGGTCAAGATGCATCAGTAGTCTCTGAGAAGCGATAAGGCTAAGAGTTTTTCATAGGGACTCATGAAGTACTGCCTTATTCGCAGCCGCCTGAGGAACTCCAATGGCTCTTCTTAGGCCCTTTCTGTGGACAACATCGAGACGTTCAAGTTGCGATGCCGAAGGGGAAATTAAAGGTAAATGATACAATATGCGACTGACCACCAGCGCTTCATGAAGTTTACTATTGAAGAAAGATGGTTTCCCCATTGCTCACGTGCAATTCTACGAATCACATTGAGACGCGAAGATATAGATGAAATAATCGCGTCTACAGCTTTTCGCCACTGTAGACGGGAGTCAATAATGACGCCCAGGAAACGCGTGTGGTTGAATTGACGAATGCAAGAGTGACCGAGGTCTATCTTCAACCGCGTTTGACGTCTTCCTACACCTGAAAACAGAAGAAATCCGGATATTTCCACTGACAGAGACAATCCTGCACCTTGAAGGTAAGCTTGTGCCGAAAGTAGAGCCTGTCGAGCTATCAGGGCTAATCGCTTGTGTTGGTAGCCAGTGGGTAGTCTGCGGATGGGTTGGAGAGGGCGAAAGAGCCTCGTACGTCGGATATTTCGTCGGAGAAAGCAATCGTCATTCCTCTGTTAATGTGCGGGTATTCTTCGCTGAAGATAGTCAACAGTACTTCGGCCTGGCCATTGCGAAAATTTGCTATGCCTCTTGCGGTGCTGATTCCTCGGTCTAGAAGACTGTATGTTCCCCTCGATGATGGCTTCAGCGTTAATGGCTTCCGTGGCGCCTACGGTCACGATTACGCTTGAACGGGGTTGGACGATCACTTCTTCCTCCATGACACTCAAGGAAACGTGTTTTTTTCGAGTTTTAATCGAAGCGATGGCTTCGTCCGTCGAAAGCGTAATCAGCTTGGATCGCAGGTTGATGATCGCTTGATACTTATTAAGGAAGTCCATACCGAAGATCACATGTCGGAAGCATTTCGGTAGCACAACAAAAGTCGCAGGATAGGTATGTCCTTTGACAGTTACTCGCGCTGTGCTTCGTCCTGTTGGCGCAATGAGGTGGCCCACTGCGGTGTGAATTTGTGGGTCGTCCCAAGCCATTGTGACTTTTCACAGCTGCGCAGCGAACCTTCCATTCATCACCGAGTAATCGACACCTGTGTCGACTAGAGCGGTAACTTGCCGGCCGTCGATAGTCAACTCTAAGTCGGAGGTCCTGGCTCTTGCATTGCATGTCGCTCTCGGCGTCGGGTCACGGCTTGGTCGCGTATACGAGTCGCAGGTGGGGCGTGTGGTCGAAGCTTTTCTCGGTAGCGGCGTCGTTTTTCAGGCAGTTTTTGACGTGGTCAATGTCGTCATTTTGTTTGGCGTCGGTGCAGCGAGTGTACGTTCTTCATGCGGCATCGCAAGTGCAGCGTCTTCATGGGGCGCGGTCGGTGGAGGATCTTCGGCGTTTCGCTCGTGAGCAACCTCACCTCTAGAGGTTGCTGTCTTTAGTTTCCCCTACGGGGGCTGGGAGACCTTCCACGTACCGTGGCTGCGTAGCTGCGGCGTGGCGGCGCAAAGCGCGAGGTTGGCGGCAATGTTGAGCACGAAAAGCTGTTCGGCGTGTACTCCTCTCGCACAGGTACTCGTCGATTTCCTGGGGACGTTGGCCGAAGCGTGGTCGTGGGGCGTTAACGGCAAATCTTTTAAGACCTATACGTCAGTACGGGCAGTGACGAATATGGCCGGCCTCACCGCAATGGAAGCACAACGGCCGGTTATCGAAAGTCCTCCAGGCGTCGCATTTCCTGGGGCTTGAGCGTCGATTGTAGGCTGGATGGGCGGGGGCAGGGATTTGGCGTTCGGGAAGAAGTTCATTTCGTGCAGGAGGCAGGGGTTGTCGTTGGGGCTGAGGAGTCCTTACTGCTGCGGCGTAGGTCAAGGCCTAGGGTTCTGTGGCCGTCGGGGTGCCAAGTTCCTTTTGCGTTTCTTCCCGTACCACGTCCATAAGAGTCCCGTCGCTGCTTGTGACTGTGGGGAGGATGGCAGTAATCGGCGTAGCTCCTCTCGAATGATTTCGCGTATAACGTCTCGCAAGTTGTCGCTGGTGGTGGCCGTTGTTTCTGAACGGATTGCACAGGCAGGGGAAGGGCGATTGTACTGCCGAGCTCGGACGTCGAGGGTCTTATCAATCGTGCAAGCTTCTTGCATGAATTCCACGACAGTTTGCGGCGGCTAGCGGACGAGGCTGCCAAAGAGTTGTTCTTTTACGCCGCACATTGAAAACTGACTTTTCTTTTCCTCGGTGATATCGGGGTCGGCGCGGCGAAATAGGCGCTTCATCTCTTCGCTGTAATCACGGACGGTGAAGCTGGATCCTGGTCTCGAGTAGTCGTTCGGCTCTTTCTTTCCTCACGACACTGGTGAGTACCTTCAATAGTTCTTTCTTGAATAGCTTCCATGTCGTAAGGGACCACTCGTGATTTTCGTACCACGTGCGTGCGGAACCATTAAATGAGAAAAATACATGTTCAGTTTTTGCCGCATCATCCAACTTGTTGAATGATGCCACGCGCTGAATTGGTCCAACCATTCTTCGGGGCCTTCTCCTATGCATCCATTGAAAGTAGGCGGCACTCGCGGCTACTGCGGTATGATCGGTGTCGACAACTTCGGCGAGGTTGCGGGGCTCGTAGCAGGGTCTTTTCGCTGTCTGGTGCGGTCCAGCAGTTTCCCGAACTCATGCTCCTCTCCCTGGAGACGTCGGCTAGCTCGCTGAGCTGCTGGCTCGTCCTAGGGTGCGAAGCGCTGAGTGCTGGCGTCACGACTTGAAGGGGGCGTCCGGAACATGAAAATATACCCAGTACCTCGACCAGATGTCACGTAGTAGTGATGGCAGTCGAGGGAGCGATGAAGACGGACAAAATGTCTTCTAAAAGAAAACTGTTTATTGGGCTGACTTGCGCCCGCATTGGACTGAATCACTCGGCGGCGGCGAAGCCACGACAACAGAATGCCCACCGCTGTCGGCCGTGCTCAATTTAAAGCTGATAGCGAACTTTCGAGATAAAGCGTGTAAATTTACCACAACATTCCGGAACAACGTAGAATCAGCTCTGCCTGGCTGCGATCAATCGAGATAAATCTAGTCGCGTCTTGCGTCGCAAACGAAACGATAAAGTGGTGTGGCCAAACACTGCAAAGAACGAACACTGCAAATATTCGCGGCAAAATGCCCACTGATATGTGAAACAGGTATTATCCGTTCTTTCTCCCTAAAACCATTCCACATTTACTTTACTGCCCTCTTGTTTGAGCCACGCCAAGGCATTCGACTAAACGCGGTGCTAAACTGGAGGCTGCTTAAAAATGTGAAAGCCGCTGGTACCCATTGGTGCCAGCATTCCAGAAGCAGGCTCAAACAGAGCACTGACATTCGCCGCTCATCTGCCGCGAGCGACGTAAATCATCTCGAACTGAAAGAGAGCGAGTGAAAAGCACGTCCTGCAGCCAATTCCTCACCCTACAAATAACGCCAAACAGTGCTCAAACAAGTTCAGCTTCATAGTGCACTACTATTAATTATGGGCAAACCGTGGCATTTTGTGACATACTGGTAACCACAGTTGATGCCAATGGTAAACGTTTGCAATTTGGACCAATATGTTGCTTTTAAGGTTTCTTCTTGCGCTGGCACCGAGCATTTCACCACAATAGAAAAGCAATCGGGAGATCATTTGGCAACTATTCAGAGTCAAGTGCACAATACTGCCAGATAAAATTGTGAACATATTGATGGGAATGGTCAAACCTTGACGCGGAAAAAATCTGGCTTCTAAATTGTCATCTTCGCGTACACAAGCTAATTACAACGGACCTAGAAAACCGACAGGTTGCATTTTTTGCAATACATACCAAAAATATACAAGTGACCCGAGAGGGATTACCGTATGAATTCATTCTTATGATGCAATCATACGATGCGCGAAAAAGCGGCGTTGATAAACCACTTCCCGTTAAAAAAGGGCGTCGCGTATAGAAGTGGCTCAACGCCGAAGTCGCTACTATCCCCACAAACGAGGAAACGGTCAAACGTAACCAGCCTACGTGCCATATCGATTGCATCACGCGTTGGAAAATTTCCACGATGTTAGCAGTATACACACCTCTTTCGGCCAAAAAGCAATGGTGCGTGTGCCCACCACCCTCCTGCCCCAGCGTTTCTAAGGCATCGGAGTAGATCGGGGAGGGGGGCACCATCCTCGGTCTGGGAATCCGAAAAGAAGGTGTCTCCTTCAAAGCATTATCCGGTGTTTGCAATTACGGGCACCCACCGGTAAAGATAAATTTTCACCGAGCAGAAACCCCCCCCCCCCCCCAGAAGCCGCCGCTTTGTACAAGCCCAAGCAGGAAAAGAGCAAACAGGCGACCGTAAAAGCAAATTCTGATAGAAAGGAAAGGTGGTCTGTGCAGTAGAGAGAGATACATAACGAATATCTGTTTCCTCGAATCGAATGATCGTACGTTGGTTTTTTTTCACTCACATATGCGCTGACTTTTTATTCTGTTTGCGTTAGGAGCCCCACTTTGAAGAAAAAGATGGATTATTTAGCATGGATGGGTCCAGTACGAATTTAGATGTGCTTGCACTTCGGTTCGCACTTCATTTTCGGTTTGATGCTCGGTTTTCAACGTCAAGTAAGCTTCAGGAAAAGGTCGGCGAAGTTGCTGAGTGGTGGCCTTGATACTAGAACTGTGAAACTGGAGATGAGAGTTAAGCTTCACCTCAAGGGTACATGGTGCGATAGCTTTATTAGGTTAGTGCGCACGTATGCGGAGTTGGTCGTTCTCTGATTTATATTCATAGATCGTTGGGAATCCTCATACCCCTCCTGGCGCAGTAGTGGATCGGTTAAGTGATCCGCCACTGCGCTGCGATGGCAGGTGCTGCCACCGGTGGCTCTTGCGACAGACAAGCTGTGGTTCCCGAAGAAACACAGAGGCGAACGAGCAACCGGCGTCGCCAGAAAGAGTTGCGAGTAATTGAATACTTGTAACCAGTTGCCGGTACTTAAATACATTTTTCTGTAATTTTGCAATCAATTCCTTACTTATTCAAACGGTAAAGTTTCGGGTAATTCAGCTACTGGTTTTTAGTAATCGATTACCGGTAACCAATTACTTCTTTGCAAAGGCTACTGGGGCGAAACTTCCTTGACGATGTGAATGCGGCAAATTATTTGGCCGCGCACAAAGGTACTCAAGGACACCTGACGTGTTGCGATTTCCGTGGCATTCGTTCCTGGTGCAGCTGGCACCATCTCTGGATGCTTCTTTCAATACGTCGTGCCTAGCTAATTCGTTGGGAAAAAAATAATTGCTTTTTCCTTAAGCTGTTAGACACAGCTCCAAGATGGCGTTGGTGATGAGAATGAGTACGTACAAGACGGGCGCTGACTGCCGAATGGTTCAGTTAGCTTCAAAGAGACCGATTGTGTTAGTACAAGCAATACCGATAGAGCATCTATCACTCGATCAAGCAGTAAACCTATATGACTCCGGGAAGTCATTTTTGCTAAGAGCACAGGCCACAGTTTAACACAGGAAAAGAAAGTCCGTAAAAAACCAGCTTATCAGCTGGAATAAACCATAAATAACTGGTTATTGTCAACGAGCAATTGTAAACTATGAGCCAGGCTGCATCAAAAGAGAAAAACGAGAAAGATGAAAACATGGAACCAGTGTTTACAGTTGAAACAATTCGTAGCAAAGCAGTGTAAAAAATGAAAAAAAGAAACAATTCCAAGCAATGTATAGGTAATACAGACGTATTAAAATTGCATTAAAGGCATCAGGAATCACCTTCGACAAAAATAAGCAGCCTACACGTGTCCGTTCAGAAATCGAAGCTTTTTATTGAGGGGTGAAACCCAGTGTGTGCTGACACACTTCTCTGCCACTTTAGAAATAAAAAAAGCTTGGATAATCTCTCGCTCCAGCATGTCTTTGGCATATGCAAGGAACACGGTTTTGTTGAATACCGGTTTGAAACCGCAACTGTTAAAATGCTATGCGAAGAAACCGCCGGATTTAGTTTTTACCTTCAAATTGTGTTCTTAGGCCCTATCTGTAGATCACATACCAGTTTTACCATCGTAAACACTATTTCAGTTGAGCAGAAAGTTACCAGATAAGTTTGCACCTGCATTTTGGAGGCCAACGAAAATGGTTCAGCTCAAGTTAAGGACAACACAGCCAGCTATGGAAAGAAAAATGATAGGTGTAACGTTAAAAGACCGGAAGCGGGCAAAGTGGGTGAGGGAACAAACGCGTGTTAATGATATGTTAGTCGAAATAAAGAAGAAGAAATGGGCTTGGGCAGGGTACATAATGCGAAAGCAAGACAACTGCTTGACCTTAACGGCATCGGAGTGCATTCGAAGAAAAAGCAAGCGTAGCAGGGGAGGCAGAAAGGTAGGCGGATGAGGTTAAGAAGTTTGCGGGCAAATGCATGGTGGACGCAGCTGTCAGAAGACAGGGTTAAATGGAGAGACATGAGAGAGGTATTTGCCCTACAGTGGGCGTAGTCAGGCTGATGATGATTATGACGATTATTATTATTATGATGACGATGCTGACAAAAATTAGTTTCTGCACTTGCTGAAGTGCTTCTCAAAGCGTGATATCGCTTTCAATCACTATGCACTGCACAGACATTGTCAAGCTTGTACGGGGCATAGGAAACTATGTTGATGAGATTCTTTTTGCCATTTTCTTGATATAATGGGGCAGCCCGTGGAAATACGGAAAGTCTTGGGTGTTCCTTTCGTTCATCACTTTATGTCTCTGTTTGTTTGGTACAGCAGGCTTTCACAAATGCTGGAAATGGTTGCATTTGATTAATCAGCACTAATTAAGGGAGCCAGTATTGAATAGAAGCTTTGACTTTCGGCAGCCAAGTGGAGGTTATGAAATGTAACTCATTGTAATCGATTACTGTTAGAACTGTAATTATTCACTTACTTTTCTGGAGTGGTAATTTCCCACTGTAATCAGTTACTTTTCCGACAAAGCAACTGTAATTGCAATCGGTTGCTTGTATCCTGTACCCTCTACAAGAAGGCGTGAGACAGAGAGTGGCGAAATCGGTGAGGGAGGTTAGCGATAGCGCGCTAACAGCGTCCGGCATCCCGCCGTATAGTGTTGTGTATACTTCGGCCCACCCCCTTGCTCCCACGATTGTTACACACTAGGAGCCACGTGCCGCCTTCCAGAGTTAGCAGGTATTAAAGTGGAGAGAGGCAAAAATCCTCTATAAGTTTGTAGGGCAGAGGAGGGAGAGGCCAAAAGGCGGCTGCCACCATATGAACTACAAAGGACTGAGCGAAGAGCCCAGGAAGGTTACTCAGCGGCTTGCTCAGCAAAGTTCGTCAAGGAACTGACATCGCACACTTCTCGTCTATCAAGCATTTCGCATTTATAGAAATGGGACTGGTGCCTCCGGGATCAAACCCGCGTTTTTTCGGGGCGGCAGAAGAAGCATAAGCACTCCCGCGGTGGTGGCTCAGTGGTTAGGGCGCTTGGCTACTGATCCGGATTTCACGGGCTCGAACCCTACCACAGCGGCTGCGTTTCGATGGAGACGAAACTTAAAACGTGCCCGTGTACGGCGCGATGTCAGTGCACGTCCCAGGTGACAACATTATTCCTGAGACCTCCACTACGGCACCTCTTTATTTTTTCACTCCCACTTATCCCTTCACTTACGGCTTCGTTCGGGTGTCGACCGAGACATCTGAAACAGATATGTGAGGCATCGATATCCATGCAAACAATACGCCAACCATTAACAAAAACAACACCCCGACCATCCGTAAATACCTCCACCGCGGTGGCTCGGTAGTTATGGCCCACGCTTCCTGCCCCAATAGACACGGATTTGATCCCGGCCGTGGCGGTCGAATTTCAATGAAAGCGAAATTCTACGCAAAGCGTCCTTGCGCTGTGCGATGTCATTGCACGTAAGAGAACTCCAGGTGGTCAGAATTTCCGGACACCCTGCTGTACCCGGCGGTTCTCAAGCACTTCGATTCTTCTTTCGACGGTCGCTGCTTCTTCTGTGGGGACGTGACAGACACCTTTCGCATGGTTTGGGCATACAGGCAAAATCCTTCTCTCCTGCCCAACGCCCCACCCTACCAAGAGGTATGGGAGGCGGCCCTGCTCGTCTGCCAAGAACTATCGGCCCAACAGGCCCTGGGTCGGTGGACCTGTGCAGCGGTCCGAACCAACGGGGTCCCGGAATAAGAAATTCCGCCTTGTATTGTAAGGGACGAGACCCACTAGAGGCCTCTCTCCGATCACCTTTGTGTACATATAGATGAATAAATTCTTTTCACAACCACGACCGGGGACTTTAGACCACCTAAATCAATCGCCCCCAAAATACCGGACAAATAAATCTGCCGTTGCCTGCCGACACGAAAACATGGCGTTGAACTTCTATGGTGATCCAGCTGAAAAGTGTAGTAGTGTTTGAATGCCACCATTATAAACTTCATTTGTTGAACCGGAAAATAAAGCTTTCTAGCAAGATATGTTGAACGAAGTGAATGCTCAAGTTGCTTTAAATGTGCACTTCGCTTGAGACAGCTCGAAATGCGCCTACCTGTTATCTTTAACTTCAATAAAATAAATCAATTATACCTGAAATATCAAGCCGCGTTTTTAAAAGGTAGTGGGTAGACTCTAAGGAGTGAACAAGCGGATATAAGATGCGCTGAGAGAGAGAGAGAGAGAGAGAGAGAGAGAGAAAGACAAAAGGAAAGGCAAACAAGAAGCCCAATTTCCTGGAATGCAAAGGGACAGTATGTTTTACCTTTTCGAACAAAAAATTCAAAAATTGTTTCGAAGGAAGGAAAGGGTGCAGTAACTGTGTCGCATCTCAGTGGACACCCGGACCGTGCAGAACAAAAAAAAGGAAAAAGAATGAATGAAACAATGAAAGAAAGCAAGTATTAGATGAGGTAGAGAGGGCTCCAGAATAATTTTGTCTACCTAGGGCTCTTTAACAAGTAGTAACATAGCACAACCATTATAATAATAATTGGTTTTGGGAGGAAATAAAATGGCGCAGTATCTGTCTCATTTATCGTTGGACACCTGAGCCGCGCCGTAAGGGAAGAAATAATAGGAGGGAGTGACAGAAGAAAGGAAGAAAGAGGTGCCGTAGTGGAGGGATCCGGAATAATTTCGACCACCTGGCGACTTTTAACGTGCACTGACATCACACAGCACACGGGTGCCCTAGCGTTTTGCCTCCAAAAAAACGCAGCCGCCGCTGTCAGGTAGCACAACCAAAAATTTCGACACTCTGGCTCAGTAGCCGGGTTGGAACCCTTGCGCGGCGGCTTTATTTTGATGAAGGGGAGACGAAAAGGCTCCCGAGTCTGTGCGTTGCAAGCGCGCATTAAAGATCACCAGGTCTTCGAAATTATAAGGCGCCCGTGTGCCGTGCGAAGTCAGTGCACGTTAAAATCTATGCCGCCACCTGCTGGAAGACGTTGAAGTAACGAGAATTAGCAGTTTGACAAGTGACGTCACCAATCAATCACCAATTCGTGTGCTATTGATTTCCTAAGGCAGCCACCACCTTCGATTTACCGGATATGTCATCAATTGGCGGCCATCTTAGATATATCAATAATATCACTAATCAATCCTCAATTCCATAAACTAATGACGTCACCAAACGATCACAACTGTGTTGCTACATCGATTTCACTATGGGGCCGCCATCTTGAAATACTTAAAATATCTTTATTTCACGCGGAAGGGAGTTGGTAGCAGACCCCAAGAAATCGAGAAGCGTGATATCAGAGTAAGAGCTAACGCTCTTAAATACCCAGGTGGTCGAAATTATTTCGAGCCCCTCCACTACAGCACCTCTTCCTTCTTTCACTCCCTCCTTTATCCCTTCCCTTTAAGCGCGGTTCAGGTGTCCCCCGAGAAGTGAGACAGATACTGCGCCATTTCTTTTCCCCAAAAAAAACATTTTTCATTTTTGAGGAGGCAAAACGTTAAGGCGCCCGTGTGTTGTGCGATGTCAGTGCACGTTAAAGATCCACAGGTGGCCGCAATTATTCCGGAGCCCTCCACTACGGCACCTCTTTATTTCTTTCTTCTTTCAATCCCTCCTTTATTCCATCCCTTACGGCGCGATTCAGATATCCGCCAATATATGTGACAGACACTGCGCCATTTCCTTCCCCCAAAAACCAATTATTATTATTATTTTTGAGGAAAGAAAATTGCGCGGTAATTCTCACACATGTCAGTGGAAACCAGATCCGCGCCTTTAGGGAATGCCCCGCCGCTGTGGCTCAGTGGTTAGGGCGCTCGACTACTGATCCGGAGTTCCCGGGTTCGAACCCGACCGCGGCGGCTGCGTTTTTATGGAGGAAAAACGCTAAGGCGCCCGTGTGCTGTGCGATGTCAGTGCACGTTAAAGATCCGCAGGTGGTCGAAATTATTCCGGAGCCCTCAACTACGGCACCTCTTCCTTCCTTTCTGCTTTCACTCCCTCTATCCCTTCCCTTACGGCGCGGTTCAGGTGTCCAACGATATATGAGACAGATACCGCGCCATTTCCTTTCCCCCCCAAAAAAACAATTATTTATTTTAGGGAAGGGTGGAGGATGGGAGCCAAAGAAGAAAAATAATGTGGATATGCTCAGCTAATCCAGGATATACAAAGGGAAAGATTCCGGCGTACACTGCGTTCCTTGGCGCTGGCGTTGACAATATTCTAGACGGCGATGGCTTTGTGGAAAGCAAGGGCGTATAACTGGCTCCCTGGATAAGCGACGCCTCATTCCTGCTTTGATACATGTGGCGGTTGTTGAGAGAGAGATGCGGCCCGAATGCATTAGCGCTCACTGCGTTGAGGCTGACATGCGGCATTGCAAGAATATCTAGGCCGCAGTGTTCATTTGGTGATCAACCTCTCGGGATCATCTATTTACTGCATGCCACCTCCCAGGGTGGCAGGGAGGGCGCGCTGCCTAACTAATATGCGGAACGCAATCAAAGGACGCTTTAGCAGTTGGACACCAACGCCAAGCACATGAAAGTGAGATTGAGGTCTCCACTTACCAACGGAGTCGGTTGGGCGCTTTCCTTTCGTGAAAATGAACGGCATTTGCAAAGTTGTCAACGCCAATGAACTCTATGAACGCCATCGGCTAACTTGTTTTGTTTAGTTTTTTTTAGGAAACGAAATGGCACAGTAACCGGCTCACATATCTCGGTGGACACCCGAACTGCGCCGCAAAAGAATGGATAAAGGAGGTATCAAAAGAAGAAAGATAAAACTGAAAATTGAAAGCTGGATTTTGAGAAAAGGCTCGAGAATAATTTCGAGCACCTGAGGATCTTGAACTTGCACTCACATCGCACAGCACATGCGCGCCTTTTGCGTTTCGCTGCCATCAAAACGCGGTCGCCGCGGTTGGTTTCTGAACCGCGTACTCCGACTCAGTGGACGAGCGCCGTAACAGCTGAGAGGCTGCGGCGGGTAGGAGGAAATTTGGCGGAAACACATAGCACTGGCTTAATTGCGACATCGGTAATTTACGGGCACATAACTCATGTACACCTCAGTACATATCTCAAACGTCGAGCCGTCATGGCGGAGTGGAAGCGTACCCGTCTCGAACGCCAAGGGCCAAAGTTCGATCCCCGGTCTAGACCTCGCCTTTAAGAGCATGAGCTCTTACTACTCGCATTTGTACGTTTCTTTCCTGTCCGAGGTTTCATGATGGCGGACGGAAACGTCAGGTGAGCAAAATGTGGCTTTTTTCGAGGTTCTCGTCTGCTGGCGGATAGATCCTCGTTTCTAATTTGAACAGATAAGTCCAGTCGTGAAAGGATACGGATGCATTTCTCGAGACCCTTGAATTACGGCGCGGTTCAGGTGTCCAACGATATACGAGACAGATACTGCACCATTTCCTTTCCCCAAAAAAACCAGTTATTATTATTATTATTATCAAAAGAGGAAAGAGAAAACTGAAAATTGAAAGTTGGATTTTGAGGAAAGGCATGGCGAGGAGCGCGTTGTGACGTCATGTGCCTCCTCAGAGCACCGCCACGGCGAAATCGCAAGTTCGCGCCCAGTAAAGCTTTCGCTTTAAATGTTGGCCGTAGTGGAGTGTCTCCGGATAATTTCTACTACTAGGAGGCCATTAACGTGCATCTGTATCGCAAAGCACGTGGGCGCTTTTACGGGGCAGCTCGTTCGGTCGAACAGCTGTCGGCGTCGTAGTAGTAGTAGTTGGCACCGCGCGTCGGTAATATTCGGAGGCTGCGTAAAAATCGCAGGGCGCGCACGTTCAGTAAATAAAAAGATTGACAGTGGCTTAGCTCGGCTATGCCATGATATACGTAGCGAGAGGTACGTTTCAATGACTGAGCTTGCTGTGTTCACTGTAGGTTTAGCAATGAGAGACATTCGGTTTACACATCTCATTCATTTTGCTTCACAGAGACGAAGACTGCCCGAGGATCTGTGAAGTACAGTGGTCTCAATTTTGTCGATACAGTATTTCGGTTTGGCACAGCCTCTTTAGTATAAATCTCTATAGCAGTTCCCCATTGTGTAGTCTGGACGTACGGGTCCCAATCTAAATTTTAAAGTCAAACTTTCCTTTCTTACACTGAACATGAGAGTCCTGTTTATACCTTCCTTTGCGGCACGGTGCAGGTGTCCAACGATATATGAGACAGATACTTCGCCATTTCCTAGTCCACGAAAACCAATTAATATTATTACAGTCCTGTTTCCTGTTGAAATAATGCAAATTAAGTCACACACAACTGTTAAATCATACCGCATGCTGGTATATACATGGCAACCACATCAATCGTCTGCTTTACAGGTGATCCCGGTGCCACGTAGACTCCTTGGATGATAATGCCGCTTTCCAGAAGCCGAACACAGCAGGCTTCACCATTATTCACTGTGATCGAATGGAGATGCCTGACAGCTGTGATTCTTTGTTCCACGTGCACACAGACTCCAGCGTTCTCATTCGGTTCAAGCCAACTGCCACGAGACAACCTCAGAATCGGAAGAGTTAATCTTCTCTTGTCTATACCGCAGTTTAGCAGTGGCTCGACTCTCCTTCTCTGGATTCATGTCAAATGTTGTGATACAGACGCCCACTATATAACCGACTTTTATACGCAATCCTGCGCATGCGACGCGGGGTACGGGCGGTAGAGCGGCGAGGCGGCGACGAAGAACGCGGTGCAGCTGTGGGGACTCTCTGGTTACCATGGAATCGGCGCATGAGCACAACAGGCCTCTCCCATGTACCGCGAAGTGTTCGACTAGTAGCCCAGTGTAGCTCCCGCTATAAAATGGGAGGAGGAGTAAGCTTCGCTATTGAGAGTGGACCGAGACAGCCTGTTGCTGCGCTGCCAGGTACTTCACGAAACGCCATCACCTGCCCGTTGGACAAATTGCTCGGAGTCTCTAGTAGGCCTCTGAAAACAACACAGACACAGCTCCACAATAGCAGTCGTAGACGGCCGCGGTTTCATCACAGCTGTTCAGAAACGTACGACTGTGCTACAACGCAAAAGGCTGACTATGTGCGCCCCATCTGGCGGGCCAACGCCGTGCATGGCGAAGGGGGGTTTCAGTGGGCTCCGCATGATCGCTCTACGAGTGCACGCCAAGCACGAAGGAAATTTAGAGATGATTGGTAACTGCTTTAGTAACTGCTTCACATACCTCAGCTGACACCCGAACAGTGCCGTAAGGGAAAAAAAAAAAGACAGTGCAATTAGAAAGGAAGAGGTGCTGTCCGGGGGGGAGGGGGAGGGGGGGAGATTCGAGAATAATTTAGAGCACCTGAGGATCTTGAACTTGCACTCACATCGCACAGCACATGCGCGCCTTTTGCGTTTCGCTGCCGTCAAAACGCGCCCGCTGCGCTTGGTTTCTGAACCGGGTACTGCGACTCAGTGGACGAGCGCCGTAACAGCTGAGCCGCCGCGGCGGGTAGGAGGAAATTTGGCGGAAACACATAGCACTGGGTTAATTGCGACATCGGTAATTTACGGGCACATAACTCATGTAGACCTCAGTACATATCTCAAACGTCGAGCCGTCATGGCGGAGTGGAAGCGTACCCGTCTCGAACGCCAAGGGCCAAAGTTAGATCTCCGGTCTAGACCTCGCTTTTAAGAGCATGAGCTCTTACTACTCGCATTTGTACGTTTCTTTCCTGTCCGAGGTTTCATGGTGGCGGACGGAAACCTCAGGTGAGGAAAATGTGGCTTTTTTCGAGCTTCTCGTCTGCTGGCGGATAGATCCTCGTTTCTAATTTGAACAGATTAGTCCAGTCGTGAAAGGATACGAATGCATTTCTCGTGACGTTTGGTGACTCAACGCGGCTCACAGCTCGCCTGGCATATCATCGAGCTATATTGTGAGCCAACTCGCTTCCCCTGTTGCGCAAGTGGGCCGGCACCCATATTAGTTCAACCTCTCTTTGGTTCTAATCTTGTTGTCTTAGGACTGGTTTTGTCTCCTTGGAGACCATACCCCACGCGAAACTGTTTATAGCGACCTTGGAGTCGCTAATTATGGTCACTTCTTTGGTGCTTACCACTGTCATGGTGATAGCCGCCTCCTTCGCTGTTCCTGAATTGTTTTGACCGAGCCAGCTGTTAAAGTTTCACACGAGTAGTGAATTTAGGTAATATTTCACTGCAGAGACTAAGGCAAGGTCGTAATGGTCTTAATGGCTCACTGCTCCCCACACCTACGCTATCAAGATGTCCTCATCTAGTGTTGCGTTCTTTGCTTCACGGTGAGCTGGAGATGAACCCCCTTTGTCTGTGTTGAGCTATCGGCTCCTGATTTCCTCGATTAGGTCCGCGGCCGTCCCCTGGAACTTGTGAACCAATCTTTTCAGGTGCCCTTCTGCCGCCGACATTGTTTGTCCTGGACTTAGCAAGAGGCGAAGAAGATGCCACGTGTTCTCGCAGCTTAGCTTCTCATTCATTTCATCGCAAAACTGTCCACATTGTTGACTCTGAAGCTGGTTTGAGTAGTAATTTATCTGTTTTTCGACTGTCGATATTCTCTTCTTTAGCCTTCTAATGGGCTTTGGTTTTTCTACCTCTTCATGAAGGGCTCTTGGACTTCCCATTTTTTGCGCCAGCCTGTAGCCTGTGATATCAAATCCAGTGGTTGGAGTATCTCTAGTGTCTCTGTTTGTCTCTTTTGAATGACTCGAGCCATTGAGTTAGATCCGAGATGTCTCTCAGAGAGGTTCTATCCCTGACTTTTCTGAGAGTATCCGAGTCTCCCAGTATCCCAGGTTTCGTTTTGCGCAGCTTCGCCGTTCATCGGCCTCGTTTTCGTTTCAATCTCTTTCATGTAGCGATGGCTACCCAAGGTGTGTCCTGTGTTTGACGACCTCTCAGCCTCCCGGTCTTTGCATAGCGTCAAGTCTGGGGACGCGTCTACACTGACGCTATTGCCTACCCTCGTGGAGTCTTTCGGGTTGTTTAGTAGCGTGAGCCTTAAGTTTTGGATGACCGTCCAAAGTTTTTTTCCCTTGGGGCAGGCTCTCCGGTATCCTCATGCGGAGTGCGGGGCGTTGAAATCCCCTGTGATTACAAGTTCTTTTACAGTAGGTAGTCTAATGGATTTTCGTAAGAGGTACGCCAGCCGTGTCCCCCGGTATTTCGTTGAGTTGTATGTATCTAGAACAACGAAACTGCTGTCCTCTTTTGTATTTTGGATTAGTTCTAACATTACGTAGTACTCGTTGGTGTGGTGGAGTGCGTGTTGCGTTGCCGTCAGATTTTACTGCACCAGCGTGACCATGAACGACTTGGGTTGCTACTCGCCTTGTACGTATAATGGTATGTACGCGGCGTAGCAGCTAAAACTGACCATGCCGCTTGCCTCTTGTAGCGCCATTACGCCCGGTGTGTTTATGCTTTTCGAATGTATGCTTGCAGGCTCCCTCATTTTGAATAGAAGCTTCTGCAGTTCCAGTGCCAGATCCTGATTTGTTGGCGAGGGGCCATGACGTCCTATAGAGGATATTAGTGCGGTTGCAGCGAAGAGAGGGTGTTGCCGGCAACAGGGGGAAGCCTCGCTTCTATGTTTCCTAGTCGTTCCATAATTTTCTCGAAGCAAGCATTGGTTTGTTCCCTGAACATGAAGAATTTCGCCGTCAGATTATCAGCACGTTCGGTTATTTTGTCTAACCTAGCGTCAAGGCTATCTCTTCTTGCATCCTGAGCTTCAACCCGCTTATTAAGCGTGTTAATATCTGACCACAGCGTGCTGTGGGCTCTGGTCGATGCGACTTTGTTTGGACTTTCTACCTCCTATTTGGACGTGCTGTCTTCGGTGTTTCCTTTTCAGGGTAGAAGTCTTTTCGCGGGGACTCTGGTGTCCGTATCCATTGCGTTTTGGATATCTCCCCCTTCGTTTTTGCTACGCTGGTGCGCCTGATTCGCGTTTTATGATTGTTGTAAAGGTGGATTTTAGGCCACCTTCGGCTGTTTTGTGGTACAGTTAGTGAGTTCCCTCATCTCCGCCATTTCCTCCTTTATGGTGTTGAGCTCTCGGTCTCTCTTAGCGATCGCTACTCTACCTGTTCCTTCTAGCGAGCGGTTCCCAAGGAAACGTGTAACGTGGACAGCTCACCTTTTAAACCCAAAAGCTGCACTACGCCACCTTATCGAGCCGGCAGCGGGGCAGAGTTTGACCTTGAATGTAGCTATAGAGGTCAAACCATGGGCTTAATTGGTGGCAGTCATATTCGACAACAAGGTGGATCATATGATTAAGGTAAAAAGCCAAGGGTCAAGGTCAAAGGTCAAGGGTAGAAGTCAAAACGGTGTAATAGCCACTGGCGTCGCTGCTGTAGCTGGCGTAACATAATAGAGGTAGAGCAAGGAGTCAAGGCGTAAATAGGCGCGTGTGTGCGCGCTCACTGCCAGAGGCCTGAGCCGATGGAGGAAAAACTTTCTGCTGGAGCCGGCCGCTGAGAAGCTATGGTCACGAAGCTTATGTCGTTTCTAAGACAGCCAGGGAGGTGCAGCATTTCGCTTTCGACCAGGGTTAGCCAGAGCTAAACCACCAGTAATTGTTAGCCTGTGTCTCTGCTCTTGCTTGAGCCTCTTCCTTTGCTCGAGCTGCTGTCTCTGCCAGGACTCGAGCGGCCGCCTCCGGTCCCCTGTAATGGTGGGAAGGAGCTCCATCAGCTTCTCTCCCGGTTGGCCCCCTCGGAACTTGGGAATGGTGAGTGAGAGGCCATTCTCGGCATGCACGACCGCATGATGAAAAAAGGCGGGAAGCCCACGAATGCCAGCGGAAAGGCCGGCACGTAAGCTGCTTGGAACATCGGCGTTAACGCCGGTGAGCAGTACGCCGGGGAAGGGGCCCCCGGGATTCAAGAAATTCAGGCCGGTATCTGACGCGGCTACCCTGTATACCTAGATCAGCCCTGGCCCTCATCCTTCGACTGAGAGAAAAAGCCGGAGGGTGGGATGAGGTTGTCTCCTGTTGGAAAATAGTCTCTCACTCATTCACTCCGAAGCCCTCAACTACGGCACCTCTTTCTTCCTTTCTTCTCTACCCGCCCCGGTAGCTCAGTGATTAGGGCGCGAGACTACTAATCCGGAGTTCCCGGACTCGAACCCAACCGCGGCGGCTGCGTTTTTATGCAGAAAAAAACGCTAAGGCGCCCGTTTGCGGTGCGATGTCAGTGCACGTTAAAGATGGTGGTGGTGGTGGTGGTAGTGGTTTTATTAAAAATAATGGTAAAAAGGAAGGAAAAAATTTTTGCTAGCCCCGGCATCTGCCATCGATACTGAAGCACCTGAGCTGGGGCAGCGGAAATAAAGGATAGCAGGCAGAATGGAGAAATGAAATGAAAGAGGTGAGGGGACTGGAAGAGAGGATAGGGGGAGAAGTGATATGTACAAACTATTTACAAAATAAGTAATGTGTCCACCTTGTGCGCGTGATTAGTTCATTTTAAAGCAATTAAATCACACACGCGCACAGCACTGTGTTGGTTACAACTGGAGTGGGGCGTCCAGTTATTATTCGTTCAAGGTAGAACTCGCGGAGCGTTCGGTCGCACGTTAAAGATCCCCAGGTGGTCGAAATTATTCAAGAGCCCTCCACTACGGCACCTCTTTCTTTCTTCCTTCTTTCACTCCCTCTATTTCTTACCTTACGGCGCGGTTCAGGTGTCCAACGATATATGAGACAGATACTGCGCCATTTCCTTTCCCCAAAAACCAATTATTATTATTATTATTATTATTATTATTATTATTATTATTATTATTATTATTATTATTATTATTATTATTACTAATATTATTATTATTATTATTATTATTATTATTATTATTATTATTATTATTATTATTATTATTATTATTATTATTATTATTATTATTATTATTATTATTATTATTATTATTATTATTATTATTACATTCAATTTCTCTCTGGAACTCCAGATCAGTAGCGCTCGGCTACTGATCCGGAGTTCCCTTGTTCGAACCCGACCGCGGCGGCTGCGTTTTTAAGGAGGCAAAACGCTAAGGCACGCGTGCGCTGTGCGATGTAAGAGCACTTTAATCCCCAGGTGGTCGAAATTACTGCGGAACCCTCCACTACGGCATCTCTCTCTTTCTTCCTTTCTACTTTCATTCCCTCCGTTATCCCTTCTCTTACGGCTCGGTTCAGGTGTCCGCCGATATAGGAGACAGATACTGCACCATTTCCTTTGCCCAAAAACCAATTATAACCTCTGGCGGGCTGCGCCACAATTATTTTCCAGTCGCGATGCTAATAGCGGTCAGGTTTAGGGTAATGAATATGGGATAGCGTTTCGTTGGCTTCATACTAAGTTAGAAATTATTGACAGAAGGCGAAGTGCATGTTAGGCCTTTGCCAATACTGCATACTGTTAATGGCAGCGAGCGACGTATTTCTCATAAAAATAAGGACAAGGGGATCACTAACAAGTGTCTCTAGATATTTGTTCCGGCTCGAGTAGCCATCCAGGAGGTGGAGATTAAGCGTTGGACATGCTTGCCATATTTGACCCTTTTTCGGTATGGCCGCCAGCTGTGGAGTTCGTAATTTAGCTCATATCTGAGAAGAGATATCACCATGAAAATAATGTATTTGAACGAAGACAGCCCGCGCTCGGGCATCTCATTGATCGAGATTACCGCACTGGGATCACGAAGCCTCCTTTATAAGGCGCGTTTCATGACTTTTTGATATTTCGTGGGATCTGCTACAACCCTTGATCACAGTGCCATCTGTGGCAGCAACTATTCATAACGTTTCAAGATTTCGTGACATCTCCTACCACCCTGAGAACAAAGCGCCATTTGTGACTGCAACTAGTATTGAGTGGGTCCCACGGGACATGCTAACCGGTCAAATCCAGGCAGATGTAGCGACCCACTATGCGAATCCAGACATCACTGCCTCGGCTAATTCATTTGGAAAATTTTACCCTCCTTTCACCAATAAAGAAACTCCTGCGGCGCCGCACACGTGCTCTCATCCCTCCGTGTGCGGTAACCCTACACCGTGGTCTTACCCTGCAGAGGATGTTGCGATTAGGAGGGTCCAGGTCGGGGTTGCCCTCACACCTGCCGAATCTCGGAAGTGGCCTCAGTACCGAGATTTGTTTCCTCGGCCAGAGTGTCCGACATCTAAACACGAGGACGTTGAAGCCGACTTTCATCACTTGCTGTGGGACTGCCCAGCTCTCAAAGCTACAAGGATCCGGCACCTGAATGTAGCGGGCCTTTCAACAAGCAACCCTGCTTCATACATTGCCTGGACGCGGGGACCGTACCATCGTTTTCTACTGGACTTCGTCAAATCAGCTAGCCTTTTTTCATTCATTTATTCACTGATGCATATCTCATCACACCTTCACCCATTATTGATGCCCTGCGGCAATAAATTTCGCTATAAAAAACTAGTAAACAGCGCATCTCGCATTGAAACTTGTAGCGCCATCTACAATAGCATTGTAGAAACAATTCTCTGCCGCATGCAACTGATGACGTCCGGGTTCAATGTGGTAGATAGAGGTGGAACTATGTGAGTATGACGTCAGGGAAAGAAACGGCGGCATTGTTCCGGTTTCTCAAATCTAAGGTCGCGGCCAATAAAAGTGGTTGTGCCCTCTCATTCCTATCAGCCCGCCCCTCACAACAACAATGCTGATTGCCTAGCTCGGTTAGGCCAGGGTTACTTAGCGAAAGCGGGGAGACTTCTGCATCGGAAGAGTGCATTCACTTAATGTGCCCTTATTCAAGGATAGATCTTGAGACGTCGTGCCGAAGTGGTAGCGTCTCCGCCTCGAAAGCAAAAGGCCCTAGTCCGATTCGGGGCCTCGGCACAGGTTGTTTATTCAGTGTGTGTGCGGGGGGTTTCAGGGGATCCCATAGATGCCGCCACCGAATACGTTGGCAAGCAGTTAAGCGCCGGATCTGTTAAGGCGCGGTTATATTCCGGCGTAACGCGGTCGCGGGCTGCACGGCGACGTCACGTCGGCCAAAGCGATACTCCTGTATACTCCAACTGCGCTTGACCGCCGACGCGTTCTGCGGCTTCGGGGCACTCTGACCGCCTCTGACCGCCCTATTTCGCGCCGACAGCGCGAGCCGCCGCCGGCCTGGCCGGGCCGGTTCGGCTTAGCGGCGAGGCGCGCGTTGTGGCGTCATGTGCCTCCTCGGAGCATCGCCACGGCGAGATCGCAAGTTCGCGACAAGTAAAGCTTCCGCTTAATAAATAACGTAAAACGGGTAGGAAAGCTGTCCCGTTACTGGACTGCTATACATGTATACATTCGCTGTTGCTGGTGCTGTTGCCGACAGGAAAGAAGGAAAGTGCATGGGCCTGCCTACTGGCTCAAGCCAAGCCACGCTCGCTGCTGCTTGCTGAAAGTAGGAGAGTTAAAGGATAGGAGAGGGAAGATAGAAAGAAAAGGCGCCGTGCGCTAATAGGCCCATAGGCCCCGGGCCGATTGCGGAGGCAGTGCAATACAGGGCTGACCCGTGCCAGTGTGCGTCTAGCACTCTGCTATATTCTAAAGATAAGTTTAATATCTCGGGTCAAAGGACCAGTAGCAGATATTAAAGCAAGTATCAGGCCATATAACCTTATAGCACTGTAAGCTTATGGCATATAAGATTACACATTCGATGTTGCTGTTGCTGATAGGATGAAAGGAAAGTGCACGGGCCTCCCTACTGGCTCAAGCCGAGCCACACTCGCTGCCGCGTGCTGAAAGTAGAATAGTTAAAGGATAGGAGAGGAAAGAGAGAAAGAAAAGCCGCCGCATGCTAATAATCCCATAGGCCGCCGGGCCGATCCCGGAGGCAGTGCAATACTGGGCGCCTGAGTGCGTATAGCACCCCGCCACGTTCCGCTATATATATATATATATATATATATATATATATATATATATATATATATATATATATATATATATATATACATACGGTGGCTCAGTTAACTTGGACCAAGATTATGAACAATCCTAAGCGTTCTCCCGAAATCGCGTGGATGTTGTTCAGGCTTATCTAAAGTTAAAGCACCCTTTATTTGATTGTCCTACGTACATAATTACTCGAGATAAATTTATTAACTTTTTAGATGAAACGCTTAGGCGTCAATAGAAAATTTGTGGAACTCCACAAATATTTTCAAACCCAGCCACTTCCTACGGGGTAGCCTTAGTATCGCCGTTTTTATTCGGGAAAAACGAAAGCCCGCGGAGTTTAAAAAATACCACGTGAAAGCGCGCTCCGTGCGCCAGAATTCGCCCCGATTACAGCGCTCTCATCCGTGATTTCTGGAAAACATCGCTCGCTTTGCGCCTTTCGTGCTGCCCACGAGAGGGCTTCGTGTTGTGCTTGGTTCCAAGATAAGCGCGAGCGGGCTCTGGTGCCAGTTGAAGGAAAGCGCAGCTCCCGTTTCTGCGGCGATAATTGCGCTGTCACGCAAGCAGAATGCATACGGAGGAACACTGACAATCTCAAGAGTTCGAGTTTGGGAGGAAGACCACAAAAAATAAAGACGCATTATAACAAGCTTGATAGCTTGGTGTGAATTACAGTCTTTTCACAAAAGAAACAGATGTAAGTGGCTACAGAAGGTTGCATTTTAGTTTCTTTACCATTCCTTCTAGGCAGGGAATTTGTAATTTCATAGTACTTACGTGCCTTTTCCACGTCGTACAACAGTTTTGCACAGATGACTATTTCCATGGATAACGATTGCAGAGAATCATTCGCTGTGATGTCTGTCTAAAGAAAGTGTTCAAACAAGTCGCCCTCTGCCATAATGCAGTATTGGCATCTTTTCAGCACGTCCGATGTAGCTTCCTTGATTACGCAAGACGGTATTTCACTGGATACCTCAGCAATATCTGCCTTTAGCTTTTTCTGGTGTAGTTGTGGGTTTGCGGTACTCGCGGTCTTTCACATATCCCCACAAGAAGAAGTCAAGAGGTGTCAAGTCCGGTGACCTTGCAGGCCAGGCCACAGGTACATGCCGCCCGACCCACTGGCATTTGAAGGCTTCGTCAAGCCAGGCTAGGGCAACGCTGCTGCTGTGAGCTGGTGCACCGTCGTGCTGATACCAAGTCCGCTTCTAAAGCGCGAGAGGAAGATCAGAGCAAAAATCTTCGACCGGGCCTTTCAATATGTCGTTCAGGTATCGCTGAGCAGTGAATATGTGGTCAATATGGGGCCAATTATTCTTCCGTCAAAGATACCGCACCAGACACTGAATGACCGTTGGTACTGTTGTTTGGTCTGCGCCAGCCAGTGTGGGTTCGTATTGCTCCAGTAATACGCATTATGGATGTTGACTTGAGCCTTTCTGGAGAAGGTTGCCTCATCTGTCCAGAGCACTTTGTCAACAAAATCCGTTATTTCGTCACTGCTCAACAGAATCTAGTTTGAGAAGTCAAGCCAAGATTGAGAGTCTCCTTCTTCCAGCTTTTGATGCAGTTGGAGGTGATACGGATGCATTTCAGCCTTGCCAAGAATTCTTGACACTGAAAACTTTGAAATGTCAACCTCAGCACTCACATCACGTAAACAGGCATGAGGGTTTGCAGCCATGAAAGCCAAAATGTCTCCTTCAGCCTCTTCAGTGATAGTACCCTTTCTGTGCCGCGTCGTCTTGAAGCTACCTGTTTCTTTCAGCGTCAAGTAACTCCTCATTATTGTGTTTGCGCTAGGTCTTCCCCCACACTGCTAATTTCGGTACACCTTGGCAGCTTTCCACTTATCGCCCCGTGTTGCTCCCCAAGGCCAAGACCATGTTCGCCTTCTGCTCGTGTGAGTACGGCATTCTTCAGGCACTGCTAAAAAATTCCTCGATGCGGTTTCACGTGGCATTACAGTAATAGACAGTTGAGCTCACATGCATCCAGCCGTTGGCACAGCTTAGAAAGAAAGCGGGATTATGACAAATGACGCCGTCTCGCACACGTTTCAGATACGTCATGCGTATTTTGTGTATATTTGTGGCATTCTGCGTCGACTTTAACGCTGAAAAACAAAGGGCTCTTTTCATAGTACTGGAAAATAACCGGCTAATGACGGCGCATTCTTCCGCGGCAGGCGCGAGCGGCTGCTGACGAACGCGTTTTCGGAGCGCCGTCGCCAGCCGCTGTCGGTATAATGTCAGAGCCGAGCAAAGGTTGAAGCCCTTTCTCGTAAGCAAAGAGAAGGCGCAGCGCTGGCGATGTTTTTTTTACAAATCTCGCATGAGAGCGCTGTAATCGCGGCGCATTCAGGGAGCACGGAGCGCGCAGTCACGTGGTATTTTTTCAACTCCGCGGGCTTTCGTTTTTCCCGAATAAAAACGGCCGCGCTAAGGCTACCTCATTGGAGCTGCCGGGGTTGGAAAATATTTGTGGAGCTCCACAACTTTACTATTGACGCCTGAGCGTTTCAAGCTTTATTTAAAAAGTTAATTAATTTATCGCGACCAATTATTCTAGTACGAAGAGGAAAAAAATCGTACGGTAACTTCAGATAAACCCTAACAATATCCACGTGATAGAAGTTCTGAAGAACGCTTACGTCTTTTCAAAATCTTGGTCTGAGTTAGCTGGGACACCCTATATATATATATATATATATATATATATATATATATATATATATATATATATATATATATATATATATATATATATATATATATATATATATATATATATATATATATGTGTGTGTGTGTGTGTGTGTGTGTGTGTGCTGCCCTCTGGTGGAGCATTTATAGCGGACGAATGTATATGCCTATATATGTGTCACTGTTTATAGAAATAAAACCACAATTACTTAATAGCGAAACATTGTATACATGCAACTATCCGTTGAAGCGTTTTCATATCGCACCACAAGGCGAATTCTAGGCCCACCTTGACCCCCGAAACGAAGCAAATTCCGTTTGGGACGTTTCTTGAGGGGGTTCTACTCGACAATGTGTAGACGTGCATCGTAATGTCTCTGATAGATGGTGCTAGGCGGCGATCGTTTCGCTAGGCGGCTTGCGTGCATGCGTAGCCGAGCATGGTGGCAATCCACCCCGTTTCAAAAGGTATTACATTCCGTTCCTCGAGACAAGCGGCGCGTTCTACGCTTTCTTCAGCTAGTAAACCAAACAGCTAACGCTCGTTACGTCCACGTCGTACACACGGTGGCGGCCTTATTTTGGCATATAATTTATAGCGATCAAGTTATTAGAATAATTCGGGAGATGTTCGCTTTTATTCGAGACATTGGAGGCGCCGGGGTGATGTGCGATACCAGTCCACGTTAATGATCTCCGGGTGGTCTAAATTATTCCAGAGATTGCCTGATTGATTGATTGAAACTTTTTTAAATATCGGCAATTGTCCGATCCGTGGGTGGTGCGGCTATTGCGGCAGCTCATTGGCCTTCGCTGCAGCGTGGGCCCTGCGAACCAGTCCCCGTTGCAGTTCGGTGTCCTCGCTGTGATAAGATACGATAGGAAAACTTTTTATATCCGATAGACAGAGGGTAACCAGAAGGCTACCCGCCGAGACGACGGACGAAAAGTCTTCACTCTCGGCGGCGGCTTCGGCCAGTCGGACGAGTTGTAGCTGAGTCGCCGGGTCGGAGCTCAGTAGTAAGGTCTCCCATTGGTGTTTCGACTTTATACCACGTTCCTCCCGGGGGCATGAAAACATTCCCTTAGTATGTGGTCCAAGGTCGCCCCAGATGCGGCTACCTGGCTACATTGGCTACCACAGCCACCACGTGCGATGAACCCACCTGTGCCGCAGTGCCCTGTTGTGTCAAATCTCATCGCCTCAGGAAATTAGGGTGCGCGATATATGTGTGGCAGAACGTCCAGCACACCCTCATCGGCTCGGCGGCGGTGGCATCCGATGCCCAGCAGTGCTTGGTGGTGACAGTGCGCGTCGGTAGTGTTGGCACGTTCGGTGGCCAGTGTTTATTTGCGCCCAGCTCTTGCGTGGAACGCGTTGTGTTTTCGTGATGTGTCTTCCTGCTGTGCCCCGCGCCAAATCATCTGTGGTGATTTTAACGCCCACCATAGTGCGTGGGGCAGTGCGCGCCACTCCGCGCGTGGAGACGACCCGCCAGACGCAGCAACGCAGCTGGGACTCACCCCCTTGAACACCGGCGAGCCCACCTTTCGACGACGCGGAACAATCGGCTCCTGCATCGGCGTTGCCTCCGCATCCAGAGGCATCGAGGTGACATGGCGCTGATCTCCGTCTCTATAGGGCTCGGATCATTACTCCATCCTAACGGAACGCACTGCATTGGAGACGCGCACCAAACGTACCTACTCTGATACCAAATGGAGTGCGTTTAGGCGGGCGGTCGACGAGGCGGCGGCCACTGGCGCCGATTTCTTTTCAAGTTTAGTTCGAAGCGCCCTCGAAACTGCCCAACGGGCAGAGGTAAGGGCAGGGCAGCCCACACCTGATATGAAGCTGCTTGATCTGCGCGAGAAGAAAGATCGCGCAGAGCGACGGGCGCGACAGACTGACAGAACCGCCGACTGGACTGTCTGCAACCGCCTGGACGCGGCAGCGCGCCGCCACGCCAACAAGCTATATCGCCAGCAGCGGGCTTCACTATTCCAAAGGATGGAGGAAGATGTCAGCTCGCGGAGGCTGTTTGACGCCCTGCAGCGCATCATCGAACCATAGGAAAACCGTCAACCGCTGGCGGCCCTCGCAATCTCGAGCGGGCTTAGCTTTGAAGAGTTGGAAGAGCGGTTTGCGGTCGGTTCGCGCAGGCCAGCCCCGCAAACGCAGCTAAAAGAGCTGCTCCTGACATCCTCAGAATCGACGCCATTCCCTCTCCCGTCGCCTCTGAAGGTCCATGTGATTCGCCGTTCACCACGGCGGAACTGAACAATGCGCTGCAGCGCTGCCGCTGCTGCTCGGCGCCCGGACTGGACGGGGTGACATACCAAATGCTGCGAAACCTAGATGCGCAGCAACGACAGATCCTCCTGTAGCAAATCAACCGGGTGTGGGAACGCGGGGAGCTACTGGAGGATTAGCGAACCGCGGTCGTTTGTCCCATCCGAAAGGCAGGGTGCCCACCTACGGAGCTGAGCGGATACCGGCCGGAGGGATTAACATCGGCGGCAGGTAAGCTCATGGAGCATATGGCGTTGCAGCCTCTGAACAAGCGGGCCGCGGAGGATGATTTGTTTGACGAGCGGCAGATGGGTTTCCGTGGAATGCGGTTCACGGCTGATTCTATATCGGACGTAGTTACAGCGCTGGGGCATGCGAGGGCGGCAGGCGAGGTTGCGCTGCTGCTACTACTGGACGTCTCGGGCGGTTTAGACAACGTTCACCGCACACCATTTCCCGCGGTGCTTGAGGGGGCTGGTGTGAGCGGGCGCCTTTTGCGATACGTTCATGGCTTCCTGAGCGGGCGCACCATGTGCGTACGAGTAGGGGGTAAGCTCTCCAAGCCACGCCCTGTGGACATGGGCGTGCCGTGCCGCAGGGCTCTGTCTTATCACCATTTCTGTTTAATGTGGCCATGTTGGTGGTGCCGGCCTCCCTCCCCACGAGCGGCCGACACCATATGTACATGTCTATATATACAGACGACATAGCTATGTGGTGCCGTTGACCACCAGATAAAGCGCTCCGCGTGCGGGGGTGTCTTCAGGGAGCTCTGACCGCTATCGATGTCAGCTTGCAGGGCCTTGGTCGGTCGCTGAGTGCGGACAAACATCGGTGGCCATGGCCTGCGTTTCGCGCTCGCGCGCGCACCTTGAGCAACAGTCACTGGACGGGACTCCGATTCCTTGGCGTAAATCGGTGCGGTACGTTGGCCTCGACATCGACTGACACCGTTACCTCCACCCTTCGGCGACCAAGGACTATCTGCCGATGAAGATCACCGCCGCCGTGCACAAGCTCACAGCTCGAGGCCAGGGCATCTCCCAGCATGCCGCGCTGCGGCTATACAATGGCGCCGCCTTAGGGGCGGTGTCCTATGCGCAGCCGCTCGTCACGTTGCGCAAGCCGTGCTGGAAGAAACTCGAGCTCCAGCAACGCAAGTCCCTGCGCGTGTGCCTAGGCCTGCCCAAAAACTCGCAGTGCGCCGCAACGTTGGCCGAGGCAGGAGCGTGGCCACTTGAGCTCCATGCAGCGCACTGGGAACTGGATCACATCGACCGGCTTCACCGGGAACCGGACAGCGGCTCGGTGCTGCAGCGTATGCGCTCGCACCTGCACGCACGAATGGGCGCGGCGCTGCTCAAGTATGAGCAATTGATCCCACCATCCTATGGTTTCTGCGCGCCCTGGCATGTTGCTTCGGAGGTACAGCGAGAGATCGTCGGCATCGCAGGAAAGCCGAGCACACCCCTCTGTGCTGTGCAGCAGCTGGCCAGAGCCGTCATTCACGATGAGCTCCAGGACCATCTCCTCGTGTACACCGACGGCTCAGTGGCCCGCGACAGCTGCTCCCTTGATGCGGCGGCTACCATCCACGCCCAGCGACTGCACAGCCAGCAATACGCAACGTTCCTGGGCTCCTCCACCACGGCTGAGCTGATGGTGATCCGGCTCGGGCTCTACCTGCTGCTCACCCTATGGCCTCCGCCGCCCAGGCGTGCTCTGCTGTGCGTCTCCCGCGCCGCCCTCAGCCGCCTGTAGTCCAACGGCCGCGCTACCCCACTAGTGCAGGAAATTCAATCGAACATCGATCGCCTCGCGAAGAGAGGATGCGCCGTGCGTGCACAGTGAGTGCCTGGTCACTATGGCATCTCCGGCAACGAAGAAGCTGACGACCTCGCGACCACCTCACATGAACTACCTGCTAGGGATCTCCCCCTTGCGCTAGAGGACGTGCGTGCGGTCATCCACGACCATCTCCAAAAGCAGCACCCCGACCCACGCGTCACAGGAGGTGAGCGCATCGACAGCATCACCGGCTGTCGCGCACTTACGCGGTCGCAACGTGTAATGATTCTCCGCGCGCGTATTGGCTGCGTGTGGCCCGGGAAACGACGGGGCGTCACGGAATCGCGACAGGTGAAGCGTGTGACGGATTTGCTGCAGTGGAAACCCTACAGCACTTGCTCCTTTACTGCGCCGCGTTCGTCGATGCTCGTCGCGATATGCTTGTGGCCTATAGGGCAATGGGCATACTACCAGTTTCCCTCAAGACGATATTAATGCCACAGGGCAGTGCGCGCACCCGTGAGCGTACCTTGGTGAGCCTCTGTGCATTCCTCAATTAGACAGGCTTAACGTCCCGTCTGTTCTCCGCCAGGTAGTTTCACGCAGTGGACGAACGCTCCTCAAGTTCTACCTCGGACGATTAACAACTGGACACCCCACTCCTTTTGTAGTCAACATGGGGCTGTGCGCGTGTGTTTTTATTCCTCCATTATGAACTAATCACGCGCACAACCTGGACACATTTCTTATTGTGTAAATAGTTTGTGTACATTACCTCTCCCCTATCCTCTCTTCCTGTGCCCTCACATCTTTCGTTTCATTTCTCCATTCTGCCTGCTCTCCTGTATTTCCGCTGCCTCAGCTCAGGCCCTTCAGTATCAATGGCAGATGCCGGGTCTAGCAGAAATCTTTTCCTTCTTTTAATATTATTTTACTGAAAACCACTTACTGCTACTACAAATACTACCTTAGGGAACGTGCTTTCCCGCCAGTTAGTACCACCCCCTCCATCCCCAATCCCACTCATTCTTCCTGCAAGGCTGCTTTACGGACCACTCAGTGCGCCGGCAAGAATTGCCTGGTGGATAGTGCTTTACGTGAAGCACAAGCCCGTGGGCTTCTGGACCAGTAGGGGACCACTCTGGTGTTGGTGGTAAAACTTTAATGCACTGGAGTGGGGTTTAGAGAAAAGTGGAGGGTTCCACCACTCTCGTGCCTGGGTGGTAGTCCTCATTCCGGGACACCATCGGCGGTAGCCGCTACCCGCGCTCTTTGAACCAGAGCCCTCTGGGGCTACAGATCCAAGCAGCCGGACAAGGTCGCCTCCCAGCCCTCTCTCTTTGGCTTATTTACTCTATTTGTGGATTTTTTTGGCAGGCCCATACATTATGATATGCGTCTCCTCAAATCTCACAATTTTTACAGTACACCGAAAATGTTTGGTCTATGTGTTTTAGAATCGCCAGGCTTAGAAACAACCCCGTCCGCACCCTTCTGGGGTGTCCTTCCTCAGTTCTATCCAGGCCCTTGGCGGGCTCTCGAAATGTCTGCCTACTGAGGCGCAGATAGGCTTTATTGTCCGCGTATGTCGTAGGCGGATTCGGAATTCAGTGGAACAAAGTGGAATTCAGAGTATGGGAATTCAGTGGAACTTCGGGGGAGAGACGTTCGCGCGGCTGTGTGAGCAGCCTCGTTCCGTTCTATTTCCTGGTGTCCGGGCACCCATAGCATTTTTTTGTTCCCTGCATTGAGCTATGTTGCGCGCTTGCGAAACTTTTGCTGGCAAGCGGCGTTCTTCTTTCTCTTATACAATTTCGACAGGCGTGTTGAGAATCAGAAATTATGTGCGTGGCGTCGGATTGAGTGGCTGCCAGCGCTATCGCCACTTCCTCGGCTAACGCAACTTTACTAGTTTTCACCGAGAGTCCATCCGCCTGCTTTCCCTCGTGTATGACCGCTACGGTGCAGAGGCCCTCTTGCGTAGAACCCGCCGTGTCTACATAATACGTGCCATTTTTGCTGCCGTAATACTTCTGTATCACTCCAGCTCCGGCTTCTCTCCTATACCTTGATTGTTCTCGGGATTCATGTTTTTGGTATTGATTTAACTAGTATCTTATCTCTCCAGTCCTTGGGAATGTCCCCTCTGTCTTCTGTTGTTGGTGGCAGCGCTATGTGCAGATCCTCGACGACTCGTCTACCAACTTTGGTCGTCAATAACCGCATTATTTGGCTTGTTTGGAAAGCTTCGAGTAGTTCTTCCAGCTTGTTATGCCTTCCAAGGTGGAGAAGGCGATCAGTGGACGTCTTGGAGGGGAGCCCAAGCGCCTTCTTGATGTCCACTGTGACTATTACGTCTAATTGCTTCTTGTCGCTCTGCCGTAGTTTGAGGTAGGGCACTGCATATGTTATTCGGCTAATGGAAAAAGCCTGCACCAGGCGTATTGTCTCCTTTTCCATGAGTCCACTGTGCTTGCCAGATACCCTGACAATCATCCTACTGATTTGCTCGCACGTAACTGTAGTTTGTGTTATGGCATTGTAAAGGGGTGAGGTTAGAAGCAAATGCCGAAACCGGTCACCGACGTGCCTTAAGGAGCGCACAGGAAGAGCGCCCCGTAAACCGACAGTAAGCGTTGCTGGCGGGAGTAAGACTGGCCCCCTCCGTGAAAATTGGGGGAGCGTTTATTATCTTTTCCCGCTCCCTTTTTCCCCGTTCAGCTGGGGGCCGCTAAGAAGGCGCCTGAGGTGTCCTTGGCGTCTGCTGCCTTGGGGAATCGTCATACCCTTTCCTTTGTTATGAAGCCTGCTTTACCGCACTGGGGACGAGACGTGTCTTGTTTACGCCTCTACAGTCCGTAGTAGATAACAAGCCTCCGGACCCGGGTAGACCGACGAAGCTTGGGTGCAAAGGGGCCGCACTCGACTGCTGTTGCCGCGCCGAGGCCTTTGTAGACGGCTCGGTGCATTATGAGCAGCAAGGTGGGGGCAGCTGTTCTGTGTCCGTTTCCGCTGCTAGTGCAGGAGGAGGCTCCTCGTCATCTGAGAGAACGCCGCGCGTCATTCGCGGTCGCACGTAGTCCGCGTGCCTGTTCCACAGCGTTCCGTCTTCGAGTTCTATTTGAAGCGACGAAGAACTTGTGGGTGGGCAAACCATTCCTGCAATGCAAGCTGGGCCTCGTCGGATGTTTCGAACAAGGACTGGCTCGTCGGACGAAGGCAAACAACTTTTGCGTGGGTTACTATCGCAGCGCATCTTTTGCTTCAATTGCATGAAGTCCGCATGCGCACTTCGGCCGGGGTGCATTCGCTGAATGGGAGTTTGCAGCTGCCGGCTCATGAGGAGCTCAGCGGGAGGGGACCCAGTACACGCGTGCGGCGTTGTTCTGTAGGAAAGCAGGATCCTGTCGATGTTTGTTTGGAAATCTCCAGGCGGCGCCTTCTTGAGTTTCCCCTTTATTGTTTGCACGACGCGTTCCGCTGCTTCGTCCGATGCTGGGTGGTATGGCGGGATCAGGATTCGCCGAATGCTGTTCTTGCTCAAGAAATCAGCGTACTTCTCGCTGGTGAAAACGTGCCATGGTCGGAGACATTGATGTCTGGAATGCCATGTGTGGAAAATATGGTTCGCAGGCATCGAATTGTGGCGTCCGCTGAATGTGCATGAACGGGAACCACCTCTACTCATTTAGAGTAGGCATCGACTAGGACGAAAAAGTAGTGTCCTAGAAATTGACCATCAAAGCCGATATGCAGTCTAGAGCATGGTTTCTTCAGGAAACGGCAATGCAAAAGGAATTGTTCGTGGTTAGAAGAATTTTGGCGGTGAATCTTCCTTGACAACAATTTTTGCTTTCACAACTTTGAATGTTCCTAGTCCGTCGGAAAATACTTCTTTGTAGCAATTCAGCAGCTCGTCGACACTCGTCAGTCAACGGATCTGACGTCGTTTAGGACGAGCTGAAGAGCACTGATCCAGTTTCGTCCGAGAAGGGTTGGACACTGGTCCGGAGCTAAAAACAAAGGCAGTGTTGCCTCTCTTCGTCCGAACTGGACTGATACGATACGCTTGCCCCTAACGGGTGTCAGACTTCCGCAATAACTCTTCAGAATTGCGTCTGAAGGGTCTACTGAGAGCTCGGGAAACCGCTGTTAAAATGCAGTCTCCTCTATTACGGAGACACTGGCCCATGTGTCTATCTCCATTCTAAGAGGCCTGACTGCGACTCGCAAAACTGCTACAAACAGAGGAACTGTTTTCTCGTTGTTGATCTGCCACGTCTCCAAGACCTGTGACTGGATTTCAGAAAGATTTCCACTGTCCGCTGGGCTGTGAACTGGCTGCTTTTGTTGCCGTTCCGCATTGTGCTTCCTTGACACGTTCTTTTGCTTCGTGTCGGCAGCCTTTGAGCGGCATGCTCTGGCCAGATGCCCGATCTTGCTGCATGTGTTGCACCGGGATTTTGCGTTCTGGCATACTGTTGCGTAGTGCGGCTCTCCACAGCGATAACAACTTATCGTCTGTTTCATTTGCTCGATCATCGCACTGTGAACTGTCTGCGCTTCGGTGATGCCCTGAGCTTGCATCAACATGCTTGAGTCTCTTTTAGCCGTCTCCTTTGCAATTAGGAGCTTGGCTGAGGACTCGAACGTCAGGTTTGGCTCTTCAAGCAGGCGTCGTTGCATTGACGTGTCATTAATGCCGCAAACGAGTCTGTCCTGCAGCATGTCAGGAAGGAAGGTGCCGTACTCACAGTTTGATGAAAGCTTTTTCAGTGATGCGGTGTAGTCGCTCACAGACTCCTCCGGTTGGCGAGAGTGACTATTGAATCTGAAGCGGCAGACCACCACGGAAGGCTTCGGAATGTAGTGGCCCGAAAGCACGGAGAATATCTTGTCGATAGAGACTTGATCTGGAGTTTTAGGCGTCAGCAGGCTCCGTAGTAAGGAGTAGGTACTGGACCCGCAGCATGTGAGGAACACGGACCTTTTCTTCTCCTCTGGAACGCTGTTGGCGTTGAAGAACAGCTTGACTCGCTCCAAGTACTCCGTCCAGGCTCCTCCTTCTCTGTGGAATGGCTCCAATGCTCCGTAAGTCGGCATAGTTGCAGATGATGGGATGCCGGAAAACTTTTACCCCGTCGCCACAATTGTTATAATATTGTAAGGAGGTGAGCTTAGAAGCAAATGCTGAAACGGGTCACCGACGTGCCCTAAAGACGGCGCGGGAAGAGCGCTTCGTAAACCGACAGTACACGTTGCTGGCGGGAGTCAGACTGGCCCCCCTCTGTGAAAAGCGGAGCAGCGTTTATTATCTTTTCCCTGTCCCTTTTTCCCCGTGCAGCTGGGGGCCGCTCGCTGAGAAGGCGCCTGCGGTGTCCTTGGCGTCTGCTGCCTTGGGGAATTGTCATAGTTTGATAATCTCTATTCCATTATTACATTTGTTGTTGATTTGTAGCCCTAGCACGCGGATGCGTGTAATGAAAGTTGTTTCCATCCATCAAACCCCAGGTGGTCGAAAATACTCTGGAGGCCTCCACTGCAGCACCCCTTTCTTCCTTTCTTCTTTCACTCCCTCACTTATCGCCTCCATCAAGGTGAAGTTCTGGTGCCTACCGAGATATGTGAGACTGTTGCTGCTTAATATCCCGTCCTTTAAACCGATTTCCAATTCTCCCAATCCCGATAAGAAAGCACTACACCAACCAAGACGAATTCGAACCCGAATGCTCGAAACAGAGAGCCACGATGAAGCACGTCTTTTGGTACAATCTCATGCCCACACTAACACCAATAACAATAAAAATTGGTTTTGGGGGAAAGGAAATGGTGCAGTATCTGTCTCATATATCGTTCGACACCTGAACCACGCCGTAAGGGAAGGAATAAAGGAGGGAGTGAAAGAAGAAAGGAAGAGAGAGGTTCCGTATTGAAGGGCTCCGGAATACTTTCGACCACCTGGGTATCTTTAACGTGCACTGACATCGCACAGCACAAGGGCGCCTAAGTGTTTTGCCTCCATAAAAATGCAACCGCCGCGGTCGGGTTCGTCGGGTTCAAACTCGGGAACTCCGGATCAGTAGACGAGTTCGCTAACCACTGAGCCACCGCGGCTGGTCCACCCAAACACCAAAAGACAAAAACTAATTTTTTTAAAGTAAATGCAACGCATTCAGAGAACTAATCATGGCCAGTCCCAATAAAGGAAGAGGCAAAAGCGAAAAGCTTGAAATCTGGCAGTGGAATTGCAGAGGGTACCGAAGAAAACAGGGACAATTACAACAGTACATCAGCAAGCAGCTAATTCCATCCGACGTCATTGCTCTGCAAGAGACCTGGGACTTCACGCCAAAATTACAGTGTTATATATGTCAAGAAAACGAGGAGAATGGTAAGACAGCCATTCTAATCAGCAAAACCCTTGAGCCATGCGCACAAGATTACTGACAGAGGCATAGATCATGAGATTACCGAAATTATACCGAAAACGAAGACGAACGGGGAAGTATTTTTATTGTAAACGTATACAGTCCTCCAAAGCAGAAAGGCAAATTCGCGGAGCTCTTCCACGGTGTGAGCAGATTGGCTAAAAACAACGCGCTCGTAATCGTCAGAGACTTGAACGCCAAGGATCTTAGCTGGGATACAAGACACCGATAAAAAGGGTACGAGAGTCAAGGAGGCGGCGGACAACATAGACTGCCAATACCTAAGAGACCCAGAGGTCCCAACCAGAGTAGGGAGCAGCGTCGAGGAGGACACCAGCCCCGACCTCACCTTCGTAAGAGCGATACCGACGGTCTGAGAAAATATGCTGGAAAGCCTGGGTAGTGTTCATTACATCATCAAGAAGCAAATCGGAATGGATCACGTAATGTGTCGGATAGTTAAAGCAAAAGTAACGGATTGGGGTGGCTTTAGAGACGAATGCGATGGACATCCACTGGGCGGGATACTCTCACTCCAGGAAGGGGGAACGTGCTGAAGGAAAGGCAAAGCAAGTACAGCAAGCAGATTGACCGCACAGAGGAAAAACCCAAGGTAGACTCTGGACTGCTTAGGCTATGGGAGGCAAGACAGAGCCTGACCAAAAAGTAGAGACAGAAGTTTAATAGGACGCTAAAGCTGGAGATTGCGCAAATTATGCGAACGATAGAAGAGTATGGGGAACAACTGGCGAGATCAAATTGGCAGCAATTGAGCAAATCCTTGAACGAAACCCTGAGCACTGCCCGGATGTGGAGCATACTTATGGCACTCCTGGACCCGACTAAACTAAGTCGGAGAACAACAACGCCATACAGAGGTTGGTTCACCAGTTTCAGGGCCCAGAGTATGAGCTCGTAGAAGTAAGGCACAAGTGTTTCGGGGACGGTGACCCAGCAGCCTACACCGAGTGCTCCAAGGGCAGGAAATCCTGATCTGGACTGGCCTATAACCAAAGAAGTCTACGCGGCAATAAAAAAATACCACTAGGAATAAGGCTGCAGGCACCGAGAAGATAAATAACGCCCTGATTCGCAACATCAGTAATGAGCTGGTAGCCGAACTAAGTGACTACCTCCACAAGCACTGGGCGGTGGAGACAGTACCCGAGGAGTGGAAGCATATGGAGGCAGCGGGAACTCCAAACCCATGCAAAAAACTTTAAGTAGAAAATTGTAGGCTAAACTCTCACGTCAAGCTAAGGCCAGCTATACGAGCGGATGGTTACTATGAGGCTGCTAATTTATATGGAGGACAACGAGCTGTACCCCCACAGCATGTTTGGATTCCGCGCTATATTATCGACGCATGATGTGCTCCTCCAGCTCAAGGATGAGGTGTTCAGCAACGTTCCGCGGAATGGCGAACACGTCCTCATGGCACTGAACATTAAAGGAGCCATCGACAATGTCAGCCACGAAGACATCCTCACAAGAATGAATAACCTGAACTGTGGCATCAGGATTCATGGCTAGGTCAAGGCCTTCCTCTCTAACCGGACAGCAACTATCGGCTTGGGAGAAGTCAGATCCGAGATGCGTCGCACCCCAAACACGAGAACTCCTCAAGGGTCGGTCATCTCCCCCATTTTCTTCAACATGGCAATGATCGGGCTAGCAAGGCAACTCAAACAATTTGAAAGCACACGGCACACCATGTACGCTGACGACATTACTATATTGGTGAACCGAGGATCGCTCCCCGAAAAAGGAGAACGCTGGCAAAAGGAGGCCACCTGCGTAGAAACCTACGTTAGTGCCAGTGGCCTCGCCTCCTCGACGGAGACGTCCGAGCTCCTAAGGGTGTGACGAGGCAAACAAAACCGAGCGTTGCCTACAAGCGATGAGCTCAGACTCAAAGTATACCTCAAGGGGCAACCCATTATGACGAAGACCACCTTTCGGATCCTGGGGATGTGGCTTCAGTCCCATCAGCGGTGCTGTCATACTCTGACACTGCTAAAGACCGCCACCATGCAGGTGGCCCGTATGATCAGTAGAGTATGCAACAAGGGACGCGGTATGATGGACAGCGACACACTCAAGCTAGTCAGGAGCCTCGTGGTTATCAGAGGGGTGAATAGCCTTCCCTATCACACCTGCATCAAGCAAGAACAAGCGGACGTCATAGTGCGAAAGGCCTACAAAACTGCACTTGCCCTGCTGAAATGCACATCAACTGAGACACTGCTAGCCCTGGCACTGCACAATACCTTCAGTGGAATGAGAGTAGCACTACTATGCTCTCAGGCACGTAGGTTGATGCAGACCCCCACGGGAAGGGTGCTCCTGCGAACATAAAGCGGCGGCAACATGATCCAAGAGATCGAAACTACTGAAGAAATTCCGGACAAGTATCTCAGTACACTGCGAGTCAACCCGATACCCAAGAATATGTACCCGAATCTGCACAAGGCGCATAGAGTAGGAAGAGCGGAGTACGTGCAGAGAACCCTGGCAAACAAAGACAACACAAGGTATACGGACGCGGCAACGTTTGTCAAAGACGGAAGACAAAGCAGCAGAGCAGTGGCGTTGGTGGTTAATTCGGACCTCAAGGAGATCACCAGCGGATCACTACAGAACTGCACGGTAGGCGAGGCCTAGGAGGCAGCTGTAGCTCTGGCAGCACTGGAGGGCTACCGATCTGGCAACTCCCTAACAATATTAAGAGACTCTCAAGCAGCATGTCGTAATTATACAAGCGGCAGAATTGGGCGCAGAGCACGCCACATACTTTGCTCAAGCGACCTGGGAAACAAAGTTCAGCATACCATAATCTGGGTACCAGTGCACACTGGCATAACAGGGAACCAGGAGGCGGATAGGATAGCTGGAGGGCATACCAACCGGGAGTCCGGCACATCCAGCCTTGAGGAACCTGAGTCAGTACCCATGGGCTACTCAGATATCCTAAACTGTTATAAAGGGGTCAGACTGAAGTATCTAATCCCACATAAGGATGTAAGCAGAGAGGATGCTGTTGCATGGCGACAGCTGCAGACATGTACTTTGCCGAATCTAAACCTTCTTAGTACAATGTGCCCTTCGGAGTATGAGGCTAGGTGCCCATTGTGCGGAGAGAAACCAGATTTATACCACATATCATGGGCCTGTCAAAACATTCAGCCTCCAAGTATATACAGAAAGAAAAACCCGAGTGGGGAACAGTGGGAGAGTATACTTTCCAGCGTAAGCTTGAAAGGCCAAAGGTGCCTAGTAGAGCGAGCTCCCGAGATGGCCATACTCAGTGGAGCCTTGGACTAGGGCACCAACCCTGTGAATGAAGACAGAAGACGCCATCGGAAGATGAAAGACGCCGTCTGAAGCCGCGAAAATATCTTTTCTAAAGCTCAATAAATGTTTTCCCGATCCCATTCAAAAGAAATTGCGCATTGTCTCTCTCACATACCGGCAGACACCGGAACCTCGCTGTAAGAGACGGGATAAAGGAGGGAGTTAAAGAAGACAGCAAGAATGAGGTCCCGTAGTGGAGGGCTCTGGAATAATTTCGACCACCTGGGGATCTTTAACGTGCAGTGACATCGCACAGCACAGTGGCGCCTTTTGCGTTCCGCCTCCGTCGAAGCGCGGCCGCCGCGGTCGGGTTCGAGCCCGGCAACACCTTGTTAGTGCCTGAGCTCTGTAACCACTAGCCCCCGCGGCGGGTTAAATCGCGACTGAGGTGTCCGTTTTCGGCGCAGCTTCACAAGCCACGCGCTTTAGGTCCCTGAAGGTCAAAGCTACGCTGTCCGCGATTTAAAATGCAACACGTGTATTTCGTCAGTATGCAGATGCCGACGGTCCGCGCTAGATGGCCTCCAGCTCATGGCTAAACGGTGACTTTATGGCTCACTCGGAGGCCAGTGCTTGAATGCCCGCGACGAGTTCAGCAGAACCGCCTCCCATTGCTCAAGAGAAACAACTTGTACCAGATCCTCCGGTGGGGTTCTACTTTACACTGCCATCGTATGTGATCACATGTGGCTGTTTCGCCACAACTCGTGGAGTATGGCCTAGTAAAGGTTTCGCTTTAGGACGATTTTTTTATTGTCAAAGCATTACTGGGTCTGTATTCCGAGTTTGTGTCATAATAGAAAGCGTCATATTCTGCCGCAGAGGCGACACATGATTGGTCGAAACTCCGGAAGCGGATGTGGGGGTTCGGATGGAGCGAAAAGGATCGAACAAATCGGACGATAACGTCCGACACATAGCGTGCGCTCCTCTAGCAGCAGATGCTCAAGGACAGCCAACATGGCGGTTTTACTGCGTTCTTCGGCACGTGACCTTGCTATAAACTTGGTACGGGAGTTTCGCTTCGTCTTCTTTTGCCTCTAACAAATCGGATGAATGATAAATTTAGCCTGTTTTTTTTTATTTTGCTAGACGATTCGGTAGCCTTTAAGCCTAACGAGCACCGGTTTGTTGTAGAAAATGTTCTCTTTATTCAAACCCGATGGCACCACTATAACCGGAGTTATCTCGTTTGGGTATGTTGAATGATGTAACAGAAAGCATAATGATCCGCAAAATACTTGCGTTTACTGCGCGCAAACGTGCATTTCCTCTTCTAGAACTCTGTATTAGCTGCTGATGTGTCCTGCATTATGATCGTGTGTATTGCCTGGCAGCGTGAAACCGCGCATGTGCATGAATGATCAGTCGCCAGCGACGCGCTGCTATATCGAAGCGTTTGACACGCCAGAGGTTGTTTTTCGGAGTCCCTTACAGTTTTCGATAGCCGCTGTGGTGTGTCTTTGTATTGAGCTCACGAGTTAGCTTGCAGGTTAGTTTGCAGGCGTCAGTGTGGACATGTCTACGCTTCGTACCATCGCGAACTTATGAAAACTTCGTCTGCGAAGTCTGCAAACGCATCTATGAGGAGAAAGACAGCAAGAATATTTTTTAGCTCATCTTGTTTATTCATTGGCGGCAGAAAAATTGAAAACCTATAAGCGGCATCTCGCGGCTCTTGCAGTGTCTGCACAAAAGTAATGATAGACTTAAATTACTGTCTGCACAACTGTCTGATAACAGCGGCAACATATGTTGAGCGATGTTGCAGACGGCAATTCGTCAAGGCGTCATGGTTCAGCATGGAACGGAGCGCGCATTGTGCAACGACTGAGTGGATGCTACAAATTATCCTCTCCGTTCCCTTTTGCCCTGAAGATAAATGTAAGACGCCGTGCTATGCGAACAAGATAGCTGCGTTATATTTACCATCAACCATCGACGGCAGTAGCAACCGCCTTCTTTAACTGAAAAGACATGCGTATTGGGAACAATATTTTCTTTAACTACACCTCCGGCCTTTAGAGTGCAGTGCAGAAAAGAGAATGTAAACTATTGTACCTTTTTGTTGAAGTCCTCTGGGCAAATAAAGCAACTGTCATCTTACCCCTTTTGGCTGAATCTTTCTTCTCCCCCATTGGTCTCGTTCCATTTGTTGGCAAAGCGCAAATGCGCCGCTGAGCGTTTCCCTGCGGCGGCGGCAACGCAGTGACATCCTGCAGGCGCTCAAAATCGCAACCGAACCGAATTCCGCTTCCGGCGTTTTCACCAATCAGGTCCGGCCGCTGCGGCAGATTATGACGCTTTTTATTATGACACAAACTCGGAATACGGCCCAGTCTCGTTTTCTGAGAACCCCGCCGTAATCTGAAACACTTGGTAGAAACGCGGCACGAGAAATACCTTAACCCTGCTGAAGCAGGGTTGAGGGCCGGCCTTCATTGGGTTCATTGGCGTTGGACTTTGCTATATTGTGGAAGAAACGCCACACCAGAGCAAACTGCGTGGTTGAAGTGTCCGTCGTAATTGCTTAGGCGCGCCATAATTTTAACCGGACAGTGTTAAGGAGCTCGTGTCGCTGAAAAGCTGGTGTCGTCGGCGGCATTGGCCGTAAGCGAAAAAATGCTGATGGCTTAGCTCTGTTAGGCCAGGATATACGTAGCGAAAGTGCAGAGACTTATGCATCGGAAGAGTGCATTCACTTGATGGAATTTATTGATGGTTAAAGCTTCAGCCGGCGTGGCGGAGGGGTAGTGTCTCCGCCTCAATGGCCCTGGCTCGATTCCGAGCCTCGGCACAGGTTTTTTTTTATTCGCACACAGTCAGTGTGCTGTGGGTTTCAGTGGCTCCCATCGATGCCGCCATCAAATACGTTGGTTAGCGGTTAAGCGCAGGCTCTGTTAAGGCGCGTTTATATTCCGGCGTAACGCGCGCTGCACGGCGACGTCACGTCGGCCAAAGCGAGACCCTCTATACTCCCCAACTCCGCTTGACGGCCGACGCGTTCGGCGGCTTCGGCGCACTCTGACCGCGCTGGCAGAGACTTGGAGCATGTCTGTATTTTGCGCCGAGTGCGCCAGCCGCCGCCGGCCCGGCCAGACCGGTTCGGCTCCGCGGCGAGGCGCGCGTTGTGACGTCATGTGCCTCCTCGGAGCACCGCCACGGCAAATTGCAAGTTCGCGGCCAGTAAGGCTTTCGTTTTTAAATGGCGCATCTCGGTGGACACCTAAACAGTGCCGTCAGGGAAGGAATTTCCCTTCCCTTACAGCGCCGTACGGGTGTCTAGCGAGAATTCTCTCAGGTGTCATTTCCTTTCCTTAAAACAAATTTTCATATCATTTTCCTTCCCTTACGACCCGGTTCGAGAGTCAATCGAGATATATGAGACAGGCGTCCTTTCCTTAAATTGTCCGACGGGCCACGCGTCGCGCCTAACGCTCGATGGCGTTCCGTTCACTCCTTGGCAACGCTGTAACACGCTGTCGCGTAACTCTTAAAGACGAACCTTAAGCGTCTTCTATTTTTTTTACCACTGTATGGTTAACGTGCCATTTCCTCTGGTGCATCTAAAATTTTCTACTACTCTATAGTGTCCGTTACCATATGAAATAATACTGCGCACTTTTTGCTCAATATCAATTTTTCGCACCTTGGCGAACCCCGCCGGTGCCTTAAGGGTTTAGGGCGCTCGGCTACTTACCCAGAGTACTCGCGTTCGAGCCCGACGGCAGCGGTCGCGTTTCGATGGAGGGCAAATTTAAAGGCAATGACATGTTAAAGATAATAGTAATAATAATAATTGTTTATTGTGGAGAAGGAAATGGCGCAGTATCTGTCTCAAATATCGGCGGACACCTGAACCACGCCGCAAGGGTAGGGGTAAAGGAGGGAGTGAAAGAAGAAAGAAAGAGTTACCGTAGTGGGGGCTCCGCAATAATTTCGACCACATGGGGATCTTTAACGTGCACTGACATCGCACAGCACACGGGTGCCTTAGCGTTTTGCCTCATAAAAACGGAGCCGCCGCGGTCGGGTTCGAACCCGTGAACTCCGGATCAGTAGCCGAGCGCTCTAACCACTGAGCCACCGCGGCGGGTGGCATCCAGCTAGTCGAAATTAAACCGGAGCCCTTCACTACGGCATTTCTTTCTCTTTCTTCTTTCACTCCCAGCTTCTTTCCTTGTATTAGGGAGCGGCGGTGTCCACCGAGAAGTGAGAATTTTTCAATTTTCTCTCTGGCAACGCGCGCCGCGAATAATTTGCAGTCACGAAGCTAATGCCAGTCACGAATAAAGTAATGTATATCGGTTTGCGTTTCGTTGCCTTCATAATGAGCTAGAAATGATGCGCAGAAGGCGAAGTCTACATTAAGCCTTTGCAAAGACAGCCTATTGTTAATCGCAGCCAGCCATATATTGCTAATAATAATAAAGACAATGGGTTCATTAAAGGAGTGTCTCTACATAAGTGTTCCGGCTCGAGCAGCCCTTGAGACCCCGTAGAATATCTGATGCGGGTCCCTATTGGACTTTTTTTTTTTTTAATTGTGGCGGAGTGCTTGAAGGTCGCTTCACTTCCGCACCGGTTGGCTCGGTATTGCACTGCCTTCGGGATCGGCCTTGGTCATTATACCACGCGTCTTTTCTATCCTGTCTTTCTATGCCATCTTTGATCTCTCCTACTATCTGCACGTGGTAGCGATTGTGGCTTGGCTTGAGCCAGTGGGCAGGCCTGTGCAATTTCTTTTTCTTTACTCCTGGCAACAAGAGACAGACAGACAGACAGACACACAGACAGACAGACAGACAGACAGACAGACAGACAGACAGACAGACAGACAGACAGACAGACAGACAGACAGACAGACAGACAGACAGACAGACAGACAGACAGACAGACAGACAGACAGATAGACAGACGGACAGACAGACAGACGGACGGACGGACGGACGGACAGACGGACAGATGGACAGACGGACGGACGGACGGACGGACGGACAGACAGACAGACAGACAGACATACAGACAGACAGACATACAGACAGACAGACAGACAGACAGACAGCTGCTCAGACAGACAGACAGCTGCTCAGAATAGCAGATCATGGCTATGCTATGGCTCATACTTGATACCTGCTGCTGGTCCTTGGACCCAATATATTAAACTTATTTTTGGAATATCGCGGAGTGCTAGAAGCACTCTGGCAAAGGTCGGCTCGGTATTGCACTACCTCCGGGGTCGGCCCGGGGCCTATGGGCCTATTAGCGCGCGGCGCCTTTTCTGTCTACCTTTTCCTCCTATCCTTTAGGTCTCCTACTTTCAGCACGCGGCAGCGAGCGAGTCTCGGCTTGAGCCAGTAGGCAGGCCCGTGGTCTTTCCTTTTCCCATTTCTCAGCAACATCAGTCAGTCAGCTGCTCCTGATACATGATACCTGATTTAATATCTGCAGCGGGTCCTTGGACCTAAGATATTAAACTTATTTTTGGAATATGGCGGTGTGCTTCGCTTGAAGCACTCTGTCACGGGTCGGCCCGGTATTGCACTGCCTCCGGGATCGGCCTGGTGCTTATTAGCTCGGCGCGTCTTTTTCACTCTTTGCTCTCCTATGCCTTACACTTCCTATGAATGGTACAGTATTATGAATTGTCTCTCTCTCCTTTAATCCCTCCTTTATCCCTTCTCCCACGGCGCGGGTCAGGTGTCCAACAATATATGACACAGATAATGCGCCATTTCCTGTCCCCAAAAAAATAATTACTATTATTAATTGTCTCTCATTAGCGGGATTGAATTGTCATGCCCGCACCATGTGAAAGCCGTAGCTATTTCGTCACAGTGTGGACAACGTGGTTTGTAGCGTGAAGGGTATCTTTGGAGGAGTTTATGTGGTTACGAGAGTGTCTCATTGTAGTCGTTCTTAGAGCGCGTTCTTCAGTCTTCTCTAGAGTTTTGTGAGGTTTGGGGTATGTCTGTCTGTCCCGTCTGCAGGCCTCTGGGTGTTCGGCAAGACTGATAATCGGCTGTGTAATGTGTTCCTCTGCTTTGACGACTGAGAGGAAATCATGGTATAAGAAACCGCGGGCGTGCCGGTGCTCGGCATCATTCCCTCCCGTCGACTAAGGAGAAATCCCGGTATAAGAGTGCTCGGGTGTGCTGGTCGGCGGCATCAATCCCACCCGAGTGATCCGTGCTCCCTGGAAAGCATACGATTGAGCCTTGATTCGGTGGACGTTTGGCTAAGAGTGTGAGACCTGATTGATGAATTAGTCCATTCTTATATTTCTGCACGATATTTGGGAAGCAGTCAGTAAATTGGCCTTTGAGTTGGCAGTTAGCGCTAGCGCAATGGCTGCCTCCTCTGCGTGAGTGGGGATGGACATGCACACTGACGCGCAGTTAATCAGTTTGCCCTCGGGATTCGTTATGGCGATGGTCATCCGCACTTGGATTGGACCGGCTGCATGCACGTAGAGCATGCCCTTCTTGCGCAGGCTTCCGGCTCTAACGTTTCTTCGCTCCGCGTAAAATGTCGGATGCATATTTCTGGGTACTTGATGGACATATATCTTCTTGAAGATTGATAGAGGAAGTTCCGTCCTTTGGTCGACAGTCTAGGGTGCTGTGAGGTGTACCTTGCTCAGAACAATCTGGCCTGTACAGTGATGGCCATGCGGTTGAGCTGTGACAGTCCTTGCGCCTCCAAGATTTCTTGGAGCGTATTGTAGATGCCGAGAAACATGAGGTGCGATGTTGATACTGTCTGTGGGAGACACAGTGCCGTTTTGTAAGCCACCCGTATGAGTGGTTCCAGCTATGCTATTTCTGACTGGGTGAGGTGGAGCTAGGCAGTGCTGTGCACTAGTCGTGAGACGAAAAATGCTTGCATCAGGCGAATTATGAGCCATATCTTTAATGCCCTTGTGCTTGTTGCAGTTGCGGCTGAGCATCCTGGTTATCTGCTGCTTAGTTGTGAACGTTTTGGCGGTGGTCGTCTTTTGCCGGTCTTTTGGTAAATACTGGCCCAGCATTTTAATTTCGGGTGCCTTCGGGATTTCTTATCGATCGATGCGGATGGAGATGTTTTTGGTCAGAGGTTGTCTCGGCTTCTCGAGTACGTGAAATACCGACTTCTCTGAGGCGCACGGTAGGCCTCGGATTTTTGTATACTGGTGGAACACGTCGGCTGCTGCCCGGAGAAGCTGTTCAACTTCTGCGCCATTCCCGGTGCGACACAAGATCGTGATGTCGCCTCTGTAGATGGCGTGTTCTACACCTTTGATTTTCTGAAGCTAGGATAGTAGGTCCTTAATCGCCAGGTTGAAAATCAGAGATGACAGGACAGCCCCCTCCGGTGTTCCTCGTGGGCCAAGTGTGATGGGCCCAGAACGGAAGGATCCCAGGTTGAGTACGGCCTATCTCAATGTTAGGAAGTCTGATGTAGCTGTACGTCTTGGGACCACAGTTGACTTCAACTAGGCCACTCATTATACTAGAGTGGAAGATGTCAAATGCGCCTTTCAAATCAAGTGCTAAAATGGCCCCGATCTGGAATTTTTGAGCTTTGTCAAGAAGGGCTTTTCATATCTATAGCAGGACGTCCTGCGTTGAACTGTGCGGCCGGAATTCAAACTGCGCTGTCAGCAGCAGATTGTTGCCCCCAAGTATCGAGCAAACCTGGTGGGGATGAGCCTCTGGAAGAGTTTGCCCAGGCGCGACGTTAGTTAAATTGGGTGAAGGTTTCCTAACAGCGAGGGTTTGTCGGGCTCTGGTATGTATCGTAGGTCCGCCAGCTTCCAGGACGGTGACAGTAGTCCCGTATCCCAGTGCTTCTCTCTGAAATGTTGGACTAATGATGTAGTCTGGTCATCGGGTAGGTCATAAGCCCCAATATTTCAAAGACGCCCCTGATGCCCCGGTCACGGTGGAAGAAGGCAAGGCGGCGGAACTCGCTTCCATTAGAAAAAAATGACGGTGGTTTAGCTTTGGTTAAACATGGAGTAACGCGATAGCTACAGCTGGCCGAGTGGAACTTGGTCACGTGACAAACCACGTGACGAACCACATGATCAGCCACGGCGCCATGCCGCCGGCAGATGCTCCGCACCATGTGACCAACCACGTGACAGCGTGGCAGCGCAGCCATAGGGTAGCGGCGCTGACACCGGCACGGCGCCGCCACGCTGAATGCTCGAAATGCTACCGTAATGTAGCTATCGCTACAAAACACCGCACCGGGGGCTAGATAAGGCGACCGCCCGGGTCCTTGCAATGCAATCTGGTCGTCGAGAAGATTGTATAGGAGCCGGGCGGTCACCTAATCTGGCCAAGGTGCGGTGTTCTTTTTCATGGAAGCGAGTTCCCCTCTGACTTCTTCCATCGTGACTGGGGCATCAAGGGCCTTGATGGAAAGACTGGTTACTCGACATGGGGTATCTGTGGGCTTAGGTATAAGTACCTGTGCTCAAGCTATTATTTCCTTGTTGGTGCCTTAGATCGAGTGAACGATCCTGTTCATTCGATCATAGGTTTCGGATATGCTCTTGCTGGAGTTGATGACGGATCTTTTTACGTGCCACGTTTTGGACGCCCCGACAGTCAGTGGAGAGGGAATCTCGCATAGCGAATTCCAGTTGTGGCGAGCAACGGTACAGTGTACTTTTCAGTTTGGGCGTTGATGTGCGATTATGTCACTGTTCTCTCCATCTCATGGTTTCTCCATCTCTGGGAGTGAATTAAGGGGCGTATAGTGAAAGCACAAATTTTACGAAACGTACCTTCGATATATGTACTGAGGCGCGCGCGAATAACTAAATTATGAACTTGAATATTACGGAAATCCCAATTAACCGAGTAGCGAAGTAAATTTCCAATGAAGTTCGTTCGTGCATAGCGTCCAGTCGTAGCGCCATCACGCGGTGCCCATGTAAACCCCAACAAGCAGTGTACTGCGAAGGTCCAGCAGATGGCGCGCCTCCAGTGAATGCATTGATGGCTTAGAAACGTATCTTCGAGTTTTGTACTGAGTCGTTCATAAACGGGCGTAATGGACGGCATTGAGAACGCAGCCGCTTCTACGAGCTCTGGTGCTAGCAGTTGTCCGGAACGCACTCATCATTACAGGCGCTAAGCCGCGTCTAGATGCCCGATACACCACAGCTTTCGCTCTCTAGTCAAGTTCAACAGTAGTTAAACCGTAGGTTTTTTTAGAAGAATCTGTGTTCCAATAGCTTTTTTATACATGATTCGTGTAGAAGGAGCGAGACACTTTGATTATTTGGCGTGACATCTGTCAAAAGAAGCAGCAAAATTTATAATAATAATAATTGGTTTTTTTGGGAAAGGAAATGGCGCAGTATCTGTCTCATATATCTTTAGACACCTGAACCGCGCCGTAAGGGAAGGGATGAAGGAGGGAGTGAAAGAAGAAAGGAAGAATAGTTGCCGTAGTGGAGGGCTCCGGCATAATTTCGACCACCTGGGGATCTTTAACGTGCACTGACATCGCACAGCACACGGGCGCCTTAGCGTTTTTCCTCCATAAAAACGCAGCCGCCGCGGTCGGGTTCGAACCCGGGGAATTTACCCGCAATTTGCATTTTTTACAAATAAAAGTAAATTATTCCGAAGCCCTCTACTACGCACCTCTTTCTTCCTTTCTTCTTTCACTCCCTCCTTTATCTCTTCCCTTACAGCGCGGTTCAGGTGTGTAACCATATATGAGACAGATACTGCGTCATTTTCGTTCCCCAAGAAACCAATTATTATTATTATTACAACGCGGATGCCTCATGTCAAAGTTCAGTGATATGAACCATATAACTCATATTAAAATATATTTCGCTAAATAGCGGAATGGCGTCACACTACACTAAAGATTTAAACACGCTCTTAAACCGAACGTAACAGCACTAATTGGAACCAAGGTTTCATTGCGTGTTGACGGTGGTTAACAGCGGTGTTCCTAACAACTGAATCTGCGTCTTGAAGCAGGTGGTCGCTGCGCCGAGCTCGCGCTTCGCCTGCCGTAGCTCTGCTGGATCGCTGTAGGCTGAGAGAGTACACAGGGTGTTTGACCTAAGATTTACACAATTTTTAAAAATAAGTTGTTCTAGTTAAAAGAGCGCTTTTTGCGGCGTAGTGTTGTCGATGGTGTAGTTCATCAGAATAGTGCTAAGACGTGCTAACTAGCTGGTTAGTTAACAACTATTCAATTGTTAACTTTTAACTGCTATCGTGAGGCTCGTTGATTATTGACAGAGGTGTAGCTCACGGTAAGTAGTATCCATGTCAGTTTTTAGAATTTCGAAAATATGGTTACCCTCGGCGTAGTTGCCCAACACAATTTTTCTACTTGAAGCAGTGGTGGAGTAGTGGTTAGTGTTCTGCGCAGCGGATGTTGCGGATGGTGGTCCGAATACTGATGAGCAGGTTGTTTTTTTTGGCCCGGTACTTTTTACTTTTTTTATTTTTCTGAATTGTATGGCAGCTGTTTCATGGTTCAATCTTTTCAATTCCAGCCCAGCGCTTCTCTGTCCCAATATATTTACATACGACACACATATAATACGTATGACATTTGGTATGTGTCACATTTGTGGGCACGTATGACACATATTCCATAATCTCGTATGGACAGACACATATGAAACGTATATACGAGATTTTTCGATAGGGCCACAAGCAGTGTTATTGCGCAGCGCAAGGCACAGGCCGTAATGGTAATATTTCGTGCACAAGTTTTTAAAGTAGCATTTTTAGACAGTTAAGCATGGTGCGACTTCTGCAGAAATAGCTCCAGCTCGTCCAATAGCACGAACGCCGTCGATCAACAGCCATTAGACGATGACTGGTATCCTCGTACCGGGCTTACCCCGGCGCCCACAGATTGCTTGGCGGATAAGTTTTTTCAGCATTTCTAACCAAAAAAGAAGTCTCGCCTACCTGCTATACTGGCGCTATTGTGTGAGAAGCATATTCAGGAAAAATTGCGGAAAGTTGATTTCACAGGTTTTAAAAACCAGTCGCCGAAGATATATGTACGGAAGAAGCCGTTGCGAAAAACAAGAAGTGATCATACGTCTTTGATTTCATTTGCAAAGGCTCCAACATCGGCTTCTGCTCACAGGACAGGAGGAGCAACACCTTTTAATGAAACAAGCAATGTGGAATCGCTCGCAATCACGAATTCGAGAAATTGATCCCGCTAGGTTGACTCAACGCTGAACGAATGCCGGTCACTTTCGGCCGAAACTTACAGGTCCCCCATAAACCAACGTGACCGATCGTGCAACGTGACTGGTTTGTGCGATTTGCTTGCCCTGGTTTGAGATCGAGAGGGCGTAGTCTTGAGCCGTGAGTGCCGTCGACATTTGTATGAAAAAGGGGACAACGCTGGAAGTGTGAATGAAGCTTTTATGAAGGCTGAAAGCTATCGAGAAATTCCAACCGCATGGAAGCAGCAAATCTCACTTGGACTCTGTAAGCCGAAGCTTCCCACGCCAGACAGGCAGTCCTGTCTTGGGTTGGTCTCCTTTTGCAGCAATGCAACAGACAGAGGGAGGAGCCCAATGCAGTACTGCGCGTCATAGTAAGCACTGTACACTACCACTGCCACACAAATAAAGATCTTAGAGGACGAAGTGAATGTGATTAAAATTTGGTTCATTTGCTGTACAAGAGAGCGGACGATGCTCCATCCTTAAGATGTAGATGACTAAGAAACAATTGGTTGAGCGGCGACGTGCAGAATGAGCCTACAGAGATTGTGGCCCAAACTGTACAACGAGTGGTGGCAGTTAGTAGAAATTGCCGCGCACTACAGATAAGGGCAAGAAATAGCAGAGTGTTCTTTCTGAGTGGAAAGCCGCATTGTAATGTGTGAATTTTTTTAGGTTCATAAACAAAAAACCGTAAAAAGCAACTTTTTTCCAGCCCCTCCTCTCCACCCAATGAAAATATACTTCCGGTGCCGCTGAACGCAGCTCCGCTTAGTCTGCCTGTGCGTGCGCTTCGCACAGCGCCTCTCCCGGGCGCCTGGGTAACTAGCGCGCAGGCGCAGTTGAAGCCATAGCCGTGGCCTTATCCGCGACTTCGCCGGATTGAGCTCGCCTTGTGGTGAAGTTCACTTTCAAATTGAGCACGCAAAGCGCTCGATTGATTACCGTTTCCGAAAGAGCAGTTTAGAAGCCCAGCATCTGGTCGTGCTCGAGAATTCCATCCTCGGTGGCTGTGGCTTTTGCTTATCGTTAGTTGTTTCAACCGAGAGGCAAATACTAGCTGCTACAGAAAAACTTCATGGAAGTGTGATGCGAAGCAGTTTACTCTCTGGCCACACCCTTCAAGTCGATGCAATATTTTATACATTCGAGCAGTTTGTCTGCGCAGCCAGATTAAACCGGCGATACACGGGCGCTTCCATTCGCTAAAGGTTCCCTGCAGGAAAATAAATTCTTAATACGTGGTACTGAGTGGCAATAAAGCTGGTAGTGCAGCTGAAAGATATGGCTGCTTAGCTCTTTTGTTTCGGAAATGTAATTTTTATCCTGATGAACAAAACCGAGGGTCAATGCACGCAGCCTAACCTCCGTTCTTACTTTCCTCTCAGGTATAGAGCTTCTCATAAGTGTTGCTCGCTTTGGGTTTGAAGCATCTCTGGCAAAATAGAAAGACAAAGCAAACAAGTGACAGAAAAGAGCTTATGTGCATAATTTCTTTATCTTGCTTTCGTTTTTTGCAATATTCCTATTGTTTCACCATGCTTTACTGCTCCGCCCACTCCAATATGAAATTCAGCCGACGAGCATATCAGCAGAAATTAAATGTGCACATTTTGACGAGACTAAAATATTACAACTGGCGAGTGCTGTCTTCAAAGTTTTATCAAATGCGCCCAGTTCACAAGAAACAACTATGGCTGCTATTCGATTTTAGTTTTTCTTAGTTAAACGTTCAAAATATTTACGTGGTGGCGTTTCTAGCCAAAGCGGCGCTATGGTTTGCTGTTCTTTGTGGGAATTACTTACTTAGCCCAACAGACGGCGTAGCTCACAGACGATATGTTTGTGCAAAACGCATGTGTTTTCTGGTCTTTGGTATATGGCTATTTACCCCATTAAGATAAATTTTTGAAGTGGCCAGGAGCCCATTAACATTCTTCTGATGAAACGCCCAAGCTCTTGCATAATGACACGGCTTTTTTTGACATCGCTTGTATGGCATAAATGTTTGCTGTGTAAAAGCGTTGAAGAGATAAATTCAATTGAATGACACATCTGGGGCTGCGAAGTATCTCAGCCTATCTACAGCTTTTGTGCAAGATTTTTCCGGGTGTAATGAAGCTTTGCAAACAGCTGAACATGTCTCTCAGCTATTTCAAAAAGCTTGTCTTGTCAGCTGTCCCTCTCTCTCCTCCGACCTGTTCGAGACCGCCTGTCCGGAGCTCTTGGTTTGTTTTGACAGCTGCTTTCATTTCAGTCTTCACTGATATCGTGATGTCCCTAAGGTATTGCTTTTACAGGTGCAACGTGGAGGTGGCTGCGTCAACGCAGTTTCAGTTCCCGAAAGAAGAAAATTTATTCTTCACTGAAGAAAAACACTGAGCCTTCAAGGCACCCGTACTAGATGATCAGAACATGAGAGGCGGAGAACAGAATAGCACCGGTATTCTGGAGACATTTTGTTGCAGGGTAAGTCTCGGTTGTACGACTTCACCCGACTTTTGCCGCTAGATACCCCTAAATCGCTCTGTGCATGATTGCTTAAATTCAAATTAAAACGTTGTTAACCTCTGCAGCGAACATTGACTCGCCACTAATCAAAGCGTTTTGTTATCCATGACTTCATTACGGGTCCTAAAAGGGAACGTAAGTTGAACGCGGCTATTAGCTCGTTATCTCAACGTCCCGAAAGTGAGAAGAGGATGTCACTGAAAACCACCTGAACACTTCATTCAAGGGATCTTCGTACTTAACAAAAAAGCTAAATAGAAGCTCCTCTCTTGAAAGCATATCTGTATAATCCTAGTGCTGGTTGAATGACGTCATTTTCAGTTCTACATAAATGTGCCCGATGTAGTACACTTACTGTATATGGCAAACTTTGTTACGAAATCTTTTTTTTAAGGATACAAACCAAAATATTCTGCGGGAATATATGCGTGCGTATCAACTGTTCAAGCCAAGAGATAGCAGTACCAAAAACACTCATGAAAACTGTCATTAAAACAGGAATACTATGAAAAGAATTAAAAAGTTCTCATTATAATATCCTGTTATAAGCTACTTCCACTATAGGCCACTTTCGAAGAGTGGGGGAAGATACGGTCCGACATTATTGCTACCGTGCTTGGCTCCTTCACCCCTGCCCACTACATGTCATCGGCCAACCACCTGTTCACACCTACTGTGGCACTGCTGTTTCCGCTTCGAGTACTTTGTTTGTATTTCTGCTTGAACATACACCACTCTCTCTTCCATGTTTTCGACTGTCAGGTGCAGAGCAACTGGTTCAGCACACAACGTGAGGGCCCTACTGTGCGCAAGAATTCGAAAACAGCATCCTAGCCTATCCTCATTCAGAAATTTGTGCGCTGTCCAATACACACACACTAAGCCTCCATACCTCTCACTGCGCCCTGTCGAGAACACAGACCTGAAAAAAAACTTTTTCATACACCTCTCCCTCATACCTCAAAATGCGGTCTTGCTTGAGCCGCGGCCCACATACTTCTGCACTGTAGCTTTTGGATGCGGAGTAAAATAAATGCAGCGAAGCCTGAGGAGCGCTTCTTCGCTATGTAACCAACGAGCCAGCTTACGGGCCAGCAATCAATATATTTAGCTATGGAATTAGCTATAAAAATAAGGACAAAAAGTTTTCATTCGGGTAGCACCTAGAACACACCCTTTGTGTTTTGTTTACAAACTCGACACCGTTAATTTAGAGGAAGGAAAACAACATAAACAAAAAATTATGAGTATTTTGATATTTAGCTCACTAGTTACCTTAATTGGTCGGTACATGTGGCCCCTGTTTGCAAGAAGGCAAATTTTAAACTCTGAACATTTATAAAGAATCTATTTGATGTGGCGCCAAATGTGAAGCTCCTTGCGTATAATATGACGATAATGCCGCTCTTAACGTATCCAAGTCACGTCTGGGCTACCTTGTAGCAGAAAAATTATGTAGAAATGCGAGCGGGTTCAGTGGTTCAGTAGAACGCGCTTAGATTTGTGTATAGTGACTACACTAGCATTAACTCTGTTACAATAGTCAGAAACAAAGCTGGGATCGTTACATTGAGTCAACGAATGAAATTCTGTCGAGTGTTTTTGTTCTTTTGTATCCTGAATGATAATTATCAAATAGATATTATAAAACATATCACACCAGCTGTTATTTCTCAGTCAAGAACAAAACATTCGAAACACATCAAACCATTAAAGTATGGAACCGATTGCTTCAAGTATTCTTTTCCACTTCTGTCCATAGACGAGCGGAACAAGTTGCCAAATGAAATTGTCGTCTTTAGTGAACCAGTATCGTTTAAAAATGCTTTGGCAAAGTGTTTGTTGTATCCTGCCACCAGCGCTAGCTATCTATCACACGCACTTGAATTATGATTTGTTTCTGTTCCAGGCTTTCTAAAAGTGTATAATTATTTCCTCCTAAAGCATTCTGTATTGTGCATTCTATATGCTAACACTGCAAACAACAGGTGATTGTATGTTTTCATTGATTTGTTTACTTTTTCAAGTGTGTAATAATTGTTATTGCAAACATTCCGCAACTGCTTTCTTGGTTCTGGCTGAGAGCATCCGTAAATTAAAAAAAATTAAAGGCACTCGAAATCGTTCATGCTTTTGATGTGGACCCAACACAACAACAATGATTTACGACACTCCTCTACGTGGCCGATACGAGAGCGGCGCAAGTAGCGCAACATGAATTATAATTTGAAAACAATTTACATGAAGAAAAACCCCTTCCTTGCGTACGCTTGGGATTGTTGGAAATAATTTAAAATGCATTTTGTTTCTCTGCTTCCCCTTTTTTGTGGAATTATATCTTTGTTGGTTCCTTCGATCAAGGTCTCTTTTCTTTTCTGCGCATCTGTAAATATAGTTCGCATTCGCGAATTGGTACACTTTAAGACGGTAGGAGGCGTTTGATTTGTTTTCAGTACTCCGTTTCACGAAAACAAGAACAGCAACTAGCAAGCGTAACTTCTTTTCGAGCACAACCCAAACAACACAACAGAAAAGCGGGACACTGAGTGAACCTCACCCCTGTATCCTCGTCATCAGCTAGAGAAAAAACGTTCAACCAAAGGCGCAATCACCCTGACTTCCAGCCGCGAATTATCTGGTCAATCTAATATCCTCTCCTAGAAGCCATACGCACTCGCGGCCAACGAGCAGCCCTTTGCGCCGTACCACAACGAGCAATTTCCCCTAGTGTAACCGCAATCTATAAGAGCCCGGATGCAATGAGCTCAAGCGTGACGAGAAGATTACGCAATCATTTCTTGGGAGGCAGGTCTTTCGAGGAGCAAAAATGGTTGAGCAGCACTAGCCATCGGTACCTGCCTAGGGCAGTTTGCACTGGAACTAAGCAAATGACACGGGTTCTGATCCGAATCTCATTTGCCTTTCCCTGTTTTCCAGAAATCTGCAGATGCGCCTCCGCCTCACGTTATGTCAAGAGGGAGCCCGGTTCACTTCCATCTCGAAGGTGCGGTTTACGCTACCGTACAGCACCGGGAAAAAGCAACAATTATCCTTCTCTCTGGTGAACAAAATTGGTGTAGTAATGCATCTACAAAAAAAACAAACGGCAACAGTAAACTGATATCTACGTGGCTTGGTGTTAGGCAGGACAATTCTAGACAAATGAACATTTCATAATTCTTTCTCGAGATTGAAAAGTAAACGAACTTGATGCTTGAAGAAGCGGGAGAAGTTTACCCGTCACTAGTGCGCACGCTCGCTTTTGTGGTGACAACACCTGAGACATAATACTTCAGTATGAAGTCTATCTAACTGGTACTTGCCTATCCTTACGCTCGCAAAGTTATGCACTAGGAGGTGAAGGAAATGACAAGAGCTACCTGCCCGCTTACTTATGGTGCGGCTATGTGTAGGCCTGACACCATATCCGCTCACTCGACGTGAACGAAACAGGCGTATTTTCATAAAACTTAAAGATACTTCACTCGGGCACAAACAAACAATGCCTATGCACATACGCAATACTTCAGGGGATGAGAAATTTTTGTTCGATCTTAAGTTTGATTTGATAGTCATTAACAACTTGTTAACAATTGCTTGAAAACGGCTCCCAGAATGCACGTGTCCTCTTGCACTTCGACACAACAAAAAAATTAGTGACAAAAAGTTTTATTCCCTGCTATAAAATGGCCACAGGGCGACATTATTCCGCAGTCTTTTTATTTTTTTTCACGTAAACAACCCCTAGTCCTGCAGTGGATTTCATTGTCAGAATTTTGCACAAACACCAATATGAATATGAAGAAAAGAGATAACATAGCCTGCACTTCTCACTACAACTGCCGCGGTACAGACCGCTTATTCGGTTTTGGAAAGAGCTCTAACATTCTGAATTATCATTCCAGAGCTAATTTCTGAAGGAGCCCTCTTTGTGCTCTAACATAAAGTACTTAATGCAGGCAGAGTAGACTTCAAAACAATGTCGGCATGGTCGCATACAATATCACATCTCACACTTGTTAGTCATGGTTTGCCTAATTCCCGCTTATATTTGGTCTGAAAATTTCCCAGGGCTTAGTATTCATTCAGTGCGTGTAGAATTGTGCCAGAATATTGCATTCGGCACTTCGACTTCAAGCTCTGCGCAGGGAAATCGAAGAGAATGAAGGAAAAAGTTTTCCGCTAAGCGGCAAGATGGTAAGCGGACTGTTGTGCTTTTCTGAAGACACGACAGAATGTTTTCGACTTCCATGAAGAGAATGTGGAAAAAAAATTAGCTCCAACCACATTTTTAAAAAAAATCAGCTTACCAGTTAAGGAATAAGCTCGATATTCCTGTTTTTTACGTAACAATTTTTACTACACAAATGAATAGTTCTGATTTTGTAGCTTGCTGCGCAGAAAATCATTCTGCCAGTTCAGGTTGTCGTAAACTAGCAAATACATCAATTCCATTTTATTGAGCGCCCTGTGCCTGTGATGCAAACTTTGGCTTTGAAAACAAAAACTTCTGCTCTAGCCAAGTACTAGTGAATTTTTGCAGCTTTCTCTAAAAACACCGAGCGCAGCGAAGGTAAGCGATGAAAATTCATCGCTAAACGAACTTTTCCGGTCTGCCATCTACAGGTGCAACTAATGATACGAAAGCAATTTACCGCCCTGAAATTGCATCCAGCCTCAATGTGACTATAGTCATGTTCACCTGGCGTTAAAACTTCCGGTCCAACGGAAGTCCAGACATAAAAAAATATTCACTGTAAAAACACACCAGTGGGTTCGGTTACACTGAACACGCGAGTGAAGGTAGCATAAAAGTCTCGCGCAGGGGGATTTAAAAGCAGAGCCTCAGTTAGTTTTTGGTGCAAAACCATGGAGGATAATATCGCGTAAAATATATTTTGCCTTGTCATTAGTTTACGTGAAACCAGGATTGCTTAAAGTAGCTGTAATAAATTTAGCATGCGAGGCTACTGATAACGAAGAGACGAAGAGTATTCAAATTTTTCTTCTATCAAATTAGAGTTTCTAGTAAACCTTACCCCATTGTTCAGCAGCCGATATGCAATGTGATTTGTTTTCGACCATTTGCTGGAGCACTGAAAGTACTCCCGAAACATGAGTATCAAGAAAACCCTGGTTGTCACCTTTTGAAAGCCTATTCACAATTTCGGCTGGCGTCAGTACAGCCCTATTCAGCTGAAATGCTAATCATTTGACTTGAAGTTTTTAGAAGAAGGCGTAGCAGTGATTTCACTTCTTGTGTTGCTTGGATGGAACTGACGATTGCTTTATCATGGTACGTGGCATTTTTAGAGGCATTTTCAACACTGTTGTGGTGAGATGGTGACCAGAAAGAACTCGTAATGAGAGACAAGCGAAGGCTAGCCCGACATATGCACATCAATTTCATTCCATATGTGTATACCCATGTTGTCCTACAAGCGTTCTACTCATAAATGCTATGATAGCCAAATTTCAGACATTTCCAGACTACACAGATATTACGTAATGGCCAGCAAGTTCTTTGTGCGTATTGAGTACTACATCGCGGAATCAACACGCACAAGACAAAAAATTGATGCAAACGTAGGCGCTGACTAACTACTGCATTTATTGCTATGACTTGGCTTGTACAGGCAGTAAGTCTGTGAAAGCACAAGGAGAAAAAACAACTTAAGCATCCACGGCCCGAAAATCTCTCTTCACCCCTTCCCTCCAACCATTAAAATTGTCGCTGTCGTTCAGAAACAGCAGCTGTCGTGCTGTACGGAAACCTTGCTCACAGAGCTACCAGAGAATTTCGAAATGGCATGAGTTTCTATTATAATCCTTCTGGTGCGGTGTCCCGATATTTGCGAACTACAGCTGTTCTTCAGAAGGCAGGTTTTGCAGGCTTTGCACTGACTGCATTTATTTCTTAATTCCCCTCGGTTTACATGATTAGGATTGCATTGTTGTACTTGCAGTGTCCGAACAAACGATTGAAAGGACACAAAAGAAATTATAAGGAACTACACTGCGGAAGTCCCGGGACACCGTCAGAAGGGCGATAATAGAAGTTCATGCTTCTCTGAAATTCTCTGATGCAGCTGTCAGCAAGGCTTCCGCAAGTCTCAGCAAAAAAGTGCTTTCTATCTGAAGGTAAATGACAAAGTGAATGGTTGGAGAGAAGGGTGAGAGCGGTAAGAAAATCGTTTCATGGATGCAGGAGTTTCTTTCTGCCCTTGTTTTCACGGACCTGGTGCCTATATAAGCTCAGTAGGGAGATTAAATGTAGTTATTAGTCAGCGCCCTGTGCCTGCGTGTTTTTCTTGACCGTACGCGCTGCTTCCGTGCAGTACTGCTAACTGCACAGTTACGCCCGATGTAGGTGGCCAATCATTTCTTCGGTATGAAATTTATGTTTACAAAAAAGAACTTCATTGTGTCATTTGTGTTCTCGAAATAAATCAAAAGCTGCTCGCATTCTGTGCCTGCGCACTCAAAAAAAAACTGAGAACAGATTAGAATGAATTGTGTAACATTACAGTAATATTTTTGTCTTTTTTCTAGGGATGAATGCAGCGTCTTCGATGTAGACGGCGCTATGCTTGGTCATACCTTGGGATACATGTTCAGCTGCGGAATGTCCCAGTAAGCACTAATAAGAATAATAAGAGCTCAAAATTTAGGAATGATAGCATTACGCTCCATAGAAGTGTTCTCACAGCACCCTCTTTAAAGCGTTGGTGCAATAGTGCTTCTGAATAGTAGTTTTCTTACATGCACTTCCCACAGCTGTACGGCAGCAATACGCAATATTGTGTTGTACGCAAAGTCATGTCACTGTGTTGTGCAGAGTGCATATTTATTTTTAATGCGATTGGGCTAAGTAATTTCCCATGAAGAATTAAGTAATTCAGAACAGCAGATACAAATGTTGATATAAAGGAGGAACAGCATCGGTGATAAGTGCACGCTGACTTTTGAAAACCTCAAGGAGAGATTTTATTTAAAATAATAGGCAAATTCTCAAAAAAGAGGAAGGTGAGTACTCCTCTTAATAAATGCTCGCGGGAGATCATAACTAAATTAGAAGCTTCTATTAGAAAAACAGAACTACAGACAGAAAACTGCGTGTAAAATAAAAAAAATATATCAGCTCTTCCGATCGTTAGTGGGATTTCTGTTAAAAGGGAATACAGACTTCTTTTCTGACGTCTCAACAGTTCGAGTGAAATTCAACCGTGCATTTACTTCTCGGCAAGGAAGAAGGCCACTGGGAAGCGATTCAAGAGTACCCGAAATTGTGATCTACATATTTCTGTAAACTTATCGTTCTTTATGGTAAGCAAAACAAACATCTGGCTGCGGCTCCGTGCTATTCTTTTCCACCATGAACCAATATGCCTCGCATGGGGGAGGTGCAGGGTTCCGTCCCAAGGGCCGCCGGGTACCCACCTGTGATACAGCGGGCACAAGAAACCTTGTGCCATTGTGCTTCTTTGGCCGCCAATCACCTTGGGCAACAAAAATTTGTTATCATCAACAGCACTAATTAATGTAGTTAATCATCAACAACGTCAGTCTGACTACATACACTGCGAGACAAAGGCCTCCCTCATATAAATCTGTCTACTATCAACTGCTGTCATTGCATCCCCGCGAACTAAGTAATTTCGTGCACCCACTTGACATCCTGCCGCACATTGCCACAATTGCATTCACCCGGAATCCAGTTCGTTACCCTTACTACCAACAGTTGCCTTGCCTTCGCTATAAATGTCCTTTTTCTGCGCATTTCTTCAACATATGTAAACTAAGATGTCAATAACCAGCGTTGATCACTAAAAAATCTGCTCTCTTTCTCTCTCTTCGAGTCCAACCTCTAATTTTTCTTTCCATAGCTCCTGACGTTGTCCTCAACTTCTGCCAATACTTGTTGTTAACCTCCATGTTTCGGCCCCATATATGCGCCATTTTCTATTACTACCGGCAAATACAAACTTTATGAGGCTACTAACAACGTTTTATGATGACGCAATTCCTACCAGGGCTTGTCAGGCCGGAGCTCATCAAGACAATATGCATTAAAAAACCAAAAAAATTGTGTTTAGAATGCATGATTGCCAGGAAAAAGAAGCTGGGAAGTATTCTTATGTACAGTAACCTCACAAACATGGTTTCAACGAGAAATTTGGATGATTCTTGAACGGTTTTTTCCAAGTTGCAAGGACAGCCTATAAAAATAGATGGTGCCTGAAAGTGCTCTCCAAATAACAATAAATAAATTGGATACTCCACGCATCCAGAGCCCTATGCGAAAGGTTTTCATAGGAAAATTATTTATACACGCCTTCAAAACCTCTATGCATTCAAGCCATAATTTATGTACCCATGTAAGGAGTCCCTTATTTTTATACTTTTCAGAAGACCCTGTTTATAGCGGTAAACAATAAGATTAAGTTCAAATTTTCTGTACATCTTTTATGCTGCTTAGCAAGATAAAATGCTGTCGGCCTTTGCCCTACGCAGTCAACTGGAGAAAATGAGAGAGGCATTGGTTCTGAGTTAACTAGGCGGTGTGACTCAGTAGGTTTGGCGCTCGGCTGCTGGGCTGTAAATGGCGGCCGCATTTTTATGACGCCAAAATGCAGAAGCGCCCGAGAGCTTTCCCATCATAGCGCATGTTAAGGATGTCCAGATGGTTTATATATCTGTAGCCGGCCACTAAAATGTCCCTTATGGCCCGTGTGCTCCATCGGAACGTTCGCCCCAACATATTACACAACACTACCAATTTCCACTTTGTCCGGAAATGAACGTTGAAGGCACGAGAATTTGACTGTGATTGTACTTTTTTTGGCACATAAAGAAAATGTGTTTTCCGTCATTTTCACATCAGCTGCGCCCACTTTATAGCCATGGCTTACCTAATCACATGGAAGTGATACTCATATTCAGTTCAGATTCAAATTTGTGTTGCTAAAAAAGGCGCTTCACTTAATTTCCTTCAGGGAGTGAGAAATGAGAACATCTATTTTCCTGCGCACTTCAACTTAAGCCTCGCGGTTTTGAACGATGCTACCCTGCGAAGCGTAAAAATCGCTCTTTAATCTATGGGGCTCATGAACTAGTTGAGACAGCCATTCAAAATTTTAAGAAATATTTAAGATCCTATTATCCATCATATTCTCTATTTTATCTAACAGGGTGAATTATCTAATACCGCAGAATCTTGACTCAAAGCCGAGTATTTTACCTGACTTCATGAACTGCGATCTTTCGCTTCTGTTTCCTTTGTTTGCCTCCCGCTTAAAAACTCGCAACCTGGTCTCCGCAGCTCGTGCTCTTGTGACATCTTAGTAGGAAATGTGCTACAAGTGTTCCGAAGGCAAGACCGGGTTCGCATCTATGTTCCTGCGGTGAAGGGTCACGTTCGAGGGTTCGAATACGACGAAGAAACGGCTTCCAAGTTCAACATGACTCGTCAGTCGGAACCCACCTTTCCGACGCTACTGCAGCGCTGGTGGAGCGGACGCTGTTGAAATTGACTACATATTTGCTGTGAAACTTTCCGCCTTGTGGTGGCGAAAAGGCAAGTCAACAGTGAGCAAAAGGTTGAAAATACCACAGCTTCATTCGTGAAAAAAAGCATTTTCGCGTTAAGACGCTTCTAGTCACTGACCGTCCTTCATAACGAAGCTCTTAAGAAATGGTGGGGGAATGCATGGCGAGATAGTGGCGATTCACTTGTACTCGATTTCTTATAGATACTAGCAGGCCTACTGAAAAAATATTCATATTTCTAGCACGTTTTTGCACTAGGTCAACACATAATGTGGCGCGCAATGCACTCTGGTTGCCTGGGGCTTTTGAATCTATATATAGAAAAATCCGCCACCATCCTTGCTCTAATTTCGAAATAAAAATCTTAATACAAATTAATATAACACGCTTACTACAACGCAGGCTGGATAATACAAATTCTGGTAGAATAAAGGTAGCCGTCGTGTTCAAGACCGCAGAACGGCTGTACCATTTGAAGCCTCGAAGGGGGCGGGGCAAGCGCCATAGATTCCGTATACTTAAGGCACGTTTGAGGCCCTGCTTCTCAGGGTCTACAATAGGGTAGAAGCGGCTTCATTGATGGCGCTTAATGAATTCCCCATGCTGTCTTATATAAACTAGAAATACTTTTTAATAGACATTAGTTAATTTTTATTTCTTTACTGCACCCTCTCAATTTTCAATCCGAAATGGACAATAGACACGCTGTAAAATGACGTTAATTATATTATTTCGTAAAAGTCAAGTTCATTAGAGCCTCCGTTGTATTTGTAAGTACCGGTAAAAAATAATGTTTCTAGCCATGCCGGTTTCTGAGAAAAAGGAGGAAATGTTTCAGAAAGCTAGTTATGTTTAGAGATAAATGCTTTGAAGTTAGAAAATTGGGCTGATCACAACATTATGTTAAAAATTCTCTTGAATATATTATTTCAATAGCCATTAGCCAGCTTGTCGTACACAGAATGATCGCTTTTCATCTTTATTTGCTGCCTAGCTTTCCAGGCTTTTTTGTGACGGCGTGAGTAGCCCTTTCCACAAAGTAGAGTCATCGCCGTCACCTTTACACAGCTACAACGCAGTGTATCTTGATGACGAAGCACCAAATGTCATGATAATGCCCTCTTGAGCAATGCAACCACCCTTAAAAGCAGCCATAGCAATCATCCTATAAATGTCCACGAAAACATGCTTTCCAGCACTCTCTAAAAAATTGCTCAAAAGTCATTTCCGCCGTTTGCTTCCTCACAATGAACGCATTTCTTTTCTTTTCTCAGGCAGTGCACAGCCGCATTCATCAAGTAACCTCGAGCTATTCTTTGTGCCATATCGACAGCCACAGTTTTGAAGAATACTGAAATTACTCGTGGCAGACGCCAGCCACCATATACACGCTAAGCTCTGCATCCGGCGGCGTTGCCGGAATTCAACGCAATGACGGCCAATGTATCCTGACTAGCGCTGAATCAGCGCGTCCGGAACATATTATTCGACATTAGGCATTCCATTAACTGTCAAGCTTGAGGCAGAGAACCAAACAAAAATTCGATATTGCCCGTGAAATAGCACTGCAGCCACGCACAAGCGTTAACAAAGCGCGTCAGCAGGCCGCATGCCTGGGCCTCAACCTGGCAAAAACAGAGTTGTAGGAAGCTTTTCGTTACAGGAAAATTAGCGCTGACAGTCTCACTAAGCGTGGAGGAAATAATTCCACCTGTTTTGTTCTTTTTTGTCGGTATGGCAGCTCTGCAGATTGCTGACAGACAAAAATTAGGGATTGTACGTTACCACCCGGGTTTCTAAGAATGCAATTTTTGGCATGCAATTCAGACATCATATATTGTTCAGGAAAAAGCGTAGGTATCATATCAAGGAAAACTAAAAACTTCATTTTTTATATAATATAGTCTACCCTGTTCCCCTAATCTGCCCTTTCCCGTTCAAAGACGTACGAACGGGAAGGAAATATTTTGCAGACTATTTCCTCCACAAGGGTAGGTGCAATCAATAAAATCATTGCAGAAAAGGCGCAGAACTTCTAATATGGCTCATTAATGATGGCTGCAGTACTCGAGCATCAGCCATATCTCTTAACTGGTCGAAGTCCGTCGCGTTCAGCTGCTCGGTAACACACGGGTTGACGTGGCGCCTGCTTCATTCCATCCTTAGATCTGTTTTAAGTATGAAAGTTCACCAAAAAGCCCGAGTTGCTTAGCTTGTGCTAAAACCTGACCGACACGACATTTTGTTTTGTTTGCAGATTGGCTATAAGACTGAGATCTTAAGTCATGGTGTAATTTACCTTGTCAGAAAATATACATTCTGTGCTTGCTAAATATCAATTTAGGCTTGAGGTAATAATAGCGGGGATGCAATTCAACCTTAACCTATCCTTTTGAATGATTGCCCAGCAGTGTGCGTAAAGGTTCTATAATTTACGTCATTGTCAGAAAATTAAAACGCCAGAGATTAAAAGGGTAACAAGCTGTGTTATGAGTTTATTAACAGCTGATAAAAACAAATCATATAAATGTTTTCTACAGTCAAAGGATACTCCTAGTTGAATCTGCACTGCAACATTTTGTTCACGTTAGGTTGCTTTGGCTTGCCCGTCAAGCTTTGGAGTAAGCACCGGTTGATTCTAATACTCCCGCTGCACCTTGAGAAACTAACTCGGTAATTCAACAGCTCGTAAATATCAATATCACCAGCTGATATAGACTTCCAGCGAGAGTTAAGAAGCTAATAAGCACATTTTTATGTAATCAGCTTATTTCCGACTTTTATTCTTATAATTAAAGAGCTTTTTACGTGGGAACAATAAAACCAGAGCAATGAATGACGTTATATTGCAAAACCCAAATTAAACTACACGTCATGTGTCCACGATTTGGCGCTAACCAAAACCTCCTTTACTGTTTATTTAGGGAGCACTTACTACAAAAATACCTTTGATGCAGAAGGCAGAGAATCCTAGCATTCTTAAACGGGTGCAGCAGCCGAGCGGTGCCGCCAAGGCAAAGCCGTGGCGTCTATTGTGACGGCTTTCCCAAGGGATACCTTAATTAATGTGGTCCCGTCTCCTCTTAGTCAGTTGCTCCAATGTGTACTGTGTTCATGCTGAGCGTAACAATGTAAAAATATATTAACCACGTTATTAACCACGTCCAAGCCGGTTTTAAGGCAAACCGGTGTCAGGTTTGCGCCTATTTAACCCATTTGTAATTTAGAGCCTTAAATAAATGCATTGCTGTAATTGATTGCCTTCACTAAATGCAGCTGGATCGGTACGTTTATGGTCATCTGAGAGAGTTGTGGACTTCCCTTATGCTCAACGTATACCGCAGAAAGGCAATTTACTCCTACTGGTGCTCAAAATTCTGATACTCGAGCTTCAAGAGAGCAACTCTGGATTTTCCTTATGAAATACAAAACATACTTGACGAAAGTTTTTATGGGTTGAAGCGCTGACACTTTCTGGAACCGGAGCATGAAACAACATTATGAACCAATACACAAGTCTAATTACAGATATTTGGTTCTAATGCGGTGTTCTTCCCGGAAAGTGTTTGTTTTAAATCTTGCTATCTATAAACATTTTACGCTAAAATATTTTTCTGACACATAATTGCTGGCCAGAAATTGTTATAGTCTCTTGGCCATTAAAAGAAACGTAATTGCCTTTCCAGGAAAAAGCGCTGCTTGTGACGCCGATGTGCGAAGCGTTGGTGCAATAGTACGCCATGTTGTTGGCGTAAACCGCCACAAGAAAAGTTCCTGGCTCTGCACGGATCGTGTTCTGCTGAAGAATCTCGGATCTCCCAACGTCACTGTTTTGGCTTATGACGGGCGCGTCGGCGTATCTGCTCAAAAAGCCGCTCGGCAGATGTATCACGTCGAAGAAGGATGATTCGGGACATTGATAAAAAAGGTGCTTAGGCGCGAGTTGCTTGCTTTTGGCGGAAAGCTGGTGACGAACGAAGGTAAATATGAAATAAAAGTGTCCTTGAAACGCATAGGCTAAAAATTGGAGAGCTCTGCAGTCTGCTCCACTGGAGGAATGCGAAAACATTGGCGTTTAAACTTCAGCAACAGCTTTTGCAAGTCATCGTTGTTGGGTGACATTTTCACGTCACCCTTGAATAATGTCCCCAAATTTTTTTTTTCAAGTCATCGTTGTCTAACGTCAGCACCCATCCCCATACGCAGTTTACCATCGTGCAAACCACAACGCGTTCCCTTCATGCCCCTCTAACACACTTTAACCAACTACCCTTCGTGGCGTGCAATAAAAAAAAAACAGCCAAGATAGAAACAAACCAGTAACTGCTGGATGTTTGATTCCTTCTGGTTGCTTCTCTAAAATATTGTAAGTTTGTCCTATTTATTTCAAACCTGTGCCGTTTCTTATCCTCTTCCCTTAATTAAGACGAAAAGCACAAATTTGTGTATATAGCAGATTCGAAACATTTTCTGAGAGCAAAAACTTGGCATGGAAGTAATTCTTTTTTCTTTTAGACGAATTTACACATCTTTAGAATGCAACGACAAATGCTTTTCGAAACACTTAGCTTCGTGGGACGTGCGGCGCCACCTTCTTGCGGATTCATATCTCCTTCACTTACAGTGTCAATATATCTGCTTCAAATTCTAGTGCCTTGTTCATCCTCGAAATACAACCTATTTCCACACATATTAAAGCACGGCAAAGATTACGGCATTCAAACATTAGCTGTTGTAGTGTATCGTTTTTCCAAGGTCAGCCATTTCACAGAGGCAACGAAATATATCACACCGAATGTGTCTGAAGTGTACGGTTGCCGCCTTCACTGCAAACTTACTCAAGATGGTTTTGTTAACGCATTGCCCACTACAAAATATAGATTTGTTTTCACATACATGTGGATTTTTTGCACATACAAAGAGCGTCTCAAATGTCCACGATTAAGACCTGTTTCCTATGACGACAATTACTCCGACAACGTACTCTTTAGCATGCCCACGACGAGGCAAAATGCCTGCATTTGTTTCTCGCAGCTTCTCAGCCTTCCTGGCTAGAGACGGTAGAGACAGGTTCCTGAATTTCGCTTTCCCTTAAATATCTAGTGAAGTTGGGTTTCATGGCACTTGGATGGCGTAAAAACATTTTGTGTTTACGGTTAAACCATATATAAAGCGAAACCTGCTGGTGAGCTGGTCTGTAACCATTCAAGACCTTATAGTTTAGGAAACGTTTTCAATTCGTTTTGCAGTTTTTTCACATAATCGTAGCCATAGAATCACTTTATTCATTTTGGCTTCATTTCTCCAACGTTTCCAATAAGCAACCCCCCCCCCCTCTCCCCCCCCCCCCCGCTTCTAAAAGCCGGTTATCGGTACCTAAGGTCTCAGGTCCGCAAGCCAGTCTGCTCCAAGGTATCGTGTGTGCAGTATGGAAGCCCTGCTTCAGCGTCTATGTCATCGAAGTTTCACACGGCTGAAAGGCATAATGCTGTGGGAGATGCTGACAGCAATGCGCGTGACACACCTTCAGAACATGTCAGTATCAAGGAGTTGCTGCAATCACGAGTTTATAACATAGCCATCTGAAAAAACCTATTCTCTCTGTTCATTTTTTTTAATTATTCGGAATGTTATGCTCGGTGAAATACACATCAGATTCACTCGACCACTCATCCAAACAGACGAATGTCGACATATATTCAAAATGAAGTTCGCAGCGTGCATACTGCGTTGTGAATAAATAGAAATCCCTCAAGAACTGCAACCGTCGCTTCGTACGCAGCCTCCTCCTTAGCTGTATCCTGCGTTTATTTTTCGACTGTTTACTTTCAATTCTTGCTGGTATTTTTGTGCGCACCTCACGGTATGAACTTTCTGGGAGTTTTATATATGCGTGTCTTCTTTTCCTCATGGACAGGCATCATTTGCGCTGTCGCGCTTGCTTACGGTGGCTTCGTTTACTGTGGAAACGTCCTTTGGGCCGAAGAGCAATGAGCATCACGGAAACATTAATCAGTCTTGTTTTCGCCGAAATACCTCTGCCGGTTCTCGAAAATGCCTCGAGGAATACGCGACCGATTTCTCGGCAAGCGAGTTTTCCTGTCTCGCCCACGCGCTGTACACGGAGCAAAAACAGACTTAAGGAGGCACTGGGTCGCGTATTAATCATCACCGCCTACTGCCGGTGGTCCTCTGCTCTGTCGAATACCGAGCGTGTGATGCGAAAAAATAACATATAAATGTCATACCTATGTGAGCACACAAGCTGGAGAACCATTTAATTTCTCCCAGCACTGCTCCTGTTGACATTGGCATCATCGTCGTTCATCTTTTCTATTGTTTGGTGTTTCTCAGCGCCATTAGGGAAGCCCTTCTTCGTGAATCACTTGCCTATATTCTCAGAAAGGTGGATAAATAACCGTAGCCAAAATCAATCTCTGCTCTGACCCGTGATGGTTCGTACGAGAAAAGAAACGAAACTGAGGCGCTACCAACGAAAACTTCAGATCGACAAGCACGATAAAATTGTGGGAAATCTATGAAGCGGTTAAAATCATCCTTGTGTTTGAGGTTCTACACGGGGAGATCTTAATGCGGATGAAATGAGGATGCATTTTAGCGCTTGTACTTTATTGTATGTTGGCATAATCATACGAAAAGTTAGATGTTCATAAACTATGCCCTCCAGTATCCTGCTGTCTTGGTACGAATTATGAGTGTCTTTTTTAAATGTGAACAGTGATTGTATAAATTTCTGTTCAATGCGTCTTCTTTATATATATAGCGCTCGCTAAAAGAGCACCGCTAAAACCAAGAAATTTGGACAAGCAGATTTGATATTTCTTTTTCTTTGCAGAGGAACTTCTATAGGTGATTTTTTTGAATATCTATAAATGTTTTGCTAAACCCAAAAGATATTTTTTGAGCGAATTTTAGCACCTTTCCAGAGGATCGAATCAAAACATAGGACTAAGTTATCTTCTTACGTCTAGCCTCTATATTACATGCTCTTCTTGTTGATTGGAGATTTTTCTTTGGTGGTATACCTGGTTTTGCAGTGGTGGACATTATGAATAAACAATCAACCACACATAACCTCTAAATCTAAAGATATATATTTAATCAAAACAAAGAGGCTGCTAGCTTTTGACCTAAATGTCTAATCGTTATAGCAAGCTGGTAAATACGCGCATGATGAAACAAGTTGTGTATATTCCTATATTTCCTATATTCCTATAGTTTCACAGTGCACATTTCGCTTGCGAATAGGCTTTATTTTAATAGTGAAAATCTTTAAAAAAGATTATCGGCTGGTTAACCTACTTTATTCTCCGGAGGTTTCTCCGCTTCACATACGTAAGAAGAGTAATCAGATGTCTGTGCTCTGAGTCATTTTTGAAAGTTCATGGATCCTGATGTTCAACCATGCTTGCTCAAGCAACCTTTCAGGTGAAAAATTGTATGCTCCTGATGCTGCGAAAGGACTACCATTCACTCTGAAAAATCTGTCGCGAACGACTGTATAGACCCAAGTATAGAAACAGTAACAAGTACTCCGACGTGTTTTTGAAGGTCAGAGTTTGAGATAAGCTGATTTTTAGCCGGAAAGCTGAGACGCATCCTTTATATCAAAGCAACCTCGACAGGTGCCGCAAACACTGTCCAAAATCTCATCAATCGAACTTTCTACCCTGCCCCGCCAGTCGCACTTGCAAATATCGGGAAGCTGCGATGTGTTTTGCTGTATTGATTTTACTGCCGTCGCATGCACTCTAGTCCCAGGTGCAAACATTTTCTCAAGCCGAGCCCCAGTTCTTTTAACACCGTCTGCCCCATCTTATAGACGTCACCTTCAGCCCTCTGTCAAAAAAAAAAAAAAACACGGTGTGTTTCGCTGCTAACATGGCTACTTCGAGAGCACCTAGGTAAGGTGCGCTCTCTTCGGAAAAAATGAGGGCAAAAAGTGGCGGATGTAGAAAGAACAAGCACTACATGCACTAAATCGCAACTTCTTTTTTCCAAGGCGCTGAGCCAGCTACCTCAAAAGTCAGTATTGCTGTAAGGAATATATTAGCCAAACGCGCAACTATAACCATTCAAACTCGCGTCTCGCATTTCTGACAACATAAGCGCCTAAAAAATTGGAGGCTTATCAAGGCTAAGCCCAGTGGATGCGAAGCATGTGAATACGCATGGCCGCCTCTTCGATGCGTCGCCTCTTCCGATTTTCCTTCTCCGTTTCTCGTCTGGGCCGCTCCTTTTCGAGGCGCTGCTCTCGTTCTTCGGGAGTTTCTAAAGCACGCTTCTGTCGGTTGGCAACATTTCTCCCTTCCTGTCTCAGTCGTTCCTTTTCGAGTAGCTGTTGTCGCTCTTCGATGGTTTCCATGGCACGTCTCTGTCGTTTAGTGGCATTCCAGCGCTCCGAACTAATAGAAATGCTGACGGAGTCGCCGATTCCGCTAGTTGAATCACTGGTTGAGGCTTCACTTACACCCTCGGAGCGTTGTCGTCGAGCCGCATATTGAGCGCGCCACTTGGCTAGGCGTTCTTCGCGTTCTTCATCGGTTTCCGTAGCACGCTGCAGCCTTCGTTTTGCATTCGTATTATTAACGTCCTTAGCGTTTGGAGGCATCTTGACCGCATACACGCCCGGCGCAAAGACGCTGGTGTGGTTGCGGGCACAGAGACTGACGCGACGGCGGGCGCGCGCCGCTTCATCCCTGGCGTGACGTCACATATCACGTGATGCAGCGATGGTGGCGCCGCCGCCGCGTCGCGCGCGACGGCGCGAACCGAAGCGTGGAGGCCTCGGCCGGGCGACGTCCGACGGCCCGATATGAGGCCCCATCTGCAGCCGGTGTGACGTCATCACGTGACGTCACATCATGTGATCTCACTTCAGGGTCATTGGTGGCCACCGCCGGGAGGCGACCGAGGCGCGATATGAGGCCCCATCTGCAGCCTGTGTGACGTCATCACGTGACGTCATGTCACGTGACCCCACTTCAGGGTCAATGGTGGCCACCGCCGGGCGTCGCGCGAAGGCCCGAAACATACGTTAATATGCTTCGCATAAAAACCCCGCCGCAGTGACTCAGTGGTAACGGCGCTCATCTACTGATCCGGAGTATCCGGGATCGAACCACACGGCGGAGGCCACGTTTCGTTGGAGGCGAAACGGAAAAGGCACCCGCGTGATGTGCGATGCTGGAGCACGTTAAAGATCCCCGGGTTGTCGAAATCAATCAGAAGCCCTCCACTCTGGCACCTCCTTCTTCGTTTATTCTTTCACTCCCACCTTCCTCCCTTTCCTTGTGAGAGAATTACTGCGTCATTTCCTTTCCTCAAAAAAAAAACTATTCATTAGGCGCATAATGGTCGCAGGTTTAATTACACAGTGGAACAACTGTGGCGCCGCCGAACACTACAGGTTCCATATGACGAAAGCCAGTCTGAATCTGGCTTCAATACATGGATGTGGATTTCTAAGGTAACCATGGATTATTATGGTGAAAATGATTACAGTAGAGATAGTTTCTTACGAGCGGAGCTAATAGCGGATCATGCGGCCATTCCACCTACCACGTGACGCAAACGCCACACCTCCGAGCGACTGTCAGTGCCCTGTGTTGAGTCCAGTTGGGCGCTGCACGTTGAGTGCCACTCCAGGAATAGACATCTGTAACTCGCACTAGTTGGTCCACGTGAGGCACTCGAGATGTGGTCCACTGACAAGAACCAGCGCGTGATGGTGCGCGGTCCCATGCGCCCGCTGCGCTAAATCAAAATAGTTTCTTGACACCGCCGAGCGCTGTGTTCAGTCTTTCGTAAAGCTTCTTTTTGTGTGTTGACAAAAGAAGGATAGTTAATAAACCGCGCACTGAATATTCTTAACTGTGGCAGATTACCAGATAAGCAGTTATGCGAAATCATACGTACCGGACATTGGAGCTTATTCTGAGACATCGTTTATGAGGTATAAACTGTAATCAGGTTTATAAAGTAGGAACGAAATCTCACTGAGCCGGGTAACCAAATTTAACACGTCACCCCAGACAAGCCAGATGTGCTAATCACGAGCCATGTCAGAAGAAAGCCCTTGAAGCTAGTTTCCCTGTTTCCTTTATTCTCATCACGCTATTCTAACAGCAGTAGTATGCGTGCCGCCTTTCAAGAAGTGTCAGCGGTGGAGTTGGTGCTTTGCATTGTCTTTCGTTCTTGCAAGGTGGTTCTTGCTTGCAAGCGCCATTTGTACTTCCTCACTGTGACTGCCCGAAATATTAGTCTCTGGGAGGGTCGCCTTGACCGGCGAAGTCTTTTGCTACTCGCCGAATTCTTTGCCTCAATTTTAGCTTTTCGTTTTCGAGTGATGCAAAAAAATGTTTGTGTTCTTAGAATGTATAAATACCTTGTAAGTACATGTGCATTGCCGTGTAGAACCTAAAAATCTTCTTTCTTTTTGCGTACCCGCGTTTAGTGTTGCAACCTCTCGCCCAGCGCTTTAGTGCCAATGTGAGGTACACAAGTTCTTTCGCACCCGAGTACACTCATACCGTTTTACCCCCCCCCCCCCCCCCCAAGCGGGATGGATCGGTTATCTTCGGTAGGCCGGCGCTGATGATCACATAACTTGATCCATCCTGCGACTAACGTCATCTCGGAAAACGCTTACGTTATGCTGAAAATAAAGCAATTTCCTTCTCTCCTCCTGCAGATTTCTCTTTTTAGGTATTTCAAGGGATTCCGGTACGACGTTATCAATGAAGGACGCATGAAGAATGCTAGACCTTCCCCTTGTAAAATGGTTGCCTGCCTTTTCCAAGCCCTTGATGGTTAAATCATACAGCACCATGCGAGGGCAGCCTGCGTTTGATGAAGATTGCCACAGAGGGCTTCCTCCGGGGTAAATATCGCCGCCATGCGTTGTAGCCATTTCTTTATGTTGAATATATGAGCCACGGAAATGTTCTTTTACGCAACCCTGGCGCACAAGGCCAATACGTGCCCAATAGTGGCTGGTCTCTAGAGGACACCGTTTTCTTTTGTTGAACCTGGTGGGGTTCCACTGTGGTGCGGAGAGCAGACTTCGGGAATTGGTAGCAACGCCCCGAACTACGTTTCCTTGAGCTGCGATTGTCAAAAACTTCTCAAAAATTGCGCCATTTCCCGGGGCCAATATTCAGTCGTGAATTCCCTGCGGTGCCATGGAGGCGGCAGCACGGCTCTCACAGCAGCCTTTTTGCTTGAGTTTTTGCACAATTCCGGTGAGCGCTTGATCAGCGCAGCTCGAAAGTAAATAGTTCTAGCACCATTTACGATCATTTAAGTCGACTGTCCACATCATAGTCCTGATATGACGTTTTTGCAAAGAAATTCTGAGGAGCATTTCGCCTTTCTAGGTTTTCATTTTTCCTTCTTTTTTAAAGGCTTCTGGGATAAAACTTCTAAATATGGCTCCTCTTCGAAACGAACTATTCTCGAAGCTGATTATAGTTCCATCGAGCTTTTCCGTTATGAGTGGAACTTGAGCTAATTTTTTTTTTATTTCAACCTCACAGCACGCTTGCCTTTCACAGTGCACATTGTGTATTAGGGCTTGTACATCTTAGGAATTTATGGCGATGCCAGACAGAGCAAAAAAAGAGAAACAGCTGAAAAGAGCGCCATTAACAGTCGAAGTGTATCCGGGGCTGCAATTGGCCGCGCGCAGATAATTAGGTGTCAAGCAAAGAATAAATACACATAAAGGACTACTAATACAGCAACCTCCGCGCAAAGAAAAGAGATTTGGTTGTCAGAGAGGAGCGTAACTAGGAATGACCTAACACAGTGCTGGTTCCTATATCCGTCTGGTAAGTCTATAATATTAAAAGCGTTCACTCCAATGAGCGGAACAAAATCTACAGATGCTATCTGTTTACGTCAAACGAAAACGTCTTAATAAAATAAGAAAGGGCAAATGTTGTTTTACATTGTGAAAAATGCGCTTTCGCCCTCATCCTACTTGCTCGTACGAAGATGGTGCACAAAATATTGAGAAAAGTATTGTGCGAGGCTTACCATAAGGCAGCCAAAAGCAAAACCAATACGTGCGTAAATTGACCATCAGTGACGTTGCTCTTTTACAACGAATCTCGGTTATTAGCCTGTTCCATTTTTGATAGCGTGGTGGATGCTTAATATGTTGCTCATTTTGTGTGTCCTTTTAACCATGCATATACTGCGTTCCTTTTAAATAACCTCGAGTTCTTAGCACCGCTCTTGTCTTTTCTCCCCCGCTTCCATCGTCTTTTGTCTGCTTGGCCTTCAAAGTATAGTGACTTACAATCAGCTGACCCGGCTCTTGGTCCTCGGTCACATTCATTGCAAAGAAAGAACGCTTCTTATTGCTGCATGCAATAGACTTCTGGCCTCAAAATATTGTTTAGAAATGTTAATAACGTTAGCCGCAATAAATATGACGAACGTTTTCGTGCCTACTATAGAATTAATCATTGTGTAGCTTGATGTTCGATATGATGCCAAGGTTGAGTGAGAGCTTTTCATTTCGAGAGTAAGTCGTATATGATTATGCGAATTAGGTGGCTTCGGTAGTCGGTATTCAAAGGAGAATGAGCCGCAGCTGACGGCTCGACTTCGCCAGACAATATACCTATCGAGAGGTTGACCCCCTATATTTTAATGACCATGAACAGTTCTTTCGAAACCAGGTAGATGTCTTAAATGGCCATAAAATGTTCACACCGTGAGCAACAGGAGCCGCTTGTGTCTCAAAAGAAAAATGTTTTATACATAAAAGCATTATTATTTTTTCTAAGCTACCTTTATCGTATGTTCAGCGGGGCGGGCAATTCGCTGCTCTCAAGTTGGCTGCGCTGTGTATTTGTCATGAGTACCGAAGTTGATTTTCTCTTTTTTCGAAACTGAAAGGGGCAGCATAGATTAGAAGCTTTGTGTAGCCCACGCCTGAGGGGTTTAGTGAACCATGGAAGCGCAGGCGATGAACACACGCAGGGAGCCTGTCGAGCTGGATATCATATTTTCATTATCCTGCGTAAAGTGCGCCAAACCGGACGCGGCCAGCAGCTGGGCCGGCTTGCAGCAAAAAACTTTTTTTCTTTCTCGCCACGTGCAGTCTCACTGTAACGGTTTTTGAGGAGTTTTGCAGAATAAAAGTAAGATACACGGACGCTATTTATTATGCGTGATTAATGGATAGGTAATAAAGAAATAGAAGCGTCAGCTGGAGTTTGTGAACGCATGTGGTGGTTTTTTAGCCCTGACATAAGTGGCATTAACCCATAATATCTGCATCCACAGTAAGGGGCGCAAGCGAGGCATTGTTCCTTGAAAGTGTTTAAAAATGTGACTGCGCAAGCAAACCCAACACTTAATGAAAGGGAATGCGCCAAAATATTACGCGTTCGTCCTAACAGTAACTATTATAAACAACATTTGAATTTTTGCAGAATAGAATAGCAAGGCGGGAAGCTCATGCTTTAGTTGTCTATACAAAGCCAGAAACCTGTATAAAGCGCAAGCAGCTGTCTCTGTTTGGTCACTCAGTTCAGCAGCATGTCACAGAGTACAAAACTGCAAGATGAAAAAAATAAAAGTTTTCAGCTACTATTACCCACTCGAAAAGTTGTTAATAAAAGTTTGTATCAAATCCGGAGCTATAAGTATTATTGCGGTTTCCTTTACAGTAAGAACAGCTTGCGCCAGCATTTAGATGAATTTCTATTTCCTTTCCTCTTTCCATGCTTACAGGACCGACAGGACCGAAGACGCGTCCATACTTGAAACCATATTACAGCTGGACTGCAATATCCACCTCACTAGCTCTCCTTCAAGAATGCTTGGTCCTCTACCGCGCCAGGCTTTGCAATATTTGCTTCCTCCTACACTGCTCTTCTGGCGTATCTAATTCGAGCAAGGCAGTTTTGAAGTTATCCATTAGAATGTCGATATTTCATTTACCAGTTAAAACTTACACCGCCTGTTCCCACACTCATGACTTTATATTCTTTGATGAGATTTCTTGTCACATCCATGGAGCTCAGCGTCCTTACACATCATTCAATAATATAACGGCTACTACACATCGGAGATTGCACTCAGGCAGCCCCGAGCTTATCGTAGTTCTATATGTCTGCATTTTTTAAAGACATATTAGAACATGTCCAAATTGCTATTCTTTCCTTTGACGCCTCTTCGGCGTGTACTCGGTTCCAGACGTCCCGAAGTGCTGCAATGAAGAGTCCCACGAAACCCATGTGTCACTTCGGGACGTTAACCCTACACACGACTGCCACAATGGTAGACACATTGCAGTAATGCTTAGACCGCGACCGCCATCACCGTACAATTATCGTGCCAAATAGGCAGCTACTTTTTCTGCCTCCCAACGGCTATCGCAGCACCGGTCTTTCTCGAAACTATTGTCACAAAATACCGCTACGCAGACGTTTCTTGGCCTCTTTGCAGTGCTTGCTCAAGAGGTCTCCTACATTTGCCCCGATGGCGCAAAGCCAGTGTTAGTGAATGAAAGCGCAACGAATTGATATTGAGGCGCTTAACTTCGAACTGTTATGAAATATTTAATGGCTTCTGGCGTCTATGACGAAATTCAGTTGCTCCGCACACTGCTCATACAAGCAGGATTGCATTCATAGCCCGAGGGCAGCGTTTAAAATGCGAAAGTACTTTTCGGAGTTTTGCTGACCCTGCATACGAGTCGGTTCTCTTAGTCGCCCGTGACTATTGCGCTGCGGCTAAAATAGCGCAGGACCCATGAATCTTGTTTTGAACGGTTCGTCTCATAACTGACCTTCCTAGTATTGTCTGAGTGGCTCAGGACGGACTTGCGAAAGGTTCGCATGAATTTACTTTCTTCCTAAACCAATATTTTGTGCGAGAATGACCTACGGTGTTATTCGTTATTACCACTGACACGCAATATTGCACTTCCTGGCTGTTGAGCTACCGCTTTCCAGCGCAGCTTTAAATCCCTAATTCCAGCCAGAGAGAAAGTCTGCTCTTTGTCTGGCGGACGGAGACGCATAAAATTGCCCAACCAGGCATCTCGCACCAGACGAAACTACTTCCAGCTTCCCTGCACAACGCAGGCTTTGTCGCGCAAAATCTCGCATGGCAAGACTCAGTACGCCACGGTGATGGTCGGCTGACTGCGCAAAGGTCGTCCAGCGAAAACTATTCCTCCGCTCTGATGACTGTCTCCTTTCCCCATCTCCTTACTAAGTTTTCTCGAGGCTTCATGATTTTTGGCGTACTAAGGCTTCGCGGTTGAGGGTTAGTTCCTGTGTTTTGCAGGCGGCGATTGTATTTATACGTCCTCAGAAATCATGATCTCCGGGTAGCTGTAAAAAATTTCGTTGAGTTGGAGTGACCCAGTTTCCTCAGCGAAGCATTGCCACCAAGAAGCTATAATGTCTTGATATTCTGCAACCTGTATTGAAGTACAGAAAGGCACACTGCCTTATAGAACTTGGCCTTTTGTAAAATACAGGATATTATTAGGGCTATAATTGATTGTCTAGTATCTTTCCGTGTGAGGAATTTGAATCGTAGGGTGTCAGTTTTATATCTTGTAATTTTCAAAGAAAACATCAAAGAGACTGAAAAACTGCTGGAGGCAAACAATCAGCAGCGTTTCACCCATACGCTATCCCTTTTGCTGTCTATCTGTATTCATAGAGATTTCAAATTTGCTTATTTTTATCCTCTTATTCATTTTCATTGGTAAGTTTCATTGTAAGAATAGTGTTTTTTTATGGCACACACCTCATGTAAGCTTCTGTAAGCTAAATAAAAAGACTTACGAGAAGCTTAAAACAACCTCGGGTTTCTACTGCTAGTGTCTATTTCAAGTAACATTAGAGCCAGATGCCTTTGTCGCGAAAGCGCGCCGATACATTACTTTATTCTATTGATTCCTGCAACCTAAATAGTGCCGGAATAGGTTTGAGACCAGAAGAACACGCGTTGGGAGTTCGTATCAAACAGCCTTTTCATTTTGAAATCCGAAAACCCATCCGGTATAATCACCAACTAACCCCTCGCGTACATGATATTGTTTTTCTGAGGCCTCCATATTGTCAAACCATGGAAAATTTTACTTTCTATTTTTTTAGCTGTTCTGCTCTCAGTTATTTTTTGAAGCAATATAGACGAATAGTTTACCTCCGCGAAAGCATGCGGCTTGAACAACAAGTACTTCCGAAGAGTACCTGCAGTTTGGTAGGGAAAATTTTATTCGTCTGCATTTATTTCAACTTCTGCTCCCCATCTTTACGAACTAGCAGCGCAGCACAAAGCTGGTTTTTATCAAATATCAAGTTTGTTGTTTTCGCAACTTTCTTCTTGGTGGCTGTGCAGATGAGGAGAAAGAATACACGAAGCATTGAGCGTGCAAATGGACAGTGGTAAGAAAATGAGAAAAAGTACCTGCGCAAGCACTGCTAGATTAGACGCTCAACACGTGAAAAAATGCACCCTTTGAAGTTATTAACATAACAGAAATATTAACTGTTTGGTCATACTAGTGTTAACCTATACCTAACAAGCGAAACGTCTCTGCTAGCGCATTATGTCGCACTAGGCTGTAATTACGTAAGAAACATATATATATATATATATATATATATATATAAAACTAATCCGAGTAATTATACATAATTATCAAACAAGGTCTTGTCGCTATGCATAATATTGCATATAAGCACGAATAATGGCCTTAAAAAGAAATTACAAAGCTGAATAACGACTCGAAACGAACTCTCAGCACCTTCGCGATTGGGTTAACCTTGAATTGCGTAATGATCAAGATGTCCTGGCAAAAAGATTTATATCGTGGTCCTTGTGGTGATCACAGGTCGGCAGAAAGGAGTTTTATTTTGCATATGTGAAAAAAGCGCCAAAGTTAAAGGAAATAGATAATGGCATTCATAATATTAATAGGTCTGTCAAATTGTTTCTTCGCAATGGTGAAGTCTTTTCTCAAATATCTGAAGATTTCTTAGATGCTTTGCGCTCAACTGCCCTAGCACATAAAATGAAAGATTGTGCTTTCATTGCCATCTCGTAAAAGACTTTCTAGTATGAAAACCACCTGAGACTAGTTTTATTCATTCCAGTTTCATGTGGCACGATGGCCAAAACAAAGCAAAAAGAGCTGCATCAGTGCATCGTTTAATTGTGCCACAACCACATTGCAGCTTTGCAACGAAGCATAGCAAGAAGCAAAACGATTGCTGCACACAAACTGTTATCCAACACAAGGTTGTTAAGACTTGAGAAATGGTTACAATTCAGTAAAGGTAGCAAAAAATGTGGCAATCGTAGAGTAAGAACATGAACCAGAAGATACGACACAGAAATAAAACCCGCTTGATTTCATTCAATTGAGAATACTGTTGATGATAGCTATGCAATAAATGTGGTGCTAATAGTATTTTATATTAGAGTATCTTAGCATCTTCATTACTTAGTTTACACGTGATTTAAGTTATCCTTCAAGCTACTGTGGCTCTAAAGAAACAGCTGCAAGCACGAAATAATCGGTTCCATTCGCGCGCTGCTGTCGTCTGTTCAAGAGAACCGTGCAGACTAACTTTCCACAGCGTCTTAAAAAGTACTTACTTCCTTGCGGTTCTGCCCTGAAATAGGCAAACAAGAGCTTAGTAAGGTGTGGGGGCGGGCTGGTTGGTGATGCATTGTACGACGAAAAGGGTGAAAACAATACACGGGGCAAGAAAGAGGATAGCGCTTGTCCTTCGTCCGTTTCTTGTGTCCATGGATTTTTTTCCGGCTTTTCGTCTGACGAAGCAAAAAAGAGCCATTATAAAAAGTTTGTTATGACAAGATTTTTCATTCTATCAAGCACAGGTGAACAAATTCATACAAGAGGACGTGGGCGGCTGGGAAGTTCTCTTGAAGACGCAGTGTTTCGACCAGTAGTGCACAAATGCATCTATGTATCAGCATTATCTTTAGATGTTTTTCTGAGCAATTCTACGCAAATTCAAAAGTGCCGTTAAAGTATTTAGTGCGCCATGGAAGCAGATTCCCCGCTTGTATTTGGTGGCAAAAAATTTTATGACTATTTGAGAAATAATAGTGACCTTCGTTCCCCACCCGCAATTCTTAGACAAACTTTCCGCCTCAGTAGTAGGTGCTGTCGAAAATAATCCGTCGGTCGTTGAACTGTTTACCCGCAGCAGAGCCGTGCGGACCGTGCGATGCAAGGCGGGGCTACGTTTAAATTAGACCATCTGTGCTTACGTGATCGTGTAAGGCTTCGAAATATTCTTCTCGTTACAGAGAGTGTAGATCAGGTAGGGATAGAGCTATGCAGGGTAGATGGGTCAGAGAAATGGCCCAGGTAGTCGAGTACGGGCACAAAGAGAGAGCGTTATGCAATACCTTAGCTTCCACTGCCAACTTGAAATAATAAACACAACCTGTTACCCGCAGGAGGCTCCATGTTTTTCGGACGTTGAGAAATGTTCAGAACATTTTTTTGTTTCATACTTCACAGACCTCCACGACTTAGAATAGAATAAAAACACGCACTTCTGAATTGGGCAGATATGATGCACCGGCGAAAAAAAAATTAACATAACTGAAAACTTTCGTGCACCACCAAAAGAATTCGTAATCCCCGGAATGAAATATCTGGTCCGCCGGTTGCACAGCAATATTGGTCGTGATGCTCAAGAACAAAAAAGTAGACATTTTTAAAGGCACTCTTCACAGAAGGGAACCTCGAGGAAAGCTGCTACTATATTCACACGCTTACGTCCTGACGAACTCTCGCTGCAAGTTTCATGCATACGTCAGTCTTTTGAGCTAACAGCGGCGGCTAGAGATATACTTTCGCTTCAATGCTTGAGCAAGCCAGAATTTGTGAGTGCTTTTCTACGTCTTGAATTCTCCTCTTAAACTGTGGAATGACACAGTGGCCCAGATATCGGACTTAAACAAAATATTTTCTCCTTGTCCGAATGTCTCAAGCGACTACCTACATTCGCACACATTTAGCGTTTTTGAGCACCGAGTTCTTTCTTTGCCGGTTGTTTCTTGGGCTCCTTAGCTGCCGCATTCCTCAGAGAACGAGAACAATTGTACAGCGGTATGGTGTGGCCCCACTTGCTTTTTATAGTTTACACAAACGGCGTATCTCTCGCCTTCTGTTCCTAAGTAAGTTTTTGATTCAATGACTCCTGTTAGTCTCATTTATGCGCACCCAGTAGTTAAAGAAGGAGTCGGTATAGAAGTCCTACTAAAATAAAAGAAATACACTTTCATGCCTGCCTTGTTTTGTGAAACACTCCTGAAGTGCAGCATTTTACTGCGGAAATGTTATTTTTCTAGAGGGCATCATGAGGCACTTTTTACAGAGAACGCTCTACTTCACGACCAAATTTGCAAAAGCAGTTTCATCGTTGAAGCCTGGCCGAAATAAATAAACAAAAAATATTGCCGCAACCGGGTCTCGATCCGATCAGCTTAGCTGGCCAGCGCACGAGAACACTACGTTTTTACCGCAGTTTTTTTTTTCTTTGCTGCTTGGAAGTCAATCCCGCTGAGCTTTACGTGCATTTAAAGCAGACAGCTGGGCTAGTTGGTGATCTTTAGATTCAATGCACATGGTAACTGCGCTAGAGACACGGTGATGGAGAGTGTGCACCTGCAGGCGGATTGCTTGACGAAAGCAGGCTTCCCTAGGGAACTCCTGACATCTGTCGCTGAAGGCCTGCAAAAAATGATAACCGTTAAGAAACCGGCAACGACGACTGAGCTACAAGCTCATGAGCGGGTTAGATACGTTGCACTGCCCTACATCCATCAGCTGACACACACACAGAGAAGGTGGCGCAGAAAGGCAAGGTCCGAGTTGTGCTGACTGCACCCGATAAACTCGGAAAATTGTGTAAAGCTGTTATTGTTGCCTCAATTCTGAAGAAGCCCCTTTGCCCGATAAAACATCAAAGGCCAATTGTGGCCTGCAGGACTAATGCGGTATACAGAATTCCCCTGACCTGCTGGAATTGCTACATCGGCCAAACTGGCCGATGTATCAATGTTCGGCTTATGGAGCACAAGCTGGCTGTCGAGGCATTATCAGGTCTGGGACACTTGGCGGCACATTGCAAACGATGTAAGGATAAATGTTCTCCGATATTTAATCAGACCAGGTTCATTTTTGTAATTTCAGATCAAAAACAACGCGAAATACTTGAAGCATTCCTCATTCACATAGAACGACAGCCTTGCGTAAGCAACCAATCGGTATCACTGTCATCTAAAGAAATAGATTTCCTGAACAAGAAGGTGCCGTTGCACATGCGCTTTAGGGTGTGATCTGATGTACACGTTGCCTATATAATCATGTGCCTGTCTGGATTAAAGCCAGTTGATGTTAGCGTTCGTGGTGTCCTTCTATCTTCGTCCGTGTCTCTAGCGCAGTTACCATGTGCATTGAATCTTTACGTGCACACATGCTATACCCCAATTCAGGTACACATTATCATATCTTCGTACACTCACTCCATCTGCATATCATAATTACGGAAGACATAGATACGCGTCAAGAACCAAAAACCATTCAGGCGGTCGGTCCTGCGCAGCACAAACCCCTCGCACCAAGTCACACTGTTAGCTGATGGAATCGTGCAGCTCTTCCGCAGGCTAAAAACGCCAGTCGACACTAACAGATTGCACGGCATCACAGAGTCTTCCAGGACAGGCAAGAACCCTATAGGCCATGGCAATATCCAAACGTCGTTTTCGATTGTCCGCTGAAGTAGCTCCCAAACACAGCATCACGGCACCACATTAAGAAACCATCGACCGTCTATGGCTGGCCGCACTCCCGACAGTTCCCCTACTATGGCACAATACTCCCCTTGGCGAGAAGCCAAGCCTTAACGGGTACAGTCGAAGTATGGAGTTTAAAAAATTGTGCAGCCAATTGATTATGCTTTCCCTGAACTCGATAAGTACACTATAATCCACAAAACCAAGGTACGGCCGCTGATACACGGACACAGGGAATAGAAATTCTATTTGCGCTTTTTGTCATCTGCCTTCGGACAGGTCGAATAAATATTGCAACGAGAAGCGGACCGTCAACAAACCAAAGGTATCACAAATTTACAGGAAGCCTTAACTCGATAGAGTTTCTATAGACAAATAATATAGACGATTGTATAGACAATCTATAGATTTATGGCCACACACTTTTAGTAAACTTTTCCTATAAACAGTTTATAGACAAATGCCCACTGAAAGTCTAATAGAAGCAGATTTATAGACTATCTATATACTTATCGCCATAAGCTTCCTGTAGATTTCTCTATAGACATTTTATAGACAAATATGTACTAAGAGTGTGATACACAGGTGTATAGACAGTCCACAGATATCTATAGAGTTATCGCTATGCACTTCCTGTAGATTTCTCTCTATAGGCATTTTACAGACAAAAGTCTTCTGGTCCAGTAGACTTAGGTCTATAGACTGTCTATAAACAATTCATAACTTTATGGCCTAGCAATGCTAAGACCGTTGTCTATAGCCATTCTATAGACCTCTCTCTGCTGAACCTTCAGTAGATCATTGTCTATAGACGGACTAACACTGTGAAAAAAGGTCATCGCACGGCCTTCACAAATTACATCACGATCAATATACCCACAAATCTAGTTTTCTTCCCAGCTATTCAGGCTGCAAATATGCTATACATGCACCACAAGAATGCACCACATTATACAAATAAACGTTGAAACTAACGGCCCGGCTAATTTCTTCGGAAGCAGTCTTGCGGCCTGTCGCCTGCAATCAGTCATGCGGGCACGTTGACCTGTACAGCGTAAAAGAAAAAAATGATATAACGGCAGCTGAAAAAAAAAAAACAGAAACATGCAAAGTGCGCATCCCGCGGTGTCGCATGCCGATACTTGATTCTGAGATAGCTTATTTGCAGCACATTAGAAATATAACCCTGCGATCAATAAACTTTGAGTTATGCTAAGGAAATGTACAAAAAGACTTTTACCGAAAACCCTTACTTAAAAGCGCGGCACCCGTTACAATTCACTCATTAAAACTGGATTAAATTTTTGAGTTTACACCGCCGGCACGTACCCTCTTGTGCATTTTTCGGCTCTAACTTCCACTACATTTCAAAATATCCGCCATCTCTAAAACATAAAGCCTGAGGGTACATTAAAGCACCGGGTATTACCTACATGGCAATCCATGGTGAATATTGGTAATTTTTTTATAGTTGTAACACTGACTTGCTTGCGTGCAAGGAACTGTCGTCGGCTTTATATGTCTTTGAAGCAGCAGTCTCTTTACTGCCAATGATTCTGGAAAGAAGTACCCGAATAGAGTGCCACAGTTGCTATTCCATACTTTTCAGATTGAGAGAAATAAAATGAAGATGTGAATAATCGCTTGCACGGCCGAAATTAACTCCTAAACTTTTGTTTTTCAAGGCTGGATGCATAAGCGTCAACGATGCAGTAGTACATGCTTAGAGCTTCACGCACCTACAATGTCTTCGAACTATTCCACAACACGGACGCACGCGCAGCCCTACCAAAAGCTCTGGCACGTATTGTCGCGACCGAATGCGATGCGAAAGCAAAGACCTCCTTTCTCGTTGCCTTTCTCTCTCCTTTCCTGCGACTTTTAAGGACCAGGAAGAGAACTGGCGTAAGGAGGAGCCAACGGGAGTTATTCACCCGTCCGGCTTATTTGTTCACCTCTTGTCCTGTCTACGATTTCACACTCTCTCCACGGCAGTGGCGCATACACGGTGCTGCTCGTCACCGCCTACTTATAAAATTTTAGCAATGTTTTCGCAGATCAGGTGTTCGACGCCGGACGGGCTACCGAATAAAATGATTGCTACTCCCTCGGCGGCCGCCACACTCAATACGGTAAGAGTGAAATTCTGTATCAGCAAGTCATCGATCGGGGTCCCCTGAAGCACAGAATTTGTTTCATTGTTAGTCATGGCCAGCTTATGGAAGCCTCCGCAACGGAAGACATCGCGGCAACGAAGTTTCGTGTTGTGAATGGATGATGCTTTCTTCATTAACGTAGAGGCGATGGTGCTTTTCAATTCTATAATATGCTGTAAACTCTGGTGAGTTGCGATCGGAGCTCAGTTGCTGCACTACTTACAGAGAAGCTCTCAGATGCACAATTTTGATGCGAGGGGCGTCGCTCAGATAAAATACCCCTTGTTCTGCTCGAGGCTGTGTGTCGTCGCGTGCCCAAGACATTAGCACCACGGGACCGGACAGGTAACATCAAGTGACCATTGCATCACAACTGTCTTCTGGTGTCACGTGGCAACACGTGGCAACGACGTCGTTCTCACGTGACCGTGAACGTCATCGGCAGCGCGCAGCCGTTCGAGAGCGCTCATCACAGAAGTTGAGGCCCTCTATATTTTATAGCAGATACAAAAGCTGAAGTCGTAAAACTATGCGGCTGCTCCGGTCAAACACATTAATGAGGCAGCATAAACAGCCGTGCAAATTTTACGCATGGATGAGGCGAGCGGCGGTTTTGGAAAAGGTTTTGTTTTTGAAGAAAAAAATTTGCTTATTTATTCAGATTGAATCAATATGAGCAAAAATTTCTAGTCGGAAAAACTGACCTAGTGCAGTAGAGCACAAAGATCTATATAGCAATGACGTTAATAGCATCAATTGTAGGGTCGAAATTGACAGGTGCCGCAGTAAATGTCTCCGTAAAATTTCGACCGCCTGGGGATCTTTAACGTCCACTGACGTCGTGTGCTGGGCGATGTAAGTGCACGTTAAAGATCCGCCCGCGGTTGAAATTATCCGGAAGCTTCCACTATGGCACCTCTTCCTTCCTTTATTCTTTCACTCCCGCCTTTAACTCTTTCCTTACGGTGCGGTTCGGGTGTCCACCGAGATATACGAGACAGATACTGCGTCATTTCCGTTACTAGGATAAGGGTGCGGGCTAGTTGGTAATTCATGATTAAAAATCTAGAGCGCAGTTTAAAACAAACAAGCCCAAAGACCAGAGCAGACACACGAGCGCTCGTGTGTCTGCTCTCATCTTTGTGCTTGTCTGTTTTAAGCTGCGCTCTAGATTTTGTAATTTTTTTCCTGAAAACCGATTCTATTTTTTTTGCGAACGCAGTACGCCTGGAAGCAGTGCGAGTCAAAAGGGGTTAGTGAGACGTTTGGAAGGAATACAGAGGATAATTCCATCCACCTTTTGCAGTTGTGCCATTCGCTTGAACGCTGCTACCACGCATGCGTTTCTGACGGCTGTTTATGCTTTTAAGAGTTAAAAGAAGTGCTCTATGATCTGAGAAATGCTTTGGTACAGACGTGAGCACCTTTTGAAATTTGTCTTTCAGGGCGTCTTCACCTTTATCATAATAGGTTGCCCAGTTTCATATTAGTAGCATGTGTTACCGCAGCATTCACTAACGTGACGGAATTCAAACTGTCGGTAACTTAGTGTGTACACGCCATTGTCAAGAAAGGGCTTGAAAAATATCTGGCTCGGCGAACTATATTAACTGTAGTGCACTTTAGGGCTGTGCGAGTTTCGTATTCGCGTATTCTCCGTCAGAGTAGCGACACGATGAGATGAGCGTAAGAACTTTCTTTGCGGGGTTACAGTGGCAGCAGCTGGCAAAGGAGAAAGTTAATTGGAGAAATATAGGAGATGCCTTCGCCCTGCACTGGGTGTGGTCAGGGTGATGATGATGACATTGTTTGGAAGCATGAAAACATACTCAGTTGGGAGTAAGCATCCTTGACGTATAAAGAATGGTTCCTAGGAAATTGGATTTTACCACATATATCGATTCCACGCGGGGAGAATAAAAGTACGGTACAATTTGCAAGATTTTGCATTTTCACCTTGATATTTTCATGTTATTGTGCCGCTTCGGATTAGTATCTGCCGCAAGCTCATAGTCCACAGCGTACCGAGAAAAAAAAAACGTTCAAAGCAATAAGTTTTTTCGCATACAGCCCCTAAAAAAAAAAAAAACCGGGAATCATTATACTTTCCATCTAGAGGGTTTCTTGTAGAGGGTCGCAGCGGAATACCAAATCAAGAAATCTCAGTTGAGCCGTCATCAGGCAATTAAATTTTACGTATATCGTGCAGGCAGTAGCTACGAAATCAAAACTGCAACCAGTGAAACAACATTGAGGGAGAAAATATCACTTCGTCATTAAGCAAAGGAAGCTTTTCATGCGGTATTACTCCCGCTTATGCCAAAAAAAAAAGCAAACGCAAGACTAACGGCCGTGGTCTGAACACCCCAAAATGTCATGGTAGCACTGAGGGCTAGCAAAAAGTATTCAAGTGCTACTACGCATTCCGCGCTTCCTCGCGTCGAAAAACAAGCTCTCGGTAGTTGGCGTTTCTGAAGACACCTTCCGGCTTCTCGTCTTTAGAGAGACGTTGCGCCCCGCTGCACACGGAACCCGAGATCGTAGAAGTATCCCACGTTCGGTAGCATTCATTGCAAGCCATCATGTTCTGTCTCATTCACACGGCCACTCTCATGTCCCTTGACAGGAGATGTAGGAAGCCGCGATCCCCACTTCCGCCCTACGACCCCGTAAAAACTGTCCTGCGTTTAGAGCCGATCAAAGCGCTCAAGCGCAGCTGAACCTAGCTTCTGAACAGCGCATCTTAAGGATCAGTGTCCTTGTAACAAAGTTAGGTTCGCAGGCGAAGTGGCCTTCAGTACTCGTTAGGGCTTTTTTTCGCTGTTCCTTGTATGTTCTCTGAAGCCAGCTTATATTCGAAGCGGCAGTCGATTGGAAAGGAGAAAAATAAGTGCTACTACGCCGAGGCACCGTGGGCTCGTCAGACTGCTGCAGCATGCGAGGAAGCTTGCGTGAGTGCATGTGGAGGAATAGGGTCGAAGCTTTGCCGAGGGTCGCCGGGCACATCCACTGTGCTTCTGCTCAGAATGATGCTCCGAATTAATAAACTTTCAACTCGCCTTCCGTGTTCTAGCGGTCTTGGTTACGATAAGACAATCAAGACCGCTCTGTGGCACGTTACTGGTTAATGCCCTGGACACAACGCTCTTAACGTTAAAGAGGATGCTAAATAAAGCTGTTTGTGTAACCCTAAGTGAACAATAAATTTAGTGAGCTGAGGGTGCCGTAAGAGCGTCTGCCTAACAAGAGAAACATAAGAATGGTTCACCTTTGTTAGCACAGTGTGACAGCTGCCGAGAAAAGAACACCGTGAGCCACATGAGTGACGCCGTAACGGAAGGCGACAGGCAAAATGCGAACACATGGGTTACGCCAAGCTACGCTAATATATCGGCACACTTGCGCTTGTCAATTTCACACCTCCTAAACTACTTCCCATTTCAAAGCAATAATCTATTTGAATCTGCCTGGTCGTGCACAAAGTCCCGAAAACAACTCTACGAATTTTAATGCCCAAAGTATACCGAACTAAAGAGTGCAAAGTAAGCCCGGCTTCTCCCAGGATGAAAGTTACTTCTGCACTCTTGTCACACCGTTCAAAGATTGGAGGGGCCAATTGGAGTCAGCCTTAAGGGTACGAGGTTCAACTTTAATGAATATCACCCGAGCTAACAATTATTAATTTAACTGCCACCTGCCAAGGTGATCAGGTTGCTCAAAATCCGGCGGGAAGGTTGTAATAAAGCCATCTGACTCAGGTGGACCCTCTAGACTGCTCCGGATATTTATTGCTCATAACCGCGACGACGCCACATTTTCTGCAGAAGCAGAGCCTCATTCCCATCCTGGTTGCGGTAGTATATTGTACAAATCATCACTAGTGAACACAATGCCTGGTCAGGCTGGTTTCTCATTTTGCTCGCGCTCGAGTGTAGCAATTAGGTTTCCTGTCGTCTCAATCGTTATGGGATGAAGTGGCTGTAGACCAGAACGCCGTCCCTTCGCTTCTTTAGATTTTTCCTGTTTTACGACATTATAATGAAACTACTGTTTCTTTTTTGGTGACGGTGATGGAAGTGCACGCTGTTGAACTTCAGTCCGGTCGGCCAACCGCTGCCGCCCAGACGAAACGTCTTGGCCTCCCAAATAACGCAAGCAGCCAGGCCACCGTGGTGCATTCAGCCACCAGTGATGACTCTTCGGCTGACGACGGGTTCATCAGAGTCGTAAGCAAGAAGGCCAAACGGAGACTGCGCAAAGGTGAGGACTCGTCGTCGACGTGTACTTCCACGATTACTGCGGAGCGAGGATCATCGGCACATACTGTCCTCTTTGTGCCAGAGACTCCCACCGACAATCTCAACCACATCAATAGGCAAGCCAAGCCTGCGTTCCTGGAGGCTCGCGTCCTGGGAGCAATTAAAGATGTGAGGGTGAATCGTTTTAGGAATGTTGTCGCCATTGATGTCATGGACTGGAACGCGCTTGAGAGTTTGAGCAACATCAGAGCGCTCGGCGGCATCAGCGTTCGTTCCCATGTCCTTTTAGGGAGTGGCACTACGGCAGGCGTCATTTACGATATCAACGTAGCCATCCGCGACTCTAGCCATTTTGATTCAACCAGCTACCGACGGTGTAGCCATACTGCAAGCTCAGCGCCTTGGAAGGACAAAGTGCATCAAGTTGACCTTCCAAGGGGACTGCATTCCATCGTACGGGAAGGCTGAGCACTTTCGGCATGCAGTTCGGCCTTTCGTCTCGAAGCCTCTTCAGTGCCGGAAATGCATGAAGATAGGACACGTGAGTAGTGTGTGCAATTTTCCCATCGCGCGCCCACGGTGTACTCAGCCACACAGCGGCGATTCTTGCCGGGCGACAGTCCTTACGTGTGCCAATTGCCGCGGCCCTCATGACGCTGCCTTAAAAGATTGTCCTCGCCTGAAAATGGAAAGGGCGATACTCATATGACGAGACAATTCCACTCAGAGAAGCTGCCGCTAAGGTGCGACGACGTCGTCACCCTCGTCACAGACCTCCTAAATGTGTAGCGAGCATTGGAAAGGATCGTCCAAGGATTTCCGCAACTTGACATCCCCCTCCGCATACTACTTAAAGGATTAATGACTGGCGAGGCACAGACGTTTGTCGCAGACGGGCCTCGGCCATCCCTTCCTGCGCTACACACACCCGCAGTGACCAAGCAGGTATTGCGCACTCAGAGTCCCGAGCCGATTGCTAGCCAAGCGCAAGTCACAACTCCGGTCCAAGACCGGGAGTGCCAAGTGACTTGGCCATCGCTCCAGATGCACCCAGCACCCACCCCAGGACCGCGCACCCAATGTGTTGAGCCTATTGCTGGTCGGGTAGTAGGCCAGAAAACGGACCAGGTTGCAGACGAGCAAGTGATTTCAATGCTAAAGCCAATCGTGAATGCCATGCGTGTGCTGCTTTCTAGCATGCACACACCAGCTGCACAGAATGCACTGCAGATGCTGGATTCGCGGTATCCAGTGCTTGCAGCTGTCCAATAGTTAGCACAACGCATCCTCCAGCCTCATCCTTCGTGAAGAAGTCCGATGCTTACGTTGTCATCAACATTATCACCCTCAACGGCAAGCAGCCTTTCTTGACATTGAAACGTCTGTGCTGTCTTGTGATGGAGGGCCTTCGATCTCTTCAACTCGGGTCGCAGAAGTCGGCAGCCCTCAAGGTGTGCAGGCTACAGCTGCGGCGGCCTGTGACTTACAGTGCTTGTGTCATTGCCTGTTGTACTTGCTACGGACCGCATTTTTCAACTTATTTTTTACACCCCCCTCATCCCTCTCCCCCAGTGCAGGGTAGCCAAGCGGAACGTTTTACTGGTTAACCTCCCTGCCTTTACTCTACCACTGCTCTCCCTCTCAATCGTTATGACAGCATCATGCACTGTCACTTCGGGCATGGAACCGCGAAGAATGCCAGGAGTGTGGTCCTATTTGGACCTTGATGCAACAAACTCGATGGTGCATATATGCCGCACAGTTTTTCTGATTTCCGCCTCCACGTAAACGTTTAAGAAAGTCTCATCGCGTAATTAGCTGATGACGATGAACTATATTAAGGCCGAAATCTTGTCTGTTCACCAGCCCCCAAACAGGATGATGTTCAGTTGTACTCAGGAAGTTTGGCGTTTGCATCCTTGTAAGCTAAGAAGCAAGTGCGATGGGAATCTATCAATGCGATATTTTTATGGAGCTCGTGTCGCGGAAAAGCCGACGTCGGCGTCATAGGCCATGAGTGAAATATCCTCAAAATCCCCAGATAAGCTACATAGGTGGGTCACCTAGGCCACGGGACTATGTTGCTTCATCACAACCTCTCCACCAGACTGTGGCCAAACTGAGCCCCGTGTCTGGTGCACGTAAATTTAATAGAGAGTTTCAGAATAGCATATGAGCGCTTATGTACGCTATACGCAAGAATTTAGCGAGAGGTTACAGGGAGAATCGCATAAGCACCATTAGTTTATCGCATGCTAACCTGAACGCAGCGATAGCGCAGTCCGCCGTAGCGCCATCCGATGTTTAAATCTGAAAATATTTTGTTACACATTTTTCGCATTAAGCCAAGGCTATCCAAGTCGTATCGCGTAGATAGCCAGTTCCATGGCCAGTTAAGTCGAGTCAGGGCCCAAGTTCTCATAGCTAACTGAACCGAACAAGGCTTTTAATAACCTCCTGTTGAGTTCTTTCGGGCCCTTCTGCCTACCGCCGAAACGACTACATTTGAAAAGGCTTCCTTGGCGTAAAAATCCAAATAAAGGTAATCCACAATTAGCGGTGTCTTTTAGGCGTTAAGAACTAGAGAATCGTTACACAAAATTGAAAATTGGGCAAGTTTATCCCTCATTCGTTGTGCGGCTCGCGAGGAGAGGCAAAGCGAATATCACGTATACCACTTCCAGGCAATGAATATGCCTAAAAACCCAATACCATTGACGAATTCTCTCCGAAGTGGGTGACGTGGGCGCCGCCATATTGATAACGCTATTTTTCTTAGCGTAAGAAAGAGCAAGCACACTAAATTCAGAAAAGAACGTATGTAACGCGCACGTACATTTAACCTCGATTTGGAATAGCGTTTGGCGCATGAGCAGTACTAAGGACGCTCTCTTATAGCGTTCGCTATCCCTTTGCATACGTCTGCGTACGTTATAATAAAAGCCTCTAATGATTGGCAGCGGGAGGTTGCTCGTGCAGAGTAACCTGTGTCGCACAAACTACAACGCCGGCAGCACTTGTCATCGCAGGGCAGTGACGCGTCGGTTCACCGCTGTACCACTACGCCAAGAGCGGTATAAGGACCTTCAAGGATCCATGAATGCAAAGTAGAGAATAACCAATTCCGCATGCATCTGCATTAACGGGCGAACGCTATAGCGTCACACCCTTAAGGCGGAACTTGAGCGTTCCTTCCGATTTTTTCTTTCCCGTCAAATTGTTTATAAAGAATTCAGCGTTCAATTTAGGGTGCTATCCATACAAAGAAAAAAAAATGAGCCACGTTGGGGTTAACACCATAAAGTTAGGGATAAAGAACATTGGTTTAAAACGAAACACATTGGTTTTCGTAAAATTTTTAATCCAACAGATATTTCCACACAGCACCCTTTTTTACAGCCACAAAATGTTTATCACATACTGGAGGACACATCCGCAGATGATGAACCCTCTGCGGATCACGCTTCCTTTGCAAGGATTCAGACACGCGATTGCTGCAAAAGAAAATAAAAAATGCAGTTTTCTTCTTTTTCAACAACTCGGAAAGTATGCAAACATTGCACTTCAGAGTTGTAGCCAAAAACGATGACAAAGGGGTTGTTAGCAAACGTTTCGGTACCGGCGCAGTTTACGGCACGTGAAAGCGCTCACTGTATGAAGTGCACATAAAAACTTGTAAGCTACAATGCTTCTTCACTAAAGAATGCACTATAAATGTGTGGCACACTTCCGCCGTGGTGCAGACATTAGGCTCATTTCACGTCATGCGGATAATACCCGTGAACATTAGCGTTCAAGAACGGCTTTCTTTCAAAGTTATTCCTGCGCCTCCATCCTAAATCCATGTTCCCAATAAATCATTCTCTGCAGACCTAGGCATTCAGCGTCGATTATTTCCACCCTGAAGGAAAATCGGTTTTTAGGCAAAGGAAATGGCGCAGTAATTGTCTCATATCTTGGTCGATAGCCTAACCACATCGCAAAAGAACGGAGAAAGGTGGAAGTGAAAGACGAATGAGAGAATGAGGTGCATTAGTGCAGGGCTCCGGAAATATTTCAGCCACCTAGGGATCTTTATCGTACACTGACATTGCACAGCACACGAGCTTCATTGCGTTTTGCCTCCATCAAATCGTGGCCGCCGCGACCGGCTTCGAGCTCAAGAACGAAGGCTCAGTAGTGGAGCGCCCTAACCACTAAGCCAAAGCGGCTGGTTGCGCCCTCAACGCCCTATATAACCTCTCCAACACTGTGAGACAATGAGAAACCTATGACACATGAGAACAGTATACGAAGGAGTAATGAGGGGAAAGCGACAAACAAGAAACGTGTGTTACTTGCCACTTTTTCTAACATAAGAATGGCGTCATTATACAATACGGCACGAAAAAAATGTTTGCGTGAGGAAGCACAATACGCAGCGAAGTATATGTGTTAATTCGCAAGCACTATGAAACGCTTCAATACTGTCGTGCGTCTGGAGACACTGGGTAAGATAGAAACAAGATCCACAGGTGGAGCTCAGCAACTGAAGTACGAAAGGGCATACAAATCCCCCTTTTGCTCGCTGAGTTTCTGTGATAGCCACGGCTTGTCGCTCAATCGCAGAGTGAAAATGCAATGTCCTTGGAAGTCCTCCAAAAACAGAGCACCGCAAGGCAAACTACAACGAAAGACATAAGACAAGCTAGTATTGTGGTATTTCATGTTTCCTATATCTTTGGCATTGTTATCATTGTCATCATTGAGGTTTCTTGGTTTGAAATTACTCTTAAACTGAAATATAACGAGCCAGGTAATGCCCTTTCATGCTGATTAAATATAATGCGCTAGCTATAATAAACACCAGCTCAGAAAGCCGTGCAGATTCTACGACCCGCATTGCGATCTAACCTCGTCTTTGCCTCGAGTCTTCACTCTGGATGATATCACCCTCCTTTTAACAGGGAAGAAACACCCCCTGCGCCGCACACGTGCTCTAATCCCTCTATGTGCGGTTACCCTCCACTGCGGTCTTACCCGTGCAGAGGGGGTTGCGATTCGGTGGATCTTGGTCTGGGTTGCATAACTCCAGCCATGGTACGAAAGTGGCCGCAATTTCAAGGTTTATATTCCCGCCCCGAGTGACCAGTCTGCAAGAACAGAAATACTGAGGCCGGCATTCACCACCTGCGGCAGGTTTGCCCGGCGCTGAAGCCGACGTGATTTCAGCACCTGGCAGTAGCGGGTCACTCACCGAAGAATCCTGATTCTTACACCGCTTTGACGCAGGGACCACATCATCCTTCCCTCCTCGACATCATTAAAGCAGCGAACCTTTTTTCAGTTATTTAAGGATCTCCATCATCCGTCATTTTATGCCGTTTTATTCGCTGTGGAAAAAACATTGCTTTAAAAAAATAGCCACTTAAAAATGTGCTGATTATCACATTTATCCAAGCCCCACTCAGATATATACGCGGTTCGCCCCAATCCCTACACCGTGCAAGCGAGCGCCGAAAAACTTATCCCTGATGAGCTCCTCGTATCCTGATTGCTGCCAAAAACAGCAAACAGGACCCTTTTAATTAGCTTGTTTATTTTTTTCAGGGCTCATTTGAGATGGCTAATTAGCCGGCCATCACTGCCTGCTTCTAGGAAGTCGTATAGTTTTTGATTTTTTCTACGCAAGTTGTTTCTTCAGTCTTCAAAATTGTTCATGCCGTCTCCACAACTCTGTTTCTTTCTTCTCTTGGATCATCGCTACAAAAATATTGAAAACTGCATTTATTTTTTTCAGCAGCTATAAGCTGCTGACATAGTCAAGGGTTTGACGAAAATTCGTCTGGTCATGCATCAGTAGAAGTATTACCGTCAATGACCAAGTCAAAGTCAAGCTCAAGAGTTAAATACGCCTCCAATATTGCAAAAAACTTAAAAGCTTGATAGAAAGGACTTCCTTCTGCTCAAGGATTATCTTGCAGGAGTTTGAATAAATAATAACACGTATAATCAATGCAGTATGTAAGAGTTTTAGTCGTTTGTACGAAGATGTTGGCGAATACAGATGCAAACAAAGAGACAGAAAAAGTCTGCAATATTTAAACGTTACTTTTAATTTCTTAAACGTGACACGCTGTTACGAGATTGTCACTTAGTTGGAAGGACATTCGCTTTTCAATCCCATTTGACAAAGTAGCGGAGCCACAAGCTTGCCGTTTGCGATAACTGGCTTGAGTCGGGAGCTCTAAATATTCACCTCTAGTGATTCGGTCTTATTTTTTGATTTTACCGAATTAGTCGCACATCGATTGAGTAAAATTCTCAAACTGTTGTGCAACGTGCGATGCCATTGTGAGCTCATGAACCTCGGTAGGTCCAACTATAACAGTGCCTTATTTAGCGCACCTACTTCTCAACGTCTTTTTTTCTTCTTGTCATCTCACCACCTTCACAGGGTGGTTAATAGGTCCACCATCAGCGGAACATCACTGGAACTTTTGTGGTAGAGCTCTCTGAGAATGATTAGCACGTTATATTTCTTTTTACCAACACGGCTCTTTCTTGATAGAAAATTTGAATACGTTGAAAAACAAAGACCATAACCTGTAAACATAAATGTTTGAGCGTCCACTACTCCAGGTTATGTGTAGGCCACAGCACCGCATCTGCGACAAAATTTAAACATTGAAACACACCGCTTGAAGCTTGACTTTTTCCTGATCACACTGACTGACAACACAAAATGCGATATGAGCGAATGGGCTCGGTGACACCTTTAAGATGTCCCACAGACATTCTGGCTACAGCGCCCGGAAACACAGTCAGCACGAAGGAGACACCGCATGTGCTAACAGCGCACTAGCGCTACACATCACACTCTTTCGTGTTGTCCGTGTTTTGCGGGTGCTGCAGTCTTCACAATGAGCAACCAACTTTACCAATCAGCACCCTATCCTGCTAAGCTACAGTTTGTCATTCAGTAGAGGTTTTTCTGGCGGTGTGGATAACATGCTCAGGCCCATTGTAAAACTTGCGCATCGGTGTCATAATATACATATATGGGAAGAGCGAATTCTTGGCCCGTAGCCCGTACACGCAATGATTGGTGTCTCAAGCGCTATTCTGTAGTGATATACGTCAACTTTCGAAACTAACGTAGCCGCAGTAGTTGTGTCGATAAAATCAGGCCGTCATACTGCGTTATTGAACTTAATCTGTACGATGTCAGACTGGATTGTCTTACACACTAGCCGTAGATTAGATTTTGTTCTCCTGAGGACGCTGATAGTGCACTGGTACGTATAGTGGCCTTTCCTCGCTTTTAGCAGCTGTCCTTCCGTCCGGCCCTCAGTCCGAAGCCTGTTTTGTGGCAGGCTGCTCAACTACCTGCCGAGTGGTGACCAGGTGAGCAGCCTGCCCACCGTGTCTGCTGGCGGCAGCTCTATTAATCGTGCGAGGCTGCTCGGGAATCGCAACCTGGATCGCAACCCAACCTAAGCAACCCAATTCCCACCAATGACAGGACCAGCCATAGAGGAGCAGTGGCGCATTGCTTGACCATTGAACCACTGCGCCAGGAGTGGTAGGAAGACTACCTGGGATCTATGAATGAATGAATGTAGAGACTGAAGAATTCCGCATATATGAACGTTAACCGATTATCTCTATAAGAACAGCTGCTATCCGTGAACAACACATCTGTACACCGGAACCGAACTGAAAACCGAACTACAAACTCACCTATGCAAATGAGCCATATTTTTTCGTCTTCAGCATTTAGGTCAACCATGATCTGAAAGTTGCTAGTTCTTCCTTTCTCACTTTTATGGTGTCTCTGATTTAAAATACGGGGGTCAGCGTAAAACAACAAGGCCGCTTCTTGTTAACTCACCGTGCGTGTTGGTGCTCTGGGAGGGGGTACTTACCTACCAGTCATTAAAAACGCTTTGTTCAAGCTCCGATGCATCTCTCTTCAATTTCCGATCTGTCATGCAGCCAGAATGATGCTGTTTCGAATTATGCATGTTTTTTCCATCCTATTGGCTTTTTTGTTTTGAACTGTCATGGCTGCTTCCTCAGCTTCAGCGCGCATGCGAAATAGTGGCTAATAAAGCGTCCGTGATGCTTACTATGCGTACTAAAACCGCAGCAGTAGAACAATTAATGAGGCAAGATATTTGTGCTAGATTTGTGGTTTGGGTTTGTTGGTTTTGTTGCATGGCTGGAAGCACCACCATATTACTAACGGGGAGTATGATTTCCCAGATTGTTGTTAGTTTTGACACAGATTTTGCGTTGATGTATTGACAATGCCTTACCGTTATTCCTTTTTTATTCTTTGTGCTTAAAATTGCCTTGTATTCATTGTTATAACTGCACAGTTTTTACTCATCTTACGCTTTGTTCTGTTATCTCAGGAATGTTTTGTTTCTGTCATCTTTGACCTCTATATCATGATACGTTTTCGTTCCTGTTAAATATTTCTGCTCACTTTACATTTCGAGTTTACACTGCTCTGGCTCGCGCTTTTATTTGTCACTTTATTTTATTTCTTTTTTTATGTCCTCATATTCCCCACTTAAGGGCTCTTTCATGAGGGGTGAGCAGGTAGTACGGCAGTTTTGACGAAAGTTGGTTTTCGATGACAGTCTTGAATTGTTGATGATCGATTAAAGAAGCGATGTGGCCGGGCAGGTCGTTCCAGTCCAGGGCAGTTCAGACAAAAAATTATTTTTTGAATGTTGTTTAATGAGGGCCCTGGGGGCAGCGCATTAAATTAATCGCCGTCAGTATGAGCCGTCCTCGCCTTAGCAGCCTTTCGGTCTCCAAAGCCCCAGAGAAGTGGTCGCCACTGACTTCGCCCCACTTCAGCCTGTTGTTGTCATCTCATCGCAAGACAATTTGCGTAACACGCACCATTTGCGCCATCTTTGACACCCCTAAACTGAATCTCTGTTCCCAAGTCGCCTTTGACGCTACATTAGTTCCACCCGTAATCGGACATGCATTTCGCCAAGCACTCCGCGCCATTCGGGTGCTCCCAAGTGTCGGAGTAGGTCTCACATCAGTCCTCATTAGCGTGCGTGGAGAAAGTGGCTTGGCTCTTTGTACTGCGGGTAGCATGGCTTAAGCTCGCTTTGATTCCTCACGGGAAAGCGCCTGCTCTGGGTTCTCAGCCAAGACTAATGGCCGCCTTTTCAGTTGTTGAAAACACACCGTACCAACTGGGGCAGCCAGCAATTGCAGCGCGAGCCAGTGCTGCCTCATAGAAAAAAAAACGGGGTATACTCAACAAAAAATAACGTAACAAACGAAGCATGGGAGAACGACGACCCACACTAGAACATTGGCTCTAACAAAACGGCGTATAACAGGAACGCAGATAAATTTCTGTGATAAAGAGTAACAACATACGAAAACAAAAACTGAGAACGAGCGCCAACAGCACGGATACCACTTTTAACAATTCGCTGTCCCGTGATAAGAAAGGCAATGCCGAAAGCATTCCGCTAAAACCACGGTTTTCCATACTCTTGTGCAATTAAATCCCATCGATTGTAAGAGATTCTAAACAGTGTAAGAAAGCGTCTTTAGCAAACGTGAGTATACCTCATGACACACACCTAATACTTTTCTTTGCAGACCATTCGACTCGACAGTGATTTTTTATAAAGTTTGTAGCAAGGCTATGACTAGGGATTGGATTTTTCAGCCTAAATAGAATAAAACCGACAAACGTACGGTGTATCCTGTTCAAAATCCTGTTGTAGCTGTAGAAAGTTACTCACAGTTAGCTAGCTAGTGAGTTACAATAACGCACACCCAAAAGAAAAAATAGCAAAGGATGCATGACAAGGGCGCGGCAGGCGGTAGTATCGTTGGAAATAACGCAGTGATGCGTTAAGCGTACTCTCCCGCTACAGTATGTTCCTCCGAGTGCGGGGGGGGGGGGGGGGGGAGAATGGGCGGCTCCGCTCTCTCTCCAGACATAGTCGGCTAGTGCAGCACTGTTGACTGTCTCCTACAACACACGGCAGTTACTTGGTGGAGTAGGTTTCAGCAACGCATGTTAGACCACTGACTCGAAACCGTGCTTAAGCGCCGCGAAAAATGCCATGTTGTGTACACTGTGGTCGTTGTTCACGTACCGTCAACACGCTGAGCACCTGATTCTATTTCCTCTAGCTCAACCAAGATCTATAAGCCAAATTTAAGAGCACAGCTCACCAGTTGCCAGTAAGATTAGACTTGAGGTTTTGACCGACTGTCCTATCTGTCAGCTTCATTTCCTATTCAAATGATGATAACATTTTCTTGTGCATGCACGCTTCTAAATACGATCATGCGAACGTTAATTCTTAGTAAATTGAATGCTAACTCTTACAAAGAACATAAACTCCAAGTTAGTTTTCAGTACACGAAAAAACTACATGCAATTACACACAGAAAACGATTTTCATATCTCGAAAATAGTATTAATCGCGGAAAAAACGACAACAGGATTCTAAATGAAAAAAAACGAAGGAAGCTGAAAAGTCGAACCCCTTACTATTGAGCAGCCCAGGGGACTTTCATCTTATACGCAGTTCGCACTGCACATATACTGATGCACGTACAGAGGGTAAAACGTGTGTCTATAACACGTTCTGGACGTTTTTCGGGCTGAACACGGGATATCTAGCGATAGAAATTGTTTACACTCACTGGACAGTTAAACTCAAAAGATTTATTCGTCATTTTCCGCCTTCCTGGTCGTAGCGGCTTCGAGAACTGTAGACCATTCTAGACATATGTTTGCCCTTTCTACGAGTTGGTATGCACCTCTACTAGAGCAGATCCTCCAGTACTACGAACTAAAAGGTCGTCGGAGAGCGAGACCATTTCCATTTCGTCTCATACGCCTGCTAAAGATGCCATTTCTGCCTCCGGGATATGTGCATTATGCCAGCTGCGACCTCTTGCATGGCTTGAGCCCGTGCATGACTCGAATGCCACCCCGAAAAAACAAGTTAGGGAACAGTCAGGAGCGACAACGCTCAAGTACCGTTTTCTTATCTAGGCGAAAAGAAGGATTCTGTATGCGTGTGGCGTTCTGTCGGGTAATTGTGAGAGCCGATGCCGCTATTTTCTCGGCTGCTGAAATGCATGCCAAAAGACTGCATGCAATGGGAAACTACGCAGTACAGTGGCTGGCATAGAAAATTTTGTTAGCTCAGAGGATGTTCGCTGACGGACACACACACACACAAAAAGAAAAGTTTCTTCCTGAAAACTTCATTTGTATTGAAAACTTTAGTTTGTATTTTGCATATCCGGCGACTTCAAAATTAGAAACGTAGAGAACCAGGCAGTCATAAGTTTTATGTTTGATGGCTGTGTCGCCAACGTTGACTTTCTCGATCCTGTGTAATGTTCTTCTTGGATAGTTTCCGCTTGTTGAATTCCGGGGATGAAAATATTCAAGGGAAAGAAGACCCATTCCTTAAGTCCTGGAATATTTAGAAAAAAATTGAGTGTCAGCACTGGCAGAAATATTTTATCATTTTTGAGGCCTTATTATAGGTTGTGCAACCTGGAGTGCTCCCAAGTGCTTTCACATGAAAAATCAGCCCTGATGTCATTTGAGAAAATTCTGTAATGCTTAAGCGGGCGCTTAAAAAACTGAGGACGCATCTCTGGAAAGCAGCTTCGTCGGTTTTTCCAAGAAAAAAATCATTTGGTAGACAACCCACCTCACCTGTTCTCCGCCCGAGGTTTCATCGTAATGATCAGATCCTCGGGTGTACTTTCCATTTACCTGCATTTGATATCCTTAAGAGCGGACTACTTTCAAAGCAGCTAACTTATAACGTTTTACTCTTCTCTTCGCAATCAAGTAAGCTTGAAACCGTGAGATATTCTTATCATCCTCTATGCGCAGATGTGTGTGGATGGGGGCGATATAAACGCCAATTAGGCAACGGCTTGTATCGAATGTATGGGTGGAACACAAAAGAGATTTCTGAAATGTCAATAAGCTTATATATTGAGAGCGGTGAACGCTATTGCTGCGTACATTGCACTGACTTCAATCTACTCGTAAACCTATTGTTTTAAACATATCTTATCTTTCCTTCCCATCGTTCTAAGCGATGTTTACGGTCAATGTTAGCGCTTCACTGCGAATAAGTTCTAGAGCACATTTATTCAATTTCACTGGTGCGGAGCAGCGTGATAAGCAGCGAAGACTAACGCGTATCGGCCTCTTGTTTCTCCGGGCAACTTGCAGAAAGCAAGGCCAACTAAACGGCAATCACGGTTGAGAGATATTTCTTTCTTTTTTTCGGGTGCAGTAAACTTACCAGAGATAAATGGCCCTCCTCTGCCTAACACACTAACACCGTTAGCCTAGTCGTTCATATCTGTTCGCGTACCAAGCGCATTAGCTTAAAATATGCACATTGTCCTGTACAAGGATATAGGAGAAAGTTTTATTGCAGAAAGTATAAATTTTGTCTTGAAGTATAGATTAACTTGCCAGAATAGACATTTTTTGCAGAAATGGCATCTATTATGCGAGTAATTGTAGCGTATAAAAGACTTCCCGAGTCCTTATATATTTCAACTAGATTTCTTTTACACGGCTTATTCTGATAAGAGTTGCCCCCCAAATCGGCTTAATTCTCTTATCTTTCAGCGATCATAGTTTATTTAGTTGTTAGATTAACTGCCACAAACAGCAAGTGGTGCTGAATCAATCTTCAAAAGCTAAAATAGTTTCTTTAACCATTTGTTCTACGCATGTTTAAGAAACGACTTTGTTGAGATCTTTGAAAATATACGTCGTTATGATCTGTGCTCAGGTGGCATCTCATGAGTACTTCCTCCTTTCTTTATGGCTTACTTTGTTAGCTGCTGAAGGAAACGAAAATAACTTGATAGCGAAGGCAGCATAAAGCCCCAGTCGATAGACTGTAAGTATAACTAAGCCACTTATGGAGGAGAGCACGAAGCAAGCAGTCTGGTCAAGGTTCTTACGCAGCATCATTAACTACTCATGAAATAAAACTTGCTGTAAGTGACTCGAACACATTGGAGAAACAAAGCCTGCCAATAAACTTGCTACCTATGCTATTTTGTTTTCGAATTTGACCGCTTTGGTAGAATGTACCTCTGCAAGCAACTCCCGTTTACTTGTTGTTGCACAGGGTCATAGCTTTTCATGACATGCGGCCTCTATAAATATATTTTTAAAGGTGGTATAAGTGTCTGCCGAATAACACCAAACTTATATATGTCAACAAAAAGGTCTCCAAAGCACGCACAGGATTTTTTTTTCATAAGATTTAAACACCTGCTGCCTGCTAAGTATGTGCTTATGCTGAAACACGACGCTCAAAGACCTATTTACATTGAATGGAGGAGAAGAAACATCGCATTTGTCAACAGGCCATCGCAGTTGTTCTCTCCTAGGCACGTTTCTTGTGTCCGCACGGTTTGTTTTTAGACCCGGAGTTTCTGTTTAGCATCGCGAGATAATTGTATTATATAAAGGCGATGACGATTGCGCCTTAATCAGAACACGGCAATAAAAATTAAAGAAAAAGCATGTTACCAAGAACAGATCAACGATATGTCTTTAAAATGTGTTTATTTTTACACAGGTATGAATGGAGCGATTGCAAAATGGGCAACATTGCGCTTGACCATACTTTTGAGCCTCAGAATCATTTCCGTTGCGTCCGAGAAGTTGTAAATTTCATTTACTACAGGCATTTCTAGTTGCTAAGAAAACGCCGCAGAAACATGCTCTCGTTTAGCTAGCTTTTTAGAGACCATGAAATGATTTCGATGGGCATATTCTACTGTAACAGATCTGTAGAGCTGCTCTTTGCTGGTATTTGAGTCAAATTTTAAATCTTTGCGTGGGCCTTATAAATTTAAAATAATATTTAAAAACCGTTGCTACCGATTACGGCGACACACCTCAACGTGGGTCCCCTACCCCGATGAGGCCAATGGGGAGAAGAGCCAGCCTTCAATCTAGCTCCGTCTGTCCACTGACGTCATCGGAGAAGGGGACGTGCGGGGAGGTGTGTCGCCCTAATCGCTATGCTACTGGGAGAAACGATTTTTAACATCTAATTCAAATTTATAGTCTCCGCGTAGAGCTTTCAAGTTTGACTCCAATACCGAGAAAAACCCCCTCTACGGATCTGTTGCACTAGAATATGCCCACAAGGATAATGTCAGGCTCGCTATAACATTTTGCTCAAAACTGGGGTTTGCGCACTAAATATTACACCATATGCGCCTACTACAGCGTTAAATACAAAGGTGTAATGTTGAGCTCTGCACACTCTCTTGTTTACTTAGAAATCGCTTTGTGGTGAAAGTGGCATCTGGAAGCCGCCCGAACAATTCGTTAATATAGAAAATATATCAATAAACAAAAATGTTCGGCGCAAGGGTATCGGAAATAACGGAACTAATTTATGGCGCATCTGAATCAGAATTCCATACGCTAGAAATTGAGAAATGTTATTAACATCTTAAAAGGTGTATACGATGCATTTAGTAGGAGGACAAAAGCGACAGGAAAGAAAAAACACTGCTGAAAAAACAGGAGTGACACCAAAATAATAAAAATATACCGCAATAAAGCACACAACATATTCTACGATTCTGAAGCATCATTGATTCCTGTGTAAAAGGATAGTAGCCTTATTTCCAAGAGAGGAAAACATCCAACAAGCTGAGTTGTAGAAGCAATTGTACCCAGGAGATCGTTTCTCGCGCAGTGTTTGTTCTTCAGGCTATTTTTTTCTGCCAGAAGGCAAGCCAACATCCTTGTTTTCCGCCCCTCCTTGAACATTTTATGTCAGCATCAGCACAAGAAAATAAAAATATTACAAATATTAGGTTCATTAGCGCAGGATCTACACAGGCTATAATACACGAAAACTTTATAAAAGTAAATTTAATCAAATTAGAAGCATAAGCAAAATTGCAATGCTGCATTGCTCTTTTAATTAGGTTCGAAAATTCTATTGCAACCTCGCGATTACTTCCCAAGAATAAGTTTCTCTTGGGGCTACGTATGCACGAATGGTATGCACGAATGTACGTATGGTTACGTATGCATGAAGATATGCGTCAGAAAAGTAATTTACACCTAGATGTGCATAAATTTTCTTCTCCTCGCCTACACCGCTCTAAGAAAATGCTCAGTTAGAGACAAAAATTTATAAAATCATCCGCATTTGTCGTGCTTTCAAGCAGTATTTTAGCCCCGGCGAACATTATCATTTTTTGCTGATGCTCAGTAGGCTGCCTTGGGCTCAGTTAACCGGTACCGCAGGCTATTTTTATTCCGTCGTGAACGTTTACAATCTTAAATTTAAATTATTCTCCAATATCAGTTAACTAGTCTCCTAGTTAGCACGTCCTAGTGGTCTTTTGATGACCACATCTAATCCTTTGCCAAAAAAGCGCTCTTATAACTCAAAAAGCCTGTTTTTTGTATCAATTGTTCAAATACTTAAGAAGCACATCCGATATAAGTGGCTTACGAACGAGAAGTTACTCCGCGTAAGATGTATTTTTATGCGTGGAGTGGAAAATATCACTGAAGATATCGGGAGGAAAAGAACACCGAGATATCAACGCCTTATTACATTGCAGTGTGGGTATTAGATGAAGCGCGAGCCTAAGCGCGCTGTCATTACGCACCATTTAAGTAGAAACGGCAGTTCAAGACAAATGTAGCCAGATAACTAGTTTTTTGAAGTAAATCGAAGACTCCAGCTCTTTTGCTCCGCGAAAGGCAATAGGTGCATCTGTCCCGCCCCGAAATCGGCATGAATGTGTGTCTGCGACGTAGTGACCACCTCCTGCACTAGCAACCATAGTCGTCCACAAGGGGGACGTGAGCTTACCCGTGATTGTTTGAACGCGCGTAGCTTTTGCATTGGAACAGTCCACCACCCCGCACATATCTTCCGCTATACCAGCGTTTGCTCACGCATAAACATGGCCGTTCTTCTATTCGTTTCATCTGCGCACAAGGGAGCCGTACGGGTTCCGAAACGGTCTGGTGTTTTACTCCATTTGTCTTGTTTTTGGCGAGTGTTTGGTTATCATATGGCACATTTTCTCTTCCTTCTTTTTGTAAATTGCAGCGCGCATTAAACATTAAATATACGTGCTTGCAGAAACGCTTGGGTCCGGTTTCATCCTCCAAGTCTAGTCGTAGGCAGCTGGAACGCCTGACATCACCTCTCATTTTTGCACCTACACCCGGCATCATTCGTGCTGCCTTTCGTACATGAAGTTTCTCCTTTCCAGCGAAAGAGCGCTTCGCGTAGTCAGTAAAGAGTTTCGCGAAAATATTCGCCGCTCTTGTCTTCGGCAAAATCCATCTCTTGATTCCTGGAGCTATCGGTTCTCGTAAATGTCTTGACAAACGCGCGATCGATTTCCCTGTAAGAACATTACGCGTGAAGCTCGCTCGAGTACAGCATTTGCGCAAAATAACAAGGAAAGTAATCATTGGCAGGGAATAAGCTGCATATTAATCATCGCCGCCTGCTACCAGCGCTCTTGCCCGCAGCTAACTATTGAGTGTATGATGCAAAAACAAAGGAATAAACGACATACGCCAGCAAGCACCGATGTTGGAGCCACATAGACTTCATCCGTGGAAAGCTTCTCCCGAATTGGAAGCATCTTTGGCGCTTACGTTTTCTGTCTCTTCGTGTTTCTCTCTCCACTACAGAAAATTTCCTCCGGGAGGCTCATGGATCACCTTAGAATGCTCGATAAATAACCAGTGCCGGATATTAATCTCTACGAGTGACCACTGACGGCTGGTACAAAAGGAAATAAATAAAACGAGGGCATTGCCAAGGGGAGCGCCACAATGACTGGGGCGCCTTAGGTCCTCAGATATCAGTTATGTATTCACGCAAACAACTACAGCCATTTAAAATCACGGTTGTATCTGAGCTCTGAAAGAGGCTGACTGCTCGTGCAAGTAAAACGTGTTTTACATTTTGTGAGACTTAACTTTGAAAGGTCTTAACAATGTAAAAGGTGACAAATGTTAATGTACACAAACTACTGTGTTCCAATCTTCTGCTACTGCCGCCGCGGTGGCTGAGCGTTTACGCCGCTCAGCTGGTGACCCGGAAGACAGAGGTTCCATCCAAGCCACGGCGGTTGCATTCTTCACTGATTGCCAGTTTCTTGAAGCCCGTGTACTGTACGACGTAAGTGCATGTTAAAGAATCTCAGGTGATTGAAATTATCCGGAGCCCTCTACTACGGCGCCCCTCATAGCCTGAGTCGCTTTGGGGCGTTAAACTCCATCAACCAATACTAATCTCCTGTTGCCACATCTGCAATGGACTAAACCTTTATTTGGTTTAAAACTGTCAGTGCTAACACATTAGGAAAGGTCTAAATCTTTAAAGCACTTACATGTATTAGTGTGGACAGACAAAAAGAAATAAAAATAATGTTGCCAGGCCCCCAACGCAATTAAAACACTTACAGTCGCAAATCCAATAAATCTCAAATTACAGTGTCCTCGCTGCACCGCTGCGCTGTGTGAGAAATATGAGCACTTAAGAAAGGAGCGCTGCTTTGACGCACGCCTGATACTTGTTTTAGAGGATACTTTTTTTTTCTGCCCCACACCTTTCACTCTCTTCATACATATTCTCCAAATCGGTATTTCCTTAACGTGTTTCAGCAGTTTGGTAGTGCTAAAAAACAGCAGCTGATATGAGATTCGCCTCTTTTCGCTAATGTAAATAGGAGCTTCACTCTTTCGGGCAGTATTTCTTCCTTTCAAGATTAAATTTACGTCTGGAACGACTTGTGGTGTTTATTTCCAAACACAACTCAATAGTCTTGAAATCCATACCGGTATTCATACCTATTGAACCTCGCTCACAAAAACCGATATCCTAATTGCTTTCGGCAGCAACAATAAAATGCTAGTAGAGCCTCATCAATTCCTGTGATACTCAAATGGACCATAATTTTTAAGTTCTTGTGACGATGGCTTTCTATATTTATTGCAAACTTTATTCACCAATATGAAGCAGGTTTTGTGTGCTGACAATTGGTACATTTCATTTCACAATAAAATGTTTTTTCAAGGCGCAATCATTCTTAGCGCAGCACATGAAGGGGACCAGACAGGCGCTAACTCACGATTGTTTATTCAGAAAGGACGCTCGTACTTATATGAGTTTATGAATTTATAGGTCATATCAAAAGCTTCACAATCTTACATTCGGCTACCAAGTAATGTTCTTTTCGTTCCAGACTCACTGAAGTGTCTCTGATACAAATATCAACCTTTCTTTTTTTTTGGTAATAAATGTATCCAGTAGTTCGAGTGCCACGGTTTAACGACTGGTGTCTAGGATATTTATAATGGCCAACATTGGTTGTTTTCAATTTTTGGAATGTTATGGCAGATGTAGGTTTGCACTGCTCAGTACTGACAGCGCATGCTGCGGTGCCCTATCATTAACACAATTGTTTGTTTGCCCTATGTACATATTACCGCATGAAACAGGCAGTTCGTAGACAACGCCGCTCACTCACTTCACATACGGAGGGAGGGACATGGCGTTTCAAGCATCTAACCTTTGTTTTATTTTGTGTCCATTATTTGGGAGCACAAATTTGGAAATTTAACTGACGCCGCGAAAACCACCGGCACTTTGTGCTGGTTCGCCACTTTTTTTATTCAAATTATCGAACATTTCATGAACATATGGTACTACCGTCGGTGTTGCTTCATTTTTCTTTTCTGAGCCGCTGCGGTGGCTCAGTGGTTATGGCAATAAGCTGCTGACTCGAAAGATGCGGGTTTGATCCCGGCCGCGGTGGTCGAATTTCGATGGAGGCTAAAATCTAGAGGCCTGTGTACTGTGCGATGTCATTGGACGTTAAAAAACCCCATTTCTTCAGCGACTGCCGTTAGGACCGAACAAGGAAAGCCTGCAGCCAATAGCCTGCGAATCTGAATATGGAAGCTACCGTGCATTTCGTGCGAACACGACTATGACATAGGACTGTCTTTTAACCTCTGGTCGTCGAAATAATCAAAAGCCCCTCACTACGGCATCCCTCGTAACCTGAGTGACTTTGGGACGTTAAACCCTATATTAAAAAAAATCTTATCGGGTGCTTTCGTCTGCGCTTTAACTTTCGGCATCAATACTTCGGCGATTTACGCAATAACAAGCTGAGGATACGCTGCTTTACTTAGTCTGTTAATCTGAGCACAGAAACCATGTTCAATCATTTCAATGCACTTATTTAGTGCCAAATCAAAGCATATGTTTACTATTGCTCTCTTAGTACTGCTTTTGGGTGTGCTGAATCATAACGTAGTAGTTCCTTTTTAACCATGAGTTATACAACCCGCAGGCATGTTTCTTTCAAACTGCCTGTTTAACGCCTAAAAACATTACATTGTGGTCGACATGGAGCTCATGGATGAAAACCAGGCTCTTCCTATTATGTCTAAAGATTTTAAATAAGTTCCAAATTTTTTCCTTTGGTGAAAGTTGGTTGTTCTTTAGTACACCAGGTGATTCTCGGCATATCTATACATTCTCAAAACACGTTCATCGTTACAGACATTATTAATGTCAATATCTATGCAAGCAAGGAAGATGTTAGACAGAACAAGGACCACACAAGGAGCTTTGCAGATGCCTTGTCGCTGTATACACAGGTCGTTCTGAAAAGAGACGAGCGTGGCGCCGATCTAATCTTCGAGCAGGCGCATAAAGTTCTCCAAAGAAATTCCGGCGTTTTGAAAAGCAGTGACATTACTAGGCTCTGTTCTTATTGAGTGGCGTGAACAGTTCTTTGTGTGGGATCGAATAAAACAATATTTTATACCCATGAAAAACGCATAACCAATACCCTTGCTTTGCTCTCGACACGTAGTCACGTTCAAAGAGTTCTTCGCGGCGAACGGGTCATCAAGGACCACTAGGTTTAGATGCTTGAGAAGCTGCCAAGTGTTCTGCTCATCCACAATACATCGAAGAGTAATTTCGGACTTATGTGTCTTGGCTGTGAAAAACATCGTCAGGCTGCGTTTACAGCTCTCCCCGATGGCTTTTGCTTGCTTGTCCAACCTTGGGTCGTTCCAGAGGGATGCGCCCGCTGTTTTCACCTTGATCGCTTTTGTCTTCACAAGCGTCATCTTAGCAACGAGGTCGGTATCCTTCTCGTTGAGCATCCCAGATGGCAAAACAATAAACCCTCCCTTTTTGTCACCTTGTAACAGACAGAGATGATTTTCCTTGAAGTTTTTGACAGCCTTGGTTAACGTCACATCCTGGCAGGTGGTTGTTTTTGGAGCGGTTTGTATCAGGATATATCGATTCCGTCTAGAAGACACCTCTCACGATTTTCGGCCTCTATCTTGTTTGAGATATTTCTGTTCAGTGAAATCTGCTCCTGAATCTTGATTCGCGGTTCCAAATCGTACTTCAGACTTTTGCCAAGATGGAAGTTGTGTCTTAAAAAACGTAGGCATCCCAAGCCCTGTGACGTTTAGAATTGCCCACGCGACCACCCCCATAACAACACTGGGACAGGTGAGGCTCCTCTCTCCTCACAGCGTTTCTTTGACTTGCAAGAGCACATGCAACAAATGGACGCCAGTGGCCAATAAAAACATTCAACAGCGCCCTTCCGAAGTACTTCGGTGAAGAGTAGTTCATAGACAATCCTCTCCTCCTGAAAATCTTAGCTATAACAACGTTCGCCTGCTCTCCTTCCTTCCCATTCTCTAAGCAAAAAAAAAACAGTCAAAGAAGGTAGAGAAAAAAATGAAGAGGAAACTGAACCACCATCACACAACACTATGCAAAAAAGGGGATATCATTTACAATAATATGCATAGCTGCATGTATCCGGGGTGATTTGTAGTGCGCTATCATTAAGATCCTCTCTGATCAATTTCGCAACTATTTCGATAAGCTTGATCTAGGCGGCCAGCTTATGTGGCTGGCGGGCCATCTAGGTCATGATACATTGTGTCCTCATCAAAACCTGTCCACCGTCGCAGGTGGCAGTTATATTAGTGACTCGTCGCGGTATGTTTCTCGGGAAGAGTAACCTGGGTCTCACAAGCCCCACGGATGGCAGCAACTTCCATCGGTGGGCAGTATAGCATAGCTTAACCGCTTCACCACTGCGGCAGGAGTGCTATGAGGACTCATTGGGATCTTTGAACGCAAAGTAGAGAATGGCCAGTTTCACATATACGTGTGATACCTTTTGAACGCTATCACGTTATACTACAAAGGCGGAGCTTAAGTGACCCTTCCAGTTACAATTCGCTAGCACTAAGGCCCCCACACATCGATTTTGACGATCTTTGGCTGAAGACTGCTTGAGCTTGAAAACCAAGCCTCGAAGCAACACAGAAGTGAAGACCGAAGTGCTAGTGCGCTTAATTTGGATTTGGCCTGACCAAGCTAGATAGTCCGTCATTTTCTAGCCCTCCGAGATTTGTATTTAGAAGACTATGTGAGATACGTCTGTGCGGTTTGTACAGGTGATAGGTACAACACGGCGAATATTTTGGTACGTGATATTTTTGCGCTTGGACGAACGATTACATTACACTAACAACAAACTTATCAACTTTCTTGTTTATAAAATTTCTAGGGAAGATTGTATTGGGCCATTGAAGCGGTTACCTTCAGAGGTGACCGCAGTTTTTAAATTATCTGAACCTGTATTATTGTTCAAAATATTGAACGTTGAAAATACGCATCAGAGTCAAGTTAATTTTTCCTGCATTGCGTATTTTTGAGAGGGTTCCCTGGCATTTCGTAAGCATAAAGTAAGGATGCCGTTGGTGTATTTGACGATTTTAAAACCGCTAACATAATTGTGGCCGAGCCACTGCGCGTACGCGGTGCCATGTCATTTATATATAAACAATGCAGGAAAGCCCAGTGAACGAGCTTTCAAATGCGGCTTTTTGACACAGGTATTTTGAACAACGCGGACAATAAGAAACTTCAAAAACTAAGCTAACCTTCGTCATCGACTGCCTCCAATTTCTCAAAATATTAGTACTCCTTGAAATAAAAATGCAGAAGTTTATTAATTTACCATCTCTGATTTTTTCTAGATAAGTTTGACACTATCACTGGGATATTATCCCCCTTTCTGTACAATCCACCTGCATCAACTTCACAGAATTATATCTCGCAGGTTTAAAAAAAAATCTGTAAACGTTAGAAAATATCCCGGGTATATGACAGCGGCACGCCAACAATTAAAGACTCTTTTAGATGATACAGTAAGCGAATTTAAAAATTTAGTGGTGAAAAATTCCTGAACACATTTATTCCGTACCTACTTTAAGCTATCCGCTATCCTATCCGCTAAGCCGGTTATCATTTGCCGTTTTATCCTCACTGACTTCCACCTTAATTCTAAAATTTCGTGTCGCCATTCTGAAAGTATCAGAATATATATCCAGCACTGTAATTCAATGTGCAAGCAACAATATACGCCCCTTTCAAAACACAACAAAACTACCATTATAAGATTTGCCATTCGTTGGTTTCTTGTTTTTTACTGCTGTGCAAAATTGTTTTTTTGTTACAGTAGTTTGGCAACTTCTAAGCGGTTTACGTTTGTAACTCTTACTCGGACGGGCCAGAATACATTAAATTTTCGTTCTTTTTGTTAGTTCCATCATAGTATGACCATTAGTTCTAACCATGAAGGAAAGGCAGTCATGATGCGTGAATAGTCCTTTTAACGCAAAGCTACTTCCGGAGTTCGTGTAAGGTCATGCTGCCATCTGCAACGTGAAAGCAGTTATTACTGTCATAAAGCTTGCTCCTGAAATGTTCCGCCTGACGGAAAATCGCACACCGCCGTAGCCGTCTATAAGTTGGTTAATATACAAATGGAAGTGAAATCGAAACGCACGCGATAATCATAAGCACAAAAGCTAATTCCTTGTGTTTTATGCACCCGCTTGGAACCAATATGGGCGCTGTGTTTCATATTACCCAATAAACGTGACTATGACTTATCGCATAGGAAATCATCGAGAGCACATACGATCATAATGAATCAACAATTCCCAATACGAGGTGTGAACCAGGTCATATAACCTCACCTGACATGCGGCCATTGAAAAGAAAATGCAGTTTACTGCCTCTAATTCGAAGTAGTTTAATTTGCATTCCCGGATTCTTCCAGTTATCAGTTTACCATCGCTTACATCTCAATTTTTCGCATTAGAAATTAATACCTAAGTTCGAACTCGGCAATCATAATAAATTTGGATCTCCTTTTCTTTCACACTCCTCAGAGTCAGCTTAACAGCACTTCTCAGCCTAGCTGATATCACAGCTTTTGCCTACATTTCATCTCATTTTATCTGTCCTCAAGCTCCCCATTTGTTGCACAGGAGTCTGTTCCGCAATGTACCTCTCCAAAAACTCTCACTCGTCCAACCACCTGGAGAAATTACAGCTAAGGCAGCAACGGAGGTTTAAAATAGGGGTGAAAAACTCAGTTTGGGTATGCTGAACGAGAAATGGGAGCTGTGACTGCAACGCTAAAGCTGTTCTTCTTACGTACCACCTACCTTAAAGCCGCTCCGAGTCGAAAAATATGTTGCGACCATCCTCGCGACAGCGGCATCGCCTAGAATGCAGCTTTGTTCCCTTCCTTTGCGCCGCGCCAAGAACACAATATTACCGCATGATGCTTTCGTTTTGTCTTATGTTGTCTCCGTAACATGTGTGAGATACAAAGCGGAGTTATTGTTGGACGGAAATGCTATTTTTATCGCTAAATGGCCGCAAAAGGTCACTCAGCGTCTGCGCCATGAAATCATGACATCAATGGAAGCGGTACATTGGAACGGCGCTCTACAAGCGTGAAGAAAGCGTGACCTTGGGGAAGTTGGCTTTTGTTCTGTACCAGGAGTTTTCCTTTGCCAGCATTTTGCGCCGATAAGCCAGTTTTCGGGAGAAAAACCGATGCCGCTGCCTTTCTTCATGGTATCTACGCAGCCCTAGCGCCGTTCGCAACCTGTTCACGACACTCCCACACGACAAACATTTTTCCCAGTCCTCCCCACACCAGTGTTGACTCCTTCGTATACCGCACACCAGTAAAAATCCTCTATTTGACATGTGGGAGTTGATTTCCGAATCAATGCTTGTTATGATTCACTTATCCTGCATAAAGGACAAGGGAGTAAACTATATTTTGTTCACAAACTAAAGCTTTTCTCTTGTCGCATTTTCTGTTTTAATTATTCTTTGGTTTCTCAATAAGACGCTGTTTTACATGCAGCCAATCGTGGTGTGTTGCGCAGTTGTACATGAGAGTTAGTTTTGCCTGAGCCGGTTGCAGTTTATGCTGACCGTTATTTAGTGTGGTTATTCCAGACTTCTAAAGCTTCACTGGGCATGTTTTTTTTTAATGCGAGTGCCATATATAGTTAATAATTCCTGCCGATTACAGGGGAACTAATAATGCGGTTGAGCTTAATAAAGCACAGGGGCACCTTGCTTTAATAAAGCATAGAGGCACCTTGGAGTCCACTCTCAAAGTACTTTGAAACATCCGCATGATCACACTCTTCTGAGAATTCTTCAGTCAAGTGAAATAGTGAACGTTACTTTAGTCACCTCTGGCCAAAATCTGAAAGCTTGTCTTCGACACGATCATATGGCCAAAAAGAACAAATACGTGTCTTTCATCTAGCATTGGTAAGAATCACGCATTAATCACGACAGTGAGTCCAGCAAATAATCACGCCGCAATTATCGCTGTCTTCGCAAACAGTAGCACAACACGACACATTAGGTAAACACAGCAGTCTTAGAGCAAGAACACGCTTATTTCAGAAATTTTTAACACCATGCATTCCTTACGTCGAGTTTTCCCAACGGCCACCTATTTCCGCAAATTGACCATCTCTACAAAATAAAATGGGAAATGCCTCTCTCACTTTTGTAATTACAGCCGTATTAAACACGCACATAAACAACGAACTATGCCGTATATAAAAGGAATTGAAAGTGACACTAGAAATTTGTTTCAGCTTCTCTTACTATATGTGATGTGATCGCGTTCCTTCCATTTATATCTTTACATTTAATAAAGAATTTGTACCCTTTCCTAAATTTCTAAAATCATTGAATGTTGAGGTATTTTTGAAATATCTACTAATTAATTAAATAAAAATGTAAATCTGTAAAGTTCCCTCTTTAGTAAGCTAGTGTGCACATGGAACTATTCCGGGCCTCTTTGGGGACGTTTGTGAAAAAGATTGTTCTCCAGTATTTAAAAAGTGCAACATTTTTTTCCAGAATTTGCAATTTCCCAAGCGTACTTGTTTCTTTGTGATCGTATTTTCGCCTTAACTCCATTCCAAATGTTAGGCCTGTGTTTCATTCGGGCCAAGCATTAACCAAAATAAAGATTAATTTTCTTCCGCACTCTTAGTGCACCGATGCTGCTTCGTGCGTGAATGGTCCATGGTGTCATTTTGCTGTAAATTGGAGAGACAAATGTCCCGTATTAGCTATGCTCCCTACGTAATCACCAACGGATTGCTTTTAGTTATGCAGACCTTCTAAATAATTTCCTCCTCGTGAGTATCACGATGCACTTTTTAATTCTGACAGATGCCGAAAGATCAGGCTCTGATCTCTATCATAATCGTACCATGACTGAATCCACATTATTATCGAAGAAAAGCACCAGTACTTCTAAAAACCTAATATTGGGGTGGCTTACCTGCGCCATAATAACAGCGCCCCTGGCGCCTAAATGGAATGTGGTCCAGCACAGCGCAGCCTGGCGTCTACAAATGTAGCGGTACAGAGGAGTCCATTGGAGTGAATACAACCGCCGTCGTTGGTGCCTTTGTAGCAGCCCCTTAGAGCTATTACGTATTCGACGGCTAGACGCCAAGGGCGGCAGGACGACCGGCCCAAGGAACAGACGACCCACGCTGCGCCAGGAAGACAATGACCTTTATTCGTTCGGCGACGCGCTTTTTGAGCGCTAAGCAGCCAATCAGGGAGTGGCAAAAGAAATGAATATATCGTGGCAAGCGGGGCAATCTTCTCTGTAGATTACAACGGAGAGTGCGACCAGCACCGCGAATGTTACAGAGCGTCATGCAGTTCAAACTAGCTTTGAGTTGCCTCTTTTTTTTCGCCACAAGTCACAGATCCTTCTGTTGTACTGAATGCACTTGAGATTGATTTAAATGCTTTACTTCTGCTACCCGTGGTTCGTCTCTTTCTGATATGTCTTTTACGACCCAGTTTGAAATGTTTTACTCGACTGATCTTTTTTTTTTTTGTAGTTTTACCTTTACTGTGCCTTCCGATCGCATATACTTGTATGCATGCAGCTGTGTTCTGAACGCCCCTTTCCTTTCCATATAGCGTTTTCTATTGCTGCTTTGCACATTTCTTACCAATGTGACAGGCCCTATACGCTTTGTCCTTCCTTAGTTATTAACCCCGGCATTTTCATTGTGCAGCATTTTTCTTTCCAAGCCGTCATCTTTTACTGAATAATTGTTTTTTTTTTAAACAAATCCTTAACTTTTGCTTGCTTAAAATTTACATTTAGTTTTTCTCTTTTCCTTTCTAGAATAAACTCGTTCACTCATAATACCAAATCAAGACCTTTAAATTTCCAGTTTCATGCGCTGTTTCGCCCTGATTTAACATATTTTATCGATTACCTGTGTTAAGACGCAGCCTCAGTCCCATCCTTGCCTTTAATCAGGATTACTTAGGCTTCTGTCTCATATCAGGTTACTTCCAGGTCACCATTCATTTTTTACCTTGTAAGAGCTCTTTATTATCATTAGAAATGGATTCTGTAGGTAATTGGCAAGAGCGAAGTGAGTAAATATGTGCGTAAATATGTGCTTAAATCTGTCTGTTCTATTGTGAAGTATGATTCATTGTTCTTGTTGTCCACTGTTGGAGCGGCACATATCCACAAGGGGGGAGGGGGGAAGGCTTGTGCAGTGAACCAGTTGTGATACACTGACTCATTTATAGTATTCGTGGTTGAATTTTTTGCTTAAAAATTGTGAATTATAACTAACAAAGCAGTCTCCCTGATGCAATGATGAAATTTTGCAGGTAGCCGCACACTTGCTAGCATTCCTTGCAAACTGTTCTTCCTCTATTTTGTCCTGTGCACTTTATGCAAGTATAGCTGTCAGAAAAAAAAATATTGAAAGTAGCAGGATGACATTTTCGCAGAAATGCGCAGGAAGGCCTTGTATTTTTTAATAAAGAGCACTTTTATTTTTCATAATAGTTTTGCTTGCTACCGACAAGTAGAGCTTCCTTTTGTCAGTGTTTGGTAAAGTTGTGCTGCAGCGCACTTTGTCACTTACGATTGCAAACAACTTGGCAATATTGCTTTTCATATTCACAAAAATCTATTTGTGAATTTAGGGGCAAACTGTATCTTGTTACTGTCGACACTTTTCGAATTTTTGACATTTCACTGGTTCTGTTATATTTTGATGATCTCTAACTTTCTTTGTCATTGCACCTCGAATGAAGTTCTTAAATAAATACGCCTGAATAGAGAAAGTACCTTTTCTCAGTAGTAATTGTGATCACTTATGCTTTTGCACCAGAAATGGGGCGTTTCTTGATTTTTTTTTGCGAATGGTTCGCATGGCTGTTCACAGTGGCATTTTCCTTCAGGAGTTGTTCACACGATAAGGAGCTTAAGCATGTCCAGACAGAGGAGAAACGCGAAATATAAAAGCAGGCTACAGCTTTATAACAAAGTCTTACGGACGCTTACGCCGAGTGCACCAAAGAAAAGGGATTTGCATGTGTTGCAATGAGAATGGCTATCTCTAGCTGTTTGCATTTCGTGCTTTCTAATTTTTTCCCATTGCTTTCCGACTTCCTTTTCGAATGCGTAATGTGTTGTGATGATGCCGCCACCACCACCACCTTTCTTTCAAAGTTCCGACTTGTCCGTCCGCCTGACTTAATTAAAGCAAACTAGAAAAGTTCGACATGCGAAAAACCACAATGATGATTGAAAATAGGACTGCCAAACTTTGTTTAAGTAAGGAGACTGGCATTGAGAAACTCGCTGAAACGCGAACGCTGATTATCTGAAATAGCATCCGCATTAACCTCCTTAGAGCGAGCAATAGGCCGCGACCGCACACGCGAAAGCCGCTTGCTTCGCCTATAATCCGTCTTTGTTTCCTAGCTATTGTGCCGCGCCAAAGACCAAGGTGAGCTGCAAAACGCTTTCATTGTGCCTTTTCTCGTCTCCGAAACATGCGCTTGCATCAAAGCGGCCGTATTGTTCGACGGGAACGCGGTTTTTACCGCTAACAAGCCTGAAATGTCCCTTAAAAACCTTGTCGCCATGCAAGCATGGAAGCATGACTTCATAGAGAGAGAGACGTAAGCACGGTGCTCTGCTGGCGTGCATGGAGTGTGACGTCGATGAGGTTCCCCTTTGTTCTTGCCCAGCAGATCTCTTTTGTGCCCATGTTGCGTCGATAAGCTGAATTTCGGCACGAAAGCGTACACCACTTTCTTCTCGGTATCAAGCAGCCCCAGCAACTGTCCCGCTTGCTCACCATACTCCCACAAGCCGAAAATTTTTTCCTCTGCCCTCGGCACGCCAGTAACATTCTTTCAATATCGCACGCCAGTAAATATCCTGGTTATGATAAGCGGGAAGCTAATTTGTAAAGGAGCGCTTGCTTTGAAGCACTAGTGCCTGACAGTGGGCTGCAAAAAACAATGTCTTTGTTTACTAAAAAGATTTTTCTTCGATTTTTTCGGTTTACTTTTTTTTTGGCTAGCCTGAACGACGAGGTTTTCAGTTAAGAGACGCGTAGCACGTTGCATAACTATTTTCTGAAGGTTTTTTTTTTTTACCATCAGCCCGGCGCACCTTATCCTCATGATGATTTAGTGCCTCGATTGGCAGTTCTAAAGTGATTAGTACGCGTTTCTCAAAGTTAGTGCTGCATACACTTTCAAGTTCTTACCCGTTACACGGGGACTACGAATATTTTTGCGTTTTTTAATGAGTGCTGGAAGCTTGGAACACACTTACATCTTACTTCAATATGGAGATAAAACCTGGCACTTTGAAAGTTGTTTTATCTCGCGAACTACATGAACGTCCCTTCATTTACCCTCTGAGCGAGATTTGAACACGCCTCCTTATAGCGATCACAAGGCCTACAACTGCATACCTGTCCACCACCTAGCAGTGGGAGGAAACGCGCATTGTTAACGAGAGTGAGTCCATCAAATAACTGTGTGGCCTCTTCGTTTTTTTTGTCATTATGCGCAACACAAAAGTGAGAGCATTGGCTAGAAACAGCAGTATTCGAGGCATAACATGGCTGAGCTCTTAACTATTTAATATCATCCATTGATGAAATTGAGTTTTGCCAGCAGTGCTATATTTCCTCAATGTGGCCTATTCCCACTAAAAAAAATGTACAATGCATTCAAAGCAAACGCTTATAACAATCCCACAGAAAAATAAAAATAATGATGAGCTTCAATACAAGAGTTGTCAGTAGTACTTCAAAATATTAGCTGCTGTTAGTATGTCTGATGTGAGAACTGTCTTACCACACGTATTTTTTTACATTACCCACATCATTCCATGATGAGTGAATGTCTAGAAGTATTGGCGCAACGATTTTAAGATTTTTGTTAATTCGCGAATTTATCGCTTTATTTGTGATGCAAGTCGTGACCATTTTTTTCTCGATTGATTGCACCCGGACACCTTTGTAGATTGCTCCAGGCTGCTGTGGTAGTTTTGCGCGCTGTATCTGGATAGCAAAATTGAAGGACTTGTTTAGCCGCCGCGCTTGATAGGGCTTTAGAATTCAAGATTTTTGACGTCACCGTCTCTTAGAAGTCTGAACGCAAGCCCTACGATTTCAGTTCTATGTCACGAGAATTTGCAGATGGGCCGCCGTAGGACGACGATGGCGGCGCCTTCGTAGGACCTATCAACTCCAGCACGTTTGAGCAGCAGAAACGCTGGGACCGGGAACTACAACGCCTAATCAAGCACTAAAAAGGGTGGGCTTCTTCACCCCCCCCCCCTTCACCCCGTTCCAGCGGGTGGGGATTGTCCTCATTCTGCGTACAGAATGCTGTCCTCCCGAAGTGAACCTTAGGATTGAGCAAAACCTCTTACCTCTTTGTTGTACACGTGAGTCTTCGGGATGAAATTCTAATGGCACCGCACGACGAGCGGACAGCTCGACATCTCGGGATTCTCGCACCCTCGCCGCATTCAAGACAAGTGTTACTGGCCACGACTGTATGGTGCTGTCGCTCATTATGCCAAAACTTGCTCATATTGTTAGCAACGAAAGACGCACCCCACCCGACCAGCAGGATTCTTAAACATCAATGAACCCCTGTTAAGGCGGTTAAAGCAGACCGGCATGAACATGCTTGGCCTTTTCCCGAAGTCACCATGTAGAAAAAAGTGAAGCATCGCAGCCCCCGACTACCAGACCGGCTAAGCCGAGGCAAAATATCTTAACGAATGAAACAGCAGCAGAAGGCGCAAATTATTTGTGGAATAGATACTTCTCTTTACGGCGCCCCCGAAGTGCTCATCACGAACAGAGGAACAGAATTAACGGCGGAACTAACGCAAGCCATCCTGCGTTAAAGTCAAACCAGCCACTGGAGAACAAGTGCATACCATCCGCAGACCAAAGGTCTTCGGAGCGCCTGAACAAGACCATCGCCGATATGCTCGCCATGCATGTCGATGCCGTACACAAGACCTGGGACGTCATCCTATCTTACGACGTCCTCGCCTGCGACACCACAGTGCAAAAGACCGCCCAAATGACGCATTTTAGGCTCGACCACGGCAGGGTGGCCACGACCGCTCTGGACGCCATGCTGTCCAACGTTACCCAAAAAGATAACGTTGACGTCGTCGCCTGCCTATAGCGCGTGGAGGAAGCACGACGCCAGGTCAGCCTGCGCATTAAAGACCGATAGCTCAAGAACGCCCAACGCTACAACCTACGCTGACGAAATGCAAAATACAAGCCGGGTGACCGTTTATGGGTGTGGACGCCCACTCGCCGCTATCTGAGTGAAAAGCTTTTACGCCGCTCCTTCGGCCCATAAAATATCGTTCGTCGACTAAGAGAGCTAGACTGAGAAGTAGCCCCGCACTGAGCGACAACTTGTCAGCGGTGCCATGCATGGCCGGCAGTTGTACATGTTGTGCGCCTAAAGCCTTATCACGCGCGCTGAAGGACACTGTGCTTTGACTTCCAGTGAGTGTTTTTGCGAGGTCATTGTTCATTTTTGCTAACACGCCTTTTCGTTGAAAAGCATAGGGGCTATGCTTCTTTAGGCAGGGGTAATGACGCAAAGCTTTTTAATGGTTATTCGTTCATTCATCAATGCTGCTGCGCGCGGCCATTTTGTTTTGTTTGTGTTGCAAGGCGCGACCATATTTATCTCGACAGATCGCCCCAGTCGGGGCCGACTGTACTTTGTTCCATGTAGTTCTGATTTTTTTGCACGCCGCATGTCCAAAGTTCGTTGTTAGCTTTAAAATGGGCCTGGCCGAGAGTGGCGGGCATTCGGATCAACGACCGCCGAGAGCGCTTGTTGCTTTCGCCGCCGCGTCTGAGTCATTCAGTGCATCATGCATGGCGCGAGTCAGTCCAATTAAGAGTTTCTTTCAGACGCCCTTTCGCTCTCTTCCGGGCTGCTGGACTGACGACACCATTACGGGATAATAATTAGTAATCTACTGAATAGAGAACTGTACATCTGTAAAGCCCCGCCGCGGTGGCTCAGTGGTTAGGGCGCTCGACTACTGATCCGGAGTTCCCGGGTTCGAACCCGACCGCGGCGGCTGCGTTTTTATGGAGGAAAAACGCTAAGGCGCCCGTGTGCTGTGCGATGTCAGTGCACGTTAAAAGATCCCCAGGTGGTCGAAATTATTCCGGAGCCCTCCACTACGGACCTATTTGTTCCTCTCTTCTTTTACTCCCTCCTTTATCTCTTCCCTTACGGCGCGGTTCAGGTGTCCGGCGATATATGAGACAGATACTGCGCCATTTCCTTTCCACCAAAAACCAGTTATTATTATTATTCATCTGTAAAACTCTCTGTTTAGTATATTACTATCTGCAGTTCTCGTGCTATTCAGCTTCTGCTTCCGTATCTGTTTGAAAACGAGTGCATGTTGGTTACCTGTTTTCTATTCTTTGAAAAGCCCCCTTTTTTTTCAGGGACTCGAATACATAAACAGTAATCCTTTTTTTGTGCTGCAGCGTTAGGATCACCCACGTTCTGAACTACGCCTCTGTCTTCATCGGTCCTAGCATCCATTAGGTTTTTAAAAATATGTTTTATTTCGCGTTTCCAGTGCGCCGAGGCTGTTTTATGCGTGGCTGATCCAAGGAGAGCTTGGTTGGGATAGGGAGAGACAAATATGTTGTATCTACCATGCTGCGAAAAGGTGTGCCAAAAAGTACTACTTTTTAGGCTAAGCAAACTAAACCGTTATTCCAGGCCTTTTTCCGGGCTTGAATATTACCGTTGAAAACCACTATCAACCCCGGTTCATTCTAGATTGCCACAGCGATCTTTTTTTTGAGCCTCTTTTATTTATTTTTATATTAACGACCTACCTAGTTGCGTATCATCGATCATACACTTATTCGCTGATGAATGGGTAATTTTTCGCGAATAATGACACTAGCGACTTTGCGCTCTACAAAACAATTTCTCCTCTATATCAGCATTGCGCAACTTAAGGCTAATGGAACTTAATTCGTCTAAATGCTAATTTTTACGTGTCTTTTGCACATCACCTACTACCGGTGCATATTATCTAAACAACACCATTCTCGAGGCCATCACGTCATATCGCTACCTTGGAGTACATATATCTTCCTCTGTAAATTGTTCCCTTCATGTTAACGCCGCAATTAACAATTATAATAGCACGCTAGGCTACATTCGCCGGAATTTCTCCAATTCCCCTACCTCCCTAAAATTATTGTTATATAAAACCCTTGTCTGTAGCAAACTAGAAAATGCATCTGTAATTTGGGACCCCAGCTACGCAAATTCAATTATTACACTCGAGCTTGGGCAAAATAACGCCGCCTCTTTCATCCTGCTCAAATTTAATTGAACTTCCATGACAAACACGCTTAACCTTCCACCTTTAGCCTCCCGTCGAAAACTTTCACGGTTATGTTTATTTCATAAAATTTTAACCATCCAAATCTACGCGATGAAAGCATATCTGCTCTGTCTTTCGTATCCCCACTGCTACATCACGTCCACAAAGTCGGCATGACGTCATACCAAACAAAAGCTTGCTCACAGTCGTTCGTTCCTCGTACATCTTCAGATTGGAACCACCTTCCCGGATCGACAGCCTGCATTCAAGACAACCTGCGCTTCCGTAACAGTTTAGCTAGCATTGCATACTAAGGCTCCTCACAACAAATGTAATTGTTATACTCCATTACCTATGTTTACGTTAGTTACCTTTGTTTGTTCTCTTATCTTGCGCTTACAACTTATGCCTACTCCTTTTACTGAATTGTATAACCAGGAACATGGCGCTTGTATGTTCAAGTTTTGTTTTTGTTCTCTTACTATAATTTAAAGCCACTCACTTTTGAAATGCCTTTGGCCCGGAGGAAATCAATAATAAAAAAATTAAAGAAATAAATAAATCACCATCGCATTGCTTTTTAAATTCATATAATTATAATTGCTTTTTTTTAGATAGGAAATGGCGCAGTATCTGTCTCATATATCTTTGGACACCTGAACCGCGCCGTAAGGGAAGGGATAAAAAAGGGAGTGAAAGAAGAAAGGAAGAATAGGTGCCGCAGTGGAGGGCTCCGGAATAATTTGGACTACCTGGGGATCTTTAACGTGCACTGACATCGCACAGCACACGGGCGCCTTCGCGTTTTTCCTCCATAAAACCGCAGCCGCCGCGGTCGCGTGCGAACCCGGGAACTCCGGATCAGTATTCGAACGTCCTAACCACTGAGCCACCGTGGCGGGGTCTTTTTATATACGCTGGTTCTAAAAATAATATCCTCCCGTCCACACAACGATCATCTTTTTGGTTTTGAAAATTGTCACAAGAGCAGGCTTCGAGCTCCGTTATAAGGGTACCATCACTGAATGCACACTACTATCCAAGGGCAGCACCAGTGTCTCTCACAGCCAGATATCTATGAGACTTACCTACGCCATAATAACAGCGCCGGTAGCGCCAAAATGACAAGTGATCCCGCACAGCGCCGCAAGCCTTCCACAAAAGTGGCCGTACAAAGAACTCTTTTCGAGGAAATACAGTCACCGTCGCCGGTAACTTCTGTTCTACTGCATGCATTTTAGATTGCTTTATGTGCTTTACTTTGCTGCTTGTGGTTCAGGTATTTGTGGTACGCCTTTTAAGGCCCAGTTTCAAAGTTCTTTATCTACTAATCTTTTATTTCGTTATCTTTTCAGGTTTCTTTTGTCTTGGTATTCCGTAAACCTTTATGTATGCGGCTTTATTTTCAATGCCCATTTCCATTTCCTCGCAGAGTTGTTGCCCTTGCCACAGGTAAAAAGTGCTCTTTTTCTTTGCTAATTTTAACCCATGACATTTTACTTGTTCAGGCTTTCTTTCCGAGCCGGCATGTTTTACTGTACAAAAGTTTTTTTTTAAATAAATCACGAGGCTGTTGTTGAGTGGTCGTTGGTTCTTCAGTGTTTTTTTGTCCGCATTGCTTTCTACGATCAACCCGTTCCGTCCTACTAGCGGATTCAGACGTTCCGGTTTCTCGGTGTAATGCGCTATTCTGCCCTGATTGCATATATTTTATCGATTACCTATATTATGATGTGGAGTTGAGTTCATTGAGTCGAGTGGTTGAAAGCTACCGGTGGGATTAGCCTTGCAGTTGCTGCCGGCAATTGCTCCACCGTAGCGACACTTAAATAGAAATCACAGAAACACTGTCCGCAAAAACCCAAATAGACACTCCTGAGGTCACCATGTGGAGGCCAAATCCGTGTCCTGTAGGTAAAGTAGAAGAAGGCGAGAAGCATCCCTTCTACTCGACTGGCTCCCGCGCGGGAAAACAATGTCCTGAAGAGAACTGTGAGGAACTCCTGCCTTCTTGAGGGATCCGAAGAACACAGCCCGTTCCGCGTTGTACAATGTACAGCACAAGAGGTAATGTTCTATGTCACCACACACACCACACGTTGAACACAATGGTGACAACGCTAGGCCAGTCTTATACATCCACGCCGGCGTACGAGCAGAATCCGTGCGAACGCGGTACAGCAAAGTGGCTTGGTACCTTTTCAGACCCTTGGTCACACATGGCTGATGAGGGGAGCTCCACAAAGAACTGAAGTGGCACAACACTACATCTCTGAACATTTGCTTGACTTCATGAGGGACTCTATGTACTGGAATCCCGGAGAGAGCTGTATGGGCGAGGTTGTCTGCTATCTCGTTGCCTAAGACACCTATGTGCGAGGGCACCCATTGAAAACGTATAGAGAAGCCTTTGCTATGGAGATTCTGCACCAAACGTAGGGATCTAAGACTCAAGGCATCAGTAGGGAACCCGTACTCTAACCTTTGAAGGGCAGATTTTGAATACGTAATTATGACAGTAGGTTGAGGCGTTCAACACCGTAGCTTCTTTAGAGCTGCCTCAATGACAACGCTTTCGGCCATTGTGGAGGACACGACTTTAGTAAAACGAACAGACCGATCATACTTCAAAGACGGAATATGAAAAGCAGCTGCACTAGATCCTCTGACCTTGTCCACAGAGCCGTCTGTAAAAATTTGAAGATGACTGGCATATTCGGTCTCAAGATGTTCCAGTACGATCGAACGCATTGCCGCTAAAGGAGAATTCCGCTTAGCGCGAACGTGGGGAATGGTCAAGGAACAATCGAGGCTCAGAAAGGACTAAGGTGGCTTCAACGTCTTAGGTCGATCTCGAAGGTCGAGACCCAGAGAAGGAAGAGTATTTAAAGTCAAGTACGCCCGGGACTCAGATCTCTTTCGAAAGCGCTGTAGAACCGCTCTCCCGGCAACAGTCTCTCTGAGGCGGCCAATTTGCAGCAAAGGTCTTTGTGAAGCGGCTAGCCGAAGAGGTTTCGATTGAGACTCATACAGTACTGCATTGTTTGGAGCAGCCTGCGGAACGCCGAGAGCCCTCCTTAGTCCCATTCTGTGCAAAACCTCAAGGCGTTCCAACTGCGATACCGAGGGGGAAATTAAAGGGAGCTGGTACAATATGCGGCTTGTCACCAGGGCATCGTGAAGCCTGATCAGTGAAGCAGGATGGTTTCCGCATTGCTCACTAGCAACTCTACGAATTACATTGAGACGCGAAGATTGTGAAGCCACAATCGAGTCCAGAGCTCGTCGCCACTGTCGACGTGAGTCAATAGTGACGCCCAAAAAACGTATGTGGTTAACCTGACGAAGGCAAGACTGATCAAGGTCTATGCTCAGCCGCGCATACCGTCGTCCCCTGCCTGGAAACAGGATGAAGCCAGATTTTTCCACCGAGAGAGTCAACCCAACACCTTGAAGGTAACTTTTAACGTAAAGCACGGCCTGTCGCGCTAATATAGCTAAGCGTTTGTGTTGATATCCGGTTAACCAAAGACAAATGTCGTCTGCATATATCGACATATGGACATGCCTACAATGTTTTTGCACTTTTGCGGGAAGACCAGCCATGGCAACATTTAAGAGCATTGGGTACTGGACACTTACCTGAGGTACCCCTCGCGATACCGCCCTTTCGGAGCTCATTGTACTGCCTAACCGCACTCTAAATTTACGATCACTGAGAAATGAGTGAGTGAATCGCAGAAGATAGCCCTGTACGCCTACGACCTGCAGACTATTCAGTATTGAGCTCTGGAGGACGCTATCATAAGCCTTTGATACGTCTAGGAAAATAGCTAGTGTTGAAAGTCCAAAAGCACTCTGATGTTCAATGTGGCTTATCAAGTCCAGGACGCTATCTTGCGCGCTTAAACCTGTGCGGAATCCAGTCATGCATGTTGGTAGTGCCCTTCTATCCTCAAGCCACCAAGACAAACGCTTACTTGCCATCTTCTCCATGAGCTTAGCCACACATGACGTCAGCGATACAGGACGATACGAGGCCGCGTCTGTCATCTCTTTGCTGGCCTTCAGCAGTGGGACTACACAAGCCACCTTCCACGAAGGGGGAACGTCACCAGACTCCCACACTAGATTGAGATAGGTTAGGAGCATCTTCCGGTGTTCCAGAGGCAGGTTCTGTAACATTTGATTGGTAATGCCGTCAGGACCTGGTGCACAGCGACGCCGCAGGCTGCGGAGCGCTGTCTGTAGTTCTCGAAGTGTGAACGGGGCGTCCATAACAGACGGAGACGTAGCAGCTAGAGCGCAAGGATATATGCCTGGTCTGGAATTTACAAATGCATCCGCAAATTCCTCTGCCAAGCACACGAGATGTTTCTGCGTGCGCAATGCAAGCGCCTCGAAAGGTTTACTCGGACGAGAGCCACCAGCAAGACTGCCAACGACACGCCAAATTCTCGTTATCGGTGAGAAAACAGTCAAACTAGCGCAAAAGGATGCCCACTGGGACCTACAGAGCTTGTTCGCATGACGTCTAATGGCAGAGTTGAGCCTGTGAAAGTTGTCTTCAAGGCTCTGTCGTCCTTCTTCCGCAACAGTTGTCGCTCCGCCCTTCTGCGCGCTGCGCAGAGGTTCCTGAGTTTTAAATCCGGAGTCAGAAAATGATCAGGTAGCTTGAGCGCTGTGGTAGCAGCCATTTTAGCATAAATTATTTTGTCTGTCACATCACCTTAAACACAGGCTAAGTGCTCCCTGTATTTCATTTCATTTCATTTATTGATCCCTTAAAGGCCCGAAGGCATTACATAAGGGGGGCATATTGATTTCCAACGGCGATGATGGGAACATGCATAACAATAAAAAGAACAAACATACAAACAAACATAAAAGGGGTTGTAGTCATATCAGGGTTTTCCAGCAAGTGATACATCATTTAACAAAGATATGTCAAGCAATACTCGCTACAAAAGAGCGCAGATGTGATCAAGATTTATGTGAGGTGAATTTTTATTTTCTCGCGGAATGTTTTGTGATCAGTGCATGCAGCGATGTCGTTAGGCAGTGAATTCCATAGTGCTATTGCGTTGGGGAAAAATGAGTTGTTGTAAGCTGACGTGTGGCCACTGATGCGTGCTATCGGGTTACCGTGACTAAGCCGGGAGGACGTTCGTAGTGGGGCGGTTAATAGAGCGTGCCGTGATCTTGTGTTATGATAAAATGTATGAAGTAAGCATAGGCGGGAAACGACGCGGCGTGATTCCAGTGTTGAGAGACGGAGGGACTGCTTGAGGGCGGTGACACTGGCTTCTCTTGAGTAACATGAAGTGATGAACCGAGCTGCACGATTTTGAATTGATTCCAATTCGATGGTGAGATACGATTGCCATGGGTACCAGATGGATGATGCATACTCTAATTTTGGCCGCACAAATGTTTCATACGCGAGTTGTTTTATGTTAGGGGATGCAGATTTCAGATTCCTTCTCAGGTAGCCAAGTGTGCGTGAAGTGTCGGAGCAAATGGTTCTAATGTGGGTGACCCAAGAACGTGTTGATGTGAGATGTACACCTAGATATTTGTAAGATTTTGCAACGGTTATAGGGACTGATGAAATGCTGTAAGTGTGATTCGTCAAGGTGTGTTTGTGAGTGAAGGACAACGATTTGCACTTAGTAAGATTTAAAGGCATCTGCCACTTTTCACACCATGATGCAATAACGTCAAGGTCCAGTTGCAAAGTGAGGTTATCGGTTGGGTTACTTATTGCATTATAGATGACACAATCGTCCGCAAAGAGTCGCAATTTGCATTGAATATTAGAGGGCAGGTCGTTGATGTATATTAAGAAGAGTAATGGTGATAACCCGGCCCCTTGAGGGACACCAGATGTTACGTCTGTTAAGGGTGACTGGATGTTATTGGCGGATGTGAACTGCGAGCGTCCTTTTAGAAAATGTTCGAGCCAGCATATCAGATTAGCAGGAATTCCCAGGAACGAAAGTTTCGCAAGTAGATGGTTGTGAGGTACGCGATCAAATGCCTTCGAGAAGTTTAAGAAGATTGCATCTATTTGGTGGTTATCGTCTTTGGCCTTAAGGATGTCTTGGGTGAACTCTGCCAGCTGGGTTTCGCATGAAAATGATTTCCTGAAGCCATGTTGATGAGGATAAAAGAAATTTATTGAATGAAGGTGAGACATTAAGCTTGATGATATAATGTGCTCTAGAAGTTTAGATGATATGCTAGTAAGGGATATTGGACGATAGTTAGCTGGGCATGCGCGATCACCTGTTTTGAAAATGGGAACAATTTGGGCTATCTTCCAATCGTCAGGAATGTTTCCGGTGTCTAAAGATTGGGTAAATATTAGGTGTAGTATCTGGCTTGATAATGATAGAGTGTTTTTAAGTAGTTTACTGTTTATTTGGTCACATCCTGCAGATGATGACAGCTTGAGTGAACTGATTAATTTGGAGATTCCTTCGGGGCTAATTTGAATTTCCGGCATTTCTTTTTGACTATTGGTTTGCAAAACGTTGGGTGTAGAATTGCTGACAGGCGAAAACACAGATGAGAAGTAGTCATTTAAAAGTTTTGCGCATTGATTAGTATCAGCTGGTTCGCCATCAGGTCCTACAAGATCGAACCGATTAGATTTATGTTTAGGGGAGAGGATACGCCAGAATTTGGTGGGATTTGTTTTGAGAATGGATAGCAAGTCAACAGAGAAAAATTTATCTTTCGCACCACTCAATTCATTTAAATATTTACTCGCGCAGGCGTGGTATCTTTCCCATGCTTCTTGTTTTTGGCTTAGTTTAGCGGAACGATAAAGCCGTTTTTTCCTACTAAGAAGGTGCTTCAAGTTTTTGTTAAACCAAATATTGTTGGAATCCGATTTGACGACAATGGTTGGGATGTACTTATTTTTTAGTCGCAACATTGTTGACTTGTAACTTTCCCAGTTTTCGTGAACTGTGTTGGTTAGATAAGAACCTAGGAAGTCGGTGAAAAAGAATGAAAGTTCCTTATTTATGGAATCGAAATTACCTCGCTTATAGTCAGTGATTAATTTTTTCGTAGGTGATCGCCTGTTGGAATGTAATGACGTGCAAATGTGCAGAAACATGTGATCGCTGAGGCCCGGAAGCAGAGTTACACTGTGAATGTTGTCTGGGCAAGATGTCCGTAACAGGTCAAGAGTGTGAGTACCTCTTGTGGGGTGTGTGATGGTTTGATGCAGGTTGAAGTCTAGTGTTAAGTCAAGAAATTGTTTCGATTCTTTGGAAGGTGAATGACTAGATACATAGAGGGAAGCCCAGTTTATATGTGGATAGTTAAAATCACCGAACAGAAAGATGTTCGAATTCAAATATGTGTTTTTAATCGTCGTTAATGCGTCATGAAGGGAGTCACAGAAGGATGAATCGCTGTCTGGTGGCCTGTAGCAAATGCCCAATATTTCTTTCAATCCGAAGTTGTGCACGCATACCCAGGTTAGTTCTAGTTTGGTGTCGTGACAGATGAGTGATGATGATAGGGTGTTTCGGATGGCGATAAGCACTCCTCCGCCCCTCCGTCCGCGCCGATCACGACGATAAAGAACGTAGTTCCCGTTTGAAGGGAGGATTTCAGTATCTTTCACGCCTTCGTGTAGCCACGTTTCTGTTAGTAGGACAATGTCAGCACCAGTGTCGTCGATAAGGCTGTGCAGTTTATCTCTCTTTGGTAAAATGCTCCGTATGTTAGTGAGGACGATATTGAGATGCTTGGAACGTGAAGGGTGGGGGCGATTTGGTGGCGTAGCATGTTTTGCGGGGTGTCAATCGGTGCTTTGTGATGGTTTGTAGGAGAGGTGCTCGGATTGAGCACGACCAGCTGGCTGTTTTGCAGACTCAATTACGCTATCAGACACAGGGTCGTACACATAGCATTTATGCCCTACATGAAGCTTGTCAACGTTAAGCTTGAATGCGCATTTTTTAGGCCGAATAAACTGTATCAATTTAGAGCGAGCGAGACGTGTGGCAAAAGCAAAATCTTCTCTGATGGCGTAACTTGTATCTTTCAGTTTGGGACCGCAGGCTAGGATGGTGTCTTTGGTTTTAAAGTGTGCTAATTAAACAATGATAGGACGTTTTTTTTCAGCATTAAATTTACCTAAACGGTGGGCACGCTCGATGCTGGTGGGGTCTATCTCGATGTCAAGTTCATTCGAACAGAATGACAAGACTTGTGTTTCAGATTCTGCCCAGGATTTATTTTCAGTGTCTTCAAGGCCTAGGAAGAGCAAATTGTTTCGTCGCATTCGATTACTGGTATCAATACTTGCGGCCATTAAGACTGCTATTTCATGTTTAAGTTCGCCTGTTTCGTTCAGGTTGGTGTGTATGCTCAGGTTCTGTTGGGATGTTTCCAGCGCAAGCACGCGGTTTGTTAGTGAGGATATTAACTTTTCATGGGTTATTTGGGTAGTACGTAGCTGTTTCAGCTCAGTACTGAAGGCTGCGTGTTGTTCCTCAAGGCGCTGCAGAGCGTCCAGGATAGCTTTATCATCCTTCTTGGGAGGGCCTGGGTTAAGTTCCAATCACCTGACAGCAAGAGCAATAATCACGACAAAATTCCAAGCGCCAGCATATCACAACTAAGACGCATAACACCACGACAGTCGACAAAATTGGGGCACGACACCGCGACAAGGCAGCGGTTGCTACTTCGGTATTCTTTACAAGGTAAGTAACCAACCTGGAACAGGAGGATGGCCGTAAACATGGTGCAGCGAACGGTGTCGGGCCCCAAGTGGCTGGCGCAGCCACTTTGCTTAAGTAGTGCCCGATCCGGTCTTGTGACTGGTGACGTTGGCGATGCGGTACGTTGCCAGGCGAAGTGCTGTATTCGGGCTGGATTTGAGTTCGCGGCGACTGGAGGGGGTTCTAGCCAAGGCGGGTTCCACTTTTTAGCTCCACTCAGGGTGAAGGCGGTAGTTGAAGGCTGGTAATCCGAGGATGGGCACGCACTGGAAGGCAGCCAGCACGTCAGCATCTGGAACAGGAGGATGGCCGTAAACATGGTGCAGCGAACGGTGTCGGGCCCCAATTAACAACATGGCAAATTTTAGGACCACGCAGGTGGATGTCGGCAGTAAACACAAATATCGGGTAGTGATCACTTCCCATTCGGTCAGCTCTAGTTGTCCACTGCACACGGACGTCAGGTGAATGTAAGGTTAGGTCTATAGATGTGGGTGAGGTTGGAGGCCGAAAGAAAGTGGGACTTCCGTCATTGGCCACGCACAGGTCCAAACTGTCGATGACTTCTACAAGTTGGCGTCCGCGAAGATCTGTGTTCCTGTCACCCCAGGCAGGGTGGTGGGCGTTGAAGTCACCGCAGATGATTCTGGGTGCTGGGCAGCGGTCACAAAGTATTTGGAGAAACAAAGCCATATCGACCTTCTTCCGCGGGGACACGGATACTGATGCAATGGACAGAGTTCGGAAGGCGAGCCGAATCCTCACAGCCACTACCTCAATACTGTCGGTGCAAAGATCGGTAACGTTCAAAGCCACATGAGGAATCTCCCTTCGTATGTAAAGGGCGGCACTTCCTGCGGGAAAAGACTTGATGCTGCAAATCTTGTGGGCGACGTATCCCGGCAAAGACCTCCTTCTTGGCAAGCCAGCCTCCGAGAGGGCCAGTACTGGAACACAGTTCTCTTTCAAGAACAATTTTAGTTCTGCTAATCGACTTATAATCCCAGCGCAGTTCCATTGCATGATAAACGGCACTTTTCTAGGGTTTTTAGTTGCAACAGGTTGAAGAAAACTAGCCATCTAGGAGTGGAAGTTCTCTGCGAAGGCGGTGATCAAGGTCTCAATGGAAAGCACCAGCTGTATAAAGTTCTTCAAAGTGCCAGGCTGCATCGCTTGGCTAATTGAACGCAGGACATCAAACAAAACGCGTAGAAGGTTGGAGAGATTCCGGCTTTTGAGCTCCTTATTTTGCTGCACGCACTGGCGCACCACTTCGACAAAAGACGGGGACTGGGACCCACTCTTGGCCACGGTAGCTGGTGTCTGCATCTCTTTTAAGGCAAGGGGATGTCCTCCATGTTGTCGAGTCTTGCTGTGATCTGGTCGCTGAGGAACATGGACACTTTTTGCAGAAGCAGATCGAACAGTCAACTCACCCTCGGAGGCCGTTGCCGACTTGCTCGGATCAGGTCGTGCAGCGACGTCGCTTGCTACCACGTCCCGAGCTTGCGACTCGAGCGCAGGGAACTCTTCACTTCTATGTATCGGCTTCTCAGTAGGTTGTGGTTTGGGGCCACTAATGAAGGACTTGCGACGGTGTAAGGCGCTTACACGGAATGTGCAGCCACTGAAACTCGCTGGATGGTCACCTCCACAATTAGCGCAAGCAAAATCTGCCTTGCACTCTTCGTAATCATGGCCACCACCACACCGCTTGCAACGTTGATCTTTGTAGCAAACTCTCGCTACATGTCCAAAGCGTTGGCACCTGAAGCACCGGGGAGGAGTTTCAACGAACTCGTGGACTGCCTGTTTGGTGAAACCAAGGTCAATTATTCCAGGGCGCTCGGTGTTGGGAGCAAACGTTAGCACATAGAGTTTGTAGGCTTCGCTGCCCATTGTTGTTCTCCAGGCTCCACCCGGCTCATTAACTGTCGAACGTGCAGAACTCCTTGCGGTTTCAAGTAGTCAAGAAGGGCACTTTCCGAATACCACACTGGTACTCCCCTTATAACACATGTGTTAGTCATGTAGGAGTGTGGCAACCGGGCTTGAACTCGTATGCCACCGATCTGAGAGCACCACAGAAGAATGTCTACTTGCTCTTCCGTTGAGATATCTAGATGAAGAGCCCCTTGCGTTGTGAAGCGACTGCGAATCGGAGCAGATCCCAGTAACACTTTAATATCATCGAACAGCCTGATAGGGTTCCACTCTCTGAAGTCAACACCTTTCTCTTTTGGCTGAACTATCACTGGGATGCCCACTGTCCGGTGCTTCCGATGACTGACCACTTTGAAGCCATTGTTGTCCATTTCCGCCATGTCAGCCACTTCTTCGTCAGAGGCGACGATAGTTGAGTCGTCCCCACTGAGCGATGATGACGCACTGCGCTGCTGGACGTCCCTGATGAGTGGCAGATCCCCGCCATGTGATGCCATGGCCGCCTCCGCCCCACTGGGCTCCTTCGGATGGCGCTGTCCCTTTAAGTATACCGGCGCCGGAGCTGCCGTACCCTTCCCGTAGGGACAGTACCGCCTTAAAGACGCGGCCGTCTTCCAAGGATGGAAATAACCTAGTTAATAACTAGAATACAAGGCAAAATTACTGAGCGGAGGTGACAACAGATCGAGCAGCGTCGTCTTCCCTATGATGTGGACTCATTGCCATCCTTGCCTCTTTTCAGGGTTCCTTAGGCTTGCCTCTCATATCAGGTTACCTCCAGATCCCCAGACGTTCTTCAACTTGTCTGACCTCATTATTATCATGTGAAAAGAATTCTGTAGGTAGGTGGCAAGCAAGAGAGACTTAAGAGAATATGCGTATAAATACGTCGGTTTTATTGCCACGAATGATTTGCAAGCTTTCCTTGTGAACTGTTCTTCCTGTCTTCTTCACGCCAGTCTAGATGCCTGAAAACATACTGAAAGCAGCACATGAGGGTTTCGCAGAAGTGCGCTGAAAGACATAATTTTTTAATACACAGCACTTTTATTGCTGAACTAGTTACAACTGCTGCCGACAGGCAAGGCTTCACTTGTGTCAGTAGTATGAGAGGCTGCAGAGCTACCTGTGACAACTGAAAATATATCGGCAGTATATATATATATATATATATATATATATATATATATATATATATATATATATATATATATATATATATATATATATATATATATATATTGAATTTCGGAGACAACCGCATCCTTTTTTAATACTTTAATTTTTACTTGTTGGGCCAACACTTAATGGTGCGTGACTTTGTGTACTTGTTAAGACGGCCCGGATAAATAGGGTTATTCTTGGAAACCTTTCTCAGTAGTCACTGTGTTCGCATATTCTTTTTAGCGATAAATTCATGATTTCTTGTTTTTCCATAAAGCTAGGATTTCACCGCCTGGCTTTTCATCCTAGCATGTCCCATCAGGCATTGCTGACATTAAAAAGAGTGAAAACCGTGGCGAGACAAAGCACAAAACAAGAAATGCGAAAACCGGAAGCATTGCTTTAACAACTCAAGTTTTGTTCCGACGACAGGGATCGTGTACGTGCTACGGATGCTTGCGCACCGTGCATAAAACAACATAGGTAAAGTTTATGATTTATGGAGCTTCAGGTCCCAAAGTTACTCAGGTTATGAGAGACGTCAGAGTGAAGGCCTCCGGCAATTTCGACCAACTGAGATTCTCTAACGTGCGCTGACATCGCAGAGTACACGGGCCTCAAGAATTTCGCCTCCATCGAAATGCGACAGCCGCGGCCGGGTTCGAACCCGCGTCTTTCGGGTCAGCAGCCGAGCGCTATAACCACTGAGCCAGAGAATGAGGCTGCGGCTTTATATTTACTAGTAAAATTAAGGGCATGGAAAACCGAAAACACATGAAGATTACATCATATATCTTTCTCAAAGGAACACAAATCGATCAGAGCGCGATTAGAGGGCCACTTCTGCTATAGTGTCAAAAGTGCAATGTCATATATAGGAGTCTTTTCTGTTGTTTTATTACACCGTAGCCAGCAAATGCCTAGAGTCAGGTTACCGCACAGAGCCTTTATCATTTGTATCCTATTTGCTTTTTGCTGACGCAACTTATGGGAACGGCATGACTCAGGACTTCTCTAGAGGACATCCTTAACGTGTGGCGGTTGCTTGACGCCAATTCATTGTACACGCAAATAGCAGGGTCCTCAGAAAATCTGAACACACCGCTGTAAAGACAAACATAGCATCTTTGATGGTTTGGCAAAAAGATTTACTGATTTTTTGTTCCATGTGTTTAGAATATAAACTTTACTGAAGACTTTCAACAATGAAAACATCAATAACAACGCCATATGTTTCGGGTGCCTAATTGCTACCAGCAAAAGAAACAACAACACCGAAACTTCAAATTGTAAGCATATCTTCAAAATTACAGCAGCAAAGAGCCCTCTTGCGCCATAAAGTTGCGCAGTATGTCGGAAAGTTTCGAAATGATAAGCGGCAACCCCAGGATATATTTTCGCAGTCATGAGCCGCCCGCATTACAATCTTTCGCCCTTAAGGGTTCAAGTGTGATGGCACATTTTTTTTCTTAGGATGCGCCATATTGCGAGATCATTGTATCAACAGTTTCAGGTAACCGTTGTTGTTTTTTTTTTTTGAAGCTTGCGCCTAGGTCAGAACGAGGCAGCCTTTGATGACTTTGCTGTTATCTTTAGCCAAGTTTATTGAACTCAGAAGAGCGGTCCAGCATCCTTGCGTTAAACAATATTGCTTCTTCTCTTCAATGTACGCGTGGGAAGCTTTCATCCGTAAATGTTTACCCTGGTATTAAAGACAGCCTGACATTTCTTGCGTCCTGCCGTGATTTGTTTTTGTTACGTTGCTAAATTAGGCGACCGAGTCTGAAAGCAGGTCGATACAAATTCTTTCTTTTAATCCTTAAATAAAGATACTTTAGCTCGCCGCATTTGTGACCTCTTTTCCTTTCAACCAAGCTCTCGATAATTCTACGAATTTCAGCCTTCGGACCCATTATCCAAAAATAAAATGCTTGCTACAAGCTTGAGATCGCAGCCGTGCCAAATGACACGTGATAGTTACGTATTCTGTTCATTTTAAAATTAGGTGCTGAGCACTCCTTTCAGGAGCTCATCTTTTGTTTAAAGTCCATGCGAAATACGTCCCATTAGGACACGCAGCCCTTCACTACGGCGTCCCAAAAGCCGATGTCCAGCTTTAGGGCACTAATCACTACTACATCCTTCATCAGACCGTCACCCATCCTTGATGCCGTGAGGCAATAAATCTCGCTTTAAAAAACCATGCATATCATAACCATGAGAAATAAAATATGGCGGTAATGTTCCCACAGCACAGCGTTTTAGGAGTCCTGTTAAAACGGCACGTCTAAATTGCCCGCCGGCATTGCTGTATTTACGCTTCTGTCGCAACACAGGCTTTATTTTAAACTACTGACGCAATTGACTTCTGCGCAATCTTTTGTTGGGTTTATGATGTGCCCCCTATGCCAAAGCGCCCTATGCCCCCAGCAACAGGGTTTAGATTATAAACAACATAACGGAGCCTTTACAGCACCCATAAAGACCGAAGGCTGTTAACAGAAGAGGACAAGGGTTCACCTTCATTTACACAGGTTCGTAGCTTAAAGGCGGCCATAAGTGCTTCGCTACGCGGCTATGAAACAAAACACCTGTGCCCGGCCACTTTTGGCAAAGACGGTGCTTAGTAAATCTTTCGTACTTGTACTTCCTCTAACTTTTTAATCTCGCTTCAAATAGTTTGCACAGTTTGCAATTTGTTGCTTTCGAGATGCTCACTTACCTTCCACCCTCCCCCGGTCCCGCTTCTAAAATTCCTAAAGCAAAATTGCGGTATCAGTTAACACCAATATAAAACGACTTTCGGCTTGATTTGATGAGAATTCACAAACCGTCGGCCCCGCAAATTCCGCCCGGACGCAGGGGAGTGGTCCTGTTACGGCGCTTATTTAAAACTCTGACGCAATATTTATTGCTTGCCTATCTTGACGTGTATGCCAACATAAACTTCTGGCAATGTTCGCTTCGTGCTCGGAACGTGAATTAGATTCAAACCTTAAGCAAAGCTTGTCTTGAGCGGAAGCGCAATCATGCGCTTGAGGCCCTTGCAGCCAGCCGTTGGCACAAGCTGTTTTAAAAGTTGTCTTTACCGCGGTTGCACCAATTGCGTTCAGAACAACAGGACTGTTGCGAACAGGCCATTCGCCAGAGCTTTTCACATTTTCACACAATTCTGAACAGCGCTTGAGTAGACGCTCACGTCATACTCGCGTGGGTTGCGTTTTTACCCTTAAACTCTATTTGCGGCCTACGTGCTGTCATATGTATGATTGGTTACTACCCTGTGGGCGCAATATCTCGATTTTATTATTTTTCGGTACCTTCGCTTTGCCATGGTGCGCATTCCACCGCAGCAGCAAAGCCGCCGCAGGAATCTCCGCGTTCCAGCCAGAGAGAAAGCTGCCTTTTCTTAGGGCGGATGAACATGCAGAAAATTTCCGAACTCGGAGCAGCCCACCCGGCCTGACAACTTTTTGCCAGCACTACAAGCTGCCTCGCTCAACAAGAGCATTCTCGCGTGAAAGCCAAGCATACCAAGACTCGAGAGGCCAGCGTGCTCTTCGCCTGATTGCGCGGGGGTCGTGGCGCTAATGCTTTACAGCAACCGCGCCACGCTTATGGCAGCCTTCTTTCTCTATATCTCGTTTTCCTACGAGACTTCATGGCTGTTCGCGTACGGCAGCTTTGGTAGCCGAGGTTATTCTCCGTGTTTTGCGGGCGCCGACATATTTACACGCTCCTCGAGCAGTCTATGTTCTCCAGGGAGCCGCAAAAAAGTTTTCGCTGCCTGGAAGCGCCCCAGTGCTCTCCCAGAGCCATAGAGATGAGCGGCACGAAATCCCTTGAGATTCAGCAGGCCGTATATAACAATTCAGCCGCACACACTGCCATATATGAAACAGCAAACAGCTTATTTCAGCTATAAAATATAGTTTTGGTTTTAAGAGCATTTTATTTTTCATTGCATGCCCGCTGACCCAAACGGCCCTACTTTTATAACGTATATTTTGCAAGGAAAACAACGAGAAGAGGGTAAGTAGACTAACATATTTATGAAACCAGCGAATTTATCACAGGGGCCAAACACAATTTGCGCTGAAACACCTTCTTTTGCATGAGAGCTGCACTTGGTGGGATGTAAACAGTCCTGAAAGGCAAGGATTTTTTTAATTTTAATGAAGGTTAGTGCGAATCTACAGACTACAATAAAATTTTACGGCGCTTGCACGAAATAGATATGCGTTAATAAGGTCAATTTATTAAAATATAAACGACTTTGCAGCACAACTTCTGTACGCAAATTTTGCACCTTACGAGCATAGCGACTTTAGTATAATACGTCTACTGTTTGCTTTCGGGCGACCTCACCACCAGCAGCCATCCTTGTTTAAATGTGCCTTGCGATTTTCTCAAGCACGACCACCTAACGAAAATTCTGTATTAACAGAAGAACTGAAGTTCTAGAGTGGTCCCAGTTATCGTTTTTTGTCGTCTTTGGTTGGTATTTCTGTAGCACGAAACCATCATGTATCATCAACAAATAACTTAAGCATGTGTTATATTCATGACGAAGAGCTTCTAATGAAGGGGGGAATGTAATTCCTCTACTGTCACTATAATTCCTCGTTTTCACCTCAGCACCTTCCTTTTATTATCTGACCCGTTTTAATCGACCGAGGTATGTACGCGAAATAATGTGAGTTAGGAAACTTACAAAGCAAGTTGCCGATTCGCTTGGTAAGTCTCCTTCAAGCGGATTTTTACTGAAACATCTACTTAGGAGTTGCATTTTCTGGGACTAATGGGGCCAGTTTGAATATACTATGAAGTTAGGTCACTAGACTTCTTGAAAAGGCTGCTTCCAGTGCTACAAAGTAAGTTGTAAGCCTCTACTCAGCTATCATATTCAAGAAGAACTTGTCTAATTAGAAGTAAAAACAACGAGTTGTTGTCCTTGATATCTTAAGCTTGCCTAAGCGAGAATATTTTCTTCACTACGGGGTGCAGCAGATGTCATAATAAACTAAACCAATTTTTCAGAATGAATGAATTTCCATTAACACTATTTTATAAAGGACATAAGGAAAAAAGTTGCAGAAGAGCCGCTTGATTATACCTTAAACCCTCTCTCGGCAGTAGCAGCAAAACCATGTATTATGCGCAAAAAGAAAAAAAGTGGTATAAAACGATAAGAAAACATTCTGCGCCTTCCTCATCATCTCCTTTTGGGGCCTGCATGCAGGTTAAGGCGTGCTCTTAATGACTTGAGCTGTATGGGCGTCCTTTTAGTAAAAGAAATGGCTGACGGCACGAAATAATATGCGAAAGTGCAGTTTCTTTCCACGTGGACACCACCGCCACGTACCTACAGGCGCGATTGAGGTGTCCACTGATCTAGAGAGCCTGTTACGGGTTGCTTCAACTTATTCATTGTCAATGCCAATGTATACCCATTGCACACCGGCGGCGTATCCTCTAGTGCCGCGTTTCTGCCGCAGCATTGTCCACGCCAAAGCATGCAGCCCACATGTCTCTCTCAATACCGCCACATTGTTAAAAGTGCGAATATTGGCTTGATAGTGAAAATAATTTATCAAAAAATTCAGGGGGGCACTTTGCTGACCTAAAGGGCGGTGAGGTGAAAGGCTTTAGCCTGGTGTTTCTGCTTGTGACACTGATGTGTGGTTAAGATGATAAGCACATAATTGTTCATGAATCTTAAATGCTGGAGACATTGGAGGGCGTTTGGGAGGCATCCGTCTGATTCGACGCCTTTCCGCAAACACTCTTCAGCGTCCTAGACAAGGAGAAATGCATGTGCGTTGGCAGGAATTAGCGTAGTCGTTCGCACGCTCGGCTGCGGAACTGAAGGATTGTGGTTCAAATCCCATCGTGCAGAGTAACTTTTTTCTTATCAAGTTGCTGAAGAGCGTGACATCGGACGGACAGGCGTTGTGGCCGCGAGTATGAGTCGTTAAAGGATTTCGCCTTCGAAGGCGATGCACAGCTGGAGAGTGTGTTGCAGATTAACACAAATCGTGTTCGGCTCCGGCGATATCCTACTGACTGTGCATTCGAGGATTCATGCAGGAGGTGTATTTGGCTGTTCGTTTCCTACTTGTTCTGTTGTCGTCTCAGTTTCCTTTTTCCGTTGTAGAGGAAACAGTTGTACAAGGGCTTAATTTTTATGGTCTTGAAACCATTCAGCCTTGTCTCATGAATTGTAAAGATGCAGTACTCTTCTGGGACATCTTGCAGCGGACATTGGAAAAAGACAATATGACGCGGCCTTCTGTTCGATATCTCACTGCACTGCTATTTATTGATCATCCCTTTGATATGTTATTTTTTATTGGATTGCCCAGCTTCTGGAAAACACCCACCATGGGCCGACATTCCGTATAAGTCGATTTTGCTTAATGCCTTTTCAGTAGAGTGTTGTACACCTAACAGAATTTTATGCACAGGCTGAGTTTCAACCGGAGTTGCATTCACTCTTAGTGCTTTACTACTTTCCTTTTTTTGTAGTTCTTTGCTGCTTTGATGTGTTGTATTATGAAGTAATACCTATATGCTTTGAATCGACTCTGTTCTCGCGCTTCGTTGCTTAGGTGTATTGACTTTCCACTCTTTTCGTATTGTTTGTAGATAGTTCATGTCCATAAAAAATCGCATCACTATAATAAATACAATGTTGAAAAGAATGATAGCCTAGAGCTCTCGCATCGCGCACTGGTGAGCGAAGTTGATCTGTTCGCGCCGCCGTGTGTTTGAGTCCCAGTCTAAAATATTTATTTTCTTTTATTTATTTCTGTTAGCACGAACCCACAAGCATCGCAAGATCTTGCTGAGGATTTACACATCCGAATAATGCTTTCGCGCTAATATTCCTCAGCTCATGACATCTTTGACCTCAATCAATTCTGGTGGTTCATTTTTGCTGCTGATCATCTACAAGCTCCATACCTGAAACGTTTGTGCTGACCAAACAGTTTGCTATAGGCTTCCCCACACCAGGAATTCATAAAGTATTGTATTTTTGCTGGCTAGCACAAGCACGAAAAAATGGGTACAAGTGCTTTACGAACATTTTCCCTCCGCGAGATACTCAAAATATGAAAAAAAAATTCATCCCCGCGTCACTGCGCCTTATCAAGAATTAGCAGAAAAGTTTATTTCAATGGAAATCGGCCAGATATTTAGCGACTTTGATCATCAGTTTCTTTAGCAACGTAATTGAGCGATATTATAAGATATAAGAACAACGCAGCCAGTATTTAAAGGTACAACTTTAGTCGAACATTGCAAGATTCTCATCCAGTTTCAGGTGCTGCTAATGGTACTTGAGAAAATAGCGATCAATGAGAGGTGTCAGAAGCGAAATTTAAAGAGCCGTAACGAAAAAAAATTGATGCATGCACAAAACAAACAGAGGGACTACTGTTTACTACACACATATGAGAACTTCGAATACATTTAGAGTTTTAAAATATCAAACACATCGTCACGTTGCTCGAATAAGCGCCTTCATAACTACCGCCAAAAATTCAGAGGGAAATTAAGTGTGCTTACCTGCAGAAATGCGAAACCATGGAACTTTCTAGATCGCGGTTTTCTTCTAGAGCGCCCGTGGGCATTGCATATTTTCTGTCGTTTTTTTGTTCTTTTTGCTTTGTTTTATTTTTGTTTATTTATATTGATATTCTTTGTTTTTTTTTCTTTTTGTGCTTTTTGTTTTTACTTTTTGTTTAGTTAACTTATACAAGTTTTTATTTATTTTTATCCCGTTTTCAATTTTTGTTTAATTTGATTGCTTTATTTCCTGAGCTTTTTATTTTTGTTATTATTTTTGCTAATGACTGATTAATTGCTGATTAACTAATCACTAATCACCTATTACTTTGTAATTGCTAACAACATATTGGTTATAGCGATTATAAGAATATATAAGATTATAACAGTTAATCGTAGGTTAAAGCGATTATGCCCTTGATGTAGTCATAGTGTGGAAGATATCTTGGACGGACAGACGCACGGACACCGATCAGCCATTAAAGGATTTCACCTTAACAAGGGTAGTGGCATAAAGTTTTCCGTTTCTTGATGTCATATTGGCCAATGGCCATTTTGCGAAACGAGAACAGCGCCAACCTGCCACAAAATGGAGAAGTATGCGACAGAAGCACTCTAAAGTTTTTGTTCCTTTGACCTAAAAACAATGCAGGTCTGACTAAATATATGCCGCCTATAAGTCACATTCGTGAATAAGACGTAAATGTGAGCGCCTTGAACTTGGTGACAGGCAGATGAAGCCGGTAATCTTCCAGGGCCGCAAAATCGAGCATTATCGCTGCCTCCAAACTTAACGCCCGTGCTTTTCGAAATATTTCAACAGGCAAGCAATATTTGCTCCTTCGCTTGAAAGGTCATAAAAAAAAATTAGGACTTGTCTGCTGCAACATCCGACCCGCATTATACGCTGCTGTCGATCTCGCAGTTCACAGGGTTGATTATACCCTTCATTTGTCGCCCGCATAGAAAAGGCCCAGTTTTAAGCGCTCCTACATTTCCGAACGGTCTACAACTGCTGGTACTATAGTTACCATGCTCTGGGCCGTCCCAACAATTCAAACCCCGGCTGCGAGGCCGTAATTCAAATAATTCATACATACTAAGTGTTTTCAGCCTTTCCTTATTGATTTTCTTATGCCAGTTCTGGATGCAGTTGCAGCATACGGTCGAAAAGATTACCGCCACAGTTGTGACAGAGTGAATTCACATTATCACTAAGTGGTTACGGCAGTACAGCGAGCAGGAAGACCGAGAAAAGGCTTCGAAACAAAACTCTTCATTGAGGCTGACTTGTACCCACAAAGAGATAAATGATTCGGCGGCTGCGTAGCAACAAGCCTGCTTTTGGTCACCTAACAGAATGCCCCTCGCTTTCGGCCGTGCTCACTTTAAAGCTGGCAAGGAACCATCGAGATAAGGTGCCAAAGCAACTACAACAGTCTGGAGCAATGTGGAAGCTGTTCTTCATGGCCTCGATCAATCGATTTAAGTTTGATGTGCACCTCGCATCAGAAACAAAATGACAACCGCGTGCCGATGGCTTTCAGATGAAAAAATAATCAGCACAAAGAAAGAAGCATCGACCTGACGCTTTAAATTTCAAGTAAAGTGATCAGAAAAACACGGACGCTAGAAAACAGCCATATTTTAGAATGCGCAATAAAAAGAAAGAAAAATAAAAGAGGATAGCCTGCAACACAGGCTGGCACAACGGGATGGCAAAACGGACAGTGAGAATGGACACAGTTACCTATACCGTTCACAATACGGCTTCAGACGGACGACATGGCCAACTTCTGGTCGTGCGCGGCGTCGCTGGGATGGTTTCATTCCATCAGGGACGACTTCATAGTCCAGTTCACCTAGTCGGTGAAGAACCTTGCAGGGCTAATATAGCGGCGCAATAGTGTTTCACTGGGCGCCAGGCTTGCATTCCGCGTCATGTCAGTGTAGAATGTAGCGTCAGGTTTCGCTGTGCTTTTGGTCCTTGATCCGCAGCCGGGCAATCCGTTGGGATTCTGCGTGCGTAAGCTAGGCGGTGGCGTTGATGTTGTTTTCATCGGTTACATTGGGAAGCATGACGTCGAGCATGGTAGTCGCCGCCTTGCCAAGGTCGAGCCTAAACGGTGTCATCTGGGTGGTCTCCTGAACAGCGGTGTTGTATGCAAATACGACGTAAGGGACGATGGCATCCCAGGTCTTGCGTTCGGCGTCTACATACATGGTGAGCATGTCAGTGATGGTTTTGTTCAGACGTGGGGTGATGACAATAGAATCTGGCGAAGTTCCTCCCGAACAACCTCGCGGATGATTTCCTGTAAATTTCCGCTGGTCGGTGACACGGTATCCATGTGGGTGCCGGAAAAGATGTATGTCTGCCGGTCGTATTGGCGAGCTCTGGCTTCTAGGGTCCTCTCATGGTGGCCACTTGAGTAGTGAATTCTACAATGGTCTTTGGCGGACTGCGGACCAGATCGGCGAAAATACGCTCCTTAACATCTCCAATTAGTGATCCCAGCTTCTTCCCTTCTCTCATGCTGGGATCAGCGCGTCGAAAAAGGCGCTCCATTTCTTCGAGGTACACAGTCTCGGTCCCATTTGGGTGCTGAATTTGCGACCCCAGCACAGCCTCAGCTCTTTCTTTCGGGACGAGGCTGCAGAACGTAACCAGTTGCTATTTCATCAGGGTCTCCCAGGTCGTCAGGGAGAGCTCGTGCTTTTCAAACCACGTTCCGACTCAGCCGTCTGATGCAAAGTAAACGTTTCGAAGTTAGCTGTCGTCCCAGGCGTTCAGGACAGCCACGCTGTCGAACAAGTCAAACCAGGCTTCGACTTCAAGTGGTTGTCCACGAGAAGACGATGGCTCACGAGGCTGGCGAAGATCGACGGACGTTGACTGTGCACCAGAGTTCACATCTGGTAGTGTAACACTGCTGCAGGTGAGCACCTACATCAGATGTCACGCAGTGGTGACAGCAGCCCTGTGACCTGGAAGACAGCGGAAAGGCTTACAGACGAAACTGTTTATTGGGCCGACTCGCGCCAACAAAGAACTTTATGACTCGGTGGCTGGAGGCTGGATAGCAAGAAGCGTCCTCGGGGATCGTCTAATAGAATTTCCGTCGCTCTTGGCAGTGCTAAATTTCAAGTTGGCATTGAACTGTCGAGACTAGGCGCGAAATCAACTACAACAATCTGGATCAATGCGAAAGCAGTTCCTCATGGCCGCGATTAATCGAGATAAGCCTGGTCGCATCTCCTGTAAAAAACAATAATAATAAAGCTGCGCGTTGGCAGCGCTGAGCGTAAGAAGCCAGGTAGTACAAAGAGCGACGGCACTGTAAACGCTACGCTCTGCAGATTTTCCTGCAAAATTTGCCCAAATTCAGTACGTAATGCACCCTGAACACTTTAAGAAAAAGCGCTACTATTTGGTCTCGACAGAATTACAAATCATGTATATTCTTTTCACCGCTTATTTTCGCCTTTTCTGATCTACGAAGCACACGGTAGATACCGCCAGTACAGTCGCAAGACGTCATTACTCTTATATCGTTCCAAGACATCAAGGCTGTCTGCAATGAGAAATTTCGCCCAACCTAAACATTTCCTCCCATTCTTGCTGAAAAAAATGCTCAGTAAAACCTTAGCATTTAGCTTCAATTGACTTTATTATTTTCATAATTAACATTAAGGTATCCCATCCAAGTTTTACATAGCGTTATCTCTCAGTTTCGCAGCAAAATTTTTAAATTAAATAAAGCGAAAAGAGTATCACATCGTCCCTGCGCTTGCGCCTCAACGCGACATAGGTTGGTAAAATAAACACTTGCAGGAGGTCATGCGGTGACACGCGGGAAATCTGCGCTTCCAGGCTGGATTCCAGTAAAACGGGAAGTTGAGCTACTTGGTACATCATTGCGGATGGCACCTCGCAAAATGGACGAAAGACGAAGAGAGAAGCATTCTTCCACGTAATCTTCTCTTCGTCGCTCATCTGTTTTGCGCTGTACCAACCGCAGGCTTGATTCTACCCTTAGCTTTTGCATGTTCGGGTTTGCACTTTTTCGCTTTGGCATCAAATTAATTGCTTTGGTGTTGAACCCGCTGTGCCTCCGCTCAGCGAGCGCGGAAGACTTCCGCGCTGTAATTAAGGTGTACAGCCCTTTTGAGGTGCACATTGAGAATTCAGACCGTTGCGGTACCTTCCGCGTCCTTAAAACCAATTTGTTATTGAGCGGCCTTCACAAACCTACGCTGCTCTGAACGAGAATATGAGAGTTGATGCTGACATCAATATACAAGGCATGGCTCTGGCAGATGCGGCGTGCGCCGAGTAGGATAGAGCAGCAAGAAGCGGAGCTGGTTTGCTCGCGCCATCGCTGTTTAGAATCCAGTCTGCACCTGCAACATTGGTTAGCACTTTCTTGCTGTCTCTCAATCGGACCGAAAACTTCGAAGTACTTCGTGCTAAGCTGGAGCGTTCCTCCTCACAATAATCGCTGGGGCCTCGACTTCAGACCACGAACCACGCCGTTTTCAAAAATATTATTTATACTGGTAAACACCTTATGCTCAAGTTCGCTCCATTCATCCATGTGCCAGTGTTAAGTCTAGGAAGAAGCAGCCTGCCACACAACAAGGTACAGTAAGTGTACCCCCCTCCTACCCTTCGTCTTCTGAAGCTTTCCTCTCTTGAGGAGGCGTTCCTCGTTGACGAGCCTTTGACGAAGCTTGATGAGGCGTTCCTGGAGCGGGGGGAGGGGGAGGGGGGCTTACTTTTGCCCAAGACTGTACAGGGTCTGTCAATAGTTTCCAGGCCACAGGGTCTGCTTTCGAGCGCTATATTCGAGCGGTTGCGACACCCCCGAAGCCCGAAATTTTTATACAGGCCAGGAGAAGTATCATCCTCAGCTCTGAAAATTTTGTTAAGTTTATTTCTATCATAAGTGGTGGCATATGCCGCTGAAAAGCAGACCTTCTGGCCTTGGAACTTTTCACCGACTCTGTACCTCGTTATATATAGGGACTTGTCGGCTTCCAACGATTTCTCTCATTTCTCTTACGACACATTAGAGCCAGTCATTCTGTGTTTTCATACGCTTGTTTCTATTTTCTTCAAACCCTATTGCACGGCTCGCTGCAACGATGTCCTTGGTAGCGTAACTGCACAGTAGCTTCATTAACCCAATACAAATGTATTTGTTTAGTGGCAACTCGGAAACATATTGCAAAGCGGTAGCTATATCTTTCGAAATCCCTCAGGGCTATAAGCCTTAAGAACGGCGGAGGAGGAGCTCTTCGGAGAGTATTACTGTGTGCTCGCTATTGGAGGTGAGAGGGGGGGGGGGGGGGGGGGTTTGTGGGCGACGTCGAAAATGGGTAATATGCACTCATGTGCACAGGGCGTAATCTGGAGTGGATGCTCTCGTAGTACTAACCACATTGCTACTGCTTTAGAAGAAAAGCTCTGCACTGAAGAACGGAGGAAACCTATATGTGGTCAAGAGTAAACCACGTGGACGAAGGAAACAAATTTTCGCGCTAAGAGAAAAAAAGAGGGCAATGCCATTAGAATTATGAGCAAGATAATTAAGGTAGGTCCGGAATTTACACTTATCTATACGGACGGCAAAGTAATCAGGACGATATTACCAGACGCGCAGAGGGATCAGTCACCGCGCTGTAACGAAAGAGGTTGGAAAGAAAACCTTAGCAGCAATGAAACTAGGCAAAACAGCCGGTGAGCATCGGGTAACTGCTGATCGCTTGAAACACAGTGCTGATATTGAGCTAAAAACTGCCCACTCTATAAATGCCATGCCTCATTGACTCGGGCGTACTGAAATCTAGGAAGAACGCTAGCATTACCTGAAGACATATATGCGAAAGCTTCACGAAAATAAAAAAAAACTAAAATTCTCTTCGATACAAAATTTTTACTTCCTATGAGCATTCGAATTATTTTTCTTTTATTGATTAAAATATTTTCAACACTGTACTTCGAACCATCCTTCTATTAGTTAATTAGGCAAATGAGGTACCTATTGCGAGGATAGCGCTTCCAACACTTCACACCGACTCTAATAGCATATTTCATCTGTTTACGCATGTTCAATAGGTTCTGAACATTTCCTTTACAAGCGTTGCGTTATGTTCGTTTACAAAGGCCTGCAAGTCACCTCTGCAAGCAGTGAAGCGCTAGACTCTAAGGTCTCGACTACATTGTCATTCCGAACTAAAACCAAACAACATTTACATAACACAATATATATTACAATATTTTATTCCAAACAACATACTCAGAGTACATGCTTGAGGTGAAGAGAGGAAAAGCCGTGTAATAGTTGCTAACGATGCTCATCATCACCCATGATGCATTCAGCAGCGCGGTGTTCAGCAATGTCATGAATTATTAGGAATGATTATAATCAGGAGAAATTATGGATTACGGAAACACGAAAGAAGTTCAACAGTTTCAATATTCAACAAACAGTTGACTTGGATTTTGGTTTCTTGTTTGCATTTCTGGTGATTGAGAATACAGAAAACAAGAAAAAGCAACTTCAAAGAGGTTAACAGCACGAAAACGATCAACACACTGCAGAAGAGAGAGAGAGAGAAATAACATTTATTAGCACCCGTCAAAAGGATGATGGGTATCCGAGGCGCCGCTCGGTCCCAGCCATGTCCTCCCCCTCAGCCGTCGACCGGGATCTCTTGGATCTCAGCAGCGGCAAGGGCGAGACGGATGACTTCACGTTGTTTAGTTTCGTCCTGGTTGTGAAGCAGTGCCTCCCAGGACTCATCTGTTCGGTCAAGTTGTCCAAAGCTCGGACATGTCCATACCATCACACTGCAGAAAGATCTCGAGCTAACGCTTTGAGGATATGGTTGAAGTATTATCCTTGGTAAACCGGACTCGTTCAAAGCAAAGGTAATGCATTCCTCATGGCTTGAAAGCCATAATTCTTGTGTGGTCATGGTAGGCACCAATATTCATTATGGCTTGCTAGGTGACGTGCAGGATTTTCTTTCAAGTTAGATATTCAGTTAAATAAAATAACGTTCTGAAGAATTTGGCTTTTATAAACTGTTTATAAATTGTTTTATAATCTTGCTCATTGCGATGAGGAAACCAGCACGTGTGGTTCGCTCATGACAATGCGCAAATGTTGTTTGCTGCAAGAATAAAAGAATAAAGTGGACACGCAGGCGTGTTTAAAAGAAAAGTGGCGCGTGAGCTCAGGCTCTTTGGGTTGCCCTGACGGCAGGTTTGCGCACAGTTAATTGGCCAGGAAGAAGCAGAAGGGTGAAAAAGTGTTGCATTGATGGAGGTAATCTTGTCGTTGTTTGGCGAGGAGCCTAGAAAAATTTTTCTCCAAATTTCATTACTAATCCCGAATGCAACCGGCAAGCCGCTATTTTTCGTACGTTTTCTTTTCTAATAAGCTAATTTACACATGCGGTTTAGCACAGGAAGAAATCCGACTACAATGTAGTGCGCTCAATAAACCACACCAGCCGAAGTAAATGTTACCGAAAGTGTGCGAGGAATCTCGAACAATTCGTAATCTTCCAACCTTTCTAACTGTGCCGCCGACAGCAGTTTAGCTCCCCGCACGACGCAAAGGAACAAAGAGGTACATACGCGTTGAAAAGCAGCTATTTGTTCTGCGGTCAGGAACCTTCAGTGAAGATGTTGTCTTTTTTGCACGCGTAGGTGCGTGACGAAATTGCCTCTATAGGTTCCACCCATCCGGCAATCTTTTATGACAACAGCGGCAGCTAAAGTTATACCGTTGCCTCCGGGCTTGCGCAAGCTCAAGAGAGTGAGCGCTTTTTCAGTTGCCTTGTGATCTCTTCTTGATTCATCTGATGACGCAGCGACAAAGTTGTCCGACTTAAAGTTATATTGTTTTCCAGTTGAAATATCTCGAACACCAGCTTGTATTTCTACATGTTAGCCGTTTCGTGCAGCGGATATTTTTCTACGTCACCTATTTGCCGCGCTCCATGGCTTCCACCTTCCTTTCAGGGGGCGGATAGAATTCTTAAGCTTCCTAGTTTGTAGTCTTTTTATCTTTTTGCTTTGAACACGTAACACAAAGGAGTGAGCTTTTGTCCTGAAATATTTTTATACTCCTTTATTGCCGAGTCAGCGGGTAGCAACTGGCGTTGGCAGGGCTAAGTGCACCGCAACTCTTGCCAACATAAATCTCAATAAAAAACATAGCAGAGGGGGACACGAGACAGATGTTCGCCATTTCTTGGAGTCGCCTGTGGTGACGTAGTTTGTCCGTTTCCGAGGAAATAATAAAGAGAAATCGCCCGCTTGAGTCTGTTCGATACATGCCAGAATAACGTTTCTTGTCGTTTAAACGTAAAAACACTGCGGGACATTTTGATCTTTATTATTCGTTTTCGGAATACCTTAGTCACTGCTCAGTAGTATCGTAGAAGCGGAGGGAAGGATGAAACATTGCCACCATGCTTTTTCCTTAGCTTAGAATTTACTCTCATCGGGTGGTCTGAAGAAAGCGCTGAAAATTCCCCTGCTGCTACAGTGCAGGCTATAAATTACACGCCAGTTTGGTGCATCAAGCGGACTGCACTGCAGCCATGAGCGAAGTTCTGGTTGACATATCAGTAACGATCCAATTAACTCGGCAGGTATTATTGGGAGCTGTGAGATCTATGATTGTTTTTGTTACCTGTGTGAACCCTAAACAATATATGCAGAGGAAAGGAAACAGAACCGCTGAATTTATTGTCGTCTAGGACACGTATTTAACAAACCTTATTATATATATATATATATATATATATATATATATATATATATATATATATATATATATATATATATATATATATATATATATATATATATATATATATATATATATATATATATATATATATATATATAATGTCACCAAAACTTAGATTAATAAAACGCTTAAAGAAAATTACTTATAAAGCAGCAGAAAAAACAACCATGCCGCCGGTGGGATCCGAACCCACGACCTCCGAATATAGCGTCCGGTGCTCTTACCAACTGAGCTACGGCGACGGCTGTCCAATCTGCTGCTCTCGTGGGTATTTATGTTTACTGGGTGTAAGCGAGCCTTGAGAGTGTTCACCAGCGCCACCCTCGACCATAGCGGCGGACGTAGCACGTCCTGTAATACCGCGAGCGTGACGTAGAACGTCATCTAACGGCGAGGGCGGAAACTGTGCGAGAGCCCTCTTATGCTACCTTTGGCATTAAGACTGCCAGAACCGAGACCCTCGTTAAGCTATCAGCAGACAAGTTAAAGGAAATGAGGGGCCCGTTTGACAAATTTATGAAGGGAGCCAACAGTCACCGAAACCAAGGTGCATAGGGGAACGTTAATTTTTTTTTAATGTGTTATGCTTATCAGTGGGATATTATAGTACTTAGATTAATAAAACGCTTAAAGAAAATTACTTATAAAGCAGCAGAAAAAACAACCATGCCGCCGGTGGGATCCGAACCCACGACCTCCGAATATCGCGTCCGGTGCTCTTACCAACTGAGCTACGGCGACGGCTGTCCAATCTGCTGCTCTCGTGGGTATTTATGTTTACTGGGTGTAAGCGAGCCTTGAGAGTGTTCACCAGCGCCACCCTCGACCATAGCGGCGGACGTAGCACGTCCTGTAATACCGCGAGCGTGACGTAGAACGTCATCTAACGGCGAGGGCGGAAACTGTGCGAGAGCCCTCTTATGCTACCTTTGGCATTAAGACTGCCAGAACCGAGACCCTCGTTAAGCTATCAGCAGACAAGTTAAAGGAAATGAGGGGCCCGTTTGACAAATTTATGAAGGGAGCCAACAGTCACCGAAACCAAGGTGCATAGGGGAACGTTAATTTTTTTTTTAATGTGTTATGCTTATCAGTAGGATATTATAGTACTTAGATTAATAAAACGCTTAAAGAAAATTACTTATAACATTAAAACATTAAACATGCCGCGACCAAGGTGACCAGCCGTGGGAGCGTCGTGTAAGCCGCGCAAGATTTACGACCGCAGTGTTGCCGGCACAACTGGCAACCAGACGGGTGGTCGACCACGGAGCCGCTTCACATGACACAAGAGGTCGTCCTTCATTTGATAGACCCGGCGTAGTTGGCGGAGGCTTGCGCCGGCGGCGGTGCCAAGGGACTGGATTATGGCAGCAATGGCGGGATCTTGCGTTTGTGCAGTCATCAGGTCCGTCAAAGCCGTCACGGAACAAGGGTGGCGAGAAAGGAAATCGGCATCTTGATGGGCAGAGCCGCGCCGATGCACTATTGTGAAATTGTACTCTTGAAGTTGCAGGGACCAGCGTGCAATGTTGGCATTCAAATGTTTGGCGGACTGCAGCCAAGTGAGAGCGCTATTGTCCGTGACTATGGTGAAGTGACGGCCGTACAGGTAGGGACGGAACTTCTCGACGGCCCAGACAACGGCGAAGCACTCGAGTTCTGAAGAGTGGCGGCGGCGCTCAACGTCGGAAAGCTGGCGGCTGGCATAAGCTAGGACGTTGTGGTCACCAGACTCGTCTTCTTGCAGGAGGACAGCGCCGAGCCCATCTTGGCTGGCATCCGTGTGGAGGACGATGGGGCCGATTCGTCGTAATGGGCCAATGTAGGAGGCTCGAGGAGGGCGTGCTTGACGTCAAGAAACGCGAGCTGTTGGGCCTGCGTCCAACTCCACGGTGCATTCTTCTTCAGCAGGGCGGTCAATCTAGCGCTGCGCTTGGCAAAGTCCGGAATGAAACGACGGAAATACGAAGCAAATCCAAGGAAACTTTTGAGCTCCTTGGCGGTGGTGGGAGCTTCGTAAGCTGTAAGTGCTTTTAGCTTTTCAGGGTCGGGACGGATGCCATGCCGGCTCACAACGTGACCCAAGTACGTCACCTCCGCGAAACCGAAGAAACATTTTTTTGGTTTTAAGCGAAGCCCAGCAGAGGTAAGGGCTTCGAGGACGAGTTTGAGGCGTCTCTGGTGTTCTTAAAATGTAGCCGCGTAGACAATTACGTCATCCAGGTAGACCAACGCCATAGTCCACTTCAAATGGCCTAAGACTCGGTCCATGAGACGCTGGAAGGTGGCTGGAGCGTTCGAGAGACCGAAGGGCATACGGTTGAACTGGTAAAGGCCGTCGGGAGTCACGAAAGCCGTCTTTTCCGCATCATCGGGGTGAACAGGCACCTGCCAGTAGCCCGAGAGCAGATCTAGCGTGGAAAAATAACGGGCCCCCTTCAGGCGGTCAAGCGCATCGTCGAGGCGAGGCAGCGGGTACACGTCGCAATTAGTAATAGCATTTAGCTTCCGATAGTCAACGCAGAAGCGGAATGTTCCATCCTTCTTGCGCACAAAGACGACAGGGGAGGACCAAGGGCTACAAGAAGGGGCAATGATTCCCTGGTCAAGCATGTCGCACACGTGCTGCTGGATGACTCTCCGTTCGGCTGGCGCTACACGGCGAGGTTGGTGATGAACGGGCCCGCGGTTTTCGGTGTTGATCCGGCGTCGAGCCCAGGAAGTGCACCAAAGTTCACCGGCGCTGAGAGCAAGGCAACTGCGATGCTCGAGCAGCAAGGTCTTCAGAGAGGCGAGCTCCGCGCAGGTCAGGCTGGGTCCAAAGTTAAATTCTTCCCATGATAGGATCGCCGGCGCTGGAGGGTGGCGAGGCGGGGCTTCAGGTTGCAGAGACGCCACTGGTGACCCGGGGTCCAAAACTGAGGCTGTACCCAATTGCGTGCCGGGAGTCAGCGCGAGAGGTACGCTGCTGATGTTGAGTATGAATACGTGGGCCTCTCCTTTTAGCACAGGCAGAAGGCTTCGAGGGGAGGTCATCTGACGGGCTGGAGCTGAACACCGGATGGTCTCGAACAGCACGTCTGCTGTGACCGGACTGTCAAGCTTGGCATACACCCACGTTGCCGCACCCGGTGGCAGGGTCACGGCGGACGCCACAGTCACGGTAGTGACGTCGAACGGCTTGACTCGACACGGCCACTTCGTCGCGAGGTCACGCAGAGATGCTGAGGCACGCTTGGTCGCCGACACCAGGGACTGCCACAGGGCGACACCGAGGCTGGAAACCCGGCTAAGCCAGCCCGGCCCACAGAGAGTTCGGCTCGCCCGTGGTTTGGTTCTAGTAAAATTAAGGACGACTCCGGCTTGCTGGCACCACCCGCACCCGAGGACCACTGGCCAAATAGTGCTGTCTGCGACAACAAACTCGGTGGAGATGGTTTTTCCGAGTGCTGTCAGGTTGACGACGACACGTCCGACTTGCTCCACAGGGGTGCCGTTAAAAGCTAAGAGCCGGGTTTTGGCGGCTGGCAGAAGCAGGTGGGGCGCGTTAGCAACAAACGATTTGTGCAGTACATTGACAGCCGCTCCAGTGTCAACCAAGGCCTTTACGTGCCGGTCAAGCAGGGCGACGTCGACGAGCACGTAAGGAGCATCAGTGGTAATCGGAGCCGACGAAAGAGGGGACGCGGAGAACGAAGGAGTGTGGGGACGGACTTCCCCCGGAGTTCCGCCAAATCGTTTCCCGACGTTGGAGGGCCGGCACAGTCCCTCGCGTAGTGTCCCCGCAGGCTGCAGCGGAAGCAGGTCATGCGGACGTCGTTACGCAGGCGTCGGATAGAGGCCGCAGTTGGGGCTGCGGACCGAGGAGCCTGCACCCGGACGCTGCGCTCGGCAGACGGTGGCGACCCCCGCGTGGCCAGCAAAGTCAATTCCGCCTCGATGGCGAGTGCCATGGCGGCGCGGACGGAATCAGGACGGCCAGAGCGGACCAAGCGCTGCACCTCGGGGAGTCGGATGGCGTCGACAAACGCCTCGGTGCCGACCAGGGCCACGGCGTTCTGAGGCGCTCCCGGCAGCGACTGCAGAGCCAGGCGCTCAATGGCGGCGGCGAGGTCCTGGTACGTCTCCCCGGGCTCTTGACGGCGGGCTCGCAGGCGGTGGCACTGCACACGGGGTTGACCTGAGGCACCATAGTGGTCGGCGAGGAGGCCCGCCAGAACAGTGTAAGAGCCCAGCTGGTCGGGCGGCACGTTCTGCAGCAGCTCGGTGGCGCGGCCCCTCAGTTTTGCAACGAGCATCCATGCCTTCATTTGCTCGTCCCAGCCTCTCGCCGCCGCAATACCGTCCAGCTGGATGCGGTAAGCATCCCACGAGATGGTGCCGTCAAATGTGGGCAATTCCACAACGTCCAACGAACACTGCGGCGAGGACGCACCCGCGCCGAGCACGGCATTGGCGGCCACGACCGCAGGCCCAGCGACGGCAGAGCCGTAAACAGCGGCGGCGGGGACGCCCAAAGGCACCTGACCTGTGCTCGGCTCGGCTGGCACCAGGCGACGGAGTTCGCGCCGGAGAGCTTCCATCTCCCCAGCCTGGGCAGTCAGACGGGCCTCCCATGCGTCCATCCGTTGGGTGACTGTATCCAGGAGGCGCTCAACACCGGCGTCCGGCTGCTGCGAAGAGCCGAGCCCCTCCGAGCGCCTAGGTCTAGCGGCGCCGGCCGCCGCGTCGTCGGCGCTATCGGCTGGTGGTGGACTCCTGTCGTCTGGCACGTCGGGTGCTTGATTCCGGGAGCGGGTGAGCGGCATGATCCCACCGCTGCCACCAAAATGTTACGGTGTGGGATGCCAAGGGGTGGCCACGGGCCCGCCCAGAGAAATATAGCAGCAGTACGGAGGAGAGCCGGCGAAGCACGACCGGCGGCGGCCAAGCTTTCTCGTTCTATCTCCCTCGTGCTAGAGCCTCGCGCTCGCCGCTGGCGCTCGCTCTCCGCCTCTTCTTTTATTCCCGTATCAATATATATATATATATATATATATATATATATATATATATATATATATTCTAGGTTTCTATTTTAGCTTCGTCATATTAAACATAGTGTCTTGAGCACAAATACAACAACAAAATATGATGGACACCAACCCGGAAGGAGACACGACACGAGGTTGACTAACAACTGCCCTTTTTTCGGCGCACAGGAGAATGTATAGGCGAATATGAAAGAAGGATGAGGATAGGCAACCAAAAAAAAATTACGCAGTCGCTCTGAAACAGAAGCAGTCAATGTCAGCACACAGAAACGAAGCAAGAAGTTAATAAACGCGTCTAAAACCGGGAGCTATAAAGTGTCAACGAGGATGCAATAATAAAGATAAGAACTCAGAGATAAAAAAGCATCCACCTTGTATTAGGCGAAGTGCGGGGCTAGCTAGAGTCCCTAGTGCCACCGCGTACCCATCAGTTGTCAAAAGATGCAGGCTTTCCCTCAGTCTAGTGCTTGGCTGCCCTGAAGTGGAATGCTCGAAAAATTCTCTTTTCAACTCACTTCGCTTTCACCAAACTAACTTCTGCCATTACACTTTTCGGCCAAGCTACCCTTGCACCATTAAAAATTTATAATAATCGCCATTATCACACTGAAGTTCATTGTGCATAATTTGAAGCACTACCTATATTTATGTATCGACACTCAAAAGTTTGCAAAGAAACTTCATTTCACCTCCTTGTTTTTTGTAAAGACCAGATTCAATATACGCGGCATAATCCCTGGTGTGCAAGAGAGGAGCAATGAATGCAAAGAAATTATTCCATTCCCCAATTTCATGTTTCGCAAATGTAACGAAGCCACGTTTCATGTGGAATAAAGCATGCAACAAGGCAAGAATCTTCATACTATATTTATAAACGCACGTCTGCGCACAGACCCTCTAGCCGGAGTTTTTATATACTATCAGCTGAAGACAATCAGGCATCAGAGACCAAGACCGTTAATTACGTATTCCTGCGACGCCTGCACACCTGAACAGTTTTCTCAAATCGAGCGATGCTCGTTTCGCTTTTCTGTTTTGTTCAGTTCTGAGATATTCTCGCGGAAACAAATGCGCGCGCAAGAAAAAATAACGAAGAGGAGATTTCAAGACACCGGTGCCAAAACGTGAAATGCATAGTACGGTGGCACTCTTGTCAGCAAAATGATTAGAAGGGGAATTTCGTAAACGAAACGTTCTCATGCCTCGTTCGCAAGATGTTAAGCACAGAGCAGCTTAGTCAAGCGAGGAACGGTCGCAGTGATTAGACGTTTGATTGTCTGATATCAAAAGAACAAATGTATATTTTATGACAAGTACTTTTAATTGCTGTGCGTATTGTCAGTACCCTAATATTTTCAACCAGGTTCTCTGAATGAAAATAGGCCTCTAAAGAGAAGAGGCACAAAAAAAAAGGATGTAAATTGTATGGATCTCATTACAGATCGCTAGACTCGTCCTCAGCGCTTGATGGTGTTTTAGCAGAATTTTTTAACTCTGTGACTCATGAAAACTAAAGAGGGACAGGGCAGCCGCTAACTGATAACTGTAGGTTTTATTGAAGAAACGTGCTCGAAGAAACAAATGCGTTTACCGAACTACGCACTTAAACATGTACATAGTAGAGAACTGAGGTTACAGGATCGAAAATTCAAGTGATAGAAGCAAGAAGCGCAAAGAACATTTATTGTGCTGTTTTGACCATTGGTTTAGGATTAGCTGTATATTTTTTGTGTTGAATTTTTCCGCCCACGTCACGTAATGCACCGCCAGGCGCCTTCCAAGATCCAGAGCCAGTGTATACGGATCTTTATCTTTTATTTCAATGACGTCGTTTTTCTAATGACGTCACAACAAGAAAGTATTACCTTGAGTGAAATGCAAGAAAAAACATTTGGCAGCACCGACGACGCCTGAAGGCACCACTTTGACAGTTGCCTTGTCGACTACGCAGGTTCTTGGCGCAGCACTTCTGTATTTCCACGCCCCTCCACGTGTGGCACACATCTGGACCGACGGGCCAACGCTGCACGGTCATCACCGATAACCCTGATATCTACCTCGTCTGCTGGGTACCACGAGGGACTGTGACGTCACCGCTCGCCTATATAAACTCTGTGCTATCCCTGGACGCGCCATTTGGCAGCACCGACGACGCCTGAAGGCACCACTTTGACAGTTGCCTTGTCGACTACGCAGGTTAGTTGCAGTCTGTCTGTTTTCTTTTTTTTTAGTAAGGGCGTCGTTGCTGCTGCTGAAGTGTTGTTGCATTGCCGTTACATTGACTTCTTTGAAATTGTTTGTAGATTCTTGTTGTTGTAGCTCTTCTATCAGGAGGACCTGTCTAGAATGGGAAAGGGCCCTAATTCATCTGAAAAGGGCGCCCGGAGCGACAGTCGGGAGGAGAGGGCTGAGATGAGAGAAATGGTCAAAAGTATGGAGTATATTATTAAGGATCTTGAGCAATTCAGAAAAGACTTGGGGGAGGTCCTTGCCGAAAATAAACAGCTTAAGAAGGAAAATGAGTGCCTTCGGAAGAAGTGTGAGGAAAATGAGAAACGCATAAAAGATCTTGAAAAAATGTTTGTTCACAACGACCAGTACTCTCGGAAATGCAACCTTGAGATCAAAGGTGGAATTCAAACAGAGGCGGAGGATGTTGTCGAGCTTGTTGGTAAAATTGGTACTGCTGTCGGCGAACCTGTCTCGCCTTTAGATATTGAGGCCTGCCATCGTGTGTCAGCGCGGAATGCTCGACAGAGCGACATTGTTGAGCTGAGCGAAAATCAAGAAACAAAAAAGTTCGCTGCGAGCAATATTGTTGTGCAGTTCAGAAGTCGCCGGAAACGTGACCAAGTTCTAGAAAAATCAAGGAAGAAGCGCATCACTAATGAAAGTCTAGGATTGTTTGACAGCAGTGCTGACGGTACAGATAGCTCTGCAAGCAGCCATCCAGTGTTCGTCAACGAACACGTGTGTCCAAGCCTAAAAAAGCTGCTGTCATCGGCCATTGCACGTAAGAAAGCATGTGAATGGCGGTTCGTGTGGACACGCAATGGCAAAATATTGGCACGGAAAACTGAGGGTAGCGATGTTGTTCACATTGAGTCTGTGGACGACCTTACTAAGATCTCCTGAATGGTTTTGTTAATGAAGCGGTGCGAATTGCAGCTACCATAAAATGGTCAGTCTTTCTGATGTCTTATACCAGCAGTTTGTTGAACCTAGAACAGCTAAACTGTGCTCATCTGCAAAATGCACAGTATCCTTTATTCACCTTAACATCCGTTCTCTGGCAAAAAAACACGATGAATTTGCTCTTTTCATTGATCAGTTTTCTTTCCGATTTAATGTTATCATGCTAACTGAAACTTGGTGCACAACGAGCAACTGTGCGCCTTTGTTACCCGGTTATAATAATTTTTTTATCAATCGAACCGACATGCGTGGTGGCGGCGTTGGCATGTACATTTCTGACAGTTTATCAAGTGAGAAGGTGTCCCAGTTTACCGATATCACCGAACATTATGAAGCACTTTGTTTGCAACAAGAGAGCACTCTTTTCGCTGTCGTATACCGACCTCCTTCAGGCGATGTTAAAAGATTCATGGACTTTGTGGATAACCTGCTCGAATATGCATCCTTCGAACAATTGCGGCTAGTTCTTGGTGGAGATTTTAATATTAATGTTACTGCAGGTAATACCTCTTCTACTGAACTGAACAACAAACTTGCAGCCTGTGGGTTTCAAAACGTCATTAAAACACCAACGCGTGTCACATCAACAACTTCATCGGTTTTGGACCTATAGATTACGAACAGCAACACACCAGTAACCGCAGCCGGAACCGTCAATTGCAGCCTCAGTGATCATTGTCCTGTTTTTATGGCTTATTCAGACGTCGCTTTGCGTCGCAAACCTTCTCGTTCAAAGTTCATTTTTCAATCTATAAATGACACCAGTATCGATGATTTTAGGAATAAAATTATTAGCACTGACTGGTCTGAGGTTTTTGCAGAAAGTACTGCAGATAAAGCATACGACACTTTTATGACTATTTTTTCTGCCCATTACAAGGCATGCTTCAAACTTAAATCTGTTAGGCAGCGTCGATCGATAAGAAAACCTTGGATCGGCATCGAGCAGGTAAAAATGATTGAAGATAAAAATAAGCTTTTCGCCCTGTTCTTAAAAACGCGTAAGCCTTCCATATTAGCAGAGTTCAAGGAACTACGCAATCGAATCACATCAGAACTAAGGAAAGCCAAAGTGCAGTACTTTCAGCAGCTGATTCAGGATGCCTCGACATCTCGTCCTGATCGGATCTGGAAGATTGTGAACGACGCACTCGGCCTGCGTACAGCTGCGCCTAATCAGTTTCAGATGACTGTCCAAGGTCAACTGCTTACTGAGGGTGCTCTAGCAGAGCATTTCAACACCCACTACATAACTGCCATGACTAACAATGCTGCTCCTTCTGTAACGTCTTGCGTCCTTGACGACAACCTCTTGAACACTGTTTTTATGGTGCCAACTAATACAGCTGAGGTTTACAACATATTTACGTCACTAAAGAACAGTAAAAGCCTTGACATAGATAATATCCAGGTCCGACCGGTCAAATACGTCCTAGACGTCATCTGTCCAGCCCTCGTACACATTTAGAACCTTGCTTTGGAGACTGGTTTTTTTCCACTAAACATGAAACGCGCAAAAGTTTCAGTTATATATAAAGGCGGCGACAAAAATGATGCTGCCAACTGCCGACCAGTGTCAGTTCTCCCAGTGTTTTCAAAAGGTCTTGAAAAAGTTATTCTGTCTCGTCTCGACCCCTTTTTTACCAAGCATAAACTTCTTTCTGAATGTCAGCATGGGTTCAGAAAAGGGTGCTCTACCGAGTCCGCCCTTTTGATTCAAAAGGAATTGATACTCAAAAACATGGATGCGAATAAACTGACGCTTGGGGTGTTTGTAGATTATAGCAAAGCTTTCGACTGCCTCAACCATACTGTTCTCCTTAATAAACTGTATCACTATGGCATTCGGGGCGTACCCCACTCACTATTAAAGTCGTACCCTGCAACATGCATGCAATCTGTAGTTATCGATGGCAGTCTGTCGTCCTTTAAAGAAATACCATGCGGCGTCCCTCAAGGCAGCGTTTTGGGACCGTTTTTGTTCAATATCTATGTTAACGATGTGGTTCGTATTGATAAGCATGTCAAGTTTGTTTTGTACGCTGATGATACCAGCTTGTTTTTCACATCAGATAATAGTTCTCACCTACTGCATACCGCTAATGAAACTCTCTGCAAATTGCTTGATTGGTCGAGCAAAAACTGTTTAAGAATAAATCCTAAAAAATCAAAAGCCATTCTGTTTGCTTCAAAAAACAAACCAGTAAGTTTGATTGGCGAGCTCCGCTTGGGCAGCTCTACAATCGATATAGTCAAAGAGCACAAGGTTTTAGGAGTGGTACTATCGCACCGTATGACTTGGGATGCGCATATACAGCAACTGGTGAAAAAACTCTCTTCCGCTGTTGGCTTAATACGTCGATCTCGAGATATTTTTCCAACTAACATTAAACTTCAAGTTTTTCACTCCGTCTTTCGGTCCCACATTAACTACTGCACGTTAATTTGGGCCACGACTACTAAAAAAACATAACTATACTACATAGGCTCGAAAAGAAAGCTGTTTGTTGCATCGCTAATGTTTCATACTTTCAGAACACTCATGACCTCTTTACTCAGTTCAAGTTGGCCAGTATACAACAGATTTACGATTACCGTCTACTATACCTGCTGTACTTCTCTAGTGTATCTTACCAGCAGTTCCTGAAGGAGCTGTGTACCCTTACTTTGCAAACTCGCACATATCGAACCAGGTCGTCTGAGGAATGGTTTGTACCGCGGCCACGCACTAATTATCTTCTGCAAACATTAACGTACAACGTACCATTTCTATTAAACAAGAATAAAATGCAATTTTCTGGTTCCATTGCCCTAACGCGCACCGCATTGCGCAGCATGTTTGTTTCTGGGCAATTTTCTAAGACTGTTTTATGATTTTGAGTGGTAATTGTGAAATTGGGCATACAGAGTGAGTGTGTGTGTGTGTTTGCCTTCTCATAGGGATCTCACATGTCAAACTCTTTGTGGTACTAATTTTTATTCGTTTGTTGCGTAGTTTGATTCTAGTGCACATTGTTCTTTTGTGGCGTAGTTAAGTTGATGAATAATGTCCGTGTATTCCATTACAATATTCACTTGCATTTTAACTATTGTACTCAGTAAGTAGGACAATGTATGTAGTCTGTTGCACATTTCATTTGTATTTGAATTATTGAAGTGCATATGAAGTCGCTGCTGCCAAAATGGTTCCCTGACCTAGTCAAGCGGTCCTCACAGCTTTTTGTCACGGAAGCCATCAACATTGTATCAATGTTGAAAATAAATTTTTTTGATTTGATTTGATTTGATCATCAAAGTGGTTTGAAAGTTTCGCTGTAAAAAGCGCTATGACCATTCAATGCATGATTGAGAGATTTACTATCAGTGCGAGAAAAAAAAGACAATGCTAAACGCAGAAATGCAGAACGCGAATACTAAATACAGCAAATTCAAGCACTGCAGTGGATATAGGAGGCTGTTTAATTAATACTTTCGATAACTGGTCACTTCGTCTTCACAGAGAAAATCTACTTCTCCAGTATTTATTTCCTACAACTGAGAATTTGCAGCTTTCTGTTCGTACCCTAACTGTGCTCTCGAATTTCGTTTAGAGCGTATTGCAGATATAATCGGCGCGGTTGCGGGCAGCTGGTGCCTAAATCGTGGGGCAGGAGCCGACTGCAGCGCCAGATTTCCCTATTGTGACTTATGTGCAAAACTCAATGCGCTTTTTGTGACCATTGCGATGTGACGCGAATCTTATTAGGTGCAGTAGGCGCAGTGACAAAGAAGACACGGTGCTTCTCTCGCGACTGTCAACCATAAGAACTGAACGACACCGCGTAAGTGCTAGCGAATGTGGCGTAAGCGCAAGACCCGGTTTTTCACATAAGATACTCCGAATTAAAAAAAAATAGGATTTTGATTTATAACAGCCCTGTTGGTGTCAAAGCATTGCCAGCGCTGTAAGCATCAACATACTTACTAACGCGTGCTAGCAAGAAGGCTGATTACCTGATAGTGAACAGCTACCTTTTTAACTATTACTGTTAGTCTCCTTATTTATTGAGAGGCATGTAGCCCCTCATAACTAATATCCATACTAGTTTTTAGAAGAACTTCTAAAACTCAGTTACCCTTGGCGCTGTGGCCCAGAAAGTTTTGCTACATCGCGTCAAAATGCATGCGCTTTCCAGGAGCTCCGAGGAAAAGCAACCCCTCAAGTGCACGTAACTCGTCACAATAGCCAAACTATGTTCGGCCACAGCGCCGAGGGTAACTGTGTTTCCTAAATTCTAAAACTAATAAGGATATTACTTATGGTGGGCTACACGCCAGTAAGAAAATTCGGAGAATAACGGAGATAGCTAAACAGTCAACATTCGATATTACTTAACCAGCTTGCTAGTCTGCACGTCTCAGCTGTTTCTCATGCGCCACGCCGCTGACAATAGTAAGCCGAAACAAGCGGTCTTGTAACTCAGACTATTTTTAAAAATTTCGCAACATCTAAGGTGAAACACATGGTATAACTACCGCCGGAGCTTCGCACGCGGTGCACAAAGAAGGTTGCATATGTGACTATAGAAAAGCGCTACCTAAAGAGTACACCGAAAAAAAAAATAACTGAGGTGATAGCAAAACTGAGGCCATTTGCTCAAAGCGGCGTGAGGCATTTCTAACGCGCCAAGTCAAATAAACTTTGGCTTGATTATAGATTCTCTTTAGTGGGTGTCAGACATGACACGATTCGATTTAGAGTAGATGCAATTACAGGACTATTACGAGGGTTTTTCGAAAAAATGAAGGTTTTCTAAACGTACTGAAAATGTGCTTTTAACATCCGCCCTAATCGAGCTGCAGTTATCTTCCGGTAAAATCGAATGTAGCGGCAATAAAATTTTTTTGGGTAACAAGACTACACTACTTGAATTTCATTAAAGCGTCAAAAGTTGAGATCTCCTCTTTTAACTAGAAAGCAGCGATGAACGCAACAGCCAAAAGGCTGCGCAAAGAAATGTTTTGGCTGGAGAGAGATAGGTGGTCCTGTATTATGCTTCGCATAGAACAAATTAAATTAGCAATGGCGCGACGGCCACAGGCGATGAAACTGTAGTTACAATTAAGAGCAGATTGCGGTTTACTCTTGCGTTATGTTTCGATGGGATGAGTTAACGGATAAAATACGAGCAGTGTTATCCCCTGATCGCTGTGCCCGATCAGAGCAGGACCAAGATCTCGATGTTTTCAAAATTATTGGGAAACCACGACCGCTGCGCCTGCTTATCTCAACATTCTATTACTGAGTTGTTTAGCTGCCAGCCGTTATTGCAACAATTTTCCTCACATTTCTGTCTCTCATCAATCATACGTGATTGCCTCTATACATCAGTGAGTGGTAAAAGTAAATGAGCGAATTTGACATCGTCAAAGCAGATTTGAATCATTTAGACGTTCCTCGACTACTAACCTGCTAGTTCTTTTTCGGTGGAATTTACTGCTTGTCCTTCCTTGTTTTTCTCCGAACATTATTTTGAATATAAACTAATAAACACTTTAACCGACAGAACAGTGCGCTTCATTCATAGCAGTACTTTATTTGCACCTGTTGCATCACCTATCCATTCATTAGGCTTCAACGCTTATTCGTAAGTCACAGTTTCTTGTTCATACAAAGCGATAAAAATTTGAGGGATTTCCATCGCAAACATTTCTATTTGACTCACTAAAATGCGCTGTCTGGTAACAATAAGCATCGCAAATCTGCACGTGGATTAGAATGCGTTGGAGGTAATACCTTCTATCATAATCCAATCCACGCTGTATACCAAAAAGACACAAAATTATTACAACGTGGCCATTATAAAACAACGCAGATCTGGTAGGAGGTTCCTTGTAAAATATGTCCGTTAAAAAACCCCAAATATTCGTGAAAATTACTATCACGTGGGGAATAACGCAGCTATGAAAAATAATTGTGCGCATGCTCACTACGACAGACAAATAGTACTGTGCAGTAACAATGAAACATTAACAGAAGCCACATCCATACAAAAACGGGAACCAAACTTGCCGCAGAAAAATGCTAAAACAAAAGTGAAAACACAAGGAATCCGGTAGACGAGGGCGATGTCTTCCTCCTGCACACAGTGTCTACTACAAATTACAGCTCTCGACGGTGACGCTCACAATAAAAAAATAGAAACATACAGGTCTCTAAAAATATATACTGAATAAGAAACGCTACGCACCTTGGGTGCGTGCAGGGAGGAAACTACTTGGGTCGCAGAACACCTACAGCAGTGATTTCGACTAGAAGTGCGCAGTGAAGACAAACACTCGTGCAAGGTTCTCGGAGCGGTCGTGTCCTGGAAAACTGGGAAGTTGCTTCTCAGGGACTAAGAATGAGACTGCATAGGAAAGAGAAAGTTGCCTGAGCTTCGTAAGGCCTAGTAACGTGTTAGGGGCACGCTGTCCGCGTTTGTGGATGCAACTTCTTAATTTTTTTTCTCCAGAAGTCCAGGGTTCTTTACAGGAAGTCAGTAACACAGGTTAAATATGAAATTTCTGCCTAACAAAATGGCAGGACTATTTTATGTCTAGAATAAACAATCTGTTTTCTAAAGCAGGAAAAGCGATGGACGTCGTCGTGTTGCACAATGGACATAGGAAGCGTTGTTGTTGTTGCCCCTGAAGCAATGGAAGCTTTGTCTGCTGCTGTTACTTCTTTCTTCACTCACACGGTGGAATGTGTCATTAAAGAACAGTGCAGCTGATTTTTAGGCGCCAAAATTTTTTTAGTTCAAAACAAAAAATTATGAATTGGGGCATAAATGTGTTTTCGGGAAAATAAGGCTTGAACATCGTGTGCATGGAAACGTGCGGCCTGCATGCATTCCTCAACTTTTTGAGTCACTCGTGTTATTTTGTGTAATACAGGTTTTCATATACACACATAAATGTACAGATTTTTCTTGGTAGTAGGACATAATGCGTTTCTAAAGGAGATAAAGTTGGCCCGTCCGCGCTGATGATTATTACATGCTAAAATTCTTTTCGTTTATTTCGCTCAACATGCAGTTAATTATAATCGAAATTTATGCTCAGTAATACCAATTTACGAGAAGGGAAATAAAATAATGACTGCATGACTGGTGTAAGACTCCAAAACTGCACGCGGATTAGGCAGAACGTAGATCTTACAACTTGGATCACTTGTTGTTCTTTACAGTGCGCAAATATCACCAGGGACAATTAGGTCTTGCATTTCAGTTCCACTGATATACCACCGCCGTGACAAGGATTCCACTCAGGTACCTTGGGCCCAGGAAAGAAAAACAAAAACGCTGAGCCACCACGTTGAGTTTGAAATAAAACTTAGTATCCCATAACGGGTTTGATTCTTATGGTCAGAAGCATATGGCAACTTTACAAAGGTACGTTTCTTTGAGTGAAAAAAAAAGGAGCATCCTGTTGAGAGCAAAACTTTAAATTAAATGTCGTCATGTCGACGTCACTTTTTGAACGTCGCATATTGACACAGCAGACTCTTCGCACGATGAAGCATGCTGTTTAGTGATGTGAAAAAATTTTGAAAAGTTCTTTAAATAGTGTCCCCTTCTCTAGCTCGTCGATCTCAAAATTGAGCCGATTTCTAAAGGCAAATGAGGGTAGAACATTACCTTGAAAATATCTTGCAAGTAGCAAGCAAATTTTTTGCAGGTAACAGCAAAACTGTTTGTGAGTGTGAACTAAAGTAACTGCATGTCTCGAAAACAAAAAAAAAGAGGAAAGACCATGGTACAATGGCTTGACTCAGCTCTCCTGCGCAAAAGCATTCTCAGGAACTTACATGGATATTGCCCCATGCAACCTCAGGTCAGTGGCTTAGCCAGAAATTTTGTTCGAGGGGGGCTCATGTTGCAGGGCGGCCTCCTCATAAAATTTGTGGAGGAATCAAGCGCAATAATAATAACTCCATTGCCATTGACAATGCCGTTGTGTATTAGTGCTACGCACTGTCTGGACAAGCAAATTATATATTCTTTAAATAAAGGAATGTATTCGTATGTCTCAAAAGTCCTTCCACACAACCGATACCAATGGTTCCCTGTTTTTGGGTATTTATTTAGTAAATAAAATATCACACGAAGTTTAAAACTATATCAGTGTGAAAACAGCAAATCAGTGCATAGCTTTATGGGAAAAACTTAAAGGACATGAAATGAGCATGCAGAGGACAAATATTTTAATAAATTTTTGTCGTTCAAGAACCATCAGATTTTTGTACATGTTCATTGAAGTAACAAGTTGGTATTGGCTAATTGGTTGCTATTCACAACGCAGTAAAGATTCGCAGCATGAATAAAACGCGCACAGAAGACAATGAACAAACAAGACAGGACTGTGCAGCACAGTACTGTCTTGTTTGTTTCTTTTCTTCAGTGTGCATTTTATTCATGCTGCGAAACTTGTCTGCATTATGTACATATCCAACGGCCGGGAAAAAATCTCAATGACGCTGTCCTTCGTTCCAGTGTACTGCGCAGCAGCATCGAAATTTTGCATCGAAATTTTGCATCGAAATTCTGCATTGCATCGAAATTTTATTCCCAAAAGCGAGCACGTGTATAAACGAGGAGTTCTGCAAAATATAAATTTTAAATGCGAAGATAAAATGATGTATACAACTTGATGTATTCAACTTGATAAAGGACAAGGAAGTGTCACTGGTAACAAAGTCACTGTATGTATGAACAAAACCTCGCAACAAGAAATTTAAATAAACGTATGTCTACAATGATTCTACGTATCTAAGCAAAAGTCACTGTATACTATCCGTCAAACAGGACAAATAAACATCATGTGCAATCGCAGATAGTACTTTAGATCATAGATAGAACTTTGCACACGGAAAGACAGACGATCCAGGCAAGAACAAAACTATGATAGCAGAAGTCGCGATATGTACTAGGGCCATGTTGCGGTCGCAACAGCACCATATTGTTAGAATAATCGAGCAACAATGCAGAAATCAGTACGAAAGTATGTATTTTTTAACTGCCTGCATGGCGCAATTATTCTGCACCCATAATTACAGAAGGGTATTCCTTTGATTCGAAGAAAAAAAAAAGCAGGTAGACAAAAAGAAAGAAAAGCGCGAACGGAAGCCACGAATGATGCCGCAAGTTGAAATAGCCAATATCCGAGTGTGTAGGTTGGGAAACACCGCGCGGGCAGGGCTTTCAACGAGCAAGGTCAATCAAAATCGGTTATTGATGTCCTCAAAATTTTCCTTTTCGCAAGGTAATTTTGATCATGATGCTAACCGTTACATTGAACGGTACACATTTCTGCGGTATGAACAATCATACAGTTTTGTAATTGCCCGTTTATGCCCGTAATTGTCCGTTGCACCAGAATGTCTTTTCTAGTCAGAAAAATGCATTGTAGGTGACAAAATCCAGCATGACTTCGGGCGCCGGTGGTCGTGTTCGCCAGCGGTGCGTGACAGTTCGAAAAAATATCTGGAGAAAGGAGGGACTGAAGCCCTATAAGCCCCCCTCCCCACCCTGGCTACACCCCTCCCACAGGTACACACTTTGCGCATTTGAAACTTGAAGGCGAGATTTGTAAAGCTAATGGTCTAAGAGGTCGCAAAGACCCCCTTGGTTGCTACTCTATAGTTTCGGCAACTACATAGACATAGTAGCTTTTGCAGCGTCCAGTTGGCTCAGTGAAAGTAAAATGGCATTGTTAGCCCAATTACAACTCTTCACACTGATGCGTTAAATGATACCGCGCCACCGCATCTCTCAAATGTCGGTAAGTGCGTTAACCAAGCACACTCAGCCTTGGCGTGCATAGTATGAAGGTGATTGCTCAATTCTTACCCACTAACATGTTCTTGAACCACTGAACCTTATGCCACACTTTGGAAAAAGTTGGAAACGAATCTTTTAAAATATGCGACCACTTTTATCTTAGTCGGTTGTCCAAGTTTCTCATATTTTTCCCCGCCTTAACCCGTTCCTAGCGGACTCAGACTTTCCACGCAATTGAGCGCTTACGAGCACTATAACACTATTCACCTAGTCTTCAGATATTCCAACCATTGAGTGTTCTCTGCAAGTTATCTTCCGCTAACTTGATTGGACTGCGCACTTCGAGGAGCGATGGTTGATTGGAAACGTAGCGCGGCGTTTTTCTGAACAATTTTCCACTGGGAGCACTTGTTCATTTCGACTCCTATTGAATGTGAAGTGTTCTCGCTGTCGTACTCCCTCAGTTCCACTGGAAGACGCAATCTCGTTTTGTTCGAGAATACCTGCAAATATCACCGAAGAGTACTAAATAGCAGGGCCTTACATAACAAGGCCCCTTGCAGGGTCATCTACAGGAAACGAATTGTCTGCGTTGGTGCAACTAATCCCACGGGTCCAGAGAATATTATGGCGCACAGTGCGGGGATCAAATTTTTCTTATAGTTACTCAATTTTCTGCATCGATTATAGCATATACCTTTCCAAATCAGCATTTTCTTACCATTTTCTGGGCCCAGTTATTTCCCTTCGGTGCTTCAAAAAACTGCACCTCTTTCAAAATTTCCTAGCGTTCTGTCAGCGCGTAGTCATTCCTCCAATAGGCTTTTTGTGTTCCAAGGAATAGGAAGTCCTATAACATTTGAGGCAGTTACCATTACAGAATCAACGTATGTAGTAAAATACTTAAGGAAAGCTTAAATAAGATATGTCACACAAGCTAACACTATACAGTGGCTCATATATTTTGCTTGAAACAAAGAGCTTTGAAAGACATAAGCATTTTGCGTTGCTGTTTTATTATTAAGCAGCAAATATTATGCGACAAGTCACTTTATAAATTTATTGCTTAACAGGACTACGAATTTGGCTGGGTGGAAATACATTTCCTTATCAAATGACCATCAGCCACAATGAACAGAGATTTTTGATGAGTACCTGTTTGTTCGTCTTGTCTATGCACTCAACCTTATTTTTAAGGCGTAAGGTTTCGTTGGCTCATGAGTGGCGTGGATGGAAGAATTAGATGGAAGTTGTATTGCAGCGAATACTCCAGTACTCCTCGTTTGTACGAATAAAAGGGAGCGTACTCCTTCGATCCGAGTTCGTTTCTATCGCTCTATGGCTTATTGCGGAGCGCGAAGGCTGAAAATTATCTTTCTTTTAAAGCGTAAGCTCACTTCGCCCTGTCTCCCAAGATCATTCACCTCCATCGCCGTGACCTTGACCTCGCTCGGAGCACAAAGTATGGCATGTGTCATTGATATCTCGCCGCGCTATAACGTGACTTGCTCTAGTGTTGATAACAGCTGCTTTGCGGCGCTCGCTCATCAGTCCATCCATGGATGATGCGCCGAATGGGCCGTCTTAGCGTTCGCGTCAGCGCAAGCGTCAGTTCGAGTCCGATCATCCAAAGCATGTAGATCGGTGACAAGGCACTCTCCTTAATGATAGTGAACACTAGCCGTGCCAAACAGGCTGCCGAGACCCCCGAACAGCGAGACGACAGACTAGCCCGATGCCAAGAGGCTTACCAAGCGCGGGACCGTGCCAAGATCGACGCGGCAGAAGCGACTGCGTCTGTGGCCGATAGAGGTCTGTGAGTCGCTCGTAAAACCAAGCATAACTGCGCTTACAACTGAGAAACTTGCTTCAATGATAACTGAATCACTACATTTTCTTTGCCCCGCCGCAGTGGCTCAGTGGTTATGGCGCTCGGCTACTGATCCGGAGTTCCCGGGTTCGAATCCGACCGTGGCTGCCGCGTTTCGATGTAGGCGAAACGCTAAGGCGCGCGTGTGCTGCGCTATGTCAGTGCATGATAAAGGTCCCCAGGTGGTAGAAATTACTCCAGAGCCCTCTACTACGGCACCTCTTTATTCCCTTCTTCTTTCACTCTCTCCTTTATTCCTTCTCCTACGACGTGGTTCAGGTGTCCGCCCATATGTGAGACAGATACTCCGCCATCTCCTTTCCCCAAAAACTAATTTTTAATTTTTTTCCTTTTTTTCTTGCTTGCAGAAACTTTTTGCAAGTAACGGCATCAAAAAAAATACATTTATTTTAATCTCGTTGTTTTCGACGCCATAATCACCCTGCATGTAATATCTGAGCCCTTCAGATTATGGCACTTCATCCCATAAGTGCAGAAAAGGTGTGTTTTTTTTCTCTGAAGCAGATGAAACTTGGTCCATGCTTTGCAGTTGCTTCTTCCACACAATTTTTTTTACCCTAGTAAGACTTCGTAGAGTAATCTCCGGAGTGTGCAAAATACGTCAGACTGAAGTCTAACTTGTCCCAAACTTCGCTCAAGAAGGAAGTGGAGTTGCCTTGGTGCGGCTGCGACTTCAGCTGTATATTTTGTCTTCCAGATAGGTAGGAGTTCTATCTTAGTTCATGACTACGTGCGGTCAAAGTCACCGCCACTCTTTGGCAAGAATTCATCCATCAAAAACTGTAACATCATTTTTCTCACAAGCCAGTCTATGCGCGTAACGTAGCACACAAGTGGTGTGGTCACGCGACAATCTTTGCGAATAAACCATTAAATATTTTTTTTCAGCTAGTCTTTCTACGTTTTCTAAGACGCTTGAACAATACTTATTTGAATAGGAGAATGTGCTGCTATTTTTCTGTTCTTAGCCTGCAATGGTAGGAATATGTGTTTTACATATTTCGACTATCATGGAATGGCATACGTGCTTTGCGGCACACGTGGACAACTTGAATTTTCAGATCGCCTTTCGTGTGCCAGCCGCGTTTCCCTTTTTAATAAGTTTGGCTTCCTTAATATCTCCAGCAGGCTGGCTGCTGCACACTCTTGTGATTGCTCTTTTTTTGTTTTTGGTCAGCACTCCGACATTCTTACATTATTCTTAAGAGTCGCGACAGCCGGTGGCAACAGGTTTATTCCCGACGGCTTGTCGGTACACACACAGAACATGAAGAACACGCCCCTTACCAGGGCAGGCTGTTTATACTCTTGTGGTGGCACTGAGGTGCATATGACCGTGGCCTCCTGCTGGTTATAATATCCAACACTTCCCCCGCTTCCTCTTATTTTGGATCGCTACCATGCGATAATTCGTACCCATACCTTTTGGGCACTCGCCGTGTCCTAGTGGATCGCCTTTGGGGCACTGGTCCTACTGGCTGTTCTGTGGAAGTCTTCTCGCTTACTGACCCCTCTCCCAAAGGCCCCGGCGCCTGCATGGACGTGCCGACGTCTAATATACCTTTACTCGGTGAAATTCCGGGTACCGCCTCAATTTGAGGCTCTGCATTCTCCGACAGCGGCATCTCGGACCAGGGAATCCTTGACGACTTCACTTTACATCATATGTGATCTGCATGACAAAACCGAAGAACCCTGCCTACACCGCCTACACATACCAGGAACGTCACTTTTCACGCCTTCTTAACAATTTTTCCAAGCCACCAGTTCACCCTTTCGTTGCGAACGGTGCGGACATGTATCTCTTCGCCTGGCGTAAAATCGCGGCTTTTTCCCCTTCTCGCATCTGACGTGAGCTTATTTTTCTCACTTCTGTTTTTCCACACCCTCATTCTGCATGGTTTCAGCATGGACAGTCTGGTCCGAATTCTTCGTCCGAGAAACAGTTCGCGTGGCGCTGATTCTGTGATTGAATGAGGCGTCGTCCTGTATGAAAACAGAAATTATTGATGCGGTGCTCTAATGACCGCCTTCGAACGGCTCTCTCATCTTCAAGCTGCAATTTCAAGATACCTGTCTTTGTGGTCTGCACAAGTCTTTCTACTGCACCGTTGCACTGAGGGTTATATGGTGGCGTGAAAATTCACTTTACACCATTTTTCTTCAAGAAGTGTTGAAATTCACTGGATCTTAATTGTGGGCCGTTGTCTGTCGCCAGAACATCGGATAGGCCATACGCGGCAAAACTGCTTCTTACCGCCACGACCGTGGCGAAGGCTGATGTGCAATGCATTACTTTTATCTCGAGCCATTTTGAGTAGGCGTCTACCAGCAGCAGCTATGATTTCTCTTCTACTTCCGCAAAATCCAAATGAACCCTTTCTTACGGGTTTGCAGCTACTGGCCAAGGTTGAATTGGTGTTGACTGCGCAGAATTCCGTACACTTTGACAGACCTCATATGTTCGTACTATGTTCTCTAGATCTGTGTCAAGATTTGGCCGCCAAATCCAACTTGGGGCTAGCATTTTGATTTTCATCATTCCTGGGTGACTCTCATGCATTAAGGACAGAACACTTCGCCTGATGGCTGTCAGAAAAACAACCAGATTGTTCCACAACAAACAACCCTGCTGTATCGACAGCTCATGCCGACGATTTAAATACGGGCGGTATTGCTTTTCTGTTTCTTGCGGCCAACCTCGCCAGGTCATGTCGACTACTGCTCTCAAAACCTCATCCCTGCTTGTTTCTTCAGCTACTTGCTCGGCTGTGAAGAGAACCTCCAATAGGAACAAAAAAAATTATTTTTCTGTTCGTCGCCAACAGTTGTATCCAACGGGAGCCTTGATAAACCGTCTGCGTGGCCTTCTTGTTGACCCTTCTCGTACTTGATGGCATACTGATAAGAGGCCAAGAAACTTTTCCATCGCTGCACTTTTGCAATCTCTACTTGACTGCCGTGTCACCCCGGGTAGAACAACTGCGTCAGCAGGTGATGATCAGTCACTCTTTCGATGTGCCTACCAAGCAAGTACTTATGAATTTCTTTTTATGCCAAAGATAATGTCTAGAGCTTCGCGCTCAATTTGGGCATAGTTTCTTTCGGCCGCTGAAAGCGTGCGGGATGCGAAGCGGCGGTCTCTCGTTGTGACCCTCAGTATGTGCGAGCACCGCCCGAGGCCATATGCCGATTCGTCACACGTCAGGCGCAGCAGTTTGTTTCCGTCGTACAAAGCTAGCACTGACTCCTCACGTAGAAGCAACTTGCATTTTTGAAAGCTGCTCTCGCACTATTTTGCCCACTCCCACGGAAAGTCTTTTCTGAGCAGCTTGTAGAGTGGTTCTAATTTCGTTGCTGATTGGGAAAGGAACCTAGCGTAAAAATTCACTAGTCCTAGGAAAGCCTTCAGTTCGGAGACGCTAGTCAGGGTTGGAGCCCTCAATATGGATTTCACTTTATCTCTCGTGGGATAAATGTCGCCTGCGTCAATTTCTTGACCTAGGTAGGTGACGCGGTGTTTCAGAAATTGATATTTATCGGCGTTTGCAAGCATGCATGCTTCCGTAGTGTCTGTAGCACCTATTGAGTACGTCTCAGGCGCTCATGTTTGGTCTTTGTTGCTATGAGAACATAATCGAGATAGCACACTGTGCCCTCCAAGCCAACCAATATGCCATCCATTACCGGTTGAAAAATGGCAGGGGTGCTCGCGACACCAAACTGTAAACGCGTGAAGCGAAAAAGGCCGAGGTGTGTGTTTATCGTTAGCAACTCTTGCGAATGGCTATCCATTTCAAGTTGCAAGTACGCCGAAAAAAGTCTCCCCCTGCCAATGACGCAAACACATCTTCTGGCAATGGCAGCAGGTAATGAGCTACCGTTATACAGGGGTTTAGGGACACATGGTAGTCGCCACATATCCTGAAGGCTTCTTCGTCACTCTTCAGAACTGCTACAACAGGTGTTGCCCATTGGCTTTCGCGTACCGGGTACAACACACCTGCCGCTTCCAATTCCTTCAACTGTTTTTCAACCTTATCTTTCAGAGCGTCCGGCACTGACCCGGCTGTACAGAATACCAGTTGTGCTCCCTGCTTCAAAACAATAGAACCCTCGAACCCCTTTATAGTTCCGACTGGGCCCGTGAATACGTCCTTGTACTTATCAAGCAGCCCATCTTGTTCAGTGATTGCATTCACTCTGAAGACCTGTGACTAGTTTAGGCGAATATGCTTCAACCAGTCTCGGCCAAGCAATGCCGGTACCGCGCGCCCTTATTCATTCGCAGCTTCCACCAGCGGCAGTGTAAAAGAAGCGCCTCCATGAGTTAGTTACAGTGACACTGCCCTTCAATGGCACACTTGAGCCATTGTAAGTCCGTAAGCGAAATAGCACACGCTGATAAGGTAGATGTCCAAAATGTATCACAAATTCATTTTCAGGAATAATAGATACCGCTGAGCCTGTGTCTATTTCCATAGCAATGATCCGCCCGTTTACGTTCATGTCAACTTTGGACGGATGAATTCTTCCTCCTAGCGCGTACAATTCTAAACTAGACACTTCTTCCCCAGTGAAATTGTTTTGCCTTTTGGTACACATGCTAGCTAAATGTCCTGTCCGAGAACAACTGTAGCACCTTGCCTTGATGTGCCGAATGTCCTGCTGGTGATGGTGACCCCCACAACGAAAGCACGACGGTATCCTGTCCTTGCCAGCGGACACTTTTCTTACGCCCGCCGTCCCCCGTCGCCGATTGTGGCTGGTCGACCGCCTAGTCGCTGCACTGTCCCCACGTTGCCACCTGACGTCCTCCTCCGGTTCTCGTGTCACGCTGGGTACTTGTAGCATCTCTCTCGCGTCGCTCTCAGCGGCTTCTATGGGCGGGGCGATAACGCACGCTTTATCCCACGTTAGGCCCTTGTCGTCTTCAGCGGCCAGAAGCTTGCACCGAATAGCCTCGCTGCGCACGCCCAGGACAAGCTAGTCTCTGAGTGTCTCAGACAAAAACATTCCAAACGAGCAGTTAGTCGCCAGTTGCTTCAACTCCACGATGAAGTCGTCAACTGTCTCCCGTGGTCCCTGTGTGCGTTGATGAAAGTTATAACACTCTGTGTCTACCAACCACTTCGGCGCGTAATGGTTCAGAAGCGCCTGTTTTATCGCTTGATAAGTCTTCTTTTCAGGAACCTGCGGAAACATCAAGTTCCGCAAAGTAGTAAATGCGCCGTCCCCTCGTATGGTGATAAGCACGTCCGATTTGCTTTGCTCGTCCAGCTTACTCACTCTCGCGAAAGCCTCGAACCGCTCAAGGTAGCTAGCCATGTTACCTGTCGTGGTACACAATTCCGACAGGCGCCCGATGAACGGCTGGTGGCCAGTGGACAATGCTAATTCTTGGGCGTCGTTATTGATGGCTGCTGCGCTTTGATGCTTGAGTCAGGGCCGGCATATTCGTGTTTTCCTCGTCGCCATTGTTAGAGTTGAGACGGCCGATGGGAACAGGTTTATTTCCGACGACTGGTCGGTACACGCAGAGAACATGAAGAACACGCCCCCTTACCAGGGTAGGCTATTTATACCCTTGTGGTGGCGCTGAGGTACAGACGACAGTGGCCCCCTGCTGGTTATAATATGCAACAAATACCATTCATTATTCAGGGCATGGCTATTAGCTTTTAAAGTTTAAAAATACACAGATGATTTCTGACAGCAGGCCCCTTCAAACAGCGCATTGAATGAATTGACATAAGGCTCCACCCGTGGCAAAGGTACACCTTGGCACTACTGGCAGTTGCTGGCACACAAAAAAAAGTGCTTCTTCCCAAACGATTCGCAGCCTCCCAAGCACTTGGAATCACTTGTACAGTCTTCGCCAAAGGTAACCACCTTGCATGGTTTGCATCTCACTCATATAGTGGAGCCCTTAAGGCTTACCTTAACATCAAAGGGTCGTGCAAGGTAAGCAGAAGTTTTCTACTTACACTAGAAAGATTAAAAAAAGGACCGGCATACGTGCTCCAGAATAGGACTGCGAAGCAAGCCATGCGGCCTCGAACTTTTTCCATGCTGTACGCCCCAAGAAACCGGTCCTTCGCGGCCAACGGAGCCCATGCAACCACGTGGCACTTATAGGCGTGAAGATTTTCTAATATGGCGCTCGGTCTCGTATTGTCCGAGCGGCGTAGTTTTGTTGTGAAAGCTTTCATTCTGACTTCGTTTCTAGCTGTAAAGTGTAGATATTAGTGTTCCGAGACGGAATCTATTCGCCGAATAATATAAGCAGCTAATATATCTTTATAGACCTTCTTCTCATTTATCCTAATGTTCGACATCGCGCCGTTTACAAAATAAAGCAATGGAAAATGAATAAACCGTGATATTCGCTGCCAGGATGATCGAAATCAACCTAAGCGCGGTCAATAGGCCGCTTTCCTGGAATAGGCCTTTTGTGCTGCTCCCGGAGCTATCCACACACAGCTCCTTTCCAATGGATATTGTGGAACCGGGCACTTCTCTTTATAAATTAGTTACGGGCGACTGATGTCTTCACGGAAATAAAGCAACAGCCGCGGACGCGGACACCTTACAGTAGACAGAAAAAAAGAACGGCCATCCCAAAAATTCTAAATTTTTCCTTGAGTTTCCGAACAGGACGAGGGAAAGCAAAGCCCTCGAGGTGTTCCAGATTCGGAATATTGGTCTGCATATCTGAATAAGGACCTGCATATGACCACTATGCACTAGCAATATTGAGCGTAAGTGTTCTCAAGGGGCTCTTTGCTTAGTAACGCTGCGATGTTGCTAAGGAGAGTGTCTACAGTTCCTGCAGCGTAACGGCGAGAGCCTTTTGGCTCTCCCCGAGGTGAAGGCATCACGTAATGTACTTACCGATGCTTACACTGTTGTTGCTTTTTCGTTCCATAGCCTAACAGCAAAAAGTCAAGCACAAAATTTGGCCACTCTCACACCACACCATAAGTAAAACAACTGTAAAGTGAACGTTCATTTTTCTGTTTTTGTGATTCAGAATAGCCGTGGTAGGTACGAGCGAACCATTGCAATGCTTTGTTTTTATTTATTGTTTCGAGTTCCACGCTATTTGCTCTCCTGTTGTCTTGTGAATGTGCTCTGCGTAATCGTGTGTTCTGGTCGCAGAGCAATCCTGAGTGCTCGGTAATGCGCGCTCAAGGAGAGTGAAAGGAAGAGGGGGAGAGTACACAGCTTACACTGCGAAAATTTACATTCATTTCAAGATTCTAGAGCAGGGCGATACATCGGATAATTCCTCCTTTCATTTTTAGCCTCACTAAATTCTTGTTTTCTTCAATGCGAAAGGCAGAGGAAATTGAAAACAAAATTATTATTGTAAACTGCCTCTAACCCATTTTTTATGCTGTTAATTCCTTTTGTATTTTCTGAAAACCAGTCTTGGAAAAAACAGAGACGCTTAAGCTTGGCCTTAGGACTAGGCGCGATAGCGCTTTTGCCTTTTTATTTTTTTCATTATTGTAACAGCAGTGCACATTCCCAACGCACTTCACTTTCATATACTGTCATGCAAACATAACGCGTTCACTTGGTGTCCCACTAACATGCCTGAACCAATGGGAGCTGTCTCTATTCGCCCGAGCGCAAGTTTCCAATATGACCTTGGTTTCGGAGCTTATGTGTGACGCAGGTGTTGCATTGGACAAGGAATAAAGTACAGGCAATACATAGAATTTCTGCGAATATTGGGTGGCGCTCTCAATATGAGCCTATGCGCTGAGGCAATTTGTTTCTCCCTCTGGAGGCTGCTGGATCTGGCCGTCAGCACTTTTTTCTCATCATCTTATATCAAGGTTTTTCTTTTTTAAAGCAGCAAATCATCATCACCCCCCCTTCTAGCCGTCTTTGACAGATGATTAAATGCTCGTTTCACTGCTCTGTTCGTGCCCACTGGTCATAGGAGTGCGGGACCTTTGTGAGGTTTTCGTAAGGAACTCGCCTACCCATTCCATTTCTTGCCTATACGGTCTTCCTTAGAATTCTCATACCGTCTATCCATATGACAGATGACAAAACTTCTGATTCAGACTTTGTTTACTGTACCGATGTATTGGCAGCTTTACCTCAGCTTTGAACAACACAGTGCATTAAAGCGGGTGCAACGGATGTGTGTTCAATCGGCTGCAATGACTTTCTTTTTAAACTTCACACGTAAACCTTACCTGTCAAAACGTGGCTTCGTGAAAACAGAACTTATGTTTCAGCAGCCACACACTATTGATCCTTGTTATGTGTTTTGTCGTGATGCCGTGTGGTTTTGGGACATTCTTCAACGGACTTTCAAAAAGTACATTAAGGTTACGCGGTATATTATCTGATTTTTACTTGATTCCGGCCGCGGCGGTCGAGTTTAGATGAAAGCGAAATTCTAGAGGCCCGTGTACGGTGTGATGTCAGTGCACGTTAAAGAACCCCAGGCGGTCGAAATTTCCGGAGCCCTTCGCTACGGCGTCTCTCATAGACTGAGTCGCTTTGGGACGTTAAAACCCCATAGACCAAACCATAAACCAAACCTCTCAGATTTTTACCAACAATCGAAGGTTCCAAGGTTCCATGTGATCTTTTATTGCTCAAAGGACTGTTCAGTCTGAGGAAGAGCTGCCTGACAGATCTCCCCGTAAAGCCACCAGGTTCATCCAAGTGTCTGCTCAAAGAGCAGTGTGCTGTGGTGCGGGTGGTATATGCTTCGCAGGATCGACTTCCTGCCTGACTCCCTTTCTTCGATCCGTGAGGTGTCTCCCGAAATTTTGATGCGCAGGTAAATTGAGAGCTGGATGCGGGTGGCATTATGTATGACATGCTGCGGGATGCGACCTGGTTAGGTCGGACGTGAAGCTCGCCAGGATGGGTGCCCTTCCATGCAATAAAAAAATACCCTTTAAGGCATATGCGTTTCGTGCTTGCCTGGCATGCAGCGGGTCTGAGTTCAAACCCCAATTGCTGCGATTTCCTTTTTCCATCTGAAATTTCTGGGAATATTTCCATGACGTTTCTAAGGCCGTCCAGTCAATCGACCGAACGAGCTATATGCGCTATCGCGTAATATATTCTGGCGAGAAACAAAAGTAGATTCAGGCCGCATTCACCTCATTACAGCATAGAGTAAGAAATGCAGCGTAGGATGTATAGGCATTCAATGCTTCTTTTGTGAAATGGCTGAAATCATTCACCGCCATACACAGTAATATATTCTCAGGCAGAGCGCCGGCGGTAATTGAAGCGCAAATCAGTTATTCTCTATCGCTGGAGCGGAAAAAGTTTAGAAACTTTAGGACATTAAACCATTTCTCTCTCGGTATTCGGGATAATCATTTTTTTTAACATCACCACGTTACTCTTAATATATTTGTACCATCGTTTTTCTTTGAATAAGAGGAAGTGAATATTTGAAGCCACTTTGAAAATCTTCACGAAATACAACTTTCACAGATAATGTAACACTGCTGCAAATCCAACAAAAACACCTAAATCCGAAAAGCTCGTCGTCAATAAAATCAGAGTAATTAACAATAGATGTCTTACGCTTTCTAAAGCTCTATACAGAAACGCCCACGGAATGGGAGGACGTACGCCCACACACCTTCACGCAGAAAGCGTCATCGCGCTCCTTGTAAGTTTTTTTTTAATCGACACATTTCCGCAACTTATCTGGAAGACATTCTCACGAACGCGCCGGAACAAATCGCGAGGGTTCCCACCGCCACCAAAACAAATGCACTCCCTCTCCGTGATCTTCTCATTTATTTTCTATTTCGACCAGGGAGTACCATTGGGCGCGCACAGGAAAAGCGGAATAGCTGAGAGAAGCGAACGCCCGTTTCCGGCCTCCCTCTCTCTTCATTTGCGCCCCTTCTCTTGTCCTCTCTTCTATTTCGCCCTTGCGGTACGAGAGCTCCCGCTACACGGCGCTGCGCACGAACCCCCGGTTATAGGACCCCGAGTGGCCTCGGCGTGGATCGAGCATTCCGGGCCGGACGCGCCTACGAGTAGAATGCTCCCAACTCTTTTGCTGGCAGCAGCGATTGATGAGGTGACGGCAAGTTTCCGCTTCAACAAGTGACCCAACGGGACCCACTATGGCACGGACTTCGTTTTATTCGCTCGAAGTGGCCAGCTCTGATGCGCCTCCGCGGCTTATGTCGCGGATATCACGGGAAGAAGGCATCGTGTTGTGAATAGGTGTCGTTTCTTAAAATACATCAGGCTGAAGTAACTTTTGCATTCTTCTTCCTTGAGCGGCTGTGGACGTCGATGAACTCAGACCGGTTGATTAAGTGTTATATGGGGAGCGCAAAAACGGCACAAGGGACAAAGAAAGACGGACAACACAGACGCCTGTGTTGTCCGTCTTTCTTTGTCCCTTGTGCCGTTTTTGCGCTCCCCATATACCATGGATCATCGGTACCGACTCGCCCAAGTTTCCACCCTTGTGATTAAGTGTCCTTGCTGCTGGTCACCTATGGCGAGGATCAGCAGCTGTGACTGTTTCCCTATCAGTGCACTTTTGCGAGTGCGCTAGACGTCGTGTAGGACGGTCGCATAGAAGAACCTGGTCGGTTTCCTGCTGAGTAGATGGCTTCTTTACCGTTAGTGTCATTTGGTTGAAACAGTATTACTTTCGTGCCCGCTCAGTACTTTCGTTTCTTTAATCAAGGTCTTAAAAATTCTACTTTCGAAGTTTTCACAATTTCGACGCACTTAGGCTTCCATTCAACGTCGAGAGCACACTGAAAGTAGATAGTTTTGTCTCTCCAGGAGCCTTGCGAAAATTTCTTTATTTCAAAGCAACGGACCGCAAGACGTTATCATTTGATATCAAATGGCTATTTTGCGTCTGAAACCAAGTGTGGAGCGTTTCCGCCTTACAAACTGCTCTTGTTGCAGTTCTTATGTAAACCAGAGAATAATTCATTATTTGCTGGGCAATTAAAACTTTTGAATGGGACAAAAATGGTGTTTTGTGGTCCACAAGGTGGCTACGTGATAAGGCACTTGGGGCTCCGACTGGTGTATGCTAAATGCATCTCTCAGTGCTCTCGTAGTACAACTTAGATTTAGTTAGAGCTGAGAAGCAACTGGCCAACCTATTGAGCGACAATTCGGTGATAATATTTTATTACTTTTTGGAGTAGATGAGTGATTGATTTCATCGTAATGTTCATAAAAGAGACACAAATTTCATTCACGGCATTTTGCCTTTGTCGAAAAACTTCTCGAACTGAGAAAATAAAATTTTAGACGATTGTAAAGAGCGCAGACCGCATTCAAAACTACCTTGAAGCCGGAAGCAAATGACCGTGTGGAATTTTCATCAACTGGCACCAAAATTTGTATTTGATGTATGGCATTTTAAGATTGTTTTTACGTCTATAACCTAACAGACGTAACCAAATGTTTGGCGCTTGATGGGTGTGTTGTCCTATGTGCCATGAAACCCAAGAAGTCCTACTAATTCCATTCGGCTGTTTTTTTTTTTTGAATTTCAGCCGGGTGCAAAAACCGGACAGCCTAGCCCGCATGTATGAACTTTAGAAACGCAGAAAATTAGGTTGATTGACCAGTTGGATTGCGAGTACGAGACCAAAACGGTGCACTAGGAAGCTTTAATGCAGAGCTCGGAAATAATTTTGGCATGACATCACGATCTTACTGGAGCACAGGCATATTTTAATTTCACCACCCGTAAACTGCAGCCGTGCGTGTTCATTTTACCCTGACGTGTGCAGCCGAATGCATTAATAACTCAGGTGCACTTGGTACACTTGTATAATAAATATTGATGTTTGCTGGACACAAATTTCTGCTAATTGTTATTAACTCTGTGGTGATTTGTCGCGTTACCTGACGAGTTTACCAGTATCCTTGAGAAGCTCGCAGAGTACGGGCAGTTGCGAGCTTATGCCTTATTCTCGGTATTAAACGCAATAAGCAATTGGCGCCTGACACCAGCGTACCTAGTTACGGTGTCATTACATTATTCAATAAGTGGTACTTTAAACTCTCAATATAAAGCTTTAAATGGTGACTGAATAATCATGTAGTAAATATATCACATTTATAGTATCTTGTTAATACCAGCAGTTAGCAAAGTTCGAGGTAGTAACACTTACTACCACTTGAAGGCAGTGACACGCGCTAAGTTTAATATCTATACTTCGAAGCGGCCACTACCTTCGAGAACGGACTATATTTATATGCGAACACCTCACTTACAGCACAGCCTTAACCATGTAGGCTTAGTGTGCGCTCGCCTGTGAGTGCGTCTTTACGCAAGTTAACACAAATACATTGAAATCATGTAGGTAACTGAATGACAGATATTTCTGCACAGTAACGATTGGAATAAAACGATTGCACTTGCTAAAACATTTATTCGAACTGCTGGTGATATGTTCTGTTATGTATTATTGCCGTGTGTTAAGATCTGCATAATAAGAAAATATATAGATATGTTTAATGTGTAAATATGTTTACTGCGATGTAAATATGTTTAATGCGATTTTAATCAGACTCAATGAGAGCTTCCAGCAGTGTACATTTCACACCGCACACATTACGGCTTAAATATGGCGATAATTAGCGTTCAAAGCCTGGGAAGATATGACTTCAAACAGAGAATCCTAAAGAGCATGCCTAAAGCGGCAAGAAAAAAAAAGCTATAAATTAGGAAGGGTCCCAAACACGACATGCTCGTTGGGCATGCACAAATAATATTTTGCTGGTCCTGTATAGACTGCGTAAATCAGGCCTTTGGTCGTGGCTGGTGCATCTTCCTCGTTGAGTTCTCATGCAAGCCTTAATTGTGAAGCTGCGATTACAGAACCGGCAAATGTCCTAAACTTATGATACAGTAAATATAATTAGACATCCCGTATATCAACAAAGCTCTCTGTTTTAACTATCCTGTGTACCTTCCTTTTTGAGCGCTGAGCTGACTGTGGCTAACAGAGTCGTAACGAGCAACCAGGGGTGGCAAACTGTCAGTACGCGCCAGTTTTTACTGCCTCTGCTTTTTAGGAGGTAGAAAATTATCACTAACAAGGCAGTTACAAGCAGTGAGAGTAACTAATGGCGGCACTTACTATTGTTTTATTACCGTTTTTTTCAAGACTGCTTGATTGACGGAGTAAAGAGGCAACAAACTTGTCTACCAACAAAATAAAGCTTCCGTAGCGTGACATGTTTTATTGAGTTGCCGTGCCTCGTTAAGAAAGGCACGTTCGATGAAGGGACCTGTGTGTGATTTTGGAATGGAGCCAGGGGAGTTGTTGCGCTTGTCAAAGTCACGAGTCAGTGGCGCTTGAGCTCGCCCGTTCAAGCAACAAAACTGGCTCCCGACGTACTCTCAGTGCTGCTCTACAAGCTAGATCTGTCATTTTTTCGAATTTACATATTCCTCTTAGCGTGCGAATTGTATTCATGCAGACCGGAATTGTCTTCACTATAACATTCGTTAAGACATTTACTTTATTTTATTATATGAAGCCGAAAAAGAAGTGCAATATAAATCAGTTACGCTTTGACTCTGTTGTAGTTTATTAATTATTTACTTTGAATTTCAATATATTATGCCTCTTATTATAAGCTAGTAACAAAATCTTTTCTTCGTTTTAATCAGCAAAACAAGCGTCCTTCATAAGCAGCCACCGTGAAAACACATTACATTTCTCTCGAGTGAAAAAAAAATAGAAAAGTGGAATGATTCTTAAATATCCGCCGTTAAAAAAATTGCGCAGAACACGTTTAACGAATGAGCACTACACTGGGGAGTGTATGTCAAGCAATATTGCTTACAGAAACACTCCTGTTATCTGTGCGAAAGTAAAGTGAGCACATAAAACTGAAACCCGACGAGCGAACACTAAGTGCGGCGAGGGGGGACAATGCCAGCCGGGTTCACTGCATAGTTCAAGGAGCATTGACCACCCTGCATAAATGAACACCGGCGACGGCTGCAGATTCGCACTTTGATATAACACCACCCTTTAGTTGCGTTTTTCTGCGTGTTAAATGCGACCGCAGCCCGAGTTCGCCGCCAGCGAAATGAGCCAAATGAGTGGGACTGGACAGCAGTTTCAAAACTAAATCATCAATTCAGGACCCACTGTGCGCGCAGTTGCTTAAAAATATGTGAGACTTGGTCAGAATTGCCCGGCCCATACTGTTAGGAACAAAAGGCTACCGCGATTGCTTCAGAGGTCTACGGTAAAAACGAAAGACGTTTCTGCAAGCTATATGCAGATTTCGAGCTTCAAGAATGCAGTCAACCACCTTCATTGTACACCACACCTTACCTGGTCGCCCGAAAACTTTTGACAAATAAGCCACTAGCGGTTCATTAAATGTGCAATGACTAAGGTGTGTAAATTGGAATCGAGTGGACTCATTTTTGTCAAAATATTTGAGAACCATTGGTATTTTTTGTGTATACATGCACAGGGAGACTGCCCATGGTTTAAGAAAAAACCAGTTAACATACCAGTCATCAGCGAAATTGACAGCTCTAATAGGAAACTGCAAATTTCTTTATAGGGTTGGAAGCCTCAAAGCGACTAAGCCTATGAAGGATGCCGTAGTGAAGGGCTCCCGAAATTTTGACCACTTGGGGTTTTTTTTAATATGCACTGACAGCGCACAGTACACGGGCTTCTAGCATTTCGACTGCATCGAAATGCGACCGCTGTGGCCAGCATTGAACCCACGTTCTTCGGGTCAGCAGCCGAATAACACAACCACTGTGCCACCGCGGCTGCTCGCAATTACAAGTAGTGTAGCGGCATTAGGAGCTAGCGCTGGCATTAAAACTATGTATGCGATGGTCGCTCAGTTTCTTCTATCATGGAGTCGCGGTTAGCCAGTAAATGGCAAGGCTCCGTATTCTCGCGTCTGGCACTATATCCAACGGTGTCGTGTCATTCGTTACTACGGCATTGTGGCACCTGCTTTGTCCCGAGCAAAATGCATGCTAATGTGCGCAATTTTCTTCCGGCTGTTTCGCCTTCTGAACATCAAATAAAGGCCCCTGTGTCGTGACTGCCGTTGACTCCGTTTCGAGCGTAAAGTTCGCTACGGCAACATCGGCGATAAACTGCATGTGCAGCACGATGTCGACGCTGAAGTGCTGTTAGCGCAGAAAACAGGCGAAATGCGACCAAAACCTGCGGAGCAGAACATGATGAAATTCAGGATGTTATGATGAGAGCCTTATCGAAGTTTTGCGCGGCTCATTGTTGCGGTGCCTTTCTCTACTCGACGATTACGAAGGCAGACAGAGGCAATGGAGGCGAAACACGAATTTTTGCACCCATGGTGCGCGGTGTCAGCGGGCGTTAAATATTCCCATGATCCTTTCACACATAGCTCTTTTCGTGTGTCTCCCTAAATAGAGAAATTTACTGCGCCCTTTCTTTTTTACGAATTTTTATTTTCACTCTTCCTCTTCCTTAGCACATTTATTGGGCAATACTACAGTAGCAAGGACACTAATTTGGACATTTCTTCAGTCTGATCAACCAAAAAGGTATTCGAGTTTTCCCTGACTCGCAGGCGCTTGTAATTTCCACATTCTAATTATTTTGTCGTTCTTGCTTCCAGAAGACTATCACTCTGTGCTCCATAACTGTGACGCATTTGGAGCGCCAACGTATGGACAGACGGTACTGCGCCACTGTATTTATTATACAAAAGTTCGCTATGTTTTCTAACACCCGAAGGACCCTCTTCGCATAGTTGTGAAGCATGCAACTTTTTGCGAAGGCTCTCAAGGTATTGGCGTGTACAGTGCAACCAGGGAAGAAGCACCGAATCTTGAACATTTTTCGACTTACTGTTCAATAAATAAAACAAAATATTTTCAAACTCATATCGTCCCCAGCGCGGCAGTCGGGAGGCACATTGCGAGTGACATTGCAAGCTTAAAGCACCTGTTGGGGAAAGCAGCATGAAGCTTAGTACAGAAGGCCCGTCTAGTGACAGGAAGGATGTTGGGTGCGAAGAGCCTCAAATAAGTTGCGAAAGGCGGCGCGTGCCAACTGCAGGCTCCTCTACAGATGAAGAGGGCATGCAAGAGCTGATTAAGCGAGTGCGTGGGGCAATTGATCGTGAAGCTTAATTCTGCTAGGACCCTCTTTGTTGTCGACCCACTTATTCGTTCGAACGGGGGCGTAATAACTGTCCTTCTAGGTGGCACCGGAGTACAATGGGAGGGAGTCACGAGATAAGTGTAGCCTATACGCTACACATGTTGCCACGAGGCGCAGTTGCGTGTACGGATCTATTTACACATGCTGCTCTTAAGCTTGCCCGGTTGCGTCATTATGCTTTTGGAGCCAGCCGTTTCCTTCCAGCAGGATAATCTGGGTCTTAGCTACTTGTTTCATATTGCACTTGAGAATCCTTGCGCATGGAAATTAGTTTCCTTAGCGAAGATTCTCTGATGATACCTACTGCGCAATGAGCCTTACAAATATGTGTCTGAAGAGCACAAGCTCTCAAGCTCTTCTGGTGCTAGGTACTATCAAGCTTCCTACCCCAAACTTTTCCTGGTATACTGCGTAGACGACATAATGTTTTCCTGGGTATAGCATCCATTGTGTTCTGATGAACTCGAATTGTAATTGGTTCCTGCAAAATATAACAAAATTTTGCTGGCACACATTTTTCGGGAAGCAAATTTGGCAGGCCCTAACCGCCAACTTCTTCCATCGTATAATGACACAAGTTAATAGACCGTCAGGACGGACTTGTTCGTTCAGATGTATTATTCGCTACAGTAGATAAATGACTAGAACCAAAGGCAGTGGTGTGGACGTCGAGGTGGACTTGAAAGCTAGCTTATGGAGCTCATTAGCGTGGCATGACTCGAAAAACTGTATTGAGTGTATCTCTATAAAAAATGAAATGAAAATTCGTGTAGAAACAAAAAAGAATAGCACCCAACAATCTTTATTTTGGCGTTCCCTTTCCTTTTGTAATTGTATTGCTACCCGACCAGGCGAGATATCCTCAACCCTAAGATATCTTAGGGAAGGCATTTCCTTCATAAAATTATAAATCTCTATTTTGCCCAACATACTTTTGGGAGCAATCTTCCGGCAGTTGGTCGTGGTTCAAGCAAAATTGTAATCTTTGGTCTTCCCAAAAATTTAAGTTGTTCATTAGGCAACCAGGAAAGCACAGACCAATGCCTATTAAAGCTACACGTGCAGTTCCTATGTGCAGACTTTATACGTCCCCTGATGATTTACATTAAAATAGGAATAGTTACTTTTTCCGGCTCTGTCTACTCTAACCTGGGGGCAATTGTGTACATATTTTTATGGTCTAGTTCAGCATACAGACTAAGAGATGTTGTATAATCTCCGCGGTTCCTTCTCCCCTTGGCAGTAGAAAACAGCTTCAAAACAAGTAAAGGTGGCAAAACGTTCACATTATTGCCGCGACCCTCTTAAGCTGCGAAGTATAATAGCTGCACTCTGCCCTCCTCTTACGCCACCAGCATGCTCAATCCTAGGCCCAACTAGGGCACTTGACATTAGACGGTGTTGTCGTGAAAGCGCCCACATCAGACTTCACATGTCCCTCTGAGCAAAGGGCACCTGGATTTGGATAGCATTCTCTCTGCCCAATAGGTCACTTTCGTTGTTTTTGTTTATGACCTAAGATGGTGACACGAAAACTAATTCCCCCTTAAACTATTCCTATAAAGAAAATATTACTAATATGCTGAGTCAGCTCAACTTGGAACCCCTTAAAGTAAGCTGTCAGGTCTCCAGGCTGAAATCCCTTCGCATACTGTATAACAACAAATACCATTTGTCGCGTGATACCTATATTTTAGCTACCTCTCAGAGATCTATTAGACTTAATCCCTCTGAAGTAGTGTGCCGTTATTTTTTCAGGACAAAACTTTACCAGAATTCATACTTTCCCCTCAAGAGACATCAGTATAGAACACTTTTTTTCCTTTTATTGTTGCATACTCCGATGAAATTATGCATTCTGTATTGTTGCTGCATCACATGTAACCCTCTCCTTCTTGAGCAGCGCTGCTCCCAGTAGTGTTTGTAAATAAATAAAAATTAAAAATCTCTACGTGTGGCGCAGAACGCTTTACAGCAATTGTCTGAGCGATTGAATTTTTTGAAGGGCCAATTCTGTCACGTCGATGCGCGCGATACTTTAGTCACCATGAGAGTATGACGTGTATTTGATTTCCGAGATCTCTGCAGCTCAGAGAAGTGCTCCAGGTAAAACGTGCTCAGCGTTGCGAAGACGAGGGTGTCAAGAGGGGGGGAGGCGCCGCTACTCTAGAACGATGCCCTCCGCTTACTTTTCACTCCGTTATTCGCGAAGCGACTGCCAGAGTACGCTGCGGCCGCAACTCTTCCTCACTGCGCCCTGGCGCGCTCTCAGCCTTCTTTCATTCTTCACCTGTCCTCTTTTTGATCCCGGCCGCGGCGGTCGAATTTTGATGAAGACGAAATTCTAGAGAACCGTGTGCTGTGCGATGTCAGAGCACGTTAAAGAACCCCAGGTGGTCGAAATTTCCGGAGCCTTCCACTACGGCGTCCCTCATAGCCTGGGTCGCTTTGGGACGTTAAACCCCCATAGACCAAACCATAAACCAAACCTGTCCTCTTTTCCGCCCTTGTCCGCTTTTTTTTCGCAGCCTGCTTGCCAGGGTACCTGCAAGTTTGCGTGACCGCCTCGGAAGTTAATATAGTTAAATTGCATGCGCTGCAAATACTTGTTGTAAAAGCTCTGATTCTTTCTTTCTAGTTTAAAATGTGGCCACCAATACCTGTACCACGGAGCCAGCTCTGAAATTTAACTTTGCGAAGTGCCAGGAATGTCCTGAGCCTATATTTGTCGATGTCTATAGAGGCGCCGTCTCCACTGAGCTCAATTCATGATCACGTGATTGAAAGCACAGGTAGGCAACATACTCGTTCTTATGCGTTATTAAGCTAGACCTTTTTTGATAGGGTACAGCACGCCGAAACGCCGATAAAATGTGCCATAAGAGCAGAATACCGACGGCAGCTCAGCGAAGTAGCATAAAAACTGGTTTGCAAGCTTCAACTTCTGGAGCAAATGCTTTATACGTGGTTAGTAAAGCGTTGCACAGGCGCGTATTGGTTCTCCGATCGGCAAATTACGCGGACGTAATTTCTGATACAAGTCTGTTCTGGAATGAGCCTCGCCCTGTAGGAAAATAAAGCGACAGGGGTTTACAGCACAGAAAGAAAAATAAAAGAAGAAACAAAATGACAGAACAGAGCGCTGACTAACTACTCAGGCATTTTATTGACTGGTCAGTCGCCTATATACAGCAGCTGCTCATATCAACAAAACATAATGGCAGGATAACGTAGGAAGAAATCAAAACAACTGATATCCCGTCGTCACGCAAAGTGAAGGCATGAAGTGAAGGTAACTCTTACAGCGCGAGATATTTCAGTTTTTTTGAGAGCAAAATTGGGGCGTTGCTCAACTCGAGCTACCGGACTTGGCAATCTCATCCGCTTCTACGATCTCTCTTCCCAGAGGCGTTGTACATCTGCGCATCAACACTGTATTATCTAGCCTAGAAGCACAACTACTACATTTCTTATTGTGTTCAATCATTTTACTGCCCAAATTATTTCAAAATAATTTGCGCTGATCTAATACTCTAAATCTGCGCTCGCCGCTGAATCCGCTGACCACACGCGCCTAATTCAAACTGCTCATAATCTTTGAACTTATGCGTGTGTTATTGCTGAAAAGGCTATTTAGGGACACTAACTCTGCGGACGAAACATTACAGCGTTTGTGGTCCATGCGTCCACTGCTGAAGTCGTACTTTTACCACAAGCTTTTCACTATTGTTGGTAGATTCATGGCTGAAAAAGCAGTTTCAGAAACACTAACTGGGTAAACGAAACAGTACGGTTCTTGTGGTCTATGCCTTCACTCCTAAAGTGACACTTCCGCCACCAGCCTTTCAGTATTGTTCGAGATACATCGCTTCGCATGCAATATGAGAATCGAAGGTGCAAGGAGCATATCTCTCACCATCGTAATTGTGAACACTGGTCGCATGAGTACAAAGCAATCAAAAGAGTACTGCGCTAAAAATGAGGTGCACATTTCAAAATGATACCTTACACAACTGGGCTGTTCGAAAACCCGAAAATTTTTTATATTGGAGCAAGCAGTAGGAAATGGCAGCGTTAAGAGAAAAAAATGATTTCATTATATATCTTGCTACAAAGTGGTGCCTGATATTCTTGTTTTATTAAGCTTTTTTTGCGTATCAGAGCAGCAACTGCAATCTGCAGGAAGGCTCGCCGCCTAAATCATACTCAACAGACATTTGTTACAAAAACGTGTTTCGTACGTACCGCCTTAGGAAGAGAATGCAGCATTCCACCTTTCAGTCTGCCTGCTTGCGACGGAGAGAAGCACGAGAACAGATAGAAATCGTAATGTGTGCACCAGCAAGCGAAGTTAAGTTCAATAACTACTTTGATTTGAACCACTAATCATACTTAAAAGCACGCAGGTTGTGGTTTATGTACGCGCGGCGTTTCTTGTTGGTCCATGTCGTCATCCTGGGAGTACCTGCTTTCAGGTTGAAGTAAATCAAAATGTTTTGTCGAGACAAGCGCTGCAAGTTTCAAACTGTTGTCAAGGAATAAAAGAATTGCATAAAAAGGGTCACAATTCTAAGGAAGTAAATACGACTTCCGAAATAAGAGGAACTCTAGCTTTTACATGCGGTCTATTATCTGCTTATCGAAATAAAAAGCAATAGTAAACCTAACTGTTCCCGCTTCATAAGTAAAAAACGAAATCAGTCGCTGAGGACGAGGTTGAGCCCGGAGACTTCTGTACACTTACCACGCCGTGTTCAACACTAGCTCGCGTCGAAATTCATGCTCCCGCTCGTTGACGCCCCCGTCGACATCTCACTCTAGGCTCACTCTTCTGGCTCGCTGCCTTTGAGAGGGTCGCTGCGACCCGCCACCTCTGGAGCCCAAGCTCGTAAAAGCGCCTCACGTTTAGTAGCCCCCCCTCCCCCTTCACGCCCTCATGTCTCCACTTCTTGACGCTGCCACTGACAACCCTCTCGAGGGTCGCTGCTTGGGCCGTAATCCGCTTCGTCGGCACCGTGAAACCGTAAAAATCATCTCCGCGTTCAGAGCGGCTCAAATTGCTCAAGCGAAGTTGAGCCGCGCTTCTGAAGGCCGCATCGTGGCATCGTCAAGACTGAAGTCATGGCCTAGTGGCCTCGGCGTCCGCTTCGGCTGCGGGAGGTGGTTGGTTCGAAACCCACCACCGGCAAAAATGGGTACAAGCCACCCACGGCCCGGCGCCCGGCTTCTTCAAGGCTGTGTGCTTGGAGTAGGCTCCGTAAACACCGCTGCGCCCCTTCGGGGGCAAACCTAGTTTCGATCAACTCAGCCTGCAAAGGTGGATCGGGTTTCACTGCCAAGTGAAAAGTTAAATTAATTTGGTTTTTTGGGAAAAGGAAATTGCGCAGTATCTGTCTCATATATCGGCGGACACCTGAGCCGCGCCGTAAGGGAAGGGATAAAGATTAGAAAAAGAGAAGAAAGGAAGAAAGAGATGCCGTAGGGGAGGGCTCTGGAATAATTTCGACCACCTGAGGATTTTTAACGTTGCGTTTTACCTCCATAAAAACGCAGCCGCCGCGGTCGGGTTCGAATCCGGTCCAAGTGAAAAGTTCGACTTAATGCTCATACGCTCTAACCAGCGTCAAGTTCAACACTAAGGTCCTTCGTCAAAAGCGATTCAGAGTATCATTGCCGTCCTGGGCAAGTCCGGTTTTTCCGGCTTTCAGACTTCGTCGATGCGTCGACTGAAGCCACAGCGTAAGGGTCACGTAACAAAGCGCAACGCGTACGTGGCGACAAGACCTTTAATACGTTTTAATTGTTTTTTCTCCTTTGCTTGTTTGTAATTATGAGCCTGTGTATTTGCAACGCTAGAGAAGGGAAAAAAACGAGAACAAATAGCTTCGCCGAGGCATCTCTCGCTCGTCAGACTGCTTAATCATGCGACGAAGTCAATTCTTTACAAGAGATGGAAAACGCGGCGAGGCCGCGTTTTCGATATATAGTAGCTCGATCGCCGCGTACCGACGACGACGCTGCTGCAGGCGGACCTGCCTGTTCCTGTGTTCCTGTGCTCATGCTATCACCATCTATGTTCGCCGCCGGCCTCTACGTCAAGCAAGCCGTGACAATAGACGTTTTTAGCAGAGCGGAGACGTACTACGGGAGACGTATACCGGTTTACCGGACCCCTCTTGCGCACGCGCAGTGGCTCACCCTCACCTCAACAATGCCACTGCGCATGCGCAAGAGGGGTCCGGTAAACCGGTATACGTCTCCCGTAGTACGTCTCCGGTATGCTAAAAAAGTCTAATATTTTCGTCGAGATGCTATCTCCGTGCATCCGCGGAGCTCGTTTGACGTCTGTGGGCGGGACATAACGAGCGTTTATTCGTGCACTCTGTACACTTTGAGTCTGTTAAGCTATGAGAAAAGGGAACTTCATCTGGCCTGTGACTTGCCGACGGCGCAGGTACAATGAGCTTAGTGATACAAGGCGACTGCTAGGTTACTAAGATTTATAAAGCATTCGGCGAAGTATGAGCTTGGTGAACTGAGGTTACGATAACCGTATCCTACGTGTGCCTAAGAAAATAAAGACCGCCGAGCCGGCTTATTACGTTACACGACCGTCCAACGCCATTCGTTCGCTATAGCGAGAATTTCGCTGAAAGTGGGCTCAACATAGCAGAACACGCTTCCTTAACGCGGAGTCTCCTAAAGCGTTGCTGTCCGTTTCTGCCTCTCCAAAGAACCAAAGCAAAACTCTCGCGAAGCGCAGCCACCATACCAACCATCAGCCGGAGGCGTGCGATTGAGCCAAGCAAGTATCAAAGGATGCTTTCAAGTATGGCGCATATGTCAATGTGTACCCGCTAACATGAGAATTTCATTCTCTATCGCACTTAGGTTTCTCGAAATGGTGGCCGGCAGCAGTCGATGAACCACACACGGACTCTGCGGGTGCAGCGTCGACGGCAACCCTCGCGCACAGAAAATGTGCCACTCCATTCATGCGTATCCACAGCGAGAGTTGAATCATGGGCCAACAAAAAAAGGTAGGAATACTCATCCAGTTTAGCACATGCTCAGTACAAGCTACGGTAGATTTGTGGAATGCATTTGCCACAGTGCCTGATGACTAAAGCAAATAGCTATCCAGCAGAACTGCCTACTTCAAGATCGCAAAGAAATTGGAATTTCTTCAGGTAGGCAGGTTATGTCTGGCTTCAAGAGAAACAGAGGCCAATTCGTGCAGTGCAGGCGATAGGCGGTGCGACTGATGAACGTGCTCCAGTGTAGGGTAGCGTAGCAGGCGCGTTAAGACTTCATGTTTTAACGCGATAGCAATAAAGGTCTGTGGAAGGTGATCCAAATCTATTGGAAGTCCCAGTAGCCGCGGCTGGTGAGCTGGCGGAGCGGGCTGTTGACGTTGCTAGCCAGGCCGGTAGCCGAACGTGTTCTGTACTGCGTGAGTGAGGTCGAGCTACCGGCTTCGACTACACCAGGGCCGCTGTTGATGCCAGCGTCTATACAGAACATAAGCAGGCGTCAGCGTCATTGAACTTGAATGAAAAAAGCTACAAAAAATATCCAGAGAAGCAACCGATGGGGCATGGTTTATTCCTGACCAAAACAATGCTTCAATAGAGAGAAAAGAAGAAAACAGGCGCTACACCTGAGCGCGGGAGAACAAAACACACAGTCGCAAAGGCACTTAAAAAGAACGACACAGAAAATACAGGGATACTCGGATAAGACCAGGCGGCAGCGATCAGAGCTTAAAATGCTACATAAAACGTGGCTGCTTGCGTAGCAGCTACTCACGCCAAATACCTATTCTATCCTTTCCAGATGCCACTTCCATCCGCGCTCTTCATCGCTGTACGCTGCCGCCCTACCGTCCGCGTACATCCTGCTCACTCGTGCTGACCGCCGAATCCGTCACCACGCTCTGGCGACGCTCCCGCAGGAATGCATCGTCATTATGGCTCAAAGAATCAGGTATTTTACGTCGACATTGCAAGCTCCAACCACTACAGGGGGGAAATGGTACACAGCTGCAGTCATACACGAGTGAAAATAGGTGGACGGCCTGTCGTTCAGAGCGCCGAGCTCTACTCATGCGCAGGAGGTAGCGATCGCCTTCGCAGCCTCCCTTGCCGATTCTAAATTTATCCTCACAGATTCTCGCGCAGCCTGTCGTAACTTTGATTTCGTTTGGATCATTCTACTTGCATATCAATTTCTTCACCACAGTACTCGCGACTGCGATTCAACTCAATCATATGGGTCCCCGGCCACCAAGGCATGCCAGGTAACGAAGTCGCCCATGAGGCAGCCCGCGCCCTCAATTACCGGGCACCAGGGATTCCTTGAAATCACCTTAACCCAGATCACAGCCCTCTTCAGGCTTTTAAAGCTAGTACTGAGCACTACCGCGCCCAACGCCGGCGCTAAACGGTTCCTATGAATGGACTGGGTAAAGCTGGCGAACAAACTCTCCTAAGGCTCTTTACAAACACCCCACTTTTCGCCGCGGTTCTCAAGCACTTTGGTTGTTCTTTTGATATACGCTGCTCATTCTGTGGGGAGGTGGCGGACACCTTTCACATGGTTAGGGCATGCAGGCAAAATCCTTCCCTCCACCCCCATCACCCCTTCCCCTACCCGAGAGGACTGGGAGGCGGCTATGCTAAGCTGCAAGGGACTATCGGCCCAATAGGCCCTGGTTCGGCGTACCAGCGCAGCGGTCAGGGTCAACGGGGTCCCGGAATGAGGGAGTCCGCCTTGTATTATAAGGGGCGAGACCCAGGAGAGGCCTCTCCCTGAGCACCTATCTGTATATATAGCTAAATAAATGCTTTTCACCACCACCACCATCCGCAGTTATCTCCCCGCGCGCCTATTCGCTGCCATTGCCAAGGATTCACCGCAGCGATCTCCCCGTCAGGCGAGAAACTGTTCGGTCATGCGCAGTTGCGCTGCCTGTGCGCGCACCTTGATGACTGCAAGAGAGCGCGCACGTTTTAAATTGCTAAAAACGGGCCGTATGCCTCATAACCCATTAACGTTATCGCGTAGTGCCCTTAAGGAGGAGATTAAGTGTCTTTTTGAGAACTCGTCTTTTTTAGGAAGCGTCCTTTTCACAGTTTTTGAGCAGAAAGCGCGGTTTATGGCGAGAGCATGTTTGTTGCTATCGGGTTCTGCGTTCTAAGGCGCTAGCTATATTTGACACTCGGTCCCAAATCCTTGCTATGCACCGCGACGACCTTATCATAGTCGTTCTTACTGAAAGTAGATTTGTAATTGGCCCTGAAATTTCGCGCGTCAAACTCAAAATTTACTTTTGGACAGCGGATCTACTTCAGGACCCCAGAAAGGACCTCAGTGACCAAAATCCGCTGGTGTGATATCTCGCGGCCAGTGGAAACAATGCTTTGTCGGAGACAACGTTCCAGAAATAAGTGATTTTTGTCTCTCCCAGCGCGCCTTTGGGTAATCAAGTAGAATGTCCCTCATATGGTAGGTTTTGCATTTAATGCCCTTTCCTGTTGGGAAGACAAAAGCTATACAAGACCGGTAGTTTGTTGCAAGCAGCTCAGTCGACTGTTTATTAAAGTGAACGACAAAATTCACATTGAAACATTTTCCCGAAGCAAATGGTCAAAAAGTTGGCCAGTTTGACTAAATCAATCCAATAACTTTCCAGAGTTAAAAAAAATACTCAGCGCTAGGCCACACGAATTTCAATGGCAATAGATTGGTTTCGCTTGTCCAGGACACTACGTCATGTAGAGATCTAGTACTGAGGCCCCCACACAAATTTCGCACTTCTTTGTCAGATGTCTGCTTGACTGTGGTAAGCAAGTATCGAACCAAAACCGAAGCTAGTGCGTCTAATATGCATATGAAGTGAAAACTGGTTTTGGGGGAGCGGAAATGACGCAATATCTGTCTCACATCTCGGCGGACATCTGAACCGCGCCTTAAGGAAAGAGATAAAGGAGGGACTCAGAGAACAAGGAAATAAATAGGTGCCTTAGTGGAGGGCTCCGAAATAATTTCGACCGCCTGGGGATCTTTAACGTGCACTGACAGCGCACAGCACACGGGCGCCTTTGCATTTCACCTCAGTCCAAAAGCGGCCGCCGCGGTAGGGTTCCAACCCGGGTACTCCGGCTCAGTAGCCGAGGGCCCTAACCACTTAGCCACCGCGGCCGCATTTGGCTGCACCACGCGAATTCCAACGCACGGACGCACGCACAACAATAAAAAAATCACTGAAAACAGAAATGACTTCGCGTTAACAGTTAATTTCCTGGAAAACATATGTGTGAGCTATAAATGGAACTAGCATTACTAAATATCGGTTATACAGCCACAGTGGTCATCGCTATCGCTAAATCGTCCGTCATGTTTTGCTTCTGCAATTCACTAGACCACCTGGTGTATACGCTTCGGCAGAATATTTTAAAGGAAATATGATCGTGAAAGGCTACTTATTGTACGAAAATTCGTTGGGAGAAACGTGTGCTGCCTACAACGGTCTGTGCTTGCGTCTCATTTCGGGTTAGTTTTACATGGAGCACACAGTATGAGAACCGTCCGTGTTGCGTAGAAAGTTTTCATCGTACTCCGACTACGCGTATAAAATTATTTTAGACATCGCCGCTATGAGAATCCTTCTTCAAGCTGTTTCAGAGCTGTCAAAAATGACAATAAATTGTCAATAAGTTGTCAGGAAGGAATGAAAAACCAGAAGCGCTAATCCGTGTCCAAAGCTTGCTACGAAACAGTTCTGCAAATATGGATCTCGCCACTGTGTAAGATGAATAATGCAAATTTATTCGCTGCTTCTTGAATAAAATAACGAATCCGGACGGAGTCGAGGAAAATCTCTTCTTTAGTTTCGCTCAGCTCTAAAAGAGTGCGGATCAATCAATCGAAACTTCCTCCTCTTCCTTTTTTCCATAGGATGTAGTGTCGCTAGAGTTTATTTACTGCATTATCTGCTGAGAATACTTTCTTTCTATAGCATCAAGCGTGGTGCGTGGCTTTTTTTTTGTTGCCGCTTTGAGACAGTATCATTCATATCCACCTGGTTCTTGCGGCATGCGACGTCACCGTGCGTTGTCCTTTCGCTGTGTTAGCCCTACGGTTCTCTCTCGGAAAAAATGGCTGTGGTCCGCGTGTCTTTGTAATGCCTCCCCACCTCATATAGTTCAGACTCTATTGGGGCACCAAACGGCCCTCTCCTCTTCCGGAAGGTGCCTTCTCCACAGCCCATTCCACTAAGCTCGTCTTCGAACACCGACGGATAAAAACGCAACCAGCGTCCAGCTGCCACTACCATCCAGAAGCTTACCCACCGCGCACCCACCCGGCTCCACCTACCAGACAACTACAGCGAAGTACATTTTCATGCCGCATTTGGAAGACACTCAACGTAAAAGCTACGTAAAACGCACTACTATTTATGGTAACGTAGAGTTGTCGCCTCAAGTCATACGATCGCTTGTGCATACTTGACGACACTTCGGAAGAACAAGACACGTTGTACACTTTCTGCAACTTTCTTGTCTGAATAGGTTTCGTTTGGTTTATGATGTTCGAAGTCCCAAAGCAGCTCAGGCTATGAGGGTTGCAGTAGTGGAGGGCTCCTAATAAAGTCGACCACCTTGGTGCCTTAACACCCATTCTCATCGCCCAGTAAATGAGCGTGTAGCCTTTCACCTCAACTGAAATTCGACCTCCGCGACCGGTGCCTAACCAGCGTCTTTCGGGTCAGCAGCCGAGGACCGTAACCACCGAGCCACCGCAATGGCTATTTGTCTGAATAAATGTTCAACCGACTTTCTCGCTATCGCCTTCGGCGCAGTGCCCCGCAGTCCAAAACTAGTGTGTTCACTAGTTTTTCAAATAAAATGCTGTCCAAGTTTGCCCGAGCAATATAAGCTATATGCCACTTGCGGTTTCGAAAGGTACCATGAGAAATGACACTGGCTTTTTCTGATAAACTGTCCAGAGGAGCATTTAAGACAAACTCAAGGAATCGTCCGAGGGAAGACAACATTCTATCGGAGTAGTACGGCGAAAGGTTTACAAAAATTTGGCCTGGTCTTTGTCAAACTAAATCAAAGCTTTTGTTCCACACATTTTTACAAATAATAGAGGGCCACAGAAAGGACCATTTGATAAAGTGAGAAATGTTTTTGCATATTGGAAGCTCCAAGCCCATTGCTCACGTGCTTTCATGTTTTCTGCAGTATTCGTGAAGGAACCATAGTTTCAACAAGAGAAACAGAAAAAGCTAGTCCTTGTTCCTGTAAACAAGTCGGGAAGTTTTCTGATCGTCGCGCTACACAGTTGCAATCAAATCCGCCGATGATGGGAAAGGTAATGTCTCGCCTCACTTCCGGCGCACTTTGAACCACCTTAAAGCCTGCGATATGATTACTATACAGCCCAACATAGCGATCTCAAATGGAATTTGTCGAGGAACTGTTTTACGCATGCAAATTGATATGTTGTGATCTCTGTATGTAAACGTGCAGTACAAAATTGGCTCACTAGAGAAAATTCACACTGAAATAAAGCCGTTTTCCTGAGGAAAAAAATTTCAAGAAATGTTCTGTAGAGAACGGCCAGGCACCCTTCCTCATACCGGTCTCCCTCGCAGTTGGACGTATAAGACTCCATGTGGAGCTACATATTAAAATTTGGCTGTGTGCGCACTGACCCACTATTTAGTTAGGGATGAGTTTTTTTACGTACAGTTAGGGACACATGAAAGGACGAGTAGAAACAGTAAAGCGGGAGAGTTGAACAAAGAGGCACATTCTTTCTTTTCCATTCTTCTTCACATAATAACAGAGTTCCGCCATATGGGAATGGCGCGATACCGGTAATGCGTCACTCAGTGGCATGAAGTTCTCTCTGCAATCACTTCGTAGACACTGACACTCTCCTTTATTTTATTGTATTTATCTTTCTTTTCTTTTACACAGGATACGCATGGGGGGGCCGCAGCGGTGGCTGAGTGGTTATGGCGCTCGGCTGCTGGCCCGAAAGACGCGGGTTCGATCCCGGCCGCGGTGGTCGAATTTCGATGGAGCCGAAATTATAGAGGCCCGTGTGCTGTGTGATGTCAGTGCACGTTAAAGAACCACACGTGGTTGAAATTTCCGGAGCCCTTCACTACGGCGCCCCTCATAGCCTGAGTCGCTTTGGAATGTAAAACCCTCATAAACCAAACCAAACACAATACGCATGGCATTCCTTTAGCCAGGCCGAAAGAAATTGTCAGCGGTCGAGGGGCAGCGCGCCTGGCTGACGAACCAAGATTCAGTGGTTTGAATACCGGCTCGACAATTTTTCTTTTCAGCAGAATTGCATTTCGTTCTTCAGAGGGGCTACAGAATGATAGAGGGATGATGGCACGAACTTGTAGATCGAAAAATAACAAGGCAGTGACGTCATCACTATACTACTGTGTGACTGGTCTGGAGTGTTTTAATCACCAATGAGAGGTCATGTGGATATCACGTCAAGCACCGTCTCGACCAATGCCCAACAACTACTCCACCAACTACTATGCCCAAGAACTAACGCCAACAACTACGGTGGTTTCTCCGCAGAACAGCACCCTTATAGTCGTCTCATTAAATTTTGTGAGAATAACCACGGAAAATTGATGCCAAATTCTGAACAAGTGGATGCAGTTTTGTAGAGTCGTGCGTCTGAAAACTCTCGGGAGCAGTCAGGCAATTTGTGCACGTGCTTAAAATTTGCGCTGCAAACAACCAGGGGCAAACAAATTGGCCCTGATAGTTGCTATTACCAAGCGAGCAGGAAAAGTCATCGGGTGTCATTCTCCAGTAAATCGCATGTGTGATCTGCAACAAAGAGCACTTCGCAAATCAAAGATGAACTAAAAGGGACAGCATATATGAGATTGTGTTTTTTTAACCTGCCAGGTTTGCGCTGCTGTGTTTATTGTGGTTCAGATTGCCTTGAAGCGAAATCATATTTCTGTTTAATTGTATGGCTGCTCTGTTGAAGTGCCTTTGCAAAGAGTTTAAGTAGGTGTACAACCATTAATCAAAACAAGCCTTTTAATAGTGCACTGGGTTACTGCTCTTTCGCGAGCATCACACGAATATGCATGCTCTTTTGCTTTTCCTTTAAAACCGTACACGCGTTTTCAGCAGTTATCCGTAATGAGACCCCCCCCCCCCACCCCCCCTCCATCCACTCGTGACACACACTTCTGATTTGCGTGAAGCGCTGTTGGTGATACGGCACAGGGAACCCGTTGCACGCTAATGGCATCAAACGGGTCTCGCCTAATTGCTTTTTTCAGATTTTAGCCGGGCCGATTCGAGATTGTTCATCAGCCAGCCTTCAGAGTACGCAAGTGAGTAATCAAATAATTTGTCCCCCGATTTGCCAGCGGCAACTCCTTCTGTTAACCTTTAGTATTCATCTTGCTTGCGCCGCCCATTTTTGTTTATATTTTCGGCGCCATTTGTTTTTCACTTTTTTTTCATTCATCTGCTAGAGTTTCCACCTACCCTTCCATTAAAATCTAACGAACTGTTTCAGGCTATTTATTTAACCAATGGTAAGCTCATGCGAAACAACTAACGCCGATTTTGATGGTATCCTTATATAAACGAAACCCTCGACGTTAGCTTAAGACTTTTAAAAAAATTAGCCATTAGCACACATGAACGAGTTTTCCTTCCAGCAGCTTCATTAGGAACACTTCGCTGTCGCTTGGCCTAAAAAAACACTCTTTAATGAACCCAATCCAAAGTCGTTGAGAATGAGAGCGAAGGAAAACAAGCGAAAAAATGCGGCACATACATGTAGAAAACGGCCTCATTAAATACAAACTGACATGATTAAGTGTTACTTTTTAATTTGCTGTCGCTGTTTGACATGAATAATGGGGTGGCATTTAGTTGAACGGCCATTTGCTTTCTAAATCTAATTTACTTCCGAGCATGCATTAAATTTTCAGTTTATTAGAATCGGATTAACTAGAGAACTCGAGCTGTTCTCCTTCAGGTGTCTCTTCGTATTTCGCACTTCTCAAAACGCAAATAGATGCTCCTCGTCTTTGTAAACCATTCACGATCGTGAAGGGTACCTTCGTCCAAATCCCGCGCAGGGTACGGCCGACGAGATGTTCATCCTCAAAAGCCTGCAAAAAATTCCAGTTTTATCACCACTTCACCAGTGACACTTTAGTTTATATACTAACAAATACTACTATTAACATAGCGCTTCATTCCAATGACGCAATTTAGAAAAATGTAATGAATATAAAAAAAGACGGCAAGAAATAAATTACTGAGTACTGTTTTAAGTGTTCAAATTATTCTTAATTTGTTTAACACTGCCATTTTTTTTCATCGAGTAACACTCTTTGACGAGCTGGACAGTTAATTATCTTTGAAAAACAACCATGCGCTAGGCAGACGAACACAGAAGGAGAACATACACGGCAGAGAAGCCGTCTTGTGTGTTGTGTATGTTCTCCATCTGTTTTTGTCTGGTAAGCGCATAGTTGTTTTTCAAAGCCCAATTTTTCTCTGCAGCAGTATTTATTCTAATGAACCCATCTGACAATCAAAACAGTTGCTCTTGACCGGGCATCTGGTACCTGCGCAGGAGTGAACTTGCACTAATTATTTTTAACGCATGTTTATCAGTTTCTAGTTCTCTCTCGGAATGGGATACAGCACAGTGTGTGCCTTTCCTCAGCTTCTTCCTACTAAGTAAGTTTGGTGTTCATGGCGTTTTACTCCTGAACGCGAATGCATTTACTGAATCCCGGCCATTGAAGCTGAATTTTGACGGAATAGTTTTGAAAAACAACTATGGGTTAAACTATGGAAGTTCACGTTGATGACCTCTATTGTTAAAACTATTTTCTGGGAGAGTTGGTACATCATGATTCTAAAAAAAGTGAGACTGTCGAGTGTTCATTTTTTCGTTCTGTGGTTTCATGTTTTAGAGCTCTTTATTTGTTGAGAATTACAGAACTATAATTGGGAGAAATTAGTCCGTATCCCTGTATTGTAGCCACTCTTTTTCTCATATCTAACCCGGCATCCTTTTTCAAACCACTTTCCAAACGCACTTCAGATTTGGAAAGTCACTCATACCTTATCTGAAAATTTCATTGTTCACTGCCTTGGAATTGTTATTCACACCATATATTTTTGATTCTGAAAATCATTCCTGCTCGGTTAATTGCCGAAATGACGATACCTAAATACATGAGAAAATATTCGCCCTTATCGTGACACAATATTATTTAACATGATTTCTGGCGAAGACATCGCGAATCGCAAAGTTGTGCAGACCGCGAAACCATATCTACGACAATTTTTACATCTGGAAATATTGTGCTAAACTTATAACTGACTTCCACGCAAGACTGCTGCTGCGGCACATAGCTTCGATGAGCCATTTCATAAATGTCGCGGAGCGCTCCGCTAAGTTAGTGTGTCTCTTTTTGTGTGAAGAACTTAAAGAAGAAACCAATTTTTCAGCTATTCGTGAAACGGATCTCGCGTCCGTCCTTGCTCATGACATCTGCGGCGCTAGTGGTTTCCCGACACTTGCTGCCATTGACTTATCTAGCGCTATTCCGTGATCCAATCTATCGAATTTTCTGACCTAGAAAAAAATGCCGTTTTTATAAATTCGAACCAACGTATCTTAGCCATTCAATTCACTATTTCTGACGTCAGCCTTTTGTGCTGGTTGCAGACTACCCACTCGCTTCGTTTTCATTTGCGCGCTCCTTACCCCAATTGCGTAGTTCTCATTTCGAGGGTATGTGCCTGCAAGAGACAACCGTTTGCTTTCTTTTAAAGCTTACTGTACGAACTTGTGCCGTATAAGGTCGTAGCCGAACTCTCGTTTATCCGATGCCAGCTTGCGAAGTCCTGCGGTTCTTTAGGTATGTTGCGCCATCTATCAAGCTCCAAGGAAGCTACATTTTCGTGTTTCGTGCTCCAGTTTTTGTCTCCTTTTTTCACCACTGAAAATTGTCATCGCTGTTTTCGCAGTCTCAGCACGTTTTGAAAAATAGTGGCGAATAACACTTGTGTGATTCCTCTTCACTCTACTCAAACAGCAGAACAGGATAAGGTAATGACGCCATATTCGCAGCAGTTTGTCTGTAGGTTTTCTTTGAACATATATCTATATTCCTTTTCCTTGACGACCCCCTAAATCAATGCTCTTCGGGGCCTGTGAGATATCAACAAATAATAATAATAATAATAATAATAATAATAATAATAATAATAATAATAATAATAACAATAATAATAATAATAATAATAATAATAATAATAATAATAATAATAATAATAATAATAATAATAATAATAATAATAATAATAATAATAATAATAATAATAATAATAATAATAATAATAATAATAATAATAACACGCGTTTGTTTCTGCTTCATGTTGGCTGAGAAAACATTGGCATGATAACGGCGATGTTATATTACTTTTTAAAGCGTGTCTGTGTTATTCGATAAAAACATGCAAGACGAGAAGCATTACCTGCGAAACTGTGATCTGTGTTGTGCTTTCAGCGAAGTGCTGAATTGAGGTTTTAAATAATTTCTTATAGCTCAAAAGGTCTTCGAACTACAAGTACAGCCTCTACAGGCTCTCGTTAGCAAAGTAACAAAAATAAAATAAATTTTTCATAATTTCCTATTGCGTATTTTGGCCTATTTGCATAACGTATTGGCACAACTATGTTCGAGCTAACATACGATAGCTAACATACGTTAGCTCAAACAGTGCAGTAAATCAAGAGTTTCAAAGACACACTTTCCTTATGAAATCTGACACGCTCTATTCTAAGTTTATGCAGCTTCATTTGCCGCGGCGACATCCGGCAAGGGATGTAGTTACGTATAGGAAGGGCACAAAGAAAAACAAGGTAACGCTAATATTGCCAAAATATAAAACACCTACACAGCGCTACTAAACATGGTGTCAGAGGAATATTTTCCTACAGAAAAAAAACATATATCATGCATGCCCGCTTTTATGAATAACGCTAGTAAAGCGATGACAGTTTGGAAAGACACAATCTATTAGTAGGAGCGAATCTGCGCAGTGATTGGGGGCCACAACACTCCGTTCTGACCTAACCAGACAAGAGTCACTTGGAACAACGGTGCATTCAATTCAACGCTAGCTCAGTACGGCGTGTCTGTTCCTGTCACCAGCCTTTCCGCGTTCGCACTTCGTGCGAATTGAGCGAGGCAGAATTCTCCACTCACCGCCCGGTCACTGTCATTTCGTGCCAGGCCAATTTGCGTAACGCAGATGGTTTGAGATTCATTGACAACCGAAGAGCTAATATTGTGTGCGGAGTCGCCTGTGACGCTTAATTAGTTCAATCCGTAGCCAGACGTGCCTTTCGCCGAGCTCTGCGCGCTATTCAGGCAGTCACAGGTATCGGCAGCGAACTCTCATCATGGACTGATTAGGGCGCACGGAGGGCCTGAATTGGCCCTTTGTACCGCGAGCAGCGTGGCTTAAGTCCTCATAATTTTGAGGAAGGGAGCCGAGTGGCCTGAGACTGAAGAGGTAGCGGCTTCTGGCGATAAGGAGAGGAATTATAGCCACCTTTCAGGCTTGGAGAAAGGACCCAGCTGCGTCCCACAAATACTACAGTCTGATTAAAAGGCAGAAAAATCTACGGAATCCGAAGTGCAAAGACATCTAGGAACGCTGGTTATCAGCTAAAAACATTTTTGCGAGAGCGCGTTATCAAACTCTCTTGGTTTCTTTGGTTTAAGGGGGTTTGACGTCCCAAAGCGACTCAGGCTATGAGGGACGCCGTAGTGGAGGCCTCCGGATAACATCGACCAGCTGGGTTTAATTAACGTGCACTGAGATCGCACAGTGCATGGGCCTGTGGAATTTCGCCTCCACTAAAATTCAACCACCATGGCTGGGATCGAATCCGCGTCTTTCAGGTCAGCAGCCGGGTGCCACAAGCACTGAGCCACTGCGGCGACTTGCATTTTAAAATTCATACCAAAAACGAAAACGTCAGTTGACGCCACGGATACATCCAAAGAATTTTCCAACTTGAGAGAACAAGCGCTGTCTGCGAAAGCACCGCGCCCAGAACCTTGCACTTCGACATGCTTCAGTGGATTGAAAAACTACCCTTTGTGATTAGATCGCTAAGACAATAAACAAAGCACCATTAGGAGACGTAACGAAATATTTTCACACAAAAGAAATACTTTTCTCTCATTTCACCAATTTCAAGTGAAAAATGCCCTTTTAAAACGGCGTACCTAGGCTACGACGATTTGCAAGTAGCCGTTCGCAGTTACGTGCATTTCGCATTAGTCGCATGCTGATTTGGGTAAGAGCTAGAACGGTGCTTTAGTTGCGTACGTCTTCAAGGCATTAAAAGCAACGAGCTCGCCGAAGCGCACTATCGTTAGCATTCCGTCTCAAAAGCCTGCACAAGGTGCGATTTCTACCGTACCGATATGTCGATTACACCAGATCGGGCCTTGTGCAAGCCCTGCGTCTGTGACGTGACTTGAATGCCTGCTCAATAGAGGCGTGGTTAGGAATAATGGGAGATCTGCCTTCAAACCCTCAGACTAACGGGTTCCTTAAGCAGGCAACGGGAGAAGCAATAGCACGCCAGTCTCGTTATTGTATCTTTTCGCGAAAATCAGGTCTCTGTATGCGGGTGGTGTTCGATTCGGCTATACTGAGCACCGATGCCATGGCCCTCTTTGGCATTCGATTTGGGGCACCTTGCAGCATGCATGGGCACACTCTTAAGGGCACTGCAATGCTTTCCACCGCGAATTTCCTTAGCTCCTGGAAACTATGTCGACGTATACAATAAAGTGATACATGTGAAAACTGCATAGAAAGTTTCGCACTGTGCCCGGAGACAAGAATTGATAAATAAAAGAAAACCGGAGTCCTCGGAATGAAATCTTTCGATGAAATTTGTTTTGGTTCTGTGCTGAACATATTAACTTTCTGTGTTTTGACGCAAAATGGCGGAAAGGGCTATGCAAGTTGCTTTGCTGTGGTAGCTGATGCAAGGACGGCAAAGAAGGCCCTTCTTTTGAGAACATCTAGACATATATTTTTACCACCGCCAGAACCCAGTTTACCTCCCCTCGAGGACAAAGGGTCTGCCGTCGGTACTGATTAGCCGTCTGTGGCACCTGCTGTGGCAGCCCTAATCCCGTTAGCTTTTTTATAAAATCTCCATCTTGCTGTAGCCAGCGCCGTAATCTTTCCCTTCGTCTGCCCTATGTTACGCTACGTAAGAATCGATTCACAGTTTTAGCATTGCATATCAGTCCGGGTTCACTTCCTGCTGCTATATGCTGCGGATATGTTATCCGTGAAAGAATGTATACCACATACGTGGTATACTCTAATTTTCTCCACGCTACCCCTATCGTAACGTTTCCCTGTTTCTTGCGCTGTACTGAATGCAAACCGAAATATACGCCGTTTATGCAATACAAACCCACGTATTCATTTTCACCGGGGTGGCTGAGTGGCTTTGGCATTCGACTGCAGTTCTCTAGGCCGCGGGCTCGATCACGGCTGCGCCGGCCGAATTAGGGTGGAGGCGGAATACAGAAACTCCCGTTTTCTGTGTCATGTCCGTGCACTGTAAGGAGCCCCAGATTGTATAAGTAAGAACCGATCCCACCACTACGGCGCCTGTCTTAACCCATGTATTACTTTGAGACGTTAAAACGCAGAGTTAGCTTGATGCACAGTATATCAACCGCCATTTCACCGCGCCCCGCTGGGGCACAGCACCACGACTGCAATGGAGCGCTCACCGATGTTGCTCTTTCAGGTCAGTTACCTTGACTGCTCCTACTGCCGCGTAAAGAGCGACAATCGTTTTCTTATTGTGGTGTTGTGCCCCAGTGAGTGGTCTGTTGCTTTCATGAACTGTGACAAGTTTGTAAAAGACCTGCTGTGTAGAATCCTATTGCTTCTGTCAGGGGATGTTGAATCAAATCCTGGCCCGGGAGCGGATGAAGTTCTAGCAACTGTCTTGCAAACTGTGCAAAGAATTGAATTAGGCCAGGATGATATCCGCAACGACCTTCGCGCTTTAAAGAATTGGCAGGCGTCCGTTGATGTCGAGTTGAGACAGCTGTCAGCTCGAATTCGGGTGCTAGAGGTGGACACTGCTGCTCTAAAAAACAGTAGTGCTTCACCAGTTCAGGCGCCCGAGGTTGCTCTCGAAATCTCGGACAAGTTAAAGTCTATCGAATCGCGCTGCGAAGACGCCGAAAACCGTCTACGCCGTTCCAATCTCCTTTTCTTCGGCCTACCTGACACCTCTGACGAAACCTGGTCATCCGCTGAGACAAAAGTAATAAACTTATGCTCGGAAACCCTCGGTGTAACAGTCGAGCCGTCTCAAATAGAGCGCGCACATCGCCTCGGGAAGTACCAGGAAGGCAAATGCAGACCTGTCATTGTTAAATTTGCACTTTTCAAAGACAAACAGCTCGTTCTGGAAAAGGGGCCCAAATTCAAGAATACAAATTATGCTGTACGAGAAGATTTTTCGTTAAAAACACGAATATCAAGGAAACACCTACTTGATTTTGCGAAGTCACAAAACGCCACGTATAAACTTAGCGTAGGCAGACTGCACATCGGTGACGTCACCTTCGTATTTGATGTTGCATCTGGGAGCGTCATTCGATCTACAAGATAGCTCACAAGGGAAAAGATAGCTGGTACAATCGATCATTCAAACTCTACTTGTCGTAATCACACGCCATCACGATTACACTTATCATGCTCTAATATGCGTAGTCTGCTACCCAAACGTGTTGAACTATGTTCATACCTGGATAACAGTGAGTGTGACATTTTAGCATTAACTGAAACGTGGCTAAATCCTGCTATTTCTGACACTGAGGTACTGCCCGATACCAACGAGTACATAATCTTCCGCAAAGATAGAGAAAACAAAAGAGGAGGAGGTGTCCTAATAGCCGTCAAGAAGCGTATAGCATCTCATCTTGTTAATTTACCCAGTCCCCTTGAGATTATATGGATCTGAATTACGTCATCATTCGTTAATTCAATAATAGGTGCATGTTACAGACCACCAGATAGCTCCGCTGCTTTCATATCTCACTTGCGCGATAACCTCAGTGCCATAAGGACCAAGTTTCCTAAAGCTAATATATTTCTGATGGGGGACTTCAATTTCCCGGACATTGACTGGTCTAACCTCACCTCTGACTCTCGCTGTTCTAAAGACTTCATCGACTTAACTTTAGATTTTTCTTTAACTCAGTTAGTAAACCAACCTACCCGCGGAACGAATATTCTTGACCTTGTTTTGACTTCATGCCCCGACAATTCAAGCATCGTCTCTACTAGTGAGGGATTCAGTGACCATCTGATTCTTAATTTTGCAGTTAGCATTCCATCACATACGCGGCATCTAACGTCTAAGCTCAACTTCAACTATAAAAAAGCTGATTGCAAAGCCCTTAACGTTGGTCTGCAAGAATTTTGCTCCTCGTACCTTTCCACTTTCTCTTCCCGTACCGTCAATGAAAACTGGACCTTATTTAAAGAAAAGTTGCTGTCATTAATGGTTGCTCACGTACCACAAACTTCATTTCGGGTCAACATTTCTAAGCCATGGTATCATAGGTCACTTCGCACAATTAAGAATAAAAAGAAGCGCTTATTTAAAGCAATGAAAAAATCTGGATCTCCCTCTCTGAAACTGCAACAGAAAGACTGCGAAAAACAATACTGCCGTGCCGTTCGTAAAGCGAGACATAAATTTTATTCTCATGATCTTCAATCCCTTATGCGCAACAACCCTAAAAAATTCTGGCGTACAATATCCCCAACTAACACTCATACCCAAATCGCTCTACAGGACAATACCGGAAATTTCATTACTGACGAAGAAAGTGCGACTATCTTTAACAATTATTTTACTTCAGTGTTCACCCATGAAGATCTTTCTAACATTCCTGCCACCGTCGAAGTCGACTACAGATATATGACCCCCATCGAATTATCTGTTGAAGGCATCGCGTCACTTATCAAAAACCTTAAAATGTCCACTAGCTCTGGTGTTGACGGAATCAACGCCAAAATTCTTAAACTCACTATAAACTCGAGCAGCTTAATCTTGTATCACATTTTTCAGCAGTCTTTATCTACAGGTGAACTTCCGTTTGATTGGAAAATAGGCAAAGTCATCCCCGTGTTCAAATCCGGAGACAGAAGTAACATCAGTAACTACCGACCTATATCTTTAACCAGTATTGCATGTAAGCTCCTAGAACATATCATTGCTTCAAATGTTGCGCAGCACCTTGAACAAAACCGCTTTTTTTACCCTCATCAGCACGGTTTTAGAAAAGGACTGTCATGCGATACTCAACTCATGGAATTTACGCACGAAGTTCTGACTAACATGAATGATAACCAACAGACTGATTGCATTTTCATCGACTTTTCTAAGGCTTTTGATCGGGTAGCACATTGTCGTTTAATTGCCAAATTCTCTGCTTTAAATATCGACTCATTAACGCTATCATGGATTAGAAATTTCCTCTCATTTCGCAAACAATTTACCAGTATAAATAATTGTTCATCCTCTCTCTCTGAAGTATCGTCCGGTGTTCCCCAGGGCAGTGTCCTGGGCCCGTTACTATTTTTAATATATATTAACGATCTGCCAACCGACATTATCCCTAACATCCGTTTGTTTGCTGACGACTGTATTATTTACCGCAGAATTTCTAATCAAACCGATCATATCGCTTTACAGAAAGATCTAGACCATATAACAAACTGGTGTTCCATGTGGCTAATGCCGGTCAACACTGATAAGTGTAAATTAATAACTTTCAGCCGTAAACTTTCAAACTCTTCTTTCACCTACTCGCTCAGCAGTAATCATGTGACAACAGCGTCCTTATATAAATATCTCGGCATTCACCTAAATCGAAACCTTTCCTGGTCGACACACATTAATAAAATTACAGGTAAGGCTTCACGAACCCTTGGATACTTAAAGCGTAATCTTCATGGTGCACCATCTGACACTCGAAAACTAGCCTACCAGACGTTTGTCCGCCCACAACTAGAATTTGCATCACCCATCTGGTCACCTCACCAAGCGTATCTAACACGTAATCTCGAATCTATACAGAACCGTGCTGCACGCTTCATCGCTCGTGATTATAACCGGCATTCCAGCGTCACTAAGATCAAGTTATCGCTATCACTTGAGTCTTTAGAATCACGTCGTACCGTAGCCCTTCTTTGCTTATTTCATAAAATGATTTTCAGTCTTCACAGTCACACATTACCTTTGTCACGGCCATGTCGCACATCTCATCGCCTCCATAATCATAGCAGCTTTACGCGTATTTTTGGTCATACAAAAGCATTCAACATGTCTGCTCTCCCACGTGCCATAAACTATTGGAACAGCCTTCCTGACGATGCTACTAATACCAGAAATCCTGCTACATTTCGTGATAAAATAACCGCAATCTTCGCCTAGTTGTCTCAGTTCTGTGTATTCTTGCGAAAAATGTTTTATTGCTGCTTAGTGTGAACTAACTTGTGCACTTTTTAGCCTCTCTGTCAAATCGTGTTCCATTTCCATGTTGCCACATTTTGAAACACGTAATTATTGTGTGTTGTATTACTTTATTTGTATTCTTCTGAGTGCCTCTTGCTAACTATTGTATAAAGTTTTTCTTCTGTCCTTATTTTCTGTCCTTATTTTGTGTTTTTTTGCGCTGTTCTCTAACTTCTATGTACTGCCCCACTCACACAATGCTCCAATGTAAAGGAGCCTGTGAGTAACTTGAATAAATAAATACAATTTGTTTCTAGGTGTATAGGATTCCTTGTTGAATGCAGCGAAGAATTCCAAACAAAGCACTATTGCTGATTTCCATCGAGAGAAAATGGTAACTAAAGGAAGGGCACGGCTGCAACTGCATATTCTACTCAGAAAACAAAGAGTTTTTGTTTCATGTCAAGAAAACATGCCTTGGCTATCACGAAGGCAGCAATGGATACATGGTGACAACTTATTTCGAAATGCTTGTGGTTCATTAACCTGCCTGTCAGTTGGACCGAAAGCCCGTTCCCGTTACCCTTCTATAAAAGGGCGACCCCATTGATTGGCTACAGGACTGTAAATCAGTGCCGATCCACAGAAATGCACAGTCACTAAATCGAGGTAGAAGGCTGTTGCGTTTTATTACGAGCTATATTACGCCGCTAAATGACGCACTTTCTCTGCTGCAGTCCACAAGCTTTTATGGCATTTGTAATATACGTTTTCCACGCACCGACAACCTTGAGCGAGGTGAAGCCTCAGAGCGCAGTTTGAAGGAATAGATGATAGCATGTATCCGTGAAGCCTAAGAGCGCTCGACCAGTCAAGACATGCGCGAAAAAAAAAGAGATAATCTCCAATTTGTTTGCTTAACTTAGCATGAGATATAAAGAGATGCTGCCGAAAGTAGCCAAAACCCATCAGGAAACTATCAAACATATACAAAAAATGCAACCCCTTGCATCTTTCGTACGTCTGCACCAGCCGAAAACCTAGAACTCAGGCCGAACCTAAGTTTCTAAATAAATAAAAGAAAATAAAGATTCCCAATTCATTCATGTCGCATATAGGAAGCAAAAAGTAGAGAAATGTCATGACTAATGGCGTTCACACAAAAGTAAGCGCATTAAGGCGACTAACTATCAAGCTCATATCGTATGATGACAGGTTGGACTTTCTGGTTTTTATTTTCTGGGAATTTGGCGTACTTTTTTTATGTTTTTTTCGGAACGCAGCTTTCGGTTTTTTTTCGGCGAAGATCATTTTATTTGTACTAATTTTTGCTTTTTTCGATTAAATGTATGGTGTCCATGTGCGTTTAAAAGTTAGGTAGAATTTAGTTTGTACTTTTAAAAACAGTTCATAGACAAATAGTAGTAATAAGGGTTATATATTCTCATAAAGTTCCACAGCGGTCACAATAGAAAGCAAAAATATCAGTGTTTAATGATTGGATCATGACACAAAAACTTGAGCAGGCCAGAATAATATCGTCAGCATGCTGACGAGAGCGATGGCACGAGAACATTAAACTTCTGCTCCGTTTATGCATAGTTTCGCTTTGTCAGTGGTTGCGGTTCGAAAGTTGTCAGCGTCATTGCATGAAGTGAAAAAACCTACTTGGTCTAACGACGCCCATTAGTCGGCGATAAGTGAAGTAGACGGAGTATACGCTAGCCGACAGCATTCAGCTAAGACCAGAAGCCTTCTGATCTGCAACGGAGTGGCTTAGTTAGCGGATCATTGACTAAAAACTCACAAGCACCGAATTACGGAGATAATTTGCAAACATACCGCTGACTCATCTTGCTCTTCGTTTCAGCAGCTTCATTATTTTCTCCGTTAACTTACAGTAGCTGGTAAAGAACAGCCAGCTAGCTGTGACGTGAATCGAGAAAAAATGGCCTTTTTCGGTTAAAACTGAATTTTAGTAAGTGAATTCAGAATAATTTTATAGGCGTTTCCGAGTTTGAACCGAAAAGTGCAACCCCTACTTATATTAATATTGACACTCATTCGTTTTGTTAAAGGAGAGTGAGGACAGCCGGTTCATCTTTCCTCCCCGAGAACTAATAAAAGAACCACATCTCCTACACGGGCATTCATCAAGGTGTTTAAAAAGTTTCAGTGCGCTATGAAGTTAACAATTCATTGTTTTTTTCTCGCTTTATAAACTAAGTCTCGGTGGCCACAGATCTATAAATGCAACGAAGGAAATGACATGCCGTCAAAGCACGTTTACTTATTTATTAAGTCTAAGTGTTTTCGTTTCCTGCACATGAGTGGTTGTGCATAATTGCCTTTCCTTGCATATACGTCTGTGTCAGACAGACCAACATATATGCAAATATACGACTTAGAGTGCAGAAAAAGTTGTTTGATCGGGTGTGCGTTTTCGCAAACAGCCGCGTATTGTAGCACGTACTATTGAAAAATCATGTTCTCTAGCGAAGCCTTGGTATCTGCATCTTGACAAAATCGCACTTGGAGCCGTGGGACTAACTTTAGAGCTAAAATGTGAAACTAAATACCTAGGCGGCAACGTGCCTTTGATTTTCGTAGAAGAAAAGGAAGTAAAACCTGATATGGAGTGAGATTATCTACTTTCTTTTTTTTCTTTTCGCCTTAGTCAAATTTCACGTTACCTCATTTCATTCACATCTGTATATGTTCTCTGCGGAGTGAAAAGTTTTCGCTGCTAATCTATGCATGCATGTTGTTTTGCTCTTCCTTGCGTATTTTGCACGAATACGCTGAGCTTTGCTTCGCAGAAGGAGCTGAGAGCTAAGAGCTCCCGAATAAACAACACTCGCAGGGTAAGAGAAAGGAATCGAGCCGACATTTCGGCAACACAAAGAAAAAAAAGCAAAAAGAAACCAGTGGGAACATTTCTTCACGGGTAATTGATCTTTTTACCAGAGTACAATTCTTTCTTTTCTACTTATTTCGTAGTGCGAAGGGACAGTCTAATGTTCTTTATTGTCTCACATTGTTTATCTTTTGGCGCATTTCTCCTGAAAACGTGCTTAATTCGAGCCAATCGTGGGGTAAAAGAACTTCATTTGCAATGAACTATCTGTCTGGATTTCATCTAGGAAGGCGCGAAAATCTCCTGTTGAAGGCATGGGGGAAGAAGAAGTTTTACGGTGCATAACCATAGTAATGACTGCCGACAGCATAGTAGGACAGTATAGGCTGCGACGCGGAAGCGGTGTGATGGAAAAATGACCTGGCCAATAAAATTAAATGGTAGAAATTACGCACTGGTATGGTTCACTCCCAGATTTCCAGTATAAATCAACATCTTAAAATTCTCGTAGCATGTTTGGTAAAGTGCTATTATGAGGCATCTGCTCCCAGTTGTGATTTCCTGTATACCGACAGATACGGTTGTGATACTTCTGTATAAGTGCTGCTAGTAAGGTCAACTTGAAATTAATCCTTTTTTGGCTCCAATTGATCTATTTTGCCTTAAGAGGGCAGAGTGTGGGCGGAAATGAGAATTCTGTTTATAACTTTAAAAATATCGCTACGGACCTGGCTCGAGCTACCTGCGCGCTAAGCCGTGATGAGGACGAAGTGGACGAGGACGAATTTCCCACTCTGCTTGACGACTTCGCACAGGATCTCTTTCAACGTAGCCGGTGGAACGGCAATGTCGAAGACGATGCGTGTTAGCACAAGTGTAAGTGCACAGGCTGGTATCATTAGCAAGGCAAAATTACTTTCGCAGTACTGCTGTTTGGTGTTATTCCCAACGCTTGCAATTTGGACTGAAGGTTTTTTTTTCCACAAACGCCTTCGTCCAGTCAGCGTGAAGCGCAGTTAAATGGCTACGTTTAGGAATTAGAGCACGACATAGTTGCAAATTTTTCGGCCCTCTTCAGGTTCAGAGCATTCAGAGAAGACAACATTTTCGCAGGAATCTGGAGGATTTGGTAAGCGGAATAAAATATTGCTACAATTATTTTTTCTTTAGCGCCTATGAGGCAAAATTATAGTTGTATATGAGCCCCTGGAAAGTTTCAGCCCGGCGTGCAACCAGGCGAATTTTTTTTTTTGCCGCTGGTGAAAAGGACGCAACTTATTTAGTGAATTGACGAAGTGATTAATACGTGAAGGAGAAAATGACAAAAATTTTTTTCCTAAATTCTCTAAACATGCACACTAAACACAAATCAACCCAGATAGGTGTTTTTGGCTTGTCCTCTAGCGTCCTCCCAAATCGAGGTTCGATATACACCGGAAGACTTGGGGTAGATTTCAACCCCCCCCCCCCCCCCCAAAAAAAAAAAAAAATACGGAGGACTTCGGTTGTCAAAGGGAGCAGATTTGGTGTATATTTTTACACCAAAAATTACGAATTACTTGCGGTTGACAATGGGAGTATATTTGGTGTAGATTTTTACACCAAAAATATGAAGCACTTCCGGTTAGCAATGGGAGGTTTCAACCGCGGCGATACGCTGAGCGGTGGGTGCGGTGTCGTGTTTATGCAGGCGCCAAGATTTCGCTACGCCAGCATCCAGGAGTAGAAGGTGATGACAGCGGCCAGTTTTTATATATTGCATTTTTGCGCTTTCTTACAGGGGTACTAGAACTTCTAACCATATAGGCGGAACGGTGCCAGTTCGTTAATAACAATAATAAGGTTCGAATGCCCTTTGTAATCATGAACAAACCCCAATCGAACTTCAATGTTGAGATATAACAACTAGCCCCGTTCCGTCCACGCCTTTACGAAGTAGTACTGTAAGGAACAGGGCAAATACGCTGGATACAAATTGCATCGGACCGCTGTCTTCACCTCCTCCTGGATGCCTGCGTTGGACGACCGTGGCGGCATGCATACACACGACGTCTCAGTCACGTCGCAGCGTACTGCCGTACATCGCGGAAACAAAACGATACCAGCAGCGGCGGCAAGGAAACGTCTTTAATCTGACTCCGCTGTGTATACGGCACTTCTGTAAAAAATACACAAAACACGGCTCCGGCGCTAGCCGAAAGTATCTTCACGGGGTGGTTCGCAATGGGCAAGAAAAGCAGAGTTGGGCAGACGACCGGCAATGAAACTGAAAACAAGACCGTGGTAACGAATGTACGTGCCAAATTCCTGCAACATATTTTTTCTTCTTCTCGTAAAAGTATACCATCTCTTCCCTGTGGTCAAAAAACCGATGCCCTGAAGTTAAAGAGCCTGAATGGTGCACAAGCCACTTGTGGGCAGCTCCACATTAGACAAATAATGTTTGCTATCTCTCTGCCTTTAAAAGTTTTTAAAAAGAATGCATTCGTATATTGTATCCTTAAAATCCGTTCATTACTGTCACTTATATTTGCATTCCATAATAGAACTTTTTAAAGAAAAATTTGAATTCCGTGCTCCACTCGAGATGTGAAAATATTTTTCGAGCACTATTTTCATTGAGTCAGTATGTCCTCAAAGTCGATAAAAGCAGAAAGATTCGCAGTAGAGATTACACAAAAACATGACATATAGCTTGTGCTCTGTGGTTTTATTTTCGAACAAAAAATTGTTCTTGGATTTTATTTTCATAGTGCAAGGTAGCTGTCTAAGTTTCTTAGACATTCTTTTCCCCAGACTGCAGTTTTAAGCACTTTACAAAACAATCTTACTAGCACGTCCTCAAAACACTGTTCGCAATTTAACTTGTGCTGCGATTTATATTCATTCCATTGTATGTTCGAAAACACTGAATTACACAAACCACGGCTACAAATAGCGTTGGATTATCACAAATGTCAGGTGCTAACCTACACACATATCTGAAATATTAACACCAGCAGCATTAAAAGGCTGCTTAACATGTCAAGCTTATTCAATTGAAAAGAAATTGAAGAGCCCTCGTAAAGTAAACAAGTAACGAATTCCTGTAGATTACAATTTCATTTCTTTAAATGGAGGACAAGAAACAACATTTGAAACCACAATTTTTCGACAGGTATTAGAGATAGGGACTAACTTGAAATCACCACCTAAAAGTAATCAAAACGATTCAATAGCAAATCTTGAAAAACAATGCAGAGTTAACTTGAAAACTTCTTCGCTACACTTCTGGCTAACTGGTGCTGTCAGATAAGATTAGCTAAAAACGTTATGCACCAGACAATTCCCAGTAGCTAATTCCAAGTGGCTAACTTCAAGATGCAGATTACAAACTACAGTAAAATAAATACTGAACAGATATCCTAAAGCAGCCCACTAGATATACAGTAAAATATCACAGGTATCTAACCTCTAACGTTTGTGTTTGTTCTTGAGAAACACATAGGACGAACATAACCTTAGAAAACGTATAAAATACATTCAATTTAACACAAAATCACAAAAAACAACACAAAACAAAACTTTACACTCAATATATGGAAGCCTATGCTCTAGAGAAAGTTTATGTGCCCCGAAAAATATGTTAGCTACCCATTTGAAGGAGTCTGTGGCAAATAAAATGCAGACCTCATAATTTATATGAAAAAAAATTAGAATACAGAAACACATGTACACATGCTTTTCAATCTAGCAACAAGTAATGACTAATGCTGAAACACAAGGAATTACTCCGCCTGGTATTACCTGACTGTGCGCACTACAAGCAAAGCAAAAACACAAGGGCTAGGGTCAAGGCGATAAGGACACAGACATTCTGTTTGATCGGGAGAAAGGAATTCATAACCTTCACTTTAGGACGAAGTGAAGAAAAATTCCAGGAAAATTCCTATGGCAATTGATCAGACTAAGGACTAGTAACTTTGTGATCAAATAAGTAATTGAATTTCTGAAGACCTGTGTCTAAGCACATATTTGCTTGAAAACTTAGTTGTTCACCAAATCCGTTATCACTATTATTTTTTTTCTAATTAAAGGATATGTATAAATGCTAGTAAATGTGTCATGTGGCAGAACGGTTGCAGAACAGGAAGTCTATTAATAAACATACAAAAATTACAAAATGCTGACAGTGCTCTCAGGAGTCTGTCCGAGCTAGATGCAAACAGATAAAAACCATGATTAGCCCATGCAGGGATAAGAAACTAGTGGGGTGGTGATTCTTAGGGTCAGCGAAATGTCGCTGTTCCTTTTTGTCATGTCTTTATAGTCAAGGGTTCGACGAAAGCTCGTCTGGTCAGGCATTAGTAGAAGCAAAAGATTACAGTCACTGACCAAGTCAAAGTAATAACAAATTGACGTTTCGGAACCCGTACAGGTTCCTTGTTCACAATGAGGCTAAAATGGCAGTGGTCGAAACTTAAATACCCAGAATATGACGTAATGACTGTATGTACACGGGTGGCATCGTCCCTTCCTTCCGGTTCATAGTATCAGGTGTCGTCTGGATGAATGATGACTCAAGCAAAAGCCGTGCCGTCAGGTTCCGCTCTTTGGAAAGAATTGCGGCGTTGTCCCAGGCGATATCATGCGTTTTTTTCGTGCGCGTGCTCGGCAATCGCATTGGAAGCCACTTTGTGGTTATCAACATCGCGCTGATGCTCTTTCAATCTTCTGGGGAACTTTCCCGTTTCGCCTATGTAAACGTGGTTACAATCACCGCATGGGATTCGGTAGACAACGCCGGGAAAGCGGTTATCTGGCAGGGGGTCCTTGACATTCACCAGCATACTTCGAAGTTTGCTGGAAGGCACGTGTCCGATGCGCAAGTTATATTTGGCGAAAATACGGGATAAAGCTTCGCTTATACCCCGTACATACGGAATTCCAGCAGTGGCGGTGAAAACCTTACGACTGGAAGAGCTCGGTTGCAAAATATTTTTCTCGATCCTTTTCACAAAATGGTTGGGATAGCCGTTGGACGAAAGTTCTTGGCGTATCATTTGAAGTTCAGCTTGCAAATCTTCCTTTTCTTTGCAGATTCATGTCGCACGCCTCACAAAAGATGACACAACGGATCTTTTGTGGGCAATCGGGTGATTCGAATTAAAGTCTAAGTACCTTCCTTTGCGCGTAGGTTGTTGGTATACTTTGAAGGAGAGTCCATCGCCCTTGCGTTGTACTAATACGTCGAGGAACGGGAGAATGCCTTGTTGCTCATATTTGACCGTGAACTGTAGTCTCTGCTCTTAAGAATTTAATTGTTGCAATAACCGGGAGACGTCCTGTTTGCGTAGGATGCAAAAACAATCATCTACGTAGCGGTAAAAAAGCTTGGGTTGAGGTGTGAATTTACTGAGGACTTCCGTTTCTAATGCTTCTATTACAATATTTGCGGTCGTTACGGAAATGGAGGCGTCCATGGCAGTGCCGTGTGTCTGCGAGTAAAACTTTGAGCAATATTTAAAATATGTATGGCTGAGGCAGAACCGTAGTAAATTAGAAAGGTCTGGGACGTCAAACGGAGTGCGTTCAGCGAGAGTGGTGTCCCTCTGCAAAAGCTCTTGGCACTTAGAGAGCAGAGACTTCGAGCAGAGACTTCGAGCAGAGACTTCTTTCGAGCAGAGACTTCAGTTCACGGTCGAATATGAGCAACAAGGCATTCTCCCGTTCCTCGACGTATTAGTACAACGCAAGGGCGATGGACTCTCCTTCAAAGTATACCGGAAACCTACGCACACAGGAAATTACTTAGACTTTAATTCGAATCACCCGATTGCCCACAAAAGATCCGTTGTGTCGTCTTTGGTGAGGCGTGCTACACGAATCTGCAAAGAAAAGGAAGATTTGCAAGCTGAACTTCAAATGATACGCCAAGAACTTTCGTCCAACGGCTATCCCAACCATTTTGTGAAAAGGATCGAGAAAAATATTTTGCAACCGAGCTCTTCCAGTCGTAAGGTTTTCCCCGCCACTGCTGGAATTTCGTATGTACGGGGTATAAGCGAAGCTTTATCCTGTATTTTCGCCAAATATAACTTGCGCATCGGACACGTGCCTTCCAGCAAACTTCGAAGTATGCTGGTGAATGTCAAGGACCCCCTGCCAGATAACCGCTTTCCCGGCGTTGTCTACCGAATCCCATGCGGTGATTGTAACCACGTTTACATAGGCGAAACTTGAAAGTTCCCCAGAAGATTGAAAGAGCATCAGCGCGATGTTGATAACCACAAAGTGGCTTCCAATGCGATTGCCGAGCACGCGCACGAAGAAACGCATGATATCGCCTGGGACAACGCCGCAATTCTTTCCAAAGAGCGGAACCTGACGGCACGGCTTTTGCTTGAGTCATCATTCATCCAGACGACACCTGATACTATGAACCGGAAGGAAGGGACGATGCCACCCGTGTACATACAGTCATTACGTCATATTCTGGGTATTTAAGTTTCGACCACTGCTATTTTAGCCTCATTGTGAACAAGGAACCCGTACGGGTTCCGAAACGTCAATTTCTTATTACTTTGACTTGGTCAGTGACTAATCTTTTGCGTCATGTCTTTCCATGCTGTCACATAATGCGAGTACAGCATTTGTCAAAGTTCAGAGCCCAAGGAATTCGCTTCGGAGCCTTGTTGTGCATCGCTAGCATTCCAGATCTCTTGAAGGTACAGAAAATCTTGCCCTGACCACCGTGAATATTGGACATCCATGGATTCTCAGAGGCCTTATTACACGGCTTAGAAGCCACACCCTTTGGCTCTGTACTTTTTGACAAAGGCTGTACATCAGTTTTCTCACAGATTCATGCTGATATTGTTTTCCTTTTTCTTCACTCTGGGAAACTGTATCATGTTAACATTGATATGTTATATCAGCACAATTTGAGATTCACTACTGGTGTTCCAAACAGTACTAAAAAACTCCACATACAAAACATGTAAAGGCAGATAGAAGAGGCAGCTGTGAAAGAAAGACTAAGTGGTTTTTTAAAAACTGATGAGCTCAAAGCCATCAAAGCGTGGTTCATTTTAAGCCAAGTCTCTAAAAGCACTCTCAAGGAAGGCCAACGGACGGAGTGCCTTCTTTTGATTTTCCAAACGGAGCACCCCAAAAGGCTGCAAACAACAGAATCCCCACAGAAGCGAGGAGGTTCCAACTACAAGGTGATGGCCGATGAACAGGAAAACTGCGCCTTAATAGGTGAGGAGGCATGCTGTAAGTGCTTGGTCCTGCAAAATTAAAAACGAAATATCACTGACATTTCTAACACTTGTAGAAGTGCAAAGAAATACTGTCGAACTTCAGTATAATGCCCATTATGGCTACACTATCCTAGGGATGAATTCATGAGGGGGTGGTCTCTTCTCCTCAAAGTGAGAAATTTTACATAAAAAACTATGCTCACCTAATTTTTTCAAGAATAAAGTTAAAGAAATGCAAGGTTCAAACATGTCACTGGCCGATATTTAAAGATAATGGTAATCAGGCTAATGTACTTGGAGCTATCAACACTGTCTAGCTTCCACTTCATGGCCCTCCACAATGTGCAGGATACCTTGGCGACAAGTTTTGATACAAAACTTGTTTTCATTCAATGTTTTTATAAAACATTTTCATTCATGATTCGTTAGTATGGATGAATCACTTTGCGAGAATTGTGCTCGGAAACCCAAGTGTCCATATTACAGAGGAGCGACTGTACATATGATTGGTCCATTAGAGCCATGATCACATTTAGTGGGCCATCGCAACTATGCAAAAGTTAAACAAAATGCTGCAATGGCCTCCCTGCAAAGCCATATTCTAGCTATAAGACAACTGAGGTGCTGAATCTCATTTAATTGCAACCAGTGCAGCAACAGCCTAACTGCAATCGAACTACGGGCTAAAGAGACAATGGTGAGCCACTGCTCATAAGGGAGCGTGATACAAAGTGCGTAATCGAAAGGTACAGCTGCACACGAAAGTTACCACTCTTGCTTTACCATGACATTTGATACAGATGGCGACTAAAGGAATTTTTGCTGAGCATTGAAGAAGCAACTGTTCTCTAGGGAATCACATTTTGAGCACGTATAACAGCCCGGGAAGCAACAATCAGTACTGCCCATGAATCATATTTGCGTGTGTATAATGAAGACCTAAAAATACAAAACTGGTATGGTGTTGTTCAAAGTGTATATCGCCATTATACACAACTTGTGAAGTAGCACTCCACAATGATTGGATGCCATCCAAGACTACAACACAAAGCACTCTTTTCCAACTGAAAATAAAAAATAGCTGCACCATATCCAGGCCTCATTACCATTTGTCAATAAAATGACAAAACCACAGTCCCAAAAGCAAATAATGGTGATCGCCTCTCCATAGTTTCGCGCAAGTCTAAAGAAACCACAACCGTCTCAACATTGGATTATTGGATATTTGAAAAGAGTGGTAGTGAACACGCGTGAAAATGAGACAGTAGCAATGCAAATCACAAAATAGCAGCGTGTCAGTACGCTGTGTCTGGTTTAGTCATGAAAGTACTTTATTTTCTGAACTGAGCATAGTTGCAGCAGTTACACTGGCTCCTTATTCCTACTACTGTCTTTTTTTAATTGCTCAATAACTATGCCTGAATTTCAAAGTAAATTCCTTGGGGGTCAGCAGCTCTTTACTGTCACTATTTGCATCCCGCCTCTTTGCAAGATAACGAAACACCAGGGCTTTGTGCCAGCCCCGTTCTAAAATAAATACTCACAATACCCAAGCTTTGCTAAAGCTCTTTACATCAATGCCTAAATTTGGGTAAATTCTGCGCCCAAAACGTAGTCATCAGATGCTAAGATAAATAATGAGCTGCTATTTTCGTATAAAAATTTCAGTTCCTGCCTATGTCCACCAATAATTTGCAAAAAAAAATACCTAGATGTGGTGCAGGGGGCATCTTTCTTTGCGACTTCACCCAGAACTCTTTGGTACTGCTTGTAGATTATACTGATGCAATTTTGGAGTTCTTCATAGATTAGAACCTGGATAGAACAATGTCCAGCAGGTTTGATACTAAATAAATCATTGTGAATAAAATATTTGTCGTTCGAACTACTCACTCCAATAATGATAGGTGAACAATGCAATGAAGGACTAGATGCTTGGAAATTAAAGCAGCTGTTATATTTTCACAAATAGTGACAGCACGTTTATACTGCACCCATCGAAGGTATGCCGCAACGAATCGCAGAACATAAGGCAAGAACTGATAGCCGTTGCTTTATCGCTTCCACCCGTATTCCAGTGACAAAGAGATTGCGCCATTGACGGAAAGCAACAAATAATCAGATTGGAATTCTAAATGTGGCTGCTGAATCTGTGACGGACGAATACAAATATGCACTTCAGAAGCTTTGAGCACATTCATTGGCTGCGACTCGCACGATAAGCAAAATTATGTTTTTTGTGGGGAACCATGACATTTTAGAAACAAGTAACCAGATTTTTTTTTATGTTAATAGCGATGCCGCATACCTCGTTCTGCAAACATGCATGAAATTAAGAGTGGCCAAAAATGTTGCACATATTACAACTAAAATGACAGAAATGCTTCGGAGGGCACTAAGATAAAAATGCCGAAAACCTACAGCCGCTTGCAAGGTGTACTTCAGTGCAGGCGCAAGAAGACTTGTACAGAGCGCTCGTGCGGTGCTTTGCGGAATGAAGGCGAACGTATAACGCAGGCAGCGGGATTGACTGACAATGCAGGCGCTGAAGCGCTGGCGCATAGTCATAAAAACAACCCACACACTAGCAGCGCTCGTTAAGAAAACTGCGCTAATGTTTTGCTCCATTCCGCAGCATAGTGCTCCAGCGCTCCACACAAGCCTGCTCACGTCTTTATCTTACAACAATATTTAAGACGCAAAATCACTTACCGTGAAGGCGAGACGGATGTGAGACGGCAGGGATTCAAAAATATCCTTCCGGGCAACAGTGTCGAGGTAGAAATTTCTCTCCCGCTGGCCAAGGGCGCGGCAAAGCCAGCGCTTGTCTCAATTCGCTCACAACGGCGCCATACCGCCATTCGCAAACCAGAGCGAGGGGCAAGCTCAGCCGTCGTTTACGATATCCACTTAAGTGAACTCGTTTAAGCATCCATCTTTCCTCTCTCCGTCGCGCATCGAAAAGTAGCAGCGGCAAACGCACAGTCTCCGCTCACGATATCTGTCACAAGAGAGGCTGCAGACAACCCGCTGCGCTCAATTCTGCGACGCAATCCGAGACGGCCCCGCTGGCGCTGCTAGGCCTAGCGCCTACGTAGCTCAGTCTCAGTGTCGCACTCACGACTCTCTCGCCGTCTTCGGATCCTTTGCGCCGCCTGCTTTTGATTGCATCTCGACCGAAACCAAAACTTTCCGCTTCGTTGCGGAACTAAGCGAAACAGATAAAGGTACACAGTTCCACTGGCGCGTTTTTTTGACCAGCAGCAGCAATTCGACCTCGCTCCGTCTCAGTTGCCGTACGGTGTTTTTTTTTTCTACACCGTTCGGAAGGTTCGGAATGGCGGCAACCACTCAGTTAGAGATGGCTGATGAACGATTGTGGACCTCGTTAGCACACCGTCAGTTCTAGCTGGTGTTGCTTAGGTGTTTATGATATCATGTGCACCGTCTTACCGGTGTTCTCGTCTGGCGATGCGAGAGTTTTAAAACGGACGAACACCGATAAACCTTCCATCTTGTGTCGTTCCTGTCTAGTGTGTGTGAAAGCACAAGTGCACCAACGCTAACGAGAACGATGAAGAGAGCGAATTTATTATTTATGTCTTCGCGTTGAAGACGGAGGTTCATGAAGACGACTATGTCCAATGCATAGCACGAGAGTGTGTTGGAGTTCAACACGAGGCGTGCTCGGATGCGGCGATAGCCTAGTGCTCTCGACCACTGGCCAGCAAAGCTTGTCTGTTCGCGCCGCTGCGGGTTGTAATCCTTACCGGTAATCGCGGCAATGTTTGATTTATTTTTATTTACTCACTTCACTTGACACAAACCCACAGACGTCGTAAGATTCTATTGGCCCAAACTGAAAAGCATCGCAAGATCTTCCTTCGGGTTTGCAAATCGCAATAATGTTTTCGCACAAATAAGGATTAGAAAAACAAGAGAAGCCACATGATACAAGATTCTAGCAACATATATACGAGGACAAAACCTGTGCTGGCGCCCTTTCTCTTGTTTCCGATTTCGTCATGACTGTTTCCCGTCTAAGGTTACGTGCACATGCAAAGCGAGCATGATCATAGAAGCGTGGCGGGTGGCAGACACTGCTAATAATCTTCATTCTGTCGCTAGTTTTTTTATTTATAGCTTTAATATGAATATTCTTCGGAAACAAGAGCTCGGCTGGAATTCCCGTTTCTTTATTTACGCCTTTTTTGCGGTTTTTCTTGATGAGTAGCACATATCTTCTGAAGACAAGAACCTCATTAGAACTGAGTTCATGAGTTTTTATTCGTCGAAAAACAAGCGCGCGGCCGTTTATAGCATGGTGTGAAAGATGGCATGAAGAAAAAATCACGAGGAGAACTTTTATTGGATTTTTACAAACGAATTTTGCCTGCTTCAGTATTCTATGCAGCACATGGTGAAGTTTAATCTTCTTCCTCCATGATGGGAAGTAGAGCGCGGAGCTGGAGGCGTGAAAGAAATATACGCAAGAGATGAGATTACTTGTAATTCAAAAGGGCTGTCTCTTTTTTTGGCCAGTTCTTTGTCCAAATATTTTACTTACAACATCCTTAGGACAGAGAACAATTGCTTGGCACTGCATTTATGTTCCGTTCTAGGCTAACACACTCAACCCGATCCATTTCACCGCTAGATTCGCTGTTGACGAGCACGCTGCTTGTTAATGAGTTCTGCTCTGTTAGCATTCCTGCAAGCAAAGTTTAATGCATGAATTGAGTCTCTCAATAGAAGTTTCTGCAACAAGTGATACATTTGACATTTTCCCAAGAGCGCATGTAAAAGAACCTGCGTGAGCCATGTTTGAGTAAGGCTCAACAGGACCCCAATTTTGGCAACCACTTCTGAGCAAGCATTCATGACATTTTCGATAGGCAGCACCCGTCGTCCAGTATACAATACAGGCACAAAAAGCATACGGCTGATATCGTTGGCCCACAGTCCCGCCTGAAATCATCGTCTCGGTTGCTTTCGGTTTCTCTTCCACTTAAAAAAAACTGTGAGCGTAAACACTTTCGTGATCTTGCAAGCACGCCAGCTTTGTGCTTTTCAGTCGCCTTTTGAACATCTGTAATAAGCCGACAAGAGCCGTAACAGATCTGTAAAGCTGCACTTAGAGACTATGTTGAAGCGAGCGCGCGGTCTCGTGGTACGTTGCTTTGAAGCCTGTTAACGCCGGCACCGGAAAAGTAGTGCGGAAATTTTGAAATTGTGCCCGTTGCAAAAGTGCGCTCTACGCCGACCAGTAACTAGTAGCTAGGCTGCATCATATCCTGAGCCTTTTCTCGGTAGTTGGCACAAGCTCTCCATTTCTCGACGACAAAACCTGAAACGTGGGTCCACCAAACTGAGCAGACAACATGAGTGGATGGCTCGGTTCCGTGATGGCCACAAACTCTTTTACAAGATCCTTCCTCGCAGCTCTGGTTCAGCCGTTTCTCTTGGGCCTCTCGTTCGACATGCGCAGTGACGAGCCAAATATTATTAAGTCGGCACATCGCAGCGCACTTTACAAAAATGCGAAGCTCCTTGCTGAACAGTTAAACAGCTAAACAAGTGGTACTAGTTTGTCTTAAATCATAAGCGCTGTTTTGATTAGGAAAGGGCCTAAAATAAAATTTCTTATAGAAGTTTCATCACTTAGATTACCACACAAGTTTTTCACGACTTGATATAATTGAGTGTCAGCTCCAAAATGATGTGCGAATTAGTTTTTGAGGTGGTTAAAATCAGCATGCAGCGCACTGCTGGTTTTTTTTTTCATGTGTTCACCTCTTCTATCGGGTTTTACTGCGTGCGGTAATTTATAGTTCTAGGCAAGGGACGGCCGGATGTACAAATTGAGGCACCTTACCGCATTGAAACTCAGTCAGGTGGCATTGAGCGTGATGCATGGAAAAACAATTTTCGTATAAAATATTATGCCTTCATAGTTGTTGTTGTTTGCCTATCAAAAGATGGCACATACCCACAGTGGGGGATCGGCCGAGAAATGGGCGGCTATTCACCTGTACTGTGGAAATAAAAATGTAAAGTAGGTGGGAAAGCAACACTGGGGAATTCTTCCTCATGTGCAGAAAAGGAATAAAAGTTTTGATTTCAAAATTAGTAGTAATAATAATAATAATATTAAAGAGAGGGACTGAAACAGACTTATTAAGTCAAAATGTAATAATTAACAGAACAGAAAATTTTTCAACGCTTAGGATGGCAGTCGGTGAGATTTTAGCAGGAAATTTAGAACAGTGGAACAAACAAATCTGTGGCTGAACCCATATGTGGTGGCACCAAATGATAGCCGTCATAGTGTTTTCAATATAATACCCTCATCTACTGCCTCTCGCCTGAGCATGCGGAACTACTGCCCGGCCATTTATGAGAAGAGCATGTCATGGGAGCTTGTCGTGGGAGCAGCACGGGAAGATAAACACAGGAACAAGAGAGGGAAAGGAAACGGGGTCGGCACTGTCAGTATTGGATATAAGAAATGTAACAGTCGTCATTTGTTCAAAACATGAACAGCTGAGGGTTGTTGAAGGGCATCTGTAGCTTACTTAAGGAAATTACTTTATCTACTCCTACACTGCAGAACAGGGGCCTCAAACGCGTGGGATGCGAATCGCATGCGGCCAGAGATGCGTTGTCTTGTGGCCCGTTCGTCATAAAGATTTTATCTGCCAATTACGAATCGCTGAGACAGATTCCATCCGTACCGCAATTCTTTATTCATGTTTATATTTGGACACCGGCTGGTTTTTCACTGTGTAATACTCATAACTTAGTGATCAACAAACTGTTAAAAAATATTGGACCAGTAGCCGCTTACATTTCCGCTATACAAACATTAAGATTGCAGATGGGTTGGGGGGCTCTTTTCGGCTCTCTCTCATTTTTCTTTTCTGCCTTCACACTTGCGGGATCCAAAATTATTTACAATGTGTCCGCGTTGTGAGATGAGTGAGAATAGTGCAGTTGAGAAGGATGAAAAACTCTATGGAAGCATGAGGTATTTTTCTCTCAGCAAAACTACATTGGTGGCGTGCAGTGTCTGGCAGTGTCAATTCTAATTGATTCCAAATAACGTCGAGATCAAGATTTTGCATCATCGGCCAGCTGCCAGCTAAGCATACTAAAATTGTACTACTTCAAAAGGAATTCTCTCTAACCTATATGTTACGGTCCCGAAAGTAGAAACTGCATATCAAAATAAAGATAGCTGCCTTGAATAAGTGCCCATACAAGTGATACGTTGTCCGCCCATGATCTACCCACCGACCGGAAACGAACATCCCAATGAAAAAAATGTCGGTGACATTTTTGCACGTTGTACGTAATGCGTGGAGACTATTTATGTAAGCATATATTTGTCACTTTGAGTGAAATTGATTCTTTAAAGCCGTCAGCAGCACCATTACATAAAACAGCACATGCTTTGAGTTTCAACAAGGCCAATTAAATGCAAACGTCTTGTTAAAAATGCGTGGCGGCTTAGAATTACTAAGTACAAAATATTGTGCGATTTTTCTAAAGCGATGTGGCTTCCAGGTAAACACGATCCCCTCGTACCTGAGAGCGTGACGGAGGTGTCCACTGACTAGACGGCCATTGATGCGCGTCTTCAGCTTTTTCGTCGTTAATGCCAATTTACCCAATGTACGCGGGCGGCCTATGCTCCAATGTCGCGTTTCTGCAGCAACGTTGTCAATGCCAACGTGTATTGCTCTTGTGCTGTATTTCTGCCACAACGTTGTGCACGCCAACGCATGCAGCGCAGATCTCCCTATCATGTCCGCCACATAGCTCAAAGCACCAATATTATTTCATAGTAATATTATATGATGCAGACGATGATTTGCAATGCACGACGCGAGAGTGTGTTGCTGTTTAAAATGAGAGGGTTCGACTGCGGCAATAGCGTAATGCTCTCAAGCAGCCACCAGCGAAACTGACCTGTTCGCTTCGCCGCGGGTTCGTATTCGATTCGCGGAATTATTACTTCCTTTTTATTCACTTATGCTATTTAGCACAAAGCCACAAATTTTGCAAGATCTTACTCGGGTATAACTAATCGGGATAACGCTTTCGTGCTAAAACTCCTGCAGCTCTCACTTCCGAGAAAGCTTTTCAGGTGAAGAGGCCACAGCACAAGTTAGGAAGCTTGTAATCTAGTTCCATGCAATTCCCCGCAACAGTGTTAACGCTCAATTTTCATGATGTAGTCGCTGGAAAACTTGCCATGCCAGAAAAAAATTAATAATACCCTATAAAAGTAGCGCAAGAGGAAAGAAGAGGCAGGTAGGATGGGCATAAACACGACAAATAAAAAACAGGAGCCGATAAAAAAACTAAAAAGTTGCTTTAAAGCCTGTAGGTTCCGACCTTGGTCAAGGCTCTTTAGTCGCCAATAAAAACACTGCCACAACGCCTTATACCGGGCGTTTCAAGTCCGCGGTTTTGACGTATACGCATAGTGTTCTGGCCCTCTTGTACTTGCATGATTGTTGGAACGACCTTCCCAGAATTTCTTTCAGCAAAAAGACGAGAGTCTGTTCTCCGTAGTGCTACCTCGAGAACCATTTGTTGGCGTCGAGGCCGCAATAGCGGGAAAATAAATATTTTTTTTTTATCTGTCGACGAACGACGAGCGTTTTACTTTAGCAAACAGTGGCTCCTACCGCCTTCGAAGAAATGAAGACGCGAACAGTGTCACTGGTGTGTGCGCTTGAACCGAGCTCCGAAGAGAATACCACGGGCATGGTTTCGCTGCTGTCAAGTATGGTCCCTGTTTCATCGAAGCCGAGGCGAAAGATATTTCGTCGGAGTTGCTGGCAGCTTTTTGCGGTCGACCAACTACTTCGAGTGCTCTTCTTGCTTTGAATCACGCTTCTCTTATTGACGTTCTTCGATTGCCCTTCTCTCGCACCCTGCATGCACTTGGAAGTGGAAACGCGAAATGCACGACGGCGTTCTCTTTTCTTCTTTTTGTCATCTTGTATTTCATAGCACGTACGGCAAGCGCAGCGGGACCTCGATAAGGTTTCAGCTGAGTGAAAGACTGTTAGCGTTGGAGAGAGTTTCTGATGTAGTCGTAGCTCTGAAAGCTTCGTGCAAATCCCTCTTCAGTTTCTGGCGACCATTGCCGTTCTCATGCTCTAAGAAGCAAAATCTGTGCAGAAAATGCAAATAGAAAGAAATGGGAGCAGCGCAAGCTCTACACGCCACTGCATGATATTTGAGTGCTGCCTTTGCCCAAAACATGAGGCGGTAGGGGTGAGATTCCAACCGGCATGGATATTTCAGAATAAAATGACTATTCTAAGAAGTGTTCTACTGATCGCGAATGTGGTTTTAATTTGAACCAACAACGAGAAATTTGCTCTCAAGCTATATGCATTGTTATGCATCGTTTCCAAAAGTGTCAATAACTGTTTTTTAGAGGGAAAGCTCTGTTACGCTAGTCCGAACCAAAGTTTCGCAGCGTGTTGCCAGAGGTGAGCCACGACGTACCTAGCAAACCGATCTGAGTCTAGAAGCAGGTGGTCGCTGCGCCAAGCTTCGCGCTTCGCCGCGGCGTACCTGCGCTAGATCGCTACACTAAGATAGCGTATAGGCGTTTACTAGTCAATGTGGTTATCCATGTTGAGGTCACAAATTAGTTATGAGCATAATTAGTATAAAGATAAGAGTGTTGACATATATACATCACATAACGGAGGTAAGTTAACGTAATTATGCAGCAATAATAAGGCAGTTAGGTACAGTAATTAATCAATTGATATGTATCTTGGTACAGCAATAGACAACTACAAGTGCTAAACACATGATGTGACCTTTAGCTCGAACTTGAAGGAGAATTTAGGAAAATGTAAGGATAACAATAGTTGAACGAATGAATTGTTCAGGCTTAGCAAAAGTGATCGTCGAATGGTAGCCAGGGCTGTGCCCTGATATTTGTGGTTCAGGTGCGCACTTGAAAACAAATCTCACCGCTCCTACTCAGTTCGCCGTATCGTGCTCACCATTGCTGTTCCTCGGACAGAGGAAAACCCGAGGATGCCAGTTGAGCGCGGGCATAGTTGTTTTCCCGCCGGCCTGGATTCGACAGCCCTCTTGAGGAAAACAAATGGCTCGGTTTGCGGTAGATAGAATCGATTATTTTTCCCAAGTACTCAGTGAAATAATTATGGGAATGCACACCGATTAAACATCCTGGTAACCTCAGAATACTTTTCTCAACGATAAACGCGACAGACATCCACAGCCCCAGTGATACTGTGCATCCACCTGCATAACTCTCCATGAACGCCTCTACCAGTGCTCATTCCTGAAACGTCGGTCACGTTTAAGATCCCCAGGTGGTCGAAATTATTGCGGAGACCTCCGCTACGGCACCTCTTGCCTACTTTCTTATCTGAGTTCCTCCTTAATCTTTTCCCTTACTGCGCAGTTCGAACGTCCACTGAGGCAAATAAGACAGTTACTTCGTTATCTCCTGTCCTCAAAAAACAATTTTGATTTTTTTTCTTTCACGGCTTTAAAAGTAAAAAGAGAAAAAAAAAGTTTCAAAGCAAGTATCTCTAGCTGAGCAACGGCCTAATCCAGTTCTTTGAGACGACTCTGGGAAGTGCGCAAAGAGAATGCGATTTTCGCAAGGAATACCTACCTGCGGTGGACAGTTGCGCTCCAAGAATAGCAGCAACCAATTATTGCATCTCGAGGTAAAAACACGCGACCGTAAATGCACCCCACGTGATAAGAACCTTTTATAGCTTGCTCGCGACATGTTTCTGTGGATATGCAGCGTGATGAATGAATGTAAGAAAGCATCCCTTAGCGAAAACTAATACGTTTGGAATATACTTCGGGATACTTATATTGTATTTAAACATATTTTGTATTCATGAGTGGACTAAAAATATGCCGGAAATAGGTTTCTGAAATTCTAGGCTTGGTACTCGAAATATATTCTCAAAATTTGCAAGAAATACGTCACTTAAAGCATGCTCCGAGCACATTTCAAGTACGTGAAAAAATATGAATGTGGTTTTAGGATCTTGTCAATATAATAAAGGTGTACTTTCGGAGACATCAAATTAATGCATTCGAGGTATACGTCGCTTAAAGCGTGTTCCTAGCACGTTTCAAACACGTGAAAAATTATGTTTGCGGTTTTAGCATCTTGTCAGTGTATTAAACGAGTACTTTCGTATTTATGAAATTAATTAGTCTCAAGTATACTTCAAATTAAGCAAACGGGCAGTCCTTTTAAACATAATTTAATCACGCTTTTAGCTGCCGTAGACCAGTCTAGTGCTCGAAATTGCGTTTCCGTAAATGGCCTTTGCAGGTTTCCAATGTATTGGAAGTGTACTTTCGCAAACACGGCAAAAATTCGTTCAAAATACACTTCAGCTCTAACGAAAGAACTCTCCGCGTAAACTTATTTGCAGCACACTACAAGCTGCCGTTGAACAGTTAGTGCTCGAAGTGACGTTTCGGGAAATGACATGTTGGCAATACATTTAAAGTGCACTTTCGTAAATGCGAAATTAATTCGTGCGTAGTATACTTCAACTCTAAAAATGAGTAGTCCGCGTCAGCATAGTTGCAGCGCACTTCCTGTTTTTTTTTTATTCTAGAAGTGCGCCATGAGGCATACGTTGAAAAAGGAAGGGGGGGGGGGGGAAGGAATGCACGAGATTGAAAGTTAAAAGAAGGAATGGAGAACCGTTGCGCTGAGGTAGTCGCACAGGTTGCTAATGAAACGGGTGTCCATAGTCCAGTTCACGTAGTCACTTTCGCGGCTCACCTCCCTGAGGAGCCGTTTCTGATAGCAGCCGTCGCTGGGCACGTCCATAACAAGTGCCGCACATGACAAATATCCGGTGCATCGCTACAGTAAGGGCACCTGTCAGGTAGCACACTTCAAGCTGCCGTGGAACAACCTAGTGCTCGAAATCACGTTTCCGAGAACAGTGAAAACTCTTCCTTTTCAGTCGTCCATTCGTTTCTGTTAACTTCTAGCAGAGAGGCAATCACTACTTATTTAATTACGTGTGGACAGCGTGATAGCATTATACCGGCAATAGCGCAATGCGCGCCTCCGGGTCCGAAGGTGCAAGCGAAAAGGACCCCGAGAGGCAAGGTCGACCGGCTCCCATGGACGCCCATGTATTTATGATTGACAGTTCGGCTCTTGACCAATGCCTGACGCAAGTTACGACTAACAAGTCGGTTCTAGATCGACCGCATATTCGAACGCGATCACTCCGATGCTTGTGCGACAACTTGGGGGACCATCTGCGCATAAAGCCCCTCACCGGGCAAGATATTGTGTCTCCTATCGGGAGGTATATATAAGCCAAGCCAGGTATTACGCTTGTGGGAGAAGTTCCTGTTTGCTGACGTCACTTTCCGTCAGCATTTCTTGCGTAGCGACATCTTTTACGTTCAGGTCCCTTCACGTGACCTTTCATTGGCATAGACGCCTTAATGAAAACGCGTTTTTTCTGTGTTTGTCTCCTGATGCTTATAACCAGTTCAGTCGTTACTTCTGCTGTTGTCAAGATTGATCAGTATTATCCAGTGAATCCGTCTAGCGCACCTTTCGCAATCCGAGCTGAAGTGTATATTTTAATGTATTAATTTTGTATTTTTTAGTGTTTCTTTTAATGCAGTGTAATGGTTTTAATGTATATTTTTAGTATACCATTAATATATATAATGTAGATTTGTAGTACTTTTAATGTATATTTTGTATATTTTAGTACATTTTAATGTATTTAATGTGTATTTTTAGTACACCTTTAATGTATATTAAATATACTAAGCGGGCAGAAAATGCGTTTTTGGTGCATTTGTAAGTATGTTCAGAATATAACTCCTAGCATACTTAAAAAGCATTCGTATTGCAATTTAAGCATAGGTACGAAAAATGCAGAATACGAAATTAGTTAATGTGTTAGAAAAACATTTTTAGCTCAGCCTGTTTCCGCTAAAGGATGTCAAATGCGGCACAATAAACGATACGAAAACAGGGCAGAAAGTAGTAATAAAACGCCTCTGGAGCGAAGTTATTCTTATATTACAAAGATTTGCACAACCCACATGCACAACTTATTATTGTTTTGCATAACCAAACCAGCAGATACGTCCAATTACTCCCGCTCTTAACACTAAGTAGCCGAGTTGTTGCCTCAAAGCGACCTCCACGAGCAATGATTGTCCCCAGATGCAAATAAAGAGTGAAGCAATCTCAAACTTGAAAAATAGGTGCGTGCTGTAATCTGTCCTCACTTGAAATAGGGTAACATCATACCATTCGAATCCCAAAAAATACAGGTGATGTGCGATTGCGATGTTCTGGTCAGAGGTGGGCAAATGCTCTCAATTTCACTTTTCCTCCCCCACCCTCACTTTTGAATCTATGGCCCTCCCTCACCCTCGTCCTCATTTTGAAAACTTATCCGGCCCTGCCTCACCCTCACCCTAACTTCGAAAAATTTGCTCGCCCTCTCTCGCCCTCGTCCTCACATCGTCGGCCCTCCCTCACTCTCACACTCACTAACCGTCGTTTAAAACTCGAGTTATTTTTTGTAGTTAGCAACATCTGTTGATATTACTGAGTAATAAACATACAAGACAAGCCCTCAATGCACGATTTAACGAGAGGCTAGGTGCTTATATTGTGTTGTTTGAGCTAATACATGAGACAAAGCCGAAACAGTTACGACTTGAGCCCCAAAATTTCGCTCTGCCTTTACTTTTGGCGCGCACTGAATGCCTACGTGTGCCGTGCAGGCACTTATAACGTTTTATTATTATCTACATGCTCTGCTAAACCGGTGGCATACGATTTGACGTTTCGTGCAGCATAAATTTATTACTTAAGTTAGGGTCTAGCTGGCGGCAGGGACTCGAACAGGCGACCTATGTTAGGTGTCTTAAGGGACGATACTCGCTGGCTGCCTCACCATCGGCTCATTTATTTGCGATGTCTTTGTGTACTTTCCTAAAGCCCTTGTAAATAATTTATTTCAAAATGAATATATTTCGAATTTATTAAATACCATGCTTTAAAAAACTGTGCCGATAGCGTAGTTGGCGTAGTGGTCAGAAGCAGCGGCCAGCCGAAATAATTTTTTAGCGCCGCCGCGGGTTCGGATTCCGCTACCTCCGCTATGAGGTTTTTTTTTTTTGTCTTTAGTGTCTTCACTCATATCGGCGCCAGCTTTCAGCTGCAGTGGAGCTCTTATTCTACTGCTTAAAATAAAATATTATTCAGGCCACTTGACAATCAAACGAGCCGCTGGAATGCAGAATTTGGGCTGATTGAAGGTAATCACTAAATCCCTATGTCTAGAGTAAACGACTCTTGTGGTAGTCATTGTAGTGCCCTAGCGCTTCCACTCCGTCGAAAGGCGGTTGTATGTCTGTCAGAAGCCACATTCTACCACGTGGGCCACTTTGGTCACGTGACGTTGTGAAGTCATCACAAGCTGCCCACCGTGGCGGTTCATTTAATGATAAGTCGCGAGAGATTCTTCAGGGCCAACATGGGTCACACAAGCCCAACCAATGACAGCACCTGTCATCGCAGTGCAGTAGCGCGTAGCAACTCTGTTCAGGAGCGGAATCAGGTCTAACAAAGATCTCTGACTGTAGGGAATGACCAATTCTACCGCAGTATGTGTCTAAAATCATGCAGTGCAATATCACGCAAACTAACATAATATGATATATCAACGAAAGTAAGCCAGTTCAGGTCAAGCAAATGCATCGAAAGTGAAGATAAACCACGCGAAACCAGATCTTGTGGTGCTAGCGGACAATAATTTGTGGTTATCCCCAGGCTAAACTGCCCGTGATTTTTGCTTCCACGTCCACGCTTTACCCAAACGCTGAGTGCAAATTAATAACCATGCCTGCAAGAAATTTGTTTCATAAAATCAGGAGCGCGATTACGTGGTCACATGTCCCACTGGAGACAGAAATAAACCAAGAGATTTGTTCTAGTTATTTGGAGAGCAGTACACCTTTTTCTTTTTAGCACATCGTACAATGCAAGGCCAAGCGAGCGATGATTGAGACCAAGGTTGTTAAGCTGCTGCTCTATTTCCTTGGTAGGGATATCTATAGTGGTTGGCTTTGCCCACCACTTTGCGGCACCGCTTTCCTCTACCGCAATTCTAGCGAAAATAGAAATAATATACGACTGTACTGAAATACGCACAGCGTGAATGAAAAGAATCCACACAAACGCCCACAACTGGCTTTGATTTGACATTGAAATTTCGTAGCAGTATTTTATGCGCTGCAGCAAATTCCATAAAACCTCACAGAGCTGAAATCAGACTGCGTTCCGGAAACAAGGCTTAGAACTTGGGAATTGAGCAGCCTTGCTTGGTATAATTTTTACACGTTTTACTCTACACTCTGATAATCTCATAGACTTGGGGCAGATAATGAAAATGTTGGCTGCGGTACCACGGTTCCCATTGGACTGGGAGCCAACCGCGTGGCCCGGCGAGTGGAGTGCCCCCTTGTTAGCGCACCATGAAGGGTGTTTCAGTCGAGTGTTTACACTGTTTCTAAAAAAAGCCTTTAGAGTTCGATGAGCGCTTTTTTCGGCATTTTTTTCACAGCGGTGTAGTACATCTAGGTGACGGAGAAAACGTGCGGCTCCCCGCCTTTCGTGTTCGCCTCGTGTATCTCCTGACTGCAGAAACTATGTCTTCCACAGCAACCTTCACCCAAATAAATAGCGTTCTAAAACGGGCATTTAAAACGGGCTGCACAGAAAAAAAAAATTTAGCCCTGAGTACGGTGCGGGCATCCACCCTAACAAACAGTCAATGTATCTTGGCCTCCCTTATCCTCACCTTATGGTATAATTTCTCTCTCGCTCTTACCTCATGATGCCTTCCCTCCCTCGCCCTCACCTCACCATGTCTTTCCTCCCCCACCCTCGTCCTCACGAATTTTCATGCGCCCATACTGCCTCACCTTCACCTCACAGAGTGAAATCCTCATGAGGTGAGGGTGAGGAAGCCCTCATGAGGGTTCGCCCTCTTAAGGATGCCCATCCCTGGTTCTGGTAAGGTACTTCCGTCTCTCTTCTTTCATCTTGATGACGAGACATGAGTGAGCCATAATACAGGTTTCTTCAAAATTGTCCCGTGTAGCACACTGTTACAACAGTTTTGTGAGCTCGTCAATACGGTAATGATGTTTTCTAGATTCATGGCGCAAATATTTATGAATGTGGCTACCGTCTTGTGCAGTATACCAAATTACACATCGTGAAGCGAACAGTGAAATCCGAGACATGTTTATTTGTGCAAATAACGAGACAAACGCGGAGAGGTGTGCGTCTCTTTCTTTGTTCTACGGCGTCTGTCTCATATTGCGCCATTAGCTTCAAGATCTTTCGTAACCATCTAGCCCACCTAACGTTAAAGCTAAACTATGTGGAAGACAGTGCCAATCCAGAAACACGAGAGGTATCTGGAGCGGTGAAATGTAGCGATAACGTAGAAAAGCAGTTTAGTAGCGCACATTCAAAATCGAGCGAAGCGCTCCAAATACCACTGCTCGGTGGTTCATTTCCAACCAGTATACTGATCATCCGCATAACTCTCCTTGAGACACAGTTTCAAGCCAGAGCTGCAAGAAAGAAAACCTCGTGTTGTAACCAAACGCACAAACTTAAGATTGAGGTTTCGTTCATAGGGCGACAAAAGACACGCACTTTTCCCGCTGCGTAGAAAAGCGCGCAAGCCTCCAGCCCCAATGAACTATGAGCCCCATCGTTTCACGTGCCGCAGGCAAACTGAATAACCAGCGCAGGAATTTCTGTGCTGACTAGTACCAAAAAGGCACGGTGGCGACATTATTAACAAACACTGCCGTTATCGTTGTCCTCTTATTCCAGCCACATTAGACGACCAGCCACCCTCCTCTCCCAGTTTCGTTCCTGTGCCATGCTTCCGATTCACTACTTCTGCGCCAGTGAACACGCGCTCTAATTCCTTCTTGTTTGCACCCTCTCCCCCGTAATCTTACTCGGCAGGAGGAGGTATCCGTGCGCCGGATTCGGGCTGGGGCAGCTCTGACACCATCTGTCCATCATTGGTGGCGTGAAAAACGTCTCCCTGCAACTGACAGGTGCCCTCACTGTGGCGCTGCTCCAGAATCTGTGATGTGTGCACTTATTGTGGACGTGTATAGCGACGGCTGCTATTAGAAAACGCTCTTCCGGGAGGTAAGCCTCCTTTGAAAACGCGAATGTGACTATGCGAAGTGGACTAAGAACAATCATTTCATCGGTAACCTCGGCGACTACTTCAGTAGTCTTCACTGCTTTTAACTTTTTATGCCTTAACTTATGCCTCCAGGCACACTGCTCGAAAAAAAAACAAACTTGCAGACCAATCGTTGACGCAGAGCTGAGATTCATGACGCTCTTCGACGCTCTTTCTTAATTCACTCAGACAATATTGCTTGTTGGTGTAAGGTGTAATTTTCCTAAGTCGATATTTCGACTTCAAGCCCCACACGGTCCAGCCGCAGTGCCTCAGCAATGGATTCTGGCATGCTTGCGCAGAAATAAAGCTACAGTCTTCCTTTCGCACAGTTTTCTGGCAGGTGAATGCAATTTCCCAGTTTCCTAGTTAGAAGACGTTTTGTCCTTTTATAGTGTGAAATATATGGTAGCAACCGTTGATGCTAAATCATTCTCTCAAGAGGCTGAGTGACGGCTGTTTTTTTAGGCTAAGGTTCTTATGTTTCAAGCCTATAAAAGACATTTTTCTCTTTGTTTCGGTTGTGTAAGGCCAACTAAAAGAAACGCATCGATAGCCATTTTTATTTTAGTTTTATAATGAAGTGTGTTTGTGATACCGATCACTATATTTTTGCGGCGCTTAAATAGTGGTGGTTTCTAGATGTCACTAGGTGCAACAACCGCGAGAAAAGCAAGTTTTCATATTCAAAGTTAAAGCGTGACACGCAGTTACAGCTAATAGTCGCAATAACGAAACGTTTTATAACAAAATAAAATTTATACGGGCGCTTAGGTCACCTTAACAATGGAATGCGATAGCAATAGAAGCAACGTTGCTGTTACAAGGTTCTACGTTTGAGTCAGTTGAATCACCACGTGCACAAAGTGTTCACTGTCGCCATATCTTTATTAACCTTGCGTTGAGTATTCTTCCTGGATGGCTGGTGAGGTCCCCACGGAATGGAAGCTGGCGAAAATCGAGCCCGTTTGGAAACCCTGTAAGCAGCCAACAAGCTACGCATCATTCCGGCCCATTGCCCTACTGAGCTGCGTAGGTAAGCTCATGGAGCGCATGATCTGCAAGCGCATAACTTGGTTCCTAGAAAGCCGAAATGAGTTCCCCCAAGAAATGAACGGGTTCCGTCAAAACAGGTCTGCGACTGACAATATCATCGCCCTCGTCTCATCAATTGAGGAGTACCTTCATGCTGGGTACATCCCAACAGCCGTTTTCCTAGACATCAAGGCCGCTTTTGACTCCGTCTTTCACCATGCAATTCTCGCAGCCTTTGGCAGTCTTGGCCTTGGAGGAAGGCTATGCAAGTGGATTGGGCATTATTTAAAAGAACGACAAATTTTTATTACCACTCCAAACGGTCTAACACGCTTTCACGCAGTGGAGAGGGGCGTACCACAGGGAGCGGTGCTCAGCCCTCTCCTGTTCAACATTGTCCTTATTCACATAAGAAGACACCTTCTGCGAGGGGTCCGCATAACAATTTATGCTGATGATATCTGCATCTGGACCGCGTCACGTTCGCGCTATATTACCCAGCAACGTCTTCAGAGAGCACTATTGCACATTTCGATGTACCTGGCTTCCAGAGGTCTTCGTCTCTCACCAGAAAAGAGTGCTGCAATGGCGTTTACAAGAAAAACGATGACCCGATATCCGCTGCTCCTAGGCGGACGATCGCTGCCATATGTACGATCTCAGCGATTCCTGGGTGTTGTAATCGACTATAATCTGCCATGGTCACCTCAGATCAAAAACCTCCGTGCGAGGATTACTGCAGCATCGCAAGTGTTCAGGTTCATGGCGGGAACAAGGTGGGGTAGCAACTGCCGATCAATGCTTCTGCTTGAAAAAGCCTACGTTGAAGGAACCTTGCGCTACTGTCTACCAGTGCTTCAAAGATTATCTACATCAAGCAATAAGACTCTCAATGCCGCACGGAACAACTGCCTGCGAATATGCCTTGGCCTCCCAAAGGGTTCCTCTGCATCAGGAACAGTAGCGGAGGCAGGATGTCTCCCACTAGAGGTAATTGCTGCCCAGGAAACAATGCGTACCCATCTCCGCCATGTCCTGCAAGGGAAGAAGCACTTCCTACACCGTGTCCACCTAACTAACAGCAACTCTAGCTTTGGCCAGGCAGTGCAGCTCCTGCCCCTTCCTACTATTAATCAGCCTCAGAAACTACTACATCTGGCCTTTCCTCCATGGACACTCTCTCCTCTAAAGGTGAAGAACTCTGTTCCAGGTGTGAATGCAAAGAGCCGCATGCCACAGGCAGCACTTCTGCAAGCTACTCTCGCCTACTTAATCGAATAATATACGCAGCACACCCATATCTTCACCGATGGTTCAACTACTAAAGAAACTTCTTCTTGTGGCCTTTATGTGCCCTCTACAGGCCATGCCCTTTCTTACCGGCTGCAGCGGAGGACCTCCTCTACAACAGCTGATCTTCACGGCATTAAGGAAGCTGTTTCTTACATCCTGCGTCGAACCGCCGGCCGTTGGGTTATCTTCACCGATTCAAAAGCATCTCTGCAGATCCTGGCCAACCTGCTGAAGAAAACGAATCACCAGCCAGTTTCCCTGGACATTGGGTATATCCATCATTTAGCTATTGCCGCAGGCCACTGCATAACATTCCAGTGGGTACCTGCTCACTGTGGCATTATGGCTAATGAAAAAGCAGATGAACCGGCCCGTAAGGGCCATCAACATCAGAGATACATTCGAAGTTTTCTCACAAAATCTGATGCGTCCCAAATGGCTAAAAGTTTTGCGTACGAAGAAACGTATCGGCTTTGGAGTTTGCCGACACATCAGTACCAATTTATTCACTCAATCGACCCACATCTTAGATCAAGACTCTCACCCAGAATTCCTCGACAACTCGAAACACTTTATCACCGACTTCGTCTGAATGCTGCATATACAAATGGCCTGCGATACCGTTTTGGACAAATGAACAGTCCGCATTGTTACAACTGTGCTTCGATAGAAACTGTGGAACATATCCTGCTTGAGTGCCCTGCGTATGCTAACGAGCATGCGTACTATGAACATTGCATGCAGAAGCTCTGCCCAGTGCCCCTAACAATGGACAAAGTTTTAGGCCCCTTAGCCTGCTTCAGGCAACAGAGACTTGCAATGAACTTTCTTTTTACATATTTAAAAGACATTGGACATCTCGATAAGCTCTAAATTCACTTGCAGGTTACCTTCATGCATTCTTCTTGCACTGAACTTCGTCAGCCCATTCGTCGGACTATGCACTCCATCATTCCATAGGTTACATCAATACTCGCCACTGCATCTTTAGTACCCATTTCATGGCTGCATTTTATCTTCGTTTTTTTTCCATCTCTTCCACGCTGCTCTCCTTCAGTCTTTATCTCCCAAATTCCCCTTCCTACGCAGAGTAGCATGCCAGTGATATTGAAACGCCGGCTAAATTCCCTGTTTCTTCATTAGAGTCTCTCTCTCTCTCTCTCTCTCTCTCTCTCTCTCGCGTTGAGTATATCTTCGTCCAGTTCGTCTTCGTAGATCTGTTCGGCGTCTTCATCCAATTTGGTGGCCGAGATTCCACCCAACCACTTCCAACCTGCGTACATCAAACTTTCTCGGAGACGCGGTTGAGGGCCTTGTTGATGTAATCGAAATCGTGATCAGTCAGTGGTATTTCAGACTAACGCAGGAGGCGAAATCGCATGACGTGAAGGGTCGCGGTGGTCAGGGGGCAATTTAGTTTATCCTCTTTAATTAGTTCGCTTACCACCTGCCACGGTGGGCAAGTTCTGATGACGTCACAAGGTTGTTACATCACCCTCTCGACCAGTCAGTGAGGTTTGTGACATAATGTAAGTCTAATGCTATCGCAATAACACCGGTACAGTACAGTAATATTTATTTTCTTTGGGAACTCCCTAAGACAACGCGTTTGATGTCTCGTTTTCATGAAATAATGCAACATTCCGACGAAGAAATGCAACGAACGGCGAATTAACCATCGTGGCCATTGTGGCGCTGCGTATATCAATTTGCGCAACAGTTCAGCGGCCATTCCACGCACAAAACTGAAATTACCGTGCACAGGCCCAAGAATTCTGGACAAAAACAAGAAAAGACTTTATGGCCGCTAGTTTCTGATATATTGTAAGCTTTCACTATAAGAATCAATATATCCGCAGATCTCCACTTGGCAAGTTCGCAATTTTTTGCTATAAAACTTTTTTTCATTAACAAAAAGCGTTCCCCATTGGTTCTTATGGCAGTCTTAAGTGTTCGGTGCGAGCGATGGAAACAATATAACTAAAATATTTTGCTACATAACAGAAGAATTGATTATTAACTTCAATATTTCTATACTAAAAACTTGCAGCTTTTGAATTTTCAAAATATTTCTCTACGTATGTTGGACATCACCGGTCCCGTAGTGCATCTATTTTGCAGAGTGTCTAGTGTGTTTGACCTGATGGTTTTTTAAGCTCAAGACGAATGAAAGAGGCGGATTCCGAAAGTGCACGACGATTTCTGCTTACCAATAGGCGGTCATGATGAGTGAAGTGACGGATTTCGGTCTGGGTTTCTGTCTCCACCGTAGCACACTGCAGTGCTGTCGTGAAGCCGTCTAGGTGATGTTGAAAGCAACTAGTTTTGTGGGTCAAGCGGAAAAGTCAACCAAAAAAAGGGAGCGGGAGGGGAGGGGGGGGGGGCGGAGGTTGGGTTGGATTTATCGTTATGCTTCCTTGTCCTGCTTGTCTTATCAACTTCAGCGTCAAGAAGACGGCGTAAACCCTCGGTATTCTCTCTCCGGGTCCTTAGTCTTGTTCTTTGAAGACGCACTTTCTTGCCACCGAAACTTGTGCAGGCTGGAGGACTATCCGGGGAAGCGTTGATATCTGCCAACGGAAATCAGTGAGAGATATTTCAGCAAACCGCGAGCCTGGTCGCAACTCTTGCTCCATTTTCTTGCCTACAGATTTTTCCGCCTGTAATAGTGTGTATTTTTTTATCTTCATTTCTTCCATTGTGTGTTTCTTGGAAACAGGCAGCAATTTCATATTTCTAGAGTGTTCGTTACATAAAGGTGTTTTAAAATAATAGTTTCATGCTATTGTCATATTCTGCAAGAAATTTTGTTTGCGCGTGTAAAACAAACTATTCCTGCTTTTCGTTCGAAAACTAACGGACTTGATTTCTTGAGGCCTACGTAGGCTACAGAGAATGAAATACATGTTTTCGATCGAAACAATAAATGGGAGCAGAAAGACAATGCTGCATCTACTGCAGCAAAAAAAAAATCGTGCTCTAACACTTTCTTTCTGATGGAATACGACTACTTCGCAGGAACACTTCTTGTATATTATTTACCCACATCTATACCATTAATGGTATCGAAGTCTTTCCCTCCACTCCAATTTGCGACCAGATTTGTCCTCACTAATATACTGCACTCTTCAAGAAACTACGCCCGCCTACAAAAAACTTGCAGTTGATTTTGATTGGGTTCTTACATTTTGTAGCACTGTTTGTTGGGCCGGCATTTTAATTTAATACGCTACATTACTCTTCTTATTAAGGAACACAGTTGATTTTCAATTAGGCTGCGAGCGCCTGGTGTCATGGCCAAAAGCACTGTCTGCTCGTGGCTGTATGGAACTGATTTATCAATCAGTAACAAGTTACTTTGCTGGTGCACCGATAAGGACTCGTCGGGTGAAATTAAGGAAACAGTGAAAGCGATAAAAGCTGAAGTAAATTTCACTCTCGTATTTCGGCCTAAGGAAGCAGTCTAAATTTTTCCGAGTCACAAGCGGCAAAGATTATGGACGGGGCTAACCTTCGTATGCTTGCATCTGTGATGCCGCAAGGCTCCAAGCAGCAACGGGCTCCTTATGTGAAACAAAAACTAAGAACTTTGGGTGCTTGACTCTTAAACTCCTGGTGGCAGCTTAATCGCGCGCAAGCCGGAACCATCAGTCTTATCTGAGCGAAAAATCGTGCATATGGTGTAGCCGATTCCGAAGCTAGTTTGACAGCTTATGTATCCTCTCTCTTTTTCGGTGGAGCATACGGCATGCATTGACTATGTCAAGGTGAAGCCACAAATCTTAATGCGGTGCGCCAACCAGACAATATGTACAATGATTTGTAGAGTTAGTTTCTTCTTGGCTGCTTATTATACGCTCCCATAAAGAGCGGCAACCAACTTGCGCCTTTTTATTAGTGCGATCATCCCTTGGTGATGTTTAACAGCGCCTATAAAAATATTTTTACAACTAACGGATTTTTTCAATAACTAGCGATTTTTCTGCGATTACTGGATATTAACGAGGCTGCGGATAATAGAAAAAATAGTCTGCGTCTATAATAGCACCGTTTCAGCAGTCCTTTTTCTTCTCGCCGACACTCGCTTTGCCACGGCCGTGTCAAACGTAAAATACCGAGCATCCGCCCATGCTCAAATAAACGCTCACCTCCTATTTTCTTCAGAACGTATGTTTTTCGGAAAAACCGGACAAGCGCCCATATATTACGTCACGTATACGAGATACACAAAACTTGCCAACGAATCATCGAGCGCCCATTGTCCAGTATCTTTTCGAAGCTTATCGCGGAGGAAGCCGAGGGGTATGAACGCAGCAATTAGATCACTCAGACGAGGCGCCGAAGCTCGAAGTCGAAGAGTTTCTAAGAGATACCAACAAAGGCATCCGACGGAAGCTGTGGCGGCAAGATGTCCTGGACTCTCTGCTCCGAGCGTGGGCAGCAGTATCGGAGGGCGTGATACGGGAATCCTTCAAGGGCTCCGGAATTACCACTTCCCTGGACGGCAGCGACAAAGGCGCGCTCCATCCGCGCCTAGCGGGAATGGGATTGCCTTTCGTGCCCGAGGATGGCAGCGCCCTTACCATAGAGCGCTTGGAACTGGTGTTTTGTTCGGAGTCGGAAGAGATGTTCAACGGAATCAGTGACGAAGATTAGCCGTGTTTTAATTACCCGGTTTTCATATCTTCTAATAAACTTTTATGATTTTTCCTCTCGCATCTGCGGTCATAAAGCAATACCAAGCCCCCACCCCCGCCCTCTGTGGCTGCCATGTTGAATTTAAAGAACAGTCGTCGGAACAAGTAAGGGCCCATTCCACTATGTCCCCGTTCTGGATTTTGCGTCTGGACCTAACAAGCGGCATCCCCTAACATTTTGCGATTGTCTTAAAATTTAAGGTCAGCGCTTGCTTGGATATTTACAGTAGTTACCGCAGAATTTACAGCTACAGTGAAATCATTATAGGAAGTTTTTTTTGCGGTAGATAAAAGCGCATGAACGTCTTACTAGCTCGAATGAATGAATGAAAAACTTTATTGAATTCTTTTGGTCAGTTCCGGAGAGTCTCCTTGCAGCTGCGTCTTGGCGCTTGCCGCAGCCGCCGCCGCCGTCGGGGGCTCCTTAGCAAGGGTGGTCCCTCATTCCAGGGCTCCACTGGTCCTGGCCACCTCGCACGCGTGCTGCACCAATGCCCTTTGGGCGGTGAGCTCGCTGCTGGTGAGCAGGCCCGCCCATTGCTCCGCACTCGGGTTAGTCTGTTTGTGGAAGGTGTAATTGTATTTACACTCCCATGTGACGTGGTAAAGTGTCGGGACGTCCCCGCACCAGGGGCAGCTGTCGCTGTACTGGGTGGGGAACATTTTGCTTAGGACGTGTAAGTTAAAGAAGGTGCCAGTCTGCAGCCTCCTCCAGCTGACCTCTTCTTGCTGTGTGAGGAGTTTGTGGGAAAAAGATCTTCTGGGTACCGGCACACACCGGAGTCGAGGGCAACTCGAGGGCTGACAGCCAGGTTCGCGAGATCACGCACCGAGCCTTGCTGACGGAGGACCTCGAGAACCCCTCGATGGTGGACGCGACGTACGCAGACATCCTAAATCACTACAGAGGCTGCAGGTTCAAGTACTAGCTCGAACATTTGCTCTTATAGCCTAACGTATTTCGATTGTGAATACTGCTGCAGTGAAGCTAAAGGCTTGTAATATTGGTGTGCTAACGCTGGTCTGCAAAAATATAAATAAATGCTGCAAGCGCGCGTTCTGGATGAATCAGTTGGGATTAGTCCTGAAGAGACTAAAGGGCAAAATGTAACATCAAGAATTTGATGGGCAACTAGACGAGACCTAGAGGGGAACAGCTAGCTTCAAAACAAAATTATTATAGTTTATTGAGGTACGCATGAAGCGGGGTTGATCAATCTCTCGAAGATTGGAAAGCAAGAAACGGATTAAATAAAAAAGCTTTTTACTTACTGTGCCAGTACGTTTCTGTTCTCCGCGCTAATATTGACAGACAGGAAGCAATGTGTCTGAAGCCCTTGCCAACTGCGGCCACCTCTCTGGCTTGCGTCTGGACGCTCTCCCAAAAAGGCGGTACTTCTCACAGTTGCCTTCACAGAAGGCTTTATAACAGTACGGGCGCAGACACCAGTGCAAGCTTTAACTAGATGGTTTGGTTACTGCTCTTCTTGTATAATCTCACAATGGTCTGTCTTGCAATAAATATGTGCTTCTTGGTTTTATATGAACACCAACAGACATATTGTTGGGAAAAGTGCGCTCTAATTCCTCAGTGTTCGCACCCTCTCCCCCGTAATCTTACTCGGCAGGAGGAGGTATCCGTGCGCCGGAATCGGGCAGGGGCGGCTCTGACACCATCTGTCCGACGTCGGTGGCGTGCCAAAGATCTGCCAGCACCTGACAGGTGCCCTCACTGTAGCGCTGCACCGGACGTTTGTGATGTGCGGCACTTGTTATGGACGTGCCCAGCGACGGATGCTATCAGAAAACGGCTCCCCAGGGAGGTGGGCCTGCGGTGGAACCGCGAAAGTGACTACGTGAAGTGGACTATGGACAACCGTTTCATTAGCAACCTGTGCGACTACCTCAGCGTAACGGTTCTTCACTCCTTCTTTTAACTTTCAATCCCGTGCATTCCTTCCGCCCATTTCCTTTTTCAACTTATGCCTCATGGCACACTTCTCGAATAAAAAAAACAACAAAAAAGTGCAATGCCGGCCATGCTTGCAAACTTAATCCAGCAGTAGGTTTCACGTCAAAAAAAATATAGGAAATAAGAGAGCCATTGTCCTTGCGCAGAAGAGTCACCCTGGAATTTTGTCAGGATATATAAAGGGAGACAACTCTTTTCCATTTCTGCGAGTAACTTTGGTAGATCAAGGTACACCGCTTCTAACCAATCTGAGCGATGTTGTTAGCGAATTTAAAAGCCCCAAAGTATTTGTGTGGTTCCCTGTGGACATTTACAGCATCGGTGTGCTTCCTTAGAAATTTCCAATATTGAAGCACGTCGCCAATATACGCCATATAAAAGAGGTCTGGAACAGAGCAAAGCAAGCTCCTGTCACTTTCTGTTCGAGGTTGCCCTCTTCTTCTTGAAGGAAATAAATGTCAACGCAAATTTTTGACTTTTGAATAGGAAAAAGGTGTAAAATCTCTGGAACATTTGGTCGTCTGTCTAAATTTACCAATGCTTACAGAAATAATTGATCGGCGAGATCGAGCTAATACTTCCAGTTTCGTTACGTGCCCTTTTACTGCATAACAGTTGAAAATTGAATTTATTTATGCACCGATATTTTGCAATATGCTTAGCATCACTGTTCGTTCGGACAGATCTGTATTGCTTGAAAGGCTTGTATAAAAAAGCAAATATTGCAAAACAGTAAGCAATCGTGGCAGGAAATAGCACCGGTTGGTAATCACTTAAAACAAGTTCAGTGCACGGAAGACTCCATGCATATCAGAATTGTACGCACCTAATAAACAACAATAAAAATTGGTAAATGCCAAAATAGGAGTACAAACGTAAACAAAAGGCGGCTGTTCTGATATTTAACGAGACTATGTCGTGATGAGCAGGCTAATAATAGAAAACTATATTTACGAAAATTCCAGGCATATATTTTGTGGCGTTTCTATGTCACCGGAACATGTTGCGTACAGGAGACGAAGGAGACGAAAAAAAAAACTTAACTTCATTCTTCGCGGCGTTAAAAGTTTCGCTTCAGGTACATCTTTGTCTCTGGCGCTGAGCTAGCCTACTTAAGGAAATGGCATGAAACCGCATTGCTTACTTCGTTTTGTTTTCTCTTTCTACACAGGATGCACGGGTCCCGGTGGAACATGAATACAAGCAGCATCAGCAGCAGTCGTGCCGGCGGTTTTCCGCGTCCTTTTCACGTTGACTGCGCTGGCCTTTTCGCTCGAAGCGCCGATCGGCGCCACGGCAGGGGGCAACGCACTTGTCTGCCTCTCTGCATGGCTCGTTCGCCGCCTGCGGTACCCCTCCAACCACCTCCTGGTCTCACTGGCAGTCTCAGACCTATGCGTGGCTATGCTGGTCATGCCACCCGCAATGCACCTCGAACTTGGTAGACACCATGCAAAGCAAAAATCTCTTGTTGCTTTCAAGTTGAACATTGGAAAACAGCAGGTTGTGTTACTCGACGAACAAGTGTGGAACCAGCCTGATCTTGTTTTCTGGGTATTGCATGGTGCTGGTAACGCGGCATATCACCTACGCGAGGGATACTTATCCTCACTGTTCATGCACGCAGTATTTCCATTCGGGGGGCAGGGCGTGATGTGCGGGGTCTGTTGCCAGAGCGGCGGCCAGCCGCTCGGCGGCTACACATATTTCATACATATTTCAACACAATATTCGTGTTTATCAGCGGTTGGGCGGCAGCATGGGGGGGGGGGGGCGAGGGGGATTCTCGGTTGCTTCCGCACATCCTGCTGGTTTCCTCGAGGTCGGCAGAGTACCTACGCGTTCCAGAAAACCAAATCAACCAAACCGCGCTAACTTGTTCATATTACACAAGTCGAAGCAGCTCAAGGAATTAGACGACCAGGCGAAAAGCGCTTGTTCAAGGAAATAGTTTGTATACCACATGCGCAAAATAAGTGGGACGATGCTGAAGAGATAAAACACGGAGTACAGAGAGCAGAGAGGGCGCCGGATATTTGAAGCAGGCTTGCAAAATGGAAGGAGAGGGGGGGGGGGGGGTGGCGAAACTACATTTGGCGTATGCACGTTGTCTGGAGAGCACTGCTCGGTAATGTAAAATGAGTAGAACTTAAATGCAACGGCGAGGCGTTCTCCTATTCACTTACAAGAGAGTAAGGATAGTACCGGCGGAAACATTTAAAGCTAGAAGAGGCTTGTCGTTAGGAGCTTAGGGCAGCACATTTAAGTCATCGAAGAAGCTTATTTCGATGCGAAGGGGACGCGATACCTAAAACGCGACTACTCTCGCGAGCAGCCTGAAAGAGCACACATCCAAATAAAACCAAATAATAAAAAGCAAGCAATGAAAACTTCGAAATAGAGAGGGGGAAAGTAAAAATGCAAGCAAAAAGAGTTCGTCATACCATTGCAAACCGCAGCCGCCTGCAAACCGCAGACAGGGCGGCCGCCGCCGCAAAGTAAACACAGAAATAAGTAGGCTGGAAAGAACAAACTACAAAAAGGCAAGCATGAAAACAACCTGTCTAGACGGCGGAGTACAGAGGGGTCGCATGCCAAAAAAAAATAAATAAAAACTTGATAGCGGTCGCGGCTATGTGTCTAAGCAGCATGAATCAACATCACCACTCTTGTCACATCCCGGCAAACGATGACGTATGAAAAATGGGCCTCATTTTAGTCCCTTGCTGCCGCGTGGAAATTTTAACTGCGCTTATATGCAGGCAATGGAATAATCAGGCGTAACAGTGATAGGAGAGTCATTTTTAATATTTTTTCGAGAGGCCTAATGCATATTTACAAACTTCCTTTGGACTACTTCCTACACTACACTCCACAGCCATGTTACGCCTGTCTAGCATGGTGCATAGCACTGATTTTGCCTTAAATGAAAGCGAGATACAAATCTGTCGCCCAATCTGCGCACAGAGGGAATATAAAAAGTTTATAACCTTGGTTTTCACGAATGCTGTGAGAAAGTTCGCAATGCGTTCTATCTCAGTTACCCCATTGTGAATATGAATGTTCATCAACTAGCCTAATAAACAGCTCGAACCCTTTCAAAAATTTTCAAAATTTTTCAAAGCCACACTCTAGAGAAATGCTGCATAAAACTCTTCTGACAGTCCGTTCTTCTCTGTATGCAGTGCATTGAGAGATTTTCGGCAGCCATTTTACGCCACTTAGTGCGGCAGATTAAAAAAAAAACAACGGTATTCCAAGCTGATATTGACAAATATGGAAGTGAAAAGTAATCCTGTTTTTTTCAAGCAGAAAATTACGACAAAGTTCGAGCTCCTAATGGCTGTCGATAAGTGAAACAGCTTTATTGCGCTGCAAACCGCAGACACAACACCAGAAGAGAGATTTCGCATGTCCGGCTGTTTTCATAGCGCAGAAGCATTCTCTCATTTGTGAACCATCACAAGCTGCCCCAATTCGCTGCTTTACCAACGATACGGGATGTAATTATAATACATTTTCTGTCAAAAGCGGCACCTTAATGTTGAACTCAGCCGGAAACCTGGGAAAATGTCCAAGTGCCAGAGTTTTGTCGTTGCTAGCTGAAAATTTGTTTCGGTTCATGAAGCCAGAACTTTTTGCACGCTCCACTATCGGGAGACCATAATACAAAACTATAAAAGTTATTGTAGCAGAGAAAAATAAATGTACCCTCGAGAACAAACGTGCTTCAGTTAGACCTGGATTGCTTTGTTCTATGTCTGACGAGCACCGTGAGCTCGCTGTGGAAAACATATATTGAGCTAACAATAAATGCCTGTAGGAGAACGCGGCAATGCACGCCTTCGATCCCAAAATGGCACCTTACAACACTGAAAAATAAAAAAGGATGGAGTAGCAGCGGACAGTTACCGCGGCGGCTTGAAAATATCCACAATGTTTTTCCCACACCCCCAGCGAAGTGAGCAGCAGCGCTGCCTTTCTCTTGTACGCAATGTTTCGCTATTTATCTTTCCGATATCTTGCCGTTCATTGCGTCGTCGCGGAAAGCAATGTAAGGTGGAGCATTTTTGTTACCTTTGGGCCTCAATCATTGTTTCCAATCTGTGGTCGTAATATAGCACAGAATGTTCTTTCGGAAGCGCCACCTCTGAAATAATATCGGTCGGTTTCTTCTCCGGGGGTAATAGGAAAACAGAAATGTTGGCTGGTGTCGTTCCCGTTCCTTAGGTTTTCTCTATCTGTAGAAGCTTTCTGTATTTTTTTTTTGTTTTCAGGTCGAAGATCTCACCCAGAAATGATACGGCTACCGCGCTGTATCATTTGGCGCCACCAGCTATATTAAGCTACCCCCTAACAGCGCCGCAAAGGTTTCGATGCTCAGTACTAAGGGTGATATCCTTGTTTGCTTGATGCAATGAATGTCGTACGCAATTATAATATTGGTTGGCATTTTAAAGTTGTGCCAACGTTTGTAGAGCAACTATAAGCTAAGGATAGAGACCGATCATATTTTATTATGTTTAAAAATGTGACAACACACAGGAAAAAGTTAGCATACACATTGTCTTAGTCCTTTAAAAATTTTGCATGCAAAAGGTGGTATTTACGAAGTTCAAGCGAAGCTTCTACCGAAGCCTGTACACCAAAAACGCGGCTCCTCATGAGGTTCAGCACAACAACATTAGTGTACAAACATTTCCGGTGTAGCAAACGATAAAGTAAATGTAACGTTATTTCACTAGGGGGAAGAAAGTAAACCTCACATCATTACGCGTGTTTTCTGAAAACTTATAGACGGAAAAATCTTGAAATCTTGAAATTCAGAACAAACTACTGGACTAGATTCAAGGCTGAAGACGAGAGGAGCTCTGTCACTACAGTTTTTAGGCTCGTCGTGTTTTAATCATTCGTTTCTTCCTGTGCGTTGCATTGATTTTAAGCTGATATTGTGCAAAACAAGCATACATTTAGACATGAGAAGAATTTGCCTCAAAACTACTTTTGAACGTACGCTCGAATTCGAGAATACTAAACAGCTTTTATCGAATCTAGCTTACCCACTTTAGTCACGTATTGTCAAACAGCACGAAGAAGATTTCAGATTATTATTTTTATTACTGTATGGAATGAGCACAGATTGCGCGAAGAAAAGTTCTCACCAAAACAATATTCGATTATGTTGTTTCGGTTTCCACTTGCTACATGTGCGTTTTCAGGCACACATTGTTTTCATTCCCTCATCGCTGCCTGCTTCGATTTCTGTTTTAAAAAGTTTTTTGCGCAATAGACAAGCATAATTTAGCCCTTTGAGAACGCTCTGACATTGAAAACAAGGAACGAAAACAAACAAAATCCGGAAATTGCTCAAAGAATTTAATTGTTCCTCACAACAGAATAAAAAGAAAGAAATTCAAAGAGAGAAAGAGCCTCTACAGGCATGGCTTTGTCGACGGTAAATGTTTTTGCTGTAAAATAAAAATAGCTGGCTACAGAAAAGAAATGCGGGAAAAAATAATTTGTGAAAATGAAGTCGACATCTTTACACCAGAGAAAGAACACCTGAAAACATGATGATTATAAATAAAAAAGTATTTAGTCTTTAGCAGAAAAGACAGAAAAACCGAAACTCTTGAGAAATGTGGAGGCGTAAATGTTTAAAGGAGTTTTCTTCGTGTAATGCTGTGTTATAACTGAAAATTCTCTCAGAGGCTTGCGGCCGGTAGATTCACTTTTTAGGTGCAGCGGTTTGCTTCAGAATAGAGCGTATCAGTAATCTAATCTAGAGCCAAACATGGTGCAGGTATGAAAGGAGAAGCGTTCACCAACAGGGCTACAAGCCACGCTTCAATGCTGGGCGCCGGTCTGATTTGCTCGAAAAAAAAAAAGAAAAACGAACAAAGCTACAGATGATCTCCAACTAATCGCTTGAAATGTTTTGCTGGCTTTTAGGTGGGCGGGAAGAATTTGAGACCTGAATATGGTTAATTAGAGAAACAAGAAAGCTGTCAAAGAGGATCGGTATGCGTTATGTGATCCGAGTATTGAATAACAGACTCTGGTATGGTTATTCAAGTCCTATGACAGGGTCCTCTCACAATGCGCACAGAGAGGAAAAGAGACCGCAGTTACTCTTAGGAATACTGTAACAAGAAATCAACAGGAAGAGACAAAGACGAATGGAAAGGCAGGGAGGTTAACTAGGCAGCGCCCGGTATGCGACCCTACACGTGGGATGGCGAACAGAGGGAGAGATAGAAAGGGGAGAGAGCAAATGGAGATGATCACTTTTCCACATATCCGTTGGCCATTACTTGCAGGGTACACAGGGCACACACTGATAGTTCACAGCCTTGCGCTCAGTCCTCTGTCCTTTAAGAACTTGAAAAGTGCCTTCAAAACGGTCCTCTGCAATGAAGGCTTATTCCAAGGGCCCACAATCTTGGCTTCATTAAGAGGCCGATGATCTAAACGGCCGAGTGTTGCAGCCAGGAGTGCACGTTCACGCTGAAACCGAGGCCGTTACAAAGAAGGCGTTCTATAGTTTCGGCGTATCCACAGATCTCACACGCAGGAGAGTCTACAATTGAGATTAAGGGGGGTAGGAATTTGTAAACGCCGCTCCCAGCCACAGGTGACACAAAAGCGTAGCATCGCAGCAGGAGAGGCCGGACGGAGGACTGAGTTGAAGTAAGGAGTCAAGGCGGTGCAGAAGGTATGTGGAGTTGCCAGGAGAAGACCGTGAAGGTAAAATCTCTTTTCGGCCAAGCATTCGCAGATGTCTTGCTGCGTCGGCTTTTGTCAACGATATCTGGACATTGTTGTCACTGCCGTGAGCTGAGCGAGCTGCAGCGTCAGCGGCATCGTTTCCGACAATACCACTGTGTCCCGATATCCACTGGAAGACTATGTCTAGACCCTCTTCTTGCGTCTAGTGTTGAATATCTCTTATTTCAGCTAGGAAATGGTAGTGATTGCCTTGACGTAAAGCAAAATTAAGACATTGTAGGGCTGCTTTTAAGTCAGAGAATACCACCCATTTGTGGGGAGTTTGTGCACCGATGTACTGCACAGCCGCACGGAGTGCGGCCACTTCTGAGCCGATGGAGGTTGTCCGACGCGAAGTTTGCGCTTAATACTGGTATGTCGAGCAGGATGACCACGGCGTAGGTTGAACTTGTACTTGGGACCGAAACATCTGTATACGCATAAGTGCGGTCACTATATGCGGAATGGAGTAGGCAGATTGTCAACTGTTTAAAGGCCGGTATATATAAATTTGATTTTTTTGTTATGCAAGAATTTTAAGGCGGACACATGGCTCCTGCAGACACCAGAGCGCAAAGAAAGGCCGTGCTGCCGGGGTGAACTGTGATCGGATGGACGATTAGTGGGCTGCTATAACCTTTGAAAACGCTGCGTGTGGCTTTGAACTGCCAATGGCTCAAGGTGGTGCTGAGTATTCCTTGTTAGATGCCGTATGTGGATCCGCAGCGTGTCAAGGGCTATATGCATCGACAGTGGGTAGTCCTGGGCGATTGCTAAGGTAGCAACTTTTGATGCGCTGCGAAGTGCCTGACCATGTATAGTTTGGAGGGCATGCAAATTCGTCTTGCATGTGCTTGAAAGCACTGGTGCACTATAGTGCTGAAAATCCAAAAACAGTGCTCGGTGCAATTGCAGCATTGATGGAATCGGCGAGCCCCATGATATTCCGCCAAGAAATCTGAGCAGCTGGGTGATAGAGATTAGCTTTTCCTTTACAAAGCTGCAACGCCGGCTAAATGATAAATTCAGGTCTATAAGAATTCCTAAAAAACGATGAGAAGCACGATAGGCGATGGTATGGCCGTCAATTGTTACCGGATAACGATTCATACTTTCCGCGTAAATGCCACTATAGCCCACTTCTCGGCTGACACGCTCAGACTTCGCTCACGGAGATAGGAGGAAGATATGGTTGCTGCCCTCTGAAGTCTTGCTCGCACATGAAGACGCGTCACAGAGGAGGCCCAGATGCAGATGTCATCGGCATACATAGAGATATGGACGGTATTCGGTAGATACTCTGGGAGTGTTATAAGTGTTAGATTAAACAAAGTAGGACTGAGTATTCCGCCATAGGGCACGCCCCGGTAGTTGTAATGCACGGGTGAGGAGTCATCGTCATACATAATAAACAATGTCCTTTTGGTCAGAAAACTTTGGATCCACATATACATCCGTCCACTGATTCCAACAGCCTCTAGCGCATCAAGGATGGCCTCATGTGTCACGTTATCGTATGCGCCTTGGACATCGAGAAAAAGTGCCGAACACATGCGCTTCTGGCGTTTCTGTTGCTGTACTGTGGATACAAGATAAATGACGTTGTCTATAGAGGACTGTCCCCGTCGGAAGCCCGCCATGGCATTAGGATGCACGTCATTGTGCTCAAGGTAACACTCAAGACGCGCCAGAAGCATTCCTTCCAAGACTTTTCCCACGAAACTAGGCAAATCTATTGGCCTGTATGATGATAGGTCGTGCGGCGATTTCTCTGAATTTAGTAATGGTAATATGCAACTGGATTTCCACTGGGGAGGAACAACTCTGTCTTGCCATGAGTGGTTGTAAAGGCTGAGTAGCTCTCTACGCAGGTCGTGGCTAAGGTGGCACAGCGCAACCTATGTAATAAGTACTGGACCCGGTGCAGACGAACGCTTACATTCTGCAAGGGCAGCATCAAGTTCCTCACGAGTAAAGACAATATCCAGCGCTGAATCCCGTGATGCAGTAGGAATACGCTGGGAACCCCAGGTAGTCACTGCACCCGCGACGGCCCTGCAGAAGTCAGTTGCAACTTCAATCTGATGACGGTTTTGGTATAGAGCCAACGCATAAAAAGGCAGTCTTTGCTGTGGAAGTGTTCGGAGCCCCCGCAGTGTCATCCAAATGAGGAACATGGGCTTTCAAGGGTCCAGAGATTAACAGGACTTCCAGCGCTCTTTCTCCAGCGTGTCCATACCGTCGCTTGATTTTCCTGTGCAAACGATGCGCCTCTCTGAGGTCCCTTAAGCATTTGGTCCGTCTGTAACGTCTTTCCTCACGCCGACGAATAACACGTAGATGGTCTAATTCGATATCGAATTCTGTGCGCATTCTAGTTGACGTGAGGAAACCTCTAGCAGCCATCATTGCTGTTGCTGTAATGCCCTCCAAACTGGAAGTGAGGGCTTCTTTGCACGCCTCTTATATTCGAGGTTTAAATGCCGTCCAATCAATGCGCGCGTCTTTAGCTTGGCCGGACGCCCCAAGGCCTGTAATCTTGAGGCAGGTTAGTGTGTGGCCACTCCGGTGGGCATCTACATCACTAAACCACTGGACATGCCGGCACAGAGACCGCGGCACTAGCGTCAGGTCTAGGCAACTACTGTATGAACTCCCTCGCAGGTATGTAGGGCTGCCGTCATTCATTACGTAAAGCTGATTTCCTGAAGCAAATAAGGCCAGACTTCTCCCTCTGGCGTTTAATATAGGACTTCCTCACAGTTGGTGGTGGACGTTGAAATCTCCGCTAATAACCCTCCATAATTGTCTTAAACCTTTCGCAGTCCAATTGAGAGGAGAGACTGAGAGGAGAACTGTATAGATCTTTGTTGACTATGAAGCACACGTACTGATTGTCATTGTGGGGTTGAACTGGGCAGCAAAGGTACGTTATGGAGGGGCGGATGTAGACCAGAACTTAGCTGCGCTCCCTGCCTGTCGGAGCAAAGAAGGGCTCGTACCCGGAAAGCCCGATTGCTTGGGATAAGTTAGGTTCGCAGATCACTAATACCACGAAGTGGTTGTTGAAAATATATTGCCGAAAACTTGCAATTCTTGACTTTAGGCCTCTTGCGTTCCACTGGAAGACGGCAGCGCCCCTGAATTCCTCACAAAACGTGGAAAGCTGTCCAGCCATTCTGTTTTAAAGATCTTGTAGTGCTGGAACCAGGGAGTCCAGCACCAGTAAGACGCTTTGGGCGGTTTACGATTCATGGGCCTGTATGAGAGGGCGAATGGCATTGACCACTGTCCTAAGGATCACGAAGGCTTTGCGATCTTGCTGTAGGAGCGCTTCTATAACGAAAGGTGAGCTCGGCGGTGGGAGCTTGCACTGAGGAGGCTCAGCAGGACGTAACGGCCGAAGCGCTGGCCAAGCATCCGCACACGGAGAGGTCTGATTATCCTTGGCGATATTTCGCTGACTGGACGCTTTTGGATGTGGTGGCACGGGAGGAGGTTGTGAAGGAGGTGCCGTAGGTACGTCGGTGTCGTTGCTTTTTGCAACCGACTTTCTTGAGTCCCTCTTCCAGCCAGAACGCCCTTCCGAACAGTTGCGGCAGCTTAACGCTGCGTAGAATTGTTCTGAACCATTTGCTTTAGAACGGCACGCTCTTTTTTATGCGTGGACAATTCTTAGATGAGGCGTCATGAGGCCCGTTGCGTTTGGAACACTTAAGCACTTGTTCAATACAGGACTCACCGCTGTGAGCTCTGGCGCAACGAGAGCACGCTCTCGTCTTGTCGCAGACCCCGCTCACATCACGCAGTTTCTAACAATTGTGGTGTTGCAGGGGTTTTGGAACAAATGGCCGCACGGCATGACGGAAATGGCCCAGCTTCACGTGTGATGTAGGTCTGTTGCCTTCGAACAAAATTTGCACACAACGGGAATTTCCAAGACGTGATACCCATAGAATTACGGTGCCTTCGTTTGTCGGCCTCACGAGTATGGGGAAATCACCTCGTGCGATAGCTTCTCAACATCAAAGATTACGCCAGAGGAGGACTCATCTCCGCCAACCGGGATAACAGTGCGTACTGATAAAACAGCGAGCTGAGTTTTCGCCCGCAGTGATTCCAGCGTAGCCGCATGGTGGACGTCAAGGGTACAATGTTCTTCCGCGCATTCACTCGAACGAATTTGGTTTCGTTAGGCACGAGGGCCTCGAGTTCTACCGAGACGTCTTGCCTGTTCAGCCGCCTCATGTTGTCGGTTGGCTGCGCAGGAAGGACGAGGATGGTGTGTGCCGGTGTGTTGCCACTTTTTTTGCAGTGGACTCACTGGATGACGATCCCGCTATTTGAAGTCTTCTCTTCGTCTTCCGGATGAGGTAAGTTTCAAAGCCGTCATCATTGCTGGCCTCGCTGAAGTACTCAATGGCGTCAGTGCTATGGGGTCGCTCGGACGGCGGCGCCGCTTCCTAGACGAGCTCGAGGAGAAGGCCGCCAGGCCATTCGGATGCCCAGGAGGGTTCCGATCCCTCGCCGTATTACAGGGCACGGCATCCCCCCAGTATACACGAAAAAACACTGAAAAAAGTTGGAGACTGACTGAAAACGTTTCACAAGGATGCACTTCGTCCACAAGAAATCACGACTGATAAAAAAAAACAATGGGCGTAGCGCGTTAGGCACATTTATATGCAGGTGGTTAACTAAGGAGCTTCGTCAAAAGGCTCTGAAGAATTCATGAATGCTCGACATCATAGGTTGAGTGATTTAGTATTAAATTAGAATGGTTTTTTGTTGAAGATGTAGAAAACAGCAGCTGAGGGCCAGAAAAAAGGCACTTTCGTACAACTCTTTCAAAGCAAGTGAATAAAAGTTTGAACCAGTGTTGTCTTGCTTCGACAGAAACAAATGCAGGCGATTTAGAGACTACTTGCATTTTTCAAGACAACAATTTTTGATTACATACAGCTGCAAACTCTTCCCCGCCGTCTGCCTGCCTTATCACCATCATCATTAAGGTTCAACCAAGAGGACACTACTGGCATACTACTATTTAACGCAATCCTATCATCATCGGTCTCCACCCATCAAGGGCCCGCTGATTACACCGTAGGTGTTCTGTGGTCAATTGGGACACGTTTCGCACAACCGTCGAAGATCTCTGCAACCATGCGCACTACTTGTGGGCTGCATACAAACTGCGCTGAATAAGGCTTCTGCTAGCTGTCACCTGGACGGATGTGAATCGCCCGGCGCCGGATGCGGGTCTGCTTAACCTGAGGGCTGCTCGCCGACAAGCGGAGATGACAGCTTTCCGCGACCCGACTTCAGCACAAGCACGGACAAGGGTGAATTACCTTACTGCCAAGGCTCGCAGATATGAACGCGATCTCTCGCGATGGCAGTGGCATGCGTGGGGTGGACGGTTCTCGACAAAGTCATAGAATGCTGCTCTCTGGCAAACGTTCCGTGCAACAGAACATGGTTCCCGTCGTCCTGACGCTGCGGCCACAGCATGCTTTGCAGCTAACTTAACTCCGGATGATTTCGACAGAAAGGAAGCACGGAATTTTATCCCCAAGTATGATGTGTTGCCTCCAAGGGTCATAGGAGCCCTCTTGGCTGCCATTCCAGCGTATGTCGATAAGCTCCCATCTACAGCCGACGCCGAGGGAATTGCAAGTCGATTTTCAATGCCCGAGTTGCTTGCAGCAATAGATGATGCCCGTCGGAAGACTGCGCCCGGTCCGGACTCCATTCCGAACAAGGATTTCAAGAACTTAAGTTCGACCGTACTGCCTCACTTCTCGCCACCATTAACAAGGTATGGATAGAAGGTCTCTTAACATAAACCTTGATATCGGCTATTGTGATAATACCAAAGCCGGGGAAGCGGCCGACAAACCTTGGAAATTTCAGGCCTATGTCGCTTACGTCAACATTGTGCAAGCTTACCGAAAAAATGCGTGCCACACGACTACGGTGGTGGCTTGACCACCATTGGTTTTACCATCCCGCCCAAATTGGATTTCACACGTACATGGGTACAGAAGATGGACCTGATGTCTTGCCATCAGCAGTACTGGCCTCAACTCTCAGCCACAATGTACGTACTGTACTGGCCATGGATGTTGAAGAGGCGTACGATATCAGTCATGCTGCCATCCTGCAATCGCTTGACATGCTGCATTTCCCCGTTAGAGTGCGCAATTTTCTTAAATCCTTCCTTGAAGGCCGACACTTTGCTATACGCCTCAGTGGTGAGGCCGTCGGATCATTTGTGCCTTTCCGCGGCGTTCCCTAGGAATCGGTGTTATCTCCAACATTATTTAATATTGATTTAATTCCCCTTTCTTGGCGCTTACATGATGTCTCTGAGATTAAGTTCTTATTGTATGCTCATGACATAACGGCGTGGAGCACTCACAACGACCTGATGACTCAAGCAGCAGCCCTACAAACAGCCATAGATATTACGTCGATTTAAGCTTCTTCAATTGGTCTTCAGCTTTCAGTGAGCAAAAACACGTTTGTGTCAATCGCCAACCGCTGGGGGCACCGTAAACTCGCTGCAACCTATTCGTCTCCTTCTATTCTGAACTCCATTTCAAGAAGGTTCCACCGTAAATATCTTGGGTTTGACAATACAAGAGTCAGGAACAGGTACTGCTTGGCTTTCTCGGGCTAAAAAGCAAGCAGTTCAGTCGTTGGGCCTGATTAGACGCATTGCTCCTAAAACCGGCGGAGCCCGCTCTCATGTTGCACGATAGATGGTGCGGGTGGTTGTGCAGCCGCGCCTCGTTTACCAAGCCCAATTCCAGCTTTTTACGAAGGCTCAATGGGACCGTCTAGAAGCTGTTAATCGAGAGGCAGTGAAGGTTATCATTTGCCTTCTCGGCATTACCCTCATCGTGGCGCTCAAAGAACATGCGCAGCTGAATACACGATAAACTGGTGCAGCAACGACGCGATGTTCGCCGCCTAAAGTCAAACCTTGCGCACACAACGTGTGCACTCAGGCCATAGGCTTCATCGCACTCCATTCTACAGGCGCCCCCGTCAGTTCTTCCTCCCTGGCGTTTTGTGCAGCTTAGCGACAACTAACAAACTGATCTACCTCGGCCATCATCTACCCGAGTGGTGTCGTTATTTCGCGACAGAATTACAGAGCAAGACGACAATCTGCCACATGGTTCCATCATTGTGTACGTTGATGCAAGCATCCAGGCCTGCGAAACAATGGCGGAAGTTTACTGTCTTTGCAAACCTGCCCTGAACAAAACGTCAAAGTTTCGCCTCTCAGAACCACCTTCCTCCATTGCGGTGATGCTCGCGGTTCAAGAGGCACTTTCCTCTGTGGCCGCCGTTCCCATGCTGCCTGCGGCCCGCATTGTCATTCGCACCGACGCTCTTCGCGTCACACGCCTACTACGACTCGTCAGTCACACCCCAGAAATCTTCCAAGAAATCCATCGTCTAGCGGCACGCATCCCGCAGGAAATCCGTAATCAGTGGGTCCCGCGTGACCTCCTGAGCGCGCAAAGCCGCGCAGATACTGCGACCCGCCTTCGACCCTAACCTCGTCTTTGCTTCGAGTCCTCACACTGGATGACACTACGCTCCTTTTAATAAGAAAGGAACGCCTCCAGCGCCGCACACGTGCTCTAATCCCTCCGTGTGCGGTAACCCTCCCCCGTGGTCTTACCCGTGCAGAGGAGGTTGCGCTTCGGAAGATACGGGTCGGGGTTGCCTTAACTCCAGCTGTGACACGCAAGTGGCCGCATTACAAAGACATATATACCGGCCCTGGGTGTCCAGTCTGCAAGATCGGAGACTGTGAGGCGGATATCCACTACTTGTTGTGGGTATGCCCGGCGCTGAAGCCGGCGACAATTCGACACCTGGAGGCGGTGGTTTCTCACCGGACAATGCAGATTCCTATATTGCCTGGACACAGGGTCCATATCATGGTTCACAACTGGATTTCGTTAGATCAGCCCACCTTTCTTCATTTATTTAAGCATCGTCCTCATCTCTCATTTCATCACATTTATGCCCTGAGGCAATAGACATCGCTGGAAAAAAAGAAGAACGCAATTTTAGATGCAGATTATTTGACAAGTGCACCTCTTTTCTGCATCGTTTAGAGTCAGGTGTAACGTTCGGTCCCTAGAACAACAGAGTAACCAGGCGGTGCCCTTACCATAGAAAGGTGTGGCCAACCAATACGGTATTCACTTCCTTCTAAAGACATTAGACCCTATGGTCTTCAATCTGAATAGTGCGAATATCTTTGCACCGTGCATTTGGTTTTCATCCTCTTCCTCTTCCCTCTAGGCACTCATTCGTGGCTTGACATGCGCCAGGATGTTCTTGCTTACACCTCTCTCGCTTTTCTTGCCCCTATAGTGATAGCGTCGCTCTTAAATCTTTCATTAATGCTTCTATTCTACTATTTCGCTTTGAACAATGGGACAAAGTTTCTCATTGTGAAACATCCGCGCCGCTTGTGGACAGGCAACGCTATTTAGTACTTGGCGAAGGAAATTAAGTTTAATTTGCGAATCTATGCTTTCATATCCTGCATGAGGGAGTATATTTATTTTTCTGAGGGAGTCTTTTTACTGATCAACACGCAGCAATTCCTCAAACACGGTTTCCAAGGTGGCGTCCTCTTCTCGCACTGAGCCTTCTCCACAGTTGCTGTGCACTCACGAGTGCTTCCGTTTGTAGGTGTAAGCGACTTTTGGGCGCAAAAAGATGCTTATATTTGACTTATTTTATTTCAGAGAGATATGATGTCTGTTGCTAGCCCGCACTATAGAGAGGTGTTCATCTGTAACTTTCGTTTCCGACGTTGCTGTTGAAATTCACTGGATTCAGGACATCTGTGATGGTACCAACCATATTCTAAACGATTCCGTGGAAGCACAAGTGTAGTGAACACAGTTATCACCAAGACTGCTTGAGGTACACACTGGAAAGATTTTCATTGAGTCCTGTAATTTTTTATATTCATTTTTGGCATAATAATGCTCATAAAGATTACTTTAAATTTGTTCTCCTTTTTCGCTTCAGGGTATGATTTCAAAATTTTTGCATCGTTTGGTGCAAGTCTCTAACATTTTGCCAATGAATGATTATTTCTTTCGTGAGCAAGGAATATTGTTTATTCTTTATTTCATTCAAAATAGAAGCCCATTATCTACATTATGACGTGCAAAGAGAAATGTTTAAATTATTAGATGACAAAACATTTTATGCACACACCCTGTTGAGCGTTTTTCGGAGGTAAGCTACCACCACCACCACCAGGTGGACCACCATGCTTACTTTTACGACAGGTGTTCGGTGGTCGTTAGAACGCCTATTGCGCCATAAATAATAAAGAGCAGAATGGACGTGGCTAAGGCAAGTGACGTCTTGTGGCAGGAGGCGTGAAGTTTTCTTGCTGAATATCGGTATTTGCAACTATTGTCACGGGAATTCTTGTTTTCTCAGGGCCAGGGCACCGTTCTGACTTCTTGGAAAGGATGAACACATGCCTCTGCCAAAACTCTTGGCCACATATTGCCGGAACATTTTCTGGAGATAAACGAAATCACTGGGTGAAAAGACCGTTGCCATTGGCTATGCAAAAGGGTGGACTGGCTTCCGTTTAGTTTCTCTACTGCCCACTGTCGCCATGCATGAAAGTTTGCGCATTTACTGTAACCCCATTATAGCCTCGGCACATTTTTCGTTTGATTTCCACGATTCAAGCTGATTGAAGCTACAAAGCTTCACGCAAAGCTATACACACGACAGTGCATGAAGAAGAGCGTACGCCCAATGTCCAGAAACCAGGTGCCATGAGTTGTGATTTCTCTGTGATTCTATATCGGCAAATAACGTTGATACCATGAGACAACTTCTAAGTTGGTGCGTGACCGGAGCACTGAAGTTGGCGAGCACCTGTAGCACACTTTGAGCAGATGAACATTGCTTTGTATTTAGCAGTTAGCGATTGGCTTGGCTTTCACCAGCGAGTTCAGCATCACGAAGCCACGCTGGCCCTAGTTCTCAAAGCTTTACCAGTGAAAAACTTGAGCCCAATTAATAGTTTATGCTACGCTTCCTTTTAGTGCGCAATGTTGGAAAGCGCGCAATCTTCTGCCCCTATGGAAGACAGACGACTGTGCGAATTGGTGGGTATTCATAGTAAGTTTAGCCAAAACACGCAATTAACACAGGAAGAGATAATAAATTAGGACAGAGGCAAAACAATGAATTGATTTTTTTTTCAAAGAAAGAGGCATACGATGACTCCTACAAAAAAGAGCTCATGTATGATCAAAGTAGTTAAAAGGCGGACACCAAACGACAGCCTTCGTTGTACCAAGATATCGAAAAAAAAGCTAATCTTTTGTTGAGGACTGACTGACGGCTTGGCCAAAGACATGGCCTATACCTTAGAGATATAATATGCCACAACTATCCAAGTAATGATTAGTTTGTAACTTTTATACGACTCTGAATTTTTGTGGTAGCTATCGTTTGGCGTCCACCCATTTAATAACTAAGGAAGTGGCTTGGAATCACGGTAAATAGGGCGATTCCTGTGACTAGCGTTAGCAGTAGGTTTTTCTAAAGACCCTCTGTTGCGAGAGCGCTAGCTTTGAGTGTGGCAGTGACGTCGCGTTGCGCTGAATTGCCTTTGACTAAGCGAGGTCTACTCTACTGAGGTACCTAGGAAGCAGCGAAACGAAAATTAAGCATGTAAGCCGACATACAACGTGATAAGGGGGCTTTACCTTTCTCGGTTTGGATAAGCAAGTAACCGCTGTTTTATTTGTAGAAAATTGTGCTTTGAGAGAAATAATTATTGCGCTGACCACAGAGCCAAAGGCGCCCGACGAAATAGATATTCAAAAGAAATTTTCAGTGAATCACAAGACTGCGCCAAACGCCTCAAAACGGCTGCCAGTAAAACATTATTCAATTCGTCGTCCTCCAGCGCTTGTTTCCTCGCGCTTCTCCAGTCGCGCTTACTGGAGACTTGAGCATCAATGTCATCAAGTGCAAGCAATCGATCACTATCCTTGCATACGGTGACTTCATTCCCGAGACCAACGCAATGCAGTGAACAAAATCCATAAACACGTGTAACATTCTGACTATCAACAGGGGAAGCAACATAGAAAAGTGTACGGTCTCCGATCAAAACTATTGCATAGTAATAAGATAATCGGCATATAGCCAGCAAACACCACGACCGAACGTAATAAAGGCTTTGTCATATTTTATTTCTTAGCCGTGCAAGCACCATCAGTATGTGTACAATAACCATTCAATTTGTTGGACATTTCATCATTTGCTCAATTCATTCCGCAGAAAATGCCCGCCAATCAATTACCATAGCGACGCCATAAGTGTCATTCTTTTGACCCTTGTGCAATAAATTGGGACATCATGCAACAAAGCCTGAGAAATGGAAACAGAAGCAGGGAATGCTTCACCAGATATGCATGAAGAAAAGCGGGAGGCAAGGTTCAAGTAAATGCAAATCTGATAGAGGGCGGTGGAGATATTGCTCTAGGGAAAGTAGCCACATTTTAGACACCATGCGTCATAAACTCAAGCATAGCAGAAGTAGTGAACTGTTATGCTTCAGGTTATGACGCATAGTCTTTACAAAGTGGTACTTTGTAATGAAGACTGGTGCCGTTATTTTCATTACAAACAAAAAACTATAGGCACTTAAAAATGTTTAAACCGATTAGCTTACTACCATTTTTAGCCTACTACCTTGTATTTATTAACAGAATCAGTGATATTATGCGAACCCATATATTCCTGGGAAAGTATGAAAACAAATTGGATTTCGCAAAGATGCTAGACGCTGGACGAGACGTGGTATTGAAGACAATGTACTTTTCAGGAACGTCGTCGTAACTGTGGAAAGAGTGTCAAGCAGATGGATACTGAATGACTCAGCGTCATGATGTGTTCCCGTCATAATCACGTCATGATTCGAATGCGGACAAAATATTTTAAAGAATGTATTTAGGTGATGAATCAGCGAGGGATTTGTCCTGGAGTGGGCATAGGTGGGTAAATGTAGATGATACTGATGATACGGATCTGTTAATAAGAGTAAAAACAGGCGACAGTTTGGATGTTATATGCGCACCTAAAGACGATGCCAGGAAGAAAAAGATGAATGAAGGCAGAAAAGAAACACCTACTGCTTTCGGGAACGTCTCCTGCAGAGAGATGGACATTCGTTAAGTGAAACCTTTGTACTTGAAGATATGGTCAACAGCAGCATGCGGTCTTGGGACACACGTCTTTTTTTAATAACACCAACGACGAAGGTACGCTGATACTGCACCTCATACCTCTGATGCATCGAATGATATGTGGTTATCATTTTATGCACGAGGAGACTGCAAAAAAAGCATGAACCAAAACAAGTCTCGGGGTGTTCTAAACCTTTTCAGGTTCATTCACTCTAAGAGGTGACCTATGCGGAAGTCATAGGTCACCTCTGGGCCATCTGGCTCCACTACAGAGTGAGTAGAACAACGCAGGACCAACACCACAAAAGAAATGCGAATATCCTTACGGATTATTCTCAGAACGAAAAAAAAAATTTTTTTCACTGTAGATGGCTTCCATTATGTGCGGAAAACCAAAAGGTCAACTGAGCCAGATACACCTGCAAAATACGAATGATGACCTCCCGAATACTCAAAAACAAAAACAGCGGTACATGATTTCGCCTAGTCAAACGAAACTTGGAAGGCTGTTTTCGGCCCAGCACGAAGAAAAGTGTAAATGTTAGCACTTTCAATTAATATGTTCGATGTTCTATTTTTCTTTAGCCTGGAAATAGTCTAGCGGTTTGCAGGGAAGGACGCTTTTAAATAAAATGCAGGCGTCAACTGCAACAGTTACAGGGCAAAGAAAAATGACCATGTCTTCTTCCTTAACAAATCTAGCGCGCTTTGGTGCTTACCGTGCACCTTCAGAATATGTTATCCGTGGCCTGCAGTGAAATTTTTAGAACGCATATTCTGCCCGCCGTGTGTGATGTCACTGTTGCATAAGCATTATGTCGCATCAAAAAAGCCCCTTTATGTAAGTGCTGTCCAAAGTTGGCGTTTCTAAAGTGGAGCTCCTCCTAAATCATCTCACTCCCGGAGAGTGAGTCTCTTGAAAATGGGCCGCGTGTAACACTTCTACGCATGCAGGTGTGGGACTGGGTTCATTCATTGTGTAGGGCAGTTGTGCGCCGTACTGTTGTGAAGATCCCTTATTCTTAGTTTCAATACTAGGGGCTCTCCTATTACCTTCCGCCGCTGATCCGGATAATGCTAACTTCGCTTTCGGGCATCGAAATAAGTTTTCGATCATTGTGCTTGATTGTTACTAGTATAATTAAGGTAGCGTTAAAAAATTACTTCAAGCACTCTTAGAACACGTCATTACGATTAAGCTAAATGGTTCTACCATTTATGAAATCAGCAAATATTTATGCTCAACCAGGCAGGAAAATTCTAAATCAATTTCAGAACCCTAGCGCGCTTTCATTTCTAACAATTGGCCTATTCGTGCCTTACGGGTTACAAATATTCGCGCCTGGACTAGCATGCCAGGCCGACAACCAGGCAGACCTCTCCTGTTTCATTAAAGTCCCTCCTCCTCAATTATTCGTGATTTGCGTTAAGAAAGAAATTTTTATTCCGACTTCCTAGTGCTCGTAGCAGCGTTTGCCGATCCACGAATTTAAACTGCCATAATCTCCAATAACTTCGTCTTTATGAGTTCTCGGCATTCGAACAGCCGTGCGTCTCGTAATTAACCCGGCTCTTGTCGGACGCCCAAAGCGGCATTTTGTGCCAGCGATCTTCTGTTTCCCACCAGCGTGAATTAAGTTGCGCCGCCAAGCGTAACGATGATGACCAGCGGACCGTTTGATAAGGTTTTTAAAGAAGCAACATAAAACAATGTCGCGATGCGCTGCTCCAAACCTGAGCGGCGCCTTTTCACTGCAAACAAGCGGAAACAAATGAAACAGCTGGATTTATTGCGATGTGCAGTTTCTTCAAGCGAACCGCCGTTTTTCTTCTGGTTTCAGTTATCCCCTCACAAGTTAACCCCTCAGTTAAGCTCCAACAGACTAGGACAGGGGTGATTTAATTTCATGAGTCACAGGCAGCGTGAGGTTTTCCTATGAGGCCACGGAGCCACGATTAATAGCTAGTATACTGGTGCTGTTGAATGCGAGTCGCTAAATCTATGATTTGTGCCACCCACAATCGGGTCTTGGCCAAGCATGAGGACCCGAAAGAAACCCGCACCACGGGCATTATGCACATCAAGGCAGAGTACTTATGAAGACTAAGAAACATGAATGGGTTTGCACACTTGATAGTAGCTCAATGTCTTCACAATACCTGCAAAGTATTTAAGACGAAAATTCCTTATATGAGGCGCAAATGGTTCTAAAATAACTAAGCTAGCATGTCTAAGAAGATGTTTTATTTTTTCTTGCATGAAAGAGGAAACACTACGGCCATCGCTTTCCCGCAGAGCCGCACATACAGTGGAATCCAGAAAAGTTTCGAAAGAATAGCGGCCGCAGTCGCGCATTGCGGCTGGAGGTTCATGAATAAAGCACACTACCATATCATCGCTCTTTTGGTACTGTTTGTTTTAAGACGCTTAAATATTCTGGCGATGCGCTGTGCGACGATTACCTGGTCCATCAACTAGACTATGGTTTCAGAATCGTGTAGTTTTCACAGATTTCACTACATTTACCGCTTCCTAACGACGATTTTTGACGCCCGAAAAGCGAAGCAGCCGCATTGTGTTGCAACCGCAGGTTTCATACTGTTGCTCAACGCGGTTCAAGTCCTCTCTGAGTGCTTTAAAGTGCTCTTAGATAGCATACGCCGACGTACAGCGACGCCAGACACAAAATTATGTTGGGAAGTTGAATGATGAACCGCCCTAGCAAATCTTACAGCTTCTTTGTTTTGCTCATATAACATGTCGCTTTCACACCACAGTGTGTTTTTCGTCTTACTTCCTAAACACGACTATGCGCACGTACACACGCACGTACCCAAGCAGAGATATATCACTTGGACTTTCATTATACGCTCTGCTTGTGCAAAAAAAACAAAACGATCCACCAGACAGCCTCTCTCTTTACCTTGCGGCTAGAGGTTTTTCGTTATTTCTTTTTGCAGGCGCATAGTTGAATCCTTCCTTCGGATGGCACTCAGATTTTTTTTTTCGGGACCGTTCCTTCTTCTGTTGAAATATGTAATTATGAAAATGAAAAAACTCCATGAAAACCTGTAATCAGTGAAAACAACCCCTGATGAGGATTAACGCCATTCACAAGCAGGGAGAGAGCAACACTGTGCACAAACATTTCCGCAATAACCATATGAGAATGAAAGGGTACACTGCTGATTAGTACCGCCCTTACTCTTATACCAGAGCTGGAGAACACTATTAGTTATCATGTGGTAAGAAAGCCTAAGTTTTGCTGCTGACCCTGGACAAGACCTCAAGTGGGAATAGAATAATTATTGCATGAATGTAGAGTGCAAAATTGGTATAGGGAAAGGCTCTTGCGCTTTTCGACGCCTGAGACGCGTTTGGTTTCAAGCGGGGCTTCACCATTTGAGACCGACGCTCAGCGCGAAAGAAAGCTCGATCAGTAAGTGGAAAAAGTTGTTTTTCTAAAAGGAGAAAAAAAGCAGGCGAATCTCACAGAATCGCTACGTGGAATTTTCCAGTGAACTGCATAACACCAGTAATCCCAGCATAACACCATTGTACAAACAGCAACGGCAAATCAGTTCCTCGTGCCACGAATGTTACAGTGCCTGACAGGATCTGGGATTATAGTTGTGTTCTAATGCCTCAGTATATCTTATACCGTCTAGCTTGAACTCTTATCGGCTGCGAACGCGCATGCGCAGGTAGCACTGCCGAAACGAGAGCAGGGCAACTATGGGTGCACCTTACCAGCGCGTGGACACTGGCAGCTGCCATCTGCGGCACGTGGTTGCGATAGACGCTGCGCAATAAGGTTAGGCTCTTTTAACTAACAAGTAGCGGTGGCGACAAGCAGAAGTAAACGTGAACAAAAACGTTGCATTGTTAATGTATACGGTGAGTGAAGTTCGCATGGGAGCACTTACGTTACACACATCGTGGCTGATGATGCGCACTCAGCGCCACCTAAGGTAAGTGCGGGCACTTTATTAGCAATTATGCTCATTTAAGGGCGGAGACCGTGTTGCGTACATTGAATTTTCTACGTGCGGCAATTGCGCGCTCTGTGTGAGCCTTGCTTTAGACTGAATAACTTCAAAGTTATTCAGTCTAAACATTCAGTCTAAACTAAACATTTTGACAGAAGTGCCTGCCTGGCTGGTTTCACAAGTGAGAATAAACTGTGCCACCTCTCCATCCAAAACTATTTTAGTTTAAAAACCCAATGTTTCACAGCCCTCTAAACTCCTTCTTCAGGGGTCACATGGGCTGTGGGCTTGCGTCTGTAAGTTCATGTTTGTAAAAAAGATAGGAGTGCACAGCAGTGGAGGGTGTCTGAGGGAGGCCAGGACTTTGACATTTGGGTGTACGTTTGCGAGTAACGGTTCCGAGCTGTGCGAGGGCTACCCCTGGCATCATTTCTTCTTCTCGGACCTGCGGAGCGAACTCCTTGCGCGAACTCGGAAGGGCGGTTGCCTTTTATGTGGTTTAAATTATTTGGGCTGTTTTGAATTTTCCAAGACTCCAGTAAGACCCTTTTTCGCTAAGTTGCTTCTGTTTCAAAGACTCTGGTTTCTTTGAAGATGATTCTATGATCTGCGTCTTTGGAATGTTCGGCAACAGGGTTACATTCGTTCGTGAAGTTGCACACATCGTTTTTATGTTGTCGAAATAATTCTGTTAGCTTTCTCTTTCGGAAGGTAAGCTCATGTAGTAAACAGAACAAGTATATTGTAAACAATGCCTTGGGCTCGTTCTTTCCGTGCCTGATCCTTGGCAACAGGTAAGAAATGCGCTGCCCGTGGTAGCAGGCTTGTACGCTACTTGGAGTTCTCCTTTCTCAGGATAAAGGCCATAGTTTCCCTGGCTCCCAGGATGTAAGGAAGTGTGACTATTTTTGCGGTGGGGCTAATTGTTTGGTTGGTTGGTTTCTCTGCGCATGTTGTTTTCGGTGGCAGGTCTATGTTGCGAATAATATTTTTGGGTGACCACTTACGAAGGACTTCTTGTATTTAGTCCTGATGAGTTTTAAATAAAAAATGTTTAGTTGAAGTGTTGCAGTTTGCTCTAAATACACAATGAACACATTTTTGCCGCACACAGTTGAAAGGGTGTCGATCATGTAGACAAGAATTGGTTGCTGGAGCTTACGTTTATCAACGCGTGAAAAAAGAACGTTAAATTTAGGACCTGTTGAGACAATAGGGCTGCAGCGAACAGAAACTAAGGGCGACCGTTGCGTACATTGTCAAGAACTTTCCCACTGAAATTTTAAAAGGAAAGCTAGTGATTTTCAAAATATGGAACAATCCTAAGTGGATAAATATATCTGTTGTTACGATCCCGATTATTTGAGCACGATAGCACATCACAAAAGGTTTATGGGGGAGCGCTTTACTTGCGAAGAATGCAAAAAAAAAATATTAAGAGGACGTTTGAGCCTCGCCTCACGAGCGGACGCGATAGCGGCTTTGCCTTATTTTTACTTTTCAAAATTACTACATCAGTCCAATTCCCTAACTCACTACTGTCATACACACCACAACGCGTTCACTTGGTGACCCTCTAACACGTTTCCAACAAGGACCTTTTGCAACAACCCACTGTGGGTGCAACCATGTCGGAAAAAGAAAGACCCTTTGTGGCATATGCTTTGCCTCCCGCCTAGCACGCACAGGGTGTGAGTTTTTTTTTTCTCGAAACTTTTGGCATTTTTTTCGACTGACAAAGGACGACAACCGACTCAGCTTTTTGAGCAAAACGAGCTCTCTGCGCTCTTGCATAACAGCATCAGTATACGTAGATAACCGCATGGAATATGTGCATCACGCTTAAAGAAATAGGCACACTACAGTGCACATGTTATTATGAATGCAGTACCCTCAGGTAACCTGTATGTTAGGTTTTTTCGTATTACAATCTTTACTACGCATGAAGTCATGAATGTGCTGTTAAGGTGATTGCAACCCCAGTCTTCTGCACTGAGAAACGTGGTAGTGGCAGAAGCTATCAGGCTGTCTGCAGGGCTATCAGGCTGTTGAAATTCAGAGGCGGCGACGTGCATAGAGAAGATCTATTTTATACAAGGATCAGACAAAGTAGCGGGCACTTGCCGGGCATTGTTTATGGTTTGCATGGCTTTTAGGAAGCTCTGTCAGAACGTCGTAAGTGCTGCAGCAACTTTCTGCTCGATATATGGCATGATGTTTTTTTCGGCTGGAGTAGCAGAATGATTCTTATATATTTTACATTACCAGCATTCTTCAGACTTTGTGAGTAAATTATTGTCCACACGTATTGCACATATTTGCGATATAGATATCATATGTCATCGGTATGCTAAGTTAGGTCGAAGCTGCTGATATGAGAACAGAAGCCACTGAAATAGAATGGGAAACTATGGCAAAAACACGGATCTTCCTGAACGGCAAAACTGTTATGGCCACTACTCTGCTCAACTAGTTACAAGGATTTAAGACGCAACATTTATAACAAGAGATATATGCGTCAAAGCCGCATTGGAATTTATTGTTTGCTTCAAAATAAAAAGTCTGGAGTGGAAGAAGAAATGAACTATGAAAAACTAAATTTTGTTTGATGACGCGTCATGTTTCTGAGTCCTGGCAGCTGTTAAACATGAGGCATCCAAAATTCACGCCACTAAACCTGCGTTGTTGCTTGTCGGTAATAGTACCGGGTGACATCTTATTTCCAATGAGATTTATAATATATTCGGGAAGCGTGAAGCACACAAAATTATTAACGCATGCACCTGAAATAAACCCTGGCGAATGTCATCCCCTAACGAAGCATCCTGGATTTCTGCGTGCATAGCACGTGCACGCAAACTCCGCCAGTGGTAATAACGCGTTCAACGGCTGCACTGCTAGTCCGTGACAACTCAAGCGGTACCTGGAAGGCCAGTAGCTTGTGGAAAGAGCCTGAGGTGCATTTTTTATGGGTTTTAACGTCCAAAAGTGAATCAGGCAATGTATGAGAAATGCCGCAGTGTAGGGTTCCGAAAATATTTGCCACCTGGGGACCTTTAACGTGCACCGACATAGTACAGTACACGGGCCTCTAGCATTTCGCCTCCATAAAAATGCGACTGCCGAAGCCGGGACCCAACCCGCGTCTTTCTGGTCAGCAGCCAAGCGCCAGAACCACTGAGCCACCGCTGTGGCTCAGGTGCACTTCCAGAGCCGAAACAGTGCGGACGGGTATCTTCTACTAAAGCACCGTTTAGAGGGTGCTTCACCTAAGATTTTACACAATTTTAAAAAGAGGATTTTTGAGTTAAAGAGCGGTTTTTCGGAATAGCGTTCTTGGCTCTGTAGTACATCAGAATACAGGGCATGCTAACTAGCAGGATTGTTATCTACTATCGAATAGTTAACTTTTAACTATTACTTCTAGGCTCCTTGATTATTGAGAGACATCTTGATTTCTGTAAGTAATATCTATATCAGTCTTTAGAATTTTCAAAACGCCCTTACCCTTGGTACTGTGACCCGACAGATTTTGGCTGTTCGGAAGAGTTACGTACAAAGGAGAGGTTGGTTTGCCTGCAAGATTTTCGAAAGCGCAAGTATTTTGGCGCGCTTGCAGCCGATATTTTTTGTGCCATAACGCCGTCTGCTACTAGGTTTTCGGATTCTTAAAAGTTATATGGATATTAGTTACGGTGAACTACACAACAATCCATAATTAAGGAGCCTGAGAGTAGTAGTCAAAATGTTTTATATTCGTTATTGATAAACCATCCTACTAGTTAGCACGTCTTAGCTGCATTCTGATGTGCTACAACACTGGTAATGGTATGTAGAAAAGAGCGCTCTTTTAACTCACAAAGATTATTTTTAAACATTTCGTTGTATTAGGAGAAACAGCATGTGTAGGATTCGTCCTTCTTTGCGGCCTTTTCCGTGTAGAAACTGAAATGGTTAGTTTTTGTTTCGTGGACAAATGGTGGTGCGTACTTACCCAAAGTAGCAGCCTTTGCTACTTAAGACTGGACACCAACAAGGCCGTAATGTGATGTCACTTTAATCATTACGCAGCTTGCTTATACTTCGGCACAAAATGCGTGAGCTAAAAGCAGCTTGCTGCCAGAAACCTGCATACTGTACACAGGAGCTGGGATGAAGAACTACCTTTAAAATAATGCGGCAGAAGAATTGCACACGTGCATTTTCATGCCAACCAGAATTGAACGTCTGAACAAGCGGTTCGAAAAGGTTTTTCGGGGAGGTGAAGACGATTAAAAACATTATTTTGCGATTTGTCATTGTACTCCGTCACGTGCCTCCCGCGGCTCTTATCTGAAAAAAATAAGTGACGTTATGACACTCGCTGCCCCGCGTGATTCATATCATGGCACGGGGGAGTTTACAGGGCAGAATCACTGATACACTTTTTTCAAATTCCTAGCTCCCCTGCTGTCGGCTTTCGTCATGAAGCATTGACAGCGTGAAACAAGATGCTTCAATATTGCAACGTGTGAGGCTTTCGCAAAAGCTTCATTTCTGCAGACACACCTTAGTATACGTTTCTAAAAAATTATGAACTGCGAAGTCGGTAAAGATGTTGTTTGGTCTTGATGTCATGTTAGACATGTAAAAACGGTTAAAGAAAAACTAGCACGAAAAACCGCTCTTATAGACAGGACGGGCGCTTACTACTCAGTCGTTGCTCCTTGTTCCGCTTGCATGATTAGGAAGAATTAAACAATGAGTGGAGAAGAGAATAGCGACTCATTTTCCAAGAAGAACGCCATCAGAGACGGAGAAAGCAACAGCAAAATTCTCCACGAGGCCCCCTTCTCTGTTGTGCTGTTCATGGCGCAAAGACGAGACCGTGCTAAAATAACAGAGCCTGAGGACACCATCTAAAAGTAAAAACAAATCAGTACCTTTATGTTAGACCACTGGAAAAACAAAAAAAAATATTTATTGTACACGCTAAAAGCAAATGGGACAAAGAGATACTGATTTTTGGAGCGTATTTTATTGTGCATATACGAAAAAATTGTAGGCACAAATTTCAGTATCCTTTTCATAAGGAACGATTCTATGAAGGACACATGTTGGAAGGTCTTTGGACCGCTTTTCCGGCCATCTTTTTCTCAATAAGTCGGTTGTGCTTTTGTCCTGGATTTCTCTATATGTGTCTTTGTCAGTGATTTGTACCGGTGTTTTTAACTGCGCACAAATACTTTTTTTTCTGCTTTGAAGCCTTCCATCCTCATCGACGCTGCCCTGCTAAGATGATATACTTTCAGTGTTCTCCACATGGCCACTTTTTTAGTTTGGTACTGAACTACTTATCTTTCACCTTCTTGCTTTCATTATCTCAGGCTTAGTTCTGTTTGATTAAAACAAGCCATTGATGATTGATACATGCCATGCTTTTTCTCGGTTGTATGATTTGTTCTCGGTGACAGTTTCTTTCTAAGAACGGGTCGATGGATGGGCCTGCAAATATGTGCTTTACCGGCTGAGCCAATGAATATGCCTTCAACGTCTGTTTTGTGTATGTGCGCTGTTCAGACGGTTCTAAACACGGTTCTAAGACGGTTTACACTACAACGCAGGCATCACAAGCCACTTGGACGCACTTCAATATCCACTTGATTTTCTCTGAGCAATTTCTTTGGAGGACTAAGGAGACTGTCAGGGTTTGTTTGCAATTCTCTACATACCGCTCTAAATTTAATGCCTGAATCGTGATAGAGCATTCTAGGCAATCTCAAATAAGCAAAGAAGAGAGAGAATGAGCAGTATACGTTTCAGAAGAGAGAGAGGAGGGACTTGCCACGGTTTCTCTAGACGTAGATGATCAGAAGGAGGCTGGTGATAACTATAACAGAAATTTCCAGGTTGCGACTCAATACAGCATTAAAGATTCCTTCTCTTCTGAGACTTGCCAAGTCGTACGTCTGCTGAGATGAAAGAAATTGACGCTTCAAGAATATGAGCATGGGTTACTCGGTGTATAGATTGAAGTGCTGACTGCAGTGATTAAAATAATTTAAGTCCGAGTCGCCGCTTCACGAAGGCAGTTCGTACCCTTGTGACTTCCCACCCCCTTTTGTTCTTTGCGAGGCATGCACACCTTCTCTATGCTAAATGTAGCACTCGCTCTTGATGCTACCGTTGCTGAAAGCATTATTACTAGCCGCCAAAACCATTTCCCACGCTACGCAGCTTTTGGGATAGCGCACTTGGTAAAATGCGAGCTTTCTGGCAAGGGTGTTATTACGTCAAGCTCCCCAGTTCGCGGAGCCGAGGCAGCTTTCGAATCGCTTACAAATGGTTGAAAATAAATAAATCGCTTAAAAATACACTGAAAATGACTCTATCTTTTTATAATTTTTTTGCAGAAATTTATTTCTCAAAGCTTTCTACTATTTTCATAAATTTCCGTCAGTAATCTCTTAGCGCATTATGATCTTTTAACATTAATAAAAACGATTTACACATAAAGATCTAGTCACTTTTGGCGGACACGCATAATGCTGAATACCGAGATTCAACAACATCGAAATTGAAATCCTGGCTTAGGCAGCCTACTCACACCGATGGGCAACACAGCCTCAAAACTTAGCGGGCGAATTGTGCTGGTGGTGAATAACTTCTATTAGAGAGAGTGACTGGGAGACTGACCCTCTTGGGCTGAGTCTTCACTCGAGGGCTCCGACAGCATCTGATATATTGCGAGAGCGCGGGATAAGCCGCTCATGACCGCCCAAGCTAAAGCTGGACAGAGCGGATTGCCATGAGGAGGCAGTTGGTTGTGGTATAGGTGGTTGCCGAGGAAAGAGGGGGGGGGGGGGAGGGGCACTATTACGTTTAGTGGTATAGATTTGGTTGGGCGCTGCTGCATGGCGGGCATTGACAGGAGTATTGAGAGGGGGAGAAGGCGTGCTTGTAGATGAGGTTCGGGAATGAGTTCGTCTGTAGCTGCTCGGTGGTTATTTTTAGCTTTCTCCAACCCATGGAGGTAAAGTCGTGCTATGTGAAAGTAGAATGTTGCGTGCGTGCGAATTATTATGTGTGTCTTAGGGCTATCACCCGACTCTTTCCACGATTGTCCATTTCTTCATCCTTATAATCCTCCCTTTCTTATTATAGAGAATTACTCGATGGCAGTTGACGGGACATATGCAGTCATTCCTGTTCTTCTGGAGACGTTCGGAAGTTTACTGATTGAAATTTGGCTACGGGGCAGCAAACTGTTCTGTGCAAAGTTCACCGGAGCTAGCTGCACGTATCGCTTCTTTCGTCCAATAAGTAATTGGCCACTTTAAGTTTCAACCTACAAAGAGCTTTAATACTGTGAATGTCCGACTCCAGGCGAGAAGCGCTACTATTCATAATTTCGGCATCACAACCACCCTTGGTTTACGCTACTTCTTTACAGTTTTATGAAATCGTTTGTATCCTGGCCTACAGAACGAACTAGACAGTTTCATCCACTGCCTTCACCCTAGGTCAAACTCGCGACATGAACGCTGTCGGCTCTGAATTGTACGGACATGGAGAGAACTGATATTTTTGTTCTGACTGATGTTGAGCACCGGTTCACATAAACCTGATGCTCGGAATACACCAGCTTGAATGAACGAGACCTTATTATATCAGTTCCTAGACTCAATATGAAAATAATCCATTCATTCTTAAGATAATTTGAGGCAAACGTTTTTTTTAAGATTTTGTAAGGAAGCTAACAATGTGGAAAAAGAAACAAATTTGAGTTTTGTATGCGTGATGAAATACAAAAATATTGTTTCCTGAAAATGCGACAGATCAACGTTTATATGAAAACGCTGTACATAGCGAGCAAAGTATTACGGCAACGAATGACAAGGAAGGCTGTCTGACAAAAAAGCCTAAATATTATCAGCTCTTTCCAAACAGCGATTCGTTTTGCCAGAACTCGGCATTCCAGACAGCAGAAACTATGAAAGAAACAACCCGTCGACATCGGCTGCTCGGGTCAGTGGGTCATTCGTGCCGTTCCATAGTGAATTCTGATTGCAACGTAGCGAATGAGGGATGAAACACGGAAGAAATCGCCTCGACATTACTGTATCCCTTGATGAACAGAACTCAGAGCAATTAACGGCGGCGAAAAAGTGAAAAACATTCAGCATAGTTGTTCCGGAAAGTTTTTTCCTTCTCACTATGAACAGACGTACGCAAAGCGAGCTAATACGGAGCGTTAAGAGCAGGGAACTGGGTGAGTTGGTGAGGTTCAAGTTCACGGAGCGAATAAGACAGAAAGAAGGAGACGTACACACGATGAGCGTTGGCGTATATTGTAGGCCCGTCACTCCTTCCACCAAACAAGTATAATGAAGTCTGCACAGACTAGAGCATACCCAACCATTCTGCACAAAAGCATTTTTGATCGGCAGACCGTTTATTAACGTAATTTTTCACATATTGTGAGATTTTACTATAATAATCAATATATCCGCAGATCAGCGGACGGCTCTCTTGCATTTTTTATTCTTGTAACGTTTTTGATATCGTCAAAGGCGTTAACCATTGGTTTTTTATAGCAGATTTAACTGTTCGATGCGATCGATGAAAACACGTTAAATGAAGGATTTTCTTTATATTAGAAGAATGAACCATTAGATTCAATATTTCCATAAGTGTGTTTTACAATTTTCTGAGTCCCAAACTTTTGTCTGAGAATGTTGCACATGAACGAGCCGCGCGAACGCCCTACCTCCATACTGCGCCCTCTTCAATGTAAAGGCCCTCTGTGGTTCTTCTGTAGCAGTACTATCTTTGCAAACTCGGCACGCTAATCGTGCCTTCGATTTATACAGGCAGAAGATTCTCCCGTCAATCTGCAAGTTCAAAGTTCCACCGTGGAGAGCCTTAGGCAGTTTGTAACTTGATCCCCAGTAAAGCTGTATATATATAAAAAAAAACCGAACTGCAACTCACAATACCGGACAGGGCCAGTTGGAGTTTCGTGTTTGTTTGCGCACGATGCCGAGAAGTTGCTCTCTTCCGGTGCTTGATTTATGGTTTATGTGGCTTTATGAATTATGAAACGTAACGCACTGTGTGTAACGTACTAACGTAACGTAGTAGTTTCTCGAGCATTGCATTATAAAATAGAGAGCAGACATAAAAAATGTGTGCACAATTTCTAAATATTGTGCATGCTCTATGCTGCAAGAATTTTTTTAAGGTGCAGATTTTAATAAAACAGGTAGAGAACTATAAAAGAGCAGAACAGCATACAGCCTCAACAAATCATGTTCATGATGGTAACATAAAACATGGGCGTGGATGGAGTGCACTGTTTGCTTCTTTGCTCAAAGCTGGCTATATTTCGGTGCTTTTATGTGGTGTTAGTTGGCTCATGCAAAAACTGAACCTGAAATAAGTATCTAGCCTTTCACTGGGGGAGCGGTAGTGCACCGTGTCTAAATACCTCGGGAGATAGTAGTGGCACATAAGTTTGCCAAATTAAGCACATAGCTAGTGAACCAAGGCGGCGCATTGCTTTCGGGTAAGGAAAATTTCAGTTTTCCTAATTTGTCATCTTTGTTTTAATGATAGGGATAGTTTACTTATTTTCTGTGTTTTTATTACATATAGTTATTTCGACAGTTCAATTAAAATAATACTTATTTTCTGTGTTTTTATTACATATAGTTATTTCGACAGTTCAATTCAAATACTATTGTTGCTAGTTAAATCAAGTCCTGTTGTCTTGCCTTCGTCTTCTTTTTAAGCTTCTGTATCTTGGGTGAAACTATTCGAATGATCTGGATATTTAACCCTGTCTTGGTGCATCTTGATCTCTTGTTGTTTGTGCCTGCGTCCTTGTTTAGAGTCACTACCATTGACAAGCACCAACTATCGTCGCATATCACCCACAACGAAGCTTTAAATGTCTTCTAGTATGGGCGTCCCGTCAGTTGCGTCAATTGATTTTGTCCTGCCATCATGGTTAATACCCCGCATTTATTGGGGCCTCATAGCTGTTAGCTGGAAAGTGAAAAACATCTACAACGGAATAACACTATTAACCAAGACGGCATCAGCATCTCCGCATGGCATTGTCTCGAGGCCTTCCTTTTAGGTGCATCTTCCACTTCTTCCTATAATTGCATCCCCCAAGAGCTCAGCAACAAATATATCTGTCTATTCCTGTGGATTAAAGTTTCGTCCAAACTTCTTGAATCTCCTCGACGAGCCTTTCTTTAGGCAGCTTGTGCCACTTTTAACAATTCTGAAAGTTATTTTGCGCAACCAACTAAGACTCTTTCTGAGAAAACAGATCCTCTAGGCCGGGTTGTCAAGACGGCATTTTCTCTGTCATTTCAGAGCGAGTACTCTTTACAATTGAAAAAAACACGCACCTATCTCGTCGCCTGCACGAATGCGAATCTAAATTACGTAACTACGAGGGCAGGGCATAAGAGGAAAGGTCAGGATACAAGCTTTCTTGATCGCAGTCCCGGCCTTCACACACTCTTTTCCATGTACCGTGCTTTGAATTATATGCTTTAGACGAAAAAACAATAAGAGTAGGCTATAGATCTGTTCATGTTTTTCTGCCGCTGAAGCCTGCATGGCCCGCAGTCAATATGGAGAGGTAGAGAATGGGGAAGCAAGTATGACAAAAACGCGACTAGTAAGGTTGAGTAAATGTGATCATGTATACGGGTAAAATAGCCAAGAAACTTGTGATAAATAATCTACATCACAACAAAAAATGCTACACTATATGTACGTTATTCAGCTTTAATAAATTGATACACCGGGAATTTGTTTCAATCTTAGCAGGAATTTCTAATGTGTAAATTTTATGACGCTGCGGTTTGTGCAGGAATATTGTTCTCACAGCGGGCAATACGTCTTGAGTAAAAGGTTGTCAATATTATACGTATATCAGCTATGATTAGTAATTTTAATTTTTTGTTTTAGGCACAGTATGTCCTTGCTGAGTAGAAGACATTCAACAGCATATCCAGCATATCCAGACCTTATAATAAAATCTTTATATCTGAATTGTGGCTCGAGATATCGAATTGTTAATTCGTTCTTCATTTTGAACGGAGACAAAAATAGACGCTCGACGTGCGCGGTAATTGGCGCAAGCATGATTGAAGCCGTGGAAATTTTAGGTCAATTTAGAGAGAGGTATGCATCTTAATAACAGCATAACTCGTTAGATGCTCCCGAGCTAGCCACTTCAAAGGCGTGTTCATGTACACGCATGCTAAACCAGGATTTCGCTCTTTTCCTGTTTCTTGGACAAGACAATAACAGCTGTATACCTAGAAGAGCGCGCCGACGAATCCCCCCCCCCCCTCCTTGCTTTTGCACTTTGGACACTGCTTCGGGCACGTAATTTATTACCGAAACACTTCCTCGTTTCTTCAGTGTTGCGGCTCAGCGTACGGAGCACCTCGTATACCTCCTCATGTTGACGTGCTTTCTCCGGCGAGAGAGAGGAAAAAGGAAGGTCGTCCCTACTCTCGAGGGAATCTCCTTGCTGTTCTTGGCCTCTAAACTGTTTCCCCAGCTCCAAGTGCAAGCTATACTACTTCCGGCACCGATGGCAGGCACGTGTCGGTATCTGCTTGTTTTGCTCGCATAATGTGCTCGACATCTAGAATCTCAACATGGATTTAGAAATGTGGGAACTGTGTTTGCCTGCCATTCTGAATGCATCTTATTGCCTTTTATAATATGGCGCTCTGAAACCAAATTTTAAAAAGGTGATTATTTATTTGCAGTTACCTAACAGCATGTTAGCAATCACGGAAACAAATGTCCGCCACATCGCACAGACTACCAGCCCTGGCCACATTGCCATATATTTTTTGGCATTTAAGAAAGAATACGTGGAGGTGAAAAGAAGCCATCTTCAAGTTGGTTCTGCTGCAGTACTAAAAGAGGTAAGTTGTATTTCTACGCTAAGCTTGTTTTACACATTTTCATCTACACAAAAACCACGTGAGAATTTCGCGACCTAACCAAAAATCAATTGTCTCTTCAATAGTTGAGAGACCTTGTGCTCAGAACCTTTAGCAACTATTATAGTTTTGGATCTAGTCCAGAAGAACGAAAGGGAATGATACAAAGCAGGTAAGCAATAATGAAGGTTGTAGAAAGGGCTAATATAGAAACTTAACGTTTAGGAGTTAAAAAAGAACAATGACATGGGCCATAGTCTTGAGCTCGAGATTATTTTAGAATGAAATTATCATGTGCAATGAAAACTTGAGTTTTAGCTAGTTTTTTTTGCCTGTTGCTCTGAATAACAAGTTGCCATAATGGCGGGAATCTGACGCGCAATCTTGGGCTATGCAACTCAATATCCAGCCACTAGGTCACCGTTGCATATAGACTGAAGAAAAAGATGCAGTGGATGCGCTATAAAACTCAATATAGCGTTGTATTCAAGGTTTAGGAAATACGTATTCGCTTAGTGAGATGTTTAGGAGAATCGGGGCCGCCGCGGTGGCTGAGTGGTCATGGCGTTTGGCGGCAGGCCCGAAAGACGCGGGTTCGATCACGGCCGCGGCGGTCGAATTTCGATGGAGGCGAAATTCTAGAGGCCAGTGTACTGTGCGATGTCAGTACACGTTAAAGAACCCCTGGTGGTCGAAATTTCCGGAGACCTTCACTATGGCGTCCCTCATAGCCTGAGTCGCACTGGGACGTTAAACCCCATGAACCACCACGTTTAGGAGAATCCTCGAGGGTAAATTAGATTTGTAAGAAGGGAGTAATTACTTCCTTATTACGTTTTCTCTTAAGTGTTTACACAGATCAAAATTATCGTCACCGGTTAGGAAACGAAAGAACAGCAACAATTTGATGACACTATGAAATATCATTCAATGGCTGCGCGTCTAACGCGAGTGCTCCATCCTGCGCCACTGCCCGCTTTGCTGTTGTCCTCTAAGTAGCTTGACCTGCTCCCACCGAGCTATCGTCCCTGTTTATTTTTTTATTTAGAAGCATGACCCGATAATGTAGACGGTCAAGAAAGGGTTCTTTTGCCTTTCATGATGCCATCTGCACCGTAAGATGAATCCTTATTTAATTCTCCATTGGAAGCATGTTTAATCATCACGTTTTCAAGGCACGAAAGTAGGAGAAAGTTTGAAATTTTCTTTGCTATCCTTATGAGATATACTATAAAATATTTTTTTGCAAAGAGACCACCGTTATGTTGAAGTGAGCCAGAAAAATGGAACATTATAAACGTGACTGATTTCTAATGCGAATTTCTCTAAATTAGGTTTTGTTACGTGAAAACAATTTTTCGCGTGCTGGTGTGTCTGGCGACACCATAATACCAAGTTATTTTTGGAACTAAGAAAGTGGACCCTGAAAAAAAAAAACGTGCTCCAGTTTAGTCTGGCTTGGTTAAGTCGGTGCTTGTCGAGAACCATGACCTCTTTTAAGAAAAGACGACAAAGCTTACAATAGCATGTAGGAAGGAGGCGGCAATAAACGGCTTCGATTTCAAAGTGGCGCCTTCCAGCACTGAGAAACACCAGCATCGCTACAGAACTGATGCCTTCCACCGGCGGCTGAATAATGTCGGCAGTGCTTTTCTCGTGGTCCCGCCAACGAGAGCGCAATTTCGTTTGTTTTATTGTGTGTTTTGTTTCGGAATTTATTTTGCGCGAAATATTGACCTTTATTGCTGCACTCAACAAATCAGAATAAGGCTAAGCATTATTTTCATCTTCTTGCTCTGAAGGTTTTTTTGTTTTCAAATTTCGATCCTAATGTAAAGCAGCACGTACTTTCAGGCGCTCTTCCTGTGAAATGATGACAGCTGGTTTCTACTTCTGGTGACAATAGAAACAGCCGACACCTTGGTGGATCTTTCTCTAAATTTGTGTGTTCAGCTATACAGAATCCATATTTTAAATTAAGTTTTTTTTCTATATAAGGCCGCCCAAGAACGACAAGCCTGCCGCAATCAATCATTTGGCGACACCTAATGTATTAGATTCCTTTAGAAGAACCCAGCTAGGCTTTTGGGTGCAGAGCATTGAGTAAGTTAGCATCATTTGCTAGGTGGAGTCAAACTTTATCAAGTAATATTAGCTGCGGTCAGCATTTTCAAAGCATGACAACTTTGTAAAGCAGCTAAATGCTTAAACGCAATTTTAATTAGCGTAATTATTCATCATGTGCGAGGGTGCAAAAGAGAGAGGAAAGTATATCCCGCATTTTGGGTTACACACACTAATGTTTCATAAAAACGGTTACATTCACACAGTGGTACCGAAGCTTCCTATATACAACAATTATGAACAAATGCAGTTTTGTACCACAAAGAGCTCATGAGCGCAATTTTTTTCATATATTGTAAGATTTCCCATAACTCTGAATGTATTTGCAGATCTCCTATCGACAATATTGCATTTTTTCTATTAACGTTACTGCTATCGTCAAAACCATTGCTCATTGGTTTTTTATTGCAGTCTTAACTTATCCATGCGAGCGATGACAAAAAATTAAAAGGAAATTTTTTTGCACACAAAAGAAGAACTGATTTCTATAATAAATTCTTGCAGTTTTCTAATGTTCAAAATATTTGTTCAGAGATGCTGAACTTATGTAAAAGCTCTTGTATCCAAAACATGGCTCATCATGCCGTTTATTACAGGAACCAAAGTATGCCGACATTTCTGGAAAATTAGCTGTAAATTGGACCTACGTAATTTCCTAGAAAGACAAACAGTAAACATGACGTACTGATACGTATTGAACTAATTGACACATTTCTACTCTCAAAATCTTACATTGCTCATTTGCCCCTCTATTTTCTCTGGACACCTTACGTACGGCGACTCAGTATGGATACCACGAAACACACCAACCTGAATAAGATCGAGATCTTGCAGGATCAGCAGTGCCCATCATTAGTAATATGCCAAAATGACTCGCGAAGTGCACACCTATCCCATCAACTCAAGATATTCCTGCTAACTGGTTATGCAACGTTAATAAATAATTACATCAAGCAAAAAACCTCCGTTGGGAAACTGCTCGACACCACCGCGGTGGCTCAGTGGTTAGGGCGCTCGGCTACTGATCCCGAGTACCCGCATTCGAACCCGATTGTGGCTGCGGCGATTCGATGGAGGCGAAACGCTAAGAGGCCCGTGTGCTGAGAGATGTCAGTGCAGGTTAAAGTTACCCAGGTGGTCTAACTTATTCCGGAGCCCTCCGCTACGCCATCTCTTTCTTCCTTTGTTCTTTCACTCCCTCCTTTATCCCTTCCCTTACGGCGCGGTTCAGGTGTCCGCCGAGATGAGAGACAGATACTGCGCCATTTCTTTTCCCCAGCAACCAGGTTGTAAATTTTTAGGTTGCTAGAGCACGCTGGAAGAATAACGCCATACAGGAAAATCAGACCGCTGCGATACAACCCGCCGTGGTATCGTCCATTTGGCAGGTTCAGTTATGGAGACGAAAGGTTAAAGTACCGGTTACCTAATATGTCAAACAAATTGCATTTATTAGATATGCATGTTGGTCCAATTTAGCCCCATTGATAGGAAAAGGACTGCCTCACTAATTAGCGTGCCTTTCTAACTACAATTTGTCTTACTTCTATCTGGTGTGCTGCTGTATTGATGTCATGTGATGTATTCCAATAGTCTTCGCAAAGCACAATATACCATGTTCATCTTGGTTCTACCTTTTTTCTTTCTCCCAACCTCAATGTTCAGTTTGTAAAGTATGCTACAGTTTGAACTTTGACGCAGATTAGTAATTTGCATTGTTAATGCAATTGCTTCACAACTTCTGACGGTATTTTATTATTTGGATACCTTAATACAGAAGAGACTGTCCTTTTTCATGTTTTTCACGTCCTTTTTTTCGTTTCTTAAGGAAATTCCTTTATGTGTGTATTATTTCCTGGAAAGATGCCGATGCTACGGCCGTTTTAAGTAGGGGTGTTGTACTTTTCAAGCAAGCGTTCCTGATGGCTTCTTCACCACGCTCCAAGCATCAAGTACGGTGCTGAATAACTTTGGGGATTGTAATTTGAACCAGTGTTGGGTGCAAAAGTATTAAACACGAAAATTTATACAAATTCAGAGCAAACAACACGACTAGATTGAAGGAAGAAGGTGAGACCGGCTCTATTAAAATAGTTTTTTGGTTAAATAGAGAACATAGAAATTTGAATATGTTTAGTGTGTGCAGCGCAATGAATTGTATCGTGCCAACAGAGTACTTTTAGAGATATTAGCTGCCAGCCTGACAAACTGTAATTTTCTAACAATTTAAATCTGTGAAATTGCATTGCGAAGAAAGGTATTTCTTAGCGCCTTGCATATCCGCTTCAGTCACGAATTATCATGCAAGAGGAACAAAATTCTTAGATTTTTGGTGTTATCTGGAGAACAAGCAAAGCTTTCTCTAAGAAAAGCTCCACGCTCAGAGATTTTCAATTGTACAGTTCCTGATATGTCTTGGTAAGTGCGCAACACGGTTTTGAGCACCTCAGTTGTATTTGCTTTACCTGAGTTTTTTTCCCAAACATTAGAATGTGGAACCAGCTCCCCAGAAAATGAACAGCTTAATAGGCATACCCATGACAATGGCGTCATGTCGGTGTATTAGCGATCTCGGTAACTAACTATTTTACCGCAAATTCTTGCTCTCTGAATGCACGGCTCTTGGTTTTCGGAAAGAGGGACCACTCTGTTCTGCGGAAATATTAGGCTCCACCGAATAGGAGGCGTTTTGTGTGTAGCGAGAACATTAATGACCGTAATAACATCGCGATAGAATATGAACAAGGGTCAAACATTTTCTCTTGCGTTTCGCTGTAACCCTCTCTTGTAATACACAGAATTACGCAAAGCTGATCTAATACCGTAACTTAAGTACTCGCTGTAGCTTCATCAATTTTTCAATATTGCATGAAGAATTACGCTAAAAACGTTTAGGAAAACCTGCACACACTACATCGTACCAAGAAACATCATTCGCGTCAAGTGGAGAAAGCCCGTTGCCTCAATCCCAGTCGATCTGTAATTCTGTAGCGGTCGTAAAACAAAGGTTGGTAAAATTGACCAACCCCATCCTACAACTTGCTGTGCGATATGAGCACCGAGGTTGGTCAGCACCTTAACTAAAGTGGCTGTTTGGGCTTGCTGGTCTGTGAACATGGTTAAAGAATGCAGCGCGAAAAGACAAGGACAAACGACGAACTGCACACGAGAAGTGCAGACGAAGAAGCGCAGCGCCAGTCCTGTGCACTTCTTTAGTGCAGCCTGGTCTCGATTTCATACCCCGCAGATATGTTACGTGCAGTCCCTTCTTGATAGCATAAATATTCATTTCACTGATGTCAGCCAAATATATAACAACTCCTCATCTGTCCAGATTGAATTCGATGACATTTTTCCATCGAATGCAAAGCTGCAGCCCTTCCCGCTTCTTCAGGGTCTATTGCAGGACCACCTAAGGTCCTTTCCCTCTCATGTTCTTATTACTACCGATGCCTCGCAGGATCGCGAAAAGGCAGGTGTGGGAATTTTTTCACCTTCACTGGATTGGTCTTTTTCTCTCCGTCTTCCTGACTTCACTCCAATTTTTCTGGCTGAATTATTAGCAGTAATCCAGGCCTTACGAAAATTAGAATCAACCGTTTCCCAGGTCATAGTTATGACAGACTCTGTCCATTTGCTCTTCTTATCCTCACCCACTGACTCTCGGCCATTACGCCTCTTTAAGTTCCTGATTCCGCTCCATCTAAATTCGGTAAGGTTGCTTTGGGTACCAGGTCACATGGGCTTTCACTTAAATGAGGTTGCAGATTCCTTACCAAGAGCCTCTCTCAGCGGCCCAATTGTTGCTGTCCTACCATCGTGTGCATATACAGCTGCGGTGAGGTTTCGCAGCTACACATTATTTCAGGAATTTGCTGCCTCGGCTCTTACATCATCTCCCGAATATGAGCATCTTCTGCACCCTTGGAGTAGCAAAGACTGGCGCTCACGCAGACTAGAGGTCTCTTTCACGCGCTTGCGTTGACGGGTTCCCCTTCTAAATTTCTACCTTCACAGATCTGGCCTGGCAGCTTCCTCACTGTGCCCTTTTCGTGCCGAACCTGAGACAATAGATCACTTCCTGCTGTTCTGCCGCCGTTTTTCTCATTTGAGGAAGCGTCTTTTGCAAATTCCATTTCATCAACTGGGCTTGCCTGTGTCTTCCGCGGCTGTTCTTTCCATTGGCACTTCTTTGCTTGGACGAAGCGACAGGAGTGAGCGCTCTGCTGTGCAAAATTTTCTTCAAGAAACGCAGCGACTCCCATTCTAATTTCTTTTTCCCGCTCTAGGTCAGTACGACATTGCAACATTACAGGCATTGTGTACTATTATGCACATTAAGCAATTGTCCCGTCTTCGATCTCCAAGTTAACTGGACCACTTTCCTTCCCTCTTCCAATCTATCAGACTACATACTATTGCCACTGCTTTCCCCGTCAAAACTTTCCTGTATCTAGTAATTAACCGCCTGTGTCTTGGCCACTCCCCCATAGTGGGTATGTGCCAGCAACGTATGAGGCCTTCCTTCCTTCCTTCATTTGTCATTGTCATTTCGCGCTGCATTCTTTAACCATCAGCACCTTAAGTACGTCTCGAGCAGCTGGGGAGTTCACTGTCTCTTGGAGCTCGAGGAATAGCATTTAGTGGTGAATACAAAAGGCGCTAATTTATACTGGGATGAGGGCGCACAAGAAAAGAGGCTTGGCCTTGTCTCTCTTCCTTCGTCCCAGTTTGAATCGCTCTATTTGTACTTAGTGTATTGCCAACTCAGCCAAGTCTCCTATTTACCTGCCACCTCAGCATCACGAGGGCGTGCCGATCTTGCTTAACTATAGCTAACCAGTAGCTGAGCTTCAATTTATCAAGCGAGTTCACGATATGGTTTCGCTCAGTGCGTAGAGCCTAGAAAACGGGTAAGAGCAAAACTTTTAAGAAAAAGTATTGAGGAAGGAGGAACACCAGCGCACTATTTTTGTGCCCTAAATAACCAACTACCGTGCTCAGCCACGTCAGAAGTACGTAATGTTGGAAGCGCTGGCGTGCTTCTGCACGCGATTAGTCGAAACTTCCTTATCCGCATTACAGACACCAGGGTCCTATTCGAACAGGCCGCAAAGGAGTAGTTTGTGTAGTAAGGGCCATATGGAAAGAATCACGCGGTCCAAGTTTCATTAATACTTCGAAGCGTCTCAGTGACTTCGCAATGCGCGGGGTTGCTCAAACTGAGCAAGCTATACTGCACTGAGGTATCTTCAGAACAGAAAAGTGAAGGTGACGCTTTTTAGATGCATCCACAAGGAGAGAAGGAGAGCTATGGTGGAGTGAATCCTCTCAGAAAAGCGCAGAATTCGTCGTTCCCGCTAGCTCGTTTTTATTAATGAGCACACTTGCCTGAGACTCCAGCATCGACATCATTAAGCGCAAGCGATTCGTCGTCGACGTCGCATCAAGAATCTTCACTGTCAGAATTTAACACCGACGACAACAACCCGAAAATTTTCATCGATCTCGTGATCAGCAGATGAAGCAGTGTAAAAGGATTACAATCACGCGCATCGATATACCTGACCATAAGATAAGTATAATGAGGACACAAAGGTGCGAAACACAGAACAAATACCATGAACAAATGTAAAAGTATAAATCCTGGGCGTGTATTACTCACCCTTAAACCCACAGAACAACATTATATCTATCTCCAAGAAATCGGATAAGCATTTCATCATGATTTGCTCATTTCTAGAATAATTTATGGCCCATCAGTTGCCGTACGAATACTGTAAGACCTGCCTTTTTGCACAGTAGTACCGAAAATTGGTAATCTTGTCTAGTATGCAAAATTAGCTGCCACAGTAATGAAAGGGAAAGCAGAAAATTCCTTACAAGCTTTATAAAGACTACCGGCATATTGGTGTACAATACCTGGGAATATGTGGAAGGTACGTTCTACCAATATTGTCCTAGCGAAAGTGTCCACTCTATAGACACTTCGCATTGTGACTTCAAGCGTGCCAGATTTATTTAGTTCGGTAGACTTATTTTTAATCCAAAATTAAGGAACAACTCTAAGCGCAAAAATTGGTAATCTAATTAGCTTACTGGCTTTTCATTCCGATGGATTTAATAAGGTAATCAGTGATAGCATGAAAACCAATTTTTACTTTGACCAGCTAAAGAAATAATTTTCTTTTCGCAAAGGATGTTGCAGAAGACTATATTCATGTTGATAATTCGTTTTTCTTGCCCATCAGCATCTCTTGTTCGTGAGTGCAAGCACCTGGTAATTGATCAACTCATCTCCATTACATGTTCACGCCATGGATTGTAGTACAGCGAAACGCGTAGAATATCGCTTGCAATGTGTACGAAGAAAATCACTCCGGGAGTAATTTGTCCTGGCGTGGACATTGCTTAGCTGATGGGGATAAAATGGTTATGCGCACCTGATGAAAAATCTTAATATAGAAGAGGGCATGAATTAATATATGCGCCACCTGAAGGCATTAGAAGATTAAGATAACGAAAGTGCAATGGTTAAAATTGAAAATATACCTTGTGCCATATTGAAAAGCTGTCGATTTTTCTTTTTGTATTTCACGTCGATTTGGTCCGCTGTCATTGGTGACTTCTATATATCCGCGGCTTTCAAGCGTCTGTGGAATGCGGGCCGGTCATTGTGTGGTTGGTGACAGGAGCTCGCCATTGGACGCATATCGCAGCCAGTGGCAGCCAATAGTGAGTTCCGGTCACCAAGCTCCCAATAGCCGTGTCCATGGCTACCATGGTCTACATCGCTGTAGTCTCTAGGGGTGCACCTCTCATTTTCAGGAGTACAAACAATGCCTGTACGTCGAAGTTATATCACTCTCCTTTGACCTACATAATCTCACGTTTTAGTCTTTTAACGCACGACATGTCTGCAAGAAGCACTGAGTCAATACGGTAACCTCAGTAATGTGCAAAAACTAGGCTAGCGTGGCCTTTGCAGCAGCTTTACTGCCTCTTCCAGATGTCAGCAGGACAGAACGGCACTCTCATGGTGCGAAGCCAAGCGGATAGATTACAATGAAGACAAGTGAGCCCTGAAAAACAATGCGCAAAGGACACATACATTTGCTATGGGTGGCTTTCAAGAAGCCAACAATATGCGCGCTATAATAACAAAACAAATTGAGCCAGTGGCTTCAGCGAAATCGAATTTCGGCCTCTCAAATTTGCACAGCGACTAGCAGCTTTATAAAACATCGCCTGGCAAAAAAAATGCTGCGTAAGAGCATTGCCAGAAATAAAATCGTGGATGTCTGTACTTGAATTTCCTCCGTTGGATGGTCTTTGCTTTACTCTGAAAACGGTTGGGCGGTTGTCAGGAGAGGGCATTTAAAAACAAGCCAAAGAGGCAGGCGCGAAGCGCCGCCCTCTTAATACTAAGCGTAATCAGTTGCTCATCTCACATGGCAACTTTCGCGAACAGTGCAGCCTAGTGATGTTACCGCTGTGCTTCGTAGCACCTTCGCTTTTTCCTGCAGTAATTGCTGCGCGACGAAAACGCTCTGGCCTATTTGACCACACCGTCAATCTATTAGCATCTGTTAAGTTTATCCTTCTTTTGCTGTCAAAAGTCAGTTACATAAATCTGCACATAGAATTCCGGTGAGAGTGAGAAGGTACGTGAATAGTGCTCGGCGGTGGGGCGCAATACTCTTACGACGATCGCTAATGTGTAGTTCTGGTACTTCCTTCTATTGCGAGCAATGGTCCTACAGCTCTGAGTTTTGGAGATACATTTGTGTTCTTGTTATTTAAGATTTATGTAGCTTCCTTACAGAGAATAAAAACGACAGCCAATCTTCGGGCACCGTAATGCCATTAAGCATAATATTTAACCTGTAAAATTACACTGCGTTCCAAACCGAAAAAACGACAAAAAAACTTCGTGGCCGCTGGAGCCGCTAAGCTGTAAGCCATTTTAGAAGCAATAATGACGTGTACATTTCAACAAAACAACCATGGACGGAACAATCTTCGTGTTATTATTTTTTATGGTTTTGATCAGCCGCACCTCTCATAATTAAACGCGTGCTGCTCGGTATGAAGCAGCGGCATTTTGTTTCGACCAAGTTCTGCCGCCTGGCCACGTAGTTAAACCCGCGCCGTCAAGCGTAACAATGATGACCAGGGGACCGTTTGATAAGTCCTGTAAAGATACAGTTGCGAGAGGTTCGCGATGCTGTGACGCAAATCAGTGGTGCGCATCGTCATTGCAAACCATCGAAATGAAATGCAGTTGCCGGATTATATTCCGATGTACTTATTCTGCAAAGGAAAAGCGCTTTTTTTATGGCCTCCATGTGCTCTTCACCAAGAAGTGCAGGGAGATGAGTCCACTGTTCATTTTAGAAATTTGAGTCAGACATATTGAAGGTTCGGATTATGAGGCTTCTATGCAATGATTACTGGTTAGTATACCACTTATGTAGATGGCGAGCCGCATAATTCTCCAATGCACGCCGTCCTCTATCGTAGCGTTGTGCTGGCAGAAAAGAATTCACAACAGAAATAGCGACCACAGGCAATATGCTCATCGACGAGGAGGGCTCACGGAGATTAACAAAGATGAAGTGCTTGCATAAATCGAAGTAGCTGAATGTATCCACAACATCTGAGAATAATAAGAAATTCAACTTTATTAGATGAAGATCAAATTGATTTCAAGCATTTATGAGCCAGAATAGTTAAGCGGACTTTTTATTTCTTCTTGTACCAAATATTTGTTCTTGTATTCTTCTTGTACACCATTTGAAGCGCTTTCTGATTCGATTGGGTTTGGCGTGGTGTGCAGTTTCAAAAGGCTGGCGGGTATTGTCATCGACTCCGTGCACTAAGGTTTGCGCAAATCAGGATCAATTAATTGCATCGGTTTAGAAAAACTCGATCTTTTAATGCAGCATCTTTTAAGCGGCATTAATATTTCACAGACGCGTTTTACGACTAATACCTGCTGCCTCCACTAGATTATGAGGCTCAAATCTTCCACCATTTACAAACCATAGTAAATTCACTTATTCTTAACGACAATTTACGACGACCTCACAGCGGAGCAACCTATTGCGAAAGTGCAGTTCCTGTCATCTCAGGGTGTTTAAAATGCGCTTCTAAGGCGTTCAACCATATACAGCGACACTAGCTACAAACGTATACTTGGAATTCAAAAGGCAACCGCTCTGGGCAATCTGAGAGCCGTACCTTTTTGCTCTTATACTATGTTTTTATGTCGCACAAGGTGTTCTTTGCCTTTTACTTCTCAAACACTACTCTACGCACAAACGCGCAGACACGAACATCGATGGCTGAATTGGCATCTTTTGCACGCAATGCGTGAGCAAACAACATAATTCAGGCAATAACATCAGCCTTTCGACTTTCGGGTAAAACATTTTTGCCTTTTCCTTGCACCGGACACCTTGCTCAATCGTTTCTTCAGACGCCCCTCCGATTCTTCTTTTGAGTCCGTCTCTGATTCTGTAGGGACATGCAATCATGTAAATGTGAAGGCCCCAAGAAAACATGTAATCAGCGAAAGCGGCCTTTGACGACGAGTAATGCTTTCTAAGGGTGGGAGGGTGTAACCGCGTACACAAATAATATCGCACTAGTATAATGGGAATAAAAGTGTGTACTGAACAGCGGTACACTTATTCTTATAGCAGAACCGGAGAACCTAAAGGCCGAGTTTTGCTGCAGATTATGGTCTAGAGCGCGACTGGGTATGAAAGCAAGACGAAGAATGTAGAGCGCAAACGTGACACAGAGAAAGAGTATTCTTTTATTCGTTGCATCTGCCGCGTTTGTTCTCACTGTGAATTCTTCTTTAAGAGACGAACGGTCAACGCATACCAAAAATGCAGCTGTAAACAAAGTGCGTAGTTTTTAGAAAACAAGAAAAAAGGCAGAATTTTTCCTAGAAGCGCATCCCGGATATTTCCTTCGTCACGTGTCACAGTGACGAAGCTTGAAATTCAAACCTGCATGCTGTTTCACTCGAACGGTTCTGATGCAGGGATGCGTTTTTAAAATATGGTCCTGCAAACAGCAACCTGTATCAGTTCCTCGTTCAATGAGAGCTATACAGTGGCGCGTAAGCTGAGTACTGATGGTTCTGGATAATAGTTTTAGCCTATCGTATACAATTACCGCTACTGCTTCTTAATCAGCAGCCGCTGTATTAGCGTGACTAAGCCTCCTGCAGGGCAAATGCATGCCCTATATCTCTTCATTTGACCCTGGCCTGTGCGAGTTGTGGCCACCCTATCCCCGCAAACTTCTTAAGCTCATCCGCCAACCTAACTTTCTGCCGGCCCTGCTACGCTTGCCTTCTCCTCGAATCTACTCCGTTACTCTTAAAGACCATCGGTTATTTTGCCTTCACATTAGGTGCTGTGGCCACGAAAATTTGATCCTCTTCATTACGACTAGTGTGTTGTGAATGCACATGCGCTAGTGGCGCTGCCGAGAGGAGTGCAGGCCTATTCGTTGTGCACCAATAGCCTCGGGGTAGATTGCACATGGGCAGTTAGACGAAAAGCCTTGAGCACAGAAAAAACATTTAAAAAATTGTGGAGGAGAAATTCAGCAGCTGTCCCTTAAGCATCGCATGAAACATCTCATCGCCCCGTAGTGTTTTTTTCTGACCGCCTTTACTTCGAATGGTGGTTTTTACCTTTCACTTCGCTTTCGATATATTTTTCCTCGACACCATTTTGCAAGCCATTCTTTTTCTACTGTACACAAAGGTACTTTGTCTTCAATTAAATCTCTGCAATCCATTCGTCGCCGTCCTGATACTCTTCTTTAGGTATGTTCTCGGCCGTTTTGTTGTTAGCCAGTTCCTTTCGCGCTTTCGCTCTGCTGGGCTTAAGCACTATGTAATAGGCACGTAAAGCTTTATTGAAAAATGCCTTCTTAGGTGTTAAATTTTTTGGTTTTATTGTTTGTTCTTTGTAAAATTTTCTTCTACGCCCGAGGTGAAGGCATGGCTCTAAATATGTGCCTTCTTGCCTGAATAATTAAGTTGCCTACATCATTTGTGTTCTTAAATATTCTATTCCGGCGTCCCACCTTTTGCGGAAGCTTATACTGTTAAGATGGTGGCTCATCCGGCCAAACTGAACGCCTTTGAATGTCGTCTTCATTTAAAGAGGTTGCTTTCAATATGAACCAAATCCACTAAAGGAAGAGTGAGAAAAACGGGAAAATTTTTATTCGATACAGCTCAGCACTGCAAAGCGTATTTATGACCTACTTAAGATATTAAAAGAATTCTACGCAATGAAGTTTTAATTTTATTGCAATAATATAAACACAATCAGCATGTTCGCTTTAGAATGGTCCCGCGGGGGCGTCTGCAACATGCAGATGTTGGTGAGTGGCGACACCACAGGCTCCTGAGCATCCCCAGGGACATGCCCTCAAGGGGATGATAGTGAGCAGTGCGTCACTGCGGGACCGAGCACCCGCGCTTAGTCGTTCGCGGCATCGCCATGTCCGGGGAAAAGTGGTTCCTGGTGGTTGAGCTGTGCCGGTCGTTTGGAACTCTAAATCCCCTCGGCGGAGGTACCACACCACTTTGACCCCAGCTTCCTGAAGACGGCACCTCCGGACTGGCCCGCCCGCGGGGAATCGGCAATCGCCTTTCCCTGTCTTCCCTTTCACCTTTCGCTTTCCTATTTTCTTTCTCGCAACTCTCCTGTTTCCTCCTCACTTCTTGGTCTTTCTATTTTTCTTGGCGGCTAGGGTTAACGTTGTGCGCCCAACGAACCTGAGTTGTCATATTTGATTATCGTTGGGTTGTACAGTTTTCGTGGGCAGGACTTGCTTGGAAGTTCCTGCCCCGTCCTCTAGTTGGTTTTCATGTTGGGTGGCTGGCACCATGACACAAAGGCAATTTTTTATGCCTATTTCGTTTTCAAAACGATCACTCTCTGAAAAGAGGGCAAAACGAAGCAGTTGACTTTTGTAGGAGGAGAAAGGTGTTATTCCCTAAATTCTATATTGTTCATAGAGAAGCAGAATGCAACGAAGCAACTCATATACCCGTTTTTGGTAGCAAAGTGCTTGACAGAGACGTTGCACCTTGCCTGCAATGTATCAAAAAAATCCACCGCTGACTTACTCCTCGAACTGCGTGACACTGTCCACTACTCTAAACTGTCAAACCTCGTATCCAGAATGAAGGTTTCTGTCGCCATCTCTTCACATCGATCTCTAAGCATGTCCGAGGCGTCATATCTGAAATCGATTTTGTCCACCTTTCTGAGAAAAAAAGTGCTTGAAGGCCTTACCGACCAAGATGTCATAAATGATTAGCGGATAAATGTGCTGAAAGATAACGAGGAAATATGCACGCAACACCTGATACTCATATTCAACACCAGCACACTGCCCGAAAGCACTGAAGCTGGCTACCTGAAAAAAATATGTAGGCCCATATATTCCCAAACCATGCAGATGTTTAAATTGCGAGAGCTTCAGCCACGGCTCACAGGGTTCTCGTGGCTGAAAAAAACTTGCGCGAAATACTCTTCGAAGGACAACCAATCTGTTGAATGCGTTGGTACCTCACGTTGCACAAAATGTGAAGGAGACCATGCTGCAAACTCCTGGGCTTGTCCATCCTAGAAGAAAGAAAAAAAAAACAATTGCTCTGAAAGCTAGCCAAAGCCTTTATTTCAAAGAAACAGGAAGGCCGATTCGCCTTAACAAACTCATTCTCTTTCACAGCAAAAACAAACTTCACCGACGTGGTGCGTGGGCGCGGCGCACCACACCAGGCTTCGGCACCTCTCCAGGCCACATGCAGTTAGCCTGTGCTAGGGCCATCCTCGCCCTCAGGTCGAGTGGCTAACTCTATTCTGTCAGTTCCATAGCAGGCTGCGCAGACCCCCGGGTCGGCGATCCTCAAGGCCTCTTCCCACAGGTCGAGACCAAACTCGAAATTCAACATGTTTCAACACGGTCGTCCAGCGCCTAGGCAGAGGCGAACGACATGACACAGTGCAGCCCCGTGGCGTCCATGTAGGACGGACGGCGGGGCACCCTAGATCGACTAAAAAACAAAGGCCCTGAGTCACGGGGCTTTAAACAATTTGATCTGGTTTTTCACTTCATACGAACACAAAATAAATGGCGTTCATAAAGCAATGGAACTGTGGGCTTCTAAACAACTACAGTGACATAAAAGAAATCCGAGGAGCACACTCTGCTGTCGCTTTATGTCTTCAATATACAAATTTAGTTCCTTAAGAAAATAATTTTCTGAAGTATTATACTGTTTTCCGCCACCACCGAGAGCAGGCGAGTTGGCTGTCAGGAGGTGTAACATCATACTGAAAACGGTCTACCGGATGTTGAGCTAAAGCTAAAAACAAAACTCGAAGCCGCAGCAGCCACTATTCTTGCACATAAACCATTACAGTGTACTATGTATATATTGAACAACCGCTGAAGGTAACGCTGACTTAGATGGTCTTTTACAGCAGCTACCAGAGCCTTACCTGGTAGCTGAACTCTGTAATGCACATTCTTGGTTTTGGGGAAGCGAGAGAACTGACGCTAGAGGGCAGCTTATAGAGGATTTTATTCTATGCAGTAACGTCCGTTTGCTGAACTCGCGTAAACCCACATACTGCTGCCCAACCTCGGAGAAAATGAGTATTTTAGAGTTGTGTTTTAGTTCGCTGACTGTTTTTATTGATTTTAACTAGAGTGCTATACACAATCCATATGGAAGCGTTCATCTCCCTTTTACGCCGTTGGAAGCTACATATAGCTGAGCGGCCATTGTTTAGAAAAAAAAACAGTTTGGAGGATATAATTTTGAAAAATTATAGCATAGATGAGATAAATGAAATGTTCACAACATGCATTCTATCTGCCGCCCCTGTGTCAGTTGCAAGATCAACAGGAGTGGTGCGCCATAACCGCAATGCATGGTACACACAAGAATGTAAGGAGGCAAAAACCAACAGACTAAAGCTCGGGGAGTCTTTCGCAGATACCCAACACACTTGAATTTTATTATTTTCAAGAAGGTTGGAGTACATCAGCAATTTATTCGGCGCAAGGCCAAGAAAACATCATGGCAAGCTTATGTCTCTTTTATAAATAGCTCCACCGCATCATAGCAAATGTGGAAGCAGCTTCGAAAACTGAATGGCGGCAACACACCATTGACAATTTTTTTTCTGAGAATACCTGGTCCTCAAAACAAGTATAGGGAAACAGGCAGACATATTGAGGGCGCGCTTCACTGCTCTTTCTAGTTCTTCACATTATACCTAGTCTTTTTAAAACAGAAAAATATTGCCATTATATCAAGTGGAAGGGGTAATAAAAAATATAATAATCTACTTACCCTCCAAGGAAACAATACATTACTGCCCGCCGGCAAAATAACTGTGCTCCAGGACCCGGCCAAATGCACATAGAAATGGTCGCCCATCTGTCCCTGCCCGCTGTAGAAGCACTCTTGAATTTCTTCAACAAAATATTCATAGATGAAAAAATACCGAAGCAAGAGAAAAGAGCTGCTATAGTACCCTTCCTGAAAACTGGGAAGCCGCCAACCTCCACTAGTGGGCTTCTTCGATTATCCGCCTCTGGCTGCCCGCGGGCTGCATGCGTACTTCCAGAGCGCGGAGCCAGGCGCTCAATTTTCTCGAGGTGCTCCGCGCACTTCCGGCGGCTAACCAGTACGCGTTAGTTTTCCTCTGGCTGGGCGGCTTTGGACTGCCAGCGGGCATCCAGCCTCGCCAGGACAATTGTGCGCTGGCAAAACTCGGGCAATCAGGAGACAATGGAGAGGTTGTATTTTAGCGGGAATCGCGCGCTGCCATTTTTATATCAACTGGAAGGACCCCAGTTCTTCATGTGGCTTTTTTGCGCGATACTGGCTCTTGATTCGACAAGAGCACGGTGCATATCGTCTGTGTCGCCTGCAGGGGTGCTTTTTGTGGTAGTTCTCTTGTTTATTTATTTGTTTTCCGCACCTGTGTGTTACGGCATTTCGATCGTCTCGCCACTGGCCAGCAGATATACTCGCTCCGTATTACGATCACATAGTTCTGATTCATAAAATAATTCGGCTGTTAATTTCGTGCACGCGCCGGATGTGGCGATGGTGTTCGATGCCTTTCATGAGAGCGGCCGCAGATTCCAGCTCCGAGTACGCGCTCAGACGCGCGCATATGTGCACGTGCTGAACGTGCTTGGCGATGTGATAGTTGAGCGCGGAACGAAAGCGTAATGTCTTCATTACGTGCTTCGCTATGGAACGGCATATATGCGTTGAGAAACGCTTGATTGGTTGAAACATATCTTTTATTAAAAGCCCTCACGAGCTCGAGGCATCTCAGCGGGCACATATGTGGCCACACAGTTGTCACTTACGGAAGCCGACCGAGGTGAGTGCTGATTATTTCGCCGCAAACTGTCATACAGCTTGATGCTCGGGCCTTCTGCCACAAATGCTTAAAATATCTTAGAATTACCGCAGCCATGCATCCCTTCTCCTTTGGCTGATTAAAGAGATAAAAAGAAGAATTGTCCAGCGCGGATCATCATGCAAGCACACGTGGTACGTGAGGCGCAAGGCCGGATTGCAGCGCCTTTCATTCGAGTGCCAGCCTTCTGCGGTAAGGCTTGAGTATAACCGATACGATACACAGCTCAATTTGTAGATTTCACTCGCTTGCTTTAAATTTACGTTCAACCAGCTGATGTGGACTTTTGTCGAGAATATATGCTTCATTCCTTGCCAGCAGCAAAAGCCGGCGGCCGACAGAAAACAGTTGAACAGAACGCATCCCGATTCTCTTTTAATTACAGCCCTCAGGAAGCAGTTCACGAATGTAGAAATCGCAACGACCACTGCAGAGTCAGTAACCACATGCAGGGTCGATCGTCTACTGTCATACCAGTTATACTTACTGCGTAGTAAACAAACACGCGATATTTCGAAAATAGGGCGTGTCGCTTGATGAGCAACGCACAGGCAGTTTTCCCCTCCGATGTGGTGTCTACTTAAAGAAGATAGATTGCGATTGCTCACCCCATGCTTTTGAGGAATCCTCAAAGCTTACGCAGCTCACTGTGCACCGACAGCACACGTTCGCGTTGTCGCTGCCGATGTATATGAGCAAGACCAGCTGTTTGTCCTGCAGTATGCGGCAGCCCTGAATAACTTCAGGTCGTTGTTATCGATCTCAAGTAGCTTATCCGTGCGCGTACGTAGCAACGAGACGCAGCACAACGCGAAGCTACGGGGCTACGGAGAGCATCTGCCCACCGTGATCTGTGACTGGCTTGCCACCGTGATTGCCGGCAAGCTGGTTGCGGAGGCCGCCAGCCCATGTTACCATGATGCGCTTTCCTGTGAGGGTCAACTTTCTGGCAGCTAGCGGGCTGACCGAGCACGGTAAGTCGAAGATGACCACTAGCTATAGGCCAACAGTTACAAGCTGTCCTACTAAATCATTTGACACGCTGGGAACATTAGGTTGACGTTCTTTCTTGGATCTTGTGAACTTCTTTAGATTTAAAAAATCCAGTTCAACAACTCACCATATCTTCTGCCTTGAAAATACAGTAAGAGAAGAATTCATGCACAAACAACACTGTATAGCAATTTTCTTCGATATGGAAAAGGCCTATGATAGGACCTGGCAGTTCAAGATCCTCCGCGGCCCAGAAGACATAGGTATCCGTGAGAGAGTGCTGAACTGCTTAAGGGATCTTCTGACTCGCTGTTTGTTTCCAGTGCGTCTGGGTTCCAACCTTTCCAAAAGAACTCATTCTCGAGAATGGGGTACCGCAGGGGTGTATATTAAATGCTACTCTGTAGTGGAAGTGAATTCCGCGGCTAAGATAATTTAAAAATCGATTATGCATTCTCTTTATGTCGATGACCTTCAAATAGATACACATACACTAGTCTACCAGCCTGTGTTTTATGCAGTACGCTTCATCTTTAAATAATGCGGGTGGTTTTATTTAGTGATTTAGGGTCTTTGAAACATACTGCCTATACATTTTATAAAGTGCGCCATCACATATTTGATACTGTCGATGTCAGGGAAGGAATCGGCCGCATTTCACCAACAGAACCTATTAGGCAGGAACCCATTCAATACAAACGCAATAAATTGCAAAGGTAGGAAATGCAAGGTCTGCTATCTGTCAAAAAAAATTGAAATAAAATCAAACGTTATCCGCAGCACATGCCAAATCTACCGCGAGTTTTGTCCTGAAGCGACTGCTTTTTCTACTAGCACAGCGGTCATATTGCCTAACTTGAAAGGCCACGGATAGTTTTGTGCATTATATACGCAACTCAAAATCGCAAGAATGAGAGCTAAGGACATGTGCAACGTTTTGTACATTCTTATTTTTTGTAGCCAATTTCTGGCTCAGTGCAGCGGCTTGTTTAGTTTTATTGTATTATAATTTTGTGTTACCAGCATATTAAAATAAATTATAAAAAAACATTTGCACAAAAAACTCTGCCGTTATTTTTTCTCAGAACTCTAATGAATAAGGTAAAGTTTGATGCATTACAATTGGCAATACAAAAAGCACTTATTGAAAAAATATTCATTTTAAACTCTAAAAATCGTCAGTTTTCTCACGGTAAGGAAATAATTTACACGAGGTGCGCGCGGGTGCAGCAATAGCTCAGTTCTCTTGTGAAGAGGCCTGTGAACCCGAGTCGCGGCAATATATTTTTACGAACTAGAGAGCCGATTTCACCTCGTGAAGTAGTGCTTTCGCATTAAAAAGGGGATTGCTTACTCATATCTAGACTGAAATATCATAAGCGTGGGGAAGCGCAAATTTTAGCTTACTGTGGTGTCTAATTCTATGCGAGGCTGAGTCGCCACTCACCGTCGACAGCTCGCAGCGGTGACCGTTGTCCTCTCCTCCCCATTTTTGTGTAGATGCTGAGATTCTCCACACTAAATGCATTAATGCAATAGCATGAGAGTGCCATCACCCCAAAACCCTGCAGATTTCAGAGACAAAAATCCTTAACTAGTCAAAAAAGCTCACGTGACCTTGTTACATCTTCAAAACCTCTAAAACGTGCCAGGTGGCGACCTGGCCACCGGACTGTGAGGAACGCGCCCACCGTGGTGGGTTGCAATAAAGTAAAAATTGGAGGAGAAAGGTCATGGTGCTTTGAAACGTCACGCCTTTACAAGCTTCCACATGTTTTAAGCAAGAAAATCTAAATAAAAGGTCGAAAAAATTGTGACCTGTCTAATATGATCTCTTTATTTAGCATTTTTTTTCAATTTTAAAACCTGCTTCAATATTCATTTTACGTGCTCAGTTTTGCAAACACCTTTATTTATGTTTACAATTGTAGTCTCAGTGCTCCCTCCCGCATGATGCTGAATACTCAGTTGGGGCTACGTCAGGATGCCAGTATCATCCTTGCTCTATTAGGTTTTCTCAAGCACATATGATTTATGTGCTTCTTTGCGAATGCAGAATGCTCTTGTGCTCATGCAACTCTGTACGTGTGTCTTAAATGACCATGTGTCTTTGTGTGATTGTGTATTGCTTCATTATTTATGTCCCTCTTACCTCAATACAATGTCTCCCGCAATATCAAATGGGCAAAACATAAGCCACTACTGCAGATACTTAGAGAACTTTGGCCGCTTAATAAAGCAAATCTAGCTTATTGGAGGACATGTTGCAAAAAATTGATATTTTAAAGCCTATGGGAGCGGCATGCTCATTACGCTGACCTAACTGGAGTCACTGCGATAAGCGATATATTCGTCATACTGCAATGAGCTGTAGGCCAATGACTTTCAGATTCCAGATGCAATTTGCCACTAGTGAAAACTGCATCATGGGAGCCTCTCTGGTTTTTTTCTGCTTCTTTAATTTTGTCTACGTTGCAGTGTGTCCAAGCCTACAGAAATAACCCGACATTTAAATCCTCTGAACTCACGTTTGATGGAGCTCCGGACATAAATCCCTTCGATACCGAATAATATGAACGAGAAGACTACCAATAATTTCTGCGGAATTTGTGCACAGAGTATCAGGCGCATTTTTATTACAGTTCTTGTGGAAAGGCCGAAACCTGTCGGAGTAATCCAGATGGTCGATATAGCCGAGTTGGAATGAACGAATTTGACTGTATCAGTTTTAGAGTATCTATGTCTTGAAGAAAAAAAAATCATTTATTGCCTAATTATATTGCAGAAAGTATCTTCCCTAAATAAATTTCAAGCAATAAAGCAGCACAAACCACCCGAAGCCTAATTCCAGTTCTTATGCGGCATAAAATATAAAAGAAGTAACCTGAAATCTGTATGCCAGTACTTATGTGTGAGCAAGCAGTGCATTGTGAGACAAGATATTACAATAAATTGCTCTCAAGAAGGGTTTTACGATAGAGAAATTGGTGAAAGAATTCTGGTTCTTTATCACCAGCCGTCCCGCCTCTCAGATTGCGCCATTCTAGACAGCCTTGTCTTCGATCTTCTTTGGTCATTTGTACTTTGTCATAGTGCAGTTCAGACCGCAACATAGGCGCTAAAAAACGATACACAAAGGAAAGTGCCTTGGCACTACTGCACCTTTAGATGAACACTACGGAGCACAGTTCACGCCATTGTAAGTCAGAAGAACATGTAGCCTTTTTGTTCTGGAAAGTTTTGTCCCTATCGCATTCTGAGCGGACCTTAAGATACAAGAAAAAAATACGTATTTAAATAAAGCAGGAAACTTGGTGAGTTTTTGATTCATATTCACACCACCACCGTTTTTGTCACCGCTGAGGCCGTCACTGTTTGCATTAGGCTGATAAAAAAGTCTATAAAAAGTAGAAAGCGAGCAGGGCAGATATAATAATAACAATAATAATTGGTTTTGGATGAAACGAAACGGCGAAGTATCTGTCTCCTATATCGTTAGACACTTGAACCGCGCAGTAAGGGAAGGGATATAGGAAGGAGTGAAAGAAGAAAGGAAGAGAGAGGTGCCGTAGTGGAGGGCTCCGGAATAACTTCGACCATATACCCCGCCAAAGATTTGGGAACACTGCCGTTTAATGGCGCGCTTTCATGGTTTTATTGCAGCCCTATCTTCGGAAACTAGGCAATCTAAGCGTGCCTTCGATTTAAAAATGCCGGCGGACTTTTTGTCACTGACCAAGTTCAAATTACTCCCGAGGAGAGCATTAGGCAGTTATAAACTTGATACCAGAAAAAGCTCTGCCAAAGAGAAAAAGAAAGAATTGGAACTGAGAAAACTGGTCAGGGTCTATAGGAGTTTTCGTGTTTGTTTGCACACGATGTCGCGGAGTTGCTCCCTTGTGTGTGCTGCTCACATAAAACTTTCGCCTGGCCTTGAACTCACTTCTTTCGTCGCACCGACTAGGCGGGCTGATGTCAACCGCCAGGTACGACATCTGCTCTTTCGTTTTATTCGTTTTTATTTATGCGCTTTCTTCGGTTGCGTACTAGATATTTATCTTTCGAACAAGCGCAATTTCATAGCCTCTGATTCGGAGATGAGAAAAATCTCTCGAGACATGGAGACATGAGCTTCGCATGGGAAGTGAGCTCTTCTGCATGTGAACCAACAGCATGTGTTGCGATCGCTTCTCTTTGTTTGCTTTTCTGGGCCTCTTTCGTCAGTCATCGCTGCACGTTGTTTGTTTTTTACAATTTATTTTTGTCCCTCTTTTCTCTTTCTTCGACGACCACTGTGGCGTCCTGGTTCGGTGTTGCTTCCAAAATACTTTTGGCAGCGGTGGTGATTTGTGCTGTGAATGATTTGAATGCGCTTTGAGACACGACGAAACAATGAACAGTGCCCACTTCTTTTTTAGGTAACATACACGCCTCCTAACCATTTCGTTGAATGTGTAGGGAACGCTCCGTCAGTGAAGACTTCGACGCATACGGGAGCGTCAAGCTGGAAAGGTGTGCACCTGGTGCAGACCTCCCATAGAAGGTAATACACGTGCATATCATGAGCGGAGAGCGCGTTACGTAGCGGCAGACTTTTGTTCTACCATCTTCAGCTGCGCGCTAAGTGGGACCGTCAAGCGGTATCGGTGTGCTTGAACCTCTGCATGTGTTATTTGGACCATGGTTCTGCTTTCTCAGCGGTACACTCCCACAGTTTGTGGTTCAGCAGCACCAGCTGGCATGAAATAGGAAACAATTTATGGGAGGGATGAATGAATAAACTTTTATTCAAAGAGAAAGGCCCATGCGTGAAGCGGGGCCGGCTGGGGAAGAGGACCTTCTACGTGAAGTAACTGTATAGTTCCGAATTTTAGGGGTACAAATCGAAAAGGAAGTAGAATTAACTCACTTGCAGTGTGCGTAAGACCATTTCCTATGATTATAGCAACGTCTAGACTTAGAAAGTGCTCTCATTCCTATCGCTTGCCCTGGCGGTCAGCAAAAATAAGAAAGTTTTTTTTTTTAAAAGGCAGATGATTGCGATTGTCGACAATGCGAAACTTTAAAGCAGCTATTCACGTATTTTCATGCTCCCTGCCAGGGTTGGCAGGTGGCACATTACGATGCTAGTTGCCCTCCTGGATCTTCCCCTGGAGCACCTTCCCATTGTCCATTCCTCCGCTCTCGCCTTGGAAGCTGACATTTCGCTCTGCCATGGTTGTCAGATGGCGTGTTACACCAAAAACATCGACGATGGCGACAATGACGCAGATTGCAGGAACGGACGCCTAAGAGCTGCGCTCGAAAAGCGACACAAGATTGGATAAGGCGGAGTAAGGTTATGGATTTGAATTACGTTGTCAACAAAAACGACGGCGTGGAGTTTTGTCTGCGGACATGACGACCGCTTTGCTTCGAGCTATAGTAGCCATATGCCTCACTGGATTACCACGGGTCTTACACCTTCTTTAGGCCTTCGCATTGTGCCCTCTAGCGGCGTTCATTACTTGGGCACCCTAAGGGGAGAGGTTTCTACTGCCCTCGCTCTACAGGTGCGGAAAGGCACGACATTGTGGCCTCCATTCTTTGTTGTGAGACCAGAACTAATTTGCCCGATATGTTTTTTGTTTATTCCTGTAGTTCTTGCGATACATTTGTCTGATGATATTATGGGATGTTCCCAGTGTACCTGTTTTTGTTTGTCTTTAACGGAACACTTCGGTCATTAGGTGGCGGCGGAATTTTGATGAAGGCGAAATACAACACACTTCCCCTTGGCAGGCGATGGCCAAGTATGTTAAAGAAACCCATGTGAAAAAATTGATCCGGAGCCCTTCATTGTTCTGTACTTCGTATGCCGCTTCCAGCTGTGAGATGTCCAATACACCTCACCAGGCCGCACCGTACCATACTATACAATTCCATGCTATATGTCATATCATACCATACCATAACACACCCCAGCATATCATACCGTGCCGTTCCAAATAATACCAATACATAGGATACCACACCGTAACATACGAAACCTTACCACAGCACACACAACACTGCACATCCTGCTTATAAAACATGTTATACGGTACCACACCATACCGTACCGTACTGTACCATACCATACCATACCAGACCAGAGATCAACTTATTGATTTCTCTCTTGTCGTTGAGTATATTGTACAGGTGTGGTAGAAGATCCTTAACATTGGGGCGTAAAGGAATTAAACAAATTCTTGGGTTCGCTTTGATTTCTCTCTTCCGTGATAGGCGCCCGAAACTAACCTGCTGTAGCCCTATTGTTGCTTCCATACCATGAAGATCTTGAAAAAAGCGAAGCAGAGGCCCAGCTAGACCAAAAAATGAGCCGACGCTGAGACAGCGATCGAATATCGAGCGTTAAGACAACTAACATAAGTCGCCGGTTACAATTTCTGCCGTGAGCTACACTCTAACTTAAGTAGTAAGTTTGTACTGCACGAGACGTGAAACCGTATGCCACCACCCCGAGCACGTTGCGAGAAATGGTTGAGCCGCAATGTTCATATCAAGATTCGCAACGACGGGAAACGGGGGGTACATAGGTCGCCGGTTCGAATTCCTCCTGTGAGTGAAGGTCTAACTTCGCTAGTAAGTTTATGAAGCAAAGAACGCTTAGTCGTATGACAACAAAACGGTTGGCCTACAACTTTTCCATGAATGTTGAGACTAAGGCTGCGTTCCAATACTCTAGACGTCTAACAAGGCGTCTACTGTGACGTGTACGAAGCAGTCTACATGTCCATATATTGGAACTTGTCTACTGCTCACTCCGCCTCGCGGCATAATAATGTAACTAAAGCTTATGAACAGTTGTACTACTATTTCTCACAAACTGACAAATAACGATGACTAAAAACGTCTTTTCAACAAGTTTACACATTTCTTCTGCAATGACTTTGCGCGTAAACCGGACTGGTGGATGTGCCTATCGGTCAGTGTACTTGTAGCAGACGGGGCCGCTCTCCGAAGACGAAGCCAAAGAGATATGCGATTATTCTTTTATTATTGAAGCTAAACTGTACGTGCTCCTCTAACGTGCTCGTACAGACGGTCTTGTAAACATAAGAAAGAATACGAAAGACCGTAATCAATATGCGCGAAATGCGATACGGCTAATTACACTGCAACAGGAAAACACATACGTGACACTAAACCTGCTGTCTGCCGTACGTGGCACTCGGAGACAGCGAGAGACCTAAATACAGCAGCGATCTTTAATCCTGCAAAGACTAAAATCAATTCGCAACATGCCGGTGTATTTGTTCTGTGAGTGTAGAGATAAAAAAGTGGACGCGAAAGAGTTGATGCAACTAATACAGCAACAGAAGAACACATTTGTTAACCGTCACGCCAGCCGTCTTAACGCCCTTCGAGGAAACCAACGACAGCGACGGGTATTCTCTAAAATCAAGGTGCTCATTAAGATCCGGCATCGTCAGATGCCGGATCACGTAAATAGACCTACAGCGTCCGCTGCTGTAGCAAAGCTCTCAGCTGCACGATTTTCTTCTGCGTGATTCGCTCCTAGGAATCGCACGTCCACGAAGATTAATTAGCCACTAGTTTGCGTACCAAATAACATGGTGGAATGACTCACATTTTTCCTTTCCTATACTCCGCGTACAGTCCGACGCCCGCAAGAGCACGACTCGCTCTTCCGCGTACATCAGCTCCGCCATCTTTAGACACCAAATTAGCCTGCATCGATGTGGACTTCGGCGAAGCATTCTTATGAGACTGCTTCGCCGAGAAATGGAATGCGTCCCAAAATGGCGGCTGTCCGGCCCGACTTTGATGCCAGCCAAACGGATATAGAGGGCATCCCAGCTTACTTTAGCCAGAGTTTAAAATACGCCGAGGCACTTTAATACGGCGCGACCAAATACGTGCTGCCAGCTATCGTATGTAGCAAGTCACAAAATTTGTATATTGTGCTTAAGTCCATAATTAGAAGATAATTAACCAGCTTCGAAAGCAACGCAGATCGGCGAAAAGTCCAATGAGGAAGTTGTAGAACGGTCCGCGAAAAGTTCAGGTGAAGAGTTTGTAACTTCCCATCTATTATTTATCGGCTTTTTTGTGTTCATTGCAGATGCACGGGAGATAAAAATAATACCGCCTGACATGCCTGCTTGCGCGCAGCGATTGCAGTGCTCTCAAACGTTCCGCGTAGGAACGAACAGATCATTTAGCCCGGTGTGCTGCCGCTTAAAAGGAGACAAGGCAGCCATGCAGCAACAGGCTGTGCGATATAGGCCAGCGGTATGTTTCCCTTTGGGTGCTTGAGAGCGACAAGCAAACACAGTCCTTATCGCTTGCTCTCGCGTAAGTCGCGCAGCGAGCGCCTGCGTCGCAGCCCTGCAAGTCTTTAATGCAGCAGCACACTGGGCTAAATGATCTGTTCGCTCCTACGCGGAACGTTTGAGAGCACTAAATCGTGGCGCGTAAGCGGGCATGTCACGTGGTATTTTTTGTGTTTTGGCGGGCATCTGCAGAGAGCGAAAAAAGCCGATACCAAAGATGAAAATTTAGAAGCTGTGAAGTCCGACGTTTCGCGGACAGTTCTACAAATTTTTTTATTGGAGTTGCTCACCTGTCATTGTCGTTAGCGAAGTTGTTTCCGTAGTTCAATGAGATACGGGAACGGGGCTGCTGGATGCGAAACCACTCATGCGGATACCTCTACAGGCTGCTCCGTGTCTCTGCTGGCCGCCAGTGGGTAATCGCTGCAGGGACTGGGAAAACCGAGATCCTCTACGAACTGTCCGCGATCGTGTCTGCTGCAGGCTGTAGCCACCGCATCCAGGATGTATACGAAAGAGGGACCGCGTCGCAAGAACGGTCGCGCCAAAATTCCTCCTCGGGGGCTGCGGGTTTCGCGCTGATGTGGTATTCTTGCTGTCAGCGCGTGCGTGGTCATGACAGTCGGCTAGCAACTTAGTGCACATGAGCTTTAGCTCTGCATCTGGGCGCACACGGTAAGCACAGGGACGAAGAAATAGTCATAAGCGTGTAGTGCAGCATTGTGCTCTGAGCCGTAGAAGGCCGTCGTGCTAACGCGTTATCCGAGAAACTCTAGCTCAAAGAAAGCCCTGAAAAGCACCGACGCCAACGGAGGTGCGGGACGGTTTGTGAAGTGTAATTTATACATCGAGGCATTGCAATTTCAGAGAACGATAGAAGATTGAGGGCATATTCGAAATAGAAGTTCGTGTTAACTGGAAGATAAGTCGCGATTTTATCCGAGCATATCTCAGAAATCACAAATGTTTGTATCTCCAGGTTCAAGCCCAGTGAAATTTATATTGTAGAAGACAGCGTTGCAGCGCCATCACATTGGAAGTTCCGCCTGCCTCGTGTGCAATGTGACCCACAAACGTAGGTGTGACAGTGCTCAATAAAAACTGTGGTCCATTACTTGTGGCGGATCATGCAAAGTGAAAACAATTGTCTTTTTTATAGGTGATGTTAACTCACAATAAAAAAAGTTGCTGATATATTGCGTGAGCAGTCTTTATATGGTAAAGATGATTGCAAGACGGCTAAGCGATGCATGCGGCCGAAAAGAGGTGTATTATTTTGTATACAAGAGGAGCACCATTGTAGCAAATCAAAAGAAAATAAAATTTTCATCTTATGTACGTTACAAGTTGACGTGAACTGTGTGTCTGACCTTTTTGGTTAGCTGTGGCAGTGATTTCTCAAATATTTTCCACTGCTTCCTCACAAAAGAATACGGTACATGCAAACAGCGTTTGTGTTTTTACCGCCCTCATCTCATCTCTTCTATTCAACGTTTTAGGGAAATTAGCCCGCACACATGCCGCAGACAGTTTATAGCGTTCGATACAGCTAAAAACGAAGTTCGCTCTTCTCGTACGCTTTTGGCGCAAGCACTTTCTGGGAATACAAACTGATAATACGAACCAAATTGCGCGGTTTAAGATACTATAAACCCATAGCACAATGCAAGCACTCTCACTTTGCTTGCATTTCCTACTACTCTATCAGGGTTCGAAACTGTAGTAATGGCAGTCACCATAATACGTTTTAACAGGCTGCCAATCAAGTTCAGGTTTCCTGAAGCAATTTTTTTCCTTTCAAGTGACCGTTCAATAAAGATAATATAAATCGGTAAGCGGAGCCGTGGCAAATTATGATTGCCCCGGAAAGTTGCGAAATAACTGCTGTAATTGATGCAAAAAATAATACAAGGAGGGCGAACGTTAACACTGACCAACAAAGAAATAATGACTAAAGAATGAGCTGAGAATTTGCGAACTTTATAAGTGGACGCAAGTGACTGGAAAATGCGTTTAGATTTACAAGTGCAAGTACACTCGGGCGGTAGATATATCTTCAGTGCGACCTTCGAAAACTGTACACAGAATGGTAGCCGTCTGTGTATCACTGTGTAGTGTTGTTTCCGGAAAGGTTAGTTTAAATCGAGGCCTCCTTCTGTGTTGGTCTGAAATAGTGATTACCACGCTTGCTACGCCCAATGCAGGAAAAAGCCCCTCCCATATCTGTTCAATTAACCCCGTCCAGTGCTAGCTAGGACACTTTTTTACTGCGAAACTCCTAATTTCAGTTGTTCATCTGTATGCCACACCTGCAATGCTACCATCTCTTGGAATGCAGTCCGTTATCCTTAGCGACTATCGGATATCTTGAGCCTGAATTACACACACTGCCCATGTACATGTCTGCAATGTGCCGCTACAAGGGCGTTCGCTTTAAGGGCGTCGGGCACGTATAGCATTAATTAGCAGCAGGACACCACGAAACACGCAGTCAGTGTACTACATGGAGAGCATTCTGAAGAAGAGATGTTAATGTCTGTTTTGCTTTTACTGAGTGTTTTTCCCAAAGTTGAAAAAAATAACAGTTCTCCTTAACGCACATTTGTTCCTGAAATGAATTATCCGCTGATTTCCCACATTCATCCGCAATGGAGGCTAAATATAATCATCACCCTAAGTAATCTTTGATTTATTACAGGTATCCCGATGAAAAATTGTTTAATTCGCTCCTGCTAATCTGTAAATGAACTGATATTTTGAGCATTAAGCTGTGAAGCTGGTATGGTGGAAGTTCTTCGCAAAAGAACTCTTGTTTGCAGACGTAAGTAAGCTCATCTAGTGCGGTCATTTAAAAAGAGTTATGTGCAATAATTCAGACTTAATACAGACCAAAAGTTATTTTGCCTTTAGGGCAGGAAGTAAATCTTTTCTTTTGTGGCACTACTAAAACAACTGTAAAGAAGGAATATTATTTTGATTTCATTCCATGTCATTTCTTTTATCGTTTATTTTAGGTTCAGTGTTAAGTGTTCAACGTTCCAAAGCGGCTCAGGCTATGAGGGACGCCGCAATGGACTGCACAGGATAATTTCGACCACCTGGGGTTCTTCAATGCGCACTTAGATAAAGAGCACAAAGGGTTCTAGCATTTCACCTCCATCAAATTGCGACCAACGCGGCCCGGATCGAACCCACATCTTTCAGGTCAACAGCCGAGTACCACTACCACTGAGCCACCACGACGGTTTCTTGTTTCTTAGAGCACGAAACCAGCGCTATGCCTTCTCTCCAGCGGTCAATCTCTGAAGTCGATTTTTCTGCTTACGCTAATGGTAGCACGTCCGCTGGTTTCTTCCCTGTTAGTGAGAGCTATGCGCAGTCCCTGAAATATTCACGCCTTCAGCGCCTCTTTGGCCCCACCTGGCTCCTTAACGGGGGACCCTCCTCTTTACTATGTACACAAGTGTCGCACGAGGCTCGAAGCTACAGGGGCAATAGCCAGACATGCTCGCGCAAGTTGGTCCCCGATTGAGCTTCTTTCTCACGTCCATTCTTTATTGTGCGACCAGGGTGCACGTGTTACTTTACTCCTGGCATGCTTTTCTATATGCCCACTCAGGGCGCCGTTAATAGAAAAAAAGAAAGCCTCCGCTGCCGCGTCTTGCTAGCGATGCATTGCCTTCTACAGCCAATTCGGCACTTAGCTTTTAGCGTCCTCTTTGCAATACGTGGTCGTGAATCCATCACCGGAGCGTTTGCTCCCCGCTTGCACTCTTTATGTCTGCCTGCGGCAGCACGACAGCATCCATTTGCGGCGTTTATTGGGGCCAATATAAAACCTAAACTGGCAACGTTTTACCATGATTTCTGGTTAGCTATTGACCGATAGGAGCATTTATGTAAAAGTAGTGCAGCGCAAAAACAGGGACAGAAGACGAAGACACAAACAACGGGACAGAGCCAGTCCTGTTTTTTTGTCTTCCTCTTCTGTCACCGTTTTTTCCTCGTCACTGCTTTTACGTAAGAACCACCGGGTAGCCCACACCAAGATTTTGATGGAACATTTCTACTTTTCTGCATAGAATGGCCAACTTTTATTTTTTCTTGCTTTGATTTTTTTTCCTTCAGACAGCAGTCGTGGAGAAGCCATTACCTATGTACTAAATTCTGGCAGAAACGAGTGCGCATTTAGGGGCAAATGACACTTCAGTAGAAATTCTTCGTGCTTCAGAGCAGTACAGCTGTATGAGGAGATTTCAGAGAGCATTAAAACGAATTAATATATCTTTCACATGGCACACAACAGGGCGTCACCTCAACCATATTATCCAATTTCTAGGAAAGCGAATCCAAAGCGTTCTTGGCAATTTAATAGCGACTCTCTTCTTTCATATAAATTCATAGGGGAGAACAGAAAGCTTCATCCAACGGCGCTGGTGTGCATTAGTGCTTCTGTTGTACCGGTTATAAAGTTTTCCATGCATAACATTATTAGACCAATGGTCGTAGACATTTCGAAGGAGTTTGGTCAGAGACATCAAGCAGATATGCAACCGCACTGCAAAAGAATAATCTGCATAAGGCAGCAGACTCGGAATGATGGTCCAGCACACGAGTATTTCATAGTATATATGTGAGTCTAATAAAAAATAATCTCTAGATTTTCATTATTACAGTGTTGTGAAGTACCATACCCAGCTTTCTGTTATATCGGCAACAAGTTTCACATTCCGGCTACCACTGCCGAAGACCCCTAAATGGGCGGCAAATTTTCAATTTTTAATAATCGACAAACTGAAGAGTGCACTAACATAGTGCGCAAAGACGTTCATATCTTTGACTTGCTCTTGTAAGCGCTGCCAATTAAGATTTATGTAACGCCTCCTCTGCTCCTACAGAGCAGTTCCCATGGGTATAAGAAAACTGTGTAATGTAGCAAACGTTCACAATTTGCACGACAATGTTTGATGTTCAGGGCTGTGGAGCAGGTATGGTCAGCCGTGCAAACTAGAAGCAAATACCGGAAATTCCGGGACTTACTAAAGCCCAATATACGAGTATGATGAATAAGTGTACATGGAAATGATACAAGAAAGCGAAGTCTGGTTTCCCCTTATTTCTCTGTGTTCTTCTTCATGTTTGCTGTTCGAAAAATAGCCTAAAAACCAGCAGGCGCATTAGTAAAGACACGCACGTTTAATGCCCCTCGAAGAACACCCCAGAAGAACACACCATCTTTGTAAGACAATAAACAGCGTTCCATACTCTGACTAGTATCAAAAAGACTTGAGCTCACGGACGGCACTTCCTTTCTGAAGCCAAGTGTTTATGTCGACTATTAGTATGCATGTCTTATAAGAAATTCATCGAGTATGGTGCGAGAGTAATACCTTGCGCACTCGGGGACCTATGTCCTGTCCATGCAGGTCAAAATATAGCGACCGGTACATTCGCACTGAGAATAGCCTAAAAATGTAGCATTTATATGAAATAATATAGACATGGCAGACAAATACTCAGCACAAAAACGAAATAGTAAGACAGAAACAGCAAAATAAACATTTGTAAGACGAAAAATAAAAATTATAGGAAACAGTGAGGTTCGGTACAGCAACGGAAAAACATAAAAGTACCCACGTTTAAGCTGGTGTGATTGGTCTCGCAAGCAAATGAAACTGATGGAAACTCAGCAATCCCAATCTGTGGTAACACATATATTAAAGTGGCCAATCTAGAATGAAAATTAGGCGCGGAATTCAGAGAAATTCTGAATATGGCTGGTAGCTATGTCTTCAGCGGGTTTTGCCGCGGCATCAAGGTCAAGCACCTGCCTGTGCTGCATTTATGAAGCCTTTAATTTATCAACCATGCCTGAGGACGCCATGCGGTAATATATAAGCAAGTCTCGTATCTATACATATCAGACGCCCTCATTTCAATATGTACAACCAAATATCCCCATTTTTCATTTTATTATACTTTGTCTATTTTTGGGGGCAACCAAAGGAGCTTCAGGCTTATTGTCTTGACCTGTGGGTCAATCATCAATCACGGAGCAGCGAAAGATTTTCAGCCGAAACTTTTCTTAGTTTATTTGCTTAGTTAATTTTTTCTTGCGAAAGTTAGCCTGCTGGAATAAAGTGTTATTTACAATTAAAGATAATCAATGGACTCTCGCTGTCGTGACCCACCCACATGTGGAAGTACAGGTGCAGGTGGCAGGTGCGGCTTACTGAGGGAGCCTTTGGTTGGATGGAGGGTAAGGCCGGAAGAATGGAGGTGCATAATTACTGGCTGGGTCTGGAGGTGCCTCCTCGACAGTGCTCCCTGAAGGCGTCACAGACTTACAAGTACCAGAGATATTTTACTGCAAAAGTAATGCTACTCCGCTGCGCCCCACTCTCTCGGGAACCCATTTCTGTTGAAGAAAAACCTCCGCCATTCCCCACACCCCCCAGACACACTCTCCCAGCACTAAGCTCCCTACCGCTCTGCCAACCTACCCATCTTCATAATAGACCCACCGTTCAACTCACCTCCACCCACCTTCACCCTCCAGATGCACAATAATTACGTACCCATCCAACTCGACGCTTCACAAGGGCGCCGCTACCGCGGCCCGTACAAGCTTCTTCAATAAATCGGAGAATTTAACTACAGGGTCGCCTCCGATGCAGATAGTACGTACCAGCGGCGACGTTCGCACTCAGAGGTTGTGGATGGTGTGGGCGCTAATGGGCGCCTTGTGTTTACACTCTGTGTTTACGTCTTCTCAGTGCTTATTTTTCCAGTCTTCGTTTTGTAGGGGTCGATGCTTCTATTAGTGGGTAGTAATGCCTCGAGGCTTAGTTCTTTTGTTTGCTCTGCTGTGCATCCCCTAGAAGCTCACGCAGCAGCGAAGCGAAAGAGCGACAGGGAGATGGAATTTAAAGGCTCATTGAGGAAGCCAGCTTCCCTCAAGGTGCACCATCCTCCAGCCGCGTCTTCATCCCTCTAGGAAGGGGGCTGCTCACTCACCCCTCCCAATTTCAAGAATAATTCTATGCGTTCTGATGCAATTCGCTCAGAACTAAAGCATTCAGACCAGCAAAACCACAAAGTAATCATCGCCGATGAATACCACGTCTTTCAATGAATGGTCGCACCAGGCGTCTGATCGTCCCTTCATTTTGGGGCAAGGTGGAATATATTGGTCAAGCAATAAACAAAGACCGATCATGGTGGTACCCGTTAACAGCTCCTTCAAAGGGGACGCTCCTAATATCAATCAATTTGTAGCGTGCCGTGGTGGACCGGCAAAAGAAGACGATGATACGACTCATCACGCTTGCCAAGTGCCAGCACGTTAGGCTCGATGGCTTCATGACCGAATGCAGAGGCGCAGTGTCCTGCTCCCGCTTGGCTGAGCAGGTCCTGTTAAAGTACATTTGTGGTGGCCTGACACCGACTTATGTCATTAATTGACATCTATAAATGAATATACTAATATATTTTAGTAAAGACCGCTCAGCCAGGCGAGAGCAGGCCAGTGTGGCACCGGCGTTTGCTCCTGATGTGACCGTATCAATTCTGCTCCCGCTTAGGTGATGTGCTGGAGCGTAACGTAGTCTTATTCAGCCAGAACACTATTGCATGCGACAAATGGACCCATGAGCGTCTCTACTCTTGAAAGTGCGAAATCATGCAGTATTGGCAGTGCTTGCAGCGGATAGTGTACCGCTTTGATAAATGCATTCATGAAGAATGTGGTCTCCTGAAGTGAAGAATAAAACGCTTTTGATCGAATACTGCTATATTAATGAGTAGCGTTGCCATTTCGTTGCAATATATACTCGCATAAACATCGTCAAAGTTATTCCAAAGACTTTACCACTCGATGCCATCCAGCAGTCACCTCCGTGGAAAATAAAACTATCCGTCAACTCCGTACTGGGCTGCGTACATTGCTGGCCATTCAGAGAAAATTGCTACCCTCAGGCAATCATCATCTGAACGCACCAGCCTCCCTCGCAGCTCGCGCATTCCGCCTCGTCAGTCGTAATTTGCGCTATATTCTCCTATGCCTGTCGCCTGCAATTCCCGGATGCATGCTCTGAGCAGTGGATATCACGAAAATTGTTACCTGCTAATGCTAGCCGCAGGCTGGCTGGTTATTCACAGCCCATACACGCCTGTCTGATCCTTATGAGTTGAGATTAGAGTGATTGCATTGCGGCGATACACTTACTTGCTCTGACTGACGCCGCTGGGAGCCCATTTTTACTTCAGTGGTAGGCAGGGGACAGTTAAAAAGTGGCGATGTTCAGCGCACTATCCGGCCCAATGTAGAAGGCGTGTACCTTATCTTTAAATCAGTCCTATCGCAGCGATTATCTTAATGTTTTTAATCTTTCTGAATCACTCTATATTCATATCTCTCAGAAATCGCTAGCTAAAAGAGCTACTCAAGTAATGCAATTCAATCATCGGTCCACTTTGCTGATACCAAGACGCTAAATTATTATAAATGTCCTCATGAACGTAGGAATATATGACTGCAAACGCAGTGAGACTACAAAAAATCGGTCAGTTTTCTCTCTGCTCCGCGAAAGATGAAGTTACATTGATGAAATACCAACCTCTCACTCTCTGCCCTTTCTTTTTCAACAGTGGGCAGTCTTCTACACTCAACACATCACGTGGTGAGTATAAGCTATGGTGGTTATACTATTCTATCATCAAGATTCTATGCATAACATTGGTTCTCATTCCTTACACACAACTAACTGAACGCAATATTTCCTCACGATTCATTATTCCGCCAGTGGAAAGAGATACTGAGCATAAATTACTGCGCCACAAAACGATATAAAAAATCGCGACCAATGCTTTGCGGTTATAAACTTAACGGTATTACGCGCTTTACTTCAGCGCCCTAGTTCGGATTAGGGGTGAAATGTGTAGGGTCCGGCAAAAGCACATTTGTGTTTCATTCTGACATGGCTTATTAAAGGACTTATGATATGTCTCTATTTTACAGCAGGCTCTCGGCACTGAGGCGCATTCATTGCTAGTGATGTTAAAACAAGTGATCAGGTTTAGAAGGCAATGCTATGAAGCCGAGATCTCTGCGTTTTGTGCTTTATTTTTAGACGCTTTGAAGGCGCGACGATAGTGCAAGAGGCGAGCTTCACTTCAAGAAACACAAAACAATCTAATGAAAGTTTCGGGTAAATGGAACAAAAGCATAAGTACCACGTACCATAAATGTCTCCTGACTGCAGTTTGCGCACGTGAGCCACTGTCTGTTAGAAACCATCACCATTTCAGTGTCATTACGATGACAATCCAACGAGTCCACTTTTTTCGTGCAAGCATTATTAAAGTATGCGTTATCACCTCCTCTGCTTGATTCATCGTCATATGTGTTCGGATCCAGCAGCCAAAGAGAGATTGAATTGCAGCGTGAGCGGTCGCATTTTGACGCAGGAAAACTGCAAACATGGTCTCGTTTCATGGTGTTTGAAATTAAAGCGAAGCTTTCCACCGGCATCTCTTTCACAGCAGAAATGGAGTTTTGACATATTCAGACCTGTACATCATATATCACATATTCTTACTGGAATTCAATAATACGCGAATTTTTTTCCCACTCATAGTACGTAGCTTCCCAGCAACAATTATTCCCATATTCCTTTTTTAACATCCATAGGGAAGGAAAAGAAAATGCCTATTCTCGAACTGTTCGCCACCTATGAAGGTAAACTGGTTCCACAGATAGCTGTGTGCCAGCGATTCAAACTATCCAAGATCATGATAATGGGACGACCACTCAGTTGTCTATTCTCGACTGAAGCCATCCTTTTGTCCGCATGTTCTTCATTAAATATGGCTGTATGTACATTCGCTAAGGTTAAGAGCTCTTGGTTAGTCCATTGACAAGCAGCGGTTTTTATTTTCGATAATGACTGTGAAATTAACGTAAACGCACTTTAATTCAGAAAAATCCGGCCATGATTATTAAAGCGGATTGTAGTTGGGATTCTTTAGCATGAACTAATTGTGACTTTTCACAATATTTGTATATCTATCTGCATTTCACTGTTTTTATTAGTCCAAAATATTTCTTTGTAAAACAAATAGAGGAAGCCACAAAGTGCTATTGTAAACGTCTTCTTGACGCCGATAGAGGTGACAACGAGCGTCAGGCGTAGTCATTAATTTTCGTTCGTTTGCACTCTCAAAGTGGACCCCAAGAAGAGACCTGACACCCACGAGGGAGAAGCGCTGACGCACACGGGCACTTTCTTCTACTAAAGATTCTTAGCGTCCCGTTTGGGGCAGGTCTTCTTTCCGTAATTAGGAAGCCAAATTGCGCTGTCAGCAGCGCCTATCTGTGCAGGGCTGCATAATGAGATTTTCCTGCCCACAGACTCAGGGCCCTTTTGCAAGAGTCGTTCCTTTACTGTGGATTCTTGTGACACTGCACGTCTAAGGGACAGAATGACAGGCGACATGCGCATGGCACGCAGACAATGTTTTATTTTCATAACTTCATGGCAGGAATAAAAGGATTTCAGGAGAAGCTCATGAATGCGTTAACACAAAATTATTCTCGCTCAAAAATGATGTGTAAGTTTATCTTTAGAATTCGTAGAAACAGTATGTGCTTTGTTGATTTCATCCTCATGCCTCGAAACAACAGCCGAACTATGGGAAGGCTTACATATTTGGTTTACAAACGATGCGTGCATTGTCCCACTGGAAGAAATGTGGTAGGGTAGCTCGTTGATTACATGCATAGAGGTATTACATGCATAAAAGAATTCTCACCTCAGCACGAGGTACTACTACACTGCGCTAACGTTCGCGGAACCACCTGACAGGCTCATGCATTCTTGGAGGTAAGTATTTAGGGTTGTAAATGCATGCGTACTCGTTTTTAACGTTCATGAGCTTTGATCCTTATTGATGAAGTGGATTTTTGCTGAAGCCTATTCAATACCGCCCTTATTGTTTTTGAGTAATAGCTGCCCGTTAAAGGTCGATAGGCGTCTGCAGAGATGCACTATGCACAGGGTGTTCAGACGTGCTGACCCGTGGTAGGTTGACATTTTAAACATGCAGCAGTGCAGATCAGTAGACAAAACGAAACTATGGGAGAGACTTGGCAGCGGGTGGCACGAGTTGGTACTCTCACAACAATCATATTATGTACTCGGGAAGCAAATGCTGTGTGCGTAATGTGCTCAAAAAGAAACTGTTACAAGAAGCTGGAAAGAGTGTGTCACAATCTGCATCTGGGTAGTTCAGTTTGGGATGCCGAGTCCTGCGTTTGCGCAAAAAGAATGAAATAATGTGACAAACCTCGAAACATGAACCCTCGGTGGCGTATCTGCCCATCGGCACAATCCCGTCAAACAGCGGAGACAGTCTCCCAAGATTGTTCTGCGGTCGATTTGCCAAAGAAGCGAGCGGTAAGCTTTGGCCATGGCCGCAGTGCTGCGGAAGAGATATGGCAGCATTTTTCTGTATTGAAAGGCAATCTCAAGTGCTAATAAAAGCCCTCATCGGTAGATTTACGTCATAAGGAGCATTAGGTGTGTGCAAAAACACGTTGAATGAAAAGGAAACACTCAAACAGGGCTCTTTAACGACTGTCACTGCAACGATGCATCTTGCGCAAGGGGTAGGCTATTAGCCGCATAACCGCGATGTGCATTTTTTCCCCTGCAGGGAACTGCGGCAGCTGGAGCGCTATGCGCCCCAATGTGACGGCCGCACCACTCCGGCTCCTAACGGTATCAGAAAATCTGACTTCGGATTGGTATTCCCGAATAGATGCTTGCGTAACGAAGATATGGAAGGTAGTGTCGTTAGCCAGCGTTGGTGCGTAAGCGATTCAGGCATTGTTTATGTGCCGTTCACGGTAAGTTCTATTAATATAAACTCAGCTGTAATGAAATGCGCTGTATACCTCCTCTTGCCTTCCTTACTTATCTCGCATAGGCCCGCAAAAAAGTGGTGAATGCCGCATACAGAAATTTTGGCACGCAGAAGAGCTCATCCAGATCTGCTTTTTTTTAATGGGCGGAGAGTGAGAGAATCAGTAGGCTACGTGAAAGTGAACGACGTGTTTTCGCAGCGTCTTACGATTCTAGAATATTTTTGGAATCGTCTGGTCTACTTTATATCTTTGTGTAGTTTTAATGGCGATACGCGCTCTAGGCCGCAATCTCAATATTTGAAAGTCTGAAAAGCGTCCGTATTGAAGGCAGGCCGAAAGCTGTTTCGAATATTTTTCGCTAAATCTGACTGCCAGCTCAATTTTCGCGAATCAAGGGAGCAAACGTGGGTCTAACTAGTCTCTAAAAGAAATGTCACTTCCGTTCTAGTAGCTAGGAAACTCTTACTTCGTTTAGACAGGTGCTAGTGAACAAACAGCCAACGACACTGTAGTTGACAAGCTTTGACAGCAGTGAGCAGAAAGAGGCCATGGGCTGCCAGTTTTTGATCGCGTGCCGAATAGTGAACCACCGCGCTTTGGCCGAGGTCGGATGATGCCTTGAGATATGAACAATGATGCCCACAATATTTTACGAAATTTTGCATCCAATTTAGTCCTTGCACTTGCCTCAGACACTGTTGCATTTGCACAAGTCCGCAACACTGACGTGTCCTGACTTCGCGGCACTGCAATTGTGTTGTAACGCAGAGGACACTTGAATAACAATACACATTCAAGTCCACCTGGTAAACAATAAATACAACCCGTATCTTCAAAAGCACAAACTATATACGTGGTAACGTATGGCGCACTGCTGCATGTTACAGGTTATCGAAATCATTTAGTTGATCTCGAAAGAATAAGGAGATGTTAAACGGCAGAAAATGCAAAAAAGGAAATACATATCGATAGAATCAAATAATTCCATGGGCAACCTGTTGAAATTTATTCCTGTGCGAGATGCAACAATTATTGCGTTTCGCTTGTGTCTCAAAAATTTTCTAAATTATTTTTCATATTTATTGAGTGAAACCGCCTTCAGCATAAAACAACTCTTTTCTTGCCAGAGCTGTTCCTGTTTGGAAGAATAAAGATTTGTATCAATGCAGCCTAAAAAGAGTCAACCGAAGCCGCTGGTGTTTCACTTACATTTCTGCGTTCTCCGTGAAACAGGCAGTAAAAAACAAGCAATAAAATGCATGAATCGGAAACAGATCCTGCTTAGTTTTGATTGTGTGCTTCAAAGAAAACGTATCAATAAAAAAAAAACAATATTTATTCGATTGACAGCCTCAACTTGCTACATAAATGAGCTAAACTTCCAGGACTACGTTAGCATATTTTAGTCCAAGGCATATCAGCCAGAGTGCATAGTGCCAAAAAAAACACTTCATGATATTTAAAAACAAACAAGATACAATCCCGAAACGTCTTCTCGTACTTCAATTGTTTCGTACCTAAATTGTTCCACAGTACAAGGAAAAGTTTAATGTTATCCTTAGAACAAAAAATTAATTAATAATGTGCAAGCATTATAGCCTCATCAGCACGAAAACCCGGCGTCGCCAAAAAAGTGGCGGCTTTAGAAAGTCAGGAGTGGTCGAAACACTGCGAAATCATCACAGGCGATAAAATGAATGCTAACCAGTAATATTGAGTATTAGTACTTAAAACTGCACCAAATACAGTGGAATAGAACCGAGAATAAAATTGGAATATAATTGACACTGTCATGAAAAACTTCAATAGAATTAGAACAAAATTGCAATAAAATTTGAATAAACTCGGAATAGAATTTCAATGCTTTCGCCATAGTTGCATCTAAGTTCCGTAAGCCCCTGGTAATATTTTAGCTCTTTAGTCGCGATGCCCATTTTGCGCGCATGTGGATTATAGACCAGTTCTTCCGGCTTCCCGATCCATATGAGTGCTCGCGGCTCTCCGGTCGGTGGTGGTGCCTCTAGCGGCCACTTTTGTCCTCAAACCAACCTTGGGCGAGAGTTTCAGCGCCATTACGAGCATTGAAGGACTCTGCAATTAGTAACGTCAAACTGCTTCACAAAATTACGGAAAACTCAAATTACGAAAGGAAGACGATGAGGATAAGTGGTAAACAGCTACACATTGTCTCACCGGTTAGATGCATGTCATCCTAAAACGCAATGTGCCGGGTTAAGATGATAAGTCTTCGCTCCATATGAGCGAAACCGATGGACCACCACACAGCGCGGCTGCGCCACCTCCAAAATACCTTCGCGTCGATGTTCGTTTTCATGCATGCGACTTCAAAGGAATTTAGAGAACATTTCGGGGTATAAATCTCTACTTAGGTGCAAACACCCAGGATTCCACAAGATGAAATAGCTGGGCTACACGACCTTCTTAATTTTGGCCCTGAAGTGCCTAAAAATTTCGTTTTAAAATAGGGCAATTAGGGTGCTGACGGCCACTTATAACTTCTTACTCTATGCTTGGAAGCTTAACGCACGTACCTTGACTCTTTGCTCTGCTTTTATTTCTTACAATTGTAAATACTGAAGGTGTCATTTTGACCACTAAAAATTTGAGTTAGTTTCCGCTGAATATTTAAAAATTGAGAGTAGACGCCACATGAAAAGGTTTACTGCTACAGCATTTTTTAAGGAAAATAGGTTCAGCTACCTCGGATGCTATGTTCAACTTAATATTCCAGATAGAAATAATTTGGAATGGCTGAGTTTTTCAATCATGGAGAAAAATGCGCCATAATTCATAAAATTCATAATTGACTAGAGGGAAGTGGTCTCACCAGACCGCATACTTCCCTTCGGCTGCAGGAAATTGAGTTATTTTTACACAGCTGCAAGGAAACATTTTCCCACCAGCTAGATGGCCCGAACGGAGGCCAGATTGTGCAGACATGCTTGTAGCGATCCTCATAGACAACCTAAAATAATACCGCAAAACTCAGTTTTCAGGCATCAGCAGCTTCTACTGATATCATAGTTTCAATATGCATTGTATTTACCAGTTTCTCTTCATTTTTCTCTGCACGACACAGTCGCGGTACGCGCTCAATTACCGTAAGAAAGTAGCACCTTACAATTCAGCTCATCAGTAATGTTACATAGACAGATTGCTTTTGACCTGTGAAGTTATGAGTGAAGTTGTCTAATTTTGGCATAATGTGAAAATGTTTCCATTCGCCGGAGTGATTAAACAGGAGCCAAAACCAACTGCTCTGTGCAGGTTTCCTGGCCAACAGTATCAATGTTTTGACACAGAGTGCTTTAGCCGGCGCGCAGGATCAGTGGTTTTGGTGTTCCGGTGGTGACCCAAAAGACGCTGGTTCGATACCTGTGGCGGCGGTCAAATTTCAATGGAGGAGAAATTCTAGAGGGCCGTCCACTGTGCGGGGTCAGTGCACGTTAAAGAATTCCGGGTGGTCGAAATTTGCGGATTCCTTCAATACGGCGCCCCTGATAGCCTGAGTCGCTTTGGGAGGTTAGACCCCCGTAAACAGAGTGCTTTAGCGCAGTGAAACGAACATCGGCCAGCTGATTATCACGTCGCTGATGCATTTTCTTGTTTTGGAAGTCAAATAATAAACACAGACCACATATCAAACTACATAAACATTGCCTTGAGAAATTTATTTTTAATTTAGGATTTGCATACCGTCTAGAACTGTAATGGCACGAATGTTGGCGCCAGGTTACCATTTAGGCAGTTTTAATTACTGCCCTTTGAAAAATCAGCGAAATAAAACATTTGCACTATAATAGCTGCTGGCGCTAACTACGCACCCAGTGTAAACTGTTGTGACCTGATTGGCGTCAACATTGGCGTCTCCAGCTTGGTTCCGTGCATGAGAAAGCAGAGTCAGGAAGTTTCGAGGAAATCTTGAGCCTTATTAACGAACTTCACACGTTGCGCATTCAGGACGAATGACAACTTACAGATGTCGGGCCTTTTCCAGTATAAACAGAAGACAGTCCTTGGTTCCCCACATTTCACTTAGGCTCAAACGTCGCACAGCGTAAACGCGGGCGAGAATTCCGGACCACCATCTACGGTCAAAGGGTACATTGGCGTGGCGCTGTTTACATCAACCGAGCTAACAGCGCTCTCCAAAGGTGGCTTCCCACGTACTGGGAACAGGCACCAACGAAGTTTATTCCTGGTTCGAGTAATTGGCAACATGACCCCGGAATATCGACCTGGCCGTGGTGAACTAGACAGAAGAGAGAAATCAGAAAGATCGGTTTAAATAAAGTTGTCGTGCGGTAGGGGCTCAGTTTTTCTTTCTGGTGGAGATCGCGCAAGAAGACGCATATCCATAATACGGAAGCTGAAGCGATTCCACTGAAGAATACGCTGTTTGGCTCCGTGAATACGCGCACAGCTTGGCGTGCCACGGAAATCGTAGCCGGCCGCAAAAACACCCAAAAAGCGCCGTCGAGGAATGCACTCCGTAGAAAAGCACATTATTTTTGCTGAGACGCGTCTTGGCGTGCTCACGTTTCCCATCTGGCACAAGGCAGGTTTGTTATTTAGCGGACCGTGAAAAGGCTACGCAAATGGTACCTACGTGCAACCATTTGAGCCCTATATTTTTCAAGGTAGTCGAGAACTTCCTTGTGTATGCCCTAATCTTGGCACTAAAATTTAGAAAGTTAGCTCAGAGTGTTTTCAAAAGAAAACGTTAAATCAATACGCATTTAGCAAAATACAGCTCGCTTGGCCGTGCGGCTTCCCAAAGCTTCGATATGATTTCACTCGCTTAGGACACTCTGTCATTCTTAAAATTTTCGTTATTCTTTCATGGTATAGCTGGTTTGTCAAGACCACAGCGTTCACGCACCTAATCAAGCGAATACACACTCCGAAGCCGAACTGCTTCCTTCCCATTTATGCTGAGTCAGGGTCTGCCCCAGGGCGCCTTTTTTTGCTCAATAACGCGAGTCCTAAACTCGCTACTCGCTAAAGAGACTCTTCTTCCATTCTAGGCCAAAAGTGAACACAAAAAAAGTTTCATGCAATCTACCAGATTCTGGTTTCATTGCCAACTGGCGCGTAAAAGCACCCAAGTAGGAGAGAGCGCCTGGATCAGAACGGCGTGAATACTCTCAGAACCGCTCATTGAGTACAGGCTGCTATGAATAAATGTTCTTTACTTTCAAGGATGGAGACTACTTGCGACACATAAGTCTCTACGAACTATTGGCATGCTCTTAAGCGTGGCTACACGTTGCTCATTGTTGCACATTTCAAAAGCCGTGAGCTTGCTTTGGTAGTGTTTGTTTTGATTTTTAATTTTTCAAGTTTCATGGCCACCTTCGTAATACAGGCCCTATTTTAGCACATACCTTTCTCGAAATAACAATAGTTCACGTTGAAGTACTCCTTCGTGAAGTTGACTGATTGCTGAACATATGAAGGTATCGCTTGATAGCTAGTTCATGAATGAGAAATTAGGGCGTCATTCACAGACTACCCAAAAAATCTCGCGAAACAAAAAAATATCTTGTAAATGAAATATTTCTAACTATAGAACACTGCGTCTGAAAACTTTCCTCCTGCAGTCCACACGCGTATTTTTGTTAATAACCATCTCTGAAAACCGCCACATTTGTATCCCGAGGGTGCGGCTCTGTAGTGTTCTCAAAAACGAGCAAAGTAATCCACGAAAGCTGATTTAATATTCCCCGCTAACACGAGAGGGAGACGGCAAAAGATCGTTTTGTATGATGGCTGAGGACAGACGAAACGGGGTCACATATAATTGGGAGTCTAATATAAAATTATGAACGAAAGAGCTTGAAGAAGACAACGAGGTTGACGATAAGGATGGCGCGGATTAACCGAAGACTAAAGAAGATGAAGAAGAAGCATTCGGTGAGAGATGGAGAAAGATGATTGGTGGAGAGGAGATGAAGAAGAGGACGACGACAAGGCTTACGTGGACTAACGCGAAGGCTATAAAAGCGCGAGGGAGAGCGTGTGGCACGGGGGGGGGGGGGGGGGGAGAACAGAGAAGTGGAGGCTCCGGCGGGTCAGGGACGCTTCGGCTGGAAGAGAGCGACGCCGGCTACTGCTCCGGTGAGCTCGCGTTCTACAGCTCCGCATCGTGGGCTTCCTGCCATTCTTGAGGCCGTTCCCGGGAGTTAACTAAGGACGCTACCGCCTGCTACAGCCAGGGGTGTCTCCAGCGCTGTTGACACCCATCCGGGTGGTGCCCGCAACGCCAACAACACCGGCATCCCCTCCACGGGCTCTTAGACCGGGACCTTGTACGACGCAGCCTAAGACACCGCCAGCGACGCCAGCCGCAGCACGTCGAACGCCATCTCGACGCCGGCTACTGGACCCATACAACGCCGCAGCCGCACCGAACCAACCGAGAGCACGAACGCCGACCGCTAACAGTAGAACGCCAGTATAGACGCTGGTAGCAGTGTTCCCGGGTCGTGTGTATTTGCTGCCTTTGTTGTTTGTGTTAGTTGTTAGTTTGTTAGTTTTGTTTGGTAATATGTGTGTCACGTAGGGTGTATTAAATGCACGCCTGTGTGGGTACACCTGTCACCTAGTCCAATCTTTCCGTTCGACTGTTCTTTGAGGAGATCCGTGACAAAAGCCTACTATTTTGCATTAGATCACTTTAAGAAACGCCAGGAATGGAACACTACTTCGCACTCTGCTGCAGCAGATGCAAACATCTAGTACAGGAACCCGCAAGCGCAAGTTCTTCACATTACACTGTCTATGATGCTACTGACGAATGCGGTGAGGAGACCGGCGAGTTTGCTTATATTGCTGATTATAATTGTTCTTGGCCTTGCGAGGCTCCGCTCCTGCAAGAAGAGCCTGAAATGTTTACCAGTGAGACCTCAATCTGAGGGTGGTTTGCCCATGGTGCTGATGGAACTAGCATGCCTCGAGTGGATGGTAATAGGGCTTAAGATGCCCAAATTGACTCGTGAGACATGCACAGTGTTGAATAAAGGTGAGGAAGCCTGTTTAGTGACCCGGGAAAGTGGGAGAAATTTCGCGCCGAATTGAACCCCACAACAACAAAAAAAAAACAACTAACAGGACGGCTACGACTATGTAACGCGACATTCAGCGATAGATGTTTAGGTGCTTAGTCCCGAGACCACATGTGTCATGATAAAGTGATGCACCCCTGCACTGGCAGGCGGGTGTTCCAAACAGAGCCACTCGTAGGCTTATGCGACCCAGGTTGACCGGCATACTGACCGGTTACGCTGACGGCGACGAGAAAGTCAGGGACGGGCGCTAACAGCTATCGCTGCAAAGCAAATACGTATAATAATTGTCCTCTCCTCCATTAGCGACCTGCTGAACATCTATAACACGAAAAATATGTGCACATAAGTGTGATAAAAAATTACGGAAGGCACTTACCATTACGTGCTTTGAGTGGTAATGCATTGCTGCTTAATTATATTTTTATATATTTAAAACTTTTTTAGCTTCTTTTCTAATGATACGTGTAGTTTTTAGCATACAGTAGTAAAGAAACCCAATGCTCGGTTCACCTTTGTTCACTGCGAAGCAACGCAGTTTTATTAGCAAGCTGTATGGATTCCAGTGTTCAGTGATCTGGCAAATTTGACACTTTTTAATAGCACCGCAGCTTTAACAGAGACTGAGACTGAATATTGTTGTATTGGTATTTCTTCCACTGCTCCTGTAACAACTTTCATTAGTGGGGTTAGGTGATAAAGAAAAAAAATGTGGTCAGTGGTTTATGTGCTCGCCTCGAAGTCAAAAAACTCCGGGTTAAATTCCGTATACTTTAGAAATAAATTTTGTTTTTCTTTACAACGGTGGCGTCATCCTGGATATTTATCAGGATGAGCCCCAAGCGATGACAACGAGAATTTACAGGTGAAAAACAATGGAGTCGATGCCAGAGAGGTGACGGCGACGAAGGCGCATAAGGTGCTCCCAATATTTGCAGAATTAAAAAAAGGACCGCTGGTGCTTTCTTCACACGGAGCTGAAACCTTGAACATGCGCCATTAACTTGCCTCAGAAGGGCTAGTTTTGCAGTGGGTAGCCCCTCTTGTCGTTATTTATTGTTAGTTTTCAATTCGTGCCAGCTAACACTCCACGAATGCGCTGTTAATTTTTCTGCAGCACTAGACCTCGCAAAATGCACGCAGAAGCAAGGGGCGTCTTTTTGAGCTTCGATCAGTGTTGAGACTTCTCGTCCATCAGGTCTCCTTGTTTTGCAAAGGAAACTAATGAAGCAGTTTATTCGCATTCGCAGGGGAGTCCCAAGCGATTTCCCTGTTGGTCTCACTAGAGGAGCCGACCACTCTCAGGAAACTTGTCTTGGCAGTGATGCCGAAGGCAGGACTTTCCGGCTCGGCTGTACGGAGGGCAAGAGTTCTTAGCGAAAAGTAGAACGGTTCCTTGGCCACTCTGGGCATTTTTCGCCTCCGCGGAGAGCCCGTCAGTGATGCCCGTCAACTGAGAAAATTCTGCGTAAAAGAATAACGTTCAGCCTCTTTGCAAAAAGTAATATATAGACACAGCCTATGCACATCTTTTAGGGACAGCTACCAAAATGCATTAACGAATAACAGCAGACGGCAGCATCGACGAGGTCTCGAGTGATAATTACCTTGTCAGACAACAGCGGGGAAACAACAAAAGCACATGCCTCACGTAGTTACTTCTTGTAAGCGCCGAAGCAGTAGCACCAGCCTAGAAAAAGAGATAACAACGCTAGCAGATTAGTTTAAACGTAGCGTCGTTCCGACCTCATCACCGGTGATGGATCAATCTGCTCTCTCTGCCTTGCGGAAATTGCATTTGGAAACAATGGAATCAGCAACGTCGAAGGACGTCCAATAAAATTTTCTGTCTGGATGGGCAGCACTACCCAGACTCGTTACTACACCCACATGAACCCGCGCTTGGGGGTCAGGCTTCTATCTCTACACAAGTAACACTTACATAAATGTCTGAACACCAAAAGTGAAAATTCAGATAGAAGAGAACTGTAATGCTCTACACTTTAGCATTTGCTTGGATTCACGTAGTAAACTAGGGTTCATACAATTTTTGCGAAAAACATATTAGAGATATGGCTTCAAAAGACTGCTGACACTTTAAGCGAATAGACTAAAATTAGCGGTGAAAATTTCATTATATACGCGGGGTTCAACAGCGTTTCACTGATTGAGGATTTTTATGTAACCAATGTTGCAGATAATAATGAAGGCATGATAATAATCAAAGGTCTAATTTCTAATTGTGCCCTTAAAAACATGGCTTTCTGCTCTACGTGATATGCGAATGTCTCACTTTTATTTCCCGACGAGCGAAAAAGAATGAATAGAAAGTCCTCACATCATCCCTGAGAACCCCCTGTGGTCAGCAGATGTTAAGTATGCTCAAGAGAATCACTGCGATGAAAGATAGATTGCGTGCATGGCTGCAAGGGATTGAAAAGCAGAATGTTTCAATGTCCTATTGAGATGCGGATTTTAATGCCTTAGTATATCGAGTCGCTTACTTTGACACGTATGAAAATGCATCAGTCGTTCTTGTCTTCATAATTTACGCTTCCTTTTAGCTCGATAAATATTGAGATATCCCTCTCTTAGTAACAGGTAGTAATTTTTTAATTATATACAGAAAACTGTTGCAGTATGGGAGCGAAAAAATTCATAGTATTTGTTTGATATGTAGATAGCAAGATTACATGTCAGATCGCTAACGGTGATGTTAATCGTTATGAGGTCAAAATTCGAACTCGGCTGGTTAGTTTATTGCATGATAGAGATTACACTAGAGGAACATACACCCGCACTAGACTACGAGGTCATCAGGCGCCCTATGCACGCGTGATGAAGAAATTATTTTCGACGCTCTCATAGGTGAAATCAAGCCAAATCAAATTGATAAATAGGTGTACCAGCACGTGCCAACCGACTGCCCGTCAAGGCATTCTTCTGTTGCAGGAATTTTTCTTTCAGGTTTTGCTCCTCACGCACCGTTTCGTTTTGACTTCACACATGTACCATGCGCAGTTATTGGGATTTCCTGTAAACATTGGCATTTGCCTTGTTTTTAACCACTTATATAATATGCACGCTTCTACAATTATCTTACCGCTAACTTTCGTCTATGATTATTTCAGTAGCCATAGGAATGCTGCTCTTTCATCTCACTGTCTCTTTCGCTGTGGTCACCATAGAGATTCGTGTTCACGAACGGTGGCATAATTTATTAGCCTTTGCCTTGTCCTAGTTGATGACCAGACTTATCGCTTATGCTGCAAAGTTTATTTTTTTTCTGTTATGTTTGGTTTTAACTGTGACAGTCTGAAGTTACTTATTTACACTGTGACAAATGGCCGCCTGAAAATCACGCTCTCCAGTGTTGCTATATATTTTAATTGTCTTCAGCTGGACAAAAACAATTGTTAGCCATCAGCCATCCTTTCATGTATGTCTTTAAATTCCTCATTCAGTTGAGCTGCTTGCATCTGTATTTGAACCAGATCTGCACCCGACATATCGAACCGTTAATCAGATCCAATGAACCTAACGGAATATTCCGAACACAAGTTCTGGGATAACGCTGGTGCCCCTCAGTTGTTTTCCTAGAACCGGCAAGGACACCAGCTTGGCAGTTTGCCCACACTACACACAAGCTTTTTCATTTTCACATTTTAAGCATTAAGGCGGCACCGGGAAATTAACCCAGCACCTAAACTACGAAAATCTTTTGCGGGATTTCTTAATCACTCAATACATTCACCACTGCGACGCTAGTATGCTCAACTAATGTCTTTTGAAGCATGGCATACGGTCCCCCACAAAGTTTTTCAACAACTTTTTCCCTCTAGTTCACCTACTCAGTATATCGACCTCGCTCAATCGGCCTACCGATCGCAATATTTTTACTCTATGACTACGTCGTAAATAAAGTGGCGCCCGATTGTATGTCCAAGAGCTATTCATCTTAAACTTTATGCTTTGCTGGTGTTAAGGTATCGATTGACGACCTGTCGCTGCTCCCTTAGGCATGTTGCAGACTTGGCTTTTATAACATGACGGCTGAAGACACGCTTTTTTGAGCAATTGTGATTAATCTTGTGCTCCTTTTTTCACCGATAATACTGCGTGCCTTACGTTTATCAATCACATTAAAAGGCCTGTTGTCGCTTGCAGTCGCACTCCTGAGAGAAAGTGGCATTCATGCAGATGTTATCCAGCGCGCACCAAAATAACAGTCGCCACCATACGTGAACGGTCGAGGATGGGAGCAAAGCGCGGGAGTTGCGGAAGTCATCACGTCTATTTTTCTATTAATCTTGTCTTATCACAGGAAGGTGTTGCACTAGAAATAAAAAAGGTCTACTAGAAACTGTTGGGCTAATGGTCATGCTTATCGAATCTTCTAGCGCAAAAAAAGTACATGGCAGAATATTTTCTTGTCCTTCCTCAAGTTTTTCCAATGCTTTTTCTTCGCGCTAAGCTTCCAAAAAATTAGCCGGGGTTTAATTACTGCTTAACCCGGTTAGACAGCGACAGCTGTGCTGTATCGGGCAAGAAGACGGGACTTGGCGTCTGTAAGAATGAGTGCATTCCGCGAACTGGTTAGACAGCGCGCCCACCCTGCCACCTTTGAATGTTGCAGTTAAATTAATGGTTGATCGCGAGAGGTTGCTCGCGCAACGAACGCTGCGGCCTATTGCCGCAGTGCCACTTGTCTGCCACAAAGTTGTCAGCGCTAATGCATGCAGCCCGCATCTCTCTCAAAGTACCGCCACGTACCTCAAAGCACGATTGAGACGTCCATTGACCCAGGGAGCCAGTTATGCACGCTTCTTCTCCTAAACATCATAGCAATCTAGAACGTTGTCAGGCACAACGCCAATGAACACTATGAACACCGACGGCCTATAGAAACAGAGACGAGTGCTTAGTCACGGCGGTGGCGCCAGCTGAGTGACGTCATAGCTGTAACGTGGTTTCTTCTCCGTTCACGGTTAAACTCAAGGGCAAACTCGGGAGTAGTAAACTTTCGGGTTAGAGAAATGTATATCTGCATATTTCTGCTGCTTGTGGCCGCTTATTGTCCGGCAGTTAACGTATTGCTCAGAGGAGCTGTGCACAGAGAACAGCCGCCTATCGATACTTAATAAAACGCGCATCCAAAATGTGAAAAGTTTGACACCTCTCGTACAGGGCGCTGAAGGCATGTGTTTCCAGCGGTCTTTTCCTGGAACCTGGCACTGCAGGTATATTTCAGGTAGAAAGCAATATATATGCAAATTCTAATAGGCCAGCCAGCCTGTTCTGGAAATTGAGAAACGCTCTTTTTCATGAAAGAGAGAGGAGTCGGTACCGAGAGAGAAAGTTGCAGCGATAAACTTATAAGAACCAATAAATTAATTTTTTGCGCTTTAAACACAACATCGGCACCAGATTTCGTGGTACTTTTGAGAAGAAAAGTACGCTCGAACATCATCACGTAATGGCTTTCAAAGGTATGAGATGTGATACGTACTCTAGATGGCAAAGTTTTATACTTTTCACTTATTTCAAACAAGATTTAAAGGGCTGTTTATCTGTAACATGAGATTATGTTTAGGCAGCAGGCGTAGCTAAAAAAAATGGCAGAACAAAAAATGATGGCAGCCAATTTCTGTAGAAACAACGAAGCATACTGTTCTCTGAACTTGAGTCAGGGATTTCCGATGTCATTAGTTGAACGAAAAATACAACTCCAGTCAACCTACAAAATTATTAGCATGGAAGAAGAGCTCTCTTTGAGAAAGAAGAAAGGGTTCCTATCAGACCAATGTCACTACTGGGTTCTAGAATAATAATAAATATGTGGGAGTTGCCTTTAAAGCCCGCCATGAGCTGTAAAACAAGATCCGGGCATTGTGGCATTTTGTCGCAAATGAAGTGCGGCAGCCGCTCGTTTCAATCGCGTTAGTGAGCTCTGGCCAACAAAAATCAATGCGCACTTAGCCGCTTTGAGCAAAAAATTTCTGACGGAAACAGACCATCAATATGATATAAAATTCAGAATATATAAAGATCAGTTTTTATGCCAAGCTCTGGCCTACTGTGCACAATCTGCGCAGATCTTTTTTTTTTCAAGCGGCCTTGGAACTGCCGCTTGTGCTGGCGAGGGTCGAATGTCCTGCATGCGGCTATAATGTCACGCTCCCCGACAGTACAACTCCCAAGTGTCATTAGCACCGACGGGTCGACGCTAGTACATGTATTCACCATAAGCCGTACACTCGTGCTTCATAATAATTTTACCATTCGCTGTCCCGCGTAAACAGAGGCGGAACGATGCAGACGCGAAAACTGTGTGGTAAGTGCCACGGAAACTAAGGATAAATGTTGCACTCGAAAAGACAAAGCTGCACATTAATGTCTTCTTTTCCGCAGTACACGCGCACCACTCACAATTCGCATTTCTGTTTTACACGTCAGTGGCTGTGCGCTACGCTGCTGCACTTGAGTTTTCCCCAGGCAATTTCAAGCAGTCACACCGGTGTTCCGACTTGGTGGTCGTGACGTTAGCCCGGCGGCCTGTGGTGGGCGTGGAATTCCAACTGCGGCTGCCAACTTCTGATGACGATGGTATTGAAAGCAGCCGTGTGATGTGCGGTGTCAGTACTCATAATTCAACTTGAGGTGATCTAAGTTACCTCGAAAACGCCTCCTTACTTCGCCTCCTTTTACACTGTCCTTCATACTCCCTCAAAGCACGGTTGAAGTGGCCATCATGAACGCAACGATAAATGCCACTTGTTCTCGGCACAGAACATTTGCTGATTTTTTCTTCCATCCCAACAAAATTGGAACTTGTTTGCAGCATAGGGAGCCATAGGTTATTCTCTCGCTCAATGCAATTCACTGTTAAAACTACGAATTAGCCCGCGTTACTTGCGACTATACAAAAGTAGCTGATTAGACTGCGGTATCAGGCTGGGAAGCTAATTGGTACGCGCGAGTGCCTTTTTTATTACCCGGTAAAAATAAGAGGTGTTTAGTAGCCAGAGGCGAAAAATTGGATGAAAATCTTATCTTTGAAAACATTGCAAGCGTGGTCAAACTTTCGGCTTTCCGGTGGCCTAAAATTTAAGCTCGCCACGCGAGCAGAGAGAAACTCTCTTCGCGGCGCGTTCTACGACTGGTTGCGAATGCAGTCGACGTAGGTACATATCTTAGCTCCGGGTAACCACCGCCACACTTTTTATGCCCACGTGACCAGCAGACCGGGCGAAGCGGCACAGGTTTTACAGACTCGCGCCCTGTTTAATTTTTGCAGAATGCTTATACACTTCGTGGCGAAGATAAAACTATTTCACGCTTGCAAAGCACGTGCTCAGTGCGAAGCCACCAATGCTGAACGCAGAATGCTCATCGTGCTGGCTCTTCGTTGTCCTGGTGCGTAGGGAAACTGAAAAAACCCGAATTCTGAAGCAAGCGGAAGCTTACAACGGCGTAATTGCGTCCACACAGCTGATCCTCGATGCTTGATCATTTTCCACTGTAATGCAGCGTCGCGGAGTAGTCATTCTGGATAGGCCGCAAAGCTCTCCTTTTGCGGCGTAGAAACATTGTAACAATCAGTCGGCCACTTTGAAATCGCCCTTGTGCTAACAAATTCGCTTGTTTAAAAGATCACGTCATTTTTTGTTTCTGGCTTACCGCGGTAGAGACGCCATGAAATAGTGATTAAAGTGCTATCTCACAAGATTCTCCTGGCTCAAAACAGTATTTGATAAATGAAGCTTACTTCACACTCCCTTCACAGAAATAACTGGTGCTTAGATAAACCACCAATTAAAGTTATTTCCGCAAGTCGACAAAGTAGCCTGGAACGAGCTCCATCGTGCGGACAAAGGAATGATCAGCAGAGGACACCTGCGTTGTCATTTTTGCTGAAAACGAAACCGCTTTTAAGTAGCGCCTTAAAAGTTCCGAACATGTGTGTGACAGCATTCTGACCTGAATTTTTGGCTCATGGCGTTACAATGGCTGCAGGTGGTGTCGTTGCTGCGCGCTGGACGGTGGAGGAGTTGTGGAATGAATGCGTGACATATATCTTACTCTCAGCGAGGAGTAGTCACTGTACAAGTTTACTTTGCTTTCACTGAGAAGCAGCGCAGAAACTAATGTTTAAGGATTTCTACGATAAATTAACTACTTCTTGAAATGTATCTTTAAAACTTCACTTCCAGTGGCCACCCGGTTTTACTTCACAGTTGCGTCTTACGTCCGCAATTCTGCATTATAGTTCACCAGAGTTGTTAAAGTGTTCTAGGTGTACACGTTTGAAGATATTCAAACTGCGCTGCACGTGCGGCGGATCCCAAAGCTGCTGTTAAAGTTGGTCCAACCAAGCGGAAATACATAAAAATTCATACAATCACATGTACCTTCAGGCACCTTGTATCCAACCACATTTACTCCTAGCAAGAGGTATGCAGAGAAAACCGTCTTGAATATCTTTCTTTTACGAATTCTTCATATCGTGTTGTATATACCATGTGTTTCACTTAAGAAGATCCGAAAATTTTCAAACATGCTTCTCGAGTTAGGAGACCACTTTTCGGTACAGCACAGCGGCGTAGCGCATCAAAGAACTTCAAATACCTTCTAACTAGCAGGATGGTTAACTAATATTCCATGGGTAACTTTTAACTACTACTGTTTCTTTCCTTATTTGTTCACAGGTATGTAGCACACTGCATGAAATATCCATATCAGCTTTTAGAACTGCGTAAAGGCAGTTGCCCTCGGCGCCGTGGCATAACAAATTTGGGCTGTTTGGATGAGTTACATGCACTGGAGGCGTTGCTTTGCCTTTAAGTTTTTTCGAAAGCGCGTGCGTTTTGGCTTCGTGTGGGCAAAATGTTAGGGCACTGCGCCGAGGGGACTGCGTTTGGCAACTCTAAAATCTGATATGGGAATTACTTACGGTGGGATACACGCCTATCAGTAGTTAAGGAGACTAACAGTAATAGTTGAAAAGCTAACTATTCACTATTAGTTAACAAGCCTAATAGTTAGCACACCTTGGCACTGTGCTAATCAGCTGTACCGCTTAGAATCGTGTGCTCAAAAGGCGTTCTTCTAAGTAAAAAAAGTACGTCCTTAAAACTGTAGAAATTCCAGGTGAAACGGTTCATGTGAACACAGGTGAATCCAGATGCATGGGTTTTCTGCTCATGACACGTATTTTATTCGTCCCCATATACAATGAGGCATAACACAAAAAAGCAGCAAATAGACCGGACCAATTACAGTAATTTCTTCGCAGGAATGCCGAATAGTTTTGTATCCCCTATGCGAAGCATTGCAACACAGAAAGTGATATTGAATTGAAATTTGGCATATCTTAGAGGCTCTTTCCAGCAAAAGCCATTTTTACCGCGCGACCTGGGTATCTGAGCACCACAATCAGCTCTTAGGTAGCTTTTTTGAGACTTTAGATAACGTCGAAGCAAATTCAGTTATTGCGCTCGGCGATCTGGTCGGTGAAAAGAAACATAAAAGTTAAAATGCGCTTTAGATTTTCAGCGTTTCTCATAAAAACCTTACCAGTGTTATCGAAGTCTAGTGCCTGCTCTGGTTTACCGAAGGACGGAATTTTCAAATTGTGACTCGGCGGCACCCGTATGTCGGCCATTCACGGTAGCCACATCATTGCGGTAATCATCGATTGGTTAGTTACTACCCGTTACTAGAGCCGAAGTCTTATGGAAGCTGCACGAGTTGTTAGTATTAGGGATATCTGGTTGCATATATTTATTTGGTTTCGTATTCTGTTTCCATACTCTGCCTAAGATGGATATGCGTAAAACAGGTAAAACACAAAAACGATAAGTGTTACCGACCATGCAAACGCCATAACTATCATAGCGCACTAAAATCACATAACAAATGTTTAAGGTATTCAAATTTGCTTGCACAATTCATTTGCGGAATAAATGAAATATCTCCCTCAGAAACTCCTAGATAATTATTTGTTCCTTACTTGGGTAGCACTATCACGCATTAATAGTTTTTTTTTGTGCGCTAGCACGTTATGGGTCATTTCAAAAAAGCCGTTATGTCCAGGTGAACATCAGAGTGGTTCCTGTAAGCTCAGGCGTGCTTAGAGCAGTGTCGCGCCAGCTGCAAGCAAAAGGAGGAGCCTAAGGTAAGTTGGGAGTAGAGTCGCGCCAGGTGCAGCTAATAAGAGGACGGTCTCACTACCGCTCCAGCCGGTTGTATAGAGGGTGTGAAGGAGAACAGTGATAAACGCGTTGTGTGTGCATGCGGTACCATACAGAAGAGGCGAAGGACGAACTCGCCAGGGAAATGTGCAGTGAAGCAAATATTGCATCATTACTGAAACCGGCCTTTCGACAGATTCCGAAGCCTAACGACGGGCACAACTGGCCGGTCATGAACCCAAAAGCATAGAGTGCTAATATGAGTCAACCAATCCAGCAGATAAAGTCAGGCGACAAGCCGAAGCAGAACGTCGAGGACTGCTGAGACTTGCAAAACGGTATGCGGAAACAGATGAGCGAGGAAACAGAGGCGAGTGATGAACTCGCCGGAGGAACCTGCTGTGGAGAGGCAAATACAAGTTGCTTCATAGACTACAAAAAAATGGGAATGACGCTTGGAATCGCATTGATCAGCTCAGGGAGCCAATCGCTATAGGAAAGCCGAAGCACCAATGCAGGAACATTTGTATACAACGCGAATTTTGAGTCTTTTAAAATACTAAATAAAGATAAGCAACGCGAAATAAGGGCAAGCCTTCAAGCGAAATTAAAACATATTTATCCCAAGGTTATAAATTGGAGGCCAGTTTTTTTCACTGTTATTTAGCTTTGCACATCTTGGTAAAGAGCTCTTTTCCTCTATTTCTTCTTGTTTCCGTGACTACTCTCATGTCCACTATAAATACTTTCAGTTGAGAGAGCAGCAGTTGTGATTAAATAAGATAAATGAGAAATAATAAATTTTGCTCTCTTCATGAAGAATATGAGGTGCTGCCTTGACCGGATGTGTTTCCAGTGCGCTCCGTTAATTTTGATCACTTGGTCAGCGATTGACTGCGAAGCCATCGCCACAGCTTTGCTGCATGCGGTGGTTAGCCGCCATTTGATTGCGGACTAGTTTGACCCGTATTCGGCCACCTTCTCAGAGGTCACGGGGGCCACGCAGCTCTGCAGCTGCAGCGAACAGGGGCTACGATCGAACACTGTCGTCCTCCAGGCACTGCGTCTTCTACCAGACGTGCTGTCGAAACGACATGCCGGTCTGAAAGATCCTTCCCAGGACCACTCAGAAGAGAGGCCGCCTGTAGTCCCATCCTGGAGTATCGCCGCTGTACAAGGTGGTGGTTAAGCCACGCGAATGCCTCGATGTGTCAACGTTGTCCAACCGTCTCCTTCAACCAGCCCTCGACAAGTGCCTTGGGACACATGGATTTTAAGGCTTCGCAATTCACCACCCCACCAACACCATGGCCGCTTGTTTGAGCTCATTATCCGATGTCGACAACGTCCGTGAACTAAAGACAACCTACGTCTGCTTCGACCACCTTGACTGTTCAAGCTTATCTGGCATCTGGTTCTGACCTTCAGCGCTATGTCATTTCGGGTGTGCACCCAGACGTAGCACACAAGGAAATTGTTTCTTCGATGAATTGTTCCACACATTACGTGGTGGAAGCTCACTACATGGTAAGGAGGCGTACATGCCTTCCTAGTCTGCAGGGACCTCTGTCTACTCCAACTCGCATCTAATTTTATGAGGGCTGCTTGCAGAACCACCTCTACAAGCCTGGAGACGTTTACTGTTATCGTTTCTTTCGGCCAGGACATAAGAGAGCCTCTTGCTCGTATCCCGCAGACACCTCTATGGGGCTTCTAATTCTGAGCTACATTTCTGCAGCCTTGGTCGCAAGGACGATCATGGTAGTACTTCCAAAGACTGCCCAGTGAGGCATCGCGCCATAGAGAAATGGCGTAAACGTTCCAAGAGTGCTCGCCCGTATCCAGTGTCAGAGTCGTCAAATAGTGTCGTGCCTGCATCGAACCGCTTTGCACTATTGGCGCTTAGCGAGGCTGACACCACCGCACAACGTGATGTTGATGAAGGTCTTCCCGTCAACAAAACGTAGAGTCAAGCAATGAAGCGAGGGAAAACACGTTCTGCTAAACCACCCAAAAATTTGGCTCTTGAACAGTAAGCTTTTGACGACATTGCCGAATTGGATAAATGGCTTGCAGTTGAGCAGGAGGCGGTGCAACATCTGTCCCAAAAACGCGCTTTACTCGCCCAATCTTCCACTCGCCATACTACTCACACATCTGTGACGTATTCAAATGCGCGCACATCGGTTGCTTCTTGCGCAACACCACGGCCTGCTCAGTTGACTTATGTAGAGCTTCTCCACTAAGTAGCGCGACAACTACAACATTTACAAAGGTGTCGATAGCTAACCTTCCTTCAGTTCCTAAAGTATGTATTCAAGATTGTACACCCACCGATATGTGTACAATAGAACTGCTGGAGTTTACAGAACAATGCAGGCGAGGTCCGTCATAGACTGCGATTAGGTAAACATCCTGCGTGGGCGTTACTTCTACAAGAGACTAATGCTCTGCCTGCGCTTTCTGCCTTTACTGCCTACTCCTGTCCAACTATCCCAGACAGCCGTTGCAGTATTGCCTTCAGAACACCTGGAAAGGCTGCCGTATATGTAGTCATCTGTTACCCTACGACTGAAGATCAACTTGGGTCTTGGTGCAAAAAGTGGCAATAAGTTGAGGCTGTGCTGGTTCTCCTTCCACGCACTGACGTGGGTTTGTGTCGTGCTACATACGTCCCTTCAGTGGCAGAGCTCCTCGCCTACAGCTACGATGGATAGCTCACCTTCGCGGCGCATACCCATGACGCCCTATTTTGGTTGGCGGTAATTTCAATGCCCCGCATCAGACTTGTGGTTACCCCTGCTCTAGTGTGCGGAGAAATGTAGTGCTGGAGGCTTTTAATAAGGCAGAGTTCGTGCTTCTCAAGTCCCCAGGCACCGAAACCCGCCGGCGGGATCATCCCCACTCTCATTCTTCCTCCCAGACATAACATGGAGGTGTGGTGCACTCCCTATATCCTGTGACAAGGGAATAGACTTCGGTCAGCGATCTCCATTCATTGCTTATCGGTTTGGCTCCTGATTCCTAGCGTCGCTGTACGACCTATTGCCTTGTTACAGAGTGGGGCCTGTTCAGGACGGCACTCAGCGACAGCCTGCTATCAGCTCCATCGGATCTCCAGAAAGCTTTGTGTACAGCGCTTCAAAATGCCACTCACTCAAGTTGGGCTGAGGAAATCCAACCGCCTCCGGGCCTGCGCCTTCTTCGACTCTGGGCAGCCCGTCGTCGGGCGGAATAGTGGTCACTCGAGACCCATCTTCGTCGCAACGCCGAGACAGATTACACAGAATAACAGCTACGGCACGCCGATATCAGAAGCGCCTTTCTCGCCAGCGATGGCAGGAATGGCGCGCGTGTCTTGGCTCATCGTCAACGACTGCCTCGATATTTCGCCTGCTTTGTCTCACGGAAATCGGCAAGCGTTCAAAAGACCCCGTAAGTTCAGAATGCCTTGCTTCGGGACAGACGCCAAGTTAGTTCGCTTCAGATGTCGTCAAGGCTTTATTTCAAGCTTTCGACCAACCACCAGCGCTGTTCATCTACCCGAATACTCTTTCTTCAGAAGCGGGCTCTCCTCCAAGGAAAGATTACCTTGAAGGTATGCAGAAGCATTCTCCATGGCTGACTTTCTTGCTGCCATAGATCTAATGAAACTTCGTAAAGCTCCCTACTCGGATGGACTTACATATGAGGTTTTCAAAAATATCCAACGCCCGGTATTGGAGTATTTTCTTGAAGCCTTGAACAGAGTTCAGACATCCGGAGACATCCCAACATCGTGGAAGCATGCATAAGTGGTGCCGATCCCTAAGACTGTAAGGGACGCTAGCAGGGTAAACAACCTTGGCCCGATAGCGCTTATGTCCACTCTATGTAGCCTCCTAGAACCGATGATAGTTCCGCGGTTCTCATGGTGGCTGGAACGGTATCAATGGTACCACCCGGCTCAGATTGGCATTCGCCCTCACTTTGGCTTCGAGGACAGACTGGACCACATTTCAATCATGGGGCTGCTTGGAGTCGGATCTCGCAAAATTCGCACGCTTCTAACCATGAACGTTCACAAGGCGTAAGACAACGTCAGCCACGCAGCGATCGTGGCCATTCTACGATGGCTTCATCTCAAGCCACGAGTACGCAACTTTCTCGCTTCGCTTTTGGAAGACCGTTCCATCGCTATGCGCATCGGTAAGGAGCGTGATGGCAATTTCACCGTAAAGAGGGGTGTACCTCAAGGATCCGTGCAGGCCCCATAATTATATAACATCGCCCTGATTCCTTTGGTATGGTAAGTGGATGCTATTCACGGTATGTTTCATTTGACGTATGCGGATGATGTAACGGTTTGGTCAGAACACACGGAATTTACGGCCACGAAGTGGGCCTTCAGACCGCTCTGGACAAGACCTCTCAGTGGTGCACCAAGATTGGCGTGACACTGTCGGTTGAAAAGACGAACTTTATGTCTATCTCAAACCGATGGGGTAGACGCCGCATTTCGCTCACACCTATACAGCTGTCCTTGAACGCGAAACTCCTTAGTACAACCTCGTCGATGCAGGTACTAGGTGTCGACCTTGACAGCTCTGGATCTGCAGCGCCGTGGGTTGGATCTGCCCGCCAGAAGGCCGCCAGTACGCGGCACATATCTCGCTGAATTGCCCAGAAAACAGGTGGTGCATGCTTTACTATGGCTCGAACGCTAGTACGATCTGTGTTGCAGCCTCGACTCGTTAATCAAGCGCGGTTCCAGTGCCTTAACCTAAGAGATTGGAAACGATTAGAAACAGACAACAGATAGGCCAGGCGAGTTATCACTGGCCTACCTCCCTTGACCCCTATTCAAGCACTGCAAGCGGAAGCTCAGCTGAATACCATTGATGGGTTCGTGGAGCAGCTCCGTAATGCGCGCAACCTGAAAGTGTCAGCAAACACTGCTGCATCTGCCCTAGAAAAGTATTTTCATCCCACTGATCCATTTCCTCAAGCAACGCCTTTGAAACCTACCCTTTGGCGGCATCCCCAGGTCACCGACAACCAAACCCTACGTGTCATGCGCAACCCTCATCGTTCAGTCAGAGAAACATAGCCTCCTCTCCAAGCAGACTCCATAGGCGCGCTTCAAGTTTACGTGAAAACAAGCACCGAAGATATTGCTCAGCAGTCATCTCTGTTCAGCTCAACCTAATGCACGCCAGACATGTTCCTACATCACAGAGGCGCCACTTCCCTCTGTGATAGCAGTGCTCGTTGCCATTCGTGACAGCTTCTCCACTTTAAAGAACTTCCTCTTTATTAAACGAAACTGTCTTCTCTTGTATACCGATTGAACACAAGCAGTAGGGGCTCTACGGCGCGTAGCCTGTCCCTTGGGCATCGTTGTTGATGTGTGCTCGGTAGTGTAATCGTATCAGTGCCCTTTCCGAGTTGTATGGGTTCAACGCGATACGAACTATCTTAGAGAAGCTTACAGGGCGTCGCATTCACTGCAGCTGCCATACCCGCCTCCTCTACTGAAATTATCTGCAGGGGACGCCGTATTACGTAAAAAGAATTACCTCCGCCGCTCCACGCGTGGTTTAATTCCATCGCGTGGATCCAATATTCTCAGAGGTTTAGCTTGCCGTGAGGAGGTGGCGGTGAGAAGAATCTGGGTGGATGCTACGCTGACGCCTGTAGACAGGGCCTCCTGGTCATCACCGACCCCGCATCTGAACTGCCCCTTCTGCCCCGATTCTGCTACAGAGGTGATGTTACGTCACTATATAATAATTTTTCCTGGACATCGGGAGGCACGTAAGCGACACCTCGGTATTCAGGGCTACCACCCTATCTGACCATAGGTGTCTCGAATCTGGACCCATGGGCGAAAATACCGGAGCTTTTTGGTATTCATAGCCGAAACCGGCCTGCACATGTACTTATTGCCTTCTTATGCTGAAGGGCATATTTGCGCAATAAAAAAAAATCGGAGTGGTTTTTGGGGACGAGAGTGCTGCATTGAAGTCACGAACTGATATCGGTGACACTCTCAAAGAGTTCTGCGAGCCTAAACGGTGACCTGAGGCAATCATTTTTGTGGCTAAACATCTAGCATGAGCGACTAGCTTGTCCTTTTTTGTAGCGGAAGCTACACTGCGCTACCAGTCGAGCATTTCACGGTACATGGGAGAGGAAACTTGTGCGCATGCGCCGTTACCATGGCAACCGAAGAGGAGCAAAGTGCGGCGCCCGCTCCACTGTCAAAGCTGAGATTGACGTCACGCTGATGAGCAGTTGTGCGCATGCGCCAATACCATGGTAAGCAGCGAGACCCCACAGCTGCGCCGCGTTTTTCGTCGCCGCCTCGCCACACGCCGCTCCATCACCCGAACCCCGCGTCGCATATGCAGGATTGCGTTTAAAAGGCGAAGATGTAGTGGACGTCTGTATCACAGTGTTTAACATGCATGCAGAGAAGAAGAGTCTAGCCGCCGCTAAATGGCGGTATAGACAAGAGAAGATTAACTCTTCCGATCCTGAGGTTGTCGCCTGGCAGTTGACTTGTACAAATTAAGATCTCTGGAGTCTGTGTGTACGAGAAAAAAAAGGTATCACCATTGTCAGACATGTCCATTCGATCGCGGTGAATAATGGTGAAGCCTGGTGTGTTCACCTTCTGGATAGCGGCATTATCATACAAGGAGTCTACGTGGCACCGGAAACGTCTGTCAAGCAGACGATTGATGTGGTTGCCACGTGTATACCAGCCTACGGCACGGTTTCTTAGTTTTGTGAGACTTTGGGTGATTTCAAGAGTAAACAGGACTCTCTTATTCAGTGTATGAAAGAAAAGTTCGACTTTAATTTAGCTTTGGACTCTCACGAGCAGACTACACAATTGGGAACTTGTATAGAGCTTGTATACAAAAGAGACTCCACGAAATCGAAATACTCTATCGACAAATTTGAGACTGCTGCACGAAACTTCACAGATCATCCGGCAGTCTTCGTCTCTCTCAAGCAAAATGAATAAAAGATGTGTAGACCCAATGTCTGTCATTGCTAAACAGAGAGTGACCGCAACAAGCTCAGCCAAGGAAGCGTACCTCTCGCTAAGTATATCCTGACATAGCCGAGCTAAGCAACTGCTAATTTTTTCTTCCTCAGCCGCAAACTGTGCCCAAGTTGGAGGTCTGGATGAGGCTTACAACATAAGAAACGCAATATGAAGCTAAGGATAGAGAGCTGTGCTAGTTGGTGGTTTGTAACACTATAACGCAAGTTTGCAGTGCGGGCACAGGGACGCAGTGAGAGTAGACACCACAGATGCTTGACTTCTACTGCCAGAGCTACAATTATGAAAAGAGTCGATGAAGGATTTTCCCATATAAAAGAGGGAGGAAAGTGCCCAGTGTGCGAGAAAGGATATAACTAAGCTGCAGTCGGTGACAATTGTGAAGTTCAGTGTCTGTGATGTATACTCTCCCTCTTATCATGTGCTTTATGTGCGCTGGAAAGCCGAGTCATAGTGCCACAACATGACGTGTACGAATCACGAGAGGAGGTCTCGGAAAAGCATATCCCAATGACCATTTCCGACGAAGAAAATGGAATACATAAGCCTGGTTAGGCGTATTTGAAAAGGCGAAATAGATGGATCAGGAGCTACAGATCACGAGCATCAGAACTTTTCCTCGAGTGTTCCCATTAATCTTTGCTCAGTTCGCCCAGAATTTATTCTGAAACTTTTTAACTGGATGAAGCATTACAATATAATCAGGCACAAAATACATAAATATAAATTCACGACAGCATGTATATGGATCAGTCTGCAGCTAGAATGCTGGAGTTATTATAGGGTGCCAGCTCAAATTCATTCAACTTACACGAGGTTACGAAAACCGTGAAAACCTGATTCCTCAAGGCTCAGTACTAGGTCATCTGCTTTTTAAGCGAAACGCTAGGTAAAGCCGATTTCGCCGTGCATTTGTTGTTGACCTTCAAGTGAGCCAGAGGGCGAGTGTGCCTATAGATTCTACCATATGTGGTTCACCTCGGCGTTACGCCCGTTGACCTTTAAATTTTGACCAACCGTTTGCCTTACAGCATTCTGGTTGGTGCCACAGCATTTCTCTTTGCATACAGCTTACATGTTTTAGACAAGTTGGAGTCTTGCTTTGCGAGAGGACTTCGGACGATAACATATGCACCTTCAATTGCATGCTTTTTGAGACTTGCGACAGGGATTCGGACCGTTGATACATTCAACTCCAGTTGCATGCGTTTAGGCGCAGTTGAGGTGTCTACCAGTCGAGATCTGTGAGCTACTGCGTCCATTCCTTTCCTCAAAACATGCTTTCGCACTCCTTCACGTAATCAGACTTAAGTACTCTCATAATTTTTCATTATTGATATAAACGACTTCTCTTACTCCGTTCAGTCACAAATTAGGCTTCACGTCGATGACTGTGTCTGTATTGTGTAGAAAATTATCTAAGCCTTCTGATACCGTCACTTTTCAATATGGCCTTGATAACATATCTTTATGTCATGCATGTTTAGTGAATTTAAATGTTTCTAAGTGCAAAGCAATGATTATAACGCGTACGCTTAACGAGTCTTCATTAAGGTATTTGGTAAAAACTCCCCTTTAACTTCTGTGTCTGATTATAAGTACATTCGCTAATATTTTTCTGCCAACCTCTCATGAAATTCACATTAAACCTATTAGTAATATTGCTAACCGAACACTTGGTTTTCTTCGTCGTAACTTTTCCTTGGTTCTGTGTCCCTAAAACTACTTCTGTATAAGTCGCTTGTCCGCCCGAAACTAGAGTATGCCTCTTCTGTCTGGGATCCCCATATGATCACTCATAGTAGCCTTCGGATCCATCCTAAATCGTTTTTCTCGTTTTATGCTTCCTAATTACGTTAAGCCAGTGTTTATTTATTTATTTGTTGTACCCTCACGGCCAAAGGCATTACAGAGGGGAGTGGGCTTAGGATAAACAGCAATGAAACAGAATACAGTGAAAATAGGTGTTACAAAGAAATCTCCTTCAGAATAAAGCAAATAACAACATCCAGAAAGCGTAAATAGTATAGAAACAACGTATACAATACAGTGAAATAGATAAAACACACAATCAACTTACTTCAGAATAAACAATATTAGCTACAGCGTTATGAAAGATTTCATTATCAGGAATGGCTGCAATATCGGGGGGAAGTCGGTTCCATTCCACAGATGTGCGGGGAAGATAACACTTAAAAGAAGATTTGGTGTGGCATGTAGGGATGCCAACATTGTGGCGGTGATCGGTGCGACGTGAAATGTATTCGGGGGGTAACATGAAATAGTTGTGAAGCGCAACGTGATGATATAGCTTGTGAAATAGCGTTAGGCGACCAATTTTGCGGCGAGATTGTAACGGTGGGAGTGAGATGTTAGATTTCATGGCTGTGATGCTCGCCGTACGGTTGTAATTTGAAAGAATGAAGCGAACGGAATTATTTTCGACTAATTCCAAGGAATATGTGAGGATATCATGCGTAGGGTCCCATATTGATGCTGCGTATTCTAGTTTAGGACGAATGAGTGTTTTATAGAGCAGACGTTTAAGGAAGGAGGGAGCGGTAGAGAATTTGCGACGTAAGTATCCTAACATGCGGTTAGCGTTATTAATCACGTAGTCAATATGAATAGACCATGTTAAGTTTTGAGTGATATGAATTCCTAAGAACTTATATGTTTTTACCCAATCAAGAGGAGTGCCATCAAGATAATATGAAGGAAGAGCGTTAGATGTCCGTGAAACACGCAAAGCTTTACATTTATTAGTGTTTAATTTCAGATTCCATGTAGTGCACCAGTTTGACACCAAATTAAGGTCTGACTGGAGAGTGCCAGTATCATTGACGTTATTTATTTCCCGAAATATTACACAATCGTGAGCAAAAAGGTGAATGTTAGAAGATATGGCAGAAGGAAGGTCATTAATATAGATTAAAAATAGAAGTGACCCAAGGACCGATCCCGGTGGAACACCAGATAGCACGTTAGCAATCGGTGAATTAGTGTTATTAGCATGCACAAATTGCCAGCGGTTTAGAAGGAAAGATTTAATCCATTGAAAGACGTTACGATCGAGATTAAGATGGCTCAGTTTATGTAGTAGCAATTTATGGCATACTTTATCAAAGGCTTTGGAAAAGTCCAAAAAAATGCACTCAGCGCAAGATGAGTTGTCAAGTATGCGGTACATCTTATCAGTAAAGGCAAATAATTGAATTTCACAGGAGTATGTTTGACGAAAACCATGTTGCGCAGGCGTGAAAAATGAATTCTTATCGAGAAAGGTAACGACATTCTTGAAAATGATATGTTCTAGTAATTTGCAGCATGTGTTGGTGAGCGAAATGGGACGAAAGTTTTGAGGACAGTGCTTACCACCGGACTTGTGAAGTGGAACCACCTTCCAAATTTTCCAGTCGATAGGAAGGCTTGCTGTGTCGAGTGACTGTTGAAAAAGTTTTGTTAGTATAACTGAACTATAAGCACAAGTATTTTTTTAGGAATTTAGAGCTAATCGCATCAGAACCAGTTGAAGGATCATTTTTTAAAGATTCGATTAATTTGGCTACACCAGGAGGATCGACAGTTATGGGTGGCATTGTCGGGAACCTGTGGTGCGGTATGAATGGAAGATTAACGCTTGAAATGAATAATAATAATAATAATAATAATTGTTTTTTTGGGGGGAAAGGAAATGGTGCAGTATCTGTCTCATATATCGTTGGACACCTGAACCGCGCCGTAAGGGAAGGGATAAAGGAGGGAGTGAAAGAAGAAAGGAAGAATAGGTACCGTAGTGGAGGGCTCCGGAATAATTTCGACCACCTGGGGATCTTTAACGTGCACTGACATCGCACAGCACACGGGCGCCTTAGCGTTTTTCCTCCATAAAAACGCAGCCGCCGCGGTCGGGTTCGAACCCGGGAACTGAGGAAAAGCTTTCAACGAATGTGTCATTCAGCTCGGAAGCACAAAGATCATTGGGGATAATTTTACCGGAGGCGTCATGTAGTCTAATTAATGGGTCGTTCGCAGGATGTATAACGCGCCAAAATGTTTTAACACTGGTTTTAAAAATTGTTGGTAATGTGGCAGGCAAAAAGTTATTCTTTGTGAGTTTAATCGCGTTGACGTAAGCGTCGCAAGCAGACTTATACTTTGCCCATCGCGCATTAGATGGTGAAAGCTTTGCGCTGCGGTATAGACGTTTCTTTTTGTTAGATAATCGTCTGGCGTGAGAGTTGTGCCATGGTGCTTGTGGATTAGAGGTGACGATGCGCTTTGGGATATACTTATCAGTTAGTTCGTGAACATTTGTTTTGAATGATATCCAGTTGTCCTCGGCAGAGCAGTAGTCTGAGTTTGCAATAAAGTAATCAACAAAAGTGTCCAGCTCATTGTTAATAGCGGTAAAGTTGGCGCGTTTGTAATCTAGAATGATTTTTTTTATTTTATCCACTTTTTAACGTGGTATGCTAATGTAAAAATTGAGCAGAACGTGATCGCTTATGCCTGGAAGATATGTTATGTCAGTAGCTAACTCTGGATTAGTTGCTTGAACTAGATCGAGAGTGTTCGAAGCGTTATTTACCGTCCTAGTGGCTTTTGTAACTAACTGAGTTAGCGAAAATGTGGCGCATACTTCTAAGAATTCTTTAGCTTGATGCGAAGGGGGAGATGAAGAAGGCGGCTGAGCAGTCCATAAATTAGGTGGAAAATTAAAGTCCCCAAGTAGAAAAAGCGGTGATGAAGGAAATCGTGCGCGAACAAAATTTATAGCGTTGTGAAGTTCGTTAGTGAATGTAGACGAATAAGAAGGAGAACGGTAACAGACGCCAATAACCAACTTGAGATGACCTATCACTATTGACGCAAAAATTAGTTCTAGTTCGCTGAAGACTTGGATACATGAAGATGGAATGTCTTTGGAAATGGAAAGTAAACCACCACCGCCACGCTTGGCTGTTCTATCGCAACGATATAAAGAATAGCAATGAGCGTTATGGAAGATTTCGGAATCTGACACATGCGTTGGGAGCCAGGTTTCCGTTAGCGCTATAATGTCAGCTGAGCATGTGTCTATGGCAGAAGATAAAGATGTATGCTTGTTAAGTAGGCGTCTGACGTTAGTATAAAGAACTTATATCGATGATGACAACTGTCCACTACCCCTCGCGATTCCCTATGGTGAAGCGAAAGTTCCAGCTAAGGAATCCAATGCAGACGATTCCAATGCAGATGATTCGCCACGTGCCACGATTTCTTCAACAGTGTCCGTGGTAGGCTTATACATGAAGCATTTTTTTATTGATGTGCAGCTTGTTATATCGTATCTTAAAATAGCGAGGGCCAGCTTGGTTAGATCCGAATTAAAAGAGTTTTTTTCGAGCCTGGCGCGTAGCAGGTGAGAAATCTTCACTGATATTGATGTTCTCTGTTTTAAATTGGTTACGAAGGGTTAATATCTTTTCTTTCATATTAGTGTCCGAAAATTTAGCTATGATTGGTCGACAGTTCTTTTCTGAAAAAACGCTGAGGCGATGTGCACGTTGAATTGGACTCGAGGAGCATACTTCGACAACCTTAGACAAGGCTTCCAGGAGCTTAGATTCAGTATCTGCCCAAGTCTCTTCCGCATCGGGTATACCCCTACATATTAAATTCTCACGTCGCGATCTATCTTCTGCTTCATCAAGGCGAGACTTCAGCAAATCATTTCGAATGCGTTGGTCTTCTATAGACTTTTTTTAAAAATGAAAGTTCTTGGCTCATTTTGCTGAATTTCTTTGCGTTTTCCTCGACTTCATCAAGCCTCTTGCCCATGCCAGCTAACGTTGATTCAATGTTCTTCTGACTACTCCTAATGTCTTTTATATCAGCTGCTAATTCGACCTGATCTTTTGAGCTTTGCAACGTACGAGAATGTACATCCTTGAGCAGCTTAAACAGAACTTTCATTTGTTCAGAGGGATTGTCTGGCAGGTTCTCTATGTCAAGGGAGCGAGTCGTAGGACCCGGGTTGGATTCAATGTCCCCAGAGCGCAAAAGCAGGAAAATTATTGAAACGCATTCACAAGCAACATCAAAGCACACCCGTGGGCACGGGAACAGAAGTAAACAGCGATCGTCGCATTTCCAGCGTGCAAAGAATTGTGAGCACAAACCTGCACAGTGAAGAAACGAAGCATTGGAGGCATGCTGATGTCACTGTTCCCGTGCCCACTGAAGGGAAAGTCAGCGTGTTGTCGCTTTAAATCCGGTGTGGGTGTCGGTGCCATCGTCGATGACGCTGGACGGGTGTGGACGAGGGATTCGATGAGCAGAAAATCTTGGCCGGGTAAAAGGCTGAATTTGTCGGTGAATCGAAGCCCAGAACTTGCAACCACCGGACCAGGGAAAGACGTCGAGTCAGTGCCTGCAGCCGGCGAAGTTGATATGCCGAGCGCCAGCACAGCCTGCACAGTGAAGAAACGAAGCATTGGAGGCATGCCGATGTCACTGTTCCCGTGCCCACTCAAGAACACAATGAACACAAGGTAATGAAGAACACAATGAATCTTCCTCAACTTTCCTTACACACCCATATTTCTCATTTGTCTATTTCTGAAAATACATTTGATAAATGAATACTTAAATGAATCGCTTGTTCTAATCCCTACTTACTTTTCGTCCCGCGTAGACCCCCTTTTTGAAAGTTAGTTTTCCAAGCAGCAGGACTCATCTGTATTCCAATTCGGTTCTTCAAAAGACAAGCATGTACTGAAATCACCTTCTCGCCTCCGTCATGTCCATCACTGCACCCGGTGCCTTCAACTCTGCTGTGTATAACAATCTTAATAATTCTGCCTATTACAATTGTATTTATGCTATTCACCCACTCCTGTGTGCAACGACCATGGGCCCGGAGAGTGAAAAAACGAAATACAGAAAGACAGTTTTTGTTTTTGGGAAGTACCTTTAAAAAAATGACGCTGACGTTTCTTTTTGTCGCCAAGCTGCCGCGACTTTAACGCTCTCGTTGTTGAATATTTCGGTGCTGTAATAATAACTAAAGTACATTATAAAGGAATAAAGCAAAGACACACGATTATTGACAAGATTGAAACTAATGAACAGACATGGCCGCTCTGAGCTGCTAGCAGCATGAGGCTGTATGAAGCCCCGTTGATGCCTAGAACGAAGACTCAGTTGCTGAATGCCCTTGATTCCTGCTTTTATTTCTTCTGTTTGTCGGTCTAGCAGCAGTAGGAAGAATATGGTCATGCTGCGCCTCGGGGTCTCTGGCTGCAGGGGTCTTTATTTGGGAACCACTTCCGCAATCATTCATTTGTCATTCGCGATGAGTCGGCCTTGACAGATGGTCGTTTCCACCAATGAGGAGGCTGTACAGTTATTTTTTTTCTAAAGAATAAACTTGTTTCTTGCACATTTTCTGTATGACTGACCAAATTTCACTACGTTGGCAAACTGAGTCATTTCATTGGCACTCTCATAGAAATTACGTATCTGTCATTTTTTCTCGTATGTTGTAACTTCACAAAGCTTTTCCTCGGTATAGTGCTACCGTCAGCCACTCCTTGGTGATAGACATTGGTGTTCCAAGATGGGACGATGTGTTTTACTTCTTCAGAGGTTGATTTCTTGCGACGTACTAAGTTCAAAGATGAATACGCAAGGACTTTTCGAAAGTAAAAGGGGGTGCTGGGGGTGGGGGGGGGGGGGGGATAAGCACTGAGCGTTACAGAGCAAAAAAATAAGGCATCAAGCTGAAAGTGCCTGACTGTTCTATAAATTCGCACAGGACGTCAATCCAATTGCGAGACGTCTCTTGCAGCCTTCTCGGTCCTTGCATATTGAAGCCTTCTAGCTGCTCGTCAGACCACCCATTTCCAGCGTTAGTTGCCTTGAAAGCTCTTTCCAGCAATCGCGATCAGACAATAGAGGGACGCAGCCAAGTCGGGAGAATAGGATTGAAGGGGCATTAGTTTAAATCCTAAGGGGCAATGTATGCAGTGCTGGCATCTCAGAGTGTGTCGGAGCATTGTTACGGAACAAGCCGACATCTCTGAAGAGCTTGCGCCTTTTTTTATATATTTTACCTCAGCTTTGTCGATAACGAGCTATATTATTAAAGAAGAAAATACCAGCCAAAAAAAGACGAACACACCAGGCGAGAACAACACAGGACAACGGCTGGACTAACAACTGAATTCTTTATTGAGTACAGACCGCCGAGTAATCTCAGCGCATGCGCCAAGGCAGGACAGACGCTCAAGCATACTTATTCAAATAATCAAGTTCTTTTACCGTCACCGCTATCGATGGTGAACTGACGCAATGCTTTGCTATTTGAAAGGCCTCAAAGATTTCGCGGGCCTTCCGTGTTTTCCCATAGCCCAGAATGGTGACTTCAGAGAAACGTGGGGAACACTTGCAGTGCCAAGCAAGATTGCCATCTTCACCAGCGCCAACATTTGTTTTGTGCTGGCGCATCCTCTCGTTCACACAGTCACCCGTCTGACCTATGTAAAATTTTCCACAGGTCAGCGGAATCTTATAAATCACTTCAGTCCGGCACTTTTCGTACATGGTTCTATGTTTGGTCGTGCAACGCTTCTTGTTTCCGCCAGGCATAATTCGTGCACAAAGTCCTAAAAGGTTGACAGGCGCCGAAAAAATCAAATTGACCCCCTGGCGCTCGGCGACTTTCTTAACATTGTGCGCCACTTTGTGCAAATAAGGCATGACTTGAAATTTTTTCCTTTTGTCAATGGCATCATTTCCCTTCTTGACCTCACCGTTCATCTCTTTTGATACGGATTCAGCGACCGCTCTCAACATTTCTGCAGGAAAACCTGCATCAGACAGGCGTTTGGCTTGCGTAGCGACACTGGTTGACACGGTGTGACACAGTTCTCACAGAGTTCTCGAAACAAGTCTTAGCAATACCTCTCTTGACTAGTTTCGAATGGTTAGAGTCAAAGGGTAAGAGCCCTTTTTTTGTCCTAGGTGAATACATCCAGCACACATGGCCTGCTCCAGAAAAGGTTAGTAGCAAGTCTAAAAAACGGATGGAGTTGTTAGTGGCTAATTCGTGAGTAAATTTCAGAAGGGATGAGCAGCGCCCAAAGGCACTTAAAACATGTTCAACTATCATCTGATAGGAGTCATTAGGTCCGGTGTTTAAAAGCACTAAAAAGTCATCAACGTATCTGACAATTCGCAGAACACGCCCGTCATCCAGAACACTTCGAAGCGAGCGGTCAAACTTTGCTAAGAAAATATTGCAGAGCACTGGGTCTACACAAGCACCTATGCAGATCCCTTTCTTCTGAATATAAAACTTGTTGTTAAACTCGACAAGAGTGGAAGAGAGGTACATAGCAAGGCGCTCCAAAAAACTTTCACTCTGGATTCCACATCTTGTTTGAAAGGCCAGATCACCACTCTCTTCAATCAGTTCTCTCACCGCATGAAACAGTTCGTCGTGAGGGATATAATAGTTAACGTCCTCGATGTCCACAGAGAAGGCCATGTTTGCTCCTAGTAGGCCTTGCTGTAGCTCCTGTACAAGAGCTGCATAGTTCCTAATCCCGAAAGGGTCTTTTGGCGTAAGGCTGTTCAGATGTCGTTGAAGATATTGTCCAACCACCTTTTGCCACGAGCCCTCTTCTATAATGATGGCCCTCAACGGTACGGATGGCTTATGTGTCTTCGCTGAAAAAAAAAAAACCTGCAGCGAATTCTGCGAAGATTTCTTTACAGATTTTAGCAGGTGGTCCAAATTGAGTTCTCCGAGGAGCTGCTCAGCGTCGGATTTCACCTTGGTCGGTTTTTCAAAGCGCTTACAAAATATTTTTCCATGGCTGCCACAGCTTTTTCGCTGAACCGTTCCAAAGGCAGCACAATAAAACCGCCTTCCTTGTCAGACTGTAGAAGAGCCAGCTTCGAGTCACGAAAAAAGGTAACCACCTTGCGAAGGTCTTGCATTTTCCTTGCGATAATTTGATTCCCCGACTTCTGAAGACAGTCAACACCTTTGGAGAGGCATCTCTCCTTTTCTTGGGTTGGCGCCAGGTCCGAGACACCTCGGAAAACACGAAAGGCACGCGAAATCTTTGAGGCCTTTCAAATAGCAAAACATGGGGATGCTTACGTCAGTTCAGCATCGATAGCGCTGACGGTAAACGAATTTGATTATTTGAATAAGTATGCTTGAGCGTCTGTCCTGCCTTAGCGCATGCGTTGAGATTACTCGGCGGTCTGTACTCAATAAAGAATTCAGTTGTTAGTCCAGCCGTTGTCCTGTGTTGTTCTCTCCTGGTGTGTTCGTCTTTTTTTGGCTGATATTTTCTTCTTTAACATGCCATACCAACAGGCCAACATTCTGCCCTGCTTGAGCTATATTATGTTGCACTGGTGGATGAATTCTATGGGAGTGAGCCCACGCTAAGAACTGGCTTCTTATCCAAAAAAAACTGGTTACCCTTTTCTACAGCACTCACATCTGCATACAGATCTCCTTTGGCCTGGGGCAAGGTTTTGTGGCTGAAGCCCTAAGAGTAGAAGTTGGGCACGTTGGTTGAGATTCATGGCTGCTGAAGCGCGAAAGAAAAACACGGAAAACTGAACGGACGACACGGACAGGCGTTAACTCGCAAGAGAAGTTTTTTCAGGAAAGACACGAGAATAAGTAGGAAAGCGAACGAAAAAAAAAGCACACAAAACACCAACAACCCAACAAAGGCGTCAATCCTCTTCCGCCACCCACAAGAATAAAAAAAAACGTCTAGAATATATTTAGAACCCCCGAAATGCTGTCAAACAATCATCAGCCCTATGAGCCAAACATTCCGAAGTTTGCCCGATACATTTTTCACTATGTAGATACATATAAAGGACTTTCATGATCTCGCGAACACTTCCGTCACGGTGTCTGAAACGAGCCGTAGTTCTTACATACAGCGGAGTGTACTGTATATTTTTCTTTTATCATTCCTTTCCCACATGCGGCAGTGTTTTGGCTAGTTAACTTTGGAATGGCCGTTCGATTATCTTATTAGTGCTTTTTTGTCTCTTCAATGTAATCTGCAACGCAGCATTGCAGATGTTTGAAATATGTTTAAGGAAAGTAGCCAAGGTCTCAATTTCAGAGTCAAGATTCTAAATTACGGCGCGCATCAGTTTAAAAATGTGTTCTTGTGCTTCTGACCTGGCCATGTCCGTTGTTTCTATCACCCTTGAGCAAAAAAAGCACTACAAAGTAACTCATCCTCCGGCGATTCCAAAGTTATAAAGAACGGCATTGCCGCTTCGTGCATTAAAACAGCAATTTGGAAGTCCTGTGCACAATCAATGGAAGAAAGTGTCAATGCACATGGGAGCATACTGATATTAATCGGTTATTCGAAGCTTGTAGTCATGCAGGCTTGAGAAAGTGTTATAAAAGCATGTCAAGGCCGGGTGAAGAATTAAACCCCTGGTAGCAGAAAATCGCAGAGTTGCTGACTTTTAGATGACTTTTGTCGGCCATGAAGACCATATAATGAGACATCCCTTTGTCTAGAGTATGCAGTCTTCATCTATCTCTTCCGGTTGCGGTCCGCCTGATCAAGAATAAGACAACTGAGTGCAATGGCAGTTGGCGTCAGAAAATTTTGGAGCATCACTGATCGTGCTGCTTTCAGCACCATGACATAAGCAGCTGTCATAAGCGTTGGTTTAGTATTCATTATCAACCATTGAAACGAAAGACAAGCAGACACTACTTTTGAAAGAAACTCAAGACGTTGCAAAACTTGTACGGGCATACAATCTTCGTAAATGAGGCAAAGTTTCTTCTTAGATCCCTTCGACATGCATGCAGCCTTGCACGTTTGGCAATATGTTCACTCTTCCTCAAATTCAGCGCAATAAATTCTGACTTGATGCAGATAGATTCACGCTTTCATTCGTTGAACTCAATTGTATACACAATGCATTACCACGGCCGTTCGAGTATTTTCTCTACATACGTAAAAAAAAAAAACGACGGAAAGGCGGTACGCGCTGAGCGAGCCTCATTTTCGCACTTCTTTTATTTGCAGACATTGCCGAGTGGGTGGAAAAACCTGCGTTCATTCGGGCCTATTAGCCAACCAACCCTCCGCAGTCGACACATTTGCCTGTTTTCTTCCTCCTTTTCATGCATAAGGTAATACAGGATCGTCGTCCGAGAACATTGCACGCATGTTGACAGGTGGTATGCATCATAAGGGCGGCGCTTTGTGTGTGGACTGGAATCAGTTCCAAATATTAAATTTAATTATAAAATTAGTTGCAGGTACACGATGGTGCATCTTTGTTGTTACTTCTGAACATTTTCCTGCGTATCAGCCGGCTTAGAAACGGCATCTTATTTCAAAGTTAAAGCATGGACCTGTATATTGGGTTAGCTCACCTTTCTACCCGCGAATTGGCTGTTGCAGCTCCCTCTGAAATGTTTCTTTTTAGGTCTACTGCTATTGTAGATCGTCACAAGTAGGCTCCAGAACCAAAAGGACTAGGCACAGGCCGCAAGCAGTGAAGCAGTGTCCCAGCTGCAAAAGCGCGCGTCCCTCACTTCTTTGCCCTCTAGGCGCCGCCCGGTGATACCTGGCGGCGATATACAGAAGTATTTTTTGTTTAAAGCGTTAAGCTTTTTTTTAGACAAACTTTGGCTCCATTAACTTAATTAATGAATGAATCAATTAGCTGTTAAGCGCTTCCTAACAATGCTTGAAAAAACAGTTCCCTCTTGTCTACTTCTCACATAATGACCAATGCAATGCTGAGGGGGGCCCAGAGAACACATTAAACGGATTTTTATAGTCCAACAGTTACCACAAATATATTGAGGTCGAAAAATAAGAAACATTACGATTTTTGGTAAACAAAGAGCCGAAGAGAAGCATACAATGGAATATACTAAATGAAATGTGTGCACTCATGTCATTCCAGTAAAAGCACAAAATACCGGGGCTAATAGAAAAAAAAGCATTTAGGTATGTTCCAAATGTGAAGAGGTGTCTATGGTAATGCGCAGACAGAGCCTTTAACAAACTCAAAATAAAAACGATTCGCGATTCGGCAGATTTACCTGCCTTTTAGATTTTCTTTTTCACGTGTGAAGATTGCATAAAAGAACCGTTTAATTCTCTGGGAGAACCTAAATGGAGTGATCGCACGTAATGAAAAACATCGCCTACTTGAACAATAACGACAAGGCAAAGAAGAAAGAGACCTGGAAGATTAAAAGAAAAAAAATTCTGCGGATCGTTGAGAAGAATCGCGGAAGAGGGAGCACAGGCTTAGGAGGATCTGTGACGAAGGCAAGAAAACAATGGCTGAGTTGTGTCTGTCTCAAGAGGGACTTAACTTTGCAGAATTTGGAAGTGCATGTATCTTGCAGGCGCCAAGGAAAATGAAAAAAGGTGGGAAATTTCCGCAACGTCGCTGAACAATCCATTCCATGCTCGTTAAAGCGCCTCGATGTCAGCGATTGCGTGGTATGTTCAGGAGAACAGAAAGATAAAAGAGCACCAGAACAAAACTTGTCTCATCAAAGGGCAATGATAAACTGGAGAGGTGCTTTCTTTGCTGTGAATGCTTCTGATTTCAGAGAAGCAGGCTCTCTCGCTGATGAGGAACCGGCACTCTGCCGTTCTGCTTGAACCACATAACGATGCAACTGAATCATATTGAAGAGGTTTTTTGTTTAAAACACCTTGAAGTACCTTGCTTTATTCAAAGAGCCATTCCTCTAAAGCAATGAGTGATAAAGAAAATGAAAAGCTGCATATAAAGCTTTCTCTTTCATTGTAATTTAAGGAAAATATAAAAAAACCGCGGTTTTTCACAACTCTCAGAAAAGGAGAGCGGCATTACTCGCGCATGACGTGATGTGGCTAGGAAATAGCACTTCTTTTAGGGGAGGCTTCATAATTAATTTTTAAACATACCGCCACTCGTATTTCTTCCATGCCGCGACAGGAATGCTGACTATATCCGCAGATATTAAGCCTGCAGAAGAAGCCCGCAGTTAAAGTAGTAAATTTTAAATTGTCCTGTAGCTGCACGCGAGAGCCTAGTAAAAATTATTGCCCCCCCCCCCCCCCCCTCAGGTTTGCAGCTGCAGGTTTAAGCGGCAATTTTTCCAAGCATAGGGGACGGCAAAGGCTTCTGGACGTTAGTGCATGAGTGCATGCCACAACAATAATGAGTGGCTGTTAGCTCGAGAAGGTTGCAATTTTCAAGGTTCCTATTAAGAAGGAGCGAAAATCGCATAATTGTTTTAGTGTTTCTATCACAATTTTATTAGTTATTGGCTGTTTTGCGTCGATCCAAATCAACTTCCCAAAATTAACGGGAAAAATTTGAGGTAAAGCGTCCCATTTAGAGTTCGCGTTTCGAAACGTAACCTGCTAGGTTACAGCAGAAATGCGCTGCTCAAATAATGTGCTAAAATCTCTCAAGGACGTGGGATACTCATCGAAGTGCCTGTTTTACACGCAAGATATACTACGTTGTGGACCATGCGGGCGCAAGATGCAACTTGGAAAAGTCGTCTGTTATATTTTATAGATAATCCTTAACAACAGAGATTTCGGGTTCAAATTTACTGTCTTGGCGTGTGATTTTGAAACATAATTTCTGATGCTGCAATAAATTATTAGTTTCTTTCCACTTCCAATTAATATTTTTGCGTGTTTGGTTTTTAAATCAAATACCGCTCCTTTGGTGTTGGCCTCGTGAAGACTGCGTTTGAATAATTTGGCGTTCTGATAATTTTTACATATTATTCTATTCCATAATATTCCATAATATGCCAGAATGCTTTTTATGATTAGAATTTCATCCGGCGCCTTGCCTTTTTAAAAGCTTCTTATTGTGGTCCGCAGCAAAATGGTGAATCTGTATGGCGGTCTCTGTTGATTTGTTTTGTGTAGAGGCTTAATTACCTATAAGATGTAATGTGTAAGATGTAAGAATAAGAGAGCTCGGAACTGATTACTTCAGACGCATACAAAATAATACACAAACTGAGTATAAACGCCAAAACTTCGTTTCGTGTTTTTTTCTTTCTTTCAAATGATGCTTACGGCATTCTTATGTACGAATCACCACGTGGTTCTCGCTTACGACCGCTAAACAATTTAAAGTCCCAATTTTCTTTTCATCTCGCAGTGCTTTCAACAGCCGTGCAATTGCTGTGACGCGAATGTTTAGTATTGGTAAAGGGAGAATTGAAAAAAAAAAAGCCACGAATTAATTGCTGCTTTTCGTTTTTCGTTATTTTGTCTCCTGAGCCAGGGTTGATTGAACATACTAGTGACTGTAAATAAACGCTGAGGCATCGATTTTGGCATGCTCTTGGTGCCCAGGTGATATAAATTACCCATTCATGTCAAAGGCATCATTCAGGTGTTAAAATAAAAATAGGATAGAAAACCAATATAAAATTATAAAATAACCTTTAGCCTCTTTAGTTTAAATTGATTTATCTTTCTGGACTGATATCGCGCGCTTGACCGTGCATGCTATTTTCTAATGCGCCATTACAAACAGCCATACACGAAACCAGCAACAGGGTGTCTGTACTCCTTTAAGCTTCTGGAAAAGATTTTCAGTTTCCAGTGCAGACATGTTTTATAGAAGTTTTTCTGTCTATATCTACGCCACACCACACCAAACAATTTTCTTATTGCTTTTTCTGTTGTATAGTATATTTATAATCCTCTAAGCACCCGCTTATATGTTTGTGCTATTCTCTTCGCTGATGGGCTGGTAAAGCAAAGCTCATTCTCCTGAAGAATGAAAGCCTCCCCAATTAAAATAATTGTGTCACTAATTTCATGACGTTGCCCCTCAATATCAGTGTTGGTGCATGAATCGGCCTATGGTTTTACGTCCTAACGCAACTCAGGCTATGACGGACGCCGTAGTGGAAAGCTGCAGATAATTTCGACCACATGGGGTTTAACGTGCTCTGACATCTGACAATGTACACACCTCTATCATTTCGCCTCCATTGAATTTCGAACACCGCGGCCGGGGCCGAACCTACGTCTTTCAGGTCAGCAGCCTAGCAGCACAACCACTGAGCCACCGCGGCGGCGGGTCCAGGAGTCATTGATGTGAAAACGTGAAATAAACAAAATTGTTAAATTTACCTCAACTCTCAAAACGTTTGCTATGCTTCAGCAGCGACATTTGTTTCTTTCAGTAATGTGGCAGCATTATAAGAGTGCAATGCTTAGTGTTCTTTTAAGGCATATGCGCTATTTCACTTTCAAAAGGCAACTTAGACTGTTATTCATTTACTTTACCACAATTTCTTCGCTTTATTGTTTTTCTGACTTCATGTCGCACTTTCCAACCCGTGTATTAATCAGGCAGACTTTTGATGCTGTTGGTAACAAACTTTAGGAAACAGTTCAGAAACACCGAGTAATATAGAGAGCAGAAGGATCAAATGCATGCCAGCAAAACTAGCTTTGTCACAAAGCGTTCCACTGAAAAAACAAAAACATAATGGACGCCACAGTAAAGGCTAAGAAAAGTACTTGTATGAGTGAACCAAAGAGACTCTCCAGAAAAAAACAAAGCAATGGCAGTAAATTATAGCGGTGACAAACTGCTCAAAATTTCCCTTAAACAAGTGAAGAAGAAAAAATCAGCCTTCTTTGCCTGTCAAAAGCAATCACAGTTATGTTTGGCTATAAACTACCACTATTCACTGTTAAATGAAAAAGAGGACACCTTGGTACTGGCTGCGTTTGGCCTGGCCTTATAAATCATTGAAGTGTAAAGATTCTCTCTGGCTAGGCTGTAAGCGGCGCAACCAATAACAAATGTGCTACAGAAAAATAGGCGCCATCAATGCTCTGAAACGATGAAATAGGTGCACGCTTGCGTTAGAGATTTCGAAGATGCCGCTGCTTTGCCCAAGCATTCTTATCAACATTGTCGACCTTTCGCATACAAATTACATGCAGTGCATAATTATATTTCCTACACTCAACCTAAACGACAAACTATGCTCCTGCAGTTTTTGGCGCACGTACCAACTTTTGGCTTGCTGAGAACTAAAATGTTTCAAAAAGTAGAGAACTAGAAAAATTCCATATTGCAAATACTGGCTTTAAACTTCTGTTAGTTTTTTGTTGTGTGACATTGTGAACACAGTACTCGGTGCGCATATTCAGTGGTTGCGTAGCGAAAAGCCTGTTATCATCACCATCATCACTCTTCCTATGTCCACTGCAAGTTAAAGGCTTTTCCCATATACTTTCAATTAATACCGTCATGTGCCAGCCGAGGATATCATATCCCGGACCGTATCAGCAAAAATTCGAACATTACAGTTTATGCCAACGCTGCCAAAATATTGGTATGCAAAAGTAGGCCGCAGATCATACCCCTAGAATTAAACAAATCATATTCTACGTGAGCTTATATTGCGAGGGGCTTGAGAAAGTCTTTTGCATTCTACATATCTAGTCGGGAAGGCAAGATTGGAATATCTATCGAAATTAAGGACAGTTTTTCAGAGTATAGCACTAACTAAAACCTCATGGAGATGCTTGCCATCTTATTGCCTCAAGTATGGCTGTTACGCTTCAGTGCGAAGTTCGCAGTTGTACATTCATAACTATTGAACGTAAAATGTCTAGGTCCATAAATAAGCTTCGCGCTGTAAGAGACCTACGTTTTGTGCTACAAGACGCTATGTATATTATCTGGGTAGAAGTCTTTTTTTGTCTATATATAAAGGGTTTACCTAGGCGCACATTGAGCAGAAAAATGTCTCCAGAGGTCTGAAGCTGCACGCGTTCATATTAGACTTTTTTTTCCCCACAAGATGGATGGCGCATGTCCTGTGTTTTGTTTATCTGGCTCTTCCTAGGTGTGGGAAGGATTTTCGAGAAAAAAATAGCCATGGCTCACAAAAGTGAATTTTAAAAATTTTCAGACAACTCTGCCAAAAGTAGCGAGCTTGCCACCGTTTCTAAGTAAACACCGATGTAGCTCAGCCTCTGGGATCAGCGTGGAGCAATTCTGTCTTCAAATTGCTATTGTCTGCCAATACATGCCAATTTTTGCTTTCCTCTATAAACATACGCGGTGGTTCCGAAAGTTGGCCGGGGTGTGTTGGAAAATTGCGAAGGATTTAGGAAATAAGATTTGGTCACACTTATAATAGATTATGCGGTAGTATGGTAAACTCAAAGATATATGACAGGCATGAATTTGGCATGTTTTTGAGTGAGTTTCGTAGCCTTTTTGCTTTCTCCAAGAGTGAGCAATGTCTTCCCTTATCTATATGTTCCTTGTGTTAGTTTTCTGGCTTATTTCACTACTATAGTTTGAATGCAAAATACTGCAATTTCCTTCAGTGCGTTCTGAACGAATGGAACACGCACAGCAACAGAAAGACGATATTGGAGACTTACTTAAATGATCCTGCAACCTGAAAAATGTCGCGATCAAGACTACTGGCGTCAAAGACATTAGTAAAATTATCTTAGGTAGTGCGTTTTGCAACACAAACACTTTCACACGCATCAGAAAAAAAATCAATAAGCCACTGTGTTATCGGATAGGCCTTCCATTGTAATTTGATCTCGCTCTGAAATCACTCTTCAAGAAAAACAAATCAAGAATGCTTGAAGGTGACCCATTTGTAGCATTGGCCTACTCGACTTCACTTGCGTGCAAGAAGACCGGGGTTCAAATCCTGGTTCCGCGCAATTCTCCACCGGGTTTCAAAAAAAAAATTCCGCGTGTCGATGGAATTGCATAACCAGGCCTTGAGTGCGCCCTGATCTCGGTGACCAGAACCGACAACGTACTCTCTCACCAGAGCAGGATTTGGCCACTCTGGTGTAGTACTTGGCCACGACCTTCTATAATCAAACCAATTAACCCTCGGCCCTCAGTCCCCAGCGGCTGCGGAGAAACTGACCACGGCGGCGGTCAGCGCTGTGACGCAGCGGAGGGTGCTAAGAATCTCTGGCTCCGGACAGGCCGCCATTGGAATCTGAACCTGGCAACGTTTAACGCTAGAACTTTATCTAGTGAGGCTAGCCTTGCAGTGCTGTTCGAGGAACTAGCGGGAATGAAATGGGATGTGATATGGCTTAGCGAAGTTAGGAGGACAGGCGAGGCGTATACAGTACAAAAGGATGGACACATACTGGGCTATCGCGGATTAGAGGATGGACGAGAACTAAGTGTGGGATTCCTCATTAATAAGGATATAGCAGGCAACGTAGAGGAGTTCTATAGTATTAACGAGAGGGTAGCAGCAATAGTAATTAGGCTGAATAAGAGGTGCAAGCTGAAAGTGGTGCAGGCCTACGCACCCACATCCAGCCATGATGACCAGACCGTTGAAAGTTTCTATGAGGACGTAGAATCGGCAATGAATAAAGTAAAATCGCAGTACACTGTACTGATGGGCGAATTCAACGCGAAGGTTGGCAAGAAGCAGGCTGACGGCCACGCGGTAGCTGACTATGGGATAGGCTTTAGAAATAGCAGGGGAGATTTGTTAGTCGAATTCGCGGATAGAAATAATTTACGGATCATGAATACCTTCTTCCGCAAACGAGAAAACAGGAGGTGGACCTGGAAGAGCCCCAATGATGAAACTAAAAATGAAATCTACTTCATATTATGCGCTAAACCTGGCATCATTCAGGAGGTGGCCGTCCTCGGAAAGGTGCGTTGTAGCGACCACAGAATGGTAAGGTCTAGAATTAGCTTAGACTTGAGGACGGAACGAAGGAAGCTAGTGAAGAAGAAGACCATTAACGAGATAGCCGTAAGAGAGAATGCACAGGAGTTTAGGATAGCGCTGCAAAACAGATATTCGGCTTTAACTGAGGAAGGCGATCTTGATTTTCATTCAACGCACAATAATCTGACATCAATAATTACGGAGTGCGCAGTGGAAGTAGGCGGTAGGATAGTTCGAAAGGATACCGGGAAGCTATCCCAGGTAACGAAAGATCTGATTAGGAAGCGCCGAAGCATGAGGGCGTTTAACCCTACCGATAGAATAGAACTAACGGAGCTATCAAAGTTAATAAATAAGTGCCAGGTAGCCGACATAAGGAAGTTTAATATGGAGAGAATCGAGCATGCTCTAAAGAACGGAGGTAGCCTAAAAGCAGTGAAGAGAAAACTAGGCATAGGTAAAAACCAGATGTATGAATTAAGAGACAAGCAGGGCTATGTCATTAGCAATATGGATAAGATAGTTAACGTAGCCGAAGAGTTCTATACAGACCTGTGCAGTAGCCACTGTAATCAGAGCGCTAATGAGAAAGAGCAGTGCACAGCAATGCGTCATCACGCCAGAAACGAATGATGAAGTAAAAAAAGCCTTAGAAGCAATGAAAAGGGGAAAAGCAGCAGGGGAGGATCAGGTAACAGCAGATCTGTTGAAGCATGGAGGAGACATCGTGCTAGAAAAACTGGCCACCCTGTATACGCAATGCCTTATGACCTCGACTGTACCAGAAGCTTGGAAGAATGCAAACATTATCTTAATTCATAAAAGGGAGACGCCAAGGACTTGAAAAATTACAGGCCGAACAGCTTACTATTCGTTGCCTACAAAGTATTTACTAAGGTAATCGACAATAGAGTCAGGGCAAAGTTAGACTTTAATCAACCAAATGATCAGGCAGGCATTCGTAAAGGATATTCCACAATAGATGATATTCACACTATCAATCAGGTGATAGAGAAAGGCGCAGAATATAACCAACCTCTCTATATAGCTTTCATTGATTACGAGAAAGCATTCGACTCAGTGGAAACCTCAGAAGTCATACAGGCATTGCGTAATCAGTGGGTAGAAGAGCCTTATGTCAAAATACTGGAAGATATATATAGCAACCGCACAGCTACTATAGTCCTCCATAAAGTCAGCAATAAAATTCCAATAAGGAAGGGCGTCAGGCAAGCAGACACAATCTCGCCAATGCTGTTCACCGCATGTTTACAGGAAGTATTTCGAAGCCTGAATTGGGAACAGTTGGGAATAAGAATAAATGGAGAATACCTAATAATCTGCGATTTGCGATGAAATTGCCTTGCTGAGTCACTCAGGAGGTGAACTGCTAATCATGATCAATGAGTTAGACAGGCAGAGCAGATCGATGGGTCCAAAAAATAACATGCAGAAAACCAAGGTAATGTCCAACAGCCTAGCAAGGAAACAACAGTCCACAATTGGCAGCGAGATCCTAGAAACTGTGACGGAATACGTCTACTTAGGGCAGGTAGTGACAGCTGATCAAGATCATGAGTGGGAGATAACTAGAAGGATAAGAATGGGGTGGAGCGCATATGGCAAATTCTCGCAGATCATGAGTGGCAGTTTACCAATTTCTCTCAAGAGGAGAGTGTACAACAGCTTAATCTTACCGGTACTCACCTACGGGCAAAAACGTGGAGGCTAACGAAAAGTGTTCAGCTTAAGTTAAGGACAACGCAGCAAGCCATGGAAAGAAAAATGATAGGTGTAACGTTAAGAGACCGGAAGCGGGCAGAGTGGGTGAGGGAACAAACATGGGTTAATGACATCCTATTCGAAATCAAGAGAAAGAAATGGGCTTGGGCAGGGCATGTAATGCGAAGGCAAGATAACCGCTGGTCCTTAAGGGTAACGGAGTGGATTCCAATAGAAAGTAAGCGTAGCAGGGGGCGGCACAAGGTTAGGTGGGCGGATGAGATTAAGAAATTTGCAGGCAAAGGGTGGATGCAGCTGGCAAAAGATAGGGTTAATTGGAGAGACATGGGAGAGGCCTTTGCCCTGAAGTGGGTGTAGTAAGGATGATGATGATGATGACTCGACAATAGGATGAAGGCCTAATCGCAAGATTATATCACATAAGAAGCGCTGGCGTACATCGAAAAAAATAGCCTACGTTCTCAATCAGTGCCTGGAAACATCCGTCATAAACGAACAGCCTCCACATATTTGGTTATAATTTGCAGTGTAAAGAAAAATTGATGTTAGTCACCCGAGAAACTGTAATAATGCATCACTCAGTGGCATATAGATGGACTACCGGTAATTAACGTTCAGTAGATAGCCACGGCGTTCTGCACACATGAAGGTGATTTGTAGGCTTTTTTTTCACCACAAATTTCTTATACCTCCTTCAATCCTGCATTGTGAGGGTTCAACTTTCACATAAATGAATAATTTGTCAGCGTTGTTTTTGCCGCCATGATCACATCAGTTAACCATGTCGATGTCACTTCTACAAAGTTAGGCAGAAGCCTGACTAGAAAGAATTCCATTGCGCCAATATAACTTTTTCTGTAATCAGAAAAATGCGAAGCCGCCAACAAGGCCGTGAAACGACCAAGAAACTCCTTTACTTAAATTGCATTATGTTTCACACATGCGACATGCAGCACAATAAAACAGGCTAGTGAGATCTGCATTTCCTCCTTGCCACATACTCCTGGCGTGTTTTTTATGTAACTGCTTAACAGCGAAGCAGTTATCTGCGCATCACTTTGCGTTGTATCCTGTGGACAGCCTTTACTCTTTGCGTATCAGCGCCTAGAGAAAAAACGACGAAGGGAATGTGAAAAGGCAGTCACTTGCGAAAGTTTATTCACACCCACTCGTTGACAGCACGCGTATATGCTGCAACTTTCTGGGACACTTTTAATTAACAGTCGCGCGCTGTCCTAACGGTCGACCGTTAGAGGCACACCTCTTTTATCCCTTGTTTTGTTCAAGGGCCTGCTAGGACGGATTCCCACATGGGCCATTCTGCAATTGCGGCATAAACATATTAAACGACAAGGAGTGCAATTCAAGTGCCTTGGGACGACAAAACCGTGACAGTTTTATTTACCCGCTCCTTTGAAGTTCGGTAATCCGTAAATCAGCAGTCGCACCTTGAAATAAATAAAAAATTATAGCGAATGCAATAGTGCACAGTGCATGATTTGGCTGTATGTGTAAACGAACGCCCCATTAAGAACTAATGAAGTTTTCGTGTGCTGCCTTGAAATCTAAGCTTGTCTGCATGCTGATTTTTTTGCTTTAAGCTTTCCTTCTCTCTGAAACGACGGGCTTAATTAAAATCAGGAGAACTCTGCGCATTTTGATGTCCACATCAAACGTCGTACAGCACAGTTATTCAGGAAAATTAAGGCTCCGTGTTAGTGAGTGCGCTGAATGCGAAAGAGAAAGCAAAAGCAACGTGTGCCTTTATTTCATGCCAGCTGGATATGTCGTTCCACGGTTTCGCTGCTTGAAAAAAAGTTTTGTCCGTTTCTCGAGTAACTCACGTTTCCAGCAGCAGGGAACACATCTCCTCTCTTAACATTACCGCAAGGTATTTTTAATGCAGCGCTCATTTCTAGGAAGAAAGAAGTAGCCCTGTCAGGCTTGCCAGTGTCTACATAACCGCTTTGTCCTTTGTATTCGGTTAGAACTAAGTTGTCGAACCAACCGTCTTTATCACGATTACTTGTTGATCACTGCGCTCCAAATTGCTCTTGTGTTTAGAAATGGGCTTTGAAAACAAGTGGTGTGAAGAAGCTCTCAAATATGTTGAAGCCTCGTTTTAATGTAGCAGTATTCAGCAATGAGTTCACTGTATGAAACAAAAGTGCTTATCAGTCAAAACGATAAGAGCCAAGGTAATCCTAAGTGATGCACACGCAATGTTCTGCAAGTATTGAAAATGTCCTTCATTGAGTTATAAAAACGCCTTTTTCGGTTTAGAATTATTAGCGCAGGAGAACATCACAATATGTCTAAGATGTGCTACCTACTAGGCTGCTTAACTAATCCCGGACAAATAATTTCTAAACTTTTATTGAAAGCCTCTACTTATTTAGAGCCGTACGCGTAGCCAACCGTTATTTCTATATCAGTTTTCAGAATTTAGGACACGCAGTTTCTTTCCGCGCTGTGGCCCAACAACTTTTCACTGCTTCGTCGTGTTACCTGCGTTTGAGTGGTGTGGTTTGCCTGCATGCGTGTCGAAACGGGTGTATTTTGGCACGGTATTGGCAAAATTTGTTGGGCCACATCGGCGAGGGCAATCGCATTTTCTAAATTCTAAGAACTGTTATAGATATTGCTTACGTTGGTTATGCACGCCTCTCAATCCAAAGGCGTCTAATAGTAATATTAAAGCTTTCACCTATTCGCTATCTCTTTACAAGCCTACTAGCTGGCACGTCTTAGCTGTTCTGATGTTCTACACAGCTGACGATGCTATGTTGGAGAAAACGCTGTTCTCACCGAGAAAACTAATTTTAAGATAATAACCATAATTATGGCCTCCACAGTGCAGGCTGCTTTTTCAGTTTCTGTAGCCTTATCTGTAAGACTGCGTCTCGTACAATCGCGATCAAAAGTTTACCGGATTCGAATGCGCGGAAAAAATTATTTCGGTGCAATCGCGTTTTCCACTCGCCTGAAATACGAAGAAGTAGAATTGCACGCGGACTCTCTATTCACTGGTAACAATTCCACGCCAGTGGGTGGCATGTCAGTCTAAAATAGGTACTTTGCCGAAATATTAGGTCGCTATTGGACATACTGTGGCATGAAGAGTATAATGAGAAACACTTCTCGGAATGTAAGCGCTTCACGCGAAGCTGTTCTTTGTACTAATTTGTGAAAGATCGACTTCAGCTTAGGTGCTTATGGTATGACACGGAGCAATTGCTTTATGTATATTGCTGCTTTATTTGTGCATTGCAGCATGAACAATGACACCTATGATACCAGGACGCTAGTTATGTTTGTGGCGGCAGACTAAAACCTCTTTAATTTGACTCTCCCTCACTCGTAACAGCAGAAGATCCGAACTTCCGCTGTGGCGCTGACCAAAGGGAGTTTAATTCCATGGCGGGCGACAATGATCAAATGTGAGTTTTGCTTGGTTTTACCGGTTTATTCCTGCTGACTCCTGAAGCTAGCCGTGTCGCGGTGTGACCCCCAAGGACGTAAATTATGAAAAGTTGTTTGTTAAGCTTGAGTTGCAGGTTCTATTTTTGCTCACCAACGTCTTGTGTGCTAGCCGTTTCTGGGGGAGCGGGGGAGGGATCCGGGCGCGTAGATTGGTTTCCAGCAAGCTAGCCGAGCGAAGCTGCAAGACATTTATGACATTGGCTAACGCCTCTGTAGTCTCATTTTCTGCCCTTCAGAAGGCGTCTCGCCTTCCAGATGCCATCGCGCGTTTCCCCCACTTTTGTCCGCGTGGTTCTTCCTCGCTTCCAATGCGGCGATACTGCGAACTTCTTACGTTCTCTCTCCTTCATGTGCAGTGAAGTCTCCCAGCATGTGACCCGCCGCTTCTGATGAGGCTTAACTTCTATCTGGAGCACCTTCAAAAAACTTCTAAAGATCTGTCATTGTTGAAGCAGTCCTGCTTCGATATTCTTGACACTGTGGACGCCGTAAAGGCAATAATAATCTTTTTCCCTACCTCGTATTTAACATGCAAAAAATACAAAACTATCGCCAGTACAACACCTAAAGATGTCTACCCATGTCTGCCACTTTTATTTTCCTTCCACAGCGCTCCGCTATCCGAGTAAGTGTTCTCTCATCCAGGCTCCGGTCAAGCGGAAATTGCTTGACTTCCAAGCCGCTCGCGAATTTACAATATCTGCAGGAGCCTGGCTCCACCTTCCCTTACACCCGACGAACGATGAGCCCTGAAATACGATCATACACCAGCCTGCTGCACGCCTTTGAAGTCACACCACTGACTTGACTAATACCTCGTCTGACTTGGCCGCATGTATTCTTTGCAGAAGGTCATTGACGCGTCGGCGACAAGCGTACAGCCGCAATGACAAAGACTGCGGTAACGCTAACGGCTACGCCCACACCCTTTAAACACAGCCCTTGCAAACGGCCTGTGGCATCATTTGTACTGTCTTTGCCACTGCGACACGCCACATCAAGCAGCAGGTAGCTTATCTGCAGCAGCTGCGTCCGGCATCCTTTATGCCCACTGGAAGAGTTTGCTTTTGCCGAAATGGTCCCTGCACCAGACGTGCTTACGTGCTGCGATGCAGACAAGGATTAGTTACCACCTCCCACGACAGACCATATTAGCTGCTGCATCTTTCCAGAATACGGACAAAGTAGACACTGTGAACACGTCAGAAAATCGCTTCCCTCCTTGCGGAAGAAGCATACGCGTTTGAAAGCTTCACTTCTGCCTTTTTTTTTTTCTCAATCCTTGCTCCCTCATCTTTAACCTTAAGAGTGGAAACGTTGTACAGACCGCTTCTCTTGGCCTGACTCCGGACGCTTGTGCCACGGCATTCAGTGCCACCTCAACCATTTTAGAAAATATCTACACTCGTCTCATCTGATCTAATCTCATCTTCGACCCATTGGAGGGCAAATTACCGGGAAGCTTGCCTTTCTCTCTTTTTATTTCGAGTTCTCTATTCGTACATTACTTTTTATATAAAATCAGTTTGCTGTGAACTCCCGTGCTGTAAAGACGTCTTCTTCTTGCTTGGCAAATGGTCCGTAATTGCAGTACATTGGTGTCAGCAGAAAGCGTACCACATATTCGAACGGTCAAGTTAGACGAAGAATTAGGCAATGCTTTGTCGGTCCCCCCAGACGTACAAACATTCTGCGCAGTCAGAAAAATATCAAATGTTTTTCCAACAAAGCATCACTTAAAGACAGAAGAGCCATTCTCATATGCTCGTGCATTCTAAAGAGACGTTCACTGCTGAAGCATATATATTACCCCATTGCTACAAAGTGGCCACCTAGAGCACTCTTAAACAACAAACAACAGGGTACCCGGCCACTGCTCTTGTCATTTGAAGAGATGTGCCGAAACCTTGGCGGACTAGACACATTGCAATGCACTGCTCGAAGACTAAACGCACCGCCGTCATGGTACAATTTCCCTACAGTCTGTGATTTAACTCTTACACAGTTGCGTAAAACAAATTCCAGGACAACATATAATACAAGAATTTCTTACACTCGAAGAAATGTACTGTACTTTTAAAGCTTTTTATATAGATTGTGCAAAATCAAATATTTTTGTTAGAAGCGCAGTGGTACATGGAAATTGCAATGAAATAGTAAGGCTTCTACAACGCGCAACTATATTCATTGCCGAAAGTTAGGCAATCAGTTTTATTTACACAGACTAGCCAAGTGCACTTATAGGCCTACATTTTAAACTACAAATAATCCGCTGCTTGATGACATCATACAAAATATAAAAACCACCATATCTGAAGGACAAAACATGAAAATCTGCTGGGTACCAAGTCATGCCAAAATTACAGACGAGAGAGCAGACTTGTGCGCTGTCCAAGTAGGTGGGAAGTCGATAAAGAAGGGAAATGAACCTTTCAAGGATTGGACGAACCTCGTACACCGTAAATTAATTAAAAAAGGCAGTAGGCTTAGAGCAAAGAAATAAACAAATAACTGCACTGGTAAACCCAGTTTTAGGTGAATGAAAGGCATATTTAACCCAGCAGCGCTTCATTGAAGTTATCTTATGCCGTCTCCGTATAGGCCATACACAACTTGCAAACAAGTTTCTATTGTCAAATTAAGGGAAACATGATTGTGAAGTATGTGTAAATGAACTTGCAGTTATTCACAATTTATTATCATGCACGAAAATTGAAAAACTACGGAGAACGCATTTTACTGAGCTTCATAATAACTCGCTCCTTCACACATAATGTTACTATTTGGAGAAGATGCAATTGTCAAAATGTCCTGTGCGCTTATATTTTTAGGAGAAATAGGTTTCCTCAACAATCTTTTCTACCCACTGCTTCGCTTGATTTTTGAATACACTTCAGCCGACTTCTCATTCCTGGGAAGAAGGCTGCGGATTTATTTTACGGGTTGGGAAGCTCTACCTCCTTGCCCAGCCAAGAATGTCTGCTGAGGTTACCCGATCTTCTTTAAAGATTTTAGTATTAACCATTCATAAAACTTCTTCCTTCATCGCTAAGGTAAAACAAAACAATGTTTTTGGCCCTCTGTACCACCTATAATAATTATTTCTAAAAAGTTCTACACAAAAAGAGTTTCCACTATCTTGAAAGTGGCGCATGATGGCCTGAGTTGCCTATTTGCCATAAAACACAACACAACACATCATAGTTTTGCAAAACTTTTCTCTGTATTATAACATAAGACAAACTTCTTTTTTCCTTCCCAAGACAGATAGCTAGGAGGGAGGAACGCGGCTATCTGACAGTCCTTTTCTTCCAAGATGTTCAAAGCAGAAACCTCGCAAATTGCATGTCGCGATAATTCATGTATTCTCCTACAAGAAAGTAACTCTATAACACAAAACTAGGCCCATTCAAACCGTAAAGGATGAACGGAAAGCAGAAAAGAATGAGATTTCAAAATAATTACGCCAACATTGAGCAATGATTCTGCAAAACATTGTACGCTTTCGTCTGCGATGCGGGTTAAACTAGGAATATCTTGTTACTATAATTATCGAATTCATTTAATCATTCATACTGCAATCCATTTGAGGGATTTTCTACTGGAGGGAAATAAAACTATAAAAATAATAGAGAAATCGTCTAAAACTGTAAATTACAAAATGCAACAACAATCATTGAAGTAAAATCAAGAACATAGCAAAAAAATATATAATGGCGCAAGCACTAAACGATATGAACGGGATCAAAAGAACGAAGTTAATTGGCAGTGTACACACGAAAATTATGGCTTGGAAAACTACAAATCAGTGGCAAACATTTTTGCACTGAACTGGCTGATACTGCATTTGCTACTTTTTTTCCTAACGATAACACCCGAGAAATATAGCATGTAAAATCATTATTTGAAAGAAAAGAGCTATTGTCACAACATGACCACAGTTTCTTGCGTACCCAGAAGAAAACGATATGATAATGAACATTGGAGGCTTTGTTTTGTTAACTAATTGACACAGTAACATCACCCCCAGTACAGATTTAATTTCAAAGTTTTTATTCAAAAATCTTGTCGAATCTTTTTGTGAATTTAATAGCAATTGCGCCTGTTTGCTAGCTGTCACCTTTTGATGCAGCGAAATTGTTTAGTGCTATTGTTAGAACGTACTGCCGACTGATCAACATCGTCTGGCTGCTCATCTATCCGCATAAGGTAGTTTTTCATGTATCTGACGAGAACATGAACGAATAAAGCTGGGCGTAACAAATTTTCTGTTACAAAAATTCTTTTGGTATATGAACCAGGAACCATGACAATCCGGTGGGGTTTACATTCTTCGCGCATAAGTAAAACATCAATGTTGTGAAGAGTGTTTTTTATTTTTGTTTTTCAATTATGACATATAAGGACTATGCTCTTCGATCCACGCACTCAATGAAAGCAAAATCTCTACTCGTATAGCCTTGAGTCTACACCTGAGTATGGCATGCTAATTACACTCGTGCCCAAGTTGTTGGGCCTGGGCAGTTGCCACATAGCGTATCGCCATATAGCACCAGTTCTTTCTGGATTCATGAACACTGATCCAGGGTCCTCTCTCAAGATAAGCAAAAAAAAGTGTCTAGCTTTCATTCACTACTCTTTAGCTTCTTTTCCAAATAGTCAGGCTAAACCCAAGAGAAGATTGTAAGAGCGTCGAGGGACTGAAAGCGTTTGGAGACACTTTTCTTGCACATACTGCCATGAATCAATGCAGTTATTGCGCGGCACGCTGCCCGGCCTTCAGGAGCGGGTCCCGCGTTCTGGGGATATTTATGGTGGCTATTCTCTCTGTCAAGAATGAATGGTCGCCGGCGGCTTAAGTAGCTTTCTGTTCATTTGTCTCTTCCGCTTGAACCCTTCTTTGGTGCTAACATTCTTATGGTCGCGGGCCCTCATATTTTTACCAAGACGTTTTTCTTGCATTGACTGAGATGCAGAGGGAGGGTCTCGTCGCAGCAACCAGTCAGGAACAATTTCTTGTATAAAAGGAATTAACACAACTTCTCCTTTCAGCAGGCGGACTTTTCTTCCCTACCGATTGTATACCGCCGAGCTGGTCAGTGACAGCTTGTTTGTGCGAGAGAGTAACTTTAAGCAGCTCACCGAAATATCTCTGGAAAAATGAGAGCACCATTTTTCTCCAAATCGCTTGGAGTGTAGCAACTCATGGAGTCGCCCTGCTCTGCCTTTATTTTTATGCATCCTGAGCGACCGTAATCTGTCTAAAGAGAACTGGCTTCGCGTCGTTTGGAGTGCAAGATGTACCAGGGAGAGCCACTAAAGAGCGTAGAAGCATACTCCTTCGGCTGTATACTTTTGACGGCGGCAGTAGATCAAGGAACATTTAATGCGGATTACTTCACACGTATATAGAGAACCTGAGCACGCTTAGAGTTCAAAGACGTCAACCTCAAAACGATGTCAAAGCTCAGTGCCATAGAATGTACTCGTGTGCGGTCGAGTAACGTGAACGTGGTCTCAAGCTCCGACGACTCGCAATTTTTATAAAGTTGCCTTTTGACGAAAAGTGAAGTCGACAGTTCTTCCAAGCCACTCATAACACGCGGGGTCCATGTTTGAAGCTGCCTCTTTTACCTCCTACTTCGTAAAACTCGCATACACTGGGAAACCCTACATCGCACCTTCATATTCATAAACATGCACAATACTTCTACTTCGAGATTCTAAAAAGAAAAACAGACATTTCTTTACCAGCCGTCCGCAGTGGGGCAAATGAAGACAGTGGCGGCATATATTGACCGCAAATTGATTGCCTATCTGCCGCCAGTGTTTATCTGGCAGTTTTGCATGGTTTAACCTCGGTTAGCCTACCTTGAAAGTAACCAAAACTCAATAACACCGGGCGCCGTGCTATGCAGGTCAATTATAAAAAGAGGGATGGCTTAGGACTAACCTCATGTAGGTGACGGCGTTTTCTCCTTAAACTCGCATGGTAGCCTGACTAGGGCTTCAGTGTAATCCTTAATGAAGTACCCAGCATGGCTCACGGAACGAAGGGAAATTGTAGTTATCGGCTACTCTGAAGGCTAGAGTTCGCGCAGTTATGAGTCCCCGCTTCGGAATCACTGCTGTTAGAGCTGCACACAAGAGCAGCAAACCAGTTGTGCAGTGAGTGTTCGATTGCGGCGTAAATCAGTGCGAGCGACATCAGGCAGAAATTCCGCCGTGTGTATCTGCATTAGAACCTGAGAGAAGCCTCTGGCTCCTCCAGTGAGACGAGCGCGAGAACCGCCCTCGACGAGACGCGGGAGAAAAATATGCATTGGCGGAAGAAGAAGAGGCGGGTAAGCGACGCCGTCAAGTGTGCAGCAATTGGAAGAAAAATGAAGCGGGGATAAAAGCGACTACACCTTGGCCAATCTCCCCGCGTGGGTATGTGCCATATACCTGGGGTGAAGAAAAAGAAGAAGCGAGCGCTCATCATATTTTGATCAAACGTGAAGGGCCAAACAAGGCGAGATATGTGTTACGTAACATAGGAGAAGCCGCCACGGCGGCTCAGTGGTTATGGCACTCGGCTGCTGGCCTGAAAGACGCGGGTTCAATCCCGGCCGCCGCGATAGAATTTCGATGTAGGCGAAATTCTAGAGTCCTGTGTACTGTGCCGATGTCAGTGCACGGTAAAGACCCCCGGGTAGTCTAAATTTCCGGAGTACTTCACTACGGCGTCCCTCATAGCCTGGGTCGCTTTGGGACGTTAAATTCCCTTAAAACCAAATCCAAACTATAGCAACATTGGAAAAGGATTAAACTTGTTTCCTGACCATGAAGTCATCCACAACAAAAAAGCGCAAATGCAGCAAATATAAAACATCAAATCATGACCTAACCCTTAAAGACAGCCGATTTGAAGCGAAATTAATTGCCACAACTTTCGGACAAATAGATGCGGCAGAGGGAAAGAAGCGCGAAATGAAAAATTATGAAATACCAAGTAACAAATGAAAAAGCGTCATTTAATTTACATTATGCTGATGCAGTTCATAGCCTGAGACCATCTACGCGTCTATCAATTTCTGATGTTGCTTAGATTTTCTTTTGCGCCGCTACTACTAACGGGTCCAGTGCCTATGTTGAATATGAGCACCTCGCTTTGATGCTATACCTGGGTGATATTGTTAAAATCGGAGGCAGTGGTTGGGCGCATGATTTTCGAGTATGAGTATGAATGATACTGCTTTTCACGCTGCCAATGCGAAGCAAGTGCGTTTATTTTGTGAGGACCAGTATAACCCGAGAATTTGTTTCAGGGTTTGATATAATTTGTTTCGCACTATTTTACGTCACCTCTCAAAAACTGCGCCAACAATGTATTGAGTGCACTGAGCAGTCGTATCAAATATTTGTTTTCAAAGTAACAGTGGTAAAATGTAGGTCACTTCTGACGTAATTTACAAGGACGACCTCGGGAGCACTGCCATGAAATATGCTCTTTGTACTCGTTACCGTTGAATTATCATGTCTGACACTGTTGCAAAAATTTTTTTAATATTAAAAGAGTGTAAGGTACTGGTAATGAATATTGGAAGTAATGATCCATTCTTCGGATGTGTGGCAAAATCTTCATTTCGTAGTGTCTCCATCGCTAGCACTGCGCAGTTGGCTGGTGTAAAAAAACAGTAGGTAACGCTTTCGAAGTTAGCAAAAACGTTATTAGGAAACAAATGCTAGCCTGGCAAAAAAAAATGCTAGCCTGCCGACGGGATAACCCGGCGTTGTGGCTCACTGGTTAATACTCTTGTCTACTGAGCCGGAATACCCGGCTTCGATCCCGACCGCGGCGGCCGCGGTTCGATGGAAAGCGAAGCGCAAAAGGCGCCTGTGTTCCTTGCGATGTCAGTGCACGTTGAAGATTCCCAGGTGTTCGAAATTGTTCTGCATGCGACCACTACGGCACCTCTTTCTTCTTTTCTTTCTTCTTTCAGTCCCTCCTTTATCCCTTCCGTAATGGCGCGGTTCCGGTCGCCACCGAGATATGTGAGACGGTTACTGTTTCCTTTTCCTTCCTAAAAACAAATTTAAAATTCAATTAAAATTTGACAGGATGTCTGCGGCTGTATTTATTCTTCAAGTGAAATCTTGCAATATATAGAAAAATTGCCCTCATTAAGAACTTCGCGTTAAAAATTCCTGTAGTTGATTAATGCAATTACTTTGATTTATATAATTATTTATTTATTTCACTATACTGCAGGCCAGATTGGACAAGGCAGAAGGCGCATAAAATAAAAACATAACACTCACAAATAAATGCCCACAATTGTTGGGTATCATCAAAGCTCCCTGCAGTTCTTCCGCATTGTAAGTCGATTGAAAACACCAAAAGGACTACATCTGCACAGAATATGCTGTTTCCTAGGCACTAAGAAATGATGTTTTATTTTCAATATAATGTTGCCAGATAAAGGTTCGTAAATGTACAGTCGTTACCACAAAGCGATAACGAGCCGTAAACCGGCAGGCTAGCGATGGGCACCAAATTCGATAAGTAATGGCTAGCCACATAAGTAAGCAGAAAAAAGAAGAGCGTAACGTCGTTAGCCGATGGAACCACCGAATAAGCAGCACCAATCAGGGAAGATAATCACGAGGCCAGTTGTTCAGCGCGACCTCATAGGGTCGAGGCCCCATTACCGAATGTGAACGTGTCCGGAAGTTAGGGTGGGAACAAATTGCATCCAAAGGCAGAAAAAAGGCAGAAGGGGAAGAATAGAAACAATCTCTTGTTGAAGACAAAATGGAACTCTGCTTTCTTTTGTACGCCTTGGCGAGAACAGCACATGCCGTCAGGATTCTGAATATTATATGAAAAGGAAGATTACTGCCCTAGGTACACAGAAATGGAACAATAATATGCGGACTGCAAAAACGAATTTTTTTGAGTACCTTCTTCTGGCATCGCAGTAGCTCGGTCAGCCATGCGTGTAACAAACAAGCCAGCACTGGGATTCTGTAATGAGAGGACTACCCTCGACTGCAAGAATCGGTTGAATAAAATTTACTCTACTTCTAGGTCATCGTTAATCGGGTTTCTTGAGAAACGAAATTAAGGTAACACTGCTCTGCCCGCACCACCACAGGCACGACGGGCGCACTTCCAGAAAACGTAATCAGGTGAAGAGAGCTGACGAGGTCCGCAAACCAAACGACTAAAATATCGCGTGTAATGGCGGAACAACAGAACCTGGGATTGAGTTGGAACAGCTTCAAAGACACGAAATGTTTTCTTGCATGGCTTTTGAGAACTACGTGCTCCCGAAATCTTGCTCAATAATTATTCACGTGCAGAATTCTAGAAGTTGAGCCAGTGACTGCTCAAAAGGATTAGAAATTTCAAAACAAGGTGCATTCATTTGCATTTATATAACCTTGACCCTGCTCCTTCTTAGACTTTTCATCATGTCGCTTAGCGCTCTTAATGCTTAAGCCGACGAATACGTCAGCCTACAAAAATGTATTATGATTGATTATTATGTATTGCATATAATGCATTGCATGATGTCGATGATGTGTTACACTGCTGATCTTTGTATTAGTTCCGCTACTGCTGTATATAAAGAATTTAACCGCTAGATAATCTCAAGGAGTTTCAAACGACATCACGGATCTACACAAAGTCGGAGCTTGCTGGGTGGCAGTCTGTTGGATGCGGGAATAGTTTGACTGTTGTGTGCCAGTGTGCTGCCCATATTCCAATGTTTCTGAAATGCATATCAGCTTGTCGCGTTGAAATAACCGTGCTAGAGAGCTATGGAGCGATCGCCCTTTCATCCCGTGTCCTATGCGAGCTGGATTACATGCCGATAAATGGACTAGACTGCACAGTGTCCAAAAGTAGAAAAAAAAGGAAGTTTGCTTCATTAACGTCATTCTCTCTTTATTCATTCTAACATCATATTTTTCATAATCTAAGGAACCAAATTCAGATAACGCTTCCAATTTGCCAGCATTACATTAGGCAAATGTCATTGACGAGCGACACAAATTCACGCTAGTCCCTATTAACTCACGTTCATTACAAATTGTAAACACTACCTTTAAGGAAAAGACAGCGGCAAATATAGACCGCACGAAAAGGAGCACTAAGCTGCTTTTTGATCAAGGAAAATGCATTTATCGACGTTACTTACACAAACGCAGATAGAAAAAACGACAGGTAGAACATGTACGATTACAAATCATCAACCGTGACTCATCAAATATCTACAGAAAGAACACCAGCGTGGAGCATCACTTTGATCGCAGTAACAACAACCCCTTCACCCCCCCCCCCCCCCCATTATATCATATATATACAGCTAACTTGGGGAGCGAGCACTTATCATCCTTCACTCAAGTTTTGAAAGAATTCTTTGCGGACTGCTGAGAAAAGTGTTAAACATGGATTTTGGCATTGTGTGCACTTTGCTTTTATGCTCGGATATGAAAATCAAAAATGTTTTTCTCTGCTGGACGTGACTACTGTCAAAAGACTTGGGCTTTTTCTTTGTTTACAGCAGTTCTTCATTGGCACGTTAAGCGCGACACAAGTTGAGAGCGCGAGTGCTCATTTTGCTGAGACCGTTACTGCGCGTTTTCTCATCTGGTAACCTTTTCTTCATCGGAATGCTAAGCGCCGAACTAGAATAGGCAGCGGATATTCCATTCCATAAATTATTACGAATACCTTTACCCTGAGCGTATGTCTAAAAATATTAACCGAAAGTTCTTTTAACTGCATTTATAGTGATCCGCTGAAGACTGTTTATTCCGGCGAGTCAACTATAACAACGAAGAGCTAGAACAAAAGAGGCACGATCTACTACTCTCATTAAACTTGCTTTAAATGTAGGAATGAAAGACAAGATATCTCCAACCGCAGCTGCGAAGAAGCAACGCGACTACGTTCTTGCTCCCTTTCGACTGCCAGTCCAACTCCCTCAATATCAACTATAGCTGATGCTGTGCATAGGTGACGACAAAAGTTCACCGGGTCATGGCATGCGCCGTGTAGTGGGATATATACGGCACCCCTAAAGTTCAAAGTTTCTTTAGCGGGTTCTAGAAGTATTGTGCTCACCAATGAGAAACTTGGCAGCCTCATAGTTGTCTCAGCAGACAGAATATACGCCTGAAAAGAAGGAACTATAGCGTCAGAACTTTTGACACTCCCTGTACATTGCTCACCTAACCGGTAATATCGGACCATGAGCGACCGTCAAAACGCATAGGTGCCGCTGACTGAGAGTATGTGCTTGGGTATTTATTGAAAATATATCCCGACTGATTCTGGCACAGAGGGTTAACTCACTGTGCAACACTGAATTCGGCATACTCCGCGATTCATGGGGCTGTTGCGCGCACCGCACTGAGCTCATTTAACGGTTCTTCAAGGCGTCTTGTAAGAAGTAGTAGGTTATCAATATCATCTTCTGATTTCGTATATAACACATGGAATGAAAACGCCAATAAACGTCTATTCCTTGCCTTGTTGCCGTAATTGAAGCCGCTTGAAACATACACGGTTCTGTTTCAGAGGCGCATGCCAGAATGCTTCAAATTAAAAATTGTTTGCGCGCTATATATACAGCTCGTCACACTTTATAGACGTGTTATACGTCTGCTTTCGTAAGTAATGGTACACGACAAACAACAAGTCGTTAGCGTATGAAATATTCTTCTTTGGTTTTATCTGTCGCGCATAAATAAAGATCCTACGATTAAAAGTGAACTCCTCGAAAATATATGGAAACACAAATTTTGACATTCACTCTCTTAAGTTAAACACCCGACGTTTCTGGTTCCGTAGAAAGCATACCAAGAATTCCGTGTATCTAATAACGACAGTTTGTGTTGTCTCGTTCCGCAGAAAACCCCAAACATTAACCGTTTTTCTTTGGTTTTGTGAAGGACTTGTAATTGTTTATTTTACCATGTGCCAAACAGGCGTTGCTGACTCACAAGCGGCACTACACGATAAAAATTGACAACTCTTTCATAACCTGAAAATCAAAGAAATGCTGAGATTCAGCAGTTTGCTTGTACAACTGGGGACAACAGTTTCCGGGACGCGAGTTCTAGGAAAAACGTTCATTGTAGCTCCATCTCGCTACCCAGCCGCCTGATACTGTTTTAAGGCATTAAAGGTCTAAACGCTCCTTCCTTTGTTCAGAATATTTGAGGTGACTAGTTGTCGATGTACGAGGAGCTACAATAAACGTTTTTCCTGGATCTCGCGTCCTGGAAACTGTTTTTCCCAGTAGTAGATTCTTCCTACCATATATGCATAGAAAGTTCACATCAGAATATTGTTTTCTTCAGAACGAATAAATATGTAACACTGTGAGTGCATGGTGCAATGCGTGTTGTTTTAGGTAAGACTTTGAATAATATTAAAAACAGGCTATTTCGGGATAAAAATATGGTTTTTACAGCATAATATTACCAACGTTGGCAGACACCGCAAAGCCGGCGAATTGATAAAGTTTTAAGCTAGTTAACTAATTTCTGGTAACTAAACTTTTGACTATCACGGATACGCAAGTAGACACCAATATTGATTTCTAGGCGGAGGTTTTAATCGCCATATCAAAATTTAGAATTTCGAAAACGCGATTATACTCGACGCTGTGGCTCGTCAAAATTTCGATGCATTGTGCTGAAGTGCATCCGCTTTTGAAAGCATGCAAGCAAAGCAAACCCTCCAGTGCACATAACTATAGTAGCAAAACCCAAAATTTGTCGAGCCACAGCGCCAAGTGTAATGGCGTTTTCTAAATTCTAAAACTGAGGTGGCTAATACTGACGATTGGCTACAGATCTCTAATTACATATAGGTGCCAAACTCTTTGTTAAAAGGTAATTATAAAATATTAGCCAGCTTACTACTTAGCAAGGTTCACCAGTTTTCAGGTGTCCGCCAACACTGGTAATACAAATACAGAAAAGTCAGTCTTATTTTTTTCCGCAAAAAGCATATTTTTGAAAGTTTTGAAAGTGTTTGCTGAAACAACCGGTATACAGATGTCGTTAACGCCACCGCCAACGATTTTGCGTCCAAAGAGCAATATACCACTCCGACTTGTTTACGTCCTAAAATATAGGTACGAGCAGAATAATACGCGATATTAATGTGCGAGTTTTGTACTGATCACTAAATCAAGTTGTCTATGAGCACTTGTACGTGCAAATTTGTGAACACATAGAGGGATGAACATTTCTTCTGGATTCAAAAGTAAAGAAAATGGTACTGGCATACTGATATATTGGTGTTAGTGATGACTAATTTTTGGCTCCTAATGAGGAAACAGTCTTGGGGCGGTGAATCATTGCGATTAATCAACCGCAGAAAAAGAACGCATTAGCAAACGACCTTACGTCTGCCTTGCGGTGAAAGTTAGCGTTCAGAACCCAGCGTGTACGGTTTGGCCTACCTACGAATGTCTGCAGGCGACATTTCTGATTACCGGTCGGGACATGTAAGCGCCCAGTTCTCTGAAGGCGTGCAATCTTAACGTAGGTTTGTTTATTTATTTGGTTTTATACCCTACCCACTTGTTTACCAGACGAGGTTTACGGCGCGCACAACCTTTTGATATCTGATTTGGAGCAACCTTGAAACAATACATGAATCAATATTCACGCAGCAGCACGTATTGTCGCCCTAGGTACAAGCCGTAAGGCATCCTAACATAACATTAAGCGAATACAGTATGCTAGTGAATGGTATAACGTCGTTTACTAATAAGCTCTAGCATAAGTGAATATTTTGCATTTTTAGGTGTTTATCATTAGAGTTTCATCAATACCACTTCAAGTGGGACTAACGTATAGCATTCTGTACGCAATTGACCAATAGAGCAACGTGCAATGAGCAAAGGAAAATAATAGCAGAACCAAGAGTAAACGGCAGCAGGGCAACCTGAACAAAAGAATATTTTCTGACGTTAACTTAGTTGTTTTGTATTTATGTTTCCTTTCACACAGGAATTGCTTCTTTGCTATGCCGCTGGTCTCTCAAATAGTAAACTACGTGTAAAATAGACACTATCACACATCATTTTTGCTGCAAAGCTTGAACATGGCTTTTGAACAGAAATCAACAGCTTTTTAAAGATTTAAAAAATTGTCTTCTTGTGTCTGATGCAAGATAGTAAACTGCCACAATCAAACGGCAATTTTATTTTTAAAATGCTACTGTGCTAACAAGAGCGCGTCTCAAAAAAATCTCTCCTGCCATACTCAACCCTTCGAATTAGCAACCGACCTTCATCGTTCACTGCACTCATCGCTGTACCTTGATGCAGTGAGTGTGATTTTTCAAAAAGCATTCGATCGCGTGCCGCAAACTGTTTAATGCTAAAAATCCGCAATCTCAAACTTGAGTGAAAGAACTACGAAAATGATTGAACAGTTTTCAACCAACCGGTATCAGTGCATCAAACTACAAAATCATATCTCTTTAACTTTAACAGTTCAATTGTTCTCAGTCAATTGGGTAATAGAAAAAGCAATAACAAGCCCTGCCGATGTTACTGAGCTGCAGTCTTCCCTCAACAAACAAACCGAATGGTGTATTTTATAGCAGATGCAAATCAACGTCGAAAATCAAAACTTCAATTTGCCCTTATGTTAACTCCACCGGTTAACAGATCAACAATAAAGGACTACTTACTTGGTTCAGTTGCGATATTTAAATATCTGGGAATAATATTTATGTCCACCTTACCAAAAACGATCATAATGAGCTCACATCTTCAAAATCAATAAAGAAACACGGCTCCCTCAAGCAACGACTGCACCTCGCGAACCACGACGACAGACATTTGGCATAAAACGCGGTCATACGGCCTTCGTTGGAATGCCCATCATCATATGGCATCCTAATAATATCAGTTTCGAAAGAGTGCAAAGCAAAGCAGCATGGTTCACTCGGTCTTTTTAATCGCGATTTCGAAGCGTCACCAGCCTGATGCCCTCAATATGCAATCAATCGCTATCCAGAAGACACTGGCCTGAGTCAATTTTTTCACTTTCTACGCCATAGCGGAACGTCGTTCTTTCGTTCACTTAATTTTCCGGCCCCCTCCCGTCTCGACTAGAATTGATCCCGCTTTTAAAGTAAAACCGATGTTCGCTCATAGTGAAAAATAATGGCATTTACCTCTGCATTGTAAAAAAGCTTAATGAAATTCAGTACCATCAACGGTTGCCACTATGAACGATTTTTGTTCTTTTCAATTAACACTTCACTCATTCTCTAAATCACAAGATATAGAATAACAGTTTTTATTTGCATTGAGCGTTGCGTCAAGTGATAAGTTTTAGGTTTTGTGATGTTCATGAAATAGAAAGTAGTAAAGCGTTACTGCGAATTTTTTCATGTTCAGTTCACTTAAATTAAATTGCCCTGTTTGTTTTTGTACTGTATTTTTTCTTCTCTTTCTTTGTCTTCTATGTGGCGTGTTTTTTGGTTTCTACTCTATTTCTGTATTTGCTTCTACTGTGAAAAAATTTCGTATTGAGCATCCCACTCAATGTAATGCCTGTGAGGGCGCTTAGGCTATGCAGACAGGTCCACATATTGGGATTACACTCAGCTTGCGGGAACGAAACACGAAGAGTAATTTTCTACTTTGCAGTGAAATATTGGTTCACAACCGGTTTATTATATTGTGCTTCAGTAGATCCCATAAACAGAAGCATGAACCAGGTAAGCTGTACTTTTCAGCTTAAAGCACTGAAGTAAAACTTCTTGCTCTATGTCACATAAAATAGGGAGTCTGTAATAAAAGTACGAACGAAGGAGGTTTGGAGAAGGCGACGAGGATGAGGGTAAGGATGACGTGGATTAACAGAAGATGGATGCAGTGAGGTTGGAAAAGATGATTGGTGGAGAAGCGAAGATGAAGACGACGACAAGGGTGACACGGACTAACGCCAAGGTTTTAAAAGCGCGAGGGAGAGTGACGATACCTGATACATGATATCTGATACCTGATTTGATATCTGCTGCGGGGCCTTGGACCCAAGATATTGAACTTATTTTTCGAATATGGCGGAGTGATTGGCTTGAGGCACTCTGGTACGGGTCAGCCCGGTATTGCACTGCCTCCGGGATTGGCCCAGCGCATGTTAGCGCGCGTTTTCTTTCTATCTTTTCTATCTTATCCTTTAACTCTCTTACTCTCAGCACTCGGCAGAGAGCGTGGCTCGGCTTGAGCCAGTAGGCTGGCCTGTGCATTTTCCTTGTCTTTATTCGTATCAGCAACAGCGGTAGCACTACCAGTAGGCACGGGGAGAAGAACAGAGAAGCGCAGGTTCCGGAAGATCAGGAACGCTTCGGCTTGAAGAGAGCAACGCCGGCTACTGCTCCGATGAGGTCGAGTTCTACGGCTCCGCACCGTGGACTTCCCGCCGTTCCTGAGCCCGTTCCGGGGAGTCAGTGCAGGACGCTACCACCTAGCTGCTACGGCCAGGGGTGCCTCCAGCGCTGTTGCCACGCGCCCGGGTGGTGCCCCCAACGCCAAATTCACCAGCAGCACCTCTACGGGCGCTTGGACCGGGAGTACGTACGACGCCGCCAGCGACGCCAGCCTGAGCACTTCGAAAGCTACTTCGACCCAGGCTACTGGACCCGTGCAACGCTGCATCAGCACCGAACCGAGAGCACGAACGCCGACCGCTAAGAGTAGAACGTTAGTAGTAGTCGCTAGTAGCAGTGTTCCGGGGTCGTGTGTTTTGATAGTCTGTGTTGTGTGTTAGTCTTTTTAGTTTTGTGTGCTATTGTTTGTGTCACGTAAGATGTATTAAATATGTGCCTGTGTGGGTACACCTTTGGCTTAGTTCAGTCGTTCGGTCTGAGTGTTCTCTAAGTAGACCCGTGACACTCTGTTCAAAGGCGCTGTTTGCGTGTGATTTCGGTCTGACTTCACACTGCAGGAAATATGACCTTTGCTCATTTCCGCCAGCATTGTCGTCTTCAGTCTCCTCTATTCTCTCAACCAAGTACATAGCGTAAGTATTGCGAAGAAACCAATGTTTTTCAAAGTCCGTACAGATGAAAGTGCAGATATAAAGGCATAACGAGCAAGAAAATGTATCGGCCCACGCAAATGTCATCCTAAACTATGCGGAAAAGAACATTAAACAACAGAAAGGAGCAATAAGTGCTACTTGAGCAAATAGCATCGAAATAATGGGCGGTGTTCAGGGTAAAGGCGTCTGACTCAGTGGTCCTGACAGCATTCATGCACCGGCTTACTATTGTGATGGGCTAAAACGAAAATGTTTATGGGTATGACCAGACTCCACAAGTTGCTCATTCCTCAGTGTATGTGATAATGCTGCTTCCAGTATGAAAACAAGAACTTTACTGTGCAGGTGCCTGATCTTGGGTTCCAGCCACGTGAATTGGGCAACCAGAGAAATGGTAAGTTTAGAACCCTGTCATTCGGGCACAGCTGGAAAGAATGCAGTGAAGGAATGGGAGCGTGGGGGTGGGGAGTAAGAGGGTTCTCTGATTGAAGACCGTTCAAAGGGCCATAATAAGACCGTTGGTAACACAGCAGGAAAAACTGTGCGCGTCTCTTTTTCACGTCTCGAAGAGACTTGCGGGTAATTAAAATCTTCCAGCCAAACAAAGCAAGTGGAGAACAATTAAAAAGGCAGGAATGTTTATTCAGAAAACAATCAGCTTGCCACCCTCTACTGTGAGGAGGAATGAAAGTATATAATGATGCAGGAGAAAGGAAGTCGTGATTCCGAAGTTAATGCCAGCTGATACTAAGCTCATGGCAGTGTTTTCGCCACCAAGAGTAGAGAACTGCAACGCTGTGGCTCTTAAATAAAACAAGCTGCTCTAGATTTTCAGACCAAATTGCATGCCCTGCGTCCTGTCGTACGAGGAAATAAGCCATCTGAAGTGAGACAGACTTTAATCACTGCACTCGGTCAAGAGACGGGGCTGAACTCTGTATGCAGTACTGTATGTGAAGTAAAATTTTTGTATTCATTGCAATTCGGAAGAAAAAGATACAAGGACCTTCCCTCCGCCACCCAGAGTAGAGTACTGCAACGCAGTAGCTCTTAAATAAAACAAGATGTTTTAGGTTTTCAGACCGAATTACATGCCCTGCGTCTGGTAGTACGAAGAAATAAGCCGTCTGATGTGAAGCAGACCTTAATCACTGCACTCGTTCAAGAGACGGGGCTGAATTTAGTAGGCATTACTGTATTTGAAGTAAAATTTTGTAGTCATTACCCTTCGGAAGGAAAAGATACATGGACCTTTCCTCCAACTGACAACAAATCATGCAGGGCTCAGGAAGCAGCCTGGAGGCAATCAGAAACAAATACGTACCGAACCAGCTGCAATGTAGCAGGATCTACCCCGAAATATATAGCACGAACACGTGCAAGGTTTGCAAGACAGACGTAGCCACGCTTAAACACATACTCTGGGAGTGCAATACCCTTGTTACAAAGGCAGAGGTAACCGCGGTTAACGTGACCACGGTCATGCGTATCTGCGTTTGACGATTGTTACACAGCGTACAAAACTACGGTTACGGCGCTAACCGTGGTTGTGGCAAACCGAGCTTGGCAACCTCAGTTATCTCGTTAACAGAGAAGATCGCGGCGTGCGCGGGCAGAGCTTGCCCGTGAAAAGTGTCGGCATCCGCGTGAGATAAACGCACGAGCTGCTCAGCACCAACTAGAGAGAGCCTAATCAGGCTATGGGAAAGTAATTTGCGCCCCCTGCGAGGGACGGCACGACACGCCGAAGTGTGCGCGGCGATTACGGCAGTATTGAACGCCGGACTGCCGCCGTTAGTCGTGCAGCCCTTCGCCATCAAGCAAGTTCGGTTGAAGATGGATAATCTGAACGAAAAGTACCGGTAAGTAAAAGAGGATAATATGTTGCACATCTAACATGTTTTGCTGGTTGCTTTAAAATTTACTTAGAACTAACTGACAGCAGGAACAAATTTTATCAAGCGGTCAAACTTCGACGTTCGCCCAAGTGCTGGCTCTTTTGTTGCGTTGCATGAGCCTGAATATTTGCCTCAGTTACCGCGTTAGTCCTGTCTTCGATCTGGGTGAAGCAACGCATGGTGCTAGGCCGTGTTTAAAAATAATAACAGTAGTAAACAATTACGCCTAGCTGGTTATTGCCGGTTGCGCTTGGATAACGCTCCCGGCGCTGTTTATTTAGTACTGCATTGCAGGCGGTCAAAGCGAATGGACTATAAAATGGGGTTTGAATGTCTTGATAAAACAATTGTACTATGAGGGACGGTGCAGTGAAGGGCTCCCGATTAATTTCGACCACTTTGGGTTCTTTAGTGTGCACCGACATCACAGAGCTCACGGGCGCATTCTGCGTCCCGCTTTCATCGAAACGTGGCCGCTGGGATCGGGACCAAACCCGAGTACAACGCTCTTAACCCGAGTGCGACAGCCACTCAGCCAAAGCATTAAGTGGTAATGCTGAGTGCCACTGCCAATATGAACATTTTGGACATAGTGTCATGTTTCGTTTCAGTTTCTACCTTTTTCGTTGTGTGATTCTCAGAAAATATGCTTTCGCATTTTTGTTAACAATGCACCAATCGGTTGTAAACCACGGTGTGTGTACAGTTTGTTTTTTCCTTTAGGAAACCAAGGCGACAAAGTACGTCGACTGCCTCAAAAGGCATAGAGTGGGAGCACTATTGCAGCTTCCACAAATTTTTGGGCGCCCTAACAACCAACGGCAACCAGTTCGTTGAAGAATGTTTACAGGTATTTTGCGTTATGACTTTTGAAGTGTATTCGACTTGCCTAATTAAATAGTGCAGAGATCTTTAGCAATCCAAGAATATGCATCGCTGGACTTTTTCTTTATGCGCATGGATGCAGTACTACTAAATAGGAATGCTGTCATCAAATAGTTTGTGTGTGCGCCATTGGACTACACTTTTCATAGTTAATAACGTAAAGGCTGACATGTGATGGAATCTTTTGGTTTGGTTTATGGGTGTTAACCGTTCCAAAGTTACTCAGGCTATGAGGGATGGCGTAGGGAAGGCCTCTGAAAATTTCGACCGACTGGGGTTCTTTAAGCGCACCGACATCGCACAGTACACAGACCTCTAGAATTTTGCCTACATCGAAATTCAACCGCCGCAGCTCGGACCGAACCCACGTCTTTCAAGTGAGCAGGCGAACGCCAGAACCACTGCGCCACCGCGGCGGCTATGAGATGAAATAGACACTAACGCTGAGCACGAAGTGGCAGCCGCTCTCAGTGCATTACATTGCTAGACCATTGATATATATCTCATTGAAAGTGCTTGCGTGTGTCTGCATAAGCAAGTGAGGTGCCATAATCGTGTTAATTCCTAATCCAAGTTTTTTAATGCGCAGGTAGAAGCAGCCGCAGATTTCAGCGAAGGTTAACAGCTACTGGCTTATTGGGATGACGCCGTTGCTAATTCTACAACCGATGGTGGAAATATGGGAGGCGGAAGCCGCTGCACCAGCCCTCGTACTTTCAATCGCAGTAGCTTAAACACCAACAGCGCAAGAGAGCCAAGACGCAATGTTGCAGTTGAAGACAGCGCCGCTTCCAACGAAAGAAGAAAACGACCCTGCACTTCCGTAATGCAGGCGCTGCTGGAGTTCCACAAGCATGTGGCTAGCACTGCTGAAAAAGCAGCCAATAAATCAAGAAAGTTTTTGAAAAAAGGCTAGTATTTAGAGAAAGAATCAAATGGCATGCAAGCTGCTATGCTGCAACTCATGCAGCGGAAAATTGCTGCAAAACCAAATAATGAGTAGAACTCGAATTACAGTATTTCTTTTTTAGCAACCGCAGAGATGCATGCAACTGTCAGCGATTAAAGCGCCTAGGACAAGGCCTTCGAGCAGAGAAGTTTTCATGTTGAAGCAGGCGTTCATGCAAGTTGATTTACCGCTTAAACAGTACTATATAGTACACAGAAAAGTAAAAAAAGAAATGAATGTAACAGTGCACTAACACACTAGTGAGACCTAAAACGTTACTTTTTGAGACGAAAAGTACGTATCAAATAAGCCGACCAGAGTCTCGCCTCTTCATTTATGCTTTGGTTTGGTTTTAACTGGCTCAACATCCCAAGCGACACAGGTTATGAGAGACGTTGTCTTGGAGGGCTCCGAAATTTTCATTACCTGTGGTTGCTAAGCAAGAGAACATATTTTAGAACAAAATGATGCTTCATGACAGATATCTCGCAAATTACGAGCATATTTTCATATGACAATTCAATGCGCCGATTAACGCGTCAGTTCGTCTTTTTCACCCAAGGGCGCGCTACCTGTGGCGTGCTGTGTAACAACGGCGAACCGCGATTTCAAGTAACCGCAGTTAGTTCGGTAACCGCGGTTACGTTAACCACGGTCAACTCTACCTGAGTAACGAGGTATAAGACACACTTAACCGGTGTTAATCCTGAAAACCTCTTGAGGTGGTCGGCCGCTCTGCGCAGCTCCAGCCTCAACGACCAATTCTGGGACTTCCAGCAGGCCCTCGAGGCGGCGAAGAGACACGATATCGACGTCCCCACGTTGGAGAGTTAGGCCCGGTAGAGCTCAACCTTTCCGGAGACTCAATAATGATTTAACTCACACTCTCACACGGCACTAGGACACGATAATGCTTTCTGGAATCAGAAAACTCATTTAACTTAACCATTACATTTATTCATGTGGAATGTACGGTGTAAAGTTGCCAAATATACAGCAGGAGCCTGTGTTGGCACTGCACTGCAACTTTAGAGACTTAAAAATAATGGTGACTCGAAGTAAAGGTTAATGAAAGCTTTACCTACTTCGAGGAACTCTTGGCCCACGAAGTTCTATATGTCAACTGAACAGTCAAAGTGTTTATGTCACTAAACCATATGCGAGCTGTACACGTACCTTTGGAAAACATATTAGTCAAGGTTTGTTTGCCCTTTACTTGCCATTTGACATTTACTTCATCATGAAGGTCTACAACAAACATGAGGAAACAAGTGTTCGGCAATAGTCGGAGCTAACGTAGGCCCATGAGGTCAAAATGCGTCTGTGCAGCAGTAGCAGCGGGGAGACAGAACTGAATACTCTAATGACCAAAAAAAAATTCAATCGAAAGAAAACATGCGTTCCTTCAGGTATAACAATTTTATTAAAAAACAGCAGGAACGTAGGGGAAGCCACATACGTAACGCATTTTTAAGAGACAAAGCCTTTGTATAATCAACACAAAGTAACAAGTCTTTACTTCTATTCGTGAGGCACTCCATATTATTCTACCTTGATACTGAGGCAGCCGTTGAAGTACGGGTTCGAAATAACTAGTAAAAAACGTTCATGTTAATTCGTTTCTAGTAATACTTATTCTCTAAAAATCGAAAGCACACTGAAATATAATAAGTCATTGTTACATATTAGGTTATGCTAGATTTATAATGCTAGAGTAACTAGTAACTTATGTTCATGTTAATACGCCTCTAGTATTACGTATAAGAATCAATAGCATACTGAGATATAATAACTGATTGTTATATAATTTTTCATGCTACATTTAAAGATTCCATGTGAAGATCATAGCTTTTCATACCTAGTGTAGCAGATTCAGTTGCAGGATCAGTCGAACAGCATGTGACCATCGCTTTTTCTTTGCGCAGGACCCTTGCCTGCGCTGCAGTTTCGTCCACACTATACGAATTATGGACGGACAGCGGACAACACCCCCTTCAAACATCTTATAAAGTCGAGCCATCTGACGGATCTTACACACCTCGGGCAACAGAGGCAGCGACGGGAACAGTCCGAAGAGAGCCTGACTAACGTCTTTGCTTTGCACAGGTTGCTTTAAATTCAGTGTATTTAGCAAGGTAACCACTTGTCCCGCTGCCACTGCTGCCGTCAATGAGTTTTCTGCTGGCCAAGGTTTTATGATATGTGGCGAATGTTGTCAGCCCTACACCTACCACCTTAGCAAATGCGCCGCCATTAGCGAGCGTGGGTATAAAGAAAAAAATGAGGAGGTCAAGAAAGCTTTAAAATGCCCAACCTGTCGCTTGCCAGCGTCTCGCTGTGACAAGCCGTTCGTGTTGCCCCCTGCCTTGGGCAAAGAACTTACTGCCACTGAGAAGAACTTGGCCTTACTTACGATCAGGCTGCATTGCTTGTCATCATTGAATGAGACCGTAGCACGAGTCGGAAAATTTGTTGCAAACTTATCAGAGACGTATGACACGCTGGGAGTGACTTACTTCTGAAAAGCATATCAGAGAAATTGGAAAGCTAGGGTCTAAAGTAGAACGCACTTAAAAAGAAAAAAAGCGAGCTAAAGAATGAACTAAATGTCCGGAAACAACACAGCACAAGACAGAACATGAAAATCCATGAGTTGCTCTTTGTGGAAACGAAACCTTCTCCCCTATGATGAACGATCGGGCGGCGACGCTCGATCTAACGTGCCTAACTGGTTCCGAAGTTGAAAGTCTGCATCGTATCCTCACAGGTAGAAACAAGGAACCCGTAGAATTCATATCATTTTCTCAGCGAGCTGTTAAAGACCAATGGCTTGAAAAACCTCAAGAAACATGATGACGGCATAGATTTATTTGACAAGCTGACTGCCACAAAGAAGAAATTTCGAAGTTTAGCTAAAGTAAAAGGTCGAGAGCGGAGCTACTCCTTCGTGTGGTCATGGGAAGCAAAGATTTCCGCGAGGAAGAAGGCTGGCAGTCCGGCGATAAGGATCGCTTCCGACAAGGACCTAACCAGGATTCTGTAGACAGTATAAGCTTGGTGCCTGGCTAAATCTCTGCGAGACACGGCGTGTTACTATACCCCCAATCTATTTAATAAACTGTTAAATGCTAGCGCTTGCGAAATAAGCTTGAGAAATAAGGTCGGAGATATTGAAGCGGAGCTAAAAATAATTGTCGTTATGATGTTATTATTTTGATGAAAATCTGGTACAGTTCCGATGCGGAAGTAGCACAAGTTTTATGTTAAAATGATTTTTTGTTCCGTCAAAGTAAACGCGGAGGTGATGTAACAACATTTGTAAATGAACGTTTGCAGCATGATGTTCTCGCAGATTTCTATGTTGTAAATAAAGACTCTGAAGTTTTTCGCATGCTGCATAGTGGCATTGCTTCACTTTTGGTGTACCGCTCCTCTCAAGGTAATCTGGATGCATTCCTTTATGTTATTGATACCTTCCTTAACCTAGCTATTCTGAACAGGTAGCATGTCATTATATTTAGTCATATGAATGTCGACCTGCTTACAAATACCCAGTGTGTCTCAAACTGCTTGAATTGATGCTCTCAAGTGGATGTGAAAATCCTATTGATCCACCCACCAGTATATTAATGCTAACAGAAACACTCAATTATAACTGATTCACAAAATTCTCCAGACACACAATACTGCAGGTGTCTTTTCATCAAGCATAAGTGATCACATGTCATTTATAGCCTGTTTTTAAATAACACAGTTCTGCTAAACATAAATACAAGCGAATAATAAGTAATGATAATACATCGGCCTATTTCTGTTCGCTTATTGCTGAAACCTGTTGGGCAAAATTTTATCTCTAAGCGATCCTTCCGTAGCGCACGATATATTTTTAGAAAAATACAACGCAATTACAACATTGCATTTTCTCTTGTTTCCGTCCAAGAGCACAGGACCGCTAATAAGGAATGAATAACGTCATTCTTTTTCAAGCGTATTCGATATAAAAATTCATTGTTTGCTCGCTTTAAAAACCAACAGACAAAACCCATATTGACGAATTTGAGTTTAGAAACGAATTAAATCTGGATATAAAGGAGGTCAAAACTGCCTATTATAAAAACAAGTTTCCTTCAATATTCGATAAACCTAAATTGGGTTAATGAGATTTAAATAGATGATATTCAGCGGGAAATCTCAACTGCTTTCTAAGCTGCACGCTGCTTCACGAAACCTCCTGTTCTAGTGTACGAATGCTAATGTGTTTATTGAGCATTTTCTGAATCCAGGCGCTCATCGTATTTCGGCAGACTTATGTCCTACGTCACCCATTGACCTTAATATGGGAAATAAATGATGTGAGTCTCTATTTCTGTCACCCGCTCCTGAAGAAGTCGTAGCGGTCGTTAATTCCCTTAAGAATAAATGTTCGCCTGGTAATGACGATATATGCAGGGTACCTTTTAAAGCCGCTATAATTACTACCATCAGCCTACCTTTGACACATATATGCAGAATAACGCTTCTAGCTAGTATTTTTCAAGATAAGATGAAAGCCATTCATGCTACAATAATCTACAAAGGAGGCAGAATGAACGACCTTAACAACTGTTGCCCTCTCTCGATATTGCCATTGCTTCTTAAAGTCGCGGAACGTATAGTGTATAAAAGATTGGAAATTTTCTTAAAGATTAAAAAAGTGATATGCAAATAACAGTACGGGTTCCAGGCAGTTAAATCGACACATACAGCTTGACTGGACGTAAAAGATAGACTTTTTTCTAAATTTGAACAAGCGCTTTGGGCATTGAAATATTTCTTGATTTTTCCAAGGCTTCTTATTCATTAAAACATATTTTATTGGTAAAACAAGAACGTTATGGCATACGAGGCATTGGAAGTAAACTACAGAAACGCTATCTTACACAACGGAAGCAGTCTACATAGCTACAGTATCTATAATCCGACAGAGGAACAATAAAATTAGGTGCACCACAAAGGTCTACCTCGGTCCTTTGCTTTTCTTTTGTACAATAAAAATATTGTGAGCATACACCTAATTTCAAACGTAGTCCTCTACATTGATGACACCTATGTTTTCTTTTCCGGTCCCACCCTTCGCCTCCTGAAACATCGATCCAATACATGACTTAGTGAACTGCAGACTTAGCCTGATGCCAATAAACGTGAACTAAACATTATGAAAAGGAAATACGCGCTTTTTCATGCTAAAAATAAGTGTCTAGAACATGATGTTCGACTATACTTTAAGGGCACAGAAATGGCATATGTAAAATTTCAAACATTTCTTGGAGTAAGTTGGGTAAAAATCCTCTTAGTTATAACACATGTAACGGTTGTAATGTGTTACTATTTTTGTGTGCTAAAGGCATTACTTAGCATTGCTAGTGTGCCGAAAAATAAAACAAGAATCTGCGTCCTTCTCTCGTTCTTACCTGTATGCAGAGACCCTCCTAACTTGCCTGCAATTTCTTCAATTATTTCTAGTCCTCGCACTAAGTACGGCGCGAAGACTACAGATCGGCAAATAACAGTATTGGCAACATATATACAATAATATTTGTGCCCAGGAAAGTGCTACTATTGGCCAATTCAAAACAAAAAAGAGGCCGCCTTTATCACGCTTTCGAGTACTATTCCATTATGCATATCAAATGTACTGCGTGTTTCATACATTACTCAGCAGTTTCGTTTCTTTTTCCGACTACAACACAGCTAGTCTAAACTGTTGACGACATCGCAGCAGTTCTTGATAGGCAAGGCCAAGTTGACATGATTTTCTTAGATTTCGAAAAGGCATTTGACCGCGTGTGTCACCAAAAGTCGCTTCTAAAATTAAAACCGATATTAAAAAATGACTCACTGCTACAATGTATAGAGGCATATCTTTTATCAAGGAAACAAAGCGTGTTCACTGATGGAAAGTGTTCAAGGCCGGCACTTGTTCGTTCCGGCATCCCACAGGGATCTGTTCTCGGCCCGTTATTTTTTATCTTTATTAACGACATAGTAACGAATATACCTGTGAAAATCAGGTTGTTTGCAGACGACTGCATCCTTTATAATGAAATTAACAGCCCAAAAGACCAGGCCGTATTAAATTCTTCACTTACCGCTATCGAAACACGGTGCTTGACATGGCAAATGAAGATAAATACAAAGAAAGCAGTAACAATGACAGTCACCAGAAAACGGCAACCATTACCCTTTAAATACTGCATCAATGGACAGGTTCTCTCTTCTGTACTAAGTTAAAAATACTTAGGTGTAATTCTAACATCCGACCTCAGATGGAATGAACGCGTAACCTACATCACAAAAAAGTCCATGCAGAAACTGGGATATCTGAGGAGATGTTCGTGACAGTCAACACAAGAAATAGAACTTCTAGCGTATAAAACCTACATTAGACCAATCCTTGAATATTGCTGTATTGTATGGGATCCATGGACCCAGAAAAATATCAATAAGTTGGAGAGCATCCAAAGAAAATCGGTAAGATTTATATTCAGTTCCTATAGCTGGCGCGCTTCACCAAGCATACTTGTTAAACAGGCTGGCTTAGACCCACTACGAATCAGACGCTATCGGGAAAGGTTGAAGATCATGTATTTACTGTACCATGACAAACTAGGAGTAGAAAAGAATAAGTACATTGAACCAGTCACTAGACGCCCAACGCGATCGCATCACTCAAAAAAATTAAAGGAATATTCTAGTAAAACCGATGGTTTCAAAAATTCATATTTCCCACGAACGGTCCGAGATTGGAACTTGCTGTCTCCAAACACAGTGGAAAGTCGATCGGCCGAGTCATTCTGCAGCGCGCTAAAGAAAAACATAGGTATGTAAATCTTTTATTGGAAACAGATGAAGTATAACCTGTTTTATTTATTTGTTGTGATTTTCCCTACCACAGCGATGGTCTACAATTAGCAATCATGTGCCTACATTTTTTTTTACTTTTTTATGCGAAAACTGTGTTAAACATGTTTTGCAGTGCTTTTTATGCTGTGTTATGTTTGTTTCTATTTTATTTCCCACTCCTGCTTAAGGCCTCAAATAAGGCTGGCAGTATCTTCGAAATAAATAAATAAATAAATAAATAGCTGACTATTTTGTACTGCTTTCAAGCTCATCTGTGCGAATGCGTCTGTTTTCCTGCATTTTCGCCGCCCTACCAATGGCGCGTCGTATTCATCCCGCCACCTACTGCTCGTGTTTGGTGCATTTTCTCGGTCTTTTTCCGCCTAACTAGTCTTTAGGCCTTGATTACTGTATAACTGCGCTGAATACCTTTACCACTACGTTTCCTGTATCATTATTTTCATCTACGTATTTGCTCTGTATCATCTGCTCGGATGTGTAATGCGGAGGTTAAGCCACGTTAGGAGACCATCAAGTCTCCTTTAGCCTTTCCCTGCGTACACCATGTAATGTTATCCGAAATAAACGGATTAATTGATTCATTGATTTAATAATTGAAATGAAGTAATCCCAGGAGCAAGTTGCAAAAATCTGGCGCTTTTTATGGTAATAACAAGCGAGAAATCCTATTGATTGATACTGTCGAAAGGAATAATAAAAGAACTATGAATACGTACAGTTGCTTCCAGTTTGAAAGGGAATGAAGTTTAAATTATTTTATGGAGGTTTAGCGTACCCAAGCAACTCAGGCAATGAGGGACACCGTAGTGAAGAGCCCCGGAAATTATTACCTCCCGGGATTCTTTAACGTGCACTGATATCGCACAGTACACGGGCCTCTATAATTTCGCCTCCATCGAAATTCTACAAATTCAAAATTGCCTGGTAGTGGCAAGCTTCTGTCGACAAATAGAGGGGAAAAATCCTTCCTTAAAGCAAAGTGGATGCTCTGTTCACATTTGCAGGCACCTGCATTTGCTTGAAAGGGAGACCTACATCCGTATAATAGAGAACCCTGATGATGTTAAAATACGAAGTATACTTATCCTCCTTTTTTCTGACCATTAGCCCAGTGCAAGACCAAGACATCGCCCACTGACAGTACACAACCCTGTCTTGCATCATCTGCGGCTGCCTTATATGCTACGGCCCACCCCCTCGCATCAGTGGCAGACACTAAAATTGCGCTAAGAGGGACGACATAACTGTGAAAGAAATGTTCCAGACGCAGCGTGGCCTTATATTCTATTTCGACTACTTGGAGCATTTCAGTGCGCACTCTGAGTTGCGATTCTAGTCAGCGGTTTATGCTCGCTGCCTTCGTTAGATTGCAATGTGTAAGCAACCTTGTAGAAAAAGGAAGCACTGGCGTTTTTTTTTTCTACGCAAGCGGAACGTGCAGAAATAGTGAATAAGGCAAAATTGTATTCAGAACGACAGAAATATTTTTATCAACTCCTGCATATTCAGTTACTCCTCAAAAAAAGACAAAAATCCAAGAGACGTTATTGTCAAAGTGCATACTCCGATATTCATTTATTAGTTTTTGTACTTCTTGCGTCCGAAAGAATTTTATGGTCCCAGCTCAAGTAATCCTTGTGCCGGGCATGAACATATATTTAGGCTACATCGATGAAATTGCAGCAGGAGAGGAAGTACTCCTGCATTTGGAAGAGGTTGTTTAAGGAACATCGGCGCATTTTCTGGGCGGGTCAAAGTAGAAAAGCTTCCGCTGCAGAAAAGTACAACGAGATCACTTCAAAAAGGCAGAACGTTGAACATAGCTTTGCGTCAGTTTAAGTGCAATATTTTGAAACTCAGCCTGACTTCTTTCGTGCTCTCATCGCGAAAACGGCTGCCTAGACAAGGCGCATCCCTGAAAACCTCGTGTTGGTCTTTCGAGCCTCACTTGAGCCCATGCACTCTCTTTTGAAAACGCAGCACAATGTTCCTCTCCACTCACAGTCGAGTCAAGTAGAAGAAAAGTTATGTTCATAGCACTCACGTTATTCCATGTCCCCGTTCTGTTATGCCGTGCCTAGGCATCTTTGAATTCTTTGCGCCATTATTTGTTATCTTTTAAACGTACTTGTACATCACAGCGTAACGAGAGAGAATAATATACGCATCTGAAACGGAAGCACTCTCTTTCCCCAGAGAAAATCCTGGGTCTATGCTTTTCCTGCTGTCTCTAGCCATGATGTACACATACATGAAAACCAAGAACTGAACGCTAGGCCGGCAGAAGATAACGTTTGCAATTCAGCGTTATTCTGGTTTACGCTTAAGGTTGAATAGCGAATAGGAATTGCCGCATTTTTCTTATGTGTATTCCACAGATATTCATATATTTTTTTATAATCTGAATTAAGTTTAAGTGAGTGTGTTGTGCGCCTCTGCATACGTGCGCTGTGCGCCTCTAGCAGTCTTGTTGCACTATAAAAATCTTTAAAATAACTTTGACCGCTTCTTATCAAATATTACTAAAATAAAAATAAAGAAAAATATTACAAGTAAAACCACATGCTATACATCGCGGCTTTGCACTTAAACAGTGTCATGTGTCACCGACAAAGCGGGCGCTTATGTATGTATAAAGTTTCAGCAAGCCAAGCGCACAAATACTACCCGAACTTCGCTTTACCTGACTCGCTCATCGTTATCAGAAAAAGAATTGTCCGCTTCTGCTGACAAGGAGCTGCCGCACTGAAAGCATTGCCTACGGTTTTCGAGAAATTTTAGTCCCCTGCTAACAATGTTGAGTGGAAGGAGAAATTTGATTAACTTGACGTGCACAAGTTTTTTTACAAGCCTGGAACGCATAATACAAAAGAAATTTTACGGGGCAGCTCAACCAGAAACTGTAGCTGCATTAGTGAGCAAGCGGCTTCCTTGAATTTTATGCGGAATGTAGCGGACCGCTGCCTGTTTCCAGCGCGCCATACAGGACTTCCATTGCGTGAATGCGCTTTCTTCAACACGACAGACGCCTCGTTTTTGCAGTGCCTGTCTTTGGAGCTTCATGCAGTGACCACGCAGTCACAGTTAGTTTATTGTAGACTGCTGTAGATGACCACGTTCCAACATCTATGTTTTAGACACCTGGGCTAGTATTCTGTAACGATTCGTCGCCCTTCAGTTACAGTTGGTCTTCTGTGATATGTAGCTGCTCTCACTGATGGTGGCTGTCGGAGAACAGGTCGCTTTTGTAGTGAAAAAAACAAGCCTACGGTGACAAAAGTCCCTCTGGTAATCCGACGGCGAGGAATATCGTAGCACGACAACACATTTCGCACGCCTGAAGACATTTATCAACGCTTATATAGCCTCGCAAAGAATCAATGCGTTGCTCCTGCAACAAACTGGCACAGCATGGTCAATGTGACTAATCTGGACTTGATGCGGCGGCGCCGCAACGACATCGGCTGTGTTTATTCCGGCCGTTTGATTCCACACCTGTTGTTGCTCTCCTCACATTGATGTCTCAGCCAAATGAAACAAAATGTGAATTAGCTCGTTACAGGATACGGGCCATCGTTTGTCATAGGCGGTAATAGACTCTAGGCAAGTAATTTAGGCCGCGTTTGTCTATAATATAGAGTCTGTAATTTGCGAAATTTCGTCTGCTGATGAATTAGTACAAGAGGGGTCGTTGGCTGGCTAGTTTGTGTATGAAGTTCAGTGACATACGAAGCGCAAATGACAAGGACCTTACACGAAACCAGACGTGCTACATATTGATTTTTTGCATAGTTTTCATTATTATCATTCCTTCACGGGTGATAAGCAGCCGCCTTGTCGTAAGAATGACCACATTCTTTCTTAAAACATTATCATTATAAGCCAAACCACAAGAGATTCACCTCAAAGGCCTCTCTCTTATCCGACGACTTAACCCTTGCTGTGCGGGTTGCGGGTGTTATTCCTGCAGACATTTTAATCTCATCCGCCGCATTGCCTCGCGGCTCCCACCTTTTGAGTTTGCCTTCTCTTAGCATTTACTTCGTCACTATAAAAGACCATAAGTAATCTAGACTTCGTATTTCATGCTTGACTGAAGTTCATAACTACTTCATTTTAACTGGCATATAACTAACTCGAGTTACTTTAATCCTTGACTCATTCTGCTGTCCACCTGTTTTTAACGATATAAATGTGATTCATCCTCCATCGCTGCGCGTGCACACGAATTAAACTCGATCCTTTTTATTAGTAAGGCAGAAAGCTGGGATAGTTGACTTGCATATATGATGGTAGCAGTGCGAAAGACGAAGTCGACTTGTGTAAGTACCACACGAGACCTCCTGTCGTGATGCATTTCTTGATGTCGCCCTGGTCCTTCGCTCGACAGCCATCATTAATCATTTCGTGCGGCTCGACATTTTTACCATATTCGTGAGCACGGGTAAAAAAAGATTTGCATACTCTCTTCTTCGGGGATAGTGCCAGACTGCTATTCATGACCTTAAAGTACCTCAAAATGCACTCATCATTATCACCATCAGCCTGGTTACGCCAACTGCAGCACAAATCATCTCCCGTATCTCTCTAATTAACCATGTCGCAGCTTCTGCCGGCCCCTCCTAAAGTTACCTTTTCTTGCAAGCTGGTCTGTTAGCCTTAAGGAGCATCGGTTATCTAGCCTTCGAATGCATGGTCTGCCAAGCCAATTTCTTCGTCTTTGTTTCCACTAGGATACCTTTGACTAGAGTATGATTCGCGACCCACTGCGCCTGTTCATGTCTCTAAATGTTTCGCCTTTCATTTTACATACTTTAGCTCGCTGCACTTACCTCAACTTCAGTTGAATCCTTTTTGTTAGCTTCCACCTTTCTGCCCCATACTTGAGTACCGTTAAGATAAAGCTGAATTATCTTGAAGGATATTGGTCAGCTGCCCTTCGTAGCCTGTTAGAACCTGCCAAATGCGCTCCACTCCATTCATAATTTGCTAGTTTTCCTTCGTGGTCCGAATCTGCGGTCAATACCTGCCCTACGTACACGTGTTCCCTTACCACTTCCAACACCTCGTTACAAATTATAAACTGTTGTTAACTATCGAGACTCATAAACATTACTTTGATTTTCTGCATATTAGTGTTTGATCATGTCCTGCAGTTCATCTGCTCAGTGACATATTAAGACAATGTCTTCAGCGAATCGAAAATTCCTGGGGTATTTTCTATTAACTCGTATCACCATTGTGTTCTAAAGCCAGGCCTCACATCACCGCCTTTAATCAGGCGGTGAATAGCATAAGCGAGATAATGTGTAGCTGCCTTACGCCCCTTTTATTAAAATTTTATTGCCAACTTTATTGAGTATTTTGGAGATGTGCACTGGCTATGAATATCATGCAGTATTTTTAATAAGACTCTTCAACAAACTGATTCTGGAATGCATGCATGGCTGCAATAATTTCGACTGATTGAAATATTTTCTCCAAATTTATAAATGCAATATATCAGAGTGTCACCTGATTGAGAGTGTGAACAAGTTCTTTTGTCTAAAATGCAGTCACCCCGTTCTTCTTCTCCTAGTTACGCTGCTCTCGTCGTTTCAGTCTCACACTCCGGAGATGTACTCCCTTGCCATTTTTAATCAATTTTTGTTGCTTTCTAAACTGTGGAGAAGTACCTAGTTTCCAGCACACCTATTCGTAAACCGTCCTCGATTCACCGTCTGAGTCGTGAAGCGTGCTTTGGAGCTCATTCCTTCAGGTACTTAGCAATCATTTTCAAGACCTAATCGAAAATTAATATTGTATTTTTCGATCAATTTATCCCTAACACTTCCCCATATAGCGCTATGAATACGTTCCTAAATCTATAAACAGCAAGGAAAGAGCCACTTTGCCTGCCTGACGTGTTTCATAATAGCATGAGTCACTTTCCCTTTACAGGACTCTGTATAGTATCTTTGCGTGTATCCCTGTGCGCCTGTATCTGGGTACGCAATGGCGGAATGACTACTGATATTTCATTTAAATGAAATGCTTGCTCTTTGTTGATGCAGGCTATATAGTTTTTTCAACATCATGATCATTTTATTTTATAAAGCCAATACATCAAAAGTTGTTCTTTGTTATCTGCTTACTTCTCTACATGCTGACTGATGGTGGGAATATGGTTTCTTGTCGAGTAGTCCTTCGAAAATTTCTTTGACATAAAGGTAGGAATCATCTAAGTCAAGTAGCAGTAATCTTAGTAAGTATCTTGTAAACAACGAATAGTAAGCCTATTTGTCGCACATTTTCAGGTCATTTACTATAACGTTTTGATTTTAGCATACTTCCAGGTGTCCTCGCGCGCTAAAGGTCACTAGACACTCCGTATACATGGTAGCAAACTTCGCTGGCACAGTTTACACACAGCCATTCAACAAAGCTGCTTTCAGTTTAGGGCCACCTGCACCTTTTCACCATTGGTCTGCTTGCACAGCTGTCTTTATTTCCTCTTTCGTTGTCTCTGAAATGTAAAATTCGTCGACACCACGGAGTGCCTCATAAGCATCCTGATTATTTCCTTTGATGTAGAGATCTATGTAGAAATACTCAGTACATTAACCATGCTATCTAACATGGTTCTACACTGCCCTCGTTTTCTATTGGCGCGTGCATATTTCTTGCTAATGCCTTGCTGCCTCTCCCACATACAGTTCAGAACAGATTCATCAAATATTGGTGTGCTGGTTTCTCCCGTTCGCTCGAAACACCAATAACCCTTCGCTTTGCAAGAAAGCCTTAGATTACCAAACCTTGTACTTATTCCCGCTCTCAACACCCGTCTTGGTAAAACCCGGATGAGAAAGTAGAAAGCGGTTTTTGGAAAGCGCTTTCTGAGGAAAGGAAATGACGCAGTTCGGGAATCTAGGTGGATACCCGAACCCCGCCATAAGGAAAGGGAGTAAGGTGGGAGAGAAAGAAGAAAGAGAAAGAGGGTTGCCGTAGTTGAGGGCTCCAGAGTAATTTGGACCACCTGGCGATTTTTAACTTGCACTGACATTGCACAGCACACGGGCGCCTTTTGCGTTGTGCCTACATCGAAACGCGGCCGCCGCGGTCGGGTTCGAACCCGGAAACTCCGGCTCACTAGCAGAGTGGTCGACAATGGCGGGAGAGCCAGGACAACCTTAAACTTTGACCAAACAAATGATCAAGCAGGCTTTCCCAAAGAATATTCCGCAATGTATCATATTTACCCTATCAGTCAGGTGATAGTGAAATGCGCAGAATATAACCAACCTCTATGTATAGCCTTCATTGATTAAGAGTAAGCATTTGACTCATTGGAAACCTGAGCAATCATACTGGCATTGCAGAATCAGGGTGTAGAAAAGCCTTATGTAGAAATAATAGAAGATATATATAGGAACTGTACAGCTACCATACTCCTCCATATAGTCAAAAATAAAATTCCAATATGAAAGGGCGTCAGGCAAGCAGACACGATCTTTCCAGTGCTATTCACCGCCTGTTTACAGGAAGTATCACCTGTTTACAGGAATTGAGACCAAATCGGGATAAGATCAAGTTCATAAAGAATACCTAATAATCTGCAATTCTCTGATGAAATTAGCTTCCTCACTCACACAGGAGTGAATTCCAAACATGATCAATGAAGTAGGCAGGCAGAGTAGAGTGGTGGGAGTAAAAATTAGCATGCAGAAAAATGAAATTATGTTCAACAGTCTAGCAAGAGAACAGCAATTCACAATTGGCAGTGAGGTGCTGGAAGTGGTAAAACAATACATCCGCTTAGGGCAGGTAGTGACAGCTGATGCAGATCATGAGAGGGAAATAACTAGAAAGATAAGAATGAGGTGTAGCGCACATGGTAGGTTCTCTCAGATCATGAATAGAAGGTAACCGGTGCCCTTCAAGACAAAAATGTACAACAGCTGCATCATACCGGCACTGACATACGGGGCAGAAACCTGGACGCTAACGAAAAGGGTTCAGATTAAGTTAAAGGCAACACAGCGAGCCATGGAAACAATGATGATAGCTGTAACGTTATGAGACTGGAAGCGGGCAGAGTGGGTAAGGGAACAAACGCGAGTTAATGATATCCTAGCCGAAATCAAGAGGACAAAAAAGGTTTGTGCAGGGCATGTAATGCGAAGTCAAGATAACCGCTGGTCCTTAAGGGTAACGGAGAGGATCCCAAGAGAAGGTAAGCGTAACAGGGGGCGGCAGAAGTTTAGGTGGGCGGATGAGATTAGGAAGTTTCCAAGCATAGGGTGGGAGCAGCTGGCAAAGGACAGCGTTAATTGAAGAGACATGTTAGAGGCTTTTGCCCTACAGTGGGTGTAGTAAGGCTGATGGTGATGATGTCCGGGGGTCTCTGAATATCGATCACTCTCACTGAGCGCGTCCTGCATGTCACTTCTGTTGAGCTGTTGCAGTTTAGGAGGCTATTGCTATCGATGTTCCCCAACTATAGGGAGGGTACCTCGGAGGTTATTACAAACATCGCAAAACTTTGACAGGAGGGGTTTCGGCTGCATGGCAATATAAAATTCGACATATTTGAAAACTCGCGCAGTCTAGCATTTCTGTGATATTGGTCTCGGGATCCCCATGCCCGTCGGTCGCCTGACATAAGTGTGCGCGGCCGCAATAAATTTGTTTTTTCAACATAGGCAAGCCAATAACAGCAATGCCCATGTTTTCATAGCGCTCGTATTTTAACAGTTTTGGACGGTATCGGCCGCACATGTTACAGGAATCGTTTTTGGGTGTCTCTGTTTAGCAGTGAAAGGTGAACGTAAAACCTTGCACGAACACCTAGAGGGATTTCATACCAAATAAAACGGAGAAAAAGTTTGATTTTTGTTGCATCGCTGGTACTGAACAAACCTGCCAACATCTGAAGCTAGGCTCAGCCGACTTTAAATGAATATCTTAAAAGAGGGTGATAAAGGGTTTGTAATTTGAGTGAGTTGAAAGTGTAATCTCTCCATATCATTCTTTTTAGCTTACGCTACCGCTATACATTCTTACAACGAACCAATGCCTTTCCATGGCTGTACATACATATGGCTAGTTATTGCAGGAAGTCAGTGCAATACCCAGCCGTTTTAAGACCTTCCACTAATGTCCACATTGGTCTCAATAGTTCTTCTTTGAGGCTGTTTTTGAAGAGTAAGCTTGGTTCTATGCGATTAGAAACTCAGAACTTAGGAAGCCAAAAATTCGCGCTTTAACAGATAATAGTGACTATTTAACAGATAATAGTGACTATAATAGTGACTATTTTGTTTGCGCAAAATTTTTTTAACATTTCATGTCACTTGTCGTTGAGGCTACCGCATACGCCCAGCTGCTACACACATGCCAGTGACGAAGCCCCTACTGGAACCTTCTACGGCCTCGGTAAAGGAGGAAGATGGAGTGGTACCGAAAGGTGGAATTATTATTTTTTATTAGTAATTTTTTAATCACTTGGCTACGAATACCACAGTGTCCTTTTCCAGCGTGTGTTATGCAACTCCCGCTTTATTTCCGAGTTTCATCTTTTTGTTTACATCTCTATTCTCTAGCATTCACTTTATTTTCGACATTGAAAAATTCCATCTGAAAAACTCTCTGCGCACCCCAATTCTTGGCCGTTCCCCCTATGTTGGCATGTGCCATTGAATGTGGTTAATCGCAACAACAGCAAAGGCTCTGTCGCTTTTCTGTGTTTATATTTGTGAGCTAACCGTGATCTTGTCAACTGTCGGGATGGCGGGCACACGTTCACAGCACCCTTCCGTTCTAGCTGTCGAGCAGAGTGTGGCACACTGAGATGGTTATTTCAACGTAGCGGATGTGGAGCTCCCAGATGATGCTGCACACTCCACGTTTGCTGCGATGGACTCCGATTGCAGCTGCGCACTTTTTGAGTAGCACCGCCAGAAAAGGAATTCGGGCAGAACATCAACAGCAGGTTTGTCACCTAAAGATACTTTTGACAGAACAAGGGTGTTCTCCGTGACCTTAGAACTAACAGCGCCGATCCGATAGCTAATTTGAATATCATAAACAGGCAGCGGCTGACCGCCTTTTTCGATAAGGTGGTTCCAGGACAAGTTCGAGAGTCAGAATCAACACTCGGAAGATTTTTATGACCGTAGATGCGAAATATTAGGCATCGGGGGGCAAGAATAAAGAAATTATTGTGCATGGCGACTTAGTACTCGGCTCCTTTTTTGGTCATGGAATACAGACTGCCACTGGTGTCATTACGAATGTTGACCAAGATATAGGTTCGACCTCCGGACGCCAATCCATTCTTCGGCCCGGATCGTCGAAGGTTATTGTTTTGGCCGCTCCAAGTTCGTAAAGTTCGTAAAGCCTTATACTGAAGAAGATGATGAAAGACAATTCAACGCATCAAGAAGCGGCTGGGCCTATTCGTCAACGCAAGCGTCGCTCCCGACGCAGATGACTGGAGTCGCAAAACAAGCCTAATTTACATAAACTCGACTCGCAGCTAGCGTCGACTCTGTTGCCACCGCAGCACGAGCCTGAAAAACATGCTACGCCTGCTGCAATGACGCAAGTCGTCCTGAACGCATGTCAGATGCGTTTGCAATACCGGCCGCCCTTGATGTTGAATGGCCTGCTGTGCCGTCAAAGCCCATCACCCTGGTGTGCCGCAGTTGGGTTGCATCGCGAGCTAATAAAATCGACATGCCCAAAATAAAGCAGGTGAACTGTATGCTGAAAAAGCTTGTTAATTCGGTGCGGGTGCTGCTTTCTGCCATGAACACTCTAACAACATGGATTGTTGTTCACTTTTGGACCCGCTTGAGCCGCTCTTGGTGCCCTGCAGTCATTCACTATGGCGCGGCAAGGAACTCCTCGGCGTCTATGACAATGCACCTGCGGCGTAGTGCAGTGATGCAGTTTAATACCCGGAGCCTGCGTTGGTCACCTCATCTTCTTCAGGCAGTGTGTCCAGAAGCACCGCTCCCCAGTAATTGTTATATATAAGCCCAACATGCTTTCTGCATTCTGTCTTTCTGGGTAGGCACAGCTGTGGTCTCGACGAGAAGATCAAACAAGGAAAGTGTAAATGTACGCACGCCGAGATATTGCGCACATCTGTCCATTTTTTCAACTACACAATACAGACCACTAGATTTGCTTGACATTCGCGCTAAAAGGGCTCGTATTTCTTCTAAACGGCCGCTACTTTCCAGGAAGATATGACATTGATATTTCATACCTATCTTCGGCGATTCAGTCTTGCACTACTCCTGATAATATTCTGAGCAACTACATTGCTCATCACCCTTAGTGGGCATTTGCCGTAGTGAATAACAGACGAAGAGACCAGGTCAACGTGAAGCACACTCAGGATTTCGTCAATATAAACGACGGCTTCATTGTTTTCTGCGTGGAACATCCTACAGTAGTTGTTTGGATATCGTGTTTGTTTAAACAAGGCTACATGCCTTTATTGCCTGGTGAAGTGATGCGGAAACACGTGGTAGTGACCACATACCAGCATATGTTTGCGTCAAGTTGTACGCACCTACCACTTTGTACCGTGTGCGATGCACAGGGTGGGCCGCCTTTAGGTCATCCATGGAGACTTCCGTTGGGAACCTCAACTCACTATTGTAAACAGAGGAGATGATACGGCCACTCTCGTTGATACCACACTCAATATACATGCGCTACGCAGAACTATTCTATATACATAAAATTCGAGAGGGCATGCACAATCTTTCGATGCGCCAAAAGAATTTAGAGAAGAACAAAATCCACGTACGATTTCGCCCTAAGTCTCCGAGCTCCATGAAAATTAAAGCGGCACCTCGAGAGGTTAGGGCAGCAGCGCTGGAGGCAATTCTGTTTATCGCTAGACCCTCGAAAGTTGCTTTTTGCGTATTAAGAATGTTGTCAGAAGGTTGCGTTCACCTTCATTAGAAAGGCATACTTTTCGTACTCTAGTCGTTTACCAATGCGGCACTGAACCATTGATTACGTAAGGTTTCTGCAAAATTTTCGTTGGTCGACTCAGACAACCTTACCCCGTTCGGAGGTTTTTTTACCACCTTCATGAAACGACCACTACGATTTGCTATTCACATTACATGAATTAGACGCCGATCTTGCCTAGTGTAAGCATACATCTGCACCTGGTCCTGATAGCATTTCTCACTCAACGCTCTCTCTCACCTGGCTATGCATTGCCAATCTGCGCTGTGCAATTATTACAATGAAACTTGCGTTTTCGGAAAGTTTCCAGAACACTTGAAGATCAGCTGCCTGGCTGCTCTTTCGAAGCCTGGAAAGCCTCCTTATGAACTTACCTTTTATCGGCCAGTTGCCCCACAAAGTTATACCACTACATACTAAATAGATTTTGCGCCAAAAAACACAAACAAGAGAGACGACGACACCACGGGCGCTCACTTCAACTCTTTAATGAGGGCGAAAGCACTCCACATATATAGCCCTCCAATGTACCCGCGCATGTGCACGTGCACAAGGCAACATGGAGATAAAAGTCTTATCAGAGTAGGCGCGATAGAAACTTGAGCTCAGCCTCGTAAAGAAAAACCAATGTGTCACTTACCTCACACAGTTCGGACCCATTTTATTCATATCGAAGGCTTCCAATGTTTCACGCGATGTCCGCTGTCTGCCTCTATACAACACTCGCATCGCGGAACCATGGAATACAATCGGTGCAAGCCGTGCAGTGATCCATAAGTCGCTCAACTTCATTATTTCCTATATCTTTTGCATGCTCTCTGAGCCGGTCGTTCACACAAAGCCCCGTCTGTCCAATGTAGGATCTCACGCAGAACAGGGGAACTTCATATAGGACGTTTGTGGCACACTTTATGAAACGCTGGCCATGCTTCTTCTGTAAGCCAATCATTTTGCTTTCGCAAGTTATGTGACGGCTTAGCTGGACAAGCTTTTGGGGAGCGGAGAACACCACCGGTACATTATACCGACTGGCCATTTTATTCAGGCTGTGCGTGACGTTATGAATGCAGGGGACCACTACAGGCCACTCTTTTCCGTTCGACTCCACCCTGCTTACCGAAGCCTTCAACTTCCTCAAAAGCGCTTCTGCCACAGGGACCATGACCGACCCAGGGAAGCCAGCTGCAACGAGCCTGTCCAATTGATTGTAAAAGCTGGCTTGTATGTCATGCACACACGACTTCAGGAGTGATGACTCCAGACAGAGGTTCGCGATGCCTTTTTTCACTATCTTTGGTTGGACCGAATTGTGCTTTGTTAAGTCGGAACAACCGTGAACGCATAGGTATTCTGTTGCACAAACTTTCTCATTCCATCATTACTTATAGATTAAAGAAGAGTTCTCTGACTTTAGTCTTCGTTTATCTTTTAGCTTTCACTGTGGAAACCCACGATGCATAAATACGACTTGAGTCAATAACTACAGGATCGTCAACACCTGCGGTCCAAAAGTCGGGAAATTTTGCGTTTTTAAAAACCCAGGGCACTCATCCCACTGCAGCGAGTAATTTTTAACTCCGTTATTCTCGGTTTCAGCACACCAATATTTTTTAGAAAATTCACGCTTCATCTATTACAACCAGAGCTTTAGAATACGATAAACTGGATTGTACTGCGCTGTTTTTTTTCAAATTCGTTGGAAGCCAAAAGCATACAGGGAGCAAGCAGTGTCCATCACTTGTTTTCTTTGTTTTCCGAGAGTCCACATTTTGTAAACAGTCTGATACTCTTAAACATGAGCTGCACGTCCCTGTAACTTTTTTTTTGTACCACGAATTTAAAGCATGAAAAACGACAAGGCCTATGAGTCTTGAGGACAAGTTTGCCGTTTTAACGGGATTGTTTCCTTGCTTTCTTAGAGGCGGCGATGCAAACAGGACAGCCATGGCATTTTTACCTCCCTTCGTACTGGTTGACATTTTATTCAAAATAGGGTTAGCCCGGCGAGGGAGAGTCTAAGAGCGCGTGCTTAAACTGTAAACCTTTCTTCAGTAGAAAGGCAAGCAGTAGACGGAAATTATTGCAGAATAATTCAATAGGGCTCCCTAGTCCCTATCACGACTGTTAAAATTTTCTTGTTTTTCATTCGTGGCCATCTGGTGTCATTGGTTAGTTGCCGGCACTTCTCGCGCCTTCTGTGCATGCTACTAAACAGTACAGACGAGAAGAGGAGTAAGCTTGCTATGTAGGGCGCTTTCGCTTTTCTGTCCCACAGGCTACCATTGACTTGACTGTACCAATCTGCAGCGCACGCTTTTGAGAATGCAATAAGAGGTTTTTACGGTACACGGTTCTTTCTCTTCACTGATGCAGCACCGCTTGAAAGAGCTAGAAGAAGAACATATGGTGCACAGAAGAATGAAGTAGTTCTCTTGTGCAGAAATATTCCTAAAAAATGAGTGAAACAAAAGAAACTAAACATGTTGCGGCATCTTAGAGCGGTAGCAGTTGCGAGGTGCGGGACTCGTTCAAGTCCGATACCGTAGTCTTATATGATATCACCATATCGTGGCACATGTCAGGTGGTAAGTGGTGTACCACTTTTTAACTGCGCCGCCACTCGATCGATCACTACCATGGCGATATTTTGGTCACCCTAAGCAGTGCTGCGAGGAACTTGGCGAAAGCCGCCAAAAGAACGCGAGGACAAACGACGACTACGTGAAAATCAAGAGTTGCACATCCGTGACCGTGGACTGAAATACGTCAACACCCAGAGTACCGTTGGTGCGCGTGCGGCGGATGCTGCTTAATATAACAAATATTCGCCAGGTACAGGAAGTGCACCGGCCGAGAAGGTGAACCTGCTCGACGCCGGATATATGCAAATGTTGGTGGTATCAGCTCGGGTGTTTTAGAATCTGTTAAAGCGAGCCCTGTTTTACTTACTATATTTGGAAGCTGCAGACTCCCAAACGTGCACAGTGCTTGAGGGGTAGGTGTTTATTTCACTGCCTCATTCATTAGTAAACTATCCACATTGTGCGTATTTTGTGGCATCTTTGATTGTCAGCAAGTAACTTTTTTTACCTTCATAGTTACATGGGTGCCGCTTTTTCTGTTGAGGTTGTTGAGCAAAACTACCCGCTCCTTTGAAAATATTACAAATAAAAAGACAACGAGCTTAAGGAGGGATATCGAGAAAAATAACCAATAGAGATTCTTCTGACATCCCAGCGTGTTTCCTCACATTCGTTTTATAAACACCAGAGTGAGAAAATTCTCACGAGAATCTCAGTTACTCAAGAATGGCTGGCACTGCAGTTCCTGAAAAGGATTCACCGTATAGACTGACGGATTCGAGTTAGATAACGAGCTGCTGCTGACTCATGAAAAGTTGTAGTCGGCCTTGCGTAGGAAACCCAATATCTTATCAAAGTAGGAATATCCACTAAAAGAAAGCAACATAAACGGATCTTCAAAACGGCAGAGCCCAAAGCAAGCAAGCTTTCTATCACAGAATTGACAAAATGCCCTATCATTGAGTGTTACTTGTAAAAATAGGAATTGCACAAAAAGCGAGCCAGGGAGTAGTGTAAATATGCGAATACAAAAATTGCGTCTAAGTGCACGGATTCTTCGCAAGAATCAAATCAAATATTTTCAAGGAAAAATTCACAAACTGCCTTTATAGTTATTTATTTATTTATTTATTTATTTATTTATTTATTTATTTATATGCCCTAAAGGCCCAAGTGGGCATTACATAGGGGAGGGGGGGGGGGAGGGCAAGAAAACAACACAATACAGATTATTGGCACAGCGTAGTTAACAAATACAAAGAATAACTATATATACAAATTGCAAGTACACATCACTGCAGTCGCTGAAAGATGTTGAGCGTATAAGACTTAATGCTTCAACAATACTGAAAATATCACGGTGAATTTTGTAGGCCAAGGTGCGATGAAAGTTTTGTTTGGAAATGTGATAACTCAGTTTCAGAAACTATGTCAGCCGGTAACGAGTTCCACTCTGCCACAGATAATAGTAAGGGTGAAGTTTGATATTTCAGTGTTCCTGCGAAGATGGGTTGCACTTTGTGGGAGTGATCAGACCGGGATGAAACATGATGGGCAGGGGCGATGCGATCAGCTGTGAACGGGGAGCCATCGTAGTACAAGGAATGAAAAAAACGATAAACGAGAGAACTTGCGTCGAGTGATAAGGTCGGGAATACTGATAGTTTGCTTCAATAATGACACTTTCATACGGTGAGTATGAAGAAAGGATAAACCTCACAGCTTTATTTTGCACAGACTCAAGGCGGGTAATTAATGATACGCTACTTGGACTCCATATTAAAGATGCATATTCTAAAGCTGACCTTATGAGTGTAGTATACGCGCGAAGCTTTGTCTCGGGGTTGGCAAGATATAGACGACGTTTGATGAGTCCCAGTTTCTTAAATGCTTTGTTTGTGATGTGATTTATGTGGGTGTTCCAGCTTAAATCAGCACTGAGATAAACACCTAGGTACTTAAAACAATCCGTTCTTTCAATTGTATTCTCATTAATTGTGTAGACATTAGTAGGTATATTAGTGCGCGTGGAAAAGGTCGTCAACATTGTTTTTTTTTTATATTAATTTCCATCTGCCATAGCTGGCACCATTCATTTAGGCGCACTAAGTCGGTCTGTAGAATAACTGCATCAAGGGGGGTGACTATCCTTCTATAGATTACGCAGTCGTCAGCGAACAGTCGCACGTTAGATGATATGTTAGATGCTATGTCATTAATGTAAATTAAAAATAGTAATGGCCCTAAAACGGATTCCTGTGGGACTCCCGATATGACTCGTGAACTGCTCGATGGATACTCTTTAATTTTGACGCTTTGGGAGTGATTACTTAGGAATTCTCCGATCCAACGGGTGATATCGCGGTGCAGTTGTAGGTTGTTAATTTTCTTTATTAGTCTTATGTGGGGAACGCGATCGAAAGCTTTTGAAAAATCTATAAATATGGCATCAGTATATATTAATTCGTGTACCGATTCATGAAGATCTGTTAAGAGCTCAAATAGCTGTGTTTGACAGGACTTTTTTTGCCTGAAGCCATGCTGGTTAGCAATAAGCAAGTTATTGGCGTTTACGTGGGCCATTATGTTTTAGTAGAGGATATGTTCAAGCAACTTGCAACAAATCGATGTTAGTGATATGGGGCGATAATTTTCCGGTGACGTGCTATCACCGGATTTAAAAACTGGGCTGACGTTTGCGGTTTTCCAGTCATCGGGAATGCATCCTGTATCTAAAGACTGCTGAAATATTAAAGTTAGTAAAGCAGCCGACACGTGCGCGGTAAGTTTAAGAAGTTTGGTATTGATACCGTCTGGACCAGGGCTACAATTAAGTGGAAGTCGCTCAATAGCTCGGGCAACACCAGCTGCGCTAATGATGATTGGTTCTGATGGATGAAGCACTAACGGTTGTTGAGGTTCACGGTAATTAAAAGGCACTGATTCGGTTGTAAAGGTGTCTGTAAAATGCTTGTTGAATAGGTCAGGCATTGCCTCTGGAGGTGCCACACGTCCGTCCGCATCTTTCAATACTGGTATCTCATGGCTGCCGTTAGGGTTTATCGCTTGCCAGAATTTTGCAGGGTTGGTTCTTAACAAGTCGGGTAAAGTGTGGCTAAAAAATTTGTTTTTAGCCTTCTTTATGGCGATTTTGGTCGTAGCAGATACGTCTTTGTACTGTTGCCAGGCGCTGTCAGAGTTAACTTCCTTAGCTCTACGGTACACTTTTTTCTTTTTGTTTAGACACTTCTTAACATCTTTTGTGAACCAGGGTGAGTCAGTTCTTGTTTTGGCGTGTAATTTTGGGATGCAGGCATGCTCGATGTCCTTCAATTTATCGCGAAATATCAACCAATTTTCGTTTGCCGTGCGAGTTACAAAGGTGGTTTGAAAAATATGCGCAAAGTCTCTTAGCATGCGGTTTATTTTTTCATGATCGCATTTCGGGTAGTTTAGGATACATTTGGTCGTAATATGCTTGGCAGGAACGTACATGGGTACTAAACTGTGGACAAATCTGTGATCGCTTATCTCTTCGAGTACGTAGGTGCGGGAATGAGTAGGAAGGTTTGTAAATAACAAATCTAGAACGTGATCACCTCGGGTGGGCTACTGTACCAGCTGAGTTAAATGAAACGCTGTCATTGTATCAAGCAGGCGGGAACATTCATGATGATTCGATCCGGAAGTGACAGATGACGTTTTCCAGTTAATAGCGGAATAATTGAAGTCGCCTCCTAACAGTACAATGCTTTGGGGGTATGTACCGAAAATGTATTCTAGTGCATCCTGCAGGTGATCGACAAAATCGGGAAGACTGTTTGGAGGCCGATAGCATGCACCTATGATATATGTGACACCTTTGAGCCGAACCATGACCCATAGCAGCTCAAGACACGTTTCAAAGGCGACGGGACATAGCTGATAATCGCTCCGTATGGCGATCATTACGCCTCCACCCCTACCCTCTTTCCTGTCTTTTCGAAAAACAGTTAGGTCCACAGGAAGTGATAGTTCGCTGTTGGAAACATCGGGCGTTAGCCATGTCTCGGTGCCAAGAAGGATGTCTGGAGAGCACGTAAAAGTTATGCCTTTCACGGTGTCAAGTTTCTGAACTTGCTACATTAGAAATAGGGCTAACGAGAATTTATCAATAAGTAACAAAGAAGGCCAGCTTGACGAACGTTTAAGGCGCATTTTTCAACTTCGAATTTCTGACTCACAGGGCGTAAACAGAACATTTAAACGGTTTGGTTTATATGGGTTTAACGTCCCAAAGCGACTCAGGCTATGAGTGACGCCGCAGTGAAGGGCTCCGGAAATTTCGACCACCTGGGGTTCTTTAACGGGCACTGACATCGCACAGTACACGGGCCTCTAGAATTTCGCCTTCATCGAAATTTGACCACCGCAGCCAGAATCGAACCCTTGTCTTTCGGGCAAGCAGCCGAGCGCCATAACCACTCAGCCACCGCGGCGGCTACATTTAAACGGGTACAAACACAAGTTTTCGACGCAAGAACAACTATTATTTATTTATTTATTTATTTATTTATTTATTTATTTATTTATTTATTTATTTATTTATTTATTTATTTATTTATTTATTTATTTATTTATTTAGAATACCTTCCGGGCCCAGAGGCATTCCAGAAAGCAGTGGTAAGGTACATAACATAAACAGTGCTTGTTATACAATAATATTTTACAAAGTGGCAGACAATACCGTGGTATTGAAATTGCTACTGTCATAAACGGCAGCGATGGAGGCAGGAAGGTCGTTCCAGTCTGCGCTGGTTTGTGGAATCAATGAATTATAACACACTTTTGTTCTGGAAAATGAAAGAGCAACTTTATATAAGTGGTCAGAACGGGAGGATATATATAATGGGCGAGCAAAAAGACGATCCTTTAATACAGTGTTGTGATGATACATTCTATACAAAAGACAAAGTCGAACCCATTTAAAGTGTGAAAAAACATCGAAAGCATAATTGAAGAATATGGTTGAGCAATTTTGAACATTTTACAATTGATTGAATATTCAGCCGATTAAGAAGGTATTTTCAGGTTTTCAATCAACTGTGCTATGCCAGCCCAAAATATAGAAATATAATTCATTGGCAAGTACGAGCAATTAGGTACAGACGGAAGAGTAGTTGGAGCACTTTTGAGGAAAACGGAACAAAATACATCATTTAAAACGGAGCAGTTCTGGTTCGCAGGGCTCTGGACATGGCCAGAAGGGGCTAGTTTAATTACTTTTCTTTTTTTTCCACCAACAATATTCCAAAATTTGTGTGGATTAGATTGTAGAACTGATGGGAAGGTGTTATTGAAATTTTTTTTTTACATTTTTTACTGCGATAGCGTATTCTGCGTGAACGTTGTGATATGCAGCCCAGCGTTCAGGAAGGTTAGTTGTTTGGGGCGACGAAAAATCAGTTTCTTTTTGTTGCGTAGGCAGCGTAGGGCTCCAGTAATCCAGTGTGAGGCAGAATTTGAAACAAGGTTTCTTTTAGGCACATGGCAATCTATTAGTGTAAGAAGTTTGTGCTTGTACAATACCCATCTCTCTTCAACGGTACGTTTGAAAAAGTTTAGTGTGTACTCAGTAATGAATTATACTAGTTCAGCTGAGATGGATGTGGTATCGGTGGCATTGTAATGAAATATAGTTTTAACGATTTTAGTAGAACGAACTTTCATCTAAATTGCAAAGTTGAGAAGCGAGTGGTCACTGATTTCTTTAATGTACGTTGGAGTAGAGGCAAAATCAGGAGCTGTGGTAAAAAGAGCTCTAAAGTATTGGAGTAGCTACCTGTGTTTCGTGTGAATTCATGAATCAGCTGTGCTATATTGAAATCGGCGCAGATGTAAAAAAAATGGATGCATTCGGAGGATGGCTGCTTAAAATAGGCAACACCAGTCTTCCACACTATATTTGGATAATTGAAAACACCTAGTAAGAATAAACGAGATTTTAAGTATCTCAGAATTAATTTGTTAGGGACATCATGAGGATCAGTGCAGAAAGTAGATGGTGAGGATGGGGACCTGTATAACTAGCACAAAACATAAAGTCGCCCGTTGGAAAAAGTACATGAGTGCATACTATTTCTAACGGTGAATTAATGAGGATTTCGAAGGAATTGATAACAGAGTTCACCGCAATGAGTACAGGTCTGCCAGCACGGAAATCGTGATGGAATCGGTACAAGTTGTGTGTTTTTCACAGTTTAATATTTCAATATTTTTTATTTTGCTGAGAGCCACGTTTCAGTAAGCACGGCTATATCAGCTGAACATGGGTAGATATGGAATAATAGTGATGTGCCTCTGTTGGCGATTCTTCAAACATTCGTGAATAGAAGCGATTTGCACTTTTTTTGCCTTCGAACATGAGATAGCTATGCTGAACTTGAATGTGAAGGGGTTGAAACCGGTGATGTGTTGCCTGTTTTGAGTACAATCGCGCTCCTTGCTGGTTCAATCTTGCATACTTCGCCTGTGGTTGCGCTATACACGTAGCACTAATTACCTATAATTATTTGCTATGTCGCAAAGAATAGGACTGACCGCTACCCTTTCCAAAGTGATTTAGTGCTTTCCTTGATCGACGGGTAGCTTTGCGAAAATCTTCGCCGATGGAAACACCCTCTCCTTTAAACTTTTATTTTTGGAGAATTATGTAATCTGTTATTTAAAAAAACGCAAACATGGCAATAACAGGCCGTGTCTTGCCGATATTAAATGTGCATAATCTATGAGTTCTATGGATTGCGACTTTCGTGGAATTGATGTTAAGACACTTGGAAAGAAAATAATGTATCTGGGCTTCCGATTGTACCCACGTCTCTGATCAGCTGTCCGAGATTCCATAGAAAATCAAGTTATCGCGTCTTGATTGGTCCTCCAGAACGTCTAGTCTTGAGTTGAGTTGAGTTGAGTGGTTGTAAGCTACCGGTGGGATTAGCCTTGCAGTTGCTGCCGGCAATTGCTCCACCGTAGCGACACTTAAATAGACATCACAGAAACACTGTCCGCAAAAACCCAAATAGACACTCCTGAGGTCACCATGTGGAGGCCAAATCCGTGTCCTGCAGGTAAAGTAGAAGAAGGCGAGCAGCATCCCTTCTACTCGACTGGCTCCCGCGCGGGAAAACAATGTCCTGAAGAGAACTGTGAGGAACTCCTGCCTTCTTGAGGGATCCGAATAACACAGCCCGTTCCGCGTTGTACAAAGTACAGCACAAGAGGTAATGTTCTATGTCTGACGCAAGCACAGTGTTTTCATTCGATATTGCTTCTTGGACTGCGCTGGTAATACCTGTTCCTGAAGGCGTATTTTCAAGAGACTCAACCGCGGCTTCAACGGCAGCCACTATAAGTGGATACGCCGGAAACCGTCTCAGTAAGGGCTTCAAGTTGACGTTAAGTTCTGCTATGACATTCATCATTTCAGTAGAAGCGCATGAAATCTGGACGACAAAACAGCTATGGCGGCCATAACTTCACTGTGGTGATGATCAGCGTTTACAGGACCTGGGTTTAAACTTTCACGTCCCCGAAAAGTAATAGCAACACAGAAGCAGATACACAATCGTGTTCAGAGTGGCAATCAGAACTTGTGGGCAAGGGAATAGCATCCTACAGACAATGATTGTACGTTTGCGAAATAGCGATTCAGACTGACTAACCAACACAAGAAAGCAGAATGGAGTTCTAGCCAGCAACCGCATGGTAGCTGTTCTCCCGTGCCCACTGGAAGCTCCTTGGAGGAACCAGTTGCTTAAATCTGGCCGCTGCAGTGCTGCCGCTGGCGGCAGTGTCGATGTCCCACTAGACACGGGCGTGAAGATGACGTCTTCGGTGCTAAGATAACGAAGGATGTTGATGGCTGTTGGAGGCGGTAGACACAGCAGGAAATCCGATGCAGATGTAGGCACACGTGTCAGACGGTGAAACGCATGAGCCGACAACAGCAAACTGCAAAATCAAGCAGAAAAGAGCTCTAGCGAGCAGCCCCATGGTAGCTGCCCTCCCGTGCCCACTCTTCTTCCATCGGCGTGAGGAGATACCTTCAAGAAAGTTCCAGAAGGAGGTCGGTGACTGGAACATAATTGATTGCAAATTTGAAAGTTTTAAAGGGATCCGCTCGGCATATACAGCCACGTTGAGTGAAGTCAGTATGCGTTTTCCGCCTTTATTTTGACTTCACTGAACCCAATGTGTTTTGCAGAAAGAACCAGTGCTTGCTGGCGACGCGGACGTCATCAGGAATGTTATTGTCCAGATTCACCAGTCTACGACGACCCTCAAGGCGCACATCAGTCCGAACTTCTGGGTATTAAGACAAAAACCTTGCTAGCTGGAGCAGGAATAGTGTTTCAGTGTGTTAGAGCGCGTGTGTACTCGCGAATAGCGCAGTCAACAAGCGGCCCTAATTGGCACGCAGCCAGCCGGGAGCCGAAATTTCGATTATATTCATTGCTGTTGTTGTTACTGCCCGTATATCCATAATGAGCAATTGCTGTAGACATATTCCAGTATTTTCACATAAGGCTCTTCTACAGTCTGATTCTGCGCCTGCATGGCTGCCGGGGTTTCCACTGAGTCAAATTATTTCTATTAATAAACAAAGGCTATATATATATATATATATATATATTGGTTGTTTATATTCTGAGGATTTTTCTATAACCAGATTGATAGTGTGAATATAATAGATTGTGAAATACACTTTATGAAAGCCTGCCTGACCACTTGGTTGATTGAGGTATAATGTTTCCCTGACTCTATTAGCGATTACCTTAGTAAATACATTGAAGACAACGAACCGCAAGCTGTTCGGCCTGTAATTTTTCATGTTCTTGGCGTCTCGTTTGTTATAAATTAAGAAAATTGCAGCGTTCTTGCAAGTTTCTCGTACGGTCGAGGTCATAAAGCATTGCGTATACAGAGTGACTAGGTTTTCTAGCACAATCTCTCCTCCGTCCTTCAACATATCTGCTGCTACCCGATCCTCACCAGCTGCTTTTCCTCCTTTGCATTGCTCCTAAGGCTTTCTTTACTTCCTCTTTCGTTACTGGCGGGATGACGCATTGCTGTTCACTATGTCTCTATCATTAAGTTATTATTATATTGGCTATTGTATAGGTTTCTATAGAACACCTCGGCAATTTTAACTATCTTATTCATGTTGCTAATGACATTGCCCTCCTTGTCTCCTAACGCATACATCTGTTTTTTACCTCTGCTTGTTTTCCTCTCCTTTCTTTAGCGTAGGCTCGATGCTCTCTATATTGAACTTCCTTATGTCGGCTATCTTGCACATATTTATTAATTTCGATACGTCTGCTAGTTATATTTTGTCTCTAGAGCTAGGCGCCCTCATGCGTTGGCTATTTTTAATCAGATCATTCGTCTCCTCATATAGCTTGCTGTTACCTTGTGGAACCATCCTACTACCTATTTCTACGGTGCACTCCATAATGATAGCAGTGAGATTATCTTCATTGTTATAATTTTAAGATTGTCTTCCTCATCTAAAGCAGAATATCTGTTCTGCAGCGAAATCCTGAATTCCTGTACTGTTTCGCTTACCGCTAACTCATTATTGGCCTTCGGCTTCGCTAGTTTCTTCTATTCCTTCTTCAAACCTAGGCTAATTCGAGACGTTACCAATCTGTGGCCTCTGCAGCGCACCGTTCCAACTACGTCCACATCCTGCACAATGCCAGGGTGAGCGCACAGTAGAAGTCCATTTCATTTATATTCTCACCATTGGGGCTCTTCCAGGTCTACTACCTGTTTTCTCTTTTCTCGTTTGCGGTAGAAGGTATTCATGATCCGTAAATTATTTCTACCTGCGAATTCTACTAATAACTCTCCCCTGCTATTCCTAGAACCTTTCCCACAGTTGCCTACCGCCTGATTGCCAGACTGCTTCTTTCCCACCTTCGCATTTAAGGCGCCCATCAGTACACTGTACTGTGATTTTACTTTGTTCATAGCCGATGCCACGTGTTCATAGAAGCTTTCAGCGGTCTGGTTAGAATGGCTGGATGAAGGCGCGTAGGCTTGCATCACGTTCAGCTTGTACCTCCTATTGAGTTTAATTACAATAGCTACCAACCTCTCGTTAATACTGTAGAGCTCCTCTATGTTGTCAGTTATGTCCTGATTGATGAGAAATCGCACCCATAATTCTCTTCTATCCACTAATCTGCGATCGCACAGTATGTGCCCGTCGTTTAGTACTGTGTACGCCTCACCTGCCCTCCTAACTTCACTTAGCCCTATGATATCTCATTTAATGCCGGGTAGTTACTCAAGCAGCAGACTCACTGGATAAGGCTCTAGCGTTAAACATCGCCAGGTTGAGATTCCAATGGCGGCCTGTCCGGAGCCATTGATTCTTAGCACCCTCTTCTGCTCCACAGATCCGACCGCCGCCTTGGTCAGTTGCTCTGCTGCCGCTGGGGACTGAGGGCCAAGGGTTAATCTGTTTGTTTATAGACGGTTTCTTGTTCTGGTGAGGACCCTGAGGCCAAATCCTGTTCTGGTCACTAAAGTAGTGTCATGCAAAAGACCACAGATTTATCATCGCTAGTTTTCCGCATACGCCGTTAGTGGCAGCGGAGAAGTGAAGGGTTGCACAGAAAGTGCCTTCCTGCTAATATTACAAACCTTTATTAAACCTGCCGAAGTTCGACTAACTCTAATATTTTTCAGATACTGCGTTCCTCTCAAATAAAGTAAGTTCAACTTAACTAAAGCTATAAAGCGGAAGATAATTATTTCTTTTTGAAGAAGGCTGCTGAGCTGTAGCTTCACTTCTGTTGAATGAAATTGGCGCGAAATGTTCACCCGACAACGACGCTGGCAATAAGCGGAGGTTGGCTCAACTGGGAAGAGGTGCGAATATGTTTCTGCCATTGCATTTCCGCCTGCTCGTTACAACTTTTCATTGGGTGCAAATATGTAAATATGTACAAACGATAGCCGCACCTCTATAGGGGTGATGCGGAAGGAGACATCTTGCTAAAGCCAGACTGTAAACATGAGCCTTCGCGCTTAAATTCCAGGAAAAAAACGATTAGTTCGAGACGCTAGACCTATCGGCACGCGGGACAATTAAAGTTTAGAGGAGAAGCCTGTCAGCGTTGGAGACATGTGGACGTGCAAAAAGCCGAGGAATGTGAACGTCAGGTCATACATACAGTTCTGAACGATTACTTGGAAAAGAGCCTGAAGCAATCCGGGACCTAACGGTTCCCGCCTACGGGTCACTGTTGACACGGTAGCCCGTTGTGCCCGAGCCCTTTCTGATCTCGAAAATAATTGTGAGCCGCGAGAAGCGAGAATAAAAGACCTCGGAGCATTTTCCATGGCTGTCCCTTGCATGATTAAAATTCCTACTCTTATGCCTTCTACGCAGTTTAATGGCGCTGCCACTTGTTCTTGCAGCTTCATAGCATAGTTATCGCATTTCAGCGTGACTTCCCAGCGCAGCAGAAATTTCACACACACACACACACACACACACACGCGCGCGCACACGCACACGCGCACGCACGCATATATATATATATATATATATATATATATATATATATATATATATATATATATATATATATATATATATATATATATATATATATATATATATATATATATCAGCAGACAAGTTAAAGGAAATGAGGGGCCCGTTTTACAAATTTTATGAAGGGAGCCAACAGTCACCGAAACCAAGGTGCATAGGGGAACGTTAATTTTTTTTTTATGTGTTATGCTTATCAGTAGGATAATAATTCTTAGATTAATAAATTGCTTAAAGAAAATTACTTATAAAGCAGCAGAAAAAACAACCATGCTGCCGGTGGGATCCGAACCCACGACCTCCGAATATCGCGTCCGGTGCTCTTACCAACTGAGCTACGGCGACGGCTGTCCAATCTGCTGCTCTCGTGGGTATTTATGTTTACTGGGTGTAAGCGAGCCTTGAGAGTGTTCACCAGCGCCACCCTCGACCATAGCGGCGGACGTAGCACGTCCTGTAACACCGCGAGCGTGACGTAGAACGTCATCTAACGGCGAGGGCGGAAACTGTGCGAGAGCCCTCTTATGCTACCTTTGGCATTAAGACTGCCAGAACCGAGACCCTCGTTAAGCTATCAGCAGACAAGTTAAAGGAAATGAGGGGCCCGTTTGACAAATTTTATGAAGGGAGCCAACAGTCACCGAAACCAAGGTGCATAGGGGAACGTTAATTTTTTTTTTAATGTGTTATGCTTATCAGTAGGATAATAATTCTTAGATTAATAAATTGCTTAAAGAAAATTACTTATAAAGCAGCAGAAAAAACAACCATGCTGCCGGTGGGATCCGAACCCACGACCTCCAAATATCGCGTCCGGTGCTCTTACCAACTGAGCTACGGCGACGGCTGTCCAATCTGCTGCTCTCGTGGGTATTTATGTTTACTGGGTGTAAGCGAGCCTTGAGAGTGTTCACCAGCGCCACCCTCGACCATAGCGGCGGACGTAGCACGTCCTTTAATACCGCGAGCGTGACGTAGAACGTCATCTAACGGCGAGGGCGGAGCTGGTGGCGGAGGGTGGCGCTGGTGAACACTCTCAAGGCTCGCTTACACCCAGTAAACATAAATACCCACGAGAGCAGCAGATTGGACAGCCGTCGCCGTAGCTCAGTTGGTAAGAGCACCGGACGCGATATTCGGAGGTCGTGGGTTCGGATCCCACCGGCAGCATGGTTGTTTTTTCTGCTGCTTTATAAGTAATTTTCTTTAAGCAATTTATTAATCTAAGAATTATTATCCTACTGATAAGCATAACACATTAAAAAAAAAATTAACGTTCCCCTATGCACCTTGGTTTCGGTGACTGTTGGCTCCCTTCATAAAATTTGTCAAACGGGCCCCTCATTTCCTTTAACTTGTCTGCTGATAGCTTAACGAGGGTCTCGGTTCTGGCAGTCTTAATGCCAAAGGTAGCATAAGAGGGCTCTCGCACAGTTTCCGCCCTCGCCGTTAGATGACGTTCTACGTCACGCTCGCGGTATTACAGGACGTGCTACGTCCGCCGCTATGGTCGAGGGTGGCGCTGGTGAACACTCTCAAGGCTCGCTTACACCCAGTAAACATAAATACCCACGAGAGCAGCAGATTGGACAGCCGTCGCCGTAGCTCAGTTGGTAAGAGCACCGGACGCGATATTCGGAGGTCGTGGGTTCGGATCCCACCGGCAGCATGGTTGTTTTTTCTGCTGCTTTATAAGTAGTTTTCTTTAAGCAATTTATTAATCTAAGAATTATTATCCTACTGATAAGCATAACACATTAAAAAAAAAATTAACGTTCCCCTATGCACCTTGGTTTCGGTGACTGTTGGCTCCCTTCATAAAATTTGTCAAACGGGCCCCTCATTTCCTTTAACTTGTCTGCTGATAGCTTAACGAGGGTCTCGGTTCTGGCAGTCTTAATGCCAAAGGTAGCATAAGAGGGGTGTCGCACAGTTTCCGCCCTCGCCGTTAGATGACGTTCTACGTCACGCTCGCGGTATTACAGGACGTGCTACGTCCGCCGCTATGGTCGAGGGTGGCGCTGGTGAACACTCTCAAGGCTCGCTTACACCCAGTAAACATAAATACCCACGAGAGCAGCAGATTGGACAGCCGTCGCCGTAGCTCAGTTGGTAAGAGCACCGGACGCGATATTCGGAGGTCGTGGGTTCGGATCCCACCGGCAGCATGGTTGTTTTTTCTGCTGCTTTATAAGTAATTTTCTTTAAGCAATTTATTTATCTAAGAATTATTATCCTACTGATAAGCATAACACATTAAAAAAAAAAATTAACGTTCCCCTATGCACCTTGGTTTCGGTGACTGTTGGCTCCCCTCATAAAATTTGTCAAACGGGCCCCTCATTTCCTTTAACTTGTCTGCTGATAGCTTTACGAGGGTCTCGGTTCTGGCAGTCTTAATGCCAAAGGTAGCATAAGAGGGCTCTCGCACAGTTTCCGCCCTCGCCGTTAGATGACGTTCTACGTCACGCTCGCGATATTACAGGACGTGCTACGTCCGCCGCTATGGTCGAGGGTGGCGCTGGTGAACACTCTCAAGGCTCGCTTACACCCAGTAAACATAAATACCCACGAGAGCAGCAGATTGGACAGCCGTCGGCGTAGCTCAGTTGGTAAGAGCACCGGACGCGATATTCGGAGGTCGTGGGTTCGGATCCCACCGGCAGCATGGTTGTTTTTTCTGCTGCTTTATAAGTAATTTTCTTTAAGCAATTTATTAATCTAAGAATTATTATCCTACTGATAAGCATAACACAATGAAAAAAAAAATTAACGTTCCCCTATGCACCTTGGTTTCGGTGACTGTTGGCTCCCTTCATAAAATTTGTCAAACGGGCCCCTCATTTCCTTTAACTTGTCTGCTGATAGCTTAACGAGGGTCTCGGTTCTGGCAGTCTTAATGCCAAAGGTAGCATAAGAGGGCTCTCGCACAGTTTCCGCCCTCGCCGTTAGATGACGTTCTACGTCACGCTCGCGGTATTACAGGACGTGCTACGTCCGCCGCTATGGTCGAGGGTGGCGCTGGTGAACACTCTCAAGGCTCGCTTACACCCAGTAAACATAAATACCCACGAGAGCAGCAGATTGGACAGCCGTCGCCGTAGCTCAGTTGGTAAGAGCACCGGACGCGATATTCGGAGGTCGTGGGTTCGGATCCCACCGGCAGCATGGTTGTTTTTTCTGCTGCTTTATAAGTAATTTTCTTTAAGCAATTTATTAATCTAAGAATTATTATCCTACTGATAAGCATAACACAATGAAAAAAAAAATTAACGTTCCCCTATGCACCTTGGTTTCGGTGACTGTTGGCTCCCTTCATAAAATTTGTCAAACGGGCCCCTCATTTCCTTTAACTTGTCTGCTGATAGCTTAACGAGGGTCTCGGTTCTGGCAGTATTAATGCCAAAGGTAGCATAAGAGGGCTCTCGCACAGTTTCCGCCCTCGCCGTTAGATGACGTTCTACGTCACGCTCGCGGTATTACAGGACGTGCTACGTCCGCCGCTATGGTCGAGGGTGGCGCTGGTGAACACTCTCAAGGCTCGCTTACACCCAGTAAACATAAATACCCACGAGAGCAGCAGATTGGACAGCCGTCGCCGTAGCTCAGTTGGTAAGAGCACCGGACGCGATATTCGGAGGTCGTGGGTTCGGATCCCACCGGCAGCATGGTTGTTTTTTCTGCTGCTTTATAAGTAATTTTCTTTAAGCAATTTAATAATCTAAGAATTATTATCCTACTGATAAGCATAACACATTAAAAAAAAATTAACGTTCCCCTATGCACCTTGGTTTCGGTGACTGTTGGCTCCCTTCATAATATATATATATATATATATATATATATACATCGTGTGTGTGATTCCTCCAGGAACTGCGATGCATTGTGAGGAGCCCAAAAATGAGGTGAGCACTTCTGTTTCGTGCTTAATGTCTGCTTGAGAATCTACCTATTTCTTTCGCAGTGAAGACACACTGCCTTTGTTAAATGATTGCATTATATACCACCCTATTAGATCTACTAGTGACCACCTGGCGCTCCAATCAGACTTCCTTACTATTAACGACTGGTGCAACTCATGGTTAATGACTCTTAATGTATCCAAGTGCAAAGTCATCTCTTTCACCCGTAAAAATAACAAATCTAGCTATACATACCGTATTCAAAATGATCTACTCTCTCACGTATCACATTACAAATACCTCGGCGTTAACTTTTCTTCAGATCTTTCATGGTCATACCATATCTCATCCATATGTGCCGTCGCCTCAAAGTCATTAGGATACCTACGCCGTAATCTCCGAAATTCACCATCTAATATTCGAAAACTAGCATACCTCACTTTTGTTCGTCCACAACTTGAATTTGCTTCTCCCATTTGGTCTCCCTATCATAAGAACATGATCATCGCGTTAGAATCTATCCAAAACAGGGCAGCACGATTCATTTCACGAAACTTTAACTGCCGCTCAAGCGTCACACAGATTAAAACAGGTCTTTCTCTACAATCATTAAGCACGCGCCGTGACATCGCTCTCCTCACACTATTTCACAAATATGCGCACTTCAATAGAACTACCTCATTTCAACTCGATGTCTCATCCCGCACGTCGAAAAGATTATATGATCAGTTTAGTTTCGTAAGGATATATGGTGACGCATTGGCTTTTAACTTATCTGCATTACCACGAGCCATCAGATTATGGAATGATCTGCCAGACAACATCGCTTCCGCGTCTAATCTAGAATCTTTCCATTCTAAACTCATCACATATTTCACTGAAACCGTCATTTAGCACACCTACGTTCAAGTCTATTATTGTTTTTTGCTTTGCTGCTACACTCGTGCCATTCGGATGTTTTCTTACTTATGTTTGCTTGCCATGTTTCCGTGTTTGCCTTAATCGCGCTTTGTTTCCACGTTCGGTGAGCACATTATCCTGTATTGTAGTGAATTATTTCGCGTCGTGTACGTTTCCTTTTGTTTCCTTTGGTTATTAATGCACTGTATTATATCTTTTTTTCGCCCCCCTTACACAATGCCCAATGGGCCTGTAAGGAATTTCAAATAAATAAATGCTAACATCCCAAGGCGGTTGCATTTGGGCCGCATTCTTTGGCTTGTTATAAACCGCCAGCATTTGCAATGATATCATGGTGACATAAACTCTCGTCCTCAGCACTCCACAAGTTGGAACGTCTACGCGCTCTTCCAGAGCACCAATAAACGGGTTAGAAGCAATCAGTTCTGGCTCTTTATTTTTCACAACTGCTGAAATTCCTTTGTAACTATGAGGCTAGCAGTGTGATACCTATTTTTCAAAATTTACCGGAAACTATTATTTTCATTGTAGTAAGTGCCGCGCAATGTAGACATCAAAATGCACAGCATCACTATGAATTCATTGCTAATGCTATGTTTGGCTCAGTTCGCTGTCTGGCTGGCCCTAGCTATAGCCCTGGCTGCAGACGATTGTCATTTTGAATTGAACCAACCTGCGCAAATGTAACCAGCACAAAAGTGTTTTGTAAAGAGATTAGTCACTCAATGCTTTCTACCGAGCGTAGTCGTGAGGCTGCAAAAGAAAGCTGTAGATCTTGCACAGAAATTTCTTACTATAAAAAAATGTCCCGTTCAGGGGTTCGAGCCGGGGACCACCACCTCTCCGGCTCACTCGTTGTACCAAGTGAACAAACGTGACTGTTAGCATATGATAAGGCAAGAGCGATGTTGATCAATAAGTCTAAGTGGTAACGGGGCTTGGCCTACGTTCTGTGCAATCCCCTCAAATAGAACTAATTTCTAATAAGAAAGAAACTCATTAGCATCCACAGCAGCGCAGCCTTACGGCTACAAACGAAAGCTATACATCTTCCACAGAAACTTCGTAGTTCAAAACAAATTCTTAGCTGGGTTCCGCTAAAGAATGTTTAGGGGCAAACACCGTTCCCTCTTTAAGTTAATAAAAAGTTTACTTGTCGCCCTACCATACCCTAGCCGTTCCGCTTAGGTAAGTTAGAGGAGTGACTGCTTACTTTTCAGTTTTGTTCATGAAAGTTATTTTTACAGTGTTATCCTGCGCTAGTATAACGAGAGAAAACTCTGTGCAAAAAAAATTACTCTACGTTTGCTGAAAATCTGCAAGCAGAAAGTGGCTCCGATTTTAGTGCTGACATTTTGCGTCATTGTTGAAAACTTCTTTAGCCAACAATCACGCAAAACAACAATCCGAATATAAGCATGCGCGCTTGCCTTGCAGGCATAGTGACTGTTAGATTGTTTGTATTACTCATGCCCCTAACCCTAACAGCCCGGTAGCAATTTTCCAATGATTGCTGTCCAGTTCACTTGGAAAATAACTGCATTACGATCATCACAGACTTGAACAAGACCACAGCTGCTTTGTGATCCTTAAACCCCCTCAGTGCTGCCGAAAGACAGCCAGGATTAATATTGATAAAGAATTTGTACTGAGCTCCCAGCGAAATCATTACAACGCGTGGCCCCGCAGTATAAGCCGTGATAAATGGTGGTCTGCATTTCTGGGTTCCTAATTTCACAAGACGGCTGCATGCCACGCGTTAGGACAACTATAGGCACTCTGATTATAAAGATGTGCCCTGAAACTCAGCGAAAAAAACGTGGTGCATGTTAAATATTATGTCAGTTCTTTGCGAGCGGAGCTGAGCAAAGGCGGAATTTTTCAACTGGCTTAACAATTACGTCCACGCAAAAAAATTACTATTATTAGTATATTATTTCGGAAGCAGGTTTTTGTTATAGTGCTCTGCATCCCTCGATCTAACAAGGAAGTGACCCTAGAGGGGTTTTGGCGCAAAAGCTCCACCGCAATAGCCTAATTTGCATCGATATTGCGTCGAGGCACGAAAGTGCTCGAGAGATGCCTCGAGAGACAGCTGGGCGAAGTTGGACCAGATTAGTTAAGGAATTTAGCCACTTCGCTTGATCCTAAAGGCGCTTATTTCACACGACACACTTGCACCATCCCTGTTACTTTTTTATGTTTTCGCATTCAAAAATGCGGAATAAATATTGGGATATAAATCACCTCACATAAAAAAAATGAGGTAACTGGCTATTTTTTTCGCAATACTATTCTTTGTAGGCTGCAAAATCTGGCAATGATTAGGACTCCATTTTCTTTTTCAACGTAGTAAGAGAACCTCTCCGACATATTGTAGAGCTGCACTTAAGGCTGTTTAAAATGCAAGAGAAAACGTTCGTGATATCGGTCCCCTCGGCGGATAAACCTGTTTCGAAAAGTAGGCGACGGCTCGACCTGCAAGAACGACGAGGTTGCAACACGCTGGAAATTCATCGCCGCGCCACTTGTGGCAGAGTTTGCTCACTCCCATGCACGTGAAAGAGCCTCAACGTGGCATCATACGGTAGTTGCCGCTTATTATTGGTTAAGCTTGTCGCTCTTACTGGTCTAGTGTTACACTGAAACTATGTCCCGGGCTCTTATTTCAGAGAATGTACCGCTGTGCGCCCCTGTTATTTGTTGTCGAAGCGAATGATTTGCGTGTTCTAGCGCGTACGTAGTATGAGTGACATTAGACGGAAATACCAGCGGGTGTCTGCCTCACTGCGCAGTAAAGCATTCGAAAGCGGCCACTGCAATCCGAGGAGACAAAGGAGGGAAAACTGGCATCGGCGAAGGCACAGAGGCGGCCACATAATTGCCGCCTTTTGAGCCGCTAGTGCGGAGACAAGGTAGGCGGCACCGAAAGTAAGCGCTCGTCTGGGCATCCTCTCAGCGAGCGCGCGCGTCATCGGCTGATCTGCTCGCCACGCCAGCTAAAAGAAAATGTGTATATCAAAAAATTACAAACGCACAACCCGAATACTAAGGAGCCATTAAGCCAGTCATGATAAAGCTAAGTGTAAAGGCATCAAATGTAGATAATAAAAGTAATCAGCCAGCAATACAATCCTTCCGAAGTAAATTAACATTAATTGACGCGACTTTCAGGCAGTGGAATACGGCCGAAGAGGAATGCATCGAATGAAAAACCAAAATGGCAAAAGCGTAGAGTAACTACGGCGTTAATCGCATTAAATAATTTGCTTCGATTTTGTAATGAGTAGTCTATTGAGTTTACCCCGTAATTGCACTGATACATTCCTTTCGCACATCCCCCCCCCCCCCCGACCGCTTTCTCCTCCCTGATGCTTTTGCACACTCGTGGTCTGTAAAACTTATTCTGTAAATAAAATCTTCCAACGTCAGCGAAAGCGTTACACACTAAAAAAAGAAAATATAAATATTCCTGGCAATTTCTAAGTCATCTCTGTTTTCAGCAAAGTGTGTCAAAGTTCTTCGTGTGTCCCCCCTATGTAATACCCTCCCCGGAGGGGCTTTAGTGTATTTGAATAAATAAATAAATCTCAATGTTGTTCTGGAGCCTTGGTGGTATTCTGCGTTAAGAAATTCGAAAACACTAAAAAAAACAGGCAAGGGATCTCGAGCACTACGTAGCGCCTGGCCTGAGTAAGGAAACAAAGAGGATGTAGCCATTTCCACGCAAAAATAATTCACAAGCGTATACGCTAATGACTTCATTATGGCTTCTTCCAGTTACAACCTGTTCCAAGCACAGACGTCACCGTGTTCACATGTTACTGCCGTATTCTTGAGTACCAGTAAGGATGAAGTGGGCGCAACGCTGTGACATACTGTATTTTGTGAGAGCTATGAAGCTGCTGCGCTCTACCACTATCACTGCGGTTGTAAGCAGAACGGAGTTGAAAGATGTGCATGTGAAAGTATTGAGAGATACCTGCGCGCAGCAAACGGCGAAGCGATAATGAGAGCTGGTTTAGCAATGGACGCTCCTTATTAGCGCCCGCCGCGGTGGCTCAGCGGTTATGGCGCTCGGCTGCTGACTCCAAAGACGCGTGTTCGATCCCGGCCGCGGTGGTCAAATTTCGATGGAGGCGAAATTCCAGAGGTTCGTGTACTGTGCGATGTTAGTGCACTTTAGAGAACACCAGGTGGTCGAAATTTCCGAGCCCTTCAGTACAGCGTCCCTCATAGCCTCGATCGCTTTGGGATGTTGGACCTCCATAAACCACAAACCTTATTACCAGTTCATACCCTGTCTTTGTTTCGGTCATGACGGCGCAAATAAGAGCTGGGCTCATGCCGGTGCCAGTAGTGACGCTCTTCATCCCTTTAAAAAAAAAGAAACTGTACCAGAGGACATCTTACTTCGTTTTACTCTATTCTGTTAATAGCGCGAGGTGCGCATCGTGTCGCGAAACTTTGGGCAGATACAACAAAGATGGGTGTACTGGGCAAACCGTGGTGTCGATTTGTCTGCCTTCAACCTTTTCACCACGCTATGAGGCGCAGCAAGGTTCCGAAGTTAAAAACAAAGCCCTACCGGCGGCTGTGTTAGAAATAGTCATCTGCGTGGGAAGTGGCGCAGCTCTTAACCGATGCACTACTGCGCCAGTACTTGCATGGGGACACCGCGCCGTCATTCAGTGCGATTGAGAGGGTATTCACGTCCTGAACGGCATGTCACGACCAAAGGACTAATCATGAGGCATCATGAAGTTTGAAAATCTGAGGACCTTAAAAATTCTAAATTAACCTTACAATATTGGAATACACACATCTCAAAAATGAATTACTGCGGATTTACGGGGATTTCATGGTAGATTAGAGTGGATAAGAAGGTCGCATTGGTATAATGACATCTGTTATTGCAATGAAGAGTAACTGAACACTCTAGGCGGTGATGACTCATGCATACCACATAAAGAAAATGGAACGGGTTCAAACCGGTGTTCTAGCAGGAAAATCCTGAGAACATTCGAAATTCATTGTAGTCACTATAGCAGGCAACCTAAATGGTCTAGTATAGAATTTCCTAGTTTAGCAGATTAATTTGCTGAGCTAGTTGGTTCATAATGCGCAATGGTCGAATCAGCGAAACAGATGAAGGACAAGAACAAGGAGACACAAACACAATACCGCACACACACAACATAGCAGTATTGTGTTTGTGTCTCCTTGTTCTTGTTGTGTTTCTGTTTCTCTGGTTCCACCACTTCTTCTTTAGGAACGGAGTTAAGGCCTCCAAGTTTTATTTCTCTTCGTATTTGAATCCTGTAGTTATTTTCATTTTTTCTTCGTGACTTTTCTTTTCCACTAGCCTGTTCTACATTGCTCTTATATTACCTTGTATCTTTCCATAGCCTACATTTATTTTTGTTTTTTCTCTTCATGCATCCTCATACTCAATGCTCCGCCTTACGAGCTTGTCGGGTACATTCAATAAATAAATATTCTTGTCTGCTCTCTCTCAACTTTATTTCGCATCCCTATGTTCTCTCTATTTCTGTTATTTCTAATCGCTGCAGATCACTTGCTTAAGTTATTATAAAGCAGTTTCCGTGGCCACCAGTCAACTTTCCATAACATTTTATTCTTTGTTTTTCAAATAAAACAGTTCAAGCACCATACTAGCGATGGTCTGTGTGTGCCTTACACTTCGGGAAGTTTCGCAACCAAAGATAATTCCAGCTGCTCATAGCTGTCCATTTTCGCGTGGCCCACAACCATTGGTACTTCTTTCCTGGTAATTCGCCGAGACAGAGGAAGTCATTCTGCGCCAGATATAATAGCGAACCAGACAATCTTTATAATTCCTTCTACGAGATGTCAGACTGATGCAGCGGCCGTCAGTAGTGCGCCTGTCGCATCCATTTACAGCGAGCGAATTCCTACGGACGAGATTCCAAGCCCTGACGCTTCGGTTCTTCTAGACCTTCGCCATAACGAGAAGATTACGCAAATCACCCGTCCTGAAAGAGACAGCTTTAGCTAAGCGCCCATTTTCTCTGAAAGGCGGTAAAGTGGGAAGGACATGGTGCGCTTCTAATATCGTTGAGCTAGCCGTTCCCTACGAGGAATTACTTTGTGAGTAGGAAGGAATTAAGCAAAGCCGCTTCATCACGGGAAGCAATTGTTCTCATCCGTACGTGGCCTCAATTTTGACACTTATGTCCCCGCCCAGGGTGCCCTGTTTGGAACTCCAAAAATACGAAGGCTGATTGTCACCACTTGTGGGGTTTTTTTGGCCCTCAAGCCAACGAAAATTCGGTACCTGGCAGCAGCGGGTCTCCCGCCGAACAACCCGTCCTCATATATTGCTTAGACGCCGGGATCGCATCGTAGCTCCCTCCTCGCATTCATTAAACCGGTCATTCATTCATCTACCCCCCCTCCTATTTTTTTTTCTTGACTCCCATCCCATACAAAAATGTCCTATGGCCGGCTTAAGAATTTTGGCCCAAATATCTATAGACCTTTCCTATTTCTGTCTATAGCTGGCTATACAGACTGATATATTTTTCTATGGAGAGCTATAGCTTTCTATGGAAAGCTACAGCTTTAGTGGCATAGATTTTTAAATAGCTGGCAATAAGCACCTCTGTGGGTGCTTATAGACGTTCATAAAAGGCCGTAGACGGACATAGCTTTTTCCACAGACGCCCATAGGACGTTTTTGTACGGGATTATTTCCGGAGGAAATAAATAAATTTATAAAAATTGTAACGCTGCGTTCTTCAGAAGAGAAAATTTATGCGCCTTTTGTCTGACGTGCAGAATACCGCTACTTTCATCGGAATCTAAAACCACTGCGGTGGTTCCACAATAATGGTGCTAGGCTGCTGACCCAGAAATCGCGGGTTCGAGCGATGAAGCTGAAAGCTCGAGACCCATGTGCTGTACACTGCCAGTTCAGGTTAAAGAACTCCGCGTGGTTGAAATTATCCGGAGCTATTCACTGCGGCGTCCATCATAGACTGACTCACTTTGGAATGCTAAACTGTGTAAACCAAAACCTAATAGGCACATAAAATTGTTAAATAAAACATATGCGCGCAATAAAGGAGTTTCGGAAGAAGGACGTCCCAAGTTTTAGCGTCTAAAGGCGAACATGTTTTTTTGTCACGTATGTTACTAGAAGAGCCTCCGTCCTTGATGGCTATATACTAACTAAAGCTTGAATTCACCGGTTTAATCCGACCGCAGCAATAACTTTTTGTTAACTGCTAATTACAAGAGCAAATGTGGAACACTCTATTTATAGCATGCAAAACGGTCCCTGACATTCCAAAGTAGCCTGAGGTTGTGTACTTCTCGCCTTTTCGTTTCACGGTTCTAAAGCGCAGGATCAACAACTCGGCCATTTTTGTTCCCCTGAAAAAAACCCGCTGCGTCTTCAATGATACGTCACGTGTCATCCATAGTGAGCTCGGACAGCCTCGGCGCTTAGGGCTGTTTTAGACACCCGGTTAAAGAAAAACACAGCGCCTTCTATCGAGGAAAGCGCTATTGTACACAATCGCCGCGAAGTATATGATCACAAGAACTAGGCAGTTGTTATCGCATAGCAAGGGCAAGTTCGTTTTCCAAAAAGGATGCTTATGTCTGTAACTTTTGCCTTCTCAGACCAGCCGCCGTCGGGCGACCGGAGCACGAAGCTCGCCACAGCAGGCCCGTACACTTGTCTCGTGGAATGTGCAGTTTTAGCAAAGACTCTACACCAGGCACTTTGGCCTTGTTTAGTTAAGTGCGCCTGATTATTCTACATCAATACTAACCGTCCAAAAAAAAAAAGGTCTGAACTCTATATCATCGTAAATGCCTGTCACTGTTTCGGTGTTTTCAAAAGTATGCGGCGGGTAACTTTATCGACCCGAAGGATAGAATGAAGTCTGTGGGCAATGCATGCTCAGAGATGTTGAATACTATTTGGATATGAGAACTCTGCATAAGTTACCAAGACTACCAAAGCACAGCAAACAACTACTACGGCTCTGCGCCCACTTCAACGTTGGCACCTACGTGTACTCATGAGCGCTTAGCGTCATTGTCTTGCGACTACGACTTCAGTTTTGAAGGCAGCTAAATTGCTATCCTGCCTGCTACTGAACCACTGAACAAGAATGGAGGCAATGGCTATGCATTTCCTTTTTGTTTTTTAGTACTCTAATGATGATAAAAACTTTTCATTGCGGTCAACTACCTTCCCTACGTACGTTGTGTGTCTTTCTTACATTGTCACCTGTTGTATTGTATATTATCTTGAAGCACCGCGTATAACAGTCATCTATGAAGCGCTCGCCGCTTTAAAATCCAGAGCTGCTTCTTATTCCGTTATATTATTTACAAGCACCCGTAGTGGGTATTTATTGCACTCTTAGCATTCGGCCAAAGTCACCAGGACTTCATCTTTTTTGACATCGCTTGTCTTGCTTAGACCTAAAAATATCGTTCTCAAGAGTTTAAGCTATAAAATACTTTAACCAGCTACTACCAAAAGCGAATACTAAAAATGAAAGGCAAACAGCTTACTTTTCAGCCGAGTGGGAGTAGAATTGTTAGCCTTCCGGAACCAAATCAACCATAAGTTGCGGTGACTTCACCCCCTTTTTAAGGACGTATTTGATTCCTACCAGTCTTTGATCTGCTTACTAGTGATTTTGTACAACTAGGCTTGTTTTCTGTTCGTGTTAATATCTTGGCTTCCAAATAAAATGTGTTCGCAACTTGAAGGTAACATACTCATTTCCTACATTGATTTGCTGCTGTATTCTTAATAATTTTAGCATTCCTTCCGGCACTCATTAGCACAAAATTACAATTTTCCCTCTTTTGTAATGTTATGTAAGCCATATTTTCCAATTCCATTGCAACTGAAGCAGCCTAATTTTTCAGTGTCTAGCAGGAGGTACCCTTTACAGTTTATACGTCGGGAACCCTTTTAACAACACTTATGACTTTTGTAATAAATGTAGCGCACAATCAAAATGAATTTAAGTTTGATGGTGATGAGCTACAGAATGGCACTACGATCACCATTCAAACTGGAATAGACTTCAGCGAGACAATCCCATCCCAGCCAGGAATGAAAACATTTGCAGTAGTGGTTATGATATGCTTATGTGTTTCCACATTGCTCCATCGGAGGAAAGCGGATCATCAGTTATATTAACGAAGACTTTGCGGTAGGAAAAAAGACGGATGGCTCAAAACCGCGTTCACGGACAAATTGGTCAGCGAAAAGAGGCAGCGCACTAACTTTACATTGCGGTAAACAGGGTCACTAATACCACCCAGTGCACATAGGCAAGCGTTTAAATGGGTACGTCTCTCGGTTCCTCCCAACCACGTCGAAAAAGAGCAGAACCAGTCTTCATATCACGCAGAGACAAACACAACGTTGGAGTAGTAGCTCCGGTGTCAGCCGAGATTATAAAATCCTTGAACCAAATACGTAACGCATTAGACGGGCGTTTCAGGAGAATTTTAGCATGTCCAAGGAATGCAGATTTCTTTGATGAAGCCTCACTGCGGAGAGCCGGCCAGCAGCTCGTGAGGCCCGCCGCATAAGGATTTGAGGGAATGGTCTGGTGAAGAGTTTAGGTGTCTTGAGGGACCGTTAGTGAAGAATGTCGCTGCTAGCAACGAATACCGCCCCGAATCGACCGACAAAAAATTGAGTCAATAGAATGACATAGTCGGAGCAAACTGCCTTTCGAAAATTTTGTTGTAGCAACGCTCATCTTAGGTGTTCACTAGCACCTTAGAATATTTGAAGCCGCCGAATTAACGCAGAGGGCGGGCTATAAGCCAAGGAGAACAGTGCGGCTTGGTACAGTCATCCGCACAGCTGTATAGAGCGCTCGAATGTCGCCGTGTCGGAAAGAGGAAGGGGTGTTTTTAAGCCTTTATACGTTACTAGAGGAAATGCGTGGCCTGGAGCGAGGCATCATGAAACTTGGTTGAAAATTGGTTTTTGAGGGAACGAAATGGCGCAGTAATTGTCTCACATGTCGGTGGACACCGGAAGCATGCCGTAAGGAAAGAAAGGAAGGTGGGAGTGAAAGAAAGACTGAAGGAGATGCCGTAGCGGTGGTCTCCGCAATAACCTCGACCACCTGGGGATCTTTAACGTGCACTGATATCGCACAGCACACGGGCTCCTTAGCGTTTCGCGTCCATCGAAACGAGGCCGCAGCGGTAGGGTTCGCACCCGGGTACTCGGGCACAGTATACCAGCGCCGTAACCACTGAGCCACCGTGGCGTAGACACAAAACTTTCCCTGGCAAATGTACTGTATACGCAACAGATGAGCTGTGTCTAGATTTTAGTTTGTTTCGTAGCGCTATACTCGAGCGCTTTCGACAGGAGTGCTGAGGACTGTAGAAGATAGTGATGCCGAGTTTGTTATGTGCTCGCCGATAGGCGCACGTATTAGTTACATAACTAAATCTGTGTTGTAGTTCTGTTTACTTAAGTTTTATATTCGTTGACTTCTATTATCTGTGAGTGCATGTGATAACAAGATTCCTCTTTACAATTAGTTCTTGACCACTGTACACGCTGGGTATTAAATAATAACTGCGTTTACATACCCTTTATCGGTAAAGAAGTGTCTTGAAACTCTCCTACTCTTGTATCAATTTGCAACCATACCTGAAGCAGTATTGCATAAAAGAGTTGGTTTGGAAAGCGTCCTCGAGTCTACTCTATGCACAGTGTAAAAATTCGCAGGAATAAGATCTATGCACAGCTAAAAGAAAGCTTTGTGGGAACGCAGCCAAAAAGTATGCCCTCCTAAGTGGCCACGACCGAATTTCGGTGTGCATTCCGGAGGAGGGCAAGCTGTCTTTACTTCCATTACGCCCACTATCAGCGCGCTTGCTCTCTACAGCACGCATGCTCCAATTCTGTAAGGCTGTATCAAACATGAGAAGGATATTCAGTGTTAATATAACTGCCGCTAGCAAAACCATCGCCACGTGCTGCTTTTCAGCCGCAAAAAGACAACCCAACAACGCAAGGCGAGCTGGCCTTCCTGACTCCTAAAGCTAACAAGGTTCCAGGATTGACGAATTTTTTCACTCAAGAGTACGAAGGTGCGCTCTGAAGAATAATAAATTACGGGACGATAACACACCTTATGTGACAATTCTGCGAAAGCATGTGTAATAACTTTGACCCTCTAGCTCTTTTGAATGATTTTACTCTAGACCGATGCTTCACACATGCGAGTTATATTTTCTAAACGGTGAATATGGGCAGTGGTGTGCGCCGCTTGAGGAGGTGGAATGGTTGTGTGGGCCGAGGTAGGCGATGGGTGGCGATTCTGGAGTGCACCTGAATTTTGAACTGAGGCTTTTATTCAATTCCACCATCGCATTTTGTTTCGATGCTGTGCGGCCTTGTTTTGCTTGCAGGCTTTGCCGTGAGCGAAGGCAGTTGACTTGGTGATGTGTGACTTCTTTGGATTTGGATGTATCGGTGTGGGTGGGTCTTCTCGAATGTGAAGATGAGCGGCTGAAGATTGGGCCGCCTCCTAGCTACGGGTGCGTAGTGGTGAGGTGGCTGGAGGGTTGCTCTTCTGCACACTAGAAACTTCACTCTCCCACACTATAGACAGAAGTCGTAATGTGACACTCGTACTGCTTCCATGGTAAAAAAAAGGTTTTGCGCAGTTATTCCTGCCCAGGGCGCATGTTAGCAGTGAATGCTGTCCACAACATCATTTAAAATAGCTTCCCGTATTCAAAATATCGTTTCCAGTTTCCTTCTTGACCTTCTATTTACTACGGACACTGGCGCTCGGTGATATATAGTGAACGAAAACTAGGAAGAACGCAGTTTCGATGGTATCATTGTAGACCCTCTTCGAATTTTTTCATCCATGCTGGATGAGCCTCCGGTGACATTTGAATGCGCTTGAACCGGTGTATTCCTAGTGTCGTGTTCTCAAAAGGGCGCAGTGCGGAAACAGGCAATCAAAAGTATGAGAAAGAAACTGTCATTATCATTCCCAGCAATCACTTGCCGCCTTTAGCAACATTTAAATTTTTTTCGTTTTAACTTTTTCAGCTTTAGAACTGGCATGGTTTATGGGGGTTTAGCATCCCAAAGCGACTCACGCTGTGAGGGAAACAGCAGAAATCTCTAGAAATTTCCATCACCTGCAGTTCTTTAAAGTGCACTGACATTGCATAGTACACTGGCTTACAGAAGTTCGCCTCCATCAGAATTCGACCGCAGCGGTTGGGATTGAAGCCGTGTCTTTCGGGTGAGTGCCCGAACGCAGTGAGCCACCGCGGCGGCTGAAACTAGGACAGAACTCATTCGTTCTCTAGCAAGCTCAAGCGATGTAGCGTTGACACTCGTGTCACTTAGTGACGAAAACCCTGGCACGCAAAACCTAAATAATATGCGCTTGCGTGGAAATATGCTTGATGATACTGAGATAGCGGTAAGATGAGAAATATGCACCGCTAGTTTAATCGTACGCCAAGTTGTGGCGAGCTACAACCATATATGCGCATTCTTTCCTCAGAGGCCAAGTTGGAACAGGATTTCAAACCGATGGAAACATAGAAACACATTAATGACAGGAATAAAATAGAATATAAGACAATGAACAGAACGCAGCGTTCATATCGTAAAATTTTCCCGTAATTCTTTGCTTTTGGACTGCTTCTGCGGCTGTTCGTGCTGTTGATCGCCCAGCGTTTTGCAATGTGTTAAAGTATCCGTATAAAAATGGAAAACATATTGCTTGAAATATTTCGGTGAAAACTTCATGGGTAGAATGAAAAGCGTGCGCTATGAAACAGAACCTAACAGCTAGCACCGGGAGAATTATACATTCCAAGAATTCGTCATTATTATTAGAGTCCGAATCATGATTACCGCTATGAGCAGAACCTCCCGAATGGCTGCAAAAAATATTCAGTACATGATCTGCGAGAATTTTCTGACTGCGGCCGCAATTTATACATGTGATAAGTAGAATCTAACTGAAAAAAAAGTAAGTGCGACGTCTTTGCGCAAGAACTGCGACCGAATAATTAGTGGTAGCCTTGATGTGCTCGATTACTTAGCAATCTGATGGCTGTTACGAATGTGGAATCTGTTGTGATGCCTTTTCTAGCATTGTTTTTGCTTTACGTTCGCTTTCTTGCAATTTCGATTAATTTTCTTTCATTTTCTTAAAATGTACACTACCCATTTTACTCCAAACATGCTTTCTCTCCCCAAGATTCCAGTACCGCCGAGTACCAAGCGTCCTGGTACGCCGAATCGCAGTGTCCAGTGCCACATTAGTTCATAATCCGGTATGACATAGGAAAACTGGGCAATCGCCCTCTTCACCACTCTATCACAGCTTGAACATACTTCCCCTCCAACAACTATTTACTCTAAAATTATCCATAATTATGTACAAGTTAATTCATCATCACGCCCACATTGACGGTGTCACCGATCAACTTATTAATACTAACCCTACTAGGTTTCAACAAAGTAATAATTTCCTTTTACCTAAAGTTAGGACTAATTATGGAAAATTTACTACCGTGTTTGCTGGCATATCTCATTCAAATTTCTTACCGTGTGAAATTAAATATCCACTACTGTTCACACATTTACTCATCGTAATAAATCTTATTTAAATTTCTCGCTGTCTAGTCAACAGATCTAGAGAGCAATATTCTAGTTTTTGGTTGTATGTTGTATTATGTAACTAAGTTGATATTCTACATATTTTGTCTTCATTACAGATTTTATTGTTACGTTGCTAGTTACGCTAGTTACGTACTTCACTGCTTCCCATTATTTGTTATTCTAACCCATTTGTTTTGCTCTAGGAGGTCCCCCCGACAGTCATGTACTATGGGGCCTCCTGCCGTAATACTTTTAATGTATTCATCTTTTTCACATGTATTTCTGAATAAAATTGAATGGAATTGAATTTGCAGGAGGTTGTGCAATTGCGGTCCTCCTTGCCAAAACTCTATATAATTCACTTTGAGCAAAGAAAACGTGACGTTCGGCATTGTTTAGAATAAAATAATGTATTAAGGGTTTTTTCAAGAGAGCATTATATATCAGAACTGCACATGAAATAAAACGATGCTTCGCCTGCATGAAATTATTTTTTATATTTGAAAGAGAAACGGAAAACGTGCTGCGCTGACAGCATGTGCTTAATCTTGAAATATTTACAATATTTCATTGGAGAAGCTATTGCTGCGACGGAAGTTCAGGGTCTGATTTTGAAGATGTTTTGAAGGAATTTTTTTGTGCAATGTTTGCTGAAACTGGCTCGCCGTCTCTTAGCAGAAAGTTTCAAAGCTGCTATCTCTAGCAATATAGCTCCGACATTTTTAAGAAAAATGATGTACCTCATAGACTGAGCAGTTGAATTATTGCACCGATTTTTTTTCGGTGGAAGGCATAAAAGTTCCAAGATACTGGTCAATACATTACGTTATAAGAAAATGAAGCTGTGAGCCCCGAATTGAAGCCTTGTCAGCTTGTTGTGAGTAAAGTGCGGATTCGGCAGCAACCTTCTGCCATGTATTGTGTCACCAAATGCAGGAAAATAAAGAAGAGTGATTCCAACGAGGTGTGACGACATCGAGAATATCTCTTGTTATGGACCTATCTAACGTGGTAGAGCTGCATTGGTTAAACAAAATGGTATGCTGTGAGCGCTGACATACTTTCAGTGGAAGATTTTTCAGATCTGGTTCGGCGCGTGGTATGAAATGTAAACATAGAACACTATAATTTCTACTTTCATCTCCAGTTACAGTGTCTTTTTTTTTCGTATTTCTCGCACGGCTGGATAATGCACTCGTTTTCACAATTCATTTAAAGGAGTTCGCGTTTCAGCTGCAATTCGAATGTTTTCTTTTAATTCAGATCTTCACTTGTCAGCATTCCAATCGATGACAGAAACCGATACGTTGAGTGGAGGCTACACCGTTGCCCAACACAATGGAGGCACCAGCGGCCCGTAGACCTTGAGGTAAAGAAACATTTGTTTTGTCTTCACTGATTTCGTTTTCAGACAAATCGAATATCGATTCTTGCATGTCCATTCTTCTGCAGCAGATGTCCAAATGGTTTCGAGGGTGCATGAATGGGTACTCTTGCATTGTTGTCTTAGTTGGAATATTATACGGCAGCGCGACTAACATTAAGGATGGTGCGACAACAGAGACAGACTGCCAAGAACGCTGCAGGAACACCGCGAGCCATTGACCAGGTGACGATAGACCTCTGGCATATTTTGCTACCTCGGCTTCGAGCACTTCAGCCCGTCAAGAAAAAGATGAGCCCCTGCAACGCGGTCCACGTTAAAGGTGACGACGATATACCGGCGGACATGCTACGCTCCCTCAAACAATGTTTTTTGCACTCTGTCTGTATCGCCGCCGCGTGTCGGCTTCGTGGCCCTTTCCCTTCCTGTTGTGTTGCTGACGGGCGACACGGACTGATGATGGGTGGGAGCTCATCAGTGTGAAGAACTTGACGAGCAATGTTAGCAGAAGGGGGGGGGGGCGGTGTGCCTGAGGAAAGGGAGAAGAAAACTATAGTTTAGTTTATAGTCCTTAACGTCCAAAGCGACCCAGGCTATGACGGACATCGCAATGGAGGTCCCCGGAAATTTCGACCACCAGGGGTTCTTTAACGTGCACTGACATCGCACAGTACACGGTCCTCTAGAATTTCGCCTCCATCGAAATTCGACCGCTGCGGCCGGGGTCGAACCCGCGTCTTTCGGGCCTGCAGCCGAGCGCCGTAAGCACTTAGCCACCGCGGCAGCTTAGTCGGAGGAAAAGCTCCGAAGGGGGAGTGTGCAGTTACTCTCACTTGAGAGAGAGTGGTGGCGTATTTGTTTTTTATTTGGGTTGTGTTGTTAACGAGACCCTGGGTTCGAGGCTAAGCCCAACTCACGGGGTAGTCCTCATCTCGCATGACATTTTTGATTGGAGAATTGATGCGTAGGACGGGAGACTGAAAATGACCACCCCTAAGCCTTTCTAAGGGTTAAAACCTAAGGGTTTAAAAAGAGCAAGTTAACGGATGAAGACCAGTCAAGTCTGAGCTGGAACTCCTTGCTTGGCATGTAACACGGTTCTACCTAGGCTCTAACCCGTCGGGTACTCGATGAGTATAGTAGCGCAAGGTTTGTTCTTTTGTAAATTAATTTCTCCTTCTTCCGGTTTTACTCTCTGTATATGTATGCTGTAAATACATGATTGATCTGCTCTCATCTACAAACACGCCTCCTGTTCATATTCCACGCCGACGTACACTAGATTAAGGGTTCGTAAACCTTCCTCGAAGAAACGACCACCTGAAATTCTACTCCACTGTTACAAAAGTGTATAGTCTACCCCGTGCTGAACCGAACGATATGACAAACAATAAACTTTTGGAGCAGATGGTACGTTTGTTATGCACAGTGATGGCTGATTTTTGAGCTATCATGAGTGCCCAGCGTTCATTAACAGCAATTTTTCTTCACCTTCAAGCTACTTTGCTTTGCTCAAGCTTTCGCATGATGTCTGCATGACACCCTAGTGGAGGAAAAGCTCCGAAGGGGGAGTGTGCAGTTACTCTCACTTGAGAGAGAGTGGTGGCGTATTTGTTTTTTATTTGGGTTGTGTTGTTAACGAGACCCTGGGTTCGAGGCTAAGCCCAACTCACGGGGTAGTCCTCATCTCGCATGACATTTTTGATTGGAGAATTGATGCGTAGGACGGGAGACTGAAAATGACCACCCCTAAGCCTTTCTAAGGGTTAAAACCTAAGGGTTTAAAAAGAGCAAGTTAACGGATGAAGACCAGTCAAGTCTGAGCTGGAACTCCTTGCTTGGCATGTAACACGGTTCTACCTAGGCTCTAACCCGTCGGGTACTCGATGAGTATAGTAGCGCAAGGTTTGTTCTTTTGTAAATTAATTTCTCCTTCTTCCGGTTTTACTCTCTGTATATGTATGCTGTAAATACATGATTGATCTGCTCTCATCTACAAACACGCCTCCTGTTCATATTCCACGCCGACGTACACTAGATTAAGGGTTCGTAAACCTTCCTCGAAGAAACGACCACCTGAAATTCTACTCCACTGTTACAAAAGTGTATAGTCTACCCCGTGCTGAACCGAACGATATGACAAACAATAAACTTTTGGAGCAGATGGTACGTTTGTTATGCACAGTGATGGCTGATTTTTGAGCTATCATGAGTGCCCAGCGTTCATTAACAGCAATTTTTCTTCACCTTCAAGCTACTTTGCTTTGCTCAAGCTTTCGCATGATGTCTGCATGACACCCTTCCACCACATTCAATGCTACCATTGTGCTTGGGTTGGCGCGTCGTGGACAAAACTGCATTACGTAGGAGCAAACATATGTCGATCGGGGTACTTCCTTTTAATGTTTCATTTGGCGCCCAATCGAACTTAGCTGTAGAAATCTTACACCTAGTGACATAACAGAGCATCCGAAGAGAATTTTGAAAGAATGTTACTGCTTTTATACCTAGAGCGCGCAGATTTTGCATAAATAGCGAAATATTCAGTATGCAGTATGACCTTACCATCTTTGATTAAACTGAAAATAATTATGCTGTGTTGCTATGACATTTGAATTTCATTCTTCTGCACGTTTATAATCAAGTTCAGTTAGGTTGGTAGAAGTATTATCCGCACAACCTACCTGCAAGTAATTCGCTTCTGACCAAAAATTCAACCAGCCCTGAGCATAAAATAACAGAAGAGCAAGAGCCAGAACATACGAAAGCAGGGAGTTCACTTCAATATGCGGTTTTCTACGCGTAACCACTATAGGAAGATTCAGAAAGCGAAAGAGGAAGAGAAAAATAATGCGAAACGAAAGAATGTCTTGCGTAACAGGCAATGCAATATTCACATTCGCTCAAGCAAGCACATAAATATCAAACGCAGTTTTCTGATTTCTAGTATTCCTCTGAACGAGGGAGCTAAAATATCTGTGAATGGTTGCATTTGCCTGACATTGGAAAATGGAATAACAACGCCGCACAGCGGACCTTCTTTTATGAGCTCGCCTTACCTCGTCTAGCCTTACTCGAACCCCATAAACACAAATGGCACTCTTGTGAATGGACAAGCGCAATCTCTTTTGTTCCTGATGGCTCAATCGCCACAGGACGACTAAACTAAGGAAAAATCCTAATAGCTCCTATAGCGCTTTTCAGGCTCCATTAAATTCAAAAAGGACGAATTTTTGAAGCCTGTGAAAGGTTCCATGAATCAGTTGTTTTGGCACCGAGCTAAATGATCTTTTTTTATATACGCGCTCTGAAACTGCGCAATTTCTCTTGGGCACAACTGGTGCGTACTCATATTTAATAACATCAGGTCTCTTTCTTTGAGGCGGTCTCAGTTTCCTTTTGTAAACATGCTGTCATTTTTCGCTTTTCCTTTCCACGACTCCTTCTGTCACCTGGCTGCACGCATCCTGCCTTCCGCGCTATGGTTTTTCGTGGTAAAGAAAATACTAAAAGACGTTCCTAGAATGCAATCGAAAGTTCCCCGTAGGAAGTAAGAAACCTGACCAGGAAAGGAATGGGTGCCAGCTGTCGATGTGCCGTCATTTCATTGTCATTGCCTTCCCTTTTGTCCCCCATATTCCCGGCCCTCCGCCTAGATGTCCCTTTGTCCATCTGTGCCATCGTCGCCACCGCAAGTGATGTTCGAGCGCAATTGCTCCAGACGAAAGAAGCGCTTCGCCAGCAACTTCCACGCTGAGTGCTGCGCTTCTTTTTCATTTCAGTCTCTGCGTTTATTCATGTCTTCTTCCCCTTTGGCAAGATCCTCTTTTTCATAGTGGCCTTTATTTTCCTTCGCTTTTTTTCCGTGAGGCAGAACGCAGGTATAGCAGGGCGGAAGTCGATGAATCGATGCCTCTATGCACTAAGTGGATTAGGTTGACCAGGCAATCTGGACCCATCCACTAGCTAGAAATATTATCGTCGGCAGCGCTCTGTTAGATTAGGCAAAATCAAGAATTTTTTGTTGCTTCTTTTTTTTTAACTTGCTTTAAGTAAAACGTCTTGCTTTCAGACTTGACTACAGAAGCATTGGCTTCCCTATGCGTAAACAGCTGCCTTTTACAGCGATGTACTTCAAAAAAACTTTTGCTATCTTTCTTTCAATAGCATACCTGTTGGTACTACAATAGAAGGACTGTTGCCTTAATACAAGCATCCTAGATCCCCGCATTCAAGGAAAAGCGAGAGTTAGTAGAAACAGACACGCTGATGTCAGTTATTCAACAAGCATGCTTTTTGGTCACATCCGGGAGTGCAAATCAGGAATGTAGAACACTTATGCTGGTCTCGCACACGTTTTCGGCATCTAGGTGAGCAAATACACAAGTGGTTTTACTCAAAGGCGTTCTGTACATGAGCAAATTTGGAAGGTGCTACAAAAAAATTGTACAACTACCGAAACAAGGTCATGTTTAAGTGCATCTCACGCTGCTTTTGCCCTATTGCTGAGTAAAAGGCATAAATTACTAGAACAAAGCTTACTCTCAGATTGTACTTGGCGTTCCTGAAAGAGTCGCATGTTTAAAGCACTTTAAAAAGGCTAAAATATGCCAGTTCAATCGTATCAATGTTTCATATACTCCTGCGAGCGCGTGCATATATTTCCTCAAGTCGAATCTGACATGCGTGGTACCCGTTTTGATAAAGCATATCAGGCAGTTTTGCCGTTTAAATGAAGCTCCGTAGGTCCATGAGCGATAAGTAATGTAATTTCGTTGTGATAGAAAATGAAACGAAGCCCCCCAGGCCTAAGATCAGAATTTGAACACGGCAAGGTTTTGTCTCTCCTGTGCCCTCGCGACTCTGCGCTGTTCTCACCCACAGTTTCGAAATGGGGTGAATCATTTGCAACCATCGCGGACTTTTGCGTTTTCTTCCGATATTATATTCCTCTATTATGCATATCCTTCTGTTTATTTACGCGAAAAAAATGTGAACGAGGTTGGTTAATATCTCATGCCGCTCTTATTTTATTTCCATTAATTTGCAGATATAATTTTTTTTGCTCTCGTACTTCGAGCCCATCAGTCAGCTTTTAGCTGTCAGTTTTTATGTGTAGGAAAATCACATCATCCTGCGTGTTGCAGATACTAAAGGCATGGTTGCCTGACGAGGTCTCTGCCCCCGTAAGAAAAGGAGCAGCCTACAGCAGTACAGCAGACAGCTGGTACAAAAAAGAGAAGCTGCGTTACAGGTAGTACACGCATACATACAGCATATGGCTGTACTTATGCACTATGGACAGTTTTTTATATCACATTGAAGATTCACTCAAATATCACAAAAACACGCAAAAAGTCAACATTTGAAAACGAAATTTACATTTATCATTGTTACTTAACAATCTCAACGGAAAACAAAATTGCCCGCAGCTCACGTTTGAACATTTTTCTGGGTAGGCAGAAATCTAAAATAGAAGCAGAGTTATTTAAGATGTCTATTACTTGGTATTCCAGATCTTGTTTTCCATATTTTGTTCTGAATTTTTTATTTCTGCGTTTGGATTACGAATATCATATTGAGCCAGAACAGGTGTGTGAACACTGTGAAGTTTCTTTTGATATATTTGCTGTCCCAGTATCCATAAATAGACTTTACTTGCTGGTAAAACATAAAATCTGGAAAAACGTGGTTGCACCGACAACAATCTAATAGGGCAGGTGTGGTTTACAAAAACTCAGACGACACGTTTTTGCAGCAGTTGTAGCCTATCGTAGTTCCCTTTTGTCGTTCCGCAGACCAGAATGCCATACAAAAGTTTAGAATAGAACAGGGAGTAATATAGTGATTGCTTTAGCCACAGAGGTAGAAGAGAAGCTTTTTTTCTAATACATTCAACTGAATTCGCGAGTTCAGACCGCAGATGATTAACATGAGGGGTCCAAGACAAATGTTCACTATACCATACCCCAAGGAACTTTTGCATACTTACTTGTTCTAAGATATGTCCTCTGTACTGTAAGTAAATATTTTTTTATTCGTATTGACTGGCATAAATATCATGTACTTCGTTTTTACTGCATTGAATTGAAGTTTGTTGTGTCGCAACCATGTGGATAAATCATTTAAAGACAGATTGGCCGATTGCTCAATGTCATACAGTTTTCTACCTGAAAAGAATAAACTAGTTGTCTGCAAACATGGCTATTGTGGGTGTTCTTTGTAGCTCCGTTATGTCATAAACATACAAAAGGAAAAGTAACGGGCCTATGATCGAACCTTGCGGGACACCTAGTTTAATGTCAAGTTGTTTTGATGAAGTAAAGTCTACTTTAACAATCCGACGCCGAAACGATAAGAAGCTCTTGATAAGGTCCAATGTGATGCCTCGAATCCATTGCATTCTAATTTTATAGCTAGGATTTCGTGGTCAACGGAATCAAAAGCTTTTCGTAGATCGAGAAATATTCCTAAGGTGAAGAGCTGATATTCAAAATTTCTGATTATTTGCTGCTTGACGGCAAGAGCCTCCTGAGATGTCTTATTTTTCTGAAAACCATACTGCGAGGGCGATATTATATGATACTTGGTTAGATATTTTGACAGCCGGTTATTGATAGACAATTCGTAAATCTTTGAAAACACCGGTAGCACTGAAATTGGTCGGTAATTCGTAATATCTTCAGTTCTATCTCCTTTGTGTATTGGAAAAACTTTGGCCAGCTTTACTTTATCCGGGAAGACTCCAGTAGAAATCGTGAGAATAATGCGATAGGCTAGGACAGGGCTGATTATTAATGACACTCGTTATACAGGCAGAGATGAGGATGCGCAGTAGGGCTCACTGGCGTCACGGTTACCAAAGGGCACAGGCAGTCTGCGTCGTTCATGGCCAGCCGCTGCGTTTATCCAAGGCTCCAGGAAACGTGTGGCTGTAACGATATACAGGATCACTTTGTCGCCCTGCTCGCTGCGTGCACTGCTGCCGGACTGATCATCAAACCAAATGCCAGCAGACTGCGCGAGCAGTTTGATTTGACGCCAGTGATAACATTTATGAGTTTACTTTTACGAACAGTTCTATTGAACATCGAGGCTTGACACAAGCGAAGAATTTTTTTTGGCGGGTGCAGGCAGAGCGGAGAAGAGAGGGTGGGTGGTGCTTCAGGAATGTGAAGGTTGGTGGTTGCAATCACCGAGCGATCGAGGCGGTGTAAGGAGGTGGCTAGTGGGTGCTCCATTTTCAAGGCAGGTGGCTTCAGACTACGTGTAGAATTTTATTTCGCCCCATAGCCATTGCACGTAGCACACCATGGGCCTTCGTGTAAATTAAGTACACAAAATATGGGAGGCGATCGCACGTGCAACAGCCGGAGGGTGAAGCGGAGGAGGCACGTTCTTGAACATCCCGCTTCATAGAGGCCGGATGTTCGGCTGCCATTTCTGAGGAAGAGCAGGAGGAAAAAACTTTATTCACGGAAAGCATTAAGACCCTGTCAGAAGTAGGGCTCTCTTGGCTAAGGCCAGCTGACCGTGTGCTAAGCCCGAGTGAAGCGAAAAACTCCCAGAAGTAGACGAAGGGCTAGGGAAATAAGGAGAGGTAATGGTAGTGTACGTGAGTACAGAATGTTCTTTCTGTCTGCCCTCTTCTCCGGACAGTCCGGACAGTGAGCTTTGACACGTCATCCGAAGTTGCGGAGCATTAGTGGAGTGAGGAAAGTATGTTACTTTAAACTATGCGAAGGACGTGTCCTTGTTCTATGTTGAGTGGAGGGTGAGCATGGTGTAGAATTGCGCGGTTTTCCTTGGTGTCCTGCTATTTGCTCTATGTGTGTTGCGGCATCTTAACTAACATCGGATTTATACCAAAAATCAAGGGCGCACGGGTATTAATGTCGCTGTTTGTTCTAGGAAAGCAGTGCACCGTTGTGATTGCAGGAAGCGTCAGCGCTAAACAGCCACCACCTCCTCAGCATATAAGCTCGCGTCTCACGCAATTTCGTTCCTTGGCGTTCGTTTCTCTGCCTAAGCTTGGCGATCAAGCGGATCTGCGCCACTGGCATTTGGCTTCGTTGCCCCTGGATTTGGCCCAAAACCAACGGAAACGAAGCCAAGTGCCAAGCTATGTCAAGACCCTGAATAGAAAGAAAAGTGAAAGAAGAGAACAGAGAAAATATGGAGACGCGCCGCTGTCGCGACAGAAACATAACGAAAAAAAATTCTGTTCAAGAAAGATAGGCCATGGCTCTCTCTGCATGGTTCAAGAAAGGCGCGGCCTACTTAAACTTCCTTTGTTTTTGGTTTTGTGCAGCCCGAGCTTCTAGTCCGTGAAGGCCTTGTGAAGAAAGTGGGGAGGGGGGGTGGATTGCAGAGTTCGAGTTGGGAAGCGGGCGGCACATCTGCAGCGTGTTGGCATCCGCTTTCTGAGCCGCCAGACGGAAAAACTTCCTGTCTTCACGTCGACAACGCCGGTGAATTTCTCAGATGCCTCTTACTGCTATTGCAGTATAAGGAGCAGGACAGCCAATAGACTGCATTATACACTAGATCTGAACACCGCGCAGTTCTGATGAACTTCTGAGGTTGTTTCTGATCACGGACCATGAACTAGGCCAACTATTTGACAACAAAGCCTAACCCAAGCTTTTAACAGCAAACCTAGGCTTGTTTCACTAAATAATGTTTTTTTTTTCCTGACGACTATATAGAGTCTATATTTATGAATTTTTTATTACAGGTAAAATACGCTTCGCAAGTCTCTCTATCGGGGAGTTCGGCAGCGTTATTCGAGGATCTACCACCTGTCTAGTGTCGGGAGGAAGCGTTTGAAACTGAAACGAACAATGTCAGCGCTTGGACTCCCCCTTTGGTATCTTGAATCAGGGAGAGGCGGAATAAAGGGCTATGAACAAATTTCAGGTCGCAATTATTTATTTATTTATTTATTATTTATTACATTACCTTCAGGGCCCCAGTGGGGCGTTACAGAAGGGAGTGGATAAAAAAGTAAAAACAATGCAGCAAAATGAAAACAAAAAGTAAATGGAAAATGTAATAGAATACTGCAAGGAGTGAAAAAACGTAAGCTTGAACAAAATACAAATCAGATTACGTTGGAAAACAGCCTAGTCACACACATAGTTTTCCGCGCCACTTTTGAATAAACAGGTGTCAGAAATGTCGGCAACCAAGATGGGCAGGTGGTTCCAATCGCTCGCCGTCTTGGGTATAAACGAGTTAAAATATGCATTGCTTCGGCAGTATGGAATGCGTACCTTGTGGCGATGATCCGTGCGAGGTTATATGAACGATGGTTCAAATAGAAGATCCCGTGTTAGCTAATGATTGTGGTAGTAAATCTTGTGAAAAGTTAGTATTCGCGCGAGTTTTCTACGAAAGGAAAGGCTAGGAATGTTCAAAGTATTTTTCATTGTAGTTACAGTATCAGTGCGGGAAAAATTAGACAAAATAAATCGGGCGCTACGATTCTGTACTGACTCTGATTAGTAAGAGTTCCAAGTCCCGGGTCCCACACATAGCACGCATATTCTAATTTCGATCTAACTAAGGTTTTATAGAGTAGCAGTTTTAAGGAAGATGGAGCCATGGAAAAATTACGACGCAAGTAGCCAAGCATGCGGTTAGCATTGTTAACAATATAATCAACATGTGCCTGCCATGAAAGGTTTGCAGTCATATGAACCCCTAAATATTTATATGTGGTAACTTGCTCAAGGAGAGAACCTGAAATATTGTAGGGAATAAGATTTTCGTTAGCAGACCGGTGTAAAATACGCATGACCTTACACTTGTTAGTATTCAATCTCATGAGCCAAATATTACACCAACTAGATACCTTATTTAGGTCACTTTGAAGTAAGGATGAGTCTGAAGCGGATTTGATTACTCGATAATAACGCAATCTTCTGCGAAAAGCCTAATTGTGGAGTTAATAGAAATTGGTAGATCGTTAATGTATATTAGAAACAATAGCGGCCCGAGCACGGAACCTTGAGGCACGCCGGAGGTAACAGAACATGGTGAGGAATCAGCGTTATTTGCAGTGACGAATTGAGTTCTGTTACGCAAAAAACTCTCGATCCATGAAAGAATGTTTGGGTCGATGTTTAGTTTGCCGAGCTTAAAACAAAGTAGTTGGCGATTAACAAGATCGAATAATTTCTGAAGATCTAAAAATACACAGTCAATGAAAAATCTCTTGTCTAATGCATCAAATAAATCATAGGTGAAGAAAATGAGTTGCGTTTTGCAAGAAAATGATTGACGAAAGCCATGCTGATGAGGGGAAAAAAACGAATGATTTTCTAGAAATTTAACCAGATTAGAATAAACGACATGTTCAAACAGTTTACACGGGACACTCGTTAATGATATGGGTCTGTAATTAAGAGCATGATGAGCATCACCAGACTTGAATATTGGTACCACCTTACCCACTTTCCAGTCCCCGGGTAGCTTTCCTGAATTTAAAGACTGCGAAAACAGTGCACACAAGGAAATAGAAGATTAAACACTTGTATTCTTTAAAAACTTAGAATTTATGTTGTCGATTCCCGAAGACGAAGAAATTTTGAGAATATTAAATAGACTTTCTATACCAAGACTGTCAAACACAATTGGGTCCATTAATGTATTCTGCACAGGCTGAAAAGAGGGCAGAGAAACAGATGATTGCTGTAAAAAAGCATTTGAGAAGGCGTCATTTAGCACTTGAGGGCATTCTGATGAAGGAATGGCTGCGCCGCTTCTATCGCTCAGAGCTATTGCTTTATGCTTGGGACCAGAAATGATGTTCCAAAATTTTTTGGCATTACCAATCAACAAAAATGGAAGCGTACGCTGGAAGAAAACCTGCTTGGCGTTTCTTAAGGCTTTTCGATACTCGGAAGTTATGGCACGATACACATCCCAGTGATCAGGACAACCGGTGGTTTTCGCTCTACGATGAACTCGTTTTTTTTTTTACTTAAAAGGCGTTTTAATGCGGCAGTGAACCACGGGGAACGTTGCTTGCCTGATATGACGCGTAAAAGTATGTGTTTTTGGACGAGAAAATGATCTTTTTCTTTAAAAAGGCGCCAGTTCGTTTCCACAGTACGGTTATAAAAGTTTGGCATGCACTCTCCTAAGAAGATTTCGAGTTCAGCGTTAATCGACGGAAAATTTGCCTTTGAATAAACTCTGATATATTTGTGATTGGGTCGCACACGTGTGCTAGTATCTTTAAGGTCAAACTGGATGAAGGAGTGGTCACTGAGGCCTGGTAGAAATGCCAATGAATGAACTAGCTCAGGAAGCGTAGTTAGAACAAGATCAAGAATGTTAGCGCTAGTAGTGGTGATACGGGTTGGCTGGGTAATGAGCTGAGAAAAATTGAAGTCAGTGCACAGATTTATGAAGCCAATCGTGTCAGGTGACGAATCCAGAGTGGAAGGGAACGCGCCAGACCAAATTATTTTTGGCATGTTGAAATCGCCAAGTAAAAAGATTGGCGAAGAAGGAAACATAACTAAAATGCGATTGAGCACATCATGAAGTTCACTACAGAAAGACGATGGAGCATTTGGAGGGCGATAGCATGCGCAGAAGATTACGTCTCGATGATTAAGGCGTATAGAGGCGCATACAATTTCTAGTGAAGAAACAAGTGATACGTGTGAAGAATGCAGATGATCAGCGACCGCTATCAGAACACCGCCTCCTATTCTGTCTCCACGGTCACATCGATAAGTAATGAAATCCTTTTCGCAGTTTAGTATTTCATCATTAGAAATCTTTGATTTCAGCCAGGCTTCAGTGAGGACCAGAATGTCTGTATCGCACGTGTCGATGATAGTACACAGATCATCACGCTTGTTAACAACACTACGAATATTAGAGAACAAAACACATATGTCATTTGGAAGCTCATGGCCACGAGCAGGTAGCTACGCGGTAGAAAGATCGGCAGGCAAGGCACTACTATCAGGGCTGCGTGGGGATGCTTGGTTATTGATATGATATTCACAGATGCTATCTGATGCCGAAATGTAGATGTAACACTTATTCTTTATAAAAAATTTGTTCTGACGAATAGCGTACTTCTCTCCACTTGCTTGTCCAAAGTCAAAAAGTTTTTTACGTGCGTTGCGAGTTGACAAGCAGAAATCTTCCGTAACCTTTATCCCAGCATTTTTCATTTTGCTTCGCTCAGTAAACACGGCTTCTCGGATCTTAAAATTCGTAAACTTGACTATGACAGGACGGCATTTGTCATTCGAAAATTTACCCAGCCGATGCGCGCGTGCTATGGCCTCGCTGGGTAGCTCAAGGTTCATTTCAGAAAGAAGCTTTTCACGCACGAGCTTTTCAGATTCATCCCATGTTCCGTTTTGCGTGTCAGGGAGGCCGTGAAAAAGTAGATTATCGCGTCGTGTCCAGGAGGTCGTCGAGTCGTTTATGAAACGCCTCTGCTTCGTTCTGTACAGCCTCAGACACTTCCTAGGTAATGTCAAAGGCGCTGGAGGCTTGCGAGGCAGCTACTTTTTCTTCGACAGCAACAAGCCTATCGTTCATACTGGCCATCTGACGCTCAAGCTTTGTTTGTGTTTGCCGAACTTCATTGAGCTGGGAAAGTATTTCGCTATGGTCCTTGTCAATTTCTTCGTTTAAAGATTTTAACAGAGTGACTACGTCATCACTGGACTGGCTAGAATCTTTTCTAGGGGGCCCTGGGTTCTGTTCAATGTCGCCACCTAAGAGCAATAATTTCAGCACATATACACATTCGCAGACAATGCACATGAATACGTTTGGGCATGGCACAAGCAGAAGGTTGACATTACTTGTGCGTTTACAGTGCAAAGAAGGACATGAACTGACCTGCACCAAGAAACAGAAGAACATTGGTCGTTGCTGCATTGCTGCTGCTGTTCTATGCCCACTGAAGGCGCTCGGTGATTGCCAGTGCTTAAATGGGCGCGATACACTTGATGACTGTGACGATGGGGCTTGCGCGGCCAAAGGTGCAGACCACTTGAAGGCAATGGCTTCTTCCGGTGGCGTCGGGCAACATTCGCTCATTCGTAGCGAGTCGGGCTTGAACTGTACAGGCAGCCGAAGAGGCGATACGGGGCGCTCAGTCGATGTCAGACAGGGAACGTGCTGCCGGTCGCTCGAGTCATGACTAAGGCCGCTCCAAGATAGCATCTGCACCAAGAAACAGAAGAACATTGGTCGTTGCTGCATTGCTGCTGCTGTTCCATGCCCATCTATCGCGTTAGAGCACTCACTACTCTGAAATGCTGAAGATGGTATTCGTGAAAATATGTTCGTTCATCCGTTTCGAACTTTCGCAGTTGCACAGTCTCGATGAAAATAAAAATGTGTTAAAATAGTTTGCTTATTTTAAAGCTCTAATATCGAAGGAGAGCATACAAAAGAAGGAATGAAAGGCCTCAGTAAACAGAATTACTATTGCTTCTGGCACTGGTTCATCTAGCAGGAAAGTAATAGTAAACAAGTTTATTTTGTTTTGCAGAGCTTGGGTGCTCTGCTAAATAGTATTGAATTATTCTGCCCTTCATATCTTTATTCTTTCTAGAAACTCAAGCTCCAAATGAATTCCGCAGTGTTGCATGGTCGACTGCAGAGTGCGGCGTGTGAGTCATATTTAGCCCCAGTACCATTTGCCAGCAGTGTAGCTCTTGAGGGGCCAGTCTGCCAGCTTGCAGTCAACTTAAAGGACTAGATATTGGCTGGGAAAAGGAGGTGTTATACCCTAACGAGTTTTTACAGTAATTTTTCCATTAGTCCGGAGGGCTGTTTTCAATCTGTACAAAAGGTCACATAAGGGTACTAAAGTTACTGGAAGTGGAAAAGTAGCGCAATCGCCGCAGCTGCTCCGCGGCTGCCACATTTGTGCCAGCGCAGCCGACGCGCCTGCGGCCGGGCAAATTAGTCGCGGCTGTGTGACCCCAAGGCCGCTCTAATTTCGCACAGTTCTTTAAAATTTCGGGCCGCAGGTATTAAGGTCTCCGCTGAGAGTGGAAGAGCAGAAGTAAAACGCAGAATTTATTTTCTGTAAGAAGAAAATAACTGTGCACTGAAAATTGTTACCAAAGAATTGGGGAAACGCGTTGACTGTATGTATTGTGCGGTTAAAAGTACTGTCCCATTGATCGATAAAAAGTATATCCCGTCTTGGGGAACATTCATGAACGAATTATTTAGCATGCGCTTATAGAACTTGAGCACCATGGCTTCTAAAATGATGAGCTTTTTCTGCTATCGCAATCTCTACATTAAATTCGTAAAACTACATTACGTTATTAAAGTTCATGACGGCTATTCTGCTCATAGACAATACTTATTTCTCCTAATTTCATTCAACTCGGGTTCGGTTCCCTAAATTATTGTGTTTCGGTCTAAAAGAACCTAACGAAAACCGGATATGGAGCATATGTCCGAAAGTGCCTTTGGTTACTTATCATGAGCACGTATTTTGCTGCGTAGGCGTGGAATATGAAAGTTACTAAAAGGGATAAGCATGCAAAGACGACTAAAAATTAAATGAACATAAAAGAGCTGGCGCAAGTTTATTTGACATAGTTTTTGCAAGAGCTCCTCGCATTTAAACACAGGCGCCATGCACCTAACAACAATCGACCAGAAGGATGATATATGGTTGGTAAGACGTGGCTAATAAATATCGGCCATTGATCACGTTGCTCGTCAAGCCGTCAATGCTATACATAGCGTTATTCGCTTTCAGACGTGATAATCTCACAACAAATCGGATGTCTCAAAGAAGAATCGTTTTTTCTGCTGTACACACGGGATCAGGTGAGATTCCACCTACAATACGGAATGAAGCTATGGCTATAATAGGCTCTGGACGGACGCCAACAATGAAAGCGTCGCGTGTCTGCCGACCAGTACTTAACCATGCGAAACATAATAAAAAAGAAAGCAATCAAGTTCTGAGAAAACAACCTGTACAAACAATACGCAAGTTCAACTCTATCACTGTGAGTCCTTCGCCGCTCGAAGAAGGCGCCATCAAAAAAAAAGGCCCATTGTGTTGTTCAAGAATTGGAGGGGACACTGAAGCTCCGCCTTGAGGGTATGACGCGACAGCGCAATGGGTAATTCCCTTATATGTACAACGTCAGAAGCGCTGCCAGGCGCCTTGCCGAAATGCGCGGGAATCAAGTTGCTGTCGCAGGACGTCGGCACATCATTCACGATAAACCCGACGCCACGAATGCTAGGTTAGCTTCCGCACCACAAGAACGGGCTGCAAGCCGCAAGCTTCCTGGTGAAGGCGCATTGGATGTGCGCTGCGTTGTTCGCCGCTCACAGCATTATTCCTGCGTCCCCGTACGGCCCCTCATCGGCCGAACGAGACGAGCGGGAGGAGCTGCCGTCACGCGCTATCTGTTGGCGCAGTGGCGTATATGGAGAGGGAGAGGAGGAGGGAGTGTTTTGAGTGGGCGCCGCCTGCTGGCGCTCCGTGCGCGTCAAGCGAAGAGGAAAAGTAGCGCAAACGTACTTTGCTACTCGCTTAAATGCTACTTCTCTAATTTCCATGCTCATAATAATAATATACACCACAGTACATACCTCTAAAGTACCCTTCTAAAACAACACCGTATTCACTAGATGCGTCTTTGTTCATTCTAAGGCATCCAGCTAGCCTGGGGGAGTTGTCAGTGTGCTCGTCGCGCCCTCCGGAGGCCTTGGATCGATTCCCCAAAACGACCAATTTACTACTCGGTTTTCTTTATTAATGCTTCTGAGATTTTTCACTCACGGCCCGCGCCGCAAGCTGCGATGATGGCACCGGCTTTTCTGCCACACGGGGCCCTTAACGCTATTGCGTTAAAAACTCCATCCTCCGAGTGCCCTGCGGCGTCGCACGTGAGAGAAACGAAGAACTTGACCGCAAAGAACAAAGCACCACAATAAAGATATCAGTCGATGCCTGGTATCCGAAGATTGCGAAGCAAGCGACCGAAATATTGACTTTGATTGAGTTAGTGTGTCGGAAACAGAAGCAAACCCGCGAAGAACGTTCCTGCCTGAGTCGCGCTGCTCAACAGGGTCGAAAAAATGTTAATCGTTCCCTCCGAACTCTTGAGCAAGTTCAGGGATTCCGTAGACACAAAGGCTTAGCTGTTTAAAATAATGTAGCTAAATCTACGCCGCATTCGAACGAAAATGAAGTAACCTAGTTCATTTTGAAAGGTTCATTATCCTTGCAAAAATTTCGTGGGCCTTACTGTCGTTATTTATTATTGATTTTCTAAGCCGACACATGTATGTTGGAAGTTTCTTTTGAGATGAGGCAGGCATTATGTTCAAAGCTCACAATACATGCTGGCATTGTCCTTGTTAGTTTTTTTTTTCACATGCAGAGCGCCATGAAGCACAAGCTCTAACCAACACTTACTTTGCAGAGTCTTGTGTTGCTCGAGGGCACAAATTTGACCCGCTTAATCCTATGCTGTCAAATAGTCGCTTGCCCTGTCACTTTTGCGCTGCGAATGCCAAAATAGGCCTTCCCGGATTCCTGGCGGTTGATTCCCTCGATGGTGAGGCAACCAGGCCTATTTCCTGATTCACAGTGCCCTACCACGTTAATTCAAAACGTTCAGCGCGGCAAAACATGCTCTGCAGAACTTCCAGGAAGCCATCTTCCAACTGCAACACCGGCGCCTGGTAAGCCGCGGGAACATTTATGGCAGTGTGGGGCAATGTGATCCCAGTTCCAGTGACTTTAAACAGGACTAACCAAATCACTCATTCTGGAACTTCGTCTTCTGGACAGATCTCCTTTGTGCTAGGCTTTTTGAATGGGTTCTGTTGTTTTGCTGCCCTCAGCTAAGCTACGCGGGCAGAAATGACTTCCATAGAAATACGTATACGTATACGCGTCCCAACTAATTTTTATGCCCAAAAAACCAATTCAATGAGCGCAAAAACACCTCTCCCAATGACGCGGCCAGAATCGACCACAACGCGCTCGAAAAGCGTGAATCGTGATGTGCTTGAATAAGTTTTCCTCTGACGAGCAAAAGTAAGAGATAAGAAGACACAAAAATATATTAAAAACATAATACAGACTCTCTATTTTTGATTCACATAACGCTTAGTCTGCAAAAAAAAAAAAACTCCTCTATTTTTTTTCTAGAAACAGAGAGAATACAGAGAGGAGGAGGAAGGGTTTAGCGAACAGACGTAGAAAACTGACTTCCAGGTGCCGAGGCGCCCCACGCGCAGCCATTAATAACTGAATCGCCTTTCAACCGCCATACGATTATCAAGAAGACTTCATACGCCGCGAGCATACGTGGCCCTTAATCTGGCGTTATTAATTTGGTGAAAGCCACAAGGAAAAAGGTTTCAACACCTCGTGTCACACCGTAAACAAACTCGTACACATCTCTAAACTATGACAGTCACGGCCTCTAATTAATCATAACGTCTTAGTAAGTCATCAATCGATACCTGTTTGTTTTTCAATTCCCTGCATTTTCTTGCCACCTCGAGAGACGTTATCTTTCACGCTGAGGTACAGAAGAACTAAATTACTTGCAATTTTGAGCTTTACATTGCTTTCTTTCTGTGTCACCACTATAAACTGACGCTAAGCCTTTTATGTCAGTGAGAGATACTATTACGGGTGTTTTTCCGCCGTAAGTTATGCAGCGACAGTCTTGTTGACAGTACTGGCAGAAAAACTAATTATTCGCCATTTTTGTGAAAGCAGGCTTAAGAACAGATAGTGAAGTGCCTCAAAAATAAACCTCCTGTTATATCTGGTTCGCTGAAAAAATGCGCGACGCGAGAGACTTCTGTGTTCGGCTTCTAAACCTGCCTACGATTCAAAAACTTACATGGAAAACAGCTGTCTTTTTCTGAGATGCCAGCGAAAAAAAAGGGTTCTGTACGACATATTTTTACCTTATACCATGTTATCCACAAAAGCACAGCGGAGTATTTCATAAATAATTCGGCAGAGGCACTTGAGACAGCTTAGATTTTAAAATGCGAAACCATTAAAGTGCAGAGAATAGTTAGGCATTCTTTATACATAAGCTATGCGCCTTACTTTAGGTTACTTATGAAGTGCTGAGTCAAACATCATGACTAATTTTGCGTCATAACTACGCTACTTGTAAAGTGCTGAGCTGTGCTACGTTGCAGAAATAAATTGCTGAGTAACGATACATTGCAAAATGATTATAGCTTACGTGTGCTGTGGAAGCACACCGGCGTTCTGACATCCACCTAATTTCGTGCCATAGAAGGCAAACGGCGGACTCCGGCTTTTGAGCTGACTGGACGTGTAAAACTCTCGCATTAATATAGTACTGCTTGATGCTGTGCAAGACCTCGTCGAGATAGCCGGATTTATCAAAAACATAGTGAGACAATAACTGCTGATTAGAGAATGAGAAGTCCACCACGCTAACAAATTATTAAGTACTAAAATGGAAAGACTCAAGATATTCTTTTTGATGTGGTACAAGTGAAGTTCACGTGAATCTAATAATTGAAAAAAATAGCACAGCGAATAAACATTACATTCTACGGCATCATTCATGTGGTATTATGTATTTTATTTTTCATGAGATCTCCAATGCTTTTCTTTATGCAGTGTCACGTGGTGAAGAGAAAGCCGTGGGCATCAATTGAGCAGACTGAAGTGACATTGCATCCGTCTGTTTTGGGCGCTTAAAGGCGGTTCTACAAACTTGAACAACTCGGGGCTGGCGCAAGCAGCAGTAGTGGTCAGCCGTAGTGGTCATAGAAAACAAGCACCTTAGCTCTCTACGGCTACGGTCATTGCAGCTGCGATAATTCGAATTTAATCTCGCCTCAACTCACATCACAAACCAATATTGCTGAGTGTAGGCGTATTTCAGCATACAGAAACAAATAATGCAGGCTGCTCCCCCCCCCCTCCCCCAAACAAAGTATCAGCCCGATGCTCAACTGGAAGGACACAGAAAATAAATATTTCAAGCTGGAACATTATTGCCAATTATGTACGTAATGTTATTTCAGGCGCAAAGCATAGGCAATTTCTAGCTGTGCGCGGCGCTCTTATGACACTGTAGCTCCATCAGCTACGACTTCATAGTCTTGTCCACTTAGACATCATAAGAATTTATACGGGTAAAAATGGCGGTGCAAAAATTTCTTCGCTGAGTCCGCGGAAGCGAAGGGCCTCCACGTCAACGCACGGTCACTGTTACATTGTATTCCTGGTTGCGTCAAGCTTTGGTGCGTGGTTCATTTATTTATTTACAAAACCCTCAATCGCCGAAGCATTGCAGAGGGGAGTGGGGTGAACATTTGGGAGTGGGGTGAACATTTGCGAGCAATCTTGTCTGAAAGGTAAAAAGTTTTGTGCAGAAGACTTTAGGAAAAAAACTGTTAATAACCAGACTGCAAAAACACTAGAGTAAACATAAAGAAACCATTAAAAGCCGGGAATAACAGTAGCAACAAACACCTAAGAATGAAAAAGTGTAGATAGCAAAACGTACAGCTCAAATTGGTTCTTTCTGGAGAACCAAAACATAAGGAAACACAGCCATAGAAAAAGAGAAAAAATACAAAACCACTTCTTGAGCATATTATTTTTATGAGGTAATGAGATTGCAAACAAGTTCAAATTGTCATGATCGTTTGAGAAAAACAAATAAAAAGTTGTTACAAAACTTTCAGAAAAGCTTTATCCGCTTTTGTTTGTTGATGACACGTCATCAACAAACATAAAAGCGAATAAAGATTTTCTGAAAAGGGCATAATCATTTACTTATGCGATAACAGCCGGGAGGTGGTTCAAGTCGCCGCATGTACGTGGTAAAGATGAGTAAGAGAATGTGTGTATGTTAAAGCGAATATATCAACCTTGTGTTTGTTGTCAACTCGTGATAAAGGGATAAGCTGTTTCTAGAATGAGCAGCTTTCGTAAAGTTGAATGATGTTATACTTTGAAGAAGAGGCATAAACGAAAGAAATTTCTACGTAACGATTACCAGGGTAATGAAAGACTTTTCTTCATACATGTTACGCATGATGTGTGATGATAGTTAAAACGAAACGAGCCGCATTGCTCTGTACAAGTTCAAGGGACGGACATAAATTAGCTTGGTTAGGGTCCCATATGTAAGCGGCGTATTCTACTTTGGATCGTGCAAGTGTCTTATAAACCAGTATTTTTAATTAAACCGAGGCCTTGCTGAAATTTGGACGTAGATACCCGAGCATGCGGTTAGTGTTGCAACTTATTGAATCAATATGCGGTTGCCACGATAATGTTGAGGTTATGAGCCGACCCAAGTACCGATACGATGATATGGCTTCCAGTTCAGTGTTATTCAGGTGGTATTTTGTAAGATGAGTGCAGCGACGTGATACACGCATTAACCTGCATTTGTTAGTGTTAAGCTCTATTTTTTCACAATTTAAGCCAATTTGCAATGCGGTCAATGTCCAACTTTAAAATTTCTATATCAGTTTCATTGCAAGCTTCCCAAGAAACAACTCAGTCGTCAGCGTAAAAATGCATCGAAGATGTCACATAATTAGGAAGGACATTAACAATTATGAGGAAAAGAACAGACCTGAAACAGAACACTGAGGGAAACCAGATGTTACTTTAGTTAGGTTTGAATCCTAGCCCTCAAGTGTTAGGTATTGGCAGCGGTTAGTAAAAAAAACACTCAATCCAAAAAGAAGTTGATGGCCTAAATTGAGAAGATATGGCTTAAACATTAGTAGCTTATGGTTAACGTTATCAAAAGGTTGAGAGAAATCAAGGAAAATGATATTGATATCAGGGTGTTTGTCGAGAATTGTGTGTAAACGATGTGTAAACAACCAAAATTGCGTTGCACAGGAAAATAAACGGTTGAATCCATGTTGAGCATGTGTGATAAATGAGTTCTCTTCCTAGAAGTTCAAGATATGCTAATGCAGCACGTGCTTCAATTTTTGCAAGGAATGCATGTTAATCATATGGGCCTGTAATTTACAGGTGAGTGTCTGTTACCTGATTTGTACAACGGAACCAACTTCCCTGTCTTTCATTGCAAGGGTAGTTCACCGCATTCATGAGACTGCTGAAAATTTTTTGCCAAAAAAACAGATGCCCACATATTTGTTTGCTTCAGAAATTTTCTATTTATGTTATCGGGCCTTGAAGATGAGATTTTCAAGGAATCAGTTACTTTTGCGATGCCACCACGATCAATGATTACTAGGTGATGATGATGAAAACGTTTATTTAAGGGCACAATGACTGAGATTAAGGGAAGAATGATCGGCTCCGTAGTCCGGGACACCGTTGGTAAAAGGCGCTGCCCATGCTCTTGCGACGAGGGATCGGTGTTTCTCGATGTCCGAGCTGGACAGGGCCGTCTCCCAGCCCTCCGACGTTGGCTGATTTATTATGACTATACTACTATTATCCTGACAAGCCCATACTAAAAGGTATAAGTTTTCTTTGTGGCCGCGAAATTTGCACTGTGCCGAAAAGAACTCAGGTTGTTGGCGTGAAGCGTACCTAGAATTTTAAACGGCAGAGTTTGTAGCCTTCGAAGGTGACATTCTTCTGATTTACAAAGACCTTTAGCGTGCCTCGGGACTGTCTGCCTTTCAAGGCGCAAATGCTGTAATATCTCTGAATATGTTGTTAAAGGAAAGGGGGAGTCTCAATCAGTAAGGGAGGACGTAGGAGCACGTAGGAGCATTCCGGGGAAGAAAAGCTCGGGCTGAAGCGTGTGCGCGCTCGTTTCCTTCAACTCCCTGGTGACCTGGTACCCATGTTAGGTCCTTCAGTGCAGCTGAAGTCCTACATTGACTCACAATTTTGTAGGCTAGCGGCGTGATTCTGCCAAGTGTATAGTTTCTATAAGCCGCCTGGGAACATCGGAGAACACTTGAAATCTTGAAATTCGTCCGAAACTTGTTCTACAGACACGGACTAAATATATTCGAGAATAGAGTATTCAGGACACAAGGGCATTCATCAGGCGGAATTGACTCTCAAGAATTATTGTGAAGAAAAACAGCTCTGTTATATTTCATGTTTACAGTGGACCAGAAGTTTTTTGATTGTTTATTACATGTTCGACAACGTGCTGTTAAAGAAGTGATCCTTGGCATCCAGGATTGCGTCAGCGTACTCTTTTGAAACTTAGAAATAGGAATCCCATCGATGATGCGTAGTTAGAGCTTTAGCTGAACGAAAGAGCCGCTTTTTCTTGTTAGAAAGGCGGGCGTGTGTTCTACTAAACCAAGGGGTTCCAAATGCTAAGCCGATCGCCGCGTTGCGAGCTTCTTCCATGCGCTGCAGGTAGCCAGTGACATTGACCTTGTCCTTTGCCTCTCTGCTGTCGGAGAGCCTTACAAGCCTCATCATTCCTTCTCGTCATACCATCATCCTTCCATGAAACCCTCCCACATACCTGTATAAAGTAGTTATCATCATGTAACGCGTAGCTCTGTTTAGCCAGCGCCCTCCCCTTTACACGGTAATCACCGTCCGATTGGTGTCCATGGCAGCCACCATTCGGTTGTGCATTCAGCCATTCTACCTATCCGTCCACGTCATCCTCTTCCTTACAAGGTAACCAGCCTCCGGTTACGCCAACTAGTACTACTATGGTGGCAGCAAACGCAGGGAACCGACCTTTAAACTCTGTCACTGGAAAAGCGCCCGTTCGTCACCAACATACACCAAGACATGCAAAACCAATGCCGTCTTGCCGACTGTGGACTCAACGCTTTAGTAAAATATGTGGCCTGGGGCTGACGGCTATAGGGTATGCCTGTTCTTTTCCTCAACACGGCATGGACAGAAACTAATGGCAGTGACTGTGCTGCGAAGTGCCCTGAGTAATTTCACTGAGTGCACGCTCGGCACTCAGGCAAGCTCATTTGTTCACAGGCAAAAACAGTACAGGCATGTACAGCAGCAATCGTGCCGAGGGGTCGCCTAATTTTGGGAGCTCTAGCGCACTCGGATTATCCGAATGCGTACCGCCACAGAACTTCCTTCCGAAGAACAAGTATTCGTTGCGCTGTTGGCGTTATCCGGCCCAGTTCATAACTCTGGCAAGCCCCTCGCGAGTCAGATATGATGAATTTAGATTCAGCTTGGGAGGCGGCTAGGGCGATTGCTACCTCCTCCGCGTGGGTTGTGCTAAGTGCCTTAAATGTGAGACCGTTCACCTGTCTTCCCTCGTGAACGACTGCGGCCGTGTACCATCATCCCCTGGAATGATCTGGGGACGCAACGTCTACATAGAAAATGCTGTGTTTGGAGCCATAATGGCGGTGCAGGGCATTCGCCTGCTCCTGACGCCGTCCATTGTGGTTCTCTCTGTCAATTTTGGTAGGAAGGGGTCGAACACGAAGGGCGCCTCTCCATAGTTCTGGCACTCGTACGTACTCTTTCCTCAATGTGATGGTTATGTTGTATATGTAGCCGGCCCAGTAGGCGACGACCGGACACGGCCTGGGCAAGACGCATGTATTGATTAGTTTGGTGCGCCTCGCGCAGCTCCCGAAAGGTGTTCACCACCTCCAGTGCTTGGAGCCTCGCATTTGAGGTAGAGATCGGGAGGTCGATCGCCCTTTGATCATCTTGCGGAGAGTAACCTCCAAGATGTCTTCGTCACGCATGCGCAAGTGCAGCTATGGAGTCGAATATAGAATTCGACTACATAGCTCCATGGACTCCATAGTCGAATATAGAATTCGACTCGTCACAAAAGCATGGGCGAGCCGAATCGCATCCCTACTTCTGAGGCCCCCACGCTTGTTGGAGACGCGGCGGACCATGCGGCCCACTTGATCGCCAACTTTGTGTAGCTTGGCTATGGTTGTGTCAGCGCGACGGTTCTGGTGAATAAATTGTCCGAGGACTCTAATCTCTGGCTTCGTGTATGGCTCCGCTAGCCAGAGAGAGAAGTATTGGGGTCTTGCATCTCTGCGAGGAGCCGAGATGTACGAATTCTGATTTTTTAGGAGAGCACTGAAGACCACAGTACGTAGCATAGCCTTCCACTACGCTCGCCGCTGTTTGCAGGCGGTCTGGTCTTCCAGTTGACCAACGTTGCCCTCTGTTGCCCTCTGTTGCCCAAATGGTGATGTCGTCGGCATATGGCGCATGCTGTACACCTTCAACCTCAGCCAGTTGGGCAGGGAGATGGAGCATTGCGAGATTAAAGAGTAGTGGAGACAGCACTGCGCCTTGTGGTGTACCCCGTGTGCCCATAGTGTAAGGACCGTGCTCCTTGTCCTGAATGCGGATAATGGCTTCGCGGTCCGTTAGGAAATTTTTAATGTAATTAAAAGTGTCGTGTCCACAGTGTGCCTCGCTGAGGTGAGAGAGAATGACGCTGTGTTTCACGTTATCGAAGACACCCTTCAAATCCAAGGCGAGAATCACCTTCTCATTATGAGGGTGCTCGACAGGCGTGAGTACCTCGTGGCTGAGTTGAAGCAAAATGTCTTGTGCCGACTTGTGAGGCCGGAATCCAAACATCGTGTCTGCCAAAGTGTTACGGGCCTCCAGATATTGGGAGAGGCGATCTCGAACCATGGCCTCCATAAGCTTGCCCACACAAGACGTTAAAGAGATGGGTCGGAGATGATCGGTATTGATGGGACTGCCTGCCTTTGGGATGAAGGTGACAAAAGCCGTTTTCCATTCTAGGGGGAGAGGTGTATCGTTTTTCCAGATTGCCTTGATGTATTCTAGCAGGGCCTGATACGCCGGCTCAGGTAGGTGGGCCAAAAGCTTGACTGTAACCTTGTCCCTGCCGGGCGCGGTACCCCGTCTCATTTTAGCAAGAGCCGCCCGCAGATCGTGGAGCTGGAACGGACGATCCAGATCCGGATTATCTCTGCCTTTATAGAGATATTCCTGTCCACAGGGGTCTTGGACTTGACACAGATACTGTTCGCGTAAAGTCTGGGCAAGTTGGTCCGTATTACCTTTGAAATTGTGAATCGCTCGTTGAAGATGTTTCTGTGTTTCTGCGCGGGAATGAGTTGGATCTATCAGGCTGCGGAATAGCTTCCAAGTGTTGCGACTAGACATTTGTCTAGCAACAGTGTTACAGCGATCTACCCAGTTTGAATCGGCAAGCTGGGCAGCATACCCAGTCGCCTTCTGGGTGAGGTCGTGAATCCGCAAGCGGAGTTTCCTGTTATGTTTCTGACGGCGCCACCTCTTACTGAGGCTGCACCGCGTATCCCAAGGATGAAGGAGATGGTTGTCCACATCCGTCACCTTATCTGTGAGTTGTATTTGCTTTTCGTGTTTGTGTAGCGTTCGGAGGAGGGTGTGGGCTCAGGAAGAATAGTCGCTTTGGAGCAGACTGTACGGGGGCAGCGATTGCCAGAAAGCCGTCCAGTCTGGCAGGTGGGCCTGCGCTATGGAGCGATGTAAGGGGCGAGTGTAAATGATAGTGTTGATAATGCAGTGGTCAATGCCAAGGGTGTCCTCGGTGTTGACCCACTCTGCGTGTCTTATGTTGCGGGTGAGGTTGAGATCTGGACTGGTGTCTCGAGTTACGGAGTTACCCACACGTGTTGGATAGACAGGGTCAGTATGGAGAGTAATGCCCAGCGTGGAGATAAGTTCCGCAAGCTTTCTGCCACGCGACTCTTCCTTGCGATAGCCCCACAAGCGACTAGGGGCGTTAAAATCACCCACAATCAGAAGGGGGTCGCGACCTGCTATCTTTAGTGCTTTACAAAAGATATCCGAGAACTTAATGTTCTTAAGTTTAGGGGGCAGTATATATTTAAGATGTGGACGGGTGGGTCAGTGCGACGCAGGGGGTGGACTGTCACAATCACGTACGAATAGGATAGATTTAGTTGAAGATCGACCTCCTGCGTGGTAAAGCCTTTGTGGACAAGAAGATAGGTGGACGGGTCCCGTTGGAAAGTGTTGTAACCTGACAGCTTCTCCGCCGCCTCAAGTTCCTGGAGTGCAACTAATGCTGACGTATGCTCAGAAGTGTCGAGATATAATCTCAAGTGGGCTCGTTTTTATGGTTTTTGAAACCGCGGCAGTTCCATTGCACGACGGAGAAAGCCTGATGTTTTTTGGGGCGCGTGGGCCTAGTTCCCACTGCCATGTCGAATTTGCTGGTTGAGCTGTGCTAGACTCCGCAGCTACGGCTCCCAGGCGCAGAACTGGGAGGGACTGCGCGGAATCTTCGGTAATTTCGCACAGGTCAATACTCCTGGTAAATTTTGGTGGACGGCTAACGTCCTTAAGTGGGCTAGGCCTGCGTCCAAGGCGCGGGCTAGTCTCATTCATCCATGTTTTAATGTTATTGGTGACCGCAATGGTCACCTTCTGAGTGATGCCTTCCACTAGCTTACCAAAGTTAGAAAGCTGGCTTACCAAATCGGCTATGGTGTTTTCTACAGCCATTAAACGGCTGTCCATCGCCTTTTCCTAAGGGCTCTTGCACATAGGCTCAGATTCCTCAGGGCGCACCACTGGCACCGCCAGTGACGACGGCGGGGAGGGTGATTCTGCCTGCGCAGAGCGCAAAATTTTGCTTTCCGCAGCCAGCTGAGCTACCTGCGCGCGAAGTGCCGCCATTTCGCGGCGCATCTAAACGATTTCAAAGGGAAGAGAAGAAAGAGGGTTAGAGGTGGAAGAGGAGGCGACCCCAGCCCAGCTGCCAACCTTGTTCGATGGCTTGGAAGCCGCAGGCGTTGACGGGCCGCTGCCTCCGAGGCCTGGAAACTTTCCGGCCTTGAAAGCCGGAGCACCCTGGTCACGTGACGTCTTCGGTGTCGTCCTCGTTGACGGCTTCTCGGGGGGTAAATGTGGCGTATTCGGGTTGGCCGGCGCGCGTTTGGTAACGCAGCGTCGCGGCGCGTCGCTGGTCGCCGTGTTGCCAGCCTTGCCGCCGGAAGCACCTCCTTGCACGATGCCCGGCGACTCGGAATGCCGTGTAGCTGGAGGCCCCTTGAGGCTCCGGGCGGCGGGGGTTCCCGGTGCTTTCTGGAGGCGGCGAAATTTTCCATTGCAGGCCTGGGAGCCCGTGAGGTGGGCTTGCCCGCAGACCATGCAAGCCGGCTTGCATTCGTGAGGCGCCATGCCGTCGGCAGCCATCCCCACGTTTTGGCCGCAATGGCCGCAGCGTTCCTCTACCGGGCGAGGGCAGGTGTTTACCCGGTGTCCGACCGTTCCCCACCGGTAACAAGCAGGGTTGGTGCGCTTGTTCTCTCACACTGGCGTGACCGTAGAGTTATAGAGGACAAAGCGCGGCACCTTTCGGCCCTCGAAGGTGACCAGCGCAAGAGATGACTTTCCGAGCTTGCGGACGAAGGCAATATCACCGTCACGCCAGATGATTTTGTCGCGGAGAGTAGCCGAGGTCTCTCGCTCGTGAACGATGATGACTTTCCGGCAACTTCGGTAAGTTTCGCGTGGCCAATGAGAGGAAGTTGACCCTCACTTCAGTTAAGGGTGAATTCCCGGGCCAGCTTGTTGGCCGTGGCGACGTCTTGGGTGGCACAGGGAAATATGTTCTGATCTCAGACGGGCCATATAGTGAGGGCCTTGACTGCCTCAGTTCCAACATAGGGGGCAAGGGCTAGGCCTAGCTCAACGGGATTTAAAGCTTGGCGGAAGTCGATGGTGGCTCGTGGCTTCACCACCACAATGATGTCTTCCTGTTCGAAGCAAGGCATCCTGCGTGGACGCCACGATGGCTTCTGTGCCGGCGGATCCCGCGCGCCGACTTCTCTAGCAGGAGAAATTCGAGCCGCCCCGTCAGTATCGGACACGGCAGCGGAAGCCGCCTTGGCGCGTCGGCCACGCTTGCGCTGCGCGATTAACGTAAAGAGGCTCTCGTCAGAAATAGCGTCCAACGATTCCGCAGTGTCTTGAGCGGCAGCAGGGACGGTTTCGCTCCACGACAGTGTAGACGGATCGTAGCCCCGAAGAGCGGAGGCCACCATGTTGGCCGACGGCCGCGGGGAATCCTCGTCCAGGGTGGTATTGACGCTCTCCTTCGTTAGGCTTAGCGGAGCTCCTACGAGGCGGAATCAGAGATCGGGCATAACAAGCCCAAATATGCTCCCACCTCGGTGAAAGGGGTGTCTTCTTGGTCCAGACAACTTTAGAAGGATGATGCCGGCAAAGTTTTCGCGGTGCAGCAAAAATTTCTGACCTTCTGGACGAAAATCACAGGAGCCGATGTGGAGCGCGTTCGCCCTCTTCGCGCGTCCGCAGCGCTCTCCTTAACAGTCAGAGAACTGTTCACGGAATGAAAACATTCCCATAGTGTTAGCTTTTAGGAGGTCACTGACTGAGCACATGAAAATCTGACTGCGATTTTTTCAGGTGAAAAAAAAACACTACAATTAGGCGTTGTTATCTTCGGCGCCGTTGAGACCGTTTGGCTTCAGTCTTTAATGTAATCATTACAGAACGAGTTAGTGTCTAGAAAGAAAGAACGAAATGCTCTATCGCGTCGTTAGTGCGCATTCTGGTTAACGTCTCACATAGTGCGCCATTACCACGTAGTGTTGTTTTGATTTCTCTCATTGTTTATTCTTTATCTCGTCGGTAGCTGCCTAAGTAACTTCGTTGGTTACTCCAGTTATAAAGTAAGACATTCGAAGTAACGCCGTATGTTACAAGGGAGGCAAGGGGGTCTTCGGTAACCCGGAAGTTCTGCGCAACAATTTTGCGAAAAACACGACGAGCGCTAACGAGAGACTGTAGGGAGGGGCTGCCTCTTCCCGAGCCACATATTTTGTTGTGCAAACTTTTTACTTGGAAGTAGGTGCCGATTAGGTCTGCAAAGCGTTTAGCAAAGAAATAATCAGGCAATGTTTGAGACCGAAATCATATATTACTCGTTTTTTTTCCTTTCTCTAAGCATAGAGAAATGGCCTAGTTGGTTCTGTGTATTATTATGAGACATGAAACATTATTTACGTCTGCTGAAAAAGAGAAAGGCGTCAGCAGGACTCCTGTTGCGCTGGGGGGAAAGAAATTCTCTCACGGCAATTCTGTTTGGTGAGTCAGCCAGGCAGGCGATGTGGAGGTGCTCTGATGAGTTGAATGTGAGTTGTAAAATACCTTTATGCCTATGTTTTTGTTTTGGTTCTCGTTTTGGTTTCTGCAGACTATAATAATTATTGTATGGTCGCGGAAATATTTTTGAGCCCCAGGTGTCATTAGTGCCTCCTATGGCCATGAAAGCCTGTTTTGTGAAATAAACCTGAGTTGAAGTCCGGAAGTCTTTCGTCCGTTGTGTCTACTGTCTTCGTACGTGTATTTCTGTGCGCTGGAAAGATGATAGCATAATTATACCTCACTTCCTCACCTCAAAATAGCCGGTAGGTGTTGTTGAGCCAGTTTCAGCAGCTATAGGGAAGTCTGCAGTGTTAGAACGATTTTCACAGTGACAACTGAAGCGCCGTGGAGGATTGCGCTTTCACATTATGCAAGAAGAGAAAACGCGCGAAAGTTTGCCTGACACGTGGCGGACCAACTATTCAAAATGCCGCTCCGCTCCGAAAATTGCGAAATCAAGAAGTGCAAGCGTGCGAGAACGTGCGTTCCATTAAATCTACGTATCGAGTCAGACTGAAAATTTCTACTCCTCTATCATGAAAACTGTTTAGCAATTTGCGTGAGCGATACTGAAGCAACAAGTTAGCCATGTGGATTAGTTGGTGTATTTCACACACAATTTCAGCAGTGAAAGTACGAGACACCAGGATACGAAGAACTGCGTTGTCCTGTGCTCTTCTGCTGGTGTCTAGAACATTCGCTGGTGGAGTTATATCTGATACTGAAGCACTTGACGGCTATAATTAATTGGGGTTCTGGTGACATTCTACAGTTATGGGTAACGAGTAAGTAGTAAGTTCAATTTTCTCAAGTTTAACATTTCAGCGATAGCGTTGCAATTTCTCAGGTAACCTAGATAGAATTCTATTATTAGTCTGGCTGTATGTTTGCTTTATTTTAGTTCGGGCATTTTTTTCAAGACTAGTTCAGAGTGGTTTTCAAAGGGTAGATATTGAGTGACAAGGAAGATTTATTTACTATAGTAACAATTTGTTATTCTTAGATGCGGTTTCGAGCTACATACTAATTGGCAATGCTATATATGGGAGGCGAATAACGCATTATAAATTAAGAGTTTTACTGGTAAAAAAGTATGTTTATTTCTGTTCGACAGGCCTGCAGTGCAGGTTAGTTTCTGAGCGACGAAATTAACTTGGTTGTCCCACAATGAATAATAGAAAAATACCCCCCAAAGCAAGGATCCTAATACTTATAAAAATTTCAATATCTGCTAAATGATATGTAACGGTTCGGTCTCTTGGAATAAGCGTAGATCTAGTTTTATAAAATTATGGCTTTCGTTTTGTTTGTATTAACATTTTTAGAGTCCTGCATGGACAAAGTGCTCAACTTACGAAGAAATACCCTTGCTTGGTGAATGGACATGGCTGGACAGGAGGACGATTTTAATATATTAATGTCGTCAATGTATATTGCTACATTTGCCACTTTGTGGACATAAGCAATGTCATTTATGTAGAGGTTGAAAATGAGCGTGCCAAGAATCCCCTACAGGGGCGCCTAGAACACTTTCATTGAAATGTGAATTTAGTTTCTTTATTCACGCTAACTGTCGCATGTTTTTGAATGTCGGACTTCAAAACTTCAAACGGGAGGCCTCTTATACCGCATCTTTCAAGCTTTTTAAACAATATATTCTCATTAACAAAATCGTAAGCCTGGGTAGAGTCTGGGTAGAGTGAACAAATATGACGATCGTCAAGCGATTGTTACGAATGGTAAATTCCTTTTTGTCTAGAAACTCAAGCTCCATTCACATGATTTGAGAAACCAAACTCACTCATTGAGAGGAAATGATGCCTTGAAACAAACGAAGATATTTTTTCGCAAATTACTTTTCAAAATATTTGAAAAATATTGAGAGAATGGCGATTGGACGGCATTTATGGAAACCTATTTTATCACCCCTCCCTTCCAGGGCTACAGATCTTGCATTCTTCTTTCGATGAAGAGTAGTGCTTGAAAGGAAAGGTGCTTGAACTGATTTTCTTGTCGCTGTAAAAAATATATTTCAAATAGGCACTTATTGCCAGCTATATATCACAAATTACAAGTGTAATTCGTCATATCTGCAAGCTGTAAGCACCGCAAGAAATACATTACACTGTTGGAAACACTACGGATTCACAGCGCTAGCTCTTCTGAGCTGGAAACGATAGCTCCACGACACTTTGACACCACACTTCTAGTAAGCGCAAAAGCTGTAAAATTTTACGCGTAGCTATCATAGCTCCTCGAAGGCAAATCCTGTAGGCGTTAAAAAAGAGCCTTTAAAGCTCGCTAACGCATATTTAGCTTTCTTTTGTGACTCTTGTTTACATGTATGGAGAGTATCTCTTTATTTTTTCCCAGCGGTCGCAAAGTCACCATTTTTCAAAGCCTGTTTTTGAGGACTGAGAGGAATGTCGTTTATAAAGATACCGTAGGCAAGCGTGGTAAAAGGCTATTCTGAATATCCTGAATGGCAAGATTTTCATTAACTTTCTCTGCTCCAGGCCTTCCAACCAAGAGTAGCGGCCGCACAGAGTAAGACTGTGCTTAATCTTAGCATGATATTGACACGAGGATTGGAAGTAGAAGAAGAAAGAGATCGCAGCCTCTAGAAATAGACGACGCTGAAGTGTAGGTCCGTTTCTCTGGTGCCCTCGTTCAGCCGCTGCAGTTCCTTTTCAGTGTAACAACTGTTACACATCTGGTGGAGGTGCTGGGTACGCTTCCCGACCTGCGTACGCCTACGAGATAAAGACGGCACTCACACCGGTCCATCAGCGCCCAAGCCGCCGCCTCCGCGGTGAGACACCCGAGTTCGGACCTCTTGACAAACCGACGAAGAAGACGCAGCCTCGACCGACGGTCCCACCGGAAATGGCCACACACAGTAGGTTCCCGGCGCCCATCCTCTACCACACGCCGCGAACACCGCCATCTTTTCGCGGCGACGTGTACGAAGATGCGGAAGACTGGCTGGACACCTTCGAGCGGGTCGCCCGCTACAACGGTTGGAGCGACGACCGTAAGCTCCATAATGTGTATTTTGCGCTCGAGGACTCCGCTAGGACATGGTACGAGAACCACGAGAGCAACCTGTCCACCTGGGTAACATTTCGCCAAAATCTCATAGCTACATTCCCCAACGCAGACCGCCGGGAGAAAGCTGAAGCTGCGCTTCGCTCCCGTAACCAGCGGACTAACGAAAGCATCCGCATGTATGTAGAGGACATGACGCGCCTCTTCAAGCGTGCTGACCCATCCATGGCGGAGGGGACGAAACTTCACCACCTCATGCGCGGGGTCAAGCAGGAACTTTTCGCCGGTCTTGTGCGCAGTCCACCGCGTACTGTTGCCGAATTCCTCACGGAAGCGACTACCATGGAGACGACGCTCCTGCAACGAGCCCGGCAATACAATCGGGATGTAAGCACGCTTGGGCCCGCTGTTTCTTCGATGCCGCTAGAGAGTGATGCGGCCGCTTTACGGGACCTAATCAGGTCGATCGTCAGGGAGGAATTACAAGCATTTCAGCTGCCTCCCAGCGCGCCGTCTGTTACATCGCTGTCTGAAGTCGTCCGGGACGAGGTGCGCCTAGCAGCACAGCGGCAACAACTGCCTGCGATCCCAAGACAGACTGAGGTCAGACCAACCTATGCATCTGTCCTCTGCCGGGCCCCAACGCCAGGCTACGACGTGAATACCGCGACTCACGCAGCGCAGCAGTCTGGTCTTTCCCGTGTGCCTGCTCGACCAGCTTATCAGCGGCCACGGAAGTGTGAAGTGTGGCGTGCACCGGACCGGCGGCCCCTTTGCTACCACTGTGGTGAGGCGGGACATCTTTACAGGGCCTGCCCGTACCGCCGAGTGGGTCTGCGTGGTTTCGCGCCCGACGACCCTTGCCCCCGGAATGGCGAACGACCATTCGAAATTGAAGCTCATCTGTCGGCCCGTCAGAGGCCTGGGACATACGGTCGCTACGATCCTAGCTCATCATCTCCGCTGCGTTACCGTTCCCCAAGCCCTCGCCGAGACGCCGGCTACCCTGAGCGGCGTTCTCCCAGTCCACGCCGGGAAAACTAATTCCAGCGGTCTCCGGAGGCAAGGCCGCTGCTGTCGGGAAAACTGAAGATCCTCCGCCGCAGATATACCGATACGCTGATTCCTCACCGGGGCAGGGTAGCGACAGCATCCGACGCGCTACTTTTGATTTGCGTGTGACGATTGATGGAACTGACACCATCGCTTTACTTGATACTGGGGTTGACTATTCCGTGATGAGCCACACCCTCGCCCAGGAATTGAGCCAAGTTTTGACACCATGGTTGGGCCCTAGCATTCGCACGGCTGGAGGTCACCTCATTAGCCCGGCCGGAAGGTGCACAGCCCGAGTCGGCTTCCGCGGTTTCGTCTACGTAAGTGAATTCGTTGTGTTGAGCGAGTGTTCGAGAAATTTGATCCTGGGCCTCGACTTTCTACAGGCAAACGGTGCTGTGATCGATCTACACGAGGCGCGAGTCACATTTTCGACGAAGCAAGCCGTGGCGCACAGTAACACAGAAGGCCCAGGCGTCAACGCTCTGCGTATAGTCGAAGACGACGTAATGCTGCCACCACGGTCCAGTGTGCTGGTGTTAGTGAGGAACGACTCGTTTCACGACTACGAAGGTATTGCGGACAGTCACCCTTCGCTGTTGCGCGAGAAGGGTGTGGCTATCGCGCGCGGTCTTGTTGAACTGAATGACGGCTGTGCGACAGTTTTTCTGACTAATTTCACGAACGAAATTCAGCACCTCGCCAAGGGAACGGCCGTCACCTTTCTCGACGAAGTGGATAGGTTGCCGAATCTGTGCCCCGTACAGGTGAATCTTCACGACAATGCCGCGCCAAGTAACGCCCTTCAGAACGTTAAAATCAACCCGGAGTTGTCACCTCATCAGAAGAACCTTCTGTCGTCGCTGCTACTTGATTTTAAAGATTGCTTCGCGGCGAGCTCCAAGGTCGGACGTACGCCGGTAGCCAAGCATCGCATTGTCACCGATTCGGCTACGCCACCAGTTTGTCAGCGTCCATACCGCGTTTCGCCTAAAGAGCGCGAAGCTATTAGGACGCAAGTCGATGAATGCTTGCAGACGACGTTATACAGCCGTCAACAAGTCCGTGGGCGTCGCCGGTGGTCCTGGTGAAAAAGAAAGACAACACGTTGCGATTCTGTGTTGATTACAGGAAACTGAATAATGTTACCAAAAAGGACGTATACCCACTCCCGAGAATCGATGATGCCCTTGACCGACTCCGGGACGCCAGGTTCTTCTCTTCCTTAGATCTGAAAAGCGGATATTGGCAGATCGAGGTGGACGAGCGAGACCGCGAGAAAACGGCTTTCGTGACACCCGATGGTCTGTACGAATTTAAGGTGCTCCCGTTTGGACTTTGCTCCGCTCCGGCCACATTTCAACGCATGATGGACACTGTTTTAGCTGGTTTGAAGTGGCAGACGTGCCTTGTGTACCTGGACGACGTGGTCATCTTTTCGTCTAGCTTCGAACAACACTTGCAGCGATTGCGCATTGTCCTTCAAGCTCTTCAGTCTGCACAGCTAACGATCAAGCCAGAGAAATGCCATATCGTCTTCGAGGAGCTCCGTTTCTTAGGACATGTTGTCAGCGCACAAGGTGTTCTTCCAGACACCGACAAGACTTCCGCCGTCTCCAGTTTCCCACGCCCAACCGACAAGAAGGCCCTCCGACGTTTTTTGGGCCTCTGCTCGTATTACCACCGCTTTGTTAAAGATTTTTCTCGCCTAGCTGAGCCATTGACTGCCTTGACTCGAGATGACACACCCTTCGTATGGGGAAGTGCCCAAGACGCAGCCTTCGAGGAATTCCGCTGCCGCCTTCAAAGTCCACCAATACTAGCTCATTTTGACGAGAACGCAGAGACTGATGTCCACACTGACGCCAGCAATGTCGGCCTCGGAGCGATCCCCGTACAGTGGCAGGACGGCGCAGAGCGAGTAATCGCCTACGCGAGCCGCACACTTTCTCGATCGGAACATAACTATTCGACGACCGAAAAAGAGTGCCTTGCCGTCATCTGGGCTCTGAGTAAGTTTCGACCTTACATTTACGGCCGACCGTTTTGTGTTGTCAGCGATCATCACTCGCTATGCTGGCTGGCCAGCATTCAAGACCCTTCTGGCCGGCTGGCCAGATGGAGCCTCCGTTTACAGGAGTACTACGTTACGGTCGTCTATAAATCGGGTCAGCAGCACCAGGACGCGGACTGTTTATCACGTGCGCCCGTGGAACCGGCTACGCAAGACATCCCCGAAGATTGCCTTGTTCTTTGTGCCATTAGCATCTCCCGCATGACGCAGCTTCAACGAGCAGATTCTGAGTTTGAATTCTCATGTACCTCGAGTGTTTCGTCGTGGACTACAGACCTTCATTCTGCGGCGTGGAGTCCTCTACAAGCGCAACTTTGACAGCAACAAAGAGACGTTTCTGCTTGTTGTGCCATCCCAGTTACGCTCCGAAATCTTAAGCGCTTGTCATGATGAACCATCCGGCGGCCACTTGGGGGTTAGTCGCACACTGCCAAAGATTCGGCTTAAGTTTTACTGGCCCAATTTACTCCCATTCGTGCGTAGATACGTAACAACGTGCCGGGATTGCCAACGGCGCAAATCTCCTCCTCTGAAGCCAGCCGGCTTTCTACTGCCCATAGCACCACCAAAGACCCCTTTTCAGCAAATTGGCATAGACCTCCTCGGCCCTTTTCCGAAGTCGACCAGAGGAAACCGGTGGATTGCTGTCGCGACAGATTATTTGACCCGATACGCTGAGACCACGTCACTTGCAAACGGTACTGCTGCTGAAGTCGCCGACTTCTTCGTCCACAACATCGTCCTGCGTCATGTCGCTCCTGCAGCTATCATTACTGACCATGGAGCTGCATTTACGGCCCGCTTCACTCAGGCTGTACTCAAGCTCACGCACACCAGCCATAGACGTACAACAGCCTATCACCCGCAGACAAATGGCTTGGTAGAACGCCTCAACAGGACCTTGACCGACATGCTTTCCATGTATATTGATATCGAGCACAAGAAATGGGACGAAATTCTCCCATACGCAACATTCGCGTATAATACCGCGCAGCAAGAGACGACGCAGTCCACTCCGTTCGAATTAGTCATGAGTCGACAGGTTACCACCACCCTCGATGCTATGCTACCCGTGGACCCCCCTGACAGTGAGCGTGAACTTGTTGTCGACGTCGCCACCTATGTTCAGCGCGCGGAAGAAGCACGGCAACTGGCCAGACACGGCATTCACTGTCAGCAGCAGATCGATGCTGACCGCTACAACCTTGGACGCCGCTACGTTACCTACCACCCAGGCGACTATGTGTGGGTTTGGACGCCCGTTCATCGTCGCGGGCTGTCCGAAAAGTTACTGCGCCGCTACTTCGGCCTTTACCTTGTCCGCCGCCTCAGCGACGTAGCGTACGAAGTTGCGCCAGCCTCGCCAGCTCGTTCATCGCACAACGGCAAGCGCAGCGACGTTGTGCATGTGGTGCGAATGAAGCCGTACTACGAGCGACCCCCCGAGTGACTTTCCGGCTGCATGTAGTCATATTCCGTGACGTCAGACACGTGGTGTACCTCTTGAACACTTTTTCTCCCCGCTATTCGGTCTGAAGGTAACACCGCATCGGGGCGATGCTCCTGAAGAAGGGGCAGTGACACGAGGATTGGAAGTAGAAGAAGAAAGAGATCGCAGCCTCTAGAAGTGGACGACGCTGAAGTGTAGGTCCGTTTCTCTGGTGCCCTCGTTCAGCCGCTGCAGTTCCTTTTCAGTGTAACAACTGTTAAAACATTATATCGAGCAGCATGTGGTCTCTGGTCACTGGTCGTAGCCGAACCGCTGACCAACCGCTGTTGGTCAGTATTTTTGCCGTTTAAAGCCTGTAGCTATATTATTTATGACCATTTTCATTTTTATTTATAGGCTGCGTGCGCAATTTAATAAGAAATATTAACTTCCGTCTGCACGACTTTTAGATACTCTGTGTGCAGCTATAAGTTTGCCGAAATCTGTAGATTCTCTTTTTAGTTATAGTATATACGTATATACTGTACCTGTATACAGGCAGAGCCCTATGGCTTTGGGTAAGAGCCGATTTCTCCAAAAAATGTCTTTTTTAGAGAACACACAAGGGTAAAGCAATCAGCTGCTCGTTAAGATATACGTATAACTATAAGAAATGGCATAAAGAATGTACGCTTAATTGCTTACTCCAGAGTAGTGTTCGTTCAACTGGCTTTTAACGTTGCATGATCATCACGTGGAATTATTTCGTGATGCGTTCAAACGTTTGCTTTTAAAAGCGAGAGGTCAAAACACAGATAGTGACCAAAAATTTATCCGACAACAGGTACTAACGTTTTCAATGCTTATGTCGCTCCGCTCCAGGGCTCTTTCTCCGTTATGTCAACTGAATATTCTTGCACTGTACAAGACAGGCATGTCTCGGATGCATGCCAAGTGCTGCGTACGAGTTTGGCGGTTTATGCGACGAAATAATACTCTAGTTACACGGCTGGCTTAACTGCGGTTATGCTTAACCGAGGTTACCGAGCTTAACCACTGTTAACGCGATCCGCGGTTTACTGCTTTTACACAGCGGCTAGAGGCGGCTGTTATTAGTCACTAGCGCCCTCTAGGGTAAAACAATAAAAATGACGCGGCGATCGGCAAAATAGTCGCAGTTCACAAATGAGAGCAGCATTTTCGCCACGTTGCTTTTTAAACATGATTTCTTAGAACAAAATACACTTTACGGCGTGCAGAAGACTCGTGTGAGATATTTTTCAGCCTACGCCTGCTTCGGTAGAAGGGCGGCAGGCTAAAACAGTTTGTAAACATTGGTGCCACTCTCGTTCTTTCTCGAAATCTCTCGTGGAATGCGCTCATTCATCCACAGCGTTGCCTGTACTCCCGACTGCTGCGGTGTTTTGTGTAGCATCGGCCGTGCACATACTGCTGCATGAGCAGTAATGGCTTTGACCATGCCAGTCGTCAATGAAAGCGGCGAAGATGAGGCATTCTGGACCTTCTTCATGTCCATGCAAGCAAGGCTTCAACAGCGGCGAATCCGGGAGCGCCAAGTTTTCGCTGAAGTGGAAAGACTTAATATGGAGGGAAGACGTGCAGAAAGGCGCCGTAAACAGCTCATGGTGATCACTGCGCGAATCGCTTTGCGTGACAGGTGCCTATGGGCTTATCCACGAGGTTCGTCATGGTGGGAAACAACCCAGCCTCACCTCTCGGAGGACGACTTTCGAGGACACTTCAGAATGAACAGACACACATTCAATTATGTGGTGAGCGTTTGTGACTGCATGAGGCATGTCGACACAAACATGCGCGATGCGATCCCTTTGGAGAAAAGGGTAGCCATCGGGATCTACAGGTTGGCGTCTTCTGCCGAGGACAGAACTGTGGCCAACGTATTCGGAGTTAGCCGTGCTTCGGTTAACATCATCTTTCGTGAGCTTTGCGCCGTTATAGTTCGTGTCCTCGAGTCGCGATTTGTGCGCTACCCACGACGGCACGAGTTGGAGGAGCACGTTAGGCAATTTGTAGCAGTGACCGGATTTCCCCAAGGTGTGGGAGCCTTAGATGGTTGCCACATTGAGGTGAGCCCACCCAAAAAACAAGCTGCGGATTACTATAATTACAAGGGTTGGTACTCTGTGATCCTTCTTGAAGTGGTGGACTATTCATATAAGTTTATTTATACAAAAGTTGGAACACCCGGAAAGAACCATGACTCTGATGTGTTCCTCAAGTTACGTCTCCCAAAGGTGCTGTCCAGTGACCTGTTCCAGCTGGGAAAAAGAACATTCAATGGAGTGTCAGTTTGCCCTGTAATAATAGCAGATCAGGCTTTCCCACTGCAAACCTATGTGATGAAGCCATTTCCGCAGCCAGGGCCAGCAGGTTCTCCGTCACAAGTTTTCAACTACCACCTGTCCAGTGCGAGACGGGTTGTTGAAAACGCATTTGGCCGTCTGAAGGCACGTTTCAGGATTTTATTGAAAGGCACGGAGAACAAACTTGTCAATGTGAGACTTATCATTCATGCGTGCTGCATAACATGTGTGAACAGCTCGGGGATCGGTGTGATTCAAGCTGGATTGAATGCATGCACTCTGCTGAGGTCAACAGGCCTCAGCCAGCATGCACAACTAGCCGGTATACACCAGGTGGTGCAGAGGTTCGAAATGTTTTAGCAAATTTCCTTGCTGGCAACTGAACAATACACCACCTGGATCGTGTCCATGAAGTCGCTTCAGTGGGCTGTGAGCCGAAGACTGTGCCCTGTTTTTCATTGTGTATTTTATTTTGTACTGAAGTTCCTAACGAGTTTGCTACATAAGTTGTTTTGAATTGCTAATATGATTGTGAGTACAGCTTTGTTGTGAAACCCTGTTCTTCTTTCACGCTTTATATTCGCCATTTAATCTGATTACTGCACTGTGATGTTCAAAGCAGAACATTATATCTCGTCCTGCCTTGTTGAAACACATGAAACTCATAAATATAGGTTCAGCTATTCCGTGCTTAATTTTAGTGTCTTTGCTGATGTATTGAGGACAGAGGTTATCACATCAGGCCGTCTCTTTGTTGCATTGTTTTGTTGACAATGTGTAATGTTTCGTTTATGACGGTTCAACGTCCCAAAGCGACTCAGGCTATGATAGACACTGTAGTGAAGGGCTACGGAAATTTTTATCACCTGGGGTTCTGTAATGTGCACTGGCATCGCACAGTGTACGGGCCTCTAGAATTTCGCCTCCATCGAAATTCGACCACCGCAGCCGAGATTGAGCCCGTGTTTTTCGGTTCAGCATCCGAGCGTCGTAACTATAATGAGCCACTGTGGCAGCAGAATGTGTAATGTGCCAGCCAAAATTTTGCTTTCAGTTATATGCAACCTAACTTTGCTGCAACATGAAATGGCATTTCCTTTATTTATATTTTTCGCACAAAAACTTGGCTAAGCACCAATATTGTGGTCGCGAGCCTCTCATGTGGTAGTGAATTGCAATGTCCTGTAGTGTAATTACAATTTCACTATAGTTAATCTCCTGCTCCTTTTTTTTTCTGGCGAAAATATTGCTGCATCATTTGAAGCGCAGTCTTGTGTACGTTTTAGTTCTTTTTGCAGCTTCAGTCCTTTCTTTTGAAGCTTAGATGATGCTGTGATATAAATGCTGTTTTTTATTGCTCTCAATTTACATTCCATGCAATTACTGCGCTGCAATGTTAAAAGCAAAATATCGCATCTGGTCATAATATGTCAAAACACATTGTATGAAATGCACTACTGTAGGTGTTGACGAAGAAGAAGGAGCGCCGACCAAAGAAAACAAAAAAAACATAAACAGACGTTTCGTCTGTTTATGTTTTTTTTTGTTTTCTTTGGTCGGCGCTCCTTCTTCTTCGTCAACATGTTTGTCCCCGACCAGACGAGTTTTCGTCGAACTCTCGACTTCAACTACTGTAGGTGCAACCATTACATGCTTCGTTTTAATGTTTTTAAATATACTCACAAAAGAGTAGCTCATTCAGTTATCTATTGGAATTATCTTTTGCTGATTTAACCCAAAATAAAGTTTTCATTGCATTGCATACACCAAGGTTCATTGTGCTGACTAGGTTACAGGCATATGCAGTGGATTTTCTATCTTTACTTATATTTATAACACCTTAACTAGGGTGTACAGAAATACTGAGATTGAGTAAGTTGCTGTGGTTATAAATATACAAACACTAGAAAACACAGCAGAGAAAGAAAGACTCCCTCAAGTGGATATACAAATGAACCATATAATAATTTTTTAAAGTTCAAGAAACCGACACAGTCTTGTTCGCTGGTAAACATACTGCACACAGCACTGACGGAATACACTATCAAATGCTGTCCCACTCCTTTGAACCTGCGGTAGAGGCACTTTTAAATTTTTTATAAGGTTTAGGTGTCGGGTATACTACCCGAAGCCTGGAAGAAGGCCATCATAGTTCCATTTTTAAAACCTGAAAATCCAGCAACCTTTCCCAGTAGTTATAGGCCCATAGCCCTCACCAGCTGCCTTGCGAAACCCTTTGAAAGTATCATGAACATTAGACTAACCTTCGTGCTAGAACCCCGTGAGCTTCTCCATGTCCATCAGTGCGGTTTCAAAAATGCATGCTCCACAACAGACCACCCGGTTCATCTCGAAAATACTGTCTGTGAAACTTTCGTACACAAAACGCTGTCTTGCTGTTTTTTTTTTAAATTTCGAGAAAGCGTATGATACAACCTCGAGATGTTATGCCATTTCGGTGGCTATATCAAAAATAGTCAAAAAGAACATTCCAAACAGCATTATCAACATGGACTCGCTGAGTGTAATCATAGCTCTGGACGCCAGAAATGTGAGAGAACCTTTAATAGGAGATATACTACATAACATAAAAACTGATTAAACAAAGACATGTAATTAAGCGCTGTTGGATTACAGGCGATCTTGGAATTAGAGTAAACGAGAGAGCTAAAGTGGTGCGCTGCTCAAACTCGCCATAAGGAAGTCGGGACTGTAAACATACCCTGTACAGAATGCATAAAGTTAGCAAAAAATAAACCTAAAGAAAAATGGCAGTCTACATGGACTAGTGAAGAAAATAAGCTACATTTAGCAAAACCTACTCTGGGAGAATGGAGAACATACAGGCATCAGGAGCAATTTATAGAGGTAAATTTATGCCACCTGCACATCGGACACACACACCTAACACAACTTTCCAATGACAAAACAAGACAAACCTTTATGTGAGAAATGTGGAGATGAGCTCACAGTGAATCACATCTTATTCTCGTGCACAGAGCTCTAACGGCTAAGGAAAAAATATTTTACAGTGTTTTACAATGAATGCATTCCCTTCAACCCCAATTTACTTTTAGGCAATAAACCACCTGTAGGTAATTCATCTGTTTTTGGTTTTCTGAAAGGAGCGGCGATTTTAAGTTTTAAGCAAAATATAATATCACAGAACTACTGCATCTAAAAATTCTTACCTTGTTCCTTGACGCATTCTGTGATGCACCTGATCTATTTTCTCAGGCCTGAGAAGAAGGCTGAGGTCTATGTTTTGAATTGTTGGGCTCCTCGGAGTCCTTGTCCGGACAAGGACTGTCACTGAGGACACCCAATTTTTGAGATTATACCATGTGTTTGGCACATGATAGCCTGTGTTGCTTATGCGCCATAAAACCAAATACAATACTAGAATTGTGATTAGCTGTTTATTTGTTTTGCTTTTCAAAATACCGCCGCATCATTTGAATCATAGAGGCTTGCATATCGTTAGATTCTTTTTGCAGTTTTAGCCCTTTCTTTTGAAGCTTGTATGACTTCTTGGCAAGCTTGGCAGCGGTGGCAGCTTCCTCCTTCGGCAGCTCCAGCAGCTGCTCTATTGCGGAGTTGCCAGCCCGTTTCTCTCCGCTGTTGGGGGTAGATATGACATCTGCAGCGGCAACGTTGTCCTCAGCTCTGGAGCATCGGTTAACTGCGGCGATGCTGGTACTTGTGTGAGCTGGCATGCTGTAGAGCCTGTCTTCCTGCTGCTCAATGACATCATTCGGGCTGGCACCAATTTCGCCTGCATCCTCCCAAGTAGCCAACACCTCAGACCCTTCAACCAGAGCTGCCACCTCTGGCACCTGTAAAGCATCGAACGAAACCTTGTTTACATTGCAATAATCCAAATTTGTAACCAACGCAAGAGGGACATGTCCATGACGATAACACATCTCATGCATAGGCAGACAATGGCTTCTTACATTGGATGACCGAAGCCGTACCAGAACTTGTCACAGCTGCTTGTCAGTAGCTATCGTTAAGCTAATAGGTAGGTTTTGTAAATGGTCTTCTAATAATATATTTAAAATGCGGGGTGGTAAATGCTTAGCATTTTTCAAGAAAATGTCATCATAGACAATTTCTACAGAGGACCCACTGTTTTTTGTTGGAAGGATGTTATATAAAAGAACATTTAAAGGATCAAGGAAATTTTGTACCAGAACTACCTGCGGGGTATGAAATCTAGGCCAGTGGACTCCAAAAAAGGAAGTCGGCTGGCAACAAAAAAGAGACAAGGAGCGGTGTAAACCTGATTCCTATATCCTTAGGCACGTCTGAACAGTTAGGAGTGGAAATCTAGATAATGAAAGAGGAATACGGGGTTCAAGATAAAGCACGATATTGGCCACAAATTTGTGGAGGCGAAGGTACAACCGAAGTATTTCCCGCTCCAAATGAAGGAGCGGGCGAATTTTGTAAGTAGCTGTACCAGAAAACAGCACAGATCCAAATTCTAAAATTGGTCGGACATACAAAACATAAATCAGCAAAAGTGCATCAGTTGAAGTCAGCGTTCGTCCTGCGTCTATCTTCTTTCTTCCGGGTCCTATGTATTTCGGCTGAAAAATATATCCATTTTACGTACCAAGACTAACTAGCTCGTCTTACCACTTTAACAAGTCATGTACTGATATTTAAGCGCAGTGTTGGTGAGGAAAATCCTACGAGTGAAGTGGTGCAGTACACAATTTATGGTTGTCACAAATTTTCTTTTTAGTCCACACTCCTTCATAGCTTTAATTATCCCAACATAGCCAACGCATCTTATAAAAATCATTTTATGAATATTTTCTATTTACACGTATTTATGTCATTGAATTTAGTTTCAGACGTGAACACTTTGGAACTTAAAAAATACATACTACCTCAATACTTTCTTCAACCAAGGTATCGTCATTAAAAATTTGTGGAGCATTCGGTAGTACTCCCATCCAATTCCTGGTGAGCCGGTGGTTGTGCCATCACGCCTCAGTTTCCTAAACAAAGAGAGCACTATTTACATTTCCAAGCAATCTATTAAGCATTGCGTAAAATGTCTGACAGTGATGATGTAAAATTATGCTTCATAATTACAGGACATAATAGTTTGTTGCAGCAACTCAGAATAATGCTATGAAACTAACGAAAACAACAAACTGAAAATGTATTTACACTGCACTGTTATGTATATACTGAACGATGCATAATTAAATCGTAATGAAACTTCTTTAGAAAGGTGGTTTACCGAAAACAAAGCGGTCAGACAATGCACAGAGGACGCGTGCTAATTAACCCACCGCGAGTCTATCAACAGCGTCGCAAAAAAAAATTCTGCAGTTCTCATTCAATAAAAGCAATTAGTGCATACAGGAAACCTCGTAATTCGTCACCACCGATAGCAGTGGTGCGAGTACCATTTCATGCCAGCCGAAAGCAAAACTAGACGTGTTTTTAGATGTAAATAACTTTTGTAGGAACAACTAGTGAACTGCTCGGTAATGGGTCCGCAGCGCCGTGTGTACACTACTAGCCCTACATGCCTTCCGAGTAGTCGCGTCATTCACACTGAGCGCAGCCGTCCCGACGCGGCTGTGTAACAGCGAACCGCATAATATTATACACGGGCGACAGAATATAGCATTTGTACTTACCGGTACTTTTTGTTCAGGTTGTCAATTTTCATCCGAACTTGTTTTGTGCTGTAGGGTCCCTCGTCGGCAGGTAGTCCCGCGTTCAATTGGGCTGTGATGGCGGCATAAATTTTGGCGTTCCTCACGTTCCCACGAAGATGGGGCAGATGGTTCTCCCAGATTTGTATCAGGCTCTCCGTTGTTGGCGGAGGCCAATTCGTGCGTCTCGCATCGGAGGCCGGCCTGCATGCTGTCTCTGCAGGCGCCGCCATCTTCTCGGTTAATGACGATAACCGAGGTTGCCAATCTCGGTTAGCGATAACCACGGTTAGCTGCGAAACCGCAGTTTCCTTCACCGTGTAACAGCGGCTAACCATGGTTCCGCTTAACCGTGGTTTCCTTAACCGCGGTTAACCCTGCCCGTGTAACAGGGCTATAAATTTCATATCTGAGAAAAAAGGATGTCATTTGGAAAGCATTTGTTTCTGCACAATCTGCCATTTCCAGGGTGTTTCTGAAATACTGAGCAAAAAGAGGACGTTTAGTGTCCAGCACCAAAAAGAGCGCACACACTAAATTGCCTCTTGGTGCAAAAAGAGGCCAAGAAAAACACCCTAATTTTGGATATTTCCTAAATAACGCAATTTTTATTCGAATTTCAAAAAAAAATTTTTTTGAGTTTACTCCCCGAATTCTTTGCCCATGCCTTAAAGAATTGCAAGATTAAGTAGATAAGAGCTTTGCTTTATCCTACTGCGTGTTTTTGGATTCATGAGTAAGCTTGGTGCGATGCATGAGTCACATAGCCCGAAAAATTTTTGAACTGAAAAGCTTCACTACTCCCTTTTCGAGCCGTCAGCGGGGCCGCAACTTTCACCCGGAATGTAGGTAGAGGTCAAAATTAATCATGACTGGTGGTAGTGAGGTTCAAAACATGATGGATGGATGGATGGATGGATGGATGGATGGATGGATGGATGGATGGATGGATGGATGGATGGATGGATGGATGGATGGATGGATGGATGGATGGATGGATGGATGGATGGATGGATGGATGGATGGGTGGGTGGGTGGGCGGGTGGGTGGGTGGGTGGGTGGGTTGGAGGATGGATGGATGGATGGATGGTTAAGGCTTAGCCCTTTAAATCGGGCGGTGGCTCAAGCCACCTAGCCATGAAATGAAATTTTACTCTTGTCTTGATTTTAGCCACCAATCAGATAACCTCCGCTTGGTTACTTCTACCCGCTTAAAATCTACTTTCCCTTCATTGTCGTTAAAGCCCAATTCCTTGGATAAATCAGTCCCGCTGCTTTCCACTGTAGGGTGAAGCTCTTTACAGAAAAGTACCAAGTGTTCAGCCGTTTCCTCCTCCTCTCCGCACGCAACGCACAACGTGTCTATCTCGCTGTACCTGACTCTATATGTCTTAGACCGCAAAACTCCCGTACTGGCCTCAAACAACAATTATCATAGATATTTTCTTTGGCAATTTCCTGCTTAAAGATCCTGTATGTCCCCAGTGCCGATTTCGTCAGCATCCCTGTTTTCCAGAAAGTTCTGTCTGTTTCTTTACCTTTTTTCTTAACCGATAATTGCTGTTTTGGCCCCATACAGCTGTCCAGATATTTTCTTATCAATTTTCTAGTTCGCTTTCTTCATTTCGTGTCAACGTTCTTTATGTACAGGTATCTGAAAAATTGCCTAGCCCTTTCTTTTCCCCATTTTTGTCAATCGCTCCTCAAATGCTATCTTACTGCTAGCTTCTCTGCCCTCGAATTACTCTCATCGCATATCACCCTGCATTCCCCGATTTGGTGCATTACTATGTGCTCCCAAAGCTAGCCTCTCTACGCCGCATTGTTTGATTTCTAACCTTGCTTGAACAGCTGGTTCATGCACAGGACAGCATTACCGAAAGTCAGGGTAGGAACCATCACCCCTTTCGAGATTCCTCTTACCACTTCATAACTATTGTAATTCCACAGTGCACTAGTTTTCATGACAGCTGCAATCCTACTAGCTTTATTAATTACATATTTTTGATAGTCTGTCAGACACTCAGCACAGGTATTTATCCACACCCCAAGATACTTGTACTCATCCACTACTTCAAGCGTGAACTCATGTGTTCTATGCTCGCTGCCCTCATCATTAAATATCATGACTGCAGATTTTTCTTTACTAGACTTGAAACCTAATCTGTCTCCCTCTGTACTACATATGTCTATCAACTTCTGCAAATCTCCCTTGTTGTCAGCCATTAGCACTATATTATCCGCGTATATTAGCCCCTGTAATAATTCTAATTCATTCCCCTTGCTTCAAAAAAAGAAAGGTTGAAGCCTGGTCCGCTCCTCTCTACCTTGGTCTCTAACCCTTGCAGGTACAACATGAACAACAAGGAGACAGAGGACATCCTTGCCTAAGCCCCCGCTGTATCTCTATAGTCGCTAAAACATTATTTTCCCATTTTATAAGCACTCTGTTTCTTTTATATATGTCTTTTAAAAGATTATTTACTCAATCTTCCACATCCAATGTGCCCAGTGTGTCCCACAAATACTCTTCATTAACGTTGTCGTAGGCTCCCTTAATATCCAAAAATGCTTGCGATAGGAGCCTGTGTTCTTTTTCAGCTATCTCTACACACTGCGTCAATGAAACAGATTGTCCTCCAATCTCCTTTGTTTCCGGAACCCATTTTGTAGCTCCCCTAGTACCCCCTCGTTCTCCACCTAAGCCTGCAGTCTCTCCTTTATAATCTGCATCACCACCCTGTAAACCACAGATGTCACTGTTATGGGACGGTAGTTACCTACGTCTGCTTTGTCCCCCTTTCCCTTTATATCATGTCCATTCTACTTAATCGCCATTCATCGGGGACTTTGTAATCCACTATCATTTTATTCACTGCCTGTATAAATGATTGCTTGGATTTTGGTCCTAGCTTCCTTATTAACATAATCGGAATACTATACGGTCCTGTTGACGTGCCACTAGGAACCTTCTTCTCTGCCCTTTCCCTTTCTCTTTGCTCAAGTGAAGCGATTGCAATAACCGGTCTATCCGCTTTCGATAAATTCTGTGCAACATTTCTTTAAATTTTTCTGTCATCCTTTTTCTTATGTGTTTCATTGCTTCATCCCCTTCTAGTCGAATACCCTCATCTGTAACAATAAACATTTGCTCTAGCCTAGTCTTATTACTGATTGTTTACAGAATTTTTGAGCTGCTATTCTATCTTTTTATTTGCTTTTGAAATCCATTGAACACACTTTCTTCTAATTTTTTTGATTAAACAAATAGGACGCTTCCCTTCTACACTTTCTGAAGATGTGCCATTTTCTGTCTAGTTCAATTTCTGGTTCTCCTCTGTTCATCTCGCTTCAGTCCTACGGTGGTTTCTCTTCTTAAAGTCAACTTGATACATTTGTGGTCACTACCTAGACTTCTGGAGCCATGTTCATCTATGCTCATTACCCCTAATCTGTTATACATCCTCTGTGACATTAGTGCATAATCTATCGTGAAGTGCAGACTTCCTGCCTCCCATGTTATGTGCCCCTCACACATCCCAATACTGTTGGATACAACTAAATCATGCCTCTCACACATATCCTGCAGCATGCTTTCTGCCGAATCTGTGTACCCATCCAGGTCTTCTACTTGTGCGCTCATGTCGCCTAATATAATTATCTCGCCCGGTCTCTCTAGCTCATCAGTGTTGCTTGCAATACATTCTAACATTTTCCTGTTTTTCTCGTTGGCATTAGCTCCTGTCCACCAGTATACAAAACCAAGGATTCTTTGCACCCCTGCCATGTTTCCTTTTAGCCATAAATGTTCCTTGCGTCCCAGTTTACCCCTTTGAAAATTCATAATTTTATGAATGAACGCCCCATCTAACCCCTTCTCTGCTGCCCTCTGTTCTATTGCAATATTCCCATGCGTAGTCTGGGTTACAGGGTGGTTGCTCTATATCTCTAAGATGCGTTTCATCTAAACCATATACCGTTAATTCCTCCTGCCTTAACTGTTCTTCTATTTCCTGTCATTTTAGTCTATTCCTGCCACCTTGTAAATTAATAAAACCTATATCTGAATTAACTTGACCCTAGCGCTTATGTCTGTCTTCTCCTGTGGTTCTATCGTCGCTTTGACCTTGGTTCTTTCTTCTTTACACTAGTTCTCTCAGAGCTCTGGGTCTCCGCAAATAAGCTGTTGCCTGGCGACCTATCCTACTACCCACCCTCTTGCAAGCGGCTCCACCGTAGTGAATGCCATCCTGTGCAAAAGGGTGGGGCCTGACCTCGTACAATTCCCTGTTAACTTCCATTCCCCCGTATCCTAGTCGTCGACTGATTAACCTAATTACACGGTTAGCCTCAACGACCCTCCTATCTGTTTCGTTAGCCTGCCTATGGACCTCTGGGATTGTGCATATAGTCACACGCACACACTCAGAGGCCTCTCTTAGCCTACGCATCCCCATTTCTAGCTGCTTCTCGAGATTCTGGCTCGTTCTCTTCAGCACATCGTTGAGACGAGCATGGATAACGACAAGGTGTTCGCCATCCATGTTGTCCCGTACCACCTACTGGGCTTCGGCCATTGCATCTACCATGCACTTCTCTCACTGGGCCCCCACCCACACTCGCCTGTCCGCCTTCACTGTCCTCAAAACACCTCCCTCAACCCTCGCTACGTTCGAGTCACCGACTACCAGAATCCTTCTGCGCTCTAACCGTTAGCTTCCTGACTGCGACTATTGCCCTCCGGATCGCGCTAGCTCTCTCTCCCGCCGCCGTACGCTACTGTCGCGAGTCTCCGTGCCCGTTTTTACCTCTCTGTCTTCGCCACTCAAGGCCTGCTGCACTACAGCACTGTAGGATCGACGAGCCTCGTCCCCTATCTAAAATTGATCATGACTGGTGGTAGTGAGGTTCGACACACGACGTCAGTACAGCAGCGACACCAGTGGCTGTTACATCAACTATCTCGACCTCGACCTTCGACCTTTGACTTGTGACATCGACCTCTGACCACTGACCTTTGACATTGACCTTTGGTCAAGACGGAAAGCGTCTGCCGGCCTCGCATGCGCAGGTCATGATAACGGGTTGTCCATAAAACGCCGAAGCACTTTGATGCTTTCCGCGGAACGCTATGTGTTATCGGTGCGACGCCTGCCGTGGAGAGATGGAAACCGCCAGTCGCTCGACCACAAACGCAGCCAGGGAGGTGCACCTTTTAGCTTTGGACCAGTGTTAATCAGAGCTAAACCACCAGCAAATTTTTTGCTTCTCTTGCCACACCTGTTGCTTTGCAGCCGATGAGCCACAACGCCGCCTACGCCAGTCCTGTGACTGCTAATACAGGGAAAAAGTTCATGCACTACTATGCATCAGTGCAGGGGACATGCACAGGGCTTGTGAACAAAGCAGTGAAGTTACCGTCAAGGCTTTGTTAAAACAATTTGTTGCTTATACCATTACTGGGATATTTATGTAAAAAAATCGCTGGCTTCGAGGATGCGCTGGAACACCAATATTGCGACTGGGAAAGATACGTCCGTCGAAGGTGCTCTTGTTTCATGTTTTTAGGCGAGACCGCGTAAAAGATTCCTGGAGCGGGCACTGCGTGCACCCTGAAACACGACTGACTTATTTGCGAGTGCTCCTGTTGAACCTAAAAGTTGTACATAATTGAGTTTTCCCGGTATGTCTACACAAATATGTTTTGCTGACTTCTTTCTTCGACTAGCTCCAGCTGTGCGGTTGTGTAGAACCGATTAGTTGCTCTGCGACCAACTTTATGTCCTTGTTTGAATGAGTAGGTATAAGCAACGAAAGTAATTGGGATCTTGACAAATTACGCAGGTTGTGTCTGCGGTTGTGTTTTTTGCATCCGGCAGAACTAATCGGCGCAGAATCAGAGACGGGAAGGAACCCTTCACGAGCTTTGCGGTTATTTTTTTTTCCTCTTCGAAGTAGCTAAGGCGTGGCCATAAAAGTCGCAGTGACCGGGGAAGTTGGTCGTATAACAAGTGAGTGTTATTTAACTTCGGGTCAGTTCGATTTAAGTGGCGCCTCAGCAAAGAAGTGCTCGTCTTCTAAAGTTGATTACATTTCCTAGTATTCTTGGAGTTAGAGCATGTCTGGACGATGATGCGCTAAGGGTAGAAATATTTCTAGGCGTGCGCCACTCCCAGTGTGTTCCCGATTGCACTTGGATTGCATTGTGGACTGCGGCGTTTGATCAAATGAATTTTTTCATGGCATAGAATTTAGCAGAGAACGTTTGTGGAAGGGCCATTGATCAGACTTTGAAGGATAGCAAAATGTGTGGTGGCTATATAGATGCCGATGCCCGAGCAACCGGCCAGCTTGTGTAGTGTAAACACAACGACGTGCGCAACTCACATTTCATTAAGTTGCACGCCTCTTGTTCTAGTGGAGTCCCTCATCCTTATTACGTAGCCGCTACCATCTGCTGTTGACAGGCCTGCCCTTCATTTGGAACCTGAATTAAGGTTGCCTCGAAGAAGGCAGGGTTCACTAGGCTCCTTTATGGAGACGATTGACTGGCGATCACACTTTCTCCAAAATCGTTTCGGTGATGGGCAGAAAGCGCGTTTGTGATATCCGAATGCTAGTAAGACTCGAGACAGTTCCACAATGCGTTGATTTTCGCACACGAATAGAAATTCAGCAAGACGAATAGACAAGAAGACGAACGGACACGTACCTTATTTGAGGCGTTCTGTTGCCTTGTTCAAAAATTTCTAGCAGCGAATGGTGAGATTTGCTGCATGCATGAAATAAATTTATCTGTGCTGTTCTGGCTTGGTTTTCAAGAAGAAAAGAATTTAGCACGCAATATGACAATAATGCGCGTGCTTTAGGCGAACATAGAGCTACCGTGTTTCTTCTAGTACATTTCTGGATACTGGGTGCGGCATGGGCGCCCTACATTCATTGATGTACCGTGTAAAGGCGCCCAAACCTTTAACTGGCGTGCGCGAGCGGCGAATTTTCTGTGCGTCAGCGCCGTATGACAGGGGCGAGGCTGCAAACAGTCTGAGGCTAAGCGCATGCGGACAAAGCGCGCTCAGCTGGGCCCATCGCCTGCTAGGCTGTTCCCTCTTATGGACGTCACCCCCCCCCCCTTATACGTCTTGAGACGATTACGCAGCGTGAGTAGGCGAGTGGTTTTGCTCGCGTTTCAAATTTCGAAAATCAGCGTTGTTGCAACCAAGCAAAAAAATAAATAAACGATAAATCACGCTCGAACGATCTATCACGCGAGAAACCAAAGAACATTGCTCGTTCGTTTGTTACCTCCTGACGTAAACGCTTTTTTCATGTCTAGAAAAAAAAAGGCAGTTTTCAACACACTGCGTTCTATATGCTTACGAGCGGAGGTGAAGCCGTAGAGAAAGAAGTTGTGAAGCTTTAAGACGGCTGTGGGGAAACTTCATTGATGCTGCTCTGCACGACGCGTTCACGGCAGTTTGCGACAGTTATCAAAATGCTTCCCGTATACGTCAAAGGGAAAGACAAACAAAACGGGATGTAATCGCAAAGGGAAGCTGCTAAAAACTCGGCCTATCTCGCGCAATATTTGTGAGGATCGTAAGAAATATTCTGTCTTAGTCTTTAAAATATTGCAGCACATTGCATGCATCTCAGTGAAAGAACGAAAATTGAGGTCGTAAACCATTTTACTCCGCACTTCATCCTTGCTGAAATGCTAAGAAACAAATGCAATGTTGTGACCAATAATGAGCGCACACAGGTCGTTCAGTAGCGGGTGAAGTCACCGCCATTCCCGACCACGGCAGACATGCGTCGTGGCAGGGAGTCGTAGAGCGCCGGCACAAGGTCGCTGTCGGCCTTCAGCTCTTCCCACTGTCTCCTGGTGGCCTCCCACAACTCATCCGGAGTAGCGGTATGGAGGCCCATTTTTGACATGTTGGCTTTTAAAATGCCCCAACATTTTCAGTAATGTTCATATCTGCGCCCTTGGGAGGCCAATCTAGCGTCTTCACTCCAAGGTTTTCGAGGTGTGCGGCCACTGTGTGCGCCGTGTGGATCGGTGAAAGATCATGCTATAGCAGGAAATTTCCATCTCTGTAGGGTCCATCCCGCTCGTGAGGAAGTAGCTGGTGGTCAATGATGCCAATATATATTGTGGAGCACAGCCGACCATCAATGCGGTGAAGAGGCCCGAGGCCATCCTTCGTGATGACCTCCCACACGTTCACAGATGTTCGGCCACTTGCCTGGACGTCGTGGATGTAACGGGGATCATACCTTAAAAAAAGCAGTATTTAATGCGAATTAATGACAGTGAGTAGCAATATAGTAATATCGTGGATAATAAAACAAGCCACAAGAGAAAGACAAAAGTGATTGATTTACCTTTTAACTATTGGCCGGTATACTTTTTGTTTCTGGTCCCACTGAGAGCAGAAGGTGCTCTCATCTGTAAACGCAACGTTTCGCCAATCGTCGACGGTCCATTGGAGATGTTTGTGAGCAAAGGTTAGCCTTTTTGCCCTGGCACTGTCGGAAAGTAGAGGCTTCTGCGCAGCTGTCCTGTTTCTGATTCCTGCTTCCCTTAGCCTTTGCCTGATTAATTCATCTGACACATTAAGGCCGAGAGCAGCCCTTATTTCCCCCGTTGTGATGAACGGGTTGTCACTAGCGGAGGCAAGAATCTGCAAGTCTTCTTCTTCGCTTGCTTTTCTGGTGAGGCAGCGAGGAGCATCTCCAATTCGTTCGTCGTCCCGGTAGGCACGTATTATTCTGCCCACAGAAGCTGGAGCCACTCCAGTTGCTTTAGCAATTTCCTTCTGCGATGAGCCGCCTATTGACATTCCTATAATTCGAACTCTCTTGGTTTGAGGTATACGGGGTGGCATTTTGGTAGCAGCTAGAAGCTCCCGCAAGCACGGCCTGTAGAGCAGCTTCACTGAAGTCTCACAGCTGTCTTACAGCTTCGCCGCCTCGCTGAAGCCTAAATAACGCAGTGTGTCGACAACCGCCATCTTTTTTCTAGACATGAAAAAGCGTTTCCGTCAGCAGGTAACAAACGAACGAGCCATGTTCTTTGTTTTCTCGTGTGATAGATCGTTTGAGCGTGATTTATCTTTTATTTAATTTTTTTGCTTGGTTGCAACGACGCTGTAATTCGAAATTTGAAATGCGAGCAAAACCATTCGCCAACTCACGCTGCCTAATCGTCTCAAGTGCGATAAGGGGGGTTGGGGTGACGTCCATAAGAGGGAACAGCCTAGCACACGATGGGCCCAGCTGAGCGCGCTTTGTCCGCAAGCGCTTAGCCTCAGACTGTTTCCAGCCTCGCCCCGTCATAGGGCGCTGGCGCACGGAAAAGGCGCTGCTCGCGCACGCCAATTAAAGATTTCGGCGCCTGTACGCGCTCAGCGCCTTATATCTGGATCAACTTAACGCCACAAGACCACGCAGAACAGGCTCGCGATCTTCATGGAAGGTTTCAAAAAGGTCGTGCCCGTATTAGCACTGGTGTGCCAGGCTTCACACAGTGCAATCTCGAAGGCGCTTTTTTCATATCGGGTATAAAAATTAGTCTTGTGATAGTCTGCTCTAGGGAATTCTCCAATTCGCTCCGGAGGTTTATTTAATGAGAATGGCGTCCTCAACCCGTAGTGGATGCCAGTAGTGGATCAATGTTTGCAAGGGGCGGGGTTCTTCGCACTGTTCTCTTATTGTGTAACTAATACCGCTCAGGGATCCAAACTGGCAGTAGCTACAGATTGCAGGTGAAGCGTGCTCCACAGAAATGGTGGCTTTGCAGCAACATGTTTTCGAAACTATTAGGAATTGGCCGAGCCAATATAAAGAAATGGTCACAATTGCCTTTCTAGAGATAATTTGTCTATAGAGTGCCTGTAGTAGCGAGTGGTCGCAAAAAGGTTTATTAGACGCAGATAAACAGTATAAGAAAAAGTAACTAAATTTACAAATGCATAGATCTAGAGAATGCCTATAGGCCTGCTTTCTGACCATCAGTAGACTTCTGTGTAAAGACGAAAGCCTAACAAAATCTGATTGTCATAAATGTTTCGGCTGTTTACGCTCTGATGCCAATAATAGACTTTCAGTAGACGTTGCTCTACAACATGTTTATTAAAAAAATTCTACTGAAAGTCAATGACCACAATAATATAAATTGGCTATTGATTAATCATTCGTCTTCTCTACAGAAAATTGAAGTATATTTTTGAGAAACTTTATAAAAAGTCTATAAACTGTATAAAGTCAATTTTGCAATCGGAGGGTTTTATGAGGGCGGAATTCTAAAGCTGCGTCAGCCAAACAGGCAGATGCGATGAAAAAAAATTGAGGGATTAGCACCCAACTATCTCTATTCCACAAGCATGAATAACAACTAAGCCTGGTCTCAAGTTTCACCCCTGTGGTGAAACCATTGTCGCACCCATTTCATACTATCAGATTTAAATTTGTGTTTTGATGGTGATTCAGATTTCCCGTGATAAAGATTCTAACTCTATGCGACTTGCCGGGTGAAGAGTCAAAGTGCACTAGTTCTGCGTTGACTATGCCCGAGGACTTTTCATTGCTTGCTCAAAAGAATTACTCAAGTTATAGCAGATCAGATAAGAGCAATAGCTCTTACGCTGCAATTGCAAAGCCCAGAGTCGGAACGCCGACTTCGTCATCAGCTTTAGGTAGAAGCCTGCCTAATAACGAGATAACACGTTTTAGAAATATGTGAGCCACCATTGTCGTATAACTTTTGACAAGCACGCAGTTTGATGATGGCGGCGCAGTTCTGGTAAACCAAAGTGAAGATCACTGGGGCAAGGAGAAGGAAAAAGAGAGAGCACACTTTGAGAGAGGCAATACGGAAGTCTTTTTCACCGAGAAAAAAGCACTAAGTTCTCAAGCTGAGGGGATAACAGCGCATTAAAGAAAAATTCCCGAAAATGTCCACAGAAAACTGGAGTCATTAATAGGATGAGGAGAAGAAAAGAGGTGGGACAGGTAGTTCGAGGGAGAAAAGCTTTTGCTTTGTTGCAACTGCCGAGAGCCAGGGCATATTTGTAGGGAGATGCACAAAACGACGTGTGGCCTTTTAGTGCATATAAGGTGATGATGAGAACTTGCTGCTTCTTAGCCCCTACCTACATGAGCTGCAAAGAAATGCATATTCTATAAACTGTTCAAATAAAGCATTCCTACCTGTGGACATAGGGCACATATCTGGCTTTTGCATTGACTATTTCATGGGAGAAAGAACGTGCATTAAGAAACTGCTGAACTGCCACATTGCTTGCCTGCCTACGACGAAGGTAAATATTTTGGGTTCGTTCAGATAGCTGCGACAGAAGGAGGCGGTATCTAAAATGGTTCCGCTGCAGTTCTCCTACTTCTCAGATAGGCTTTACCGGCCACTAGGTGAGTGCGGAGAAACGAAGGGAGAGGAAATAATGCAGGCAATAACCTTCATGAAGTACCGCACAGTGGATGATCAGTTAACACAGAACTCCAGACAGAAAAAATGGAAATTTAATACTTGTTTTTTTAAGGCAGGTGAAGCAGAAAAAAAAAGAAAAATTTGACAGCTTAAAGAGTGATCGATGCTGTGTTCACATGAGGCGACAGACGCGGCCGCGAATCAAGGTCTTCGCACGAAGAAGAATCCGAAGTCGCATCGCTATGATCTTCTACTAAGCGTGACTTTCACCGTTCGCAGTCACCCAGAAGAACACTGTAGCATGGGCAAAAGAAAAACTCAAGTCTATGCCACTTGAACTGCACCACGGAAAACGGTACTGCAGGGCGTAATATCTGAATGGGGGGAAAAAGGCTGACTTACTTCTGTGCAAGTGCTGCACACATCTCAAGGGCAAACGTTTTGGCCGCTTAGGGCGAACTGAATATAGAACTGTTTTCTGAGCTTGCGCCATTGCAATCTCTGGCTGGAGAACTGTAGGATAAAAAGAAAGAAAAGAGTTCCAATGAAGCACTTGGTGTCTGGGTCTTTTTGTTTGCTGCTCTTCTGAAACAAAATCTACACTAACATTTTGTCTACCTAAATGCAACATGTATGAAAAATTCGTCAACTTTCATAACAAGCCGGTGACACGCCCATCTACGTCCGGCTTTGTGCGTGAAAGCTATCCACAGCCAGAAGTTGGCGGCTTTTAATAATGTAGTCGATGCAGTGGTGGTCACGCTCTTATCTGAATGTCCATACCAGAAAATGTCTAACTCTGTCTGTTGCCCTAAACAGGAGTTTTATTCTACCTTTCGCGCTGAGTCAGACTACAACGAAATGAACTTTCGGCATAACCATCTTGTTTGTTTATTTCACGGCAACCTATCGCAATTAAGTGGACGACTAGAGCGGAACGAGGCACGATTTCTCATGCGTTATGACTATCCGAGCCGCAGTGAGCTCGAACGGCGTATGCAGCCACCACGCTCAGTGGTTTACCGCAGCTTGAAAGCACTCTGACGGGCAGGGTTAGAATGGCCATTGTGGATCTTTTGTTGATTTTTCGCGACTCAAAGAACAAAGAAGAAATATTCCTATAAAGCCGCTAGTACACGCTTGTCCACAGAACTCTGACACCATCATGTGTCACAGATGAATTGAAATATATGATACGGTGCCCCATACTGAAGACAGTGCTTATACTACAGCGAAGCCGCATAAACATACAAATAGCTCTTGCAGTCGCACACTGTCTTGAATGCATTTTATTATCGCATTTTACTCAGGCGCCGGAGGAACGCTGCCACGAACACGGACGAACTATGCCAAGCTTTCAATTTATTCTTTCTCAGTAATTTGATGTGGCACACTGGTGGTTATTTTGGGGGTACAGGGGCATCAAGCGGATTCTCAGTAAAATTACATCCGGCAAGTTTGAGTTCACTTCTATAAGCGCGTATGTTTTTCGGGAAACTGACTACTCTGTTGTTTCTTACGATGCACTCAGGTTCAAGTTACATACGCGACACAATTGTCAATGATCACTATTGGAAAGCGTTCACGTGAAACAGTCGAACCACAGTTTTCGGCGATTCTGCAAAGCTTGTAGTATCCCACTGGAATAGATAGATCCTACATCAAAAGTTCTCCTTCGCAACAAGTACAGCTGTTAGGTGATAGCAATGTGAAAAACTTCCCACACCTAAGAATTCCACTTTTTGCTTGTGTCTGCAGCGCTGTCTCAAGAAGATCTGCCGAAAGCACTATAAAGTACTTCAAGAGCTCTGAAAGAATCATAGAATTTTATCCACAGCCCAAGCATTGACCATAGGATTCAAACCTTGCGAAAAGCATAATATACAACGCTTATTTTCAGTGTGGGCTCGGAAAGCTTTGACTGGAGTTTGGATGCCGGCTTTAAAAACCGAGAATACCAACCGGATTTGATTTGTTGCTAATTGTTTAAAATAAATTTAGTGCATGTGAAACTTTCTGTCTGACCGAACTTCTCTTATCGAAATAAGTGCTCAGAACACGTAAGTAGCCACCACATTTTGCATCTGAACACAGTCATGACAGCACTGCTTGTTGCGCTCATCTTCCTTTTAGAAGAAAATTAACCCTTTGACACGAAGCGCAACTTGAACTCGCTGAAAACGGTAATATGTAAACTGAGCACTGTTCGCGTATGGTGTCACGTAGGTTAAAGGACTACACACACTCTCTTCAGCCGCTGCTAGGTGACACAGTGCAGTGAGGACAAGCTCATTTAAGGCTCCACCGAACACCTTATCTGTTGTGACGGCAGCCGACACCTCTAGTCATTATGAGCCGAGAGGGTTGTCACGGAGACTTAGCCACGCTGCCCAAGTTCTTGTCAAGAATGTCTGTCATCGGTGCTGTCGGTCCGACGTGGCGTGCAACCTTATCGAGGCAAGTTCTAAAAGGAAGCTCGCTCGACCATGCGGCCTTCTGGCGACGAAGGCCAGTCATTCGTTTTACGCCTCCTTAAGACGCATCGCTCGACGAACGATGCGAAATTTGCAGAAGTGGATGGTTATTGTAGTAAGTTTAATCCCATCAGATGTGTAAATATCATGTGGTCTCAATATCTGAAGGAAGGAGCTGACATTAGTGGTTGTTTTTCTGTAATTTCTTATTTGAAAATCCATTCTTGAATTGGACTGCGGAATAAAAAAAAGATATATTCCTCTTCAAACTGAAAGAGCAGACTGATTAACATATCAGCAACGCTCTGCTTCAGAAAAAACACTACAGACTGCAAAGCGCCACAGAAATGTTTTAAAATAAACATAACACCAGCATGTCGCGTCCTTCAAGCAGGGAGTTAGGGTAAGAACGACGGACGTATAATGAATGCCTTGAAAGCAGCCGCACACAGCACTGAGCATGAAAGTCAACTGAATTGATTTACTTTAGCCATTGCAGACGGAAACAATCAACCGTCATTCGTTACACATAAATCACACGCAACTCAGACGAATTCTTACAAAGCCATTTTGAAAGCAAAGCAAAGTGAGCCATGTGGTTTCCGAGTGCAAGACCCCAGTGGTACTTGCCGAAACGCATCTAATACTCTCGCTTCAAAAGTGTGACCTTTAGTTTTCAATTAGAGGAACAGTGTTGAAAAGCTATTCGAGGAAAATAGCAGAGACAAGCAATATTCTTCGAAGTAAACTTCTGCGCAATCAGAACATTGCACGCCACAATTAATTTGGTCATTCCATTCGATGCCGGAGAACGGATTAAAGAGATTTGTTATAAAGGAAAGAATTTACGTTCCCATGGCGGTTACGCAATTTATGTCGAAAACAGAAATGCAAGGAAAATCATGGTAAAAAATTCACGCTCTCACTCTTCGCCTGACCTCCACGCAACAATATGTATTCCGCAGCTCCTTTCCTTTTTCGATTTTTACAGTGTAATGTAAGCTATCACACTAAGCGCTGTTTAACCAGATTTAATAGGCGCACTTACGGATGCATCATGACGAAGACCCATCGCTCGCGCCACTGGTTTTAAAAATTTACACTGTGTGCAGCATGCCGTAGTGCCGCAGACTGCGACTCCTTCCCTGGGAATCCGTGGTGTTGCTGATTTGGAGGCGTGCGTGCTTACTAGTATTTTCAAAGAAACATTGCATGTTCTTTACCATTGTCGTCTGCGTGCACCTACCAATACGTCGTCTTTTTTTTTCCTCCAGCCGACAGCTTCCGTGCTTCATATGGTTTGCTTGCCTTCTCCATCCCACCAAATGAAATTCAAGTGTCTGTGCGTGTAACTTAGTGCTTGCAACTGTTTTTTTTCTGTTGTTTTTTCCTTGACTGGCTTCCTGTTTTTCGTGAACGCGAACCGCGGTTTATAAACATTCTTTCTTTTTTAGTGAAAGATAACAGCAATTTATTTATGTCTTCGCCTTTGTTATTTGCTTCCCCCAGGAGCCGTCCAAGTGCCATGTACTGTAGATAAGTAAATACGGTTTCAATTTCCAGCGAAAGTTTACTCTTACTTTGGAGTAAATATTTAACGCGTGGGAAATCCTACAGTCGAAAAATACAAATATTTCTATCTCTTCCATCATTAAACTAGCTATATCGCGTTGAAACCGAGAAAAAAACGTTCTCTTCGTGTACTTCTAAAATTTTGTGCGCCTTTACGGCCTTTCTAATCATATCTTTTGTGGAGTACACAATTACCGGTAGCCTATACCGATAATGGTGAAGATAACTAGAGCCATATCCTGGCTTCTGCTAATGCCTTCGCGTACAATGTACTCTAAATAACATCCTTGTATTAGTTGTGCACGCGGCATGCAAAACTAATACACAAAAAGCGCGCAAAATATTTGGGACGTGACACAAATTAACTCTAATTCTCAGCTCTTGGGAATCCAATAATGAAAAATTAACACGAAGGGTCCTTTCGTAGCTAATCTTACTTTATTTTCAAATAGGTACTACCTTTGTCGATGACCCATGTACACAAAAAGACAAAGTGCTATATTTATTTAAGCCTTACAAGCTTACAGGGCACCGATTAAAGCGTACAGGCTCATAATAGTGCCTCAGTTGCCGCATCACCTCAACCAGTCTACAAGGAAGATATGAGTTTTATGTATTGTGTTAGATCTTAGAGAACTATAAAAGCAGCCTTTTAACGAAATAATACACCCACACACAAACATACGTGAATGCGTTCGAACCTTCTTCTATTGAAGCGCTGCCACTGTTACGAGCTGGGAGAATCGTACCCGCGTACACTAACGTGCAGTTAACCGAGGTCGAAGATGTGAACCGCTCAGGCTGGTAGGAAGGTATTCGCCCTATAAAATATACGTCGAAACCTCGTAAGTATGCATAAGAAGCCGTAGGTGAATTATTCTGTCTCTTATTAATATATTACACTCATTCAAAGAAGCCATTTTGGAGTGCCGCACCGGAGTTAAACGGCTTTTCACTCATATTACCTGCTTATATAGTTTCACTTGAAGCGGCGAAAGTGTCAAGGAGGGGAAAGGTGAAAGCAACATTTGCAGAAGCTGACAAGAACACAATCTAGTGCTTCTTGGCATTGGCTACTTACCTGAGAATAATGTGCGCAGTCTAGCTCGGAGGAGGTCGCGTTCAGTGAAACATATACTGCTTTCCCCAACGCTTTGAGGAAAAAATGTTTCCTTCGGAAAGCAAAGACTTGCTGGAAGAAAGCAGTTAGGGGGTTATTGGCCAACCGTCTTACTTGTAAGGCACACTCGCCGGCGAACCAGCAGAGGTAAAGCCGGGCTCTTTGGTTCCCCAAGGCTAGTAGAAGGAGGTGCACAGCTTTGACAACGAGATGGGGAAGTTTCATCCCGGGTTTATTTTACTCGAGAGGTGGCGCGACACGACTGTGGTGACATGTCGTTAATATTCACCAGAAACACAGAGTATCAGAACTTTTTTTTCGGCCTTGGTGTGCAAATAGCCCCTGCACAAGCCGAATTCAGATGCAGATTCTTACAGCCACGAGATAACAATCATTGAGAATGAGCGCATTGCAGGACGCCAACTTTCCTCCTTTGCCAGGAAAGAGGGCTGTTCTCTGCTGAGAAAAAATATTTCGAGAAAGGCTGCCATCGTTTCAGAACTGTACGGTGTTTGTGACTCACGTTGCTGCCAGAACGGGGCATTCTTGTGCTTCACCAAGCTTCTCCACCGCTTATTTTAGCTTGCACTAAAGCCTTTCTTCTTTATTTTTTTCTTCATTCAAGGATTCATCCAGCGGCTGAAGGCTTAACTGCAAGGGGGGGGGGGGGGCGAACAACAAATTCAAGCATTACAAGTGCCATAGTCAGGTAATGGGAATATGCTAACAGAACATGGAACAGCCATACACGCTAGAAATAAAGCACCCACTCGCATACACGAAAGTATTTAGTCTTAGGATAAAATAATTTTTTGAATATTTGCTTGAAACACATCCACAAATGTGCAGTCAATCATTTTTAATTCAGTTTGTTCCACACAGATATGACATGTGGAAAGAAGGAATTCCGGTAAGCTTCATTTCGACATCTGATTTCCTGTACCTTAAAAGCGTGATCACAGCGTGCAGATATAAAATATTGCAGGAGAACATAAAGATCTTTATCAATACCGGTTTTGCCAATAGATTCTGTAGAAAATTTCCGGTTTATTGTGCACGCGCATAGTACTGAGATTTCCCATTCAAAAGATTCCTTAACTGCTTAAACGTAGTGTCAGAAATTACGGCATTTGGCGACAAATCGGCAAGCACGGTTCAATGAGCTTTATAAAAGATCTGATAATGTGGATATACGTAGATCCCTCAACATTCTGGCATATTCAGTAATGGGTATAGTGTGTGAGGTACAGCAGTTCTTTTACATTTGCTGAGGCTTTGCGAAAATTTCGCCGCTAGAAATTAAACACGGTATATTAAAGCAGTAACTGTGCCCGACACAGCACCCGTCATTCTGAAGTAGATGGCATCGGAGATATGAGAAAGCCCTTGGTCTGCATGTAATTCTTGCACAATGATTAATACAATGGACGGTGTTGGCAACGACAGCGTCATCAACAAAAATGTACGCAATTTTCGCGACTTGCCATGCACTGTGAGCAAACAACAAAAACCATAAAGATGTTAGGAGCCATTCTCCGCTGGTTGCCGTAAACATTGTAGAAGGTTAAATAAATACCAAAATATATTGGGTTTCTATCTTCTAACGTGGTTTTCTGCCGGAAAATTTATTCCAAGAATTGTGGGCAGTCTCTTCTTTGCAGATTGTTTCGATGAACACTGGATCAGAAGTTGAAGGATGTTAGCCACGTCTTGAAACAATTCCTTTCTTTTAATGAAAACTTATTGATATCAACTGCTTTTTCAAACAACTTTGTTCACTTTTTCTATCTTTTAAAGTAGAAATGTATACTTATAAATGTCGTGAAGCTAATAATAATTTATAAATTTGTATCTATTGCCGGATTGCTCAAAAGGTTCATTACTTTTTTATAACTTTGACTACCTCCATTACTGAAGCATAACAAGATGATCCTTCGTGACGAGAAGCCTTAGCGGTAAAAAAAGTGGCCTGCAAAAAATTTTGAGCCCAGCAAACGAGAAGGCACTTGGAGGACCTCCGTTCTGCCTAAATATAATAATTCCATGTTAACATGCTGATTTCCTGACACAAGCCCGAAAACGATACACATTTTCTTAAATTCTAAAAAGCGCCTGAATTCCTGCCTTCTTCGGGCCTTCTATAACAAGCGCAGATCATCTTTATCCGAACTAGCGCGTTCTACCTTACGCAGGTATGCCTGTGATTGTGCTAATTCTACGATTTAAGATTCTGTTGCTAATTTAATTTAATTTAAATATTGTACAACAACGCCTCTTAGAACCAAAAAGATCGAAGGTGGATTACAATATTCCATAATAAAAAATTTAAGCGCAGCTCTGGTGATGTCTCAGGCTGTGTGGCTTGTGTAGGCTCATTTATTTGCATTTTTTGTTGTCAGCACACCTCGCGACTATATTTGTTCGATAGTGCTATTAGGTGAGGAAGGCGACGATGTTTTCAGTGCGCAGTGCGCTAGAATGTATATATTAGTTTGATGGCAGTATCATTGAAGACGCTGGTGATGTCTATGGTCTCCTCGATTTAGCTATATTATCTGCACTGGCTCAAAGAAGTGTCATGCCATTGCAGCGCCAGTTTTTGCGGCGCGACTGTAGCCTCACCCTAGTGCTATAACTGCAACGGCCAAATCAAGTGCAAAAGTGCAGAAACGTATGTCTGCTGCGCCCGTGTGTTGGTGTCTGTCGCGTGGTTCCCGTATGCCGGAATTGCGCTAGTTGTATTTAACCCTATGCATTAAGACGAAGTAGTGTATCTGGTGGAGCGGCCATGAAATTTGTTACTTCCAAAAGTGATAAATTTGATACCGCCCTTTCTTTTACATTCTGTAAAGTGGCGCAGGTCGACAGTCACAGAGCCAACGGCTACTTTTAAGAGGACAAACGCTGAATTCAAGAAGTTATTCAAGAACCCGCTAGAGACGACCTTTCGGTTTAAACGCGTTATACAGGTTGTCGCTGTTCTATCTGAAAAGTGACTGCGGCTGCTCCCATGTACAGAACGGAAGAGTTATATTGAGTGTATTTTAACTCAAGAACTCGCGTTCACTTTCGGCAGATGGGGGTGGCGGAGCGGCTATCAAGAACTGACTGGCAGGCGAAAACATCAACTGACGGTGACCTCAAGGCCAGACACTATACACGGTGGATGATGTCGACCGTAGCGAGCCATCACAAGCGTTGCGATCACCCACTCATTATAAAAGCATCTTACCATCTACCTGTTATGCAAAGGCTTCATCGTGCTGCGTGTAATAATAATATTTGCTCACAAAACAGCAATGATGCAAAGGAATGTGCGAGGGTGGATCGCAAGTTGAGAACACGTACGCAGGGCGGCTGCCAGCCAGTCGCTTACGCGCATACAAAGACACGCGCGCGCACACAGAAGTACGCACTGCCATTCAGCTGTTTGATGAGGGCAGCGCAGATGCCGCACGCAGCACGGGTATGCAGCATTCTCAACCATGGGAGCAATGCCGCTCACTAAAACTAGCCTGGGCGCGGAGCAGTCTGCTTCTTGTCTGCTACGGAGCACGCCACCCACCTTATACTGCGTGCACCAGAACTCGCGGAGAGGATAGTGCAGAAGAGGAGAACTCGCGCAGCACGAATACAGATCGAGTACCGAGGTGCAGGTGGCGCTAGCTGCACTCTCAAATCGAGTGGAATGCAAGAGTGTGGCACCTCCTGAGCTGATGCAGAAAGTGCACCAAAATTGAGGAGACCCCTCAGGTCCATTCGATTCTTCTGCCCTCATTGCACCAGTTCTCTAAAGTTCTAAAGCGGAGCTGCTTAGGTGTCGCAAGCGCACAGACACACTTCCGGCAGTTGGAGTGCATCTTGGCACTGACCGCTTTCAAAACGAATGGTCGAGTGCAGGCCTGGCCGTCTGCTAGCCTTGGCGCCGCACACTTCAACGGCAGCCAACATAACGAACCGCGTGAAAAAGTTTTCAACACAATATCACAACGAAGTGCTGCCATGAACAAGCCTTGATCGATACTTGTACACCTCCGAGCAGCTGGTGTGAAACGCCCGTGTGTTCTTCTACTCAACACAACACAGGTGTGCGACAGTAAATAGCGGCGCGTCTGCCGCGATGTGACGGCCGGCGGGCGGGCACTTTCGCACTGTGTTCACGTGCCTCTCGACGAGTAATAGTTGGCAGCACGCGGGAACGCCAGCACAGATGTATTGACACACAAAGTGTTTGCCACCACACGCGTGGCATCGCTGGACACGTGCCCGGCTCACTGCGCCGACACTGCGCAAATTCGCCGCATGTAGTCACAGGCCTCTTCAACAGGTCCCCAGTGACGCTCCCTACGAGTCGGTCCCTACTGGGGCACCGTTCTCGTTGACCAGCGGATATACCTCAGTGCCTTTGCCGCGTTTATCGCAACGCACAAGCCATCTTCACGCAAGCCATCGTATGCTGGCATGGCGCCTTCGGCTGCACGATTTCGGCACCGACCACTAAGGAGGTGCACAGTTTTCCTGAACGCTTCCTGAACTAGACCTACACAAGGTCTGCACTTTTTTAAACGAATGGTGCCGTATAGGCGGCGCCATATTGAACGTCTGAAACGAATGGCGAAGTGCAGCACCGCGAAAAACGGTTCACGTAGTGCAGGCGAATCGAATGGACCTCTTGTGCACAGGGCGACAGGGTGTTGCGGTCTAACACGACACACGGTCGGCTGCGGCGACAGCCTAGTCATTCTGGTTCAGGCCACGGTCGTGAAAGGACGCAGGATGGCTGGCTCTTCGCGAGCTGTGATAACCGCCTATGGTGGCCGCAGAACATCGTTTTTGGACGGTTGTAAAGACTACAGGATTATTCTACCGTCTATGTCTACCGGAGAAACACTGAAAACAATGGTTGTTCTTCACTGCGACACCGCTGGAAGGCCTTACAGGATTGTAGATTTCCGCCAGCCGATGAAAGAAGCCGGCGTCATCGAACAGGTGGGCGGTATCGAAGCTTAACAGATGTTGTACATCTGCTCACTAAACTTCCGTAGCGAAGAGGACAAGAAAAAGTTACTCGAGGACGGGCAAATCATTATTAAAGAGAAGACTTGCGACGTTTTTCACCCTGAAAGGCACGAAATGCGTCTGAAGGTGCATTGGTGGGCATTGAGCGTGAGCAACGAAATTCTGAGCCGGGCGTTCGCTGAGTACGGCGAAGTGAAAGAAGTCTCGAGCGACAGATGGAAGATGGGCGGCCTTGATAGCGCGAACTCGACTACTCGAGTTGTGCGGCTGGTTCTACGAGAAGGTGCAAGCCTCGAGCGCCTATCCCATCAGATGCATATCGGGAGCGTCGTGCCTGCGCGTGCGCCGATATGCCTCCGGAGCGCAACACAGGACAGATTAGGCGTAACTATAATGTGCCCAAGTGTAGTAGGTGCCTCACTGCTGGGCGAGGAACACATGGCAGCAATAGTGAGCTGCTCATCTACGAGCATAATGCTCAGCAGAGCGCACTGAAGCGCGACGACAAGGAAGACGACATGTCATGGATTTCTTAATCAACAATCTGCACAGCTGGGTCGGAAGTCATGCACGCTGTTACCGAGGTACCGCAGAATATCCCACGCGTAGCTGAAAAAGGCGACAGGGAATCCATGGAGGACGACCCTACGGCTGCTCAACGGCACCACGGCGACGTTATTGCAACGAGCCAGAAGAAAAATCAACGTCCGTTAGAAAACCAACGGGACGCCGGCGAGGTGAAAAAGCAGCGTGACACCAGCGGGCAACGATCGTCTTCGCTTCCTCGTCGCGACGACAGCTAAATATCCTCATAATGGCGGGATGACACTACACGACGCGACGTTGTGCGTACAAATGTAGGAGCCGTAATGGGGTATGGTCTTTCTTAGCGATGGCGGCTTTTGAAAGACACCTCGTCGTAGCCAGGCGCAATGTCGGAGGTCTTTCATCCAGGAGGAGGCAAAATCAGCTGCTATGACTTGTGACTGAGCAGAAAAATACATATTCCAGGGATACAAGAGAAGAAAATTGAGTGTCAGAACAAGGCCGACAGTTTATGGAGCGTCCGTTCAGTAGCCGATACTATGTTTGCGTGTCTCATGCGGCAAGTACTTCGTCAGGATGCATGGTTTTAATCCGCCAGTTCCCGGTAGCTATTTTGTAGAGATTTCAGATTTGCGATTTCGGTTGTTGGATTCTCTGTGACATCACGTTTGCGGGCTTTGATAGCGCGTCATCTGTATTTATGCGCACGCTAACTTTGAGGAGAGGCGGTAACAGAATCTGAAAAGGAGAACTGGATTTGCGAGGTGCTCATCATCATCAGCCTGACTACGCCCACTGCAGGGCATGTGTCACATATATCAAGGAGACTAAATTATATTTTAAAGGAAAAAAGGTGTGAAGAAGACGACGCAAATTAACCGAAAAATAAAGAACAGGAAGAAGAAGCATTCGTTGAGGTGGAGAGAGATGATTGGTGAAGAAGCATACGGTGAGGTGGAGAGAGATGATTGGTGGAGAAAAGAGGACGACGACAAGGCTTACGTGGAATAACACCGAGGCTATAAAAGGGCGAGTGAGAGCGAGGAACGGGGGGGGGGGGGGCAGCAGAGAAATGGAGGCTCCGGCGGGTCAGGGAAAGCGACGCCGGCTACTGCTCCGGTGAGCTCGCGTTCTGCGGCATCGCATCGTGGACTTCCTGCCATGCCTGAGCCCGTTCTGGCGAGTCAACGGAGGACGCTACCACCTGCTACGGCCAGGGGTGTCTCCAGCGCTGTTTCCACCCATCCGTGTGGTGCCCCAAACGCCAACACCAGCATCACCTTCAAGGGCGCTTGGACCTGGAGCTTGTACGACACAGCCAGCGACGCCAGCCCAAGCGCGTCGAACGCAGGCAGCGAAGCCAGCCCAAGCACGTCGGACGCCGCCTCGATGCCGGCTACGGGATCCATATAACGCCGCAGCCGCACCGAACCAACCGTGAGCACGAACGCCGACCGCTAATAACAGAACGCTAGTAGTAGACGCTGGTGGCAGTGTGCCCGGGTCGTGTGTATTTATAGTATTTGTGTTTTGTGTTAGTTTTATTAGTTTTGTGTTCTCGTGTGTGTGTCACGTAGGGTGTATTAAATGTGCGTTTGTGTGGGTACACCAGTCGCCTAGTCCATTCTTTGGGTCCGAGTGTTCTCCGGGGAGATCCGTGACAAAGATAAGTGGCGAGCCTGTCAGGATTCAGTTTCCTTTTTTTTTGCTTTGTCTCGTATCTTTCGGATCTCTCAACGGCAGAAAGTTTTGATTTGGCCAAAACGTTAGAACTGGCGCTGAAGCTCCGGCACATGCTTCCAGTGAAAATTAAACTTATGCTTTATAATTCCTTGTTTCTCCCCCATATCAATTATTGTAGCCTTATCTGGGCTGACACAAGCCAACGAAACATAAACAAATTGTGTCTGCTGCAATAGAAAGCCATTCGTCACGTAGCAAATGCTCCCTATGATGCCCATACACAAGTACTATTTTCCTCCTTTCATGTGCTTTCGTTACAGCATGTCCACCAATTTAACCTCATTATGAAATACAAAGAAGCCATAAAAGACGACAGCGTCACTTGTATAAAACTTTGTAATCTCAGAAAAAATCCAGAAGCACCCTATCCCATTAGAAAAAAAGAATTCTGGTCAATTACCTACACAGACTACAGTACCACATACCGAAGTACCTTGATCTATTGGAAGCAAATAATATTGACATATATACCATCTCAAAGAAAAAATGGAAAGAATACCTCATATCACAAAGCATGTAACTCTGTTATTTTTTTTATGATTCCGGAGTGGCAAAGACTGTATTTGACACAAATGTGCATTTCAATGTTCTATCCTTATTATGTTTTCTGTCTTATTGTTGTTGTTAATCTGACCTGTAAATGTCTTATGCGATGTTGTGTTTGAGCGCGTGTAAGATTATGACGTTATTTAAGTTTTGTACATAAGTGCCTGCTGTCTGCTACCCATGCCAAGGCAGGGGCAGGAACCCCGTCAAGCTACTAGGATAGTAGCTTTTTGTTTCTGTCGCAGTGTTTTTTCCTGGCTTATTATGGACAAAAAAATGCTGAATAAAAGGATTTGGATTTGGATTTGGTTAAGCAAAGAAGAGGCGTGGCGTCTCTATGACGAGGAGGCAAAGAGGCAGAGAGAGGAGGCAGATAGGCAGAGAGAGAAAAGGGCGCAAGCACGCGAAGACGCTCGCGAAGCAGAAGAGCGCGAGGCGAAAAGAGCTCGCGAGGCAGAAGAGCGACAAGCTAGAAGAGCCCGCGAGGCAGAAGAACAGGAGAAAACAAGGATAGAACGGGAGGAGTTTATTTTGTGGAAACAGGCACATGTCGCGGGAGGATATGAGGAGATCACGGACAACAATCAGCGTTCCTTAGCGGTTACAGAATCTCCCAGACCGGCCAGAGTTTTCCCAAGAAAGCTGATGGCTCCTTTCGATGACAAGAGAGATGATTTGGATGCATATCAGCAACGATTCGAGCGGATAGCTTTGGGGCAATGCAAGGAGCGCAGTGAATGGGCGACGGCATTGAGCATGTGTTTAATCGGAGCGGCGCTGAATGTGTTTGGAAGGATGCCTGCTGCTGATTCCATGGACTACGAGAAGCTCAAAAAGGCGCTCCTCCAAAGATTCAGGCTTACAGCAGAAGGTTTTCGTGACAGATTTCGCACCGCGAAACCTGAGGAATCGGAAACCGCTAAGCAGTTTTCCTGCAGGCTGACCAACTGTTTTGATAGGTGGTTTGATATGTAAACACAGAAAAGAGTTTTGAAGGGGTGCGTGACAAGATGGTCAGAGAACAATTTTTAGCATGTTGCAGCTCAAAGCTGGCGCTATTCCTGAAAGAAAGTTGTGTTCGTAGGAAGAGTTCGCCGACACTGCAGACCAATTCCTCGAGGCTCAAGGGTTCAGGAATTTGAGTAAGGCAAACGAGGAAACCCAAAATACTCTAGAGACAGATGCGGCAAAAGCAAGAGCATATGGCAGTGCATCTAAGGCGCCAGTAAGGTGTTTTCTGTGCGGCAATGTGGGACACCGTGCAGCTGACTGTCGAGCTAGTAGCGCTGCCCAAAAAACACAGGTTTTGTGTCAACGTTGTAAGAGGAGGGGTCATATTCTGGATGAGTGCCGATACAGAACGCAGGACCGAGCTGCATTTGTTGCCGACTCTAGGGTAGAACTTATCACGCCACCCGAAGTTCCACAGATGGAAAATGAGGCAGTGAGTGAAACACCCAACTCGAAAGCAGCAATGCCAGTGGTGGTTGGGCAAATAAGGGACCGTCCAATATTGGTACTTAGAGACAGTGGATTTCACACAGTCTTGGTTCGTAGAAGCCTGGTGAAGGACGAGGATCTTACAGGGGAAGCGTCGGGCGTCACTCTGGTAGACAGCACTATAAGGTACCTTCCTGAAACCATGATTCTAGTGTCCACGCCATATTATACTGGGCAGGTAGTGGCAAAATGCGTAGACCAACACATCTATGATCTCATCTTCGGGAACATTACGGGTGCAAGAAGTGTCGAAGACCACGATCCCGAGTGGAGGATGCTCGACATTGAAGAACATCCAAAGGAGGAAAGGCCTTCGACAGCTCAGACGGGTGCAGTCAATTTATCGTCGCCAGTGGAGACAAGAGCTCAAGCGACAGCCCGAGAAACGCAACGTCCGCTCTCTACTCCCGTTGCGATGTGCTTGAGCGTAACACCGGGCGAAATTGCAATTAGGCAAAACGAAGACACGAGCTTGAAAGCCTTCTCCGAAAGAGTCGGGGAAAAAGTGAAAAGAAAGAAGAGTCGTACGTCTTTCGAATATCAATTGTTAAATGGTATTCTGCCACAGGGAGTGCATATTTAGTTCAGGAAGGCGGGTCCAACAGCTGGTGTTACCGTAGGATATGCGAGAGACCATGCTACGCTTAGGACATGACATTATTGCCGGACACCGGGGTGTTCAAAAAACGGTGTCTAGGATCACCGAGGAGTTCTTTTGGCCGGGTGTTCAGAGTGACGTTAAGCGCTTTGTTCGCTCATGTGATGTGTGCCAGCGCACAGTTCCAAAGGGAAGAGTGATCCCGTACCTCTGGGCAAGATGCCAGCCTTCGACCTACCGTTTCAGCGAGTGGCTATTGACATTGTGGGGCCAATCTCTCCAGTATCCGCCAAAGGCAATAGATATGTGCTTACTCTGGTTGACGTGGCCACTCGTTATCCTGACGCTATTCCACTGATAACTATTGACGGTATCCAAGTGGCGGAGGGTCTCGTGGAAATGCTTTCGCGTTATGGGTTCCCGAGGGAAATTTTGAGTGACCGGGGCTCGAACTTCATATCGGAGCTAATGAAGGAGGTTAACCGCCTTTTGTCAGTAAGGCAGTTACTGACAACACCATACCATCCGATGTGTAATGGGCTTGTAGGGCGGTTCAACGGCACCCTCAAAAATATGATGAAGAAAATGTGCCAGGGGAGACCTACTGATTGGGATAGATATCTCCCAGCTCGTTTGTTTCCTTACCACGAAGTACCACAAACGAGTCTTGGTTTGTCGCCTTTCGAGATGCTATATGGGAGAACCGTTAGAAGTCCACTTGCAATACTCAAGGAGCTGTGGGCTAATAAAGAGATGGCATCAGCTCTCAAGACAACATACACATAAGTTCTTGAGTTGCGGGAGAGGTTAAAGGAAACATGCAGGCTTGCACATCAGGGCCTGGAAAGGGCGCGCGAACGCAATAAAGGATATGATGACAAGAAAGCCCTTCACAGAAATTTGAATCTGGGCGACAGGGTTCTTGTACTGCTACCCACGGATCATAATAAGTTAATGATGCAATGAAAGGGCCCGTACCGTGTGAAGCAGAGGAAAAAAAGACGAGTTATGAATTATTGGTAGATGACACTAATAACGTTTTCCGTGTAAATATGTTGAAGAAATACGAAGAAAGGTGTCACTTACGGGACACCCCAAAGGTAGGATTTGCGGCAGTGGCCGAGGAGACAGGTGATGTTTCCGAGGGGCCCACGTGCAGTGGGGAGAAAAATGCAAGAGGGATGAAGTACTAATGAAGCCCAAAGTGAATGAAGACAGACGATTACAGCTCTACTCCAAATCAAGGGGGAGACGTTTTTTGAAGGACCAGTCAAAACAGAGGTCATATGTTGCAAATTAGACTTGAATACAGATAGAGCTAACTGAACAGCTCTAGGTATACCTGGGATCTATCTTGTTGTGGTTGCTGTGTTAATGTATCTCTGGGATTTATCTTCTTGTGGCTGTTGTTCGTGTTATATGATTATACAAGGAAGTGTGTTGCGGAGACCAACATGCGTATTAAGGACTCTGTACGGACAACGGCAGTGGTGTGTTAGTGTTCAGGAAACGCAATTTGCTGTGCTTGGTTAGTGGTGTGCGTTTGGTGAGTGCCGGACCTCTGCGGTGTGGTGTGTACTGGGTTCAGAATCGCCACAGAAGATAGTCGGTGGGCTGGCTGGCTTGGAGATGAGGGTGACGTGAGCTGACTGGCTTGGAGATGAGGGTGACGTGAGCATTTTTTCATAGAAAAACTCTTGAGAGAGGCGGCCCTTGTCACATATATTAAGGGGCCTATATTAAATTTTAAAGGAAAAAGGCGTGACGTAGACGACGCAGAATAACCAAAGAATAAAGAAGAGGAAGAAGAAGCATTCGTTGAGGTGGAGAGAGATGATTGGCGGAGAGGAGAAGAAGACGACGACAAGACTTACGTGGACTAACACCGAGGCTATAAAAGGGCGAGCGAAAGCGAGGCCCGGGTGGGTGGGGGGGGGGGGAGACAGCAGAGAAACGGAGGCTCCGGCAGGTCAGGTACACTTTGGCTCGAAGAGAGCCACGTCGGAGACTGCTCCGGTGAGCTCGCGTTCTACGGCATCGCATCGTGGACTTCCTGCCGTGCCTGAGACCGTTACGGGGAGTCAACGGAGTGCGCTACCACCTACTACGGCCAGGGGTGTCTCCAGCGCTGTTGCCACCCAACCGGGTGGTGCCCCCAACGCCAACAACACCGGCATCACCTCCACGGGCGCTTCTACCTGGAGCTTGTACGACGCAGCCAGACGCCAGCCCAAGCGCGTCGAACGCCGCCAGCGAAGCCAGCCCAAGCACGTCGGACGCCGCATCGACGCCGGCTACGGGATCCATATAACGCCGCAGCCGCACTGAACCAACCGTGAGTACGAACGCCGACCGCTAATAGTAGAATGCTAGTAGTAGACGCTGGTAGCAGTGTGCCCGGGTCGTGTGTATTTATAGTATTTGTGTTAGCTTTATTAGTTTTGTGTTCTAGTGTGTGTGTCACGTAGGGTGCATTAAATGTGCGTTCGTGTGGGTACACATGTCGCCTAGTCCATTCATTCAGCCCGAGTGTTCTCCAGAGAGATCCGCGACAGCAATGGCCTCTCCCATGACTCTACTATTGACTCGGTCCTTTACCAGCTGCATCCACCCTATTTCTGCAAACTTCTTAATCTCATCCGCCCACCTAACCTTCTGCCGCCCCTTGCTACGCGTACTTGCTCTTGGAATCCACTCCGTTACCCTTAAGGACCAGCGGTTATCTTGCCTTCGCATTACATGCCCTGCCCAAGCCCATTTCTTCCCCTTGATTTCGACTCGGATGTCATGTACCCGCGTTTGTTCCCTCGGCCATTCTGCCCACTTCCGGTCTCTTAACGTTACACCTATCATTTTTCTTTCCATGCTTGCTGCGTTGTCCTTAACGTCAGCTGAACCCTTTTCTTTAGCCTCCATGCTTCTGCCGCGTAGGTGAGATCCGGCAATATACAGCTGCTGTGCACTTTTCTCCTGAGGGATATTGATAAACTGCCATTCATGATCTGAGAGAACCTGCCAAATGCGCTTCATCCCATTCTTATCCTTCTGGTTATCTCCCTCTCATGATGCGGGTCTGCTGTCACTACCTGCCCTAAGGAGACGTATTCCTTTACCACTTCCAGCCCCTCACTGCCAATTATATAGAGCTGTTCTCTTGCTAGACTGTTGAGCATTACTTTGGTTTTCAGCATATTAATTTTAGACCCAGCGTTCTGCTCTGCCTCCTGACTCATTGATCATGATTTGCAACGCACCTCCTGAGTGACTCAGCAAGGCAACGTCATCAGCGAATCGCAGATTATGTAGGTATTCTCTATTATTTCTTTTTCCCAACTGTTCCCATTCCAGGCCTCGGAATACCTCCTGAAAACAGGCAATGAACAGCATTGGCGAGATCGTGTCTCCTTGCCTGACGCCCTTCCTTATTAGAATTTAACTGCTGACTTTATGGAGGACCATGGTAGCTGTACTGTGTCTATATATATCTTCCAGTATTTTGTCATAAGGTTCTTCTACACCCTGATTACGCAATTCCTGCATGACTGCTGATGTGTACACTCAGTCGAATGCATTCTCGTAACCAATGAAGGCTATATACAGAGGTAGGTTATATTCTGCGCTTTTCTCTATCACCTGATTGATAGTGTGAATATGATCTATTTTGGAATATCCTTTACGAAAGCCTGTCTGATCCTTGGGTTCATTAAACTCTAAGGTTTCCCTGATTCTCTTGACGATTACCTTTGTATATACCTTGTAGGCAACTGACACTAAGCTGATCGGTCTGTAATTTAGAATTTCTTGGTGTCTCCTTTTTTATGGATTAAGGCAATGTTGCGTTTTTCCAAGCTTCTGGTACTGTCGAGGTCACAAGGCATTGCGTATACAGAGTGGCTAGTTCTTCTAGTACAATCTCCACTCCGTCCTTCAACAGATCTACTGTTACCTGATCCTCACCAGCTGCTTTTCCCTTTTCCATTGCTGCTAAGGCTTTCTTTACTTCCTATTTCATACCTGGCGGGATGACGCATTGCTGTGCGCTACTGTCCCTCTCATTAACGTTCTGATTACATTGGCTACTGTACAGATCTGCGTGGAACTCTTCGGCTACCGGATCATGAATAACAGCTTGCGAGTATCCTTGAAAACAAAAGTGTATAACATTTCTATCTTACCAGTATTCGTCAGGATGAAGGCATAAGATATCTATCGTGGAAATTGTTACATATGAAACGAAAAATTTGAGGCTAAGGCTTTAAGTTAAGGAGGCTTTAAAATAAATTCCGGACATCATAATGTCTTAAGGAAAATAAACTCATAGGGAAGGGGTAACGTTGACGTACGAAGAGAAGAAACTTGGCAGTAAACAAAGGCGAGTACTGACCTCCTAGTCAAATAAAAAAAAGAATTAGATTCCCAGCGAAGAAAAGTGTAGTAGGTTGCTGCAACGAGTCAACCCAAGGAGCAAAGGTAATCGGCCCAAAATTGCAACAGGATAGTTTCATGCTGGTTCTTTGTAGGCTTGCCTTTGCCAATACGATTCCAACATTGGGTCAATTACCTGTGCTGCTTGGGAAGTGTTCGGAAGAGATTAGGAAGACCGCGTAGGTGAGTTGGCCACAGCTGGCTTAGGGCACGGTGCATTTAGGAATTGAGAAAGGCTGGTCTCTTGTAGTTCCGCTTTAAAGCCTATGCTGATGACGATTATGAAAGCTGTGAGTAAAAAGCGAATTCTATACCTATAGGCCTCACTTTATTCTTTAAAGCGTTTGTTACGATATCCGCAATGCGCTTCGGATATAAAATTTGAGGGCGCTGAGCGCTGAGCGTAGTGGAAAAATAATTGCTGTCTGTCATCATCTTGTAGTTTTTTTTCTTCGTTTGCGCCCATAAACAAGCTACTTGGTTCAGGACCTACCATATTTAGAATCTTGTGCGCAGAAAATAAACCTATTATGGTTTCCTTAATAAGCTGCTGAAGGCATTATTTTAAATACTGCAATGGTGTACCGAGATTATGCAGCAAGCTACAACACGCAATGGATATTAAAAAAAGTTGCATAATTCCAGGCAATAAATTCTGCGCGCAACAAAACAGTAACTTTTGGCAAATATGAAATAAAATTAACAGGTCTGCGCTGCAACTAATGACGCGAGATTTATGAGTCTTCGTCTAGGCTCCTCCTTGCATCTACAACGAGAAAGGGAAGGCGATCCGCCCTCGCCACGTGGCTGCGGACGCTGTTCATGAAACTTGAACAACCTTTCGCGACATGCACTACAGAATGGCATGTCTACATTTTAAGACAATTCATGCGCTCTTTATGATGACACATGATCTCCGAGTGAAGGTCCTTTCATATCCTCAGCATTGTTATTACGGAGCACAGTGGAGGGTGTCCCTGCAGTATTAAATTTCTCTACTAAAAGTGATAACACACTTTTAATGTTGATACTTATATTGCATAAAAGGAATGCTTATATTAGGCTGCTATTGCAAACTAACTGTCCTCTACTAAGTAGCACATATGTAAAATTCTGGGTATGTAACATTTGCAGGCCGCGCACAGACGTACGGCAGTGCCCGCAACATTTGACAGCACTTGTTGTATCATAGCAAGATGACTTTAAATATGGGTTTGAAATCTTTTCTGAGGCAAAAAATCAGAAGACAAGACATCCACAAAGTTAAAAGCCATGATTTTGTGTACACAAATCTCAATATTGAAATTTCTTCTTTACGTGCCATTTTTAGATCACTATCTGCGTCAGGATAGTTCCCCTGAGGTCACCTGCAGTCGCGGATGATATTTCACGAAACGAGATGGAGAAAGGGGAGCTAGAGGGAAGGCGCAGAGTTGGAATGAACACGTGATGGTACGCAGGCAGAGTTCTTCCGAGCCCATAGGCATGCACTAGATGCGTCGTTGGCCCAGCGCTTGTGTCGAGATGAAGACGTGGCCGAATTCGGAACCGCCACGAGTGAGTAACGTAGTGGCGGTCCCATGCGCAGTAGTGGCAGCCAAGGTGATGAAAAAACCGCAAGCACCGATGCCGCAGCGTTCAGAGTTTCGAGTAGACGGATAGACTTGCTTGGAATTCTGCACGTATGCTGCAGGCCAGAGCCTCGAAACGGTTGCCATGAGAAATGTAGTACGTGATCAGGAGGCACTCAGGAAACGTGCTGCTTAACAATATCGGTTATTCAGTGTTTCCGCATTCCTCGGGTAAAAATAGCTTATATTAATTCTCATATAACAAAAACAAAATCATTGTAGAATTATGCGTTATACTTCACTTGGTTAAACCCTCACGTGTCTGCTAGCTCTGGTCACTCGCCATTTTGTTCTCTTAAACAGCTTGAAGTTTTTGTTATTTGTCACCTGATGTGTCCATACTGTGTAACACACGAGCAACTGTTTTTGAGCGTTGAGTGTGCTCACATGTTGCCAAGAAGATAACGCTCTAAGGCAGTATGTATAACTCTTAGCTCTTTGCAGTGCACTCTGAATGAATATACCTAGAAGTTAATGCGTTCCTGGAATTCGTGAATATTAAAGAATTCTCTAAATTTTTTTAATTATGTCTGCACATAACAAACGGCACAATAATGAGTTTTCAGCACTCTTTTTGTGCATCTAGCAGCGTGTTAGATCTTGACTTCGTAAGGCAGCGAGCTTTGCGTGGTTTGGTTCGTCACCAACATCCTCACAGCTTCTGCGCTGGACGTGAGCTGAAGGGAAAACAGAAAAGAATTCAGCGCGCGAAATGGCGTTTTACTTACTCTGTGGTAATCAACTCAGAATGACGAAACTTTCTACACAAGGCACATATAAAGGCACTGTAACAGAGCGTTAACTGCGAGATATCAATATTGCACGCACGTTTCATTTCTCTATTGCACTGGTAGCATAAAAATATTTGTTGCTCTAAATCCATTCGTGGAGTCGAGGACTTCGATACAAACCTTACAAATAAGTCTCTATTGTGCAAAGTCATGGGTGTACGATGTCTCCTAACCGTTTGTGCAGCACCACCAAAGAATATTTCGGCGTCTGTGCGGAGTTCACAACAAAAAAAGCCGTAGTCAGTGGCCAGCAAACGAAGCAGTTCGGACTGGTTCTGTATCTCTCACATGGCCTCGCAATAAAGGAAGAGGGGAGCTGCAATCTAGCCATTAAGCACAGAAAGATTGTGTAGAGATATGCTAGGAGAGGAAGGTATCAGATGCTCTCAACAAAGCATACATTTTCATTTAGGCAAACAAGCAAACAAAATCAACGTGACATGAAAACAAATACCTCGAAAGTTCTCTGTGTGCAAGGTTACCTATGTGCTTCGCCAATAAAAGCTCCAAGAGAAGAAGAACTGGTTTCACAACTTGAAGGAAACAGGCTGGAGGATAACTGTGTTTCGGCTCGTGTTTCTCAAAAATCTGTCACATAATATAATAATTAGAGCGCGCTCAATATCTGGTTTGTGCGCATGAGCGCTGATGAAACTGTCCAAGAAGTGCCGATTGGATCCATAGCAGAAATTTTGATTTGTTTACATACAAATTCGTGAGAGAAAGAGCCAAGGTATCCCAAAATTTATTATATAGTAGGCCGAGATTAAGAGATCCCGGAATTAACAATTGCTCCTGAAGCATGTTAATGGATTGAGGCGTATATTTATGCGAAATTCATGGTTCGCGATGAAACAATAAGCTTCATCAAGAACTACACACGAGAACAATTCCCACAAATCTAGTTTCGCTTAGGTGCAGTCTGCTTCCATAAGCACTCTGTGTGCAGACAGCCAGAAACTACAAAACCTGCAATTTCCGAAATGCATTCCGCCAACTGGAGTGTTGGAACGTCACAATTAAGGCGGTGCTAAGTATCTCCATTCAGACATTATGGAGCACTCTCTTTTCGAAATAGCCTGTGATGTCGTCTTATTCCTGCTGGCATGGTAATCATGAACCTGGCAGTATGAAAAAATCTGAGCTCCGGGAAAGCAGCATTTATATGGCAGCGCTTGTGGCAAGGCCTAGCGCCGTGATACCTAGAAGCATCGCTTGGAAAGAAACAGCCAACCGCCGACAAAAGCTGGTGACAGATTCCAAAAGCATGAACAGGTCAGGAAGTCGCGCTGCTGTGCTGCCCTTACGTTCAATCAGAAACCATGGCGTGCTGTTTCTCCAAATAAATTTATTAGCAGTGCCTTCATACGTAGAAACCTGCTCTGCTTAATGCAGAAAGTCATCGCGCCATCATATTTAGCTCCGCATAAGAACGACGTTTAATTCAGCCTGCGTCTAGCACGTACTCTGACTTAAGGTACGGGTCTATATTTCTGAACAGGAATGCTTTAGCAATTGTAGTTCAGGAGGTGGCCCCGTTTCTATTAGATTATTTTCATCGTTCTGTTTCTTTCGGTGCAAGCTTCCGAGAAAAAGAGGTCTGTTGTCAATAGGCCTATCGAGATACCAGAGGACTTTGATGCTTGGAAATCAGCACGGTTCTACTTTGCATAGTAGAGTAACAGGCAGAGTCATGTTGATGCTAATCTGTTTATATGTAAACGCATTGTTATAAAGATTCGATGTAGCCTACACCCGGCTCGCACGCATTAGAAGAAGACGCCCAGTAAAGGCGGAATGATAAATGTGATTCCCCTGAAATTTCCCCCAAGGCAAAATCATTAGCTTGGCACCAGTTTACTCTCTTCTTTGGGCTCTCCTCAATGAACCTTGGCCAATCCCCCATCGTGGGTATGTGCCATGTCACGAAGGCAGCAACAACGTCAACAATGATTGCTCTTTATATCTGGGGCATCGCGATATCTTATCGGCGGTCTGGCCGGTTCAAAGAATCGGCAGACCGAAGTAACTACAGATTTTCTGCGTTTCTTGTCATATCTTAGTAATGCGGAGGGACATATTTGCATGACTTGATGTTTCAATGAAATAAACTTCAACTTTTATCACTAAACACCAGGTCGTATTGCATCTTCCCCACAGTCTGAGCAACCTTCTTGCAAGATTTGGTGAACAATGTGTCATGTGTTTAGTTACTAGTTGCAGTAACTCCCTAATGAATCTGAATATAGAGAGCTTGCCACACTTCAGAGCTTAATCTACACTATGTACATACGGAAAGATTCGGTTTAGAAGGTCTCCTATTTTTCATCATTAAAGAATGGATAAACATTATCGCTTCAATTATTTGGTATTAGGGATCTTTGCAAAAAAATAAGAGCTTTAAAACTTATTACGTCAGTTAGTTGAAGCACGCTTACACGTTTTATCCAAAGCCTTCATGATTAATGACTCTAAGATTTATATTTATGAATAAATATCTCACTTCTACTGCATATCCTTAGTGTAAAGTGCACCATGAGAGAAGTGCATTTATTCTGCCTCTTATGTTATACCGAAATCTTAAAAAAGGGCGGATATTTCGTCTCTGAACTTTTATTCCCGAATTCAATTTTGTACATTGCTATACTGCTAGCAGATATATATCTTCGATCTTTTCTCACATGGTTTTATGCGCCAAAAAAAGCAGTTTGATGAATTCCACAAGTAACGGCATTGGGCTCAGAGAGGCTCAGTGTGCAGCAAGTTTCCAACGTTTTGTGGTGTCTCGCGGTGAAACAGGAGGGAACGGTATGCAGGCCCAGGTTTAGAAGAAAAAACTCTGAAAGTTCTGAACGACGAATAATTAGTTAAAAAATCAACAGTTGATGTATTGCGCTAACCAATAGCAACAGTAAACTACATCCGATATTCAATGTAGACTCTGTTAATCAAGCCAGCGAAAACAGTTTTTTTTTGGCTTAATATCTGGTCTTGTGATTCACTTCTTGTTTAGATAGCAGGAAAAAACTTCAAAAAGGGACTGTATTACCGTCGCTGAAGAGTTCTGTGCGGCGTCAAGAAACTTGGGCGCAACTGATGATGAGGCAAATTTTTTACTGCGTAACAGCATCTTCCGCCAGAGTCATGGCACATGTGTATTTTTACTACATAAGCACGAATCGAATGGGTACCAGCTCCGAGCAAAATCGTCCGTTGTCTACAGCGTTTTGTTCGCGGCGTGTCTGGCGTGAGTGCTCCGTTCCGCGGCACTGCCGACTGATCGTCGTCTTCTACATGGCACTTATCCTCCGATTCTGACGCCTGAAAAATCGTCCGTTTCCTGCTGCGTTGCCTCTTCGCGGCTGGCCTGTCGCTAACTTTCTGTCCCACGGCACTGCCGCTCATCGTCGTCTCCTAAGTGGCATTATATCGTTCGTTCTGGCCAGAGCAGAATCGTCCTTTGTCTGCGGCATTGTCTCTTCGTTGCTGGCCCAGCCCAAGCGCTCCGTATCATGGCACTGCCCGCTCGCAGTCGTTTTCTACGTAGCACAAATCTGTGGTATCGCACTTATGCGAACGTAGTAAGCATTCTCTGCAGTTTTTTGGTCGACGCGAGGCCCGATCGAAGGCCTAGTTCCCAAATATTTAACCCAAGACGAGCCGAGCACAAGGTAGGGGAAAGGTTGCGTCCGTTGTATTACCGGTGGGTACTGGCCGGAACTGGGGATCGAAAGTCGAACCTCCTGCATGCGAGGCGGATGCTCAAACTACCGCTGCGGTCGCCAATTGTCATTGACTCCAAGTGGTAATTGTACATTCTTCTGCGATGCAGCGTTGCAATGCCGCTCCATCCACCCAGCCTCCATTTCACTACGCCTACTAGGTTTGATCAAGCCGAGCTACTAAAGCTGTAAATGTTCTCACTCTACATTTCTTAGGCCTGTCCGCACCAATAACAATAAGATACTGCATATCACATATGTCAAGGTTGATGGTCGTGTGTAGCATTCTGCGGTTCATTTTTTAGCGTTTGATGTTAGACTAAATTGGTTTGTAAGGAAAGAAAAGAAAATGGTGCAGTAATTGTTTCAAATCCCGGTGGACACCCGAACCGCGCCGTTCGGAAGAGAGGAAGGAGGGATTGAAAGAGGAAAACGATAAAGAGATGCCGTAGTGCAGGTCTTCGCAAAATTTTCGTCCTGCTGGAAGCCATTAACGTGCTCGACTCCCCACAGCACACAGGATCCTATGCGTTTCGGCTCCTTCGAAACGCGGCCGCCGTGGCCGGGTTCGAGCACGAAAACTCCGTCTCAATAGCCCAGCGCCCTCACATCTGAGCCACTGTGGCGGGTGCTTTGATCTTAGCAGTAAAAAGCTTGAAAATGCTCTTTAATCATGCGCATGCCAGAGCTCTGAATCATATTAATCATAGCTTATCTTTGCCTAGGCTATAAATAACTACAAAAGGCATTCAAAAGAACAATTTGCACTTCACTTAAAGGTATAGGCTATATTACAGGAAAACAAATCTGAACCTTGTTTCCCCCTTTCGATGGCACCTGAAGGCCATAGTTGAGAGAATATTGAGCATCCTGTGTAAACACGAACGTAATCTTTTCGTGCCTTCGCGTGCCATATCTTGACTCGTTGCAGAACGTGACGCATTTTGAACAATTTGTCCCTACCTTATTTCTTTTTGGTATTTTCAAAGTGCTCAAAACAGCAAAATATTGTTTTGTAGTGAAGCAAGGCGGTACAGCTGATGGCGGACATGAGAAAAGCAATAGCAGTGAAAGGCTTCTTTCTTATTTCTTGTTCTCTCCTATCGCCTTTGCTGTGCTTATCACAATGCAAGCTGCTAGCTTAGACTGACGTCGCGTGCAAAAATGCAACATGAAAAAAGCGGTTGAATTTAGAAATCTTGATCGATTTCACAAAAGGGTTGTAGCGCAGGCTAAAGTGCCAAATTGCACTGCTCATCCACAAAGCTCTAAATTTTGATACGTACGCGGATGCGAGAAAATTAGACGTTAGTGTTGTTACCGTTGTTTTAATATATACGTTTAAAATAAGGGGATTTGCCGGTATATCACTAAATTTATTTGGTTTAGTTTTCGAATTATTTCTGTTGCTTCCGACAAGCGTTTCGGCCCATAGAGTTGCGCTGGGAGATAACGGACAATTAGCGGCGAACGCACTGTCACCGTAGTGGCTTCGACGCCCGTCTCATATGCGGGAAAGGCGAGGTTCACTCCAGTCTAATTTCGTAATCAACATTTGTCTAATACTTGAAGATTTCACCATATCCTAGTGGTTGGCCTGCGTTGGGTAAATTTCATGGTAAACTGGGGCTGGGAGCCAACTTCGCGCTTAACAAAGGTTTTTCAATGACGCTTTGGGACCATCTCGGACTACCGCCAATAACCTTAAGTTAAAAGGAAAATCATCATGTGAAGTGAAAGTCTGCACTTTAAGCAACAGAATTTCCGCAGAAGAAGCAAATGATAACGCGTATATCTGTCGTCCCTTCCACGACCAAACACGTGTTCCTGAGCAGTAAACGGTGCAAAAAATTGAGAAATGCTGACACAAGCGAATACTGTATTTTAAGCACATTTTGAGACCAACTCGGTTCCTTCTTCAGAGGTTACTGATAGGCCAACAAGCAGCAACAGGGAGTGTGCTTCGCTTTTTCTTTGATACCATTTGGCGAAGGCCATTAACAAACGCGGAAGGGAGAATTCCTGGGGTCCTGTTTACCGTCGCCTTTGTGAGATGAATTCGCCACGATTTAGCGTGGCACCTCTTGAAAGGATTACGTTCAGTGCCAACTTGCTCACTTCTTCCAAGGAACTTTGTGGTCTCAGCGCTCACAGTGCTCGGCTACGGGGTTGTTTTCTGAGTTCACAGAGAGGACGTCATTTTTTTTCTTGCCCATTTCTCTACTTGAGGTTTTTGTCTCCCCGGTGTCTGAGGGCGAGCACACGGAGAAGAGAATTTTGTATACAACGCCCGGTTGTTTTTCTTTGTGTCGCGCTCTTGGAGCAGGGATACGAGAGGCTGATCGTTGATGCACTTTTGTGAGGCACGGAAACATCGTGATTCCTTCGAATGCGTGTCAGGGCTTCAGTGGCACCCCCCAAGAAAACCTTTTCCAACCGAACCGCCTATGCTTGAGCGTAACAGCATCCTGAGTGCGATGATGCCGCAGTTGCAGGAAATATCGTGGAGGGAGTGTTTTCTGAGAACCGTGCAGTTTGTTGAGCCTTAACATCTCATTCTATCTCTTGGTTTTGGTCTGTCATGGACGGCTTGTTATACTGAGAGTCTAGGGTGGGAACAAGACTCATGTGCTTCTTTACTTGACCAACGTAAAAGGTGGAATGTATTCACTATGCGGCAGAGTTAAAAATTGTATTAAATTTCACCATATACAAGAGGCCTATAGAATTTGTATCACAGATGAGGAATACCAGTTTCGTGTATCCCTCAAGAAACACTGCTTCCAACTTGCTAAATCTAGAACAAAATGCCTAAACGCCTTCCGATATGCGTCGCCACGGCGCTCCAGCCAGGCGCACATTGCAGCCTGTGAGCTGGCTGTGCGTTATCGACCAAGTAGAGGCTCTAATGAGACGGCCTATGCCTGAGGGCTAGAAGGGATAGCAGTCTCATTAGGAGGCGGAGACCATGGTGCATAATGACGCTGAATTTCCGTAAGAAGTCACAACGCAGTGGGTAGTGTCCTTTCTTCCAGACCCTTACACAAGGGAGATCGAGAGCAGAGAGACTTTGATTCTCCTGGCGGTGTACTATTTCTTAGTAACTGGTAGATAGAGATAACGATGGATCAACATATTATCACATCCCTGTTTTTATAGTAACGAGACATGTCGAGAATCTGAGTTGCTGACGGTGAACAGTTTAGGGAGCTGGTAGGGAGCTCTGTGAGCAATTCAATGACGTGTGTGGTAGGGCGTGTCGGTTATATTGTGCTCAGACGCATTCTTCTTTAAGCCTCAACCTAGGAATATCTCTTCAGTTGTCAGTAGGATTTCTGTCAGAGCCTAAATCATAAGGAAGCAAAGAACTGTTCTCTGAAAAGCTCGTACCTGCTACAATTTTTTTTATATCCTGGCGCCATCAGCACTGAAAACTAGCAGCTATCGGATGTTGTGCGATTGTCTTAACACTGCCTGTCAGTAGTAAGATAGCGACTTCTTTCATGGAAAAGAAACGCGAAATGAAATTAGCAGTGAAGTTTCAGTGATTCCCGCGTCATAGTCTAACCGTTAATACTTCAGTAAAAAAACTCAATACATAAAAAGAGGCACAAAAGTTGGCGCCGGTTCCGAAACTGCGTACTTTTATTGCCGACCAATAAGCAAGAAATGCAGTCTCAACACCTAATGATCTACAGTGACGACATAAGAAAGCCGCGAAAGTCAGAAGGGCATAGAAATTATGAAAAGAAAAATTGCTGACTCTTAGGCGCCGTCTTTTAGGGTAACGCGAGGGAGTGTGAACGGGTCCTTGCCGCGGCCCCTCTTGCCCACGCAGACACGAGCACTGTTTCCATATTATGCGAAATATCACACGAGATACATAGAAAGTCCCTGTTCAACCAAGTTGTACGAACCTGCCTTCGTGTCGCAAGGGAAATGTGCCTTACTCGTATCCTAAGGGTGAGGGTCTCGATTTACGTGTAATTACCCCAATTTTCTACTCAGTGCAATTCATTTGCTTTTTACACTTACATATCGTAAGCATTCGAATCATATTGTGATCCTCTAACCAGTAGTTTTGCATTGTATTGATATTTTCTATATCCGCTGCTTTACCTGCGAGATAGCCACTTTTTTCAGCAATCCGGATTTTTTGTTGACAACAAAACTGCCGCATTTTCTCTAGACGGGGACTCTTGAAGCTATCACTTCGAAGCTATCACTTCGAAATTCAAAAGGAAACATACATACAAGCGCCAGGCAAACGGAGTTCTAGAACAAATCATAGTCGGATAATTCAGCCGTACTACGCCCATAGTGAAGCTTTCAGAATTTCCTTCTTCCCCCATGTAAATGAAATGTGGAATGACTTGCCAATGAGTGTTGTAGAACAGAATGATCTGCATGAATTTGAGCGATCTCTGGATGACCATCTGTTTGAAAGTGCTATTTGATGCTTGAACGAATGTACTGTCCTCTGCTGATGTATTTAGTGATTGTGAATATTTCTGTTTTCTACAGTTTTCACACCCTCCCTGTAAGGACCCTCGCTTGAGGGTTAACAGTATTGTTAAATAAATAAATAAAACCTCAGTAGCCAAAATATAAAATATACAAGTATACAAAACGTAACATCCTTAAAACAATATTGCTAGTATATTTATGAGAAAATAATAAAGCGCAGAAATAATGCAGCCAGAAATAGATAAAAATTTAAGAGTAAGAATGTGAGCCGCAATAAAACTTTTCAAACGTGGGCATATTTTTTCTGAATCGTTGCCTAGAATAAGTAATGTTACCTGACACACTGATTATTAAAAGCCGATTAATACTAAAGCACATAGTTTTATTTTTGTTTCCTCAAACCAGGCGCGCAAACCTAAACGTCTGAGTAACGACATGGGGTCATGAAATGTCGGGCCCACTGTCACTGATGTGAGGTCGGACGACAGTATAAGTGTGACAGTGTGGCTACATTAAGGCACAGTACTCCTTCTATTGTGTTACACCCGTAAGTAAAGCTGTATGATATAATATGCTGCCCGAAGCTTTCTTCAACAGCGAACTTCCCCTGTATATGTTCCACATAGATACAGGGAATAATTAGAAGCGCCAAACAAAGGCAAATTTTTGAAAGGACGAAATACCCCATGTTAAGCTTTGCCAAAAGCAATTCTACTTAGCGAAATTTCTACACAGCCTCAATGTAACAATGAAAAAGGGCCCATTTAAATGTGAATTTTTCGTGAAGGAGGCTGCACGCATTCTCTTGAAGTTCCTTCAGGACTGGGATTTCGACTCTAAATGGGGACAGCAGGAGTTGACTATTGATTGTTAAAGTTGATTTTGTTTAGAGCCATATAGATCAGTCAGGTGCAAAATATATTCTTGTTTTGTGGATCATATTGAGCATTTTAGTGCCCCTACGGTGGAGCAATCACCGGCAGAATCCGCGAGGGTAACGCCACCAGTAGCTGCAACAGCCTCAACCTCGAAGTGGGAACAGTGTAGGTCAAATGTTTAGGGGAATCCCCCAAGGAGGAGTAGATTTGTAATAAGGGAGTAATTACTCATTGTCATCCACCGAATAGCAGCCATACGGCTACAAAGGAAAGCTATACACCTTCCTCAGAATTTTCCCAGCTAAAAAAAACTTCGTCCTGGTCCGGGTGGTCCCGGTGACCCCGGGGTCGAACCCCGTACCAGGGCGAATTTTTCTTTAACTACGAAGTTTCTGAGAAAGCTGTAAAGCTTTTTTTGTAGCCTTATGGCTGCGCTTGGGTGGATGCCAATGAGTAATTACTCTTTCATAATAACCTCAACTTCAATCTGAAGTTCGGAAATAATGAGTGAGAAAGAGGCATCGCTATAAATTTCCCATCCAACAGCTTTTCTTCTGCGCGTTCGGAAGTTTCTTACTCCGTTGTAAAGGTGCAAAATGGAGCCAATATAGCTTGTTCCTTTCTCTTGGAAGTGCGTCCATTTCTGCAAGCCCTGAAACTGTACTAAGAAAATTCATAAATGGTTATCACCTTCAACGCGAATCTTAATCACACAAGATTGAGCGGCTACACTCAAACACAGCCAATCAATGGTACTTGGTACAAGCCTTAAAATGCTTTTAGGAATCGCCCAGCAACCTGTGGAAATGGTATTTATTCAGGATACTTTGGCAACCGCAGCCTAGAGCGACTGAACAAGAACGAGTGAATACAATCCTTACGGTAATCGTGAAGACACCGAGCGGGGCGTATCTGGAATGCGCTGGTCAGAAATCACTGATGTCTTGAGTAATGGTGGGACTTCCTTTGAACAAAAACCACAATCTAAAATGGGAGACAGCTTTGTGGAAGGAATAAATTTGATCTCTTGTTCGCATAGTGCGGCGAACACCTTATTGTGATCGACGTTCTCAACAGCTAATGGTAACAAGTTTTTCTTTTTCTTCAAATTCAGTAAATTCAAATGAAAACCTCTATCGTCTTTTTTCGGTAGTGTCTGTTGCTGTCGCCTCATATATTTTCAGACAGTGTTATGACTAGTACAATGCCATTTATGCAGTGTCTGTTGAAACTTCGTTTTCCTTTCATGTTTAACCTGTAGGTCCTTTGTATGTCATTGTCTTAAATACGCTTCACGAGACGAAACCCAGACGTCTCTTCCTTGCTTATGGCCGGCGGCGCCTTTCCTCGGGCGACGGAACTCGGGGAACCCAAGGGAGAGGGCCAATGGTTAAGACAAACGGAGAGCTCCTCCGTCTGGATGAGCGAGGGAAAAGGGCATGACGAGCGGGGAGCCTCAAAGATGAGCATCTAATATTTCGACCTCTTGCTCCCCTCCTAACGAACAGTTTGATTGTTTCTTGGAATAAACGAAGTTACATAAACGATAACAGTCCACTGCCATTAGAAACGAAGTAAATCAGTAAATTTCTACAACAAACTTTGGTGCCGAAACCCGGGAGCGGATTAAACAGAAACATCAACCCGACTCAACGACTCAACGTACCAACGACAGCAACATGGTGTGAGGTGCACAAAAGATCCTCGGGTGATTTGTGAACGCGGTGTGTCGACAGTGGTGCGTTGGACAGGGGAGCGCTGCGCGTGCCAGCCCAGCGGTGCGCGTGCGAAGGGTGTGTGCAAGGCGACGGCGACAAAGGGCGTGGCGAGCACAAGGAGCGCAGAGCTGGTGTGTCAGAAAACCGAGGTGTAAAGGAAGACAGCGCAGCGCAGATCGGGTCATTCAAGCCCGATGGTGGCACCCGTCGGGCGTTGGGTCCACGCTGCCGTGGACCTCCCTTGGATCACCGACGCAAGCCTCCTGCGTTCTTTGCATGTGTGGAGGTGGTAGCCGATGGACTGAGGGTCCGTGCTGCCTTAAAGCACTCTTGGATACCCTGCTTTAAGACCCTGGGTTTTCGTGACGCTGTCGATGGGATCTGGCTACGATTCTCCTGCTGCTGCCTAGTTCTTCGGACTCTCGACGGGAGACCACCGGCGTCCCCCCGTGTTATTCTCCGCTCTTAATACCACCTGGCTCCCTTCCGCCCTTCATTCAACGTAACGCCAGCCACGCCTCGCACTACAACCACCCGCGTTCGCCCCGTCTGCAAGACATCCCTGCTTCACCTGGGACGCTCAGTACCTGGTGAACACTTTCTTTTATTCTCTAGTGTTGTACGCTTGTTGAGTGCGTGTTTTTATTGTTGGCGTGTGTGTTTCTTATCGGCAACTTTTCCTTTAAATTATAAATACGGCTTCGTTTTGTTTTGTTTGATCGCTTTGTTCTCTTGTTCGAACCTGCACTCGATAGCGTTCCCCTTCGGAAAGTCGGGGACGCGCTACCAATTCGCGACAGATGGATGTTCTAAAGCAAAAGAGGCAGGCCGTCAGAAATCAAGCTATGCGGCTGACTAAAGAAACGGACGACATCTTGGCTGCCGAGGAAGCACCCACCATCAAAATGGTGAGCGTGCTCCTTGAACGTCCAAGATTGATCAAACAACATCTCAACGACGTAGACGCGACAATCGAGCCAAATGTCACAGATGAAGAAGCGGAGGCTGAATTTGAGCAAGTAATCGAGTATGGTGACAAAATTACTTTCAGTCGGCAGTTTCAGCTAGCATTTGCCGACTGAAACTCAAGAAAGAGCAAACCGAACAAGCAAGCAAAAATCAGGAAACTCGAATTCAAGCTATCGTTGGTAGCGCTTCCGCGGCTCAAAGAATAAATTTACCGAAACTGGAACTAACAAAATTCTACGGCCAAAGAAAAAACTGGCAGCCGTTCCGGAAACAATTCGAGGTGGTGGAGCATTCTAACATCTACGGCTTGAATTACATGAAGACGCTGCTGACCGGAGAGGCCGAGACAGCAATTGCCGGACTGCAGGCATCAGGTGATTGCTACAGCTACAACAGAGTCATCTTTCCGATGGGTACTTGCGAGCAAAAAATGATACCCGGTGAGAGCATCAGAATAGAATTTTCCGTTTTGCAGAATGTAATAAGAGAAATTCTCTTATCCAGGCATCAACCTCTAATCGCTCAAAATGCTGTCTAGTATTTCTCGCAACCCAAGCGGCTGACGGCAGCAGTTGTTTAGAACATTTAAGACCAGTTCCACGGCCTTATGAACGAAATATTGGTTTTCTTATGAGGACGACATTACGTTATACCACTATGCCGCTACAAAAGCACATGAGATTTTTCAGGTTTGGATTTTTTTCGGTGTACGTCTCCCAATTAAAAAAAACTAGAAAGTACTTGGAACAGGAAATCTTAATAAGAGCTACTAGCTACAAGCGATCTGCTATAATATGCCTACCGTATAAAAGGGGAAATTTAGAGATTCAGAAGCCGTCTCCTTTTCCTGGATAAAAATTTTTCGATGACAAAACCGTCGAAAAGAGTCTAACGTTTTTTTTAACTTTAAAGAAGCCCTGAGCAATTGTTACCTATTGTTAAATTCTCGTGTAGATGACAGCGAAATTTTTATTCACACGGAGCCTTTCAGTATCTATAGTTGTGACAGGCATGGAAGACAAGAGTGTGGAACACTGCTCGCCGTTTCTACCAGTCTAGCATTGGACCCATTATTACCCTATGTAATATTGGATGTGTCTGGAACAGCGCCATGTCAAAAATAAAACATCTTCGGCCTATACTTTCGTCAAAAAATGCAGACGTCTCATTCGTTAATGAATTGCATTAACCTATTAACGCCGTTTTCATACGGCACCCATCATCCCCAGTAACTCTTCTTGCCAACTTTAATCATCCGACACTAAACTGGACATCAGCGCCATCATGTTGCACACCGTATTCTTCGTATTGTCAAGCGTTCATTGATTCATGCACTCTTTTCAATTTTACCCAAGTCGTTGATGATCCCAAATATATTGTCGGCAGTTCTGCAAATCTTCACTTAACCCTGACTACTAACCACTATATAGTAGGCGCAATAAATTTCTTGCCGGGGCTCGGCGATCATTCTTTACTTCATTTTAATCTCAAATATATTACATCCGTACCCTCCAAAAAGAATAGGTTAATTGATCACAATAAGGCAAGCTTAAAAAGCAATCAATAGCGAACTTCCGCTTCTTCTAAAGGAATACCTTCAAGGCTTTGAACAATGTTTTGTTGAAGTAAACAGGCGAAGGTGACTATTCTTCACAAATCTGGTAATAAGCAAACGCCCCTTAATTATCAGTCCATTTCTCTTACTAGCATACCAAGGCCTTTTTATAACAATTGGCTTGCTTTCTGGACTCGAACTCTTTCTTTAATTCGGAATAACATGGTTTCAGGAACCCATACTATTACGAGACTTAGTTACTGTGTTCCAGTCATTAAACGGCAACCATTTTGCACAATCGTTCTTTGGCTCATTGCATTTTCTTCGATTTCTCTGAAGTGTTCGACAAAATTAATCATAACCATCTACTAATTAAACTTAAGTACCGAAATGTTGACGCTAACCTCCTCCTCTGGATCGACTTTTTCTGAAGAGACAATCACTGTTCGTGTCTACTAACAATAATAATTCACCATTAAATAACGTCGAGTCAGTTTTACCCCAGGGGTCCGTTTTGGGCCTCCTCTTTCTTTAGTTTATGTTAACGACCTTCCTAACTGTGTGATTTCTCCTATCCACATGTTCGTTGACGACTGGGCTAATTATCGCAGAACAGCTGACCCTACCGATGTTTATGCACTACAAACTGACGTCAACTACATAGCTGAATGGTGTGATATGTGGCCAATAGATTTAGACGTTAGAAAATGTAAAGATATTCGAAGGTCGCGCACTAATGTTACCCCTGCTTGCTATGTATTAAATAATATTCCTTTGGATTTCTTCATTTCTTACAAATACTTGGGTTTGCATATAAATAAAGATCTTAGCCTGAATCAAGGTATTGATTACATTATTAATAAAAGTTAACGGATGCATGGTTACCTGGCCGCACTTCTTCTAAAGCACCTTTATATAAACTGCAAGTGTACAAAACCTAATTAGGTACTACATTAGAATATACTTCTGCAAATTTGTGACCTTGTTTTTGCAAACTTTACATCCTTAGTCGAGACGGTTCAGAATAATGCAGCGCGTTTCATTCTTTTCCAACTAACACCGCACTAACAGCA